>NC_090942.1:109341746-110653246 GCF_040807025.1 Struthio camelus | reverse complement strand
CTTTTGTTTTAATGTGGAGGTAGGTGCTTAATACAAAACACCTACCCTGGGTGAAGATGAATATGTAGTTCTAATCATCTTGGTCATTACTCATGTGAAAAGGAAAGCATAATGCAATCAAAGAAAAGGTTGGTCTTATCACAGGAAATGCATGCAGTCGGAAAAACTGTTGGAAAATAGTCACAATCTAAGAGTAGAAGAATCATAATTTAAATGCCCACAACAAAGCATTCCATCTGTCTCGCACAAAATCTGTCATACAGTTGATGTTTTAATTATAAAAGATTCACTGGATAAAAGGATGCTTGCCATGGCATGGTGAATGTATCTTAAAGAACTTTTTCCCTTTCTTTATTACTGTGTAAGAAGTGAAAGCGTTTCTGAAATACTAAGCAGCATGCATCTGAAGACAGGCTCCTGGAATCAAGTATATGGTCATGTTCAGATCAAGGAAGCCAGTGAGACTGCCTGCTTATAAAATTTAAGTCTAATCAGAAAATATATTTGGAGGACAGACAATACATACAATATTGGTGATGTAATCTTTAAGCTCTAGAAGTCATTTTCACAGCTAACAGTAGAAACAAAGCTCAACATCTGTCTTTCCTTGAAGCTGGATCCTAAACCAGAGGCTGCAAACCACTAGCAGCCTATGTGGTGTCCTAAGAGGATCACAGCTTAATACAACCAAACTGTGTGGATTATGTGGAACCATTATCACCTTTACAGTATTTTCAATTACTGTTCATTTGAATAAGGTATATACACATAACGTATGAGAATTTTTTAGGTTTTATATAGTATCTTAATTCCCAAAAGGTGGAAACCACTTATCATACTCTATTCAAGATTAGTACTATAAAACAGTTTGTAAAATAGTACACTGTAACTTTCACTGTTCATCTTACGATAATACTTTTGGACCTTTTTTGGAGCCAACTACCTTTTCCTTGAAAAGGTTAAGATATGCAGTGAGGGATGAGGAGGGTAGTGGTCTTCCTAAAGGAACTGTAACATCACCACAATGATGTTCCAGCTAGTTTCTCAAGCAGCTGTAGAAGGAACCAAAAAAACATTCTCATAAATGTAGGTGTGAGAGACAATGAATTGCTTGCCATTTTATATATATATATATATATATATAAAAGGCATTTCAATCTACCAGAAGTAAGATATTTAATAAACAACCTTTCATTCCTCAAAGTTTCACATAGAACTACAATAGCAAGCCATTTAAATACACATAGGGGAGATTATATGTATTTTTCTAATTAAATGTAAGCTTCCTTATTTTAGTAACATTCTAGGACACTTCATTTTTTGTTTAAGGATGGATATTTTCTTAGAGAAAAACATCCCCCCTCCTCCTCTATTTCTCTGGCATGCCTAAACTTGTATTTATAATGATGGAAATAAGCAGTAGTAGAGGATTTAAGGCCTGTCTAAAATGAGTTGTTAAAACTGCTGTCCACGCATGCGATGAATGAATGAGCTGCAAAAACAAAATAAAAAAAGCCAATGATGCTCTAATATCAGCACGTTATATGAGAATGAATCTACTTCAAACTCAGTAAGTAGGAATACTAAAGATTAAAAAAATGCAAGTTAATCCTTTCACCTATGTCAGCAAAGGAATTTGGACTATGACAAAGATTTTGGAGGGAAGAGATAGACGCTTTTGCCTCTTACTTAGGATAGTGAATTGTCTTCAAGTTTGGCATTTAATGATCTAATAAATAATAAACCAGTGCTCCACAGTAAAATTATGGGCAGAGTCACACCAATGTAGTAAACAAAATTAATACAGAATGTTACTTAAAATAAAAAATTATATAGTACATTCTGCTAATTAAATGCATTACATCTGTTTACATTCAGTATACACTATGATAATTCGGTAGGAGTTCCTCTTCACACAAGCCTTTGGAGAAAAGGTAATACAAAAAGTTATCCAAGACCCAATCATGACTGTCTATATTCAAATATCAACATTAATGATTAAAAGGAATTCAGTACAGAGAAAGCTAAAAACAGTTAAAGATTTAAAATCAACAATCAGCCAATAATTGACTATTCTTGTACTTGCTCACAAATACTAAAAAAATTCAGCAATTTACCTTGAATTTTGTTGGAACTGAAAACTCTTAGTACACTAGATTTTTCATGTTACCTCTCCCCAAATCCAGTTCTCTCTCAATTCTGATATTTACTGAAATATGACAGAGCCCAAACTATTTCTATATTTTCTGCCATATGGAGTCTCTGACTCAATTGTTCTAGCAAGTATTTAATGACTTTTTTGCATAATTTTATTTATCACTTTTACTGACTTAACTTTGAAGTCTATTCCTACGACAAATCGCTTTCATTTCCTAGAAAGCAAGGAAGGAGAAACAGCTTATTCTAGAAAAACAGTATAATTCTGTTTACAAGGTTTATTCTTTAAGATTGCTTAAAATGAAAAATTAAGATAAAAATATAATGAAAGTTGTTCAGATTTTATCAACGTAGTCAGAAAATTTTCATCCAGTGAGAACAAAAATATTAAATACAGTCTAGAGCATTCTTCTTTTCCTGCTGCTCCTGAAATTCAAAAAGAATGCATGATTTCTTCAAATTATCTTGCGAAAATACCCACTATTCCAAACTTCACAAAAATGTGATATTAAAATATGTTAATATTAAATATATAACTTCTAAGCAGGAGGGACACTTTCTGAGCTATTTTTTCCCGAAATATTGAAGTCGAAACATGAATTGATGCATAAGAAACCAAACAGTGATTTCTGTCATTAGTCATAGTTCTCCCCATTGTAAATCTAACAGCAAGCTGGTATTTCTACGACAGACAGGCAAATTCAACTCATATTACCAAGTACACTTTGCCATAACTGAACCTTACCACGAGAAGGAAACCTGCAACATTTTAGCAACTGAATGTTATTAGATTAGTGAAGCAAATATCCAATACAGCTCAATACTCCGTGACGGTAGCTAAACGCACTGAAGATAGATCAAGAATTCAAAACAACTGTTTTCCACTCAAGAGTCACTGATTCAAATGTACATACATGCACAAACCAATGAACAAAACCATAGCTTCGTGTTAAAGCACATATACAACATGAATTCCTAACAGGATATTCCTACAACTGTAGGATTACATGCACTTTCTTATGAAGGCAAGAAAACAACAGCAGATACATTTTGAAAGTTTTCCTTCATTTGTTGAACGTAGTCTTATCCCAAGACAAGACGAAAAAAAATTTCTCAAAGAGGAAAATTTTAAGTGATTTCAAAATCAACTCTGTAGCTAATTAGAAGTATCCTATTGTTTAGATTCTCTACCAATTTTCTTCATGCTAGAGGCGTTTCTTTAGACAATATATACAGGTTGAGTAGCATCTACTTTTTATTGACTGTATATAATTAAAGTTGGCCAAAGCATGAAAAGCCTAAAGCACAGAGGCATTAATTAGTCCAACTGGTGAATAGTTGCCCAGACTGCTATTGTTTCCAGTGGCTGGGTACTGTGATCTATCTATCCTCTGCCACGGCTTTCATCGCTTCCTAATTAGTATTTTCTTAATCCCCTTCAGAAAACCTGAAGCTAAACTGTGCAGTTCCATAAGCAGCTGGTCACTTACACCAGGCAAACCAAATCAGCCCATAAAAGCATCTGTAATCAGTCAAGGTGAAAAAAAGGTAAGAAAAATTCTACTTTTTAAAATCTTTCTGGATTTCAGCTAAATAAAACATATAGAATCCTCACATTACAGCCCTGACAAGCTAACAAAAGGTGGTGAAAGTAATGAACCGAATAACTGCTGAAATTTAAAGTTTGTAGAAGAAAGTGTTTAAAGATTTTGATTCCCTAGTCAGCTTCCAATTCAGAAAGAAAGTACAATTTACTTCACATATTTTTCCTGATAATTTTTGCTTATTTAATATTTTAAGTTTGTATGTTTGCAAGCCAGACTTATTGATTTCAAGAACTGAGGCATATCCAGGAAAATTTAGATATTGTATAGATAATCTTGTGTGTGTGCACGCATGCGCAGAAACTTTTACTGAGTCATAGGGCGGTTGAGGCCAAAAGGCACCTCTGGAAAACATGTGGTCCAACACCTCTGCTCAAGCAGGGTCACCTGGAGTATGCTGTCCAGGACCGTGTCCAGACTTTCTGACACTCTTCACAACAAAATTGTCAAAATATTATTTCCTTTAGTTGAATTCAACCTCCAGATACAAACCCCTACTATTCTCATTTGGTCTGTAATTACTGTGGTACACTGGTATGATACATAGAAAGCTTAAGGTTCAGGAGGACAGTGTGTCTCACAGCTGTCCCCAAATTTGTTTTTAGCCCTCAAGGACACCAAATCATTTCACTAGGTATAAATATTAGCATAATTACAATACCAAAACTGACAGTATTTAAACTAAGTTATCAAATTAGAAGCCTTCTCAATAAGCTTTTGATCCTACTTTATCTCCAAGTGCATTGTTTCACATTAAAAAAAAAAAATTGGTTTGTAACTTAAAGAGTAAAATAATAATTTCCTATACTTCAATATGTGTAAAGACATATACTTTTGCTTAATAGTTACCAGGGAACCATGTGCATTCCAAAACATATGAGATATTATACAAAATCTGACTTTAAAAATACTTGGAGACATAACTTAACATGTTCAAAGAAAAATTAACTCAAATTGTTATTAAAAGAAAAATAAATCCCTACAAGCAGGGCAGGGCAGGGCAGATGTCTGGATACACTGCTAAAAAATGCAAGTGAAGCACTAAGTGACAGAGCAAGCAGACAAGCAAAGAGTCAAGTCAAGAAATTTTCTATCGTACTCTCCTGTGACACTATCGATGCTAAGGAATTTCAAATCAGGAAGGAAGGAACTGCTAGGGAAGTCTTGCATATCAGGTTATTTTCTGAATAACTAGCAGAGATCACAGGGTGCTGCAAATCTATAGCTCTCTAGCCCTCCGTTCCCATCACCCTTACTATCATGTTTGCTATTTTAAATCTTGGTTCCCAAGCTACTGACATACAAGTGCCTTCAAATCCTACCCACCTGGAGAACCTGAACCTAGAAAATGATTTCTTTGTCAGCAGGTACACAGCTCAACGTAGACCTTCAAACTATTGCTGCTCTGCTATTGACATACATGATAACCCAATTCCCATTCTGTGAAGGTGGTACCTAAGAGGTCCGTGTATAGGCATGCACAGAGATAAATGCGATAAATGCCTGACCTACCCTTCTTTGAAATCCTTCAGAATTTAAGGATTAAGAGAAACAAAGATTAGCTTGCCCTACACACAAAGCCACATGTGATCTTTAGTTTTCTTCTACATACAAAGCACATTACCATTCCAGTTAAAAAAAAGAAAAAAGAAAAAAGGAGGAATCTTTCTTTATATTTGCCTGTCTTTCTTTACATCCTTAGAAGTTTTATACGGAGAGGTGAAACATCTGATGATTCAGAGATCCTCTTGCAAGTCCCAGCTATAAACACTACCTAGTTTTACACACAATCAACCAAGATGCAACCACACCCTCAGCTTAAGATTATCAACTACTCACAAAAAACACAATGTGATCATACTTGATATTATTTGGAAACATCCTGACTACATTCCAGGTTGAACACTTAATTTGAAATGAGTGTGGTGGGGAAAAGGAACAAAGCTCCAAATAATCTCGGTGTGAGATAAGGGGTAGCACTCTGCATACAGTAATTCCTTGGCTTACTGCACTTGTTCTTTCCAAAATAAAATCACTGGCTTATGAATGTTTAAAAATAAAATATTACCTTGTTCCCAGAGCCATTTGATCCCAAAAATAGGAAATACAAACTAAACAGTAAACATTTTACATGGCTGCACCTTGTAGAAAAGCAGAGCAATGGGTATGCACAGCACGTCATGCAAAAAGCTTCAACACATCTGCTTACAGGAGGAACCAAAGCACTGGGCAAGAAAAAGTAGCAATTCAAACTTGCAGTGAAAAAAAAGTACTTGCAGGAATGAAGAAAGTTTTTACGATAACATTAAATCTGGGCAACCAAATCATCCTACCAGTTGAGAGCATCTTCTCTTCAAGTCTCTGGTTAGTGCTCGAATCTTAAGGACAAAAAACACAATCGGCTTCCCCCCCCCCCCTCCTCGTTTACTGCACACTCTTCCAATAGATGATGTATAGTATGCTTTAATTGTTTTTTCTTACCTGGAAGTCCCTTTTAAGCAACGCACAGGTCAGCAGTAAAACTCTCCTCTCTGAGACTGCTAACTCAATAGCCTTCATGATTTTATTGTCAGCATTAGTTGGTAACATTAAATTAGGAACCTCTGATGTTACTCTGGCATAGTTTTTGAAGTCACCAGCTTTGTCATCTAGCTTGGTAAAAGAGACAGCAATTTTCAGTTGACCCATAAGGCTACTATTTTTTAAACCACAACAAATTGTAAGTGTTGCCACTTATGCAGTCCTTGGTACTACATAGTCATGTCCATAGGGACTAGGCTGATCAAAGCCTGTCTTTGATGAGGTAGTCCTGAATGGGCAGAACATACATCATCATGAATATCATCAAGGACATAACTAACATACTCTGTACCTTGTCTTCCTTAAGAGGATCTTGTAAATACCAAATATTACACAGCAAAGCTAAGGAAAAAGTCGTATCAGTTCTTTCAGGGGAACACATGGTACATATTTCATTTTCACTAGACTTATCAAAACGCCTGGGATATGTGTAAATGGGATGGGGTGAGAGGAGAGTTAGTCTCCATTAAAAGGATTCCATGGTCTCCACGGACTAGAAGCTGCTAATTATGTCGGTCATGCTGAACAATGAGTGATAGTTTTGGGATCTCAACTATTGTTAAACTGAGCTGAGATTAGCCACTCATTTCACTAGTAAGAGAGGATCTGAAATGAAAAGCTAAAATACTTGTTATCCCTTTATTTTCCAAGCAGCAACAGTTAAGGAACAAACTTTTTAAAAATTAACAAACCTTTCACTTGTGAGTAAAATTTCACTTGCAATAATCACAGTCAGGATGTAGGAATGTTTACTTCTTCCACAGAAGAGGAAGAAGAGACAAATACAGAACACCAAACTGATATGAACTTTTCTTGTGGGATAAGTGTTTGCTTTTGAATTTGCCAGCTGCTCATCTATTTGCACAGATTCTCAAGTGAAGTAAATCAACACTGGTTCAGTGACTTGAGCAGAACTACACCCATTTACAACATTTAAACTGACCTATATCAAAGTGGCATTTCACACCAAGGAAAATCTGCATAAAGAACACTGGAGACACTAACTGCCATGTGTTTCTTCTGCATACTTGCTTATTACGCTGAATATCTATCTTCCTCTTCTCTGAGGGCCTGTATTCTCTGCAGGCGGCAACAACGAAAAGGTGACTACTTAGACAACCAGAAAATTTTAACTTCAGATCTAACTGGACACCCCATCCCTGTTCACGGCTTTCAGATGACTAGACAAGGCATGTGAAGGCCTGAACAATTGCCCTTGAAACTTCTCATAGGGAGTGGTGTCTGCGGCTGACAGACTTTAAGTTACAGAACTCCATTTCCATTGAATTATTATGGATTTTGCCAGCCATCCTTCTTTTAACTGTTAGAGGCGTGTTCTGTCTGGAGCTAGTGGTTCCTTCTGACTGCCAATGCACCATAATGAAAGGAGGCCTGACACAAAAAGAGTTGGAAAAGAGGCAGGGATAAAAGGAGAAAATCTGTGTAATTCAGAAGGGAAGACTGTTAGGATATCTCCACACCTTTGAATTTGTTTTCTACCAAGCATAAATGTAGGTCTGAATACATAATCCAAACCACTAATGAAAGTAGAAAACCACTAGGACTAAACGAAGATTAACACACTTAGGAGAAACATAGCGCTATTCAATAGGGCAAGAAGAGTAAGCTCATGAGCTCAGCAGCAAAAGAATAATATTTAATAGACAAAACTAGAAAAAACGTTCTCTAAAAAACAAGTCTCATTTTAAACTGGAAGTAAAAAATGAATAACTGTCTAGAAAAACATTTGCTGTTTCCACCTGTAGATTATACGGGTGAAAATGACAGAAATGACATTGTACAAAGTCTGACACCATGGAATCGTTCTGTATCTACAGGCATCCACAAGCAAACAAGAAATAAAAGCTTGTACTTCTGATCTTTCTTTCTTTTGCGTCTCTCTTCACATTTCCCTGTTAACTGAGGACATTGTGGCTACACTCCAGTTTTGATAGCAAGTAAGCATACTTTTTAAAATTAGCTTAACCTTGTTAAATCAATTCTTATACTTGCCAGGGCATGACATTGTTTACACAAGACTAAGTGCAAAACCCTGACCTCTGTATTTGCATCATGACCTTAGAGAATGGAGCCCACTCACCCAACCCCAGTCCTTACAACTTTAATTATGTCCAACAAGGCTGCTGTGCTTCAATAGTATCATTTACCAAGACTAAAAATTGTTTATTTTTATTTGCTTAAAATCATTCCTATTTTGTTTTATTCCATTTATATGCCCTGGCATTTGTAATCAGAATTGCTATTAGACTGGGTCACTTCAGACGCAGCCGAACACTCTTTCCTGCTTCTTACATTAGTATATGGTCCTACAAAAATACATATGGAATAGATCACAGAAATTAAACTTCCACATCGTTTGGCTCTTTAAGAAATTTTTATGGGGAGGGGGGGAAGGGGAGGGAAGGGGAAGCAGACTATTGAACAGGGTTCTACCTGTCTCATTACTCCCAATTTCAACATGGTTAATCAGGCTGGTATCTTAGATAGAAAGCCTACAATTTCTTTTAAACTTCCCTGTCACTCAAACACCCATACACCCATACATGCTTAAACCCATTCCCTTCCCATACAACATTTTCCCATATATATAAGTTCAACATCAAGTCAGAAAATTGAGTGAAGAGTCAAATTACCAATGCAGTTTTAGAACTGTCTAGAAGGAAAGCTTAAACACATTGAGGGAGTTTTATTGGGCCTTTATCTCCATAGGTTCTTCAAATTATTTAATGGCATACGAGGAAATCTAAAATGCCTTCAAGTCTAAAAGTTAAGCTATAATAGACACCACTTAGTTTAAAGCCATTATCATTTCACTTCACATTTAGAAGATGAACAGTCTAAATCAAAGTTGTATTAGACTTATTTAATGGAATTTCTACACTGAAATAAGAAGTATGTAGTTGGAACTTTCTGGCAAACTGCACAATTGTCACATTTTCTTTTCTGTACCACATTATGCTCACTAGACATATAACGGGTAAAAAACAAGAGTTTCTTTGTTTGCATATATTAACGTAAAGCTGTAAAACTCATTCAGCCACACTTTCACCTTTAAACCTTAACCTGACTTGTAACAACATTTGTAGCCTCTAAAATTACACTGCATGCACCCAGACGGAGTTAATCACCCTTCACTTTTGATACGTAGAATAATGATCTACCACTTAAGCTTGAGCCTTTAAAAGCCTAAAGAAAAACATGTGCATATCTGTGTCTTAAATCAGTAGTGAAACAGCAAAACTCTACCCAGCATTACTATTTAGAAAACCAGGTCTATATGAAACAGAAACATAATTTTATTTATTAAACCTCCCTCACAACCCTGGCTAAACGCCACAGGAAAAAAAAAAAAAAAAAAGGATGTTATACAACATAACAAAATTCAAACCCCAAAAAACTCTGAAAAAGTCATTAGACAAGCAAATAAACAAAAATAAACAAGCAGATAAAAATGAGAAGCTAATATAAAAACAGTACGTGTGGTAAGGAAGCAGAGGAATGAAAAAGCACTGCAGGAAAGACACCCAAAGCAACAACACAACATGCAATAAAACCACCCTTGCAATGAACGACAAAAAAGGGTCCTAAATTGCCGAGTTTGATTAAAATCTTGAAATTTTCTTCACTTGTTGAAGTTTAAAGTGAAATTATTAATCTTTTCTCCTTTATTAAACATTTCTATGCAATTTTTATGTAATACTATTCTCCCAAGTGGCAAAGTGACATATAGCTTGAGCCTTTGAAATACAAGTAAAAAAAGAAACCAATAGTGAAGCTTCTATTGACTTCAAGCAGCTGAGAATTCATCTAGATTTTTTGTTTTTTCTTCAGTCCACAAAAGGAGTAAATTGCTCTTTCTCTTTCATTTATGGTAATACAAACAGTGAGCTATTTTTATTTTGTCTTTATTACAGTTTTTCTTTAAAAAGGAATCCTTATTTTAAAACAAGTTTTAACAAGTACGTTACATTCTGCACACATAATGTGCTGGGTGGAGTAAGAGCCCTCAGAAGCACAGTGCACAGAGCCAATAAAGAACTTGTCGTCAACACCCTCTGATTTCAGGACTACTAGAACAAAAACAAACACCATGTTTAGTTCATTGCAAAGAAAAGGATTCATTAAATTCATGTGGCTTCTTATTTCGCTAGCATCAAGTGCATAAAAAAAAAAAGTTTTATGAGATTCAAAATCATCATCTGCAAGCCTAAAGAAAGTGTGATGAAATGATCAAGTTAAATGACTAACTTGGTTTAATTCTAATTATTGCTGGTCTGTAGTTCAGCATGACTTTTTACCTGTGGGGTTGTTGCTTTCCTTCCTGCGATAAGGTAACAGGCAAATAAAATGTAAATGTCTTTCTATAAATGTATGTAAAATAAAATGTAAATTTATGTCAAAGACAAAAAAAAAAATCAATCTTGATGAGATGATAATCTGAGCGTAGACATTAAGCTAGTCTTTTCAGAGTAATAACAATTGACTTCATTCACATCTAAATACTGATTTTCCCAAATTCATAGCTATCAGTCAAAATTAAAAGTCTGCACTATCAATAATCCTTATAGTTAGGAAGGAAAAAAAAAAAAGCTGCTTGTATAAATAGCATTCACTACTACTGGTCACATCGTTAAGGCACTGGGTCAATCTAAGCCTGTCAAACACGCTAACTTGGTTCTCCCAACAAATTTGCAGGGAAAACAGTCCCCATCTGATATGGAGTGTGTGCGTGTGCACGAGAGAGAGCGAGTGAGCGAGAGAGAGGAGAGGCCGGAATTAAATGTTCCCATTTCACATTATGCTAATAGATTCTAAATAAATGTGTAGATAGGAAAAAGCAATCATTTAGCTTTAAAAAAAATCTTATCAGTTTGGTTTCTCCTTGGGAGGGATGGAGAGGGAAAAAAGAAAGAAAAAAAAAACAAACAGAATTTGAAAGACAACCAAGACAGACATCAAATAAATGGGACAACTGGCAATCCAGAAGCCAACAAACGTTGTGAGCAGAGATTTTTCAGCAGTACAACTAGGGAACCTCAGCCCCTAGCTGGTAGAGACTAAAGTTGAATATTATTTTAGTATTTGTGGAAAAATGCCGCAAAGGGATAATGGCTTACTCGAGAAGGGCCCAGCTCACTTGTCTTTTCTGTCACTGTGTACTTGCTGCATAAAGCCCACTCATTTTAGGCACTAATATCATAAGTCATGCCCTCGTTTCTTTGTACAGTTCTAAAAAACTAACACTCAAACACACGCTACACTGTTTTCTCTATTTCCTCCACTAAAAAATGGGAAGTAAACAGAAGTGTATTTATTTCGGTGCTATAATCCTCCTATGGAATAAAAGCCATATGAGCAGTTGGAATATTATTCCTGATATGATACCAAGCTACATTACTGTTCAGCTCAGTAAACTGGCAGAATCAAACCGTAATGGAGAAAAGTTAAATTAAGTACGCTGTATGTCTCTAATCTTGTTTCACTTTACCTTTTTAAATATTTTGCTCTCCCTACATGTAATAGATACTCACACTCACAATTAAGTTACAAAATTGAAATAATTATTTTCTGAAGTTTTTTTAAAAAACGAAGTATTCACGAGAAAAAAAAAAAAAAAACATTCTGTATGTTATTTCTCATTTCAAGGTTCCAATTACTGCATACACATTTCAGAAGTCACAAAATGTTACTGAGATTGTTAAAAAAACACCCCTAGTTTCTAAACGTAACAGTAGTGTCTAGATTTCTCCTTATATCAAAATACAGGGAAGACTTTCCTCCTCCTTCTATATTCAAGAGGTAAACAGAAGTAATGGTTCTTCCTTTCTTTTCGTCTAGTTTTAAATTATTGCCTTTAATTTTTAAAGGTTATATAACCTAAGCAATCAGTCTCATTAATCACTATTGAATGACTTAAATCAGCCATTCAGTTCCAGATGCCCCTCAGTGTCAGTGATATGCTAATTCCTTCCAAGCTTTACCTTCTTTTGCAGTTGAAGCCACAATTTTCCACACTGGTGGAGCCAGGATTTCATTCCTTGCACATGGCCTCCTGCCAATTGCTTTTATGCCTGTGCATTAGTATAGTGCAATTTCCATTTTACGGTTGCATAAGATATGCTACAGCTAAACAAATTTGTTATGCTATTCCATCACCCGATATGTCCTCTCACTACTACGTTCTGGTGCTGCAGTTCCCATAGTCCCAAACCCTATCTTCTCCAGTGGCAATGCCTACTTGGGGTAGTAAAAGGTAAGATAAGCTATTATTCACCTAACCTTGTTTTCATCTCCCCTTGTTTCCTCACAGCGATTTCATTTCTTTCACTTTATCACTTCCTACATTAAACACTGTCCTAGTGAGGAATTTGCCAACTGCTGTACCTAGGCCATCAGCTATATTCAAAAAGAGAGAGTGGCACTGACAGAGTTGTTTTATGAGTGGGAGGTGAGGGGGAAACGATGAGAATATGTTCAAATTTGCAAATCCCAGCTCTGAGCCTGCCTAGCATTCAACAGCTCTCCCAGCTTTAAAGCTAGAGCAAGTGCTGAGGCTAATACCAGCTGCCAGGAGGTTCTCGTAGAAGAAGCAGCAGTGACACTGCTGAGCATGTTATCTAAAAATCCATATTTTATGACCCATTTACAGCATTAATTAAATATAGCCTATTTTGGATTTTGGGGCTGCTATACTTATCTCGGGCTTACATGTTTGGGCTTATGTGGACAAGGTAAGATGTCTAGCAGGAAAAGTACTACTACTGACCAATGATAGTATAATGCATTATGACAAGCCAAGAAGACGCTAAAAAATAAATACTTGAATGACTTCGCACTATACGTAGAGCCATAGATGTGTATGCAAATTCATCAGATGTAGACAGATCTTTCAGCTAATTAACTCTTATGGAAATGTTCACCACAATCTCATTTTTGGATGTTCTGAGAGAACTCACAATGATCCATAAACACTCATAACTGAGGTTAAAGTCAAACACTTTACATAAAATCAGAAACTCTTGATTCTAATATTTAGATTAAACTAAGTGACTCAATTTGGGTGTAGGTTCCCAAGTTCAACCATTCAAAAATGGCCTGGATTACAAAAATCTGAGTTCTAGCATTTACTGAAAATCAAGTCCCTCTTTAAAGCACATCCATCTGGTCACTGACCAAAACCCATTTCTTTCTGCTTCTACTTACTTTCAAAAGAAAGAACCTTTCACCCTGTACACATCTTTAGACCTAGGGTACACAGATACACTAACTTCTAAGATAAGACACTTGATATTTATGATGCTACCGTAGAAGGTAATCGCAAAATTAAAATCTTCTGTATATGAATTTGAAAGAGTGAACTGCTTTCTATGTCTAATCTTCAATGTAAAGGCAGTTAAGTAATTAGATAAAAAGCAATATAACTAACCAAGAATGCAAAAAAAAAAAAAAAACTTGCCTGGGGATATGCAAATTTCAGAATGCATAAAAATGCTAACCAAGCAAGTTTTAATGCAATGCTACCATGCTCGCTCATGACACAGTTTAACAATACTTAAAAAAAAAAAAAAAAAAATCACAGTTCTGATTTATATATAAGACAGAGGAACAGAAAACAAAGACTACAGAATTGAATTATACCAAAAACAAGTATGTTTATTATGCAGTTCACTCAGACAGCTGTTAAGGAGGACTGTTCAGATTTCATTGGTTGGAAACCTACCCAAAGTATACTCTGCACTTCATGTCTGAGAAGACATGTCATTCCAAAATTGAGCTTATTCGACTACCGATTCACTATGCAGGACAAAGAACATAAAATATTAAGACTTTAAATCCACAGGTTAGTACCAATCAAGGTTTTTCAATTTTACAAATCTTTACTCTACAGTAAGGGGTGTTCACATTAATAATTTACTATATTAGTGCATGACTTAAGGTAATATAACAAAATATTGAACAAATACTTGCTAACAGAAAAGGTTAGCAAGTAACAAATACTTGCTAACTGAACAATTTTGAAGAAATGTATGGTCAGATATGCAAAGAAAGTATGTATTTGAGGAAGGCATGTACTTGGCTGCAGCAGTCCAGAAAACAATAATATTTTCAGATAAAAAAGTATAATTTTAATAATATTATATACCTAGTTATTTTGGTCTATACTATTTATTTAAATTATAGTGATTTACTTAAATGTAATTAAATATAACCAATGTTACACAGAAAGTCCTATGCCCCTCTGGAGGTTTGAAATCTGGCAGCAGAAAATGAGAGGTGAATGGGAGTACATTTGGCATTTACCTCTACCATCAGTCAGCAAATCAATACAGGAACTCTCCCATTATTCAGATACAGAATCCTGTGGTTTACATAATTTATTTGAAAAATCAAGCAAGAGAGAAATCTCACCAATATATTTAGTATTTTAAGAAAGTATATGCGCCAATAAAAGCATTCCATTTACGTCAGAATTCTGAGAAGCCAAATACATAAGACAACTTTATTTTAAAAACCTGATGTTTTTTGATGCACTGTGTGGCATTTACGTACAAAAAGTAATAGAATAAATACTCAATGTGTTAGAGATGAAGCTGAAGACAGAGAAAGATGCTATTACTATTATCAAAATCCATATATTGAACATTTATGTCAGAAAATGAAGTACATGCCCAAGTCATACCCTCAGGTGCTATGCTCCTCCTGTAGCAATTAGTTGACAACATTTCATTAAAAGCTAGGTAGACAAGTCACCAAGTTCTTTGTAGTGCTTCAGACAGTGGTGACGACAGTAACCGCAAATAAGTTTGAGGACCTAAAATACAGCCTTCACAGAGGTATAAAACTGCTTTTAAAATTTGTCTTTTAAAACAAGCTTATCCTTTGTTTAGATCTACAAGTGTATTCTCTGCTGATTAGTGGTAAATCCTCCTTTCTAAGTTTCCAAGTTTCTGTTTCTGGAAATGGCATTAACAGTATTTCCCACTGAGAAAGCGAAGCCAAAAGGTTTTCTGTTCACCTTGTCAGCAGAGTATGTTCAACTCCTTTAGGGTAAGGAGAGCTGAAAAATGTGCAGTCCAGAAGACTGTCCTGTCTTCCCACTAACAACCTTTGCAAGGGAGAGATGACTTCTCTGTTCATGGGTGTTGGTGAGACAGAACATTCTGCCTCTTTCCCTCACCTGAGGCTGCTCAGCCTATGGCCTAGGCTATAAAGTAGAAAACTGGCCTGCTGCAATTGCCAAATACCTATTATTTCCAATGTATCTAGCTTGTCATAACCAATTATGCAGAGACATATATATGTGCACGCTTCAGTCTAGTTCATTTTCACTGTTCTGAAACTTATGACAATCTCTGGGCAAAACAGGCAACAAAAAACTCCACAACTCTGAGTCAGAGACCTACAACAGTTCTCAGTATTTCAGAACACTTAACTTCATTAGTTGCTTATATATGCCTCCACTTTCCTAATAAAATTAGTTTCCTCATCGTATTTTCAATAGACATGGAAAGAGTTAGAATATACTTTCTTTACCTTCCACTCATTGTTTTGTCACAGTGTAGGACGTTTCCCCTCCTATTTATATCTGAAGTGGATATTGACAGTACCGACTGAGAATAAATACATGCCTACCTCTTCCTCTGGCTAACTTTATGTTGCTGTTTTAACACATAAATTAAAATATACACATTCCTGATCTGAAAAGTCTATCCTCTCACCTCTTAATAAGTCTTCTAGAACCAAATGTTATATTTTTGGTGAGTAAATACATGGCATTGCTAATGATTCCCAAATCTTAAGGCTAACTGAGTATCTGAGGTTAACTCTCAGAGAAGTTCTGGCAGCCAGATTAAATTCACCACCTCGTATTTCAAGGAAGCTTACAGTCATTTTCAGGAAAAGGTAACTTACAGAACCTGTCTTAATTCTGTCAACGTCTTGATTATTAACTTAGATTCTTAAAAAAGAAAAGAAGAAACAAATATGGTACATCTGGCTAAAAACTGCATTTCAGTATCAGCCTGCTGATACTTTCTGTACCTGTTCAGATTTCCCACAGTACCAAGTCTCTACAGCAAGAGTTCAACATAGCAGGCTGCCATCTGTGGCCCATGCCTCTACTTCAAAATATTTGGCCTTGTAAGACATTTCCTTCCTTCGTGGAAAATGCCCCTCTACTTATGCCAATTAAGTGTGGATTTAAAGCTGATGCAGCAAGCAGCCAAGAGGCATCAACGTACACGTGATACATGGTATTACACTTGAATATTCAAATACCAGTATTAAATTCTATGTAAGTTATCCTAAAGAAGCTAGAACGGAAGGTATGACCTAGTAAGTTATCTGTCCCTTAACAGCACCTCTTTACCTTTCAAGATCCTGAAGAAGCTCACCTCTTGGTCAAGATTCTAGTCACTAACATGAGAATATTCTTATTTAGCCTGTTCACACAGTTTATTGGACTTAAAATACACCTCAGTCACAACTTCAGTTATTTCACTGTTTACTTTACAATTTTATGAAGAGGTACTCAGGTGAAAAGTTAAGGAAGGTTATCACCACCAAACGAGGCTATATAGCAGAATACACAAATAAAATGTGTCAGCATATAAAATTTTTAAGTGCCCTTTAGTATGCTTGGAAAGAGCAAGGTTCCTACTAACTTCCTGACCGCAAAATAACCTCAAAATATTCACAGCTATTAACAAAAAAAAAGCCTCATTCCTAGCCATTCAAGTACACAAAAAATTCTCATCAATAGTAACTTACATGAACGCACACTGACAATGTTGATTTTCACTATGAAATAGAAATATTTTGAAAAAGGACCTAAAATAGCTACTGCAACAACAAGTCAGGTGACTGTTATTCACAGAATGCATTTAATGATGACAAAAATAATAAACTGCAGAAGCTGAGCAAGTGATTGGACCTGCTAGCTCCAGCATATTTTTACATGAATTAGGCAAAACTATCCTCTAATGAAACCTAATATCATGTTTGTTTTGGATCGCAGAACAAAAGTTATTTCAGTTATTTAGGCAAATAAGGCACCAAACTAAAAACAATGCTGGATTTGTGAGAGAGGGGATGCGTTCTTATATTCTTAAGTACAGCATCAGATTTCCCTGCGTTGAGCACCTAAAAAGAATTCTATTTTCCCTATCTCTAACATAAGATTGAATTGTGAAAATCAGATTGGCTTTGATCCCCCATATGACCTCTTTGGCAACCACTTCCAAAATGTTCTATTTTAAAACACCATTTGGTATGGATACTACACCTGAATATTAGACATTAAACAAGGTTGTTACCTAGTTGTGACTAGTTTCTGTCAATATTCATAATACCCTCTACTAAATGGGCAGTAGTTTTAAGTGCATCCTTCACATGAATTTATGTTTTCTAATAAAATCTTATGGACGGTACACAGTAGCCATCCAAAGTTCAGAACCCTGAACTTTGCAGATGATCCCTTCACAGAGATAAAAACTAACAGAGCTTCTAATGAAAATACTAGATAACTTCAGGGGCAACGGTGAGGAATTACACAATACAGAAGTAAGGAAGTCTTCAGCAAACAACAGTGACTGCAGGAAGTAAAAAATTCTGTCTGAATGTTCTTTTATTTTAAATAGGTATCTAAATTCATTTCAAAGCTGTATCAAAAATTATCTCTTTCTTGCTAATTGAAAGGTAACAAAAAATACACTCATGCAAGCTGGGGAAAAAAGAGGGGAGGGGGCTGATCTCCACAGACAGCATCAGTACTCACACGGATAAGTGGTATCCAGTCAAACATCTGGATACTTGTACAGTATTCCATCATCAATAAGGAATTATGAACTTAATAGCACATGGTTGTTTCTTCTAAGTTTCAATACAAGCGTGGCCAGCTTCTTCAATCGTAAGCAACTATCTTTCTTAAACATTCTTCCAGTAAAATTACTTAGGACACAATGCATATGGGGTAGGTGCTTTTCATATTTTCTTAGATAACTTATTTACTTTACAAAGATGCACTTAAGACATTAAAAATATTGCACAGCAATTCAAAGTATTATGAAAGCTCTTCTTTATTTTATTATCATCGGACAGAGAACACAGAAAAGGAACAGAAGCACGTCCTGAAGTACTACTACGGGATTTCATGAAACCTCAGTTTCTTCCTAACTGCATAAGGGAAACTTTCTTCTCTAAGTACAAACCAATGAAACAAAACAAGCAAAAAAGTATATCAAAGAAATTGCTGATGTATTTAATCCAATAGGTAGGTTAACCAGGTGGAATGGACTCGGGGACTCTCAGTGGACATACCCTAAAGTATTAATCCCTAGAAGATGACTTTCCTATAACAAAATATAATAGCCAATTTTGCCCTCCACTGGCTAGAACTATCACTGGAAACCACGCCTGCATAGATTCTGTCATTCAAAGTTGCCTATTTCATACAACATAAAACTCCCTCTTTATCAAATTTACCAATCCAATTTGAAGTTACAAGGATGTATTATCATGAACTGGAAACAAGAGAAAACACGTTGACCACGTGGGAATCAATTAAAAAGTTATGCAATGAAACACCCGGTAGAAATACAAAGATTTCTGGTGTGGGACCAGAAAAATCAACAAGTTATATACTTAGCCTTGGAGATTGCGAGAGCACTGACATGTACATTAAAAACAAACAAAGAAAAACTCAGAGCTTAGAGCTTTTTTACCGGGAATGGGAGCTTCAATCTTCCACATAGCTACAAATTTTTATTTTCCAACCATATCAATTTGATGCTGCTGTTCTTTCTTGGGGGAGAAATGAGAACTCTAGGAAAGACAGCCTCTTAATGGAGGAAAAAGGGTAGAGTGCAGGCAAATACTCAAAAACACATGGATACCAGAGAAGAGGCACCCCGTAAAGCAATTTTTCCTCTTTATCTTTATGCAAAGAAGTATTGAGATGACAAGGGAGGAAAGCTGCTATATTCCAACATTCAATATGATTCAAAATTTAAATTTATTCAACATCTATTAGCCATAGGCTTAGATGAAAGAAGGTACTTCAGAGAACAGCACAGAGGTAATGCCAGGGTAAAAATTAGGGTTTTTAAATTCTAAGTGGTTTACCAATTACTGTTTTCACAAACACTAACTAATTTACCTTTTGATTATCATTAAAAATTTTCCTCCTCCCCATCCCCTAGTTCCTTCCCATCTCTCAATAGAAGTTTCTAATATCTTTAATTTAGAGTGTGGCCACAGAAACCATGGATTCAGTATTTGGCATAAGCAAGGGAAGTGAAAACCTTCAGTGGACAAGAGGAGAAAGGGCTAACCAACTGCAAGCAGATTTGTTGACAGTGACAGAGAAATTATTTCAGTGTGGAAACCGCTTTAGATGATTCCTGTCTTTCCTTCTGCTCTAAAGCCATTTGTCCTCATACTTCATCATGTCTAAGGTTTTTGGCCTCTCCACTGTGCCAGACACGAGATCAACTATTTGATCACATTCTCACTGAAGGACAAAGAAACCTCTCTGGCAAGGGAGATAGGGAAGCAAACACCAGAGATGAACCTTGTTCCATCTTTGATACTTGCCTTGTGAGCAAAGCCAAATTAACAACTTCCATTAAAAAATCATGTCTTTTTTTTTTTGGCCCAACACCTCAGCTGGAGCCAACATTATTAGCGAGAATGTTTTCATTCTGGGGGAGGGGACATGACTTAGGTCCATCTTCTGCTATTGCTCCCACAAACAGCAAAAGATGGAGTAAGTCTGGAGTGTTTATGTGAGAAATGTATTAGAGAATAAAAAATAATTATGAAAATGTTGCTTAACTTGAATTAAAGATCTCCCACTACAGACCCGAGTAATAGAGTACATTGTGTATGAAGTCAGCTTTTCTATGGTCAGGAAGACTGGTGGACAAGATTTACAAAGAGCAAGTTGTTGAAAAGCCTTTCCTATCACCCCATTCCAATTGTTTCTTCCGCTAGATAAAGAAGGCAATACTGAAGAAAGCAAACTAGACATGCCATGACTGACACTGTTAAAAGGTTAAGAGTGAACAAGGTTACAGTTACTCTTTTTTAAAAGCAAATGCAAAACTTTCCACGTTTGAAGCCACAGAAGTAAACCTAACAGCAAAAATGTAATAGTTAAATTTATGATCTAATCTAGAAACAGACGTAAGTTATTGCATTCAGTGACATAATTAAGACTTAAAGCTTCAGGCAGTGTACTTAACTTAGTCTTTCAAAAACTTCATTCATTCATTCACTGACCAGGTGTCTCATACTACCATAAGTTTAATTACTCATAGGGGTCCTTAGAAATCTTATAAAAATCAATTAAGGTAGAAGCTAGTGCCCAAACTAAACTATAAGACAAAGTTTTACCGGATTCTCTGCATTTAAACGTACACTTTCATAGCATACTTCAATGGATGATTAAAGGAGTTACTGAGAAGGGGAAGGAATACGGCCAACAGATAAATCTGGACTCCTAAAAATAATAGGAAGCTTATGCAGGGGGAAAAGAAAAAAAAAAACAGCCAAAACACCAAATACCATCACCACCACTCCATTTCAAATTAAATATACACATACACAAAGTCCCAAACCATAGGACAAGCACCAAGCACAGAGATGAGCACGGCACTGCAAAGCCCAGGCAAGCATACCCATTTTTAAGTCGTTATGCACAGTACTTTATCCCATTCCTCGACACCACAATTTGATAGGGTACTTAAACACGGGAGAATTTGCAGGCTAACAAAAATCTGCTATCAACAGTACCCTATTAGTACGCCCCTATCTTTAATCTACAGGCATGATAAGATGCCCCAACACACAAAACCCAGCTCAAACAGTGACTAATGACCATTAATCCCCCTGTCTCTTCAGGGATCTCGCCTTCTTCCATTTATCACGCTGACACTTCACTTTACGCACGTGGATAAACTTTAACCGAGAAGCTGCATCGAATACACCCTCCAAGCCACCCGCGGCAGCCAACGAGAGCTGCGGCCGAGGGCGGCCCGCGGCGGTTGGCGGCGGGCCCCCCGCCCGCCCGCTTCCCCGGGGGCTCTGCCCGCAGCGCAGGGCCGCGCCGCCCTCGGGCCACCGCCGCAGCCGGCCGGGCCCCGCGACATTTCAGCCTTTCTGCCGCCCGCCTCGACGGCTCCGACACGTGCGCGGCGGGAGCAGGGCGCGGAGCAGAGCACGGCTCCAGCCGTCGACACGCCCAGTCCCTGCGCGCAGCGCAGCGCAGCGCAGCGCCCCGCCGCGGCCGCCTGGTGCCCCCCCCCCCGCCCGCCATGTAACGGCCGCGGCGCGGCGGGAGCGCGGAGCTCCGCACCCGCGCGTGCCCCCGGCGGCCGTTACCCCGGGCGGCGAGGGGGGAGGGGGAACGAGGCGCGAGCCGTTAACGGTTCACTGGGGGGAGGGGGGGAGGGAGTCAGCGAGGCGGTGTAATACCTGTGTCCCCCCCCCGCCGCTTGCTTGTTATCGGCACCGACCTCCAGCCGAGTGGAACAAACGGCTCGCAGCCGAGGGGAAGGAAGGAGTTACTTCCTGCGGCCCCTTCGCCATCACTCCGCATGACGAGCCCCGCTGGCACCGGGCAAGCCCGCCGCCCCCGCCGGCCGGGCCGGGGGAAGGAGGCGGCGGCCGCCCGCCCGCAGCCGCCGGGCTGCTCCCCGGCCGCGGCCCCCGCCCGCCTGCCCGTGCCTGCGCCCGGGCACACGGCCCGCAACCCGCTGCGGGTCGCAGTCCAACTTCATTTGGGAGGGAGGGAGGGAGGGAGAGGAGAGGGCAGCGCAGCGCGTCTTCCCCACGCGGCCCAGAGCCGGGCGGCGGGAGCGCTGCCACCGCCAGGATCCCCGCACGCACGGCATTTGTTTACGGGTGGTGGTTACCTGAGCTGAGGCATATTAATCCAAAGAGGTAAAAGTGAGCAAACTCCGCGATCATTGTCCTCAGGTGGCGCCTGCAGGCAGTCTCATGCCAGGAGAGAGGGGGGAGAAATAAAAGCGAGAAGCCCCCAACTGTAATTCCACAGCAGCTTAATATAAGCAAGGTTTCTTAATCCTCCAGGACTTCAGCGGTGAGCGCTCTCCGGAGAGGTTGTGGTCAGATCCAAGGGACCGCGGGTGCACGGCGACACTGCGCTCGCCTCTCTCCGCCCGGATTTTCCGAAAAGGCGCTCTGACACTTCCCAGGACCATCCAAAGCAATAGGAGAAAACAAAAGATCCTCAATTTCCCGGGGCTGAGATCCACTGCCTCCCGCTCACAAGTTGCTCCTCCAGCCTGAGACTTTTGTTTTCAGTACCCAGGGACGAGCAAGTAACAAAACAGAACAAAGAATATTAAATACCGGCGTCTATGTACCAGCTACTGCTGCGCTCCGCGAAGTAGAGAGAGGAAGGGGGGGGGGGAGAGAGAAAAAAAAAAAAAAAGAAAGAAAAGTGCTTTCTGCCAAGTGAGACACAAAGTCACTGGGCATCCGAGGCAGCAGAAGGGGCGGCGGCGGCGCCGGGCGAGAGGCTCGTTCCGGTGGCTGTGGGAGACCGCGGGGAGCAGCGAGGTGGTGGCGGCGCGGCGGCGGCGGCGGCGGCAGCTCTCGCTCCCATCACGGGGGGAAGGAAGGAGGCAGGAGCGTCGGCAGCCGCGGCAGGGCAGAGCCGAGCCGCAGTCACGCAGGGCGGCAGGCAGGGCAGCCCCGGCGGCAACTCCTCGCCCTGCCCAGCATCGCCGCCGCCGCCGCCCCCCTGCACGCGGGAATCCCAAACTCGCCCCCACCCCGCACGTCCCTCCCCCCCCCCCCCGGCACCGGAGGAGGACACAAAAGAGGGGCAAAGCAAGCAAGCAAGAAAGCAAAACTTCCAAGGGCCAACGCCCCCACCCACCCACCCCTCCGTGCAGCAGCAGCAGCAGGAGGAGGAGCAGCAGCGGCGGCGGCGGCTCCTCTCCTTCCCCCTCGGCAGGGGCAGGGGTGCACGAGCCGGGCGGGGCCCAGCCCGCCGCGCACTGAAGTTTCTGGTGTCACGCAGCGCCGCTCGTGGGGTCCCCCCCCCCCACCTCCTCCTCCTCCTCGCTGCTGCTGCAGGTCCGATGCCGCCTCGGGACACCGCAAGGGCGCCGCACCTACACGGCCCCCGCGCGCCCGCGGCTCCTCCCGCGGCCGCAGCCACGCGGGGGGGCCGCGCTGCTCCGCGCCGCTCCGCGCCACGCCGCGGTGTGGGGGGGGGGGGCAGCAGTCACCGAAAAACTACACCACCACCGCCGCCACCCAAAACGCCAACCATCCAACCAAAAAAAAAACCCCAAACCTGCTCCACCAGGTCTCCAGAACCCCACAGCCCACAATGGAAAATGATACTAAGCTTGCTGAGGCCTCCTTCACGGTGACCGGGCGCTTGGTTCATGCTCATGGGCAGTTCTGCAATGCACCCTCTTACCAACCCGGCATTACCGGGGTGACCAGACACGCCACGGTGCAGACAGCCTTAGCCCTGCTTCCCTGTCACAGTGCACCTCGTTATTTTCCTTTCCTCTGCTATAATTATCAATTGCACTAGAAAGCAGCACAGTAAATAAAGGGTTTTGCAGGCAGTTACAAAGTAGTCTGGTATTCCTGGTGGAGCAATGAGGCTGTGGTTTGCTGGAAGATCCCTAGTGACTAATGTTACATGTTACAGGCAGAGGCCCAATCTACAGGAATAAGCTGTGTTAAATATGTGCTTCTGCAGCTGGGGGCATGGATAAATACTAGGCAGAGGTGCATAAGTGGCTTTAACAGTCAACTTCACGTAGTCACGGCAGCTTCATCTCAGGCCAAAAGAGGTAATGTAGTGGTGGGAAAGAAGACGTAACGCTCTAGGCAAAAAGGGGAAACGAACCGGGGAGAAATTTAATTTCTAAGAAGCATATTAAATAAATGAACCCCATTCACAAATGAGCCTTTTCTTGCACTGGGGCAAATACTCGAAAGAACCTTACTTCACTTCCTGGCATAGGAGCTGTATGCACCCTCCATTGCCATCAGCCAAACAGGTTTATATGTTCTCAGTCTCCATCAGTCAAATCACACTCTTGCAGGCATACCAAAATCCACTGTGCCTCACTTTGCCTCCCTCAGTGTGGCGTAGGGCAAACTTAGGCTAAAAATCCAACAGCAGAAAGGTCCTGTGAATTGCATCCAGTCTATTTTAGTCCTCCTGTATGTAAGATGTGTAAAGCTAATTTTCAACAACGTAAAGCAAAACAGTCTCACATTCAAAAAGGAAGTTCCTGATTTGCAAGTGTATACATCAGCAGGAGCCAAACTTGAAAGATTTTCCACTAAAACTGATGAGAATAAATCAAGCATTAAAACAATCAAAAGTTAGAAAAATAATATGGCGTTTCGCACCGATCAGACATTCATTTTCAAAGTGGAAAAGGAATTAGTGTCCTATTTTGAACACATTTAGAAAACAATCCTAACTATGGAATCAATAATAGGCATTTCCACAGTTAATAAATCTACATATGGCCAGAGCTGTTAAAGCTGTACCTAGCCAACAACAATTTCTCTTTCTGTTCAAACAGTGATCTCATGCCATCGTTCGGCACTTAATGAAAGAAAACTGTATTAGCACCTCCAGAATTAAAACACACAGCTAAGCCAGTGAAAGGGTCCTTGATACTCCTTGAACCTTAGCGAGAAGTATGAAATTTCAATAAATTAGTTAAAAATTTTAAATAAACGGAGTCACATGTAGGGCAGAAAATGAGGTCAAGAGTTCATGTAATGCAGCTCAGTATTCTGAGATACTGTCAAGTGTATACAGATCATCACCAGCAAGTATTTTTTAATCCTATTATTAAAAATATCTGAACACTGGGATTTCATATCCTCTTTAGGTAACCTGTTCCAGTTACTATATAGTTAGATTTTCATAATGCCTAGACTAAATAGTCTTCAGGAAGAAAACAAAACACACCACCACTACAGATAAAATTTTCAAGGCATGGTTTTTAATTCCTTCTGTAGTATTAATACTTGACAGACTCACTTACATTGTGCTGGAGTACATATTTTAGTTGATTGCTTTTGTTAAAAAGGCAAGCCCACTAATCTACAAATAAGGTCACTGTATTGGATATAAATGGGTTTACGTGTTGCATGAATGTACATATATGTATTTTACATATGCGCATATGTGCGTGTGTTTACTTGTAAAATGTCATTTTTATGTATCCCTGTTTTTTTAATGAAACTATCAATACCCCATGTAATCTTAAATTGCAAAAATATCATTTTAAATCTATTTCTATGATGTATGTATTATTTATCAACATAAATTAATTCGTTTACTTTGTAACTGTCAACAAGTATATGCAAAATAGAAAGAAGGTAAATAAAGGATTTGCCTAATTCCCAGAGTGTTTTCTTTACTCAAGATAAATCTGTTTCCCATACTTCAGTGGAATAGTAAGTTTCTAGATTCATGCAGTCTTTTGCTTAGGTCACTTTAAAAAAAAGTGCCAGTAAAAACTTTATGTTGTGTTGAAGTCTTATGCGTGCTGGATGTTAGTTTTCTCATTTCACATTTCAGATACAAATATATTCTATATTCAGCAAAGGATTAAGGGTCTGAAACTTGAATTTAATTACCATATGATCATGAGGTGAGTGTAAGCAAAGCACGGTAAAGCCTTTGTGCCTCAGTTACCCCATCTTTAACAGGAATCTAAGACTGTTCCTATGACTAAAGATATCTTTATTCTTTGAGAAGTATGGATACATTCTACATTCTACCTCTAGTAAAAGTACTCTAAAACTTCAAAGATTTATTCAATGTGTACTATCGTAAATACTTCATAGCATACCATTTAGCATACCGTCACTGTTTTCCTACTCCTAAAAAATTACTAGGAGTGGATATATACAGCTCAAATTATCTTTTTAATTCATTTAAATTGTAATAATATATAACAGCTGCACAGCCGAGTGGTTCTCTGCAAATTGTAGAGCCTATAGAAATTCATCAGAATATCTTATAAGTAATTGACATCATTGTTAATTCCGCAGATGTTCTTACAAAATGTGTGCTATTCAAGTATCCTTATTCTCCTTGATACTAAATATATATACATTTCAGATAACACTTCTAGGATAAGATATATGGCTTTATCTTCTTCAGGTTTTGGGGACTCTTTTTTCACAAGCATTAAAATGCAGATCTGCTTGCTGTGTTAGTTCTGTAATATGCAAAACATGAATGCAATAAAAACAATCAGACAAGTTAAAGTAAATTTGATGACATCTGAAAACGAGAAGACAAAAACGTCATAATGCTATATTCCATTCCAAATCATATCAATGGATAAATCTGACACCAAAAAGCATAGGAAAAATTACCCCATTTCCACTGACATAAAGTCATGTTTTTCAGGTGAATTTTAAAACCACAGGCCAATTCTGAGTCTTTAGAAAATACAATAATGCATGCATCTGACTGTACAATAACATATATCTATTGCATTCAGCCAAGTGAAATACTGGTTCTACCTGCCAGCATTTATCTTTCTGTATAAGTTTCATACAGTACTGGATGCACAACAGTTGAAAGACTGAATTTTTGATTTGGTATTTCTTTTCTTCTACCTCCTACCCAATTTTTCAGACTTATATAAACATGTAATTTGTGAGAGAATAAGACTACTCACATGTGTGAACTCAGGCATGCTGCCTGTGTTTGAGAAACTGGGCTCTGGTTGGGAAACCTCCAAGAAAAGAAGGTTCTACAGAAATGCTACTTGTCATTCAGCAGATGGCACTCTTCCCTCAAAGTGACTGTAAGCAGTGCTGCCTGTGATACCTGTGAGAATGTGCTTTTAGAGATGATTTATTTATTTCACATTACCTGAAAGAACCTGAATTTTTGTAACTACTAAAGATCCCAGGGTACTTTTCTCCAAAGGCACCTGATGCCTTGGATGTGTTATGGAGGGCAACCGTACTCTCAATACACAAACCTTCAAATGACTTTTTACTTCCTGGTCTTAACACTGCTGTGTAGCCTTCCAGTTATCTCCGTGAAGTGGCTGCCAAAAAAACATATGTGTGTGCCTGTGTATATTGTATGATCACACATACACACACACGTATGCATACCACCCTTATGCGCACAGTATTTATAATTCTGAGCATTGTGAGGCTGGCAACAAGCATGACTCAGTCAGTAATGTTATCTTATACAGTACCATTAAGCTTCCACTGACATTAGTGCGAACTAGTTCAGACAAGAGTACATTGTTATTGTTACCAATCAGACTATTATAAATATGTCTGGATAAATTATTCCAACCAGAACTATTTTCACAGCTTTTTGTCAAGATTTGCATGACATCTGTTCCAGGCTTGAGGTGCTTTCACATAGTCAACCATGTAGATTCAAGTATCCCACAAAATGAGCTAAGGCACTTGCTAGTAATTAATACAATTCCATGTACCCTGTCCTTTGGGGTTTTTTTTTTTTTTCAGTTAACCTCTTAATCATTTTCATGTAAACCACTGCTAATATATCACTATAGTATAAAATAAGTTTAAAATATGGTATTCAGTTGTGTTACCCTCAGAATGCAATATTCACTAAAAAAGGGAGCCACCCTGAAAGTTTCCCAGATTTCCTCCCTTTGTTCTATCAGAGATAACTAAGTTTCCAGAACTGTTTCTTCCCAGGCTGTTTAGGACACCAGAGAAGCAATCACACTTGGATTATTTAGTAAGCTATCTTAAAAAAAAAACTGCTGAAAATCTTTCTTCTGTAGTCTAACCATTAATACCCTGAAATGAAAAGGAAAAATACAAGGAATTATGTCTCTCCCTTTATATATCTGTCTCTAAGTGCATTACGGGTCTAACTCGGGTTAGGAGTCCTACCTAAAGCCAATAAACATTATCCATGAATGTAGAACAATCTGTAATTTCCATAGTTTTTCATAGGTTTCAGTAAGAAGAAAAAAAAGGTATTTTTCTACATTAGAACTAAGCAGTCAGTGAAATTGTTTGAAGCAGCAGCCTGAATCACAGAATGGTTGAGATTGGAAGGGACATTTAAAGACATCTAATCCACCCTGCCTGCTCAAGCAGGGTCACCTGCAGCAGGTTGCCCAGGACCCTGTCCAGACGGCTTTTGAATATGTACACGGATGGAGACTCCACAGCCTCCCTGGGCAACCTGTTCCAGGGCTCAGTCACCCTCCCAGGAAAGAAGTTTTTGCTTAGACTTAGATGGAACTTCCTGTTTTTCCAGTTTGTGCCCGTTGCCTCTTGTCCTGTCACTGGGCACCACGGAGAAGAGTCTGGTCCCATCTTCTTGACACCCTCCCTTCAGATACTTATATGCACTGACAAGATCCCCCCTCAATCTTCTCTTTTCCAGGCTGAAGAGTTCCAGCTCCCTCAGCCTCTCTTCATAAGAGAGACGCTCCAGTCCCTTCATCATCTTAGTAGCCCTCTGCTGAACTTGCTCCAATAGCTTCATGTTCGTCTTGCCCTGGGGAGCCCAGAACTGGACACAACACTCCAGGTGAGGCCTCCCCGGGGCTGAGGAGAGGGGCAGGATCACCTCCCTCCACCTGCTGGCAACACTCTGCCTCATGCAGCCCAGGATACCGTTGGCCTCCTTGGCCACGAGGGCACATTGCCTGCTTCTGTACAGTGTAGCTGCATAACAAAAGTAAATGGATTTTAAAAGTATGAAAGCCTACAGTTTCAGGCTGTCAATTATTATCAATCTGGATAATTACTAAGAGTAAATGAAAAAAAAAAAGTTCTTTCCATGTCTATGTAAGTCATTTTCTGTCTCTTTTTCAACCTAGATTATTAACTGTGTAAACACACTATTCAAAGAAATCTTTTTTCTTGTGTTTGATTGTTTGGTCCTCAAAATGATTTGCTTTTTATTTACTCTAATTTTAGGATGTAACTCTTGTTTTCTTGATGTTACACTTAATTACATCACTAACGAAGTCAGACTTCCGATATCTTTTCACTACCTTCTTGTACAACATTTAGAATAGTATGCATAGTCATTGCAGAGTAAGGAATAGTAGCAATCAGATGTTAGATTTTATTTGTTATGTTGAATTAGTAGATAGAGACCCTAAACAAGATCAAGCCTCATTATTCAAGGTGTAAAAAAACAATGTGACAAAAGATCTGTTCTTCAAAGGATTTATAAAACGTTGTTATCAGCATAAAGGCACACAAGAAAAATTCACCACTGGCATAGAATTCCATTGATGCTTATGCTGTAATACTCCTTTGTATTAGGGGCAAATGTAGCTTTTCACTTCTGTTTCAAAGACACTATAGCACATCCCTACTGAGGAGGAAAAAAAATCACTGAAGCTATATTCCTTCTGTTCCTCCAGTAAAAAATGCTAGGGGCATATTTTCTATTCAGTCTACTCAGCAGACCAGCTCAAATGCCTTTTAAAAATTATTACTATTATAGGAAATACTGTGTAAAACTTCTGCTCAGTGGTTTTATTCTTGTTAATGACAAAATGCTAATCTACTTAATATGTAATTTATATACAAACAACATGGTATTTGTTGCAAAACCAGTGTTATCTCTGATATTGTTAAACAAAGAGAGACCTGTCCCTGAAATCTCAGTATTTGATTTAAATGTGTAACAAACGAGCCATTCAGGACTCACTAGCTCCTTGCTCCTATTCAGAGCATAGGGAAGAGTATGAGGGTGTCACCTAGTGGATTGTTCAGACTGTATATCAGAAAAGCAAGCTAAGAAGTATCAAAACATCCAAATTGCATTAAATGAACTAACAGAATGAAAGGGAAAGAATTCTTTTTTCTTTATTTAATTACTCCAGGAATTGTGAAGGCTTCAACAGAGCATTATTGTTCTCTAATATCTGCCTGTGGCTTCCCATTCATGTCACAGACTCTATCGGCACTGAAAAGGGTGGTTAGAAAGATGCATCCAAATTTTTGGAAAGCAAATTACCTATATTCCTGCCTCAGAGGAAAGGTCTAATGTTACCAAAGACAATCATTTCAAATAAGTTGCACAAAATTTTTGTCTGAGATTATAAATAAGTGTAATAAATGATATACAGCGCCTGTAGGTTCCATCAATTGTATTTTAAAAGCAGGAAATATTCCATGGTTTTCAACAGGCCATCAAAAAAAGGTTTTTTACATGTATCAGTTGTAGATTGCTGCATGCATTTATAATTCGTGAGTAGTTAAGGTTAACCTTAGCAATCTGGAAATGAAAAGGATTACATAAACTATCCATCTTATTTCTTTGATTGAATTACTGCACATATTTAAAGCAGACGCCACTTAAGAGCTGAATACCTGCAGCGAATTAACTCAGTCAAATGCAAAGCAGATACCCAAGCCAGCTCACCCAGTACAATTTAAATTGCATGCTGAAATTTAAAATAATCAGCATACAATTTATAATTGTATGATGAAAGCCTATCTGATCCCATATATTTAACCTCCTTTAATTAAAAAAAATGCTTACTATACTTTTACCCTTGAGTGGAGGAAGGGAAAAAGTAAGGATGGAACTAGAAATGACAGAGACATCCTGCCTTAGTGCCTAGGGCATATTTTATTACACCCTCTGAAATGCTTTCGTGTATGCTGTGTGACCAGCATGGGAAGAGGAGAAACAGTCTTTGGCCCATAATGGTATGCTTATTTGTTGGTGTCAGAAGTATGTACAACTTGTCAGTAGACACAGTGTGCTGCTGGAAGCGGCAGCAAAAAAACTTAAATGCTAGCAGTATGTTTTGCTGGCCTAGCTGTTGGTACCCTGCTTGAAGTAGTAAGATGTCTCTTTTCACAAATAAATGGAACTGCCTTCCTCCGTGTATAAGGATTAGCTCAGTTTTGGCCTTTTCTGCCCATATAGAATACATACAGACAATCTAAAATTCTTTGCAAAAACCCCTTGGCGATATATTGGAGAAAAGATAGAAAGACGCCATCAATCAAAACTATCCTTCGAGAGAACTGTGAAAATATATGTTATTTAATGACCAAACTAAAAATGCATATGTTTAAAATGCTTGGGTAAAACCCAAACGACTCCTATGTTGTGAGGTAGGAAAAAAAAAAAAGAAGGAACAAAAAATATTTAACTATCCTCCCCCAAAAGAAGAGTACATTTTTTTCTGTTGATCAGAAGCATCTTATTGTGCAAGATGTAATTCTTTCCTGGTCTTTAGAAGCATTTATTTCTGCTTTGGGACATGGAGTTATTTTCCTTTACTCTTTTTTTATTTTTTTGCTCTCCAAACAGTTAGTCTCTATGTTCTAATGGATTTTGGTGAGAAGTACCCAGGTAATATATATTATCAAGTTCAGTAGTAGACACTGATAACATGTATCAAATCTGCAGGCCAAGTAAGAATTGCCGCTGAGGGACAGGATGCTGTCGATGAATCTTATATACTCATTCATACAGCAGGCTATTTTCTTTTAAGGTAGATCCTTCCCATTTTGTGCAGCAAGCAGCAGAACCAGACTCCCCTAGTGCATACATCTCCCTTCTCCAGAAGGTTAAGCTGCCTTCAGAATAGAAAAAAAACAAGAAACAACCTACAGGGAAGGCCTTGGGCCCCAGCTAAATATTTCATTAAAAAGAAAACTTAGTCTTGCATGCGTTCTCTTTAAAACCTTCCAGAGGACAAATCTGTCAGGGTACGTCTACGTAGTTAGGAGCATCCAGTAACACAACTATTCCTCCCGCTCTCTGAGATGACCTGACATGGGCCAGCTCCAGTCCAGAAGCTGAGTAAATATGCTAGCATAGTGCCAAGCCTGAGCTAACACAGGTTGTGTCTCAACAGGCCTCATTAGCTCAGGCTCATTACTGTAATAACCTGGCTACAGGGCTGCTGCATTGCAGCTGGCTCTATGCGCCTGGCTTGCAGTGTGCAAGGAGTAGGCACAGAAGTATCTCCTCCTGACCGTGTAGACATGCCGTCAGCCTGTTCCTCCTCTTCTTCCCGGAGATTTTGTCATTTAACTTGAAAGCCAGCAGCTGCTTCTCTCAAATTATTGTACTGGCATAAATGAAGAACATTTTTGAAAAACGGTATGTTTGTGAAAGACTGTGGAAGGCTAACTGCCTGTGGCAGGTCAGAGGATCATTTCTGTTATACCTTGATGGAGTTTTCCCTAGTAGAACGCATAACCTTAAGCAAGGATCACATAGATATAAAACTTCCAGTTTCCTCTCCTCTCACTTCTTACCAACATATAAGATGCAGGAGTAAAATACACAGTGAGCACTGCAGCAGGGGTGAAAAAAATGCAGCAATCTGCTTTCAAATAAAAAGTGGAAAAACTCACCCTTCTCTTTTATAGAAGTGGACAGGTTTTGTATTTCCCAAGTTGTAACTGAGTAGACACATTTTTTCTGCACTTACCCTCAACTATACTGCTGGATAAACATCCTACTTTTAGCTCAAGGGCACAGTCAGAGCTGCACAGACTCATAGCTAACGTCAAAGAATGCAACAAGAACAGAAAAATAACTCTTTGACTTTTAATGCTGTAAGGGGACAGCACCAGAGTGGCAGTTCAGATAGTAATATCAGACTAAAATAAATACTCAGACCAAAGAACGTCTCAGGCAAAATTCTCATAGATCACAACAGGGGAGGATACTGTCTGTGATCTACCCCTTCCACTTACTATCCCCACGGCTGTAATTCTTAGGTGAGGAAGTAGAAGAGCAATAGCAAGACACAAACATCATGTACCAAAAACCTAATTCTAAGCCTACACCTACACACACACATAGCATTATTCCCAAACACTCTGTGCTATTTATTTAATACGCTATTTTTGCTTTTAGCTTTAACTTACATCTTCAAACTTTGCTTACGAGTGATGGAGATGGAAACTTTTACTTTTGTATATTCAGAATCGATATTTTCACACAGAGACAGCAATCTCAGGCCGGAGGGTTCTGCCTTGTGACAGCACTGCAAGAGTTTGCAATACTGAAACTTTGCATATTGCTATGAGAATGTTGCATTACTGAGGGTCCTCTTCTTAACTGGTAAGTGAAACTATTCACCCGAGTGGGTTTACCAGGTTACGTTCAAATATACTCATTTAGTTCTCTTTACTAGCAACTCCATTTCTAATTGTAAAATCTTACATGTTCTTCCCAACTTTTAAGAAAACAGACATGCTTACTTTTTTTGTCACATTTTGGTGTGTAACACTACTAGTATTGCAACATTTGCTGTTTGATTTAAAGAGGCAAATAAGGTTTCAATAACTTATTTTTTATTTTTCTAATGGAGAAATCCTATCAGTTCAATAAGATAATTTTGGAGTCTCCTTGTCTTTCAATAAAGGCCTCATCAAACCCCCAACAAACTTTGTTCTTAAATTGGTTTGTTTTCAAAAAGTAATGGTGTTTTTAGTGAACTATGTTGTAATGCCCTCTGCTGGTATTAAGTTGGTAAAATCTCTTCAGATCTGTTCAGATTCCTTTAAGAGGTGTAAGAATGGTTCAAATACTGAGGCATCAAACCACCACCAACTACTACTAGTATCCTAAGCTGGTGAGAATCTGTAAGAGACTTTTAAGTAAAAACAACTAACTTCATTTTAAACAATATCAAATTTGATATAAACTTCTTGCAAAGTTTTCAAGACCTTTCAACGTTTCTCAGACAAAAATTTTTGCCAACTTCCCAAATTCTATGAAAAAAATCCTAGGCTAAAGAAAGAAAGTAAGAATATCAACTGATATATCCATTACTTCAAAAAAAGTCCTTCTGCATCAGCAAAACAAGACTATGAATGGTTAGGTTAGATTTCAGTACTTCAAGTGGAATTTCAAAGCTCTGAGAAGGTTTACATTTTACCCAGCCAATGCATGACAATAACCACTTACAATAGACAGTATCTATTGCGCTTGTCTGAAGCCACTGTTAAAGCAATGAACTGAAGGTAGGCACTAGGGCTTTTTTGATACTCTTGATCAATATTTTGAATAGCTTTTAAGAAAATGGGAATGATAAATCAGACAAGTGTATATCTATTACAGAATCCAGCTTCGACATATGGCATGAGTACATAAAAAAAAGAAATTTTGAAAATCAGCCTAATTTTTTTACTTCCCAACTTTCTGCTGTCTACTGAAAGCTCAGTGAGATGAAACCCATTCCCAGGCAGTTAATTAATACTTTCTATGAGTAAATTTAAAACGTATAAAGATCTTCTCTGCAGCAAGATTAATCAAGTAACAGTTTTTAAAGTGCCATCTCATTTGGAGTATATATTTTACAGCTGCTCTATAAAAAATGCCGTAAGTATATAGTGAACTGACAAAATTAGAGTCTGGAATGTTCTTGTCATTTTTGTCTTTCAGTTATCTCTGAGTACAGAGTGAAAATTATAAACCTGGCCCAAATTTGGCATCTTGGAAACCTGAGTGAGAGTTTCAAAAGTGTTTTGCAGAGGGGGATGTTCAACTGTCACTGAAAGAAATCCCATTAGTGTTCCTGAAAATCCCACCCTTAAACCTTTATTAAGAATCCCTTGAAAGAGATTTTTGCTCCAAGCCATAAATCTTCCCATCAGATATGCAGGACAGATCACCAATTAACACTAGACATGAAGGATTTTCTTGATTACAATATGGACACACTTTTCTCTGGAGAGCTGCTTTGTTCAAAACCAGCTTCTTGACACCTCACAGTATTTTTCATAGTCAAAGTGGATGACTTTAGCACTTCAGAAATATGGGTTTGATGTTCTAAACTGTTTTCATGAGACAAATTGTTATACAATAGATGGCATCTTAGTGTTCTGACACAAGGTCATTTCATATGGCAAAAACATTCTGCTCCTTCTGTGACACAATGAAATTGGATCCAAATGAGAAATATATGTAGATGTGGTAATAAACATGTTACAAGGCACACATTAGCACTTAAGACTATTGTGTAGATTTAAGCTAATCCTTAGAGGGTTTTAGTTCCTTGGATCTGCCATGTCCTAAGCCAGTAGTAGCTTGGGGTGACAACCCACCGCCTGAGAGCAGGTGTGGGAGACAGCCTGTCACTTTTCAGCTACGGATGAAAAGCTGGAGTCCATCTGTTTTCCTCTCTAACATTTTACTGATTTGCCACATCTCTGATTATCCCTGTCATTCAAGCCGTACCTAAAAGATGAAGACACCAGTGGAGACAGATTTTAAATAGCACAATGTAGTTTTCTCCAAACTCTACTTTGTTCTGATAAGGACTATATTTGCTTTTGTTTGGTTTGGTTCAGTTGGTTTTTAAATGTGAGCTATTAGTTACAGGAAAGAGTTTGATCAGTGATCAGAGCTCCTATCAGTGAAATAATGTGATGCATGGCCCTGGTGAAATTTACTTTATTGCTTTGCTGAGAGACATTGCCCAATACAGTCTACCAAAGCAGCATTCCTGAGTTGTCTCTTATCTCTTCCCTACAAAACAATGTATTACAGGTAATGTTAGTCCCAATGGTATATTGCTCATACTTACTAAAAAGGCTATTATAGCATCTAGCGGCTAAAATAGGACATCTTCAACAAATACCATATTCTTTTATTACCCACTGGATTCAGAATAACCTATTGATTTGACACTGATTACTTACTTGACTAGTGGAGAGATGGAAACAAAAACACAGTGCAAAACCCATTTTACCGAGAGGAGAGGATTTATTTCCAGCATCTTGTTGCACAAATGTGTGTAGATTGTTGCAGCTCTCTAACAACGTAACTCTGAAGCGTAGCAGTCATGTAATATTCTTGCCCAAATGTCCCCGTACTTGCTATGCTCATTTACATGGCATGAACAGTTCCGAGGACAGAGATGGCCATATCCTATTAGAAGACGAATTCAGTGTTTTCCTTTTTCTTGACAGAATGGCAGTCTTCCCTGATTCTCACAACTAAGCATATATTAACAGGAACAGATAGAAAGGAAACTGTTTGAAGGGGCTTTGTCTCTTCAATGCTATACTAATGCACAGGTGAGAATCATTTAAATCTGACTGAGGTTCCATAACCATAAAGTCTGATCTAAACCCATATAAAAACAGCAATAAGGTATTTATGTGCTAAGGTATTTATGTGCTATCTATTCATTCTTCAAACATTTGCAGTCTGAAACACTGTCATGTGCAAGTAAGAGCCCAACAACTCAACCCCAGGAGGTTTAGGGTCATGACCTCTGAAGTACTATGAAGTATTATTTCTGTCATATCCTGAAAAAACTAAAGAACATTGTAGTATTTCCACCCACAGAGGAAAACACAAACAAACAAAAACCAAAAACAGATATATAGCTTTTGGAGTTCATTTATGCCAAACTGTGGACAAGTTCAGTAAAACATTTGAACTAGATCTCAACTCTGAAATCAAATACCAGCTTCTGGAGCTGACAGTTGCAAATGAATTATTGTTATTACAAACAAACTATATGGCAATATACCCTATCAGGTCCTCTTACTTTATTTAGCAATAAAGTATTTGACAGCAACATGGTACCAAATAATCAAGGGAAGAGGTGGAGTCTTCATTTCTTCATCCCGGTAAATCAAGATCGGACGCTTTTCTGGAAGCCTTAAGCAAACACAAGTGTGTTGTATGGAGCCCAATACACGGTTTAAATGGGTGAAATTTAAACAGCTTTGTATAAGGTTATACTTGTTGATCTAATGGTCTTTTCTGATCTCAAATGCTACAAATCACACAGCTGACACTAAGCAGTATTTTATCTTGGGGATGATCATCAGTATTTAAAAGACTTTTATACATCACATATAATTTAAAAGATTTTCTTTGTGTCTGCATTTATAACCATGCCACAGCTTGCAAGGGATTCTTTTTTATTCTATTGGCAAAAATAAACACAGATCCAAAACATGATAATCCATATTTACAAAATGGGAAAGAGTTGCTGTTTTCACACCTCTTAACTTGTGGTTTATAGACTACAACAAAAGTAGATTATGCTCATGTTCCTAATTATAACGGTTACGTAAATTTTCATATCTTTCAAAACAGTAATGTCTTCAACTGATTACAAGTAAGATTGGAAAACAAATCCTTTAATGAAATATCTACCACAATTGTACTAAATGCAATTGCACATTGCTCAGCAAGGCTGCCAATAAAGTGAAATGAATACAACTCATGAAATGTTTCCATGAACTAAGTAATTAAAGGTTTTCTAGTATGCAGCTTCATGGAGTACAAAGAATAAATCACATAAAATAAAGGCAAGACACTAACAACCCAATTTCATGCAGAATTCCAACTCCCGAAAGGTTTCAAGCCTCAGGCACTTAGAATTTACTGTTCTTATTCAAAGAAATGATTTGCAGACCTAAATGAATATTTTAGAGTTTTTTCTTTGAGTCAAATGATCCATCTGTTTACTAAAACAATTCACTGCAAAGCCAAAGAGGTCATTTCAGGGTAAAACCTCCATCTTAGCAAAGGGTAACCCAAACAGGGTGTCAAGTTGAACTATTTGAAGTATAAAGTGACAACAGATAATGTCTGATGATGTTCAGATTTTATGATCTTTGTGCTACAGTATTTTTAAGACCAGGATAAAAGAATCTTTTTCTTGGAAAGTATAACATATTAACAAATGTTTATATCTCTACATTGTTATCCTAGCTTTATGCTGTCAAATTGTACTGATAACAAACATTGTATGCAAAAATGTATATACTAACCAACTTACTAAACCACGTATAGTCACATCATCAGACAAAGAAGATGTTTACCAGTAGGTTGTGAGCTGATAAGTTAAATCAAGTTAATAGGCATAGCCCAGAGAATATTTTTCATCTTCTCCCATTTTAGAATGACAGATTCAGCTTATTGCAAATTGCTAATTTGCAGTAAGGTTGGAATGCATTCATGTGTGACTTGGTGGCAGGGAGAAAGAGCGAAACCAGGACAGCGTATGTTCTTATAGTATCAGCACATCAGTTAGGAAAATGCTTGTCTGAAAACAAACTACCTCACATAACCTAAATTTAATATTAATAGAACTTTCAGCGATGTTAGTTACAATACTGCTTCTACTAAAATCAAGGAAGAACTCCATTTAAAAGGATTGTGTTCTAGAAAGTAGAACATAGTTTTGCTTCCTAAAGCGGAAACATAATACAGAAGTTGTCATTATTCTTCTAATGCTATCACTGCACCCAAGAATTAGCAGAATGTATAGAAATATAGAATAGTCCTGTTCTCAGTGAGGTGATCCCCTTCTCTTTTTCTGTTCAATGCATTGGTAACTGGCAGGTGGAAATGCTTTACTAATCACCCTGCAGATAGCACTTTCTCATGGTGGAAACTAACTTAAGCAAAAAAAATCTGTAGAGTATTGAACATACTCTGCCAACACACAAACTTACCAGGTGGGTAAAAGTGCAGCGCTGGGTCCCAACCAGAGTTGAATATGGAACTGATATATTTGTAACATCACCTACTACACAGATCTGTGGAGCCCAAGGCTCAAAAGAGACCCTGTTCTGTTGAACCCAGATTTCCTTCCCTTGAATGTAAGAACAGAGGTAATCTCTATCAGAAAATTTCCAGATCATTTGTTTTATTCATATTTTTCAAAAGCTTTTCTTAAAGCTGAAGTGGAAATCTATTCTCTTCTGCACTAGCAACTTCCATGCACCTTCTTTGCAATACTATCTCACAGAACTCCAGGTGTCTAAAAGTCGGGTCTGTCCCTATTTCATCTACAGTTAGTACAGAAAAATGGGCAGCTCCAGAAGTGATTTAATGCATGCACTTAAACATCCTGGAACTGGAGGATCATCTTCTAGAACTGCCTGTTTCTGTCCACTGCCTTCATCCATGATTAGTCTAGACTTGGCCTATCAACTTTCTATAGAGCTGACATTAGGCAAGATAAAGCCAATCTTGATAGGTCATCCTAGAGCCCCATTTGTGTGAAGGACCTCGTTCTGCTTGGCAAAGCCATTAACGTAAAGAAGGCATCTTTGATATCCAGCTTTAGATACTTAACAGAGGTCTTCGAGTTAGGAGTCTCAGCTGTAGGCAAAGTCAGTGAAGAAGTGAAACTCCTAACTAAGAGCTCTGAATGATCTGGTCAAATCATCAATCGTCTGCTGGAACCATCATCTGAATCATCATCTGAATCAAACAGTTTGCTTGACTATTTTCACAGAAAATTCTAAATCAGCTTGTTGCATATATAAATTAATATAAAACTGAAGTGGCTATGAGAATAGGATAGAACAACTACTGTGCACTTTCTGGTTACATTGTTACATTTCTTCCACTACTATCCAGAACAAGTTAACAAACACGACTCAATATTTCCCTGGCCATCCAGCAGTTTTGCAGTACAAGAGGAAACTGCTCAAGCCATGGTAATGGACTTCTACTGAGTCTCGTGTGTACATAATGTTTGTGCTTCTCTCTTTGTCAGCTTTGTCTTTTACCCTTTCTTGTATGTGTCAGAAAGAAATCATAAAGAACTCTCTGTGCAATTAAGATCTTGTCCTAATGCCCATATTACAGTTCTTGACTCCCTCCTAATTTGCCTTTGAAGAAAATGTTTAATTAAACTTGCTTGAAAGAGGCTGGCTCCTGGATGCTGAATATCAAAATAACCTATCAACATAAAATATCTTTTCATGTTTTTCAATGAACCCGCATCACTTCTTGCCTTAAAGAAATTACATTATTAAGATGCAAAACTTGACAAAATTTAAGATTTTCTAGATGATTACTTAAAAGACATTATAGTGAACATACCTAAAATATTAGCATCAAAATAAAGCTTTATTCTCCAAATATGTTACATATAGACATTAAGCAGGTGGCGAAGAGAATAAATTAGACCATTCTCAATGGAAGCTAAAAGAGTTTCCCCTGTTCTGTGACACTATGAGAACCAGTATTTACAAACGTTCTGTAGAGTACTTATGAAGTGCAATAATCAAGATGATTAATGACAAAAAATGTTTCCTCCTGCCTTACTCTGTTTTCACATCTCTTTTGAGGGGTGACATCCAGGCAAGTGTTTAACCCTTGCCATTTGTTTTCAAAGCTGTGGATAAATTCTTCCAAAGTACTTTAGACAAAGTTCTTCAGGCAAAAATCTTGTTATGAAAATATATGTGTTGCTATCCTTCCATTTCTTCTTTTAATCCATCCTTTTTGTACACCTCCTTTATACTACTTTTCAGATCATAAGACACACAGGCTAGAGGTAAAATACTGATATTACATCAACTATAGATGTAATCTTGTAAGAAAACAGATGGCATCTTTAAAATGATTTAAAGAGCACAGGTGCTTTGTATTAATCAACTTATATTTTGCTTTGAGTATAACTGTGTCAATTGACATGCTTATCTGTTCATGTTCTCTTCAGATAAATTACTCTTAATCATGTTTGAGGACATGTTTAAGAGTTTTTAGACTAGTTATAGATACTATACCATTTCAGAACTATAATAAATATAACACTCTAACAGCTATAGTGCATCTGGATAACATTTGATCTGATTCATAATCATTGCCACCTACTGTGCTACAGTAACGAAGCATAAAGGCACGTTGTATTAGTCTGTACAAGCTACACTCAAGTTGTATAATGAATATTTTTGAGGTGGCTATCTCACCCTCACCTGCTTGACTATCGCTATATATTTATAGCTTATGATTATTAAGAATTTATTGCAAGATTGGAACCCATGCAACATATTCAAACTTACTCCACTTTCCTACGGGACTTTGCTGTTAGCAGAAGAACCAAAGGTATTGTTTTCATTTTTCACTGGGAAAGATTAGTCTCCTAGTTTTAAACTGGGGGAGGAGAACAGGAACCAAATTGATTCAGATAACAAAATCAAACCTTTTTTTGACTCAAAAACAGAGATTCAGAAGAGGTGCACTTACAATGAAGCAAGCCTGTTATTTTGCCATATTATCCACAAAATGTAATTGCAGAATAAAAAGTCTGATAATCTGGTTAAGTCTATTAAAAAGCTTTGTCATTAGCAAAGGACTCTTTGAAGGAGATGGAGTGTGGCTTGGCTGACATTGCAAGGCGTAGCCATGCAAAGTACTCACTGATAGAAGGGAGTAGAACTGGGCAAAGGGAATCGGAAAACTTGGCCATGAATTTCCCATAATGATATTATGTTACCAGAAGGAGATAAGGACAAAAGTGTGGGAGGGGAAATGAAGGAAGCAATACAGAAGACAGATCAAATGTAATATATTGAAGGCAACAAGGGAACAGGCAGATGCAGAAGCTGAGAAAAAGTGACAGCAATGCTCTAATGAGAAGAGGAAAGCTATAACAAGTCTTAGTAGCATAGCAACAATCCTGAGAAACCTAGTGACATTTGGGAACTTAAACAAGGCCTCATATCTAGTCTGGATGCTATCAAGGTAAATGAAAATCTTTAGTAAGAGCACCACTTCAGTTCTCATTCCAGTGTTATGACAGTTATTTGCTGCTTGTCAAACTGCTGCACTGCTGAGAGTAGAACTGGGTTATGCATTAAGTATCTGATTAAAAAAAAAAATCCTCTGAATATACAGGACTTCGTATCCCTTTCTGAAGGATACCTCACTCCTCATTTTCTCTGACAGGAGTCAAAATGTTCAGTGCTTGACAGGGACTGGGCCTTAAGAATCATCTCCAGTCATCACTGTCTTTATATTTTCCCCTCTGCTGCCTATCCTGCAAAATGTGATTTCCCAAACCCAGGGCCAGCCACCACTATTCTTCAGTCATATTCTTCCTAGAGACTCACAAGTGTCACATCAACTCATTCAGCACCTCATTACAAAACAGTGGGTGAAACACGGGGGGGGGGGGAAGAAAGCTAACACAAAAGAAAAATGTAAATAGCATCACTTACTGGTTACCAGGTGCATTTTATCTTATCTCTCTCTGTGTCCCAGGCTGTAAATTCCTTAGGGGAAAGGGGCTGCCTTAACAAGTGCTTCGTAGAGTGTTTATCACAGCATTATGCATGTGTTCCAGCGCAGCGACAAATATGCCACATAGCTACGCTTCAGCTATTGTATGTTAGGTTATGCAATGCTATTTCTGGATGAATATATGCCACATGATTTGTATTGTGCAACAGCAAAACAAAAATCAACATATTAGGACTTCATTGTCAGCTTTCTAGGACAAAAAGGCATAAATTAGTGTCAAAATTGACTTCTAGATTGGTCAGACTGCAACATGAGAAGATGCATGAGCAAAATGAGTATTTAATGTGTTCACACCCAATTTCTTTATGCTGAGATTTGCTGCTTTGTTGAATTTCAAAGCACTGCTCAGATTACTTGGCACACAGAACTGTCTTTGTCCCAAATTGCAAAACAGATCTCTAAAAACTGTCCTAAAGTCATGAATTGCCCTAGATTCCTCTGTTCTAAGCACTACTACAGACACCAGGCACTCAAAGCATTTGTACTTTTACAATTCCTATATGGCTGTATTCCTGCATATTCTCTTCACTAGAATTGTGCTGATTCCAGTTAATGTCAATTCAGTCTAGTCTCAAATTCCTGACACATTGGCCCTTTCTAACCTAACCCTTTCAAAGCCTCCCCCTTGAAGCACAGGGATGTGGGTGAGCACTTTGTTTGCACTAACTCTAACATAATTTTGCATTTTTCCCCCCATCTAACAAGAGATGATATTGGGACAGTGATCAGTAATTTTTCTCTCTTCTGTTACACCGGTTTTCTACACTTTCTGTTCACCTTCCACAGTTACGACGGTAATACTTCTCATTTACACAATACTTAGCTGCAGTTTCCTGATTTGCTTTTCCAACCATTTCAGTGAGGCAGGTAGGTTGTATAACTAGAGAGATTTTTGCAAAGTGGCTAAATACTTTGGGTCAGACAACAAAAAGAGGATCATTTCACAGCTGGGATTAGACCCAAGAGATCACAGTTTGCAGCTCTAAACTCTGATCAAACCTTATAACATCATCTACATATACAAAGTTGAACTGTAATTTGCATACAGGCCGAGCAGTCCACTTACAAAGCTACATGGTTACGGCATTTATTTTATTCCTTCCGATAAACCAAGTCGTGTTTGTGTTAGGACCACGTGACAACAGTTCGTACGGCTTATATTCCAACAATAATGAGAGCAGTATTTCACATTGGGGCTAACAAGACACAAGAGAGCTGTTGAACAACGCTAGGCCTCTCATTTCTCGCGTATACACACTGCGGTCATCACAGAATTAATAGGCGCTAATACTAGAAACAGAGCTAAAACCAAAGGACTTTTTTTTCAACAAGCAAACAAGCAGCTTCACTCTAATTTCTAGTAAAAGAAACGGGTTCGTATTTGCATAATGTCTTTTCCACACGGAATGGAGTTATCCTCATTTGTTATTTAAATAATAAATGTTATTTGTGCCACCATTTTGTGGTTGGTCCTAGAAAGAAGCACACACTCTTTTCCTAGTGACAGAAAACATCAATATCCTTTAAACTGAAGTAGTAAAAACCAGCAGGGAACTGGGAGCGTTACAGCCACATACATTTCGCTTCCTAAACCACGGGTTTTAGTGAATTAGTTCTTCTAAAGCTCCTTTAAATGAAAAGTGCCACCACTAAGCAGAACCACGAAGTACTGCTGCTAGCCAGAAAGAGGAGATGAGAAATCACCCGTTGCTCAAATGAGCTCCTTTGACAGCAACTACGGGCTAGCGAGAAATAGCGCGTATGCACCAAATGACTTATTCGGTGATAGCTTGGAAGGCGATATTTTCTTAGATGCTGTGTATGGAAGAAGTGAGCAGCTGTAAGGAGGGAGCTCTACAGACGAGATGACATCTCATCTGCAGGGGGAAACCCAGTCAGTGAGCTAGTGTGGGGCAAAACAGACTCTCCAGTCAGATTTTCTCTGGTAATTGCTGAGGGGAGGTAAGGACTCACTAGACTGTACATTTTGCTGTACATCCCCAGCACGGGCAGGGGGCAGGGAGGGATATGGCAAAGGCAATGCTTATTTAATGAGGATCCAGTTCCATAGATAATATTTTCAGCCTGAATTCCAAGTCTCAAAGCACGTGACTGAAATATAGGCATTTACTACAAGATGAAACATTACATCTAACCTATAATCACTGGAAGTTTTCTTTTCTTTTTAGTGCTGTATTCAATATTGAAACAAAGGCTTTTTTTCTCTTTAAAATGAAAGAAGAGTGAAGACATCATGCTGAGGAAATTATGCAAATTAAACAGCGTCCGTACAAACCAATTAGTTTCAAGATCAGAGGTGGCATATTTTCTAACTAGTACCAGTTTAAGCTTTTATTTATGACCCTATAAATAAATATTCCCTCACAGGGGCATGTACAAAAGAAGACAGAGTATCTGCAGAGGAGGACCAGGCTAATTTTCCGTGACACTAATACATTAAATTAATAAACAATAACCCCGCAAAGAAGAGCCTGTTTAGAAATTACTGACCTCCTAATACTGTCCTGTAGCCGTGAGTTTATGCAGGATTTAAAGACTACAAATTTGCTAAAACCAGATGCATAGTGGCTAGCTGCCTGGGAAGCCTTATAAGAGGCCCTTTGATTCAGAAAATCCTGGTGGGAGCATTCATTTGGTGGTTTGCCTAGTGTCCACAATACCACCACCTGCCTTAAACTGGCTGCTTTGAGCCACCTCCTCGCGAGAGCAGACAGGCAGCTAGCGCTCTCCAGCGCATTGCACGCTGCTAATAGCGATATACTGTTTTTTCCCAAATACCACAGCATCTATTCATTTGAGAATCTGTGGTGAGCTGGAGCGGAGCCAGAGAGGAGTTGCTCTGCTCTGACCGCTCCTGGCAGAAATCTCCATCAGCAAACCCGCTGTCCCAAGCAGCATTGCCTGGAGGTGTATGGGAATTGTGCTCAGGGCTTCATAAGGGACCTCGCAACTACGTAGATTTTCCCATTCAAGAAGAGAATAAAAAGGAGCTTATGAAACCTGAAGCATCTAGTTGATGACAAACACTTCTCTAATTTTGACTTTGCTATTGAAGTACATAAAAAGTGCTATGACAAGCATTAACAATGGAAAATCTGAATGCCTCACTTGATTTCTATCCTTATCTTATCAAAGCACTTTTTTGTTTATTTTCTCTTTCGACTGATTTTTCTTCATTCATCTGAAATGTTTTGATTTTGATAAATTACCATTTCAGAGGAAACATTGTTTTGCTAAACATTAGCTCCCATTTCACACGTTCATTTTCCTGCATAGCTAGACTGTGATCATGACATACCTTGTTTGATGCAAAAGAAGTCAAAACCCGAAGGGTGCAGAAGAATAGTCCCTTCAGTTCACTAGGGTTTCAATTTCCTAATTTTTTCCCATGATAACACTTTCAGGTTACATGGAACACTTAGTATAACTTTTTAAAAAGAAAATAATATTAATGCTCATCTTTCCAGAAGTGCTGGTGAAATAGAATATTCCTCTTTTAGTTTTAGGAAAATTCTTCCTAGTAAGTGCAGCAACTGCTGAGCGTGTCCAAATTGGTCCTAGCAGCCATAAAGAATCCTGTTTCAAACACAGACCCATCTGCTTTGTAACATCCTCCAACTTTTACATCTCTCTAAAATGGAATTTCTAGATTACAACAGGACAAACAGATTTGGAAGGAGACTAGGCTTCCTCCTGGTTCAGTGCCATGCTACTGCACAAAACATAGCACATTAACCTGTGCAGGAATTTCATCTTATGGGTGAATTTGTTCCAACTGTTCTTATCGGAAGGCTATTTCAGAATTTCACTCCTCTGATACAAAGACACATTTTTCTAAATCATAATCTAAGTTTATTTATAGCCACTTTTTGCTTTTTTAGTTTTGTGCCAATATCATCTTTATGTTCGATTAGTCCTCTTTCCTTATTGAATAATTACTAATGAATGCTTTTGGGACCATACCTTCTCCCTCAACTTTGTTTTCGCATTACTGTTTACCAGTCGTCATTCTGTGATTTATGTGTACACTCAGGTGTTTTTCCTTTATCTTTTCCCCATCATGAATTCTCAAGTTTGTAGTAGATAATCTAAGTCTCCAAGCGTATGACCTTGTTCTTCATATAGTGCGTGCAATCTCATTTATGTTTCTCTAGTCCCTACAGTCAATACAGCTTTTCCTAAGTGATATTCTAATCTTCTTCTGTACATCTTGCTCTCATACAAGGATGGATAAGAAAAAAAGGAAAGTAGGACAGAGCAAAGAGAAATATTTGAAAGACTGCTGTAACTTTTCTTCAGCCTCAGTATCTCTAAAAATAAGTCTCCCTTCAGCAGCACCCTTTGATTTGCTCTCTCAGTTCACTGATCTTATACTAATTTCAATCTTCTACAACATGCACTTCAATAATTTGCTTATGTGGAATAGAAAAAATATTTACTTGAGTCCAGGTATCAAGTAAACTGCTTTCCCTCATCAAGGGGAATCAGTTGTCAAAGAAAATTATGAGAGCTCATCAATTGTCTTCTGAAGTCATGAAATATAGAAAATCTCATTCCCATTTCCTTTTTTTTCCCTCCCTTTCTCGGTCATAAATATGAACTTCAATTAACGCTACTGTGATCAGTGTTTTCCACAGTAAAAATCAACACGACAGTCAGCATGCGGTCTTCTTTCCATCCACCATGCTCTAAGCACAAACCACGCAAAAGCACATTTTTTCTTGAGTTTAGACCTAGTGCTACCAAGTGTGGCATGACAAATGTGGATAACGGAAGAGCAGGACACTCTTCCACCTGGGGACTGTAACGCTAACTTCCTAGAACAACTCCTACCCAACCCTTCCACTAGCACCGGTGTCCCTGCTCTCCTAGGACCATGTTTCAACTGTCTTCTACCTCCCGAAGAGGGAACTCCAATTGCATGGCCATTCCTCCCTGTTCCATCAGCACTTCTACAACACACCTCTACCGCACAAAAACCAGGCTCCACACCTTCCTGCCATACTCTGCCTTGGCTCCTCTTTCCGTAGCCTCAGCTATGACTGGTGCTCCTCAGACTGGCTGAGAGGCAAACAGTAAAGTAGTTGTGGGAATGGGAAGCTCTTCCCTCTCACCAGAAGTTTCTTTCTTTCTAAACATGCTTTTGCCCAGAACGAGCCTCTTCCATTTTCCAGACACCAATCCTAACGTCTGACAGTCTGGGGAAAAGAAAATCTGGCAAGCCTATTGGAATATAAATATATTGGAATATAAATATAAATATACTGGAATACAAAACAAGATCAAAATGAAATATAAAATTCAGCTGACGCATTCTTTCCAAATTTGGTATTTCCTGTGAAGGCTGCTTCTCGCATACTAAGTCCTCTCAAAGTCTCTAGTAAAACACAGCATATCAGAAGGAATGGGTCTTAGGATCAGATGGGAGATTACATCATTTTACTACTGTTTCTTCATATGAATTAAAAATCTTTTTGAAAAACTTTAGGACAAAATGTGAATTTTTCAAAAGCAGATGGAAATAAATAGGCTAGACAATGAATCTATTTCATGTCTGCTCTCCCTAAAACAGTAGCACTTTAATAAACACTTCAGCCTTGGATCTGGAGTTTGCGCTAAGATTTGTGGCAAATTTTGTTATATATTTTTTTCCATCATAGAGTAAGCAACTTGTTCTAGAGGGAGGGAATCCTGAAATCTGAATTGCTGACCACAGAAATCAAATTAATTTTTCATTTTCCCATAAGGTGTATATATATGAAATCTGTGGTCAGGTACATACTTGCACTGATCTTTTCAATTAGTTTGTTTTGAATACCTCAAAAAACCTAGATTTATTCCAAGGCAACTTGTGTTCTTTGTGACGGTAGTTTCTGTAGCACAGCGCAATAGATAACAACTCTAAAAAAGCCTGATCCTTTGGGAACAAATAATCCATGTTTGCTTTGCCTGCCTGAATTTGTGTTCTTGTGAAAGATGAGACTCCAAGAAAAATCCAAAGCGACTTCCCCCCCTCAAGCTAAAAAACTGCCCCTGGCGTCTGCTTAAGGGCTGATATAATAGGCCCATCATTTGGGGGGCATCACGTCCTTTAAGAAAGTTCCCACACTCAGATGCCTGTCAATGGTGGTGCCAGTGAACCGTTACGCAAAGTCCCCCAAACACTTTGTAAACTAGAATCTGGGCGGACAATAGTAAAGTTCAGTGCGAGAAAGAGATAGTGTACTGAATGCACAATACCCAGCTTTGTCTGCGGGGGCTTCTGTTGAGGGAGAAGGCTACTTAATCTCCCCATTTGCCCTGGGGACTCTAACTGTTTTAATGTGTCCTTTTTGAGAGCCTGTGAACTGTGGAATATAGGCTGGTAACAACTTTCTTTAGGTCTGCCTCAGCCGAACCAAAAGCTGCCAACACAGAATACCAGCACAGTGGTGCTAATGAGCACAAAGAAGACCTTTAACTGTTTTTACAGCTACCGTGGCTAGGGTTTCATGTCATTCCTTGATGAAGGAACTAATTCTTTAGCTTGTTTTATATGAGCCTCGCTTCTATCACACTGCAGAGGATGGCCTCTTTACCCATTTTTTTTGGAATAATAATAAAGCCTGATGCATCTTTAATGAACTGTGGGACTTCCTGGATTTTTTCCTCCCCTTTTTACTACAAAGTGCACTATACAGTGCAGATTCACAGTGCGTACGTTCTGAATGACACAAAAAATTATTAAATGATATGCTACTGATTTATCTAAGGGTGAGCAGCAAAAGCGTATGAAAATTGTTGACATTTATTTTAATACTTGAGGATAAATTCCTGGAGTCAGTGAAATTCCTGAAGTGGCAGTACAATGAACTGATAATCTTTACTTCAAGACTGTTCTAGTTTTTGTATTTTTGGAAAGGAATACGTGTAATCTGGGCTTTTGGCTGTTTTTTATATATCAGGCATGAAACTGTGTTATGTGTGAAAAATACACAATGGCAAAAATTATGCTATATACTCAAATAGATGCACAGCGCAAACACAAAGACATAGCCCCTACAACTATAGAACAACATTTGAGACACCTTTCAGAGGAATAAACGACTTGAAGCAGTTAAAGCCGCATGTGTGAATGGATGAACTCAAGGGCTTTCCACTGTCCAATCAAAAACATTTTATTTATTACCTAAGGATATGCGGACATAAAAATTGTAAATCATTTTTTTGTTTAAGATTTGTCATAGTTTGTCTCTGCATCAATCTAATGACTGTACATGTCAGGGTGCTTATGACAGGCTATACAAACATTTGTATGTGAGTGTATCTCCTTCTCTCTAGGTACCTAGATACCATATAAAATCTGCATGTGCATATATCCATATAGGTATCTGAATATCCTTTTGTTTTCTTTGTTATTCCCCTTCACTTTTCTTTTTCCTTCTACTTCACTCTGAAGTTTTCCACTAAAAATGAAAGGATACAATGCAATTGAGGTTGAAGTCTTAATGAGATATGCAGGGCAAAGAGCATATTCAAAAGCTGCATTTAGTTGCTTTTTGCTGCAGTAGCATAGGACAAGCAGTACAGTTGTTTTTATAAATACATATTACTACTTCCTATCAAATAATAAATGAACCATAAGTAACAGACACCAGCCCATAATGCGGCTGCATGTTTCAAAGCACACTAATATGCGGTTGTCTCTTTGTGAATGAATGTGCTTTATGGTCTCATGAGAAATCAGATATTTACTCATATAATCAAATTAAAAACAGGCTGATCAGATTAAATCCATGAGAAATATACATGGTCGCTAATCTGGAAGCATTAAATTAACTCTACTTTTACTACTTTGGGGCTTTCTCTAGCTAGAATCTTTTGTGCACCATTAACTTTTTATGTAGAAAGCTCTGCTATGAAGCCAGCCTGCTTTAATATATACTGATGCCTCCTGAGACCGGCGAGCCAAGTGAGGGTTCATGCTGAAATACTAGATTTACACTTATACATCATGAGCCAGATTCATGACCCATTTTAGTAAACTATTGCTCACATTGCACATGATACGAAGAGACAGTCAATAAAGTCAAAAAAAAACATGGTTTAAGGAGAGAAGAAAAAGGATTGGGAATAAATAGCTGTAGTAAGTTTCATTCTAAGCTTTACTGGAATCACAGGAGATGGAGTTAGGTATTTGGCAAAAGGATACACTATGCCTGGCATTTTACAGGCAATTGAGTTTTGCTTGGCAACTAGCATTCACTGAGAACCAAAAGTTTGTGCAAAACCATAAACTCACTCCTACTCTAGAAAAACAAACAAAGAATTGTACCCTAGAATTGCTAGGGAATTAAACCATATTCTTCACTGTTAGGGGTCAATATTCACAGATTTCTCTGCATGACCAAGTAAATGGAATAGATTTTCCCTGGGATTTGTGTCATCAATTCAAACCCAAGCCAATTGCTCTCACTTACTTTTTCCCTATGGCATTTTAAGCCAAATTGGTCCTTATGGAATGTAACTGACATTCAAGGATGACTCTAAAATGTATAGAAAAGATAGCAACGCTCTTAGTGATGCCAGCATGTAATTAACCGCCCCCTCAAACAGAACAGAACTGAACAGAACAGAACAAAACAAAGCAGACATCTGGAGCCTGCTAGTTTTTGGAGAAAAGAGGAAACATACATGACCTGATGCCATAAAATACTAATGAAAAATATGAAATCTGGCCTAAAATTTTGCAGGTAAGTGTAGGTTAGCAACCTGCAAAAGCTGCAGGATAAACCTAGACAATGGGAGGAAACACCTATCCTTTAGCCATCATGAATTCTGTAATGGGATGATAAGAAGCCCTAAGAAACTCCAAACCCAGTCAGGTTTGCTTTAAGTGCTCTTATGGCACCTGGCTGGTTTATATCTGGAGCAAACAAATACCAAAAGATGTGATCAGTGTAGAAATCCTCAAACAGCATGAAGTTTCTAAAGTCAGGCTTATGTCACTTGTACTTACAGGCCCTGATACAGCGCAGCAGAAGTAAGTATTTGGTGAAAGGAGAAAGAACGTGGCTGGTGCGAGGTCATGTTCATTGGCTGCCATAACACTCCCCCGGAGACATTACAACTTGGCATAAATTAGAGTAATCTTGGGATTCTTCTAGGTTGTGCTGGAATATAGACGCAGCCCCACTACACAAGGGAATAGATAGATTTTGTGCCACATGGATCATTGGTCAGAAAGCTGGTGGCCCGATATAGAGTGTAATGTTTGCTTACCTCATGGAGGAAAGACCATTTGTGTAGGAAAGGGTAAGGGAAAAACCTATTTTCCTGATTTGAAAAGGAAAAAAATTAATCTTTTTTTTTTAGCAGTATAGTTCTGATCTAATAAAAGAAAGCTGGGTGGCTACCTGAGATTGGTTTTGGATTCTCATGAATCAAGCAAGAAAGGGAAGAGGCGGAGAAAGGGAGATTAATTATATGAAGTCCACATCCACATTTTGCTCTCTGAAGCTGAAATCAGAACAGAAGAGGTTCCATAGCTTGGCTGGGTGCGGAGCTAATGTCTATGGATCACCGTGGATACAGGGAGTCCCTAACTGACTACAAATTACAGATCCCTGCACTAATGCGAATACAGCTACATTCACACATCTGCGTTTTATTAGGTCAACATTAGTTGCCAAAATAAGTCATTTCCACTAATAAATAAACAATATCCTTAGGACTAGTCAGAAGGAAACCTGATTTTATTGACGTAGGCAACCTCGTTTCTATTGAAAACGCAAAGGCCCTGTACTTGACACACATTATTTTTGTGTACAGAGCATGAGTTACTTGATAGTGGAGTAATACAATTTCCAGAAATTATCTTGTATAGCTGCAACAGAATCCCACCAAGTTGATCCTAATGAACAACAGCCTCCCATGTAAGTTAGAACTTGTCTATATGAGGAAATGAATGCACTGTGAGCTAGCATGTGAATTAAAAGTATACTTGCTACTCAGCACTAATTCCATGTATGGATGTGCTAAGATCTAGACCCATACACCTAATTTGAGGCATATAATTGGAGAATCTAAGTTAGGAGTGTACACATCCTACAGATTTTCTATTGTCAGTGAAGAAACTACCTGAAATTTCACTTATATTGTAGAAGAATCTCTCCTTAGCTATCACTTGTATAGGGTAATAAACAGAGTGCCTCAAATTAATTGCCAAAAATTTGGTGAGATGCATCTTGGTGTAAGTATGCTTTCAAATTGTGAGCCGAATGTTAATACATGCAAGGATGCATCTTGCATAGATGTTGGCCTGGCTCTGTAATGCTTCCCTTTGTCCCCAGATCAGCAGTGAATAAGGATTTGGTACTATGACTGCTTATATTGTACCAGCTGTGTAGTTAAAAAGAAGAGGTCTATCTTTAGAGCTATCAAATCGATACTTTTTTACAAGCTTTAAAAGTTTACAGTTTTCTAACGGAAAGGAAGGAGTACAAATAATGAAAATATAATGCTGAGGCACTTTTCCTGTCCCACTGCAAAGGATATAAGTATGTTCTGTCTGATATCCTTCAGCTTTAACGCTTCCTGCTTCACTCAGTGAAATTTAAACAAAATCACGTTTGCAAACACTTAAATGAAAAAGTACAGAGTTTTGTCATTTCCCTCCTTATGTAGCACTAATTAACAAAGCCTCTTTGTGAAAGCAAAAAGCTTTCCTTTTTTAGAGCTGGCATGCTCCTCCTGACTGATCCCAACTGTGGTGGCACAATCCAGTATTTCTGAACAATGATGAGAACAGAAATAGATGGAACTCAATGGAAGCACGAATAATGGCAACCAGAAACAGAGTGGTGACATAATCTGTCTTTCAAAATGCCTTGAGACCTATTCAAGAAAACATCACATGTATGTTGCAATCTCCTATGATAGGTATCACCAAATAACTTTTAAGATAGATTTATCCACTCTGATTAGCTACTGAAACGTTTTTTAAAGGAAGCTTACAAACTTATGTTATATATGGCTTCAACTCCCACATCCTAATGATTATCAGCTGGTTAGTTTCTTTCTCATGCTTGAAAAAGTGGAGATTTCACAGCATTTTGGCAGCAATGGTTTTTGAAAACACATGCAGGTAGGATACACCATGTGAAGAACACTTTGAACAAACACATTCACAGCGGCAAAACAGATGTAACACTCTATAAACATAGCGATGCAGCAATATCCAGAGAAATAATGGGAAAAAACCTCAATGTGGTGTGAGGCTGTTAGAATTCAAAGCTGAAAGAGGTGGACATATTCATATTCAATACAACAAGCCCTATTTCCAGCTTACGCTTTGTTTTGTTTCCAAAGCTGCATGCATGTTTTTCAATACTATATTAGGATATCAGAAAGAGGCATAAATTTAAACAAAGAATATATTTTTCCATTTTTTTAAAAATCAAAAACCTTACAATTCATTAATAGCAAAACAATCTAACACAGTGAAGATGCTAAATATTCATACATACACTAAATTTACAGTCCTCAGAGGGATATGACCTGTTACAATTTGCTTATTATTATAGCTTTTGGGGGAACAAGAGATGCATGGGAGTTACAGCCGTGCCATGATTTATCACAGTCTTCATTTGTTTGTGACTTTCTGAAAGAGTCTTTTTTTGGGCTGAGACCTCTATAATTGGTCTCAGCACAATGGAGCTCCTCCTCACTCATCCCTCTTCTCTTCCCATCCCCCTGCATTCAATCTGTTCAACATTTCTAGGTTAGTGGTAAGTGGAAAAAATGGCACTTATTAGAGACTCTTTTTTAGCTTCACCATGACTCAAAAGCTGTCTACAAAGAAGCTAAGAGAATTTTTATTTGGCATAGTGAACAGCACAAGTTACCCAGTTTAAAGGTGCAGTCAAAGTGCTGCTTTTGAAGGTGGCTGGCAAAATGCCCTAGGCAGCATTTTAGTTATCTTTGCCACAGGCAGGTAAAATTCCTCTGATTGCTTCCTGCTAGCTGACATAGCACCATACCCACAACTCTCTAGAACATTTCCCATTGCAAATGCCAAAAAGTGGTTACCGAAAGCACACGGAAGTCAATACAGCAGCAAGAATAAACAGAGCCCAGTGGTAGGAGAGGTCATTTTGGGGCTACTGCAGAGTTTTATCATCTCTTTAAGTAAAGACCTCTCCTTGCCTTTTCAGATAGCTCTGTGCATGATTTTCATCTCCATTTCCTTCACATGCAAGAATGAGCCCTGCAGTTTACCTTTTTTCCTCTCTTTTCCCTCTTTCCATCTTTTCTCTCTGATCTCATTCTTTTCCCTTTTCCCCAACCTTTTGAGGTATTTGCTGGTTGCAGGTTAGCCTTTTTAGCTTGCAAAACCATTGCATTTGTTTTTGTTCTGCTGCTAGTGCCAGTTCATTAGGGGTTACAGGCAGCTAGTAGTAGTAACACACCCTCGGAGAATTGTGAGGCTCCATTGTATTGTCAAAAAAGGCAATTGTGAAAGAGAGCTCAAAACGCTGCCAAAGCTGGAGCTACAGGCCAACCATGCAGCTCTAGCATAGGATGTGTATCAGAGGTCAGCGAAATCTGTCTTTTAGAAGTCTGTGTCCGTATCTACCAGTAACTTTTTTTGTACCTGTAAACATTTCCTAACCTTCGTCTACAAAAAATGGAAATTATTTGGAGCAGTTTCTCAGTATATTCACAGCGTTTATGGCAAAAAGATGCAGCTCTTTGTTGCGACCTGTAGATACAATTTCATTGCCTCTAATTAATCACTGTAATTTCTGATGTGAGTTCGAACATTCAGAGTTGCCCCTCATTTTCTTTCTCCTGAGTTTTGAGAAGTCATCTGCACAAAGACGGGCACTGGCTTCTGCTTGCGTGCCCGTTTCACATCAGTGGGACATCCCTGATTTCACTATGTTACTCCTCAGCTAGATGAGGTCAAGGAGAGAAATAATCACAAACCACCAGTGTGGTGTTGCTTGCACTTGATTAAATATACTGACACTACCATTAATCAAAGTTATGTTTTAATGGCACATGCAGTGTGAAATATATGATTAATGCTATTGGTATCAGAAGAACAACCTTCTGTTATCTTGCAACTACTTTGTCTTCTTTAAAATGATTGGCAATTTGCATTTGAGCGTACACATGAGTGAATGGCCGCACATGTGCATTTTTTCCTGGCACTTAGGTATTTATCCACAGCATATGTAATGCAAATTTGCTTTTCTGTGTATAAGGATGCCATATGTCATAGGTGCACAAGTAATTTTATTATTTACACGTGTGAATTACCAGTGCATACTTTCAGAGCAGTTTGTCGTACTGTTAGCTGCCACCCGAGGAAAGACCGGGGCAGCTGAATAGCCACACTCTGCTGCAGGAACTGGAAGACAGGCTGCAATCAGAGAGCTCCACTTGTCTGAACGCACAAAACATGGGTGTGAGGGAAAGAGCATGTTTGGCGTGACAATGATTTATGGGGTGCAGCATACTGCTGCTGCATACCAAACACAGCACACAGGCTGGTGGGGAGATTAGGCGGGGTGAGGCCACACTTTATTTCCTGCCCCCTTGAGAGCCTGTTCAGCCCACAAGGATAAGGCATAAAGAAGGCTCTGTAAACACCTGTTTCTCTATTTTTCCTTCTTCCCCCTGCACTGCTGTCATCTCCAGGCAGAGTCTAGGCCATAGATAAAATCAATTTATTTAAAAAATTAAAATTCCAACATAATGTTTCCCATTGCAATACGTAAGGAATGGCTTTAGCAAACAAATTACATTCCTAGCTATTCTCTGATGGGCCTTTGAGTTTTAAGGCTTTGTAATTCCAATCTTTTCTCTGTGTATACCACATACGCTACTTTCCCCTAAAGGACCTGACAGAATTTGTCTTGATTACTGAAAACAGATGCTCGTAGCATACGCATCACGTATTATAGCTATGTTGCACGAAAAATTGTGCAGAGAAACGCATTTCACTGCCTGCAGACGCATAGGTCTCCGCTAGAGGGAGAGCAGTAGAAAGCAGAAAAAACACTCTGTATCCAAAAAGGACGTCAACAGCATGATCCTATTTCTCCTTAAATGGGTGTTTTTATGTACCTCCCTATTTAAGCATTCTTAAATAACTAGAATCCACCTATATCTGATTTTCAAGCTGTCTTCACATCTACGCAAACAAAATTCCTAGCATTTATTAAATAATAATGGATTTCAGTTATTTCAATGCTACCTTCCATATGGAATAAGAAATTAGATTACCTCTAATCTGGAATTGGTGAATGTATTAAAATCTTATGTTTACCTTCTTATTTTGTAATTTTAGTTTATACATATCTTCTAATTGAAAAATTTACATAAATATTTAAGAAATGCAGCAATTGGATCACAGTGACATTTTGCTTTTGTCTGACTTCTCTAACTTTTATTGCATATACTAGAATTTGATAGCTCAGGAAATATTTAAACATATATAAAATGCTCTGTATTTATACATTTTAGTGGGTCCAGATTATTTCACTCAAGAAAAGAAATAGATAATTCTCTGAAGGAGAAGAGAGTAGTTCAATCATTTTAGTATTTAGAACATAAAATCAGCAGTAAGAATTTCAAATTATAAATGTCTTTCTAAGTTAGTATTTCACAAATAATAAAAAGAAAGCCACACAGTGTAGACACAGTGTGAGAAACCAGAGAATGCCATGCCATGTCATGTCTGAGAATTTATGACTTTCACTGATTGGTACCATTCAGTTATAACCATATTGTTGGTACACTGCCTTTTAAGAGCAGAATGTTTCCTTAGACTTTGCATGTCTTTACATGTTTTTCTAATACTCATACAAGACTAACCCTTACTCCAAACAGCAGTGGTGCTGGACTCCCTATAATGACTCACGGGGTTAAAGGGTGTTATCATAACTCTGGTTACTCTATGTTCGGGAACTGCAAACTGAGAGAAAATACTAACAGTATAGAACTGGTATATCTAGCCAGCCTAGACAAAATGGGCAAGAATACTGAATATATACCACACAGTCTATACCTATATACAGACAAATGCACAGATGCTTTTTATTGTTGAGACACACATATGAGTCAAATGGATTCCATGCTGACATGAATGTAGCATATAAGATTTTCTACAACTCTGTGGATGTTTCTTTTGCAAATGCCCCACATGGGTCATCACAAAAGCACTTCACTCAGCGATAGCCTACAAAACACTATGAGTTCTTTCTATATCATAGGTGTTACAAATATTATTTTAAAAACATGAAGGGACTTTTTAAAAGTTAATTTTCCATAACCTTTTGCTGGTTACATCTGAATAATTTAAGTAATAGTTTGAATCTTGCCCAACCTGGACCCAGAGCAGCTATAATTTTAAGATAAATTCCATTACTGGAAAAAGGAAGAAGTCTCTCTTGGTCATTTTCAAGCTAGTCACTTTGCTCACAAACAGCAAATAATTTCTAACATGTAATAAGTTTCTCTATTATATCCAACAATCTAACTAGTCCAGGCTCTGGCCTTTGGGATTGGTCAGTAACAAAGACCTACAAATAAAACAAAATAATAACTTTGTGTTAGGCAAATCTACTTGTTACGCTAAACCTAATCTGAAACTATAATTAAAGTTTGGATTAGACTTCAAATACAAGGTTTACTATTTATTCCAGAATTTGTTGGCATTACCTATCACAACTTGGGATACCTGTATGACTTCAAGACTATATGTCTATTTTTGAGTCTTCACATCCACTGTGAATAAGGATGAATGAGAAATAAAACTTTTTTTTGAATATTCTATTTCCTGTTATTAAATATCACAGAAGAAAATACAGACATATATTCCAGTTTAGGAGCCACAGTCTAATATTTTCAAGCAATTGTTGTTTCTGTGATTCTCTAAAGATATTTCTCTGTGTATCTTTATATCTTATTTTGGACTGTTCTGTGGTTTTTGTTTTTCCTAAATTTTCTGCTATTTGAAACAAGCAACTGTTATATAGTCTCAGATTTGTTTAATCTCTGTTTCATCCAACCTGGGATGTTTGAAATTATGTAATGTTTTTCACTATCAAATTCTGATATCTTTATAATAATGTCCATTTGATTCGAAATATGTTGCAATATGTATTTTATCCCACAAATCGAATTAATTCTTCTATCTAGCAGTTCTCTGCAGTGTTACTCGACATCCTGTAACTGTTCTGTTCCTCACACTTTTACAAGTTCCAGTAAAGATTATGGCTACACTTTCCCAAACTGTGGACTAATCCTCTCCGAACATCTCCAAATCCTTTTTAGCCTCCTTCCAAGATGCATACCACCTGCATTATTGAGAAAAAGACGGTACTTTATGTAGAGATGTAAACCCCAAATTTGGCAGGCATACTGCCTCAAAATATTGCCAATCAGGTAATTAATGGCACCTTGTTTCCATGGAGATACCAGCACGAAGGACAATGCACTTTATTGTAATTTCTTCATAAGGGCATAGTGTCCAAGTTACCTAGAGAAAACCCACAATATACATTGAAGTATATTAGAATTTTGTCACCACGGATAACATATTACGGAAGGCAAATAGGTAAAGTTTTGCTGAACAAGGCCATGTAGTGGTAGTATCAACTGAGTTCACTTACTGGTAAACAAATGCATTTTTCAAAAGCTGCCCCCTCTGTTTAGATATCTTTCCTTGTCTCCATCAAATAGTAACATAAGTTGGGCTAGCAATAGATTTGGTTAATATTTATACTCCTTGCATATGAGAAAGTCGGTATTCAAGTGGTATAAACAGACTCTTGTTAATCAACAGATTTCTAAAAGTAAAAGCTCTTATTTCTTCTTAGCTCCTATTTCAAAATATCTATTTTGAAATTAATATCTTTTGATTTGTAGTTGTGAATTCTATTTCATTATTTAAGAATTGGAAGCTTCTTAGAATTTCCCTTAAAATTTGGAAATGTAAAACATGCTGTGAATCAAAAGAAAAAATATTTTCTAATTACAAATTGTTATAGTATTTAAAATTCCATTTTCTAATGAAAGGGTTATCAGGGTATGAAAGATAAGCTTTAAAAAATACAAAAATGTCAAGGAGATAAATTAAATCATTAATCCATCTAAAGGGTGACAGCTGTAGCCTAGAAAATTTAGCATGCATATATACAATGCAGATTCATTTTTGCATCTATTTACATTCATATGTATTTACATTTACATTCATATAGATGATTCCTCAAGCATTTTCATTCTGCCAAGTAGGCTGGGAAAGAAAGGACGAAAATAACCAAAGTATAGCTGAAAACAGGTATATTTTTTCCGCTATCTGGCTGTGATGTTGCACAGACTTTTTCTGCCTTGGGGGAACTGCTGTCTTTAGAATCACGAAATGGACATGTTTTCCACTCAGTTGAGTCCTGAACATATTTATGCATAAATATGATGTGGTGAAAAGTTACTTTACACTCAAATAGGTGTCTCACTATTCCGGATTATCGCATGCAGTTATATGTTGTAGCTTTACATGTTCCAGAGTGCAAAAAACTTATAAAATAGGTCATTACAAGATAAAGGATAGAGTAAAGAGATCCAATAATTTACTTTAAGAGGGGTAGTTAGTTTGCCTTACATAGTAGTTTTCACCTAGCTTGTGCTAGGGGCTTATTCAAGCATCCTCTTTCAGCTGAAACAGTGTCAGCCAAAGAGGATTTATTCACTTGTCACTGCCTGCCACCTCCCTGCTGGAAGTTTGCCCTCTCCACAGGTGCCCTCTAACCTGTTTCAGGGAAAATGAATTATGTGAGCTTAAACAGTGACTAGTGTGTCTCTATTGCTCTGATTGACATAGGAGCATTCCTGCGAGCAGCCAAGCCTGCTGCTTGCCAGGGACCACCATACCCTCCTGCAATGTGAAGCGGTGATCTGAGAGGGAAGACCAAAGGTGTTGACTTCTTCAGCAAGCACAGCCCCAAGAAGATGTACGAACAAGTCCTACTAATTCAGTTACACTCGGTTCTCCCCCCCCCAGCAGACTATGAAGATTTAGGAAGACCTACCTCGGCAAATAGCTCTTCCCCTTTAGCAGTGGCCAACGTAGGCAGATGCTATCCTGGGAAAAAATGGGCTCAGAGCTGTGCCATGCTCCCCTGGAGCCAGGGCCATGCTCTCTTGCTAGTGGTACATTGCTTCATGAACAGGGCTGTGCCACGTCTGTCCTCAGACAAACATCCTGACACAGCCCAAGTCAGTTAGACTTAACAAGAGCACTGCAACGCTAACTGGATTTTAAGCCCGAGGACCATGAAGTCATCTAATTTACTTCGGACATGACGGTGGCCATATCGTTTTAAGCCAACTTGTGCTTAGATAAATTGCATCGTTGCATCAACTGCACTGCCACGACCTCTTGTTTCAGGAGTCTGAAGACATTGAGAGACGAGGACTTCAGTGCTTCCTGGGGCAGTGTGCTAAAACGTGCACCTTCTGTCTCAGCCAAATGGCTAATTTTAAATGCCATTTAGCAGCTCTTCTTTCTAGAGCAAGGGCCATTTAGTAGTGCATATTTTTACTTGTTTGGATGCCATTATGCTGTGATCAAATTTCTCCCCGATCTCATTTTTAGAAATTAAGCTAAATTAACTGAGATTATTATTAGTCTTTCAATGAGAGGCACAAAGCAGCTTGTTTGGCAATTCTATGCACCCATTTTTCCAATACTGTCCAATACACCGAGTAGTAAAAAAGCTAAAATATAGGACTCCCTCTGTGCTGTAGTTTTACATATAAAATCCTGATCTACGGAAAATACGTCACAGCCAGAGGGAAAGGCCATATACAAGGACAGTTTATTAGGCCTATCTATTTCAGATTCTGAAATAAGCTTTTAACTTGAAGACTTGTTTTCTATCCCTTTACCTTCCAGAGCTGTGGTATGATTGTGAGACCAGGTCATATATAAACTACAGAGAAAAACATTTTATGGACATATAATTATAATGTTAATATGAAATTATAATAATCAAGTGTATGGGGTTGATCATTCTGCAGTTTGAACTTTCCCTGCACAGAAGGGCCATTCAGAGGAAAGACAGGAAGCCCAGACTCATTGAAATCAATGGAAAAATCCTGTTGACTTCAGTGGAGCGAATGCTTAACATTTCTAATTTTCCAGAAAGGGGCTAAGAATAAAATAAGTATCATTTTTGTGTTCTCCAAGGTTCATTTTTTTCTTTTTATGCTACGTAAGTATGTAAGAATGCTCACATATTTGTCAAAAATATGGCAGACATCATTGAATAGGGATGAATGAAACTCACCATGCACATACAAAACCCTATCATCTAATCTGCAAAATGTTAGTATACAGTCGGAATTGACAAGCATTAGTAACGTAGGATCCTATTTTTGCCACAGAGGTGCTAGATAGGCTGCAGCACTGGGAATCTTGTGTAGTTCATCCCATTATTACCTGCACTATTATTTACGGCACAATTAATTCAGCATAGCATTTTTCTTCTTAATTCTTCTAAACAGCGACTATGATTTCTAAAACAAATTAGCTGAGGTATAAAGACTTTTCATAATTAAATTGTTACCATTTGATTCTGAACAAAGCTCTAGATGTACAACCGAATTTTTATCCAGTCAGCCAGTTGGCCTTTTAAGCCAACAAGACTTTTAAGCTACAGCGCTGAATCATTTGGCAAAAGACCAAAAAAGACAGCACTTTTTCAGATTGCTCTCTACTTAGGTGTTGCCGAAACTCATTATATTGCTGTTAAAAAACATCATGCTGATTAGTGCTTCCAAAGAAGATTGTATTTCTACAGGTGATAAGTTCTACTTCGTAGTCTTTCTCAAAAATTAACACTTGCAGTGTTAATATTATCTCACATAGGATCTGAAACACATAAAGGAGCTGATAAAGTCTGTCAAAAACATAACTAACATAATTTAAGTGGTAATCAGTGTTGGTATAAGTTCAAGTAAGCATAACCCAATCAGCACCAAGCTAGGTGTTTTTCACATAATTTTCTAGTTTTCCAAAAGATTTTAGGTCTGAGAGAAAAATCACTGATCAGTGGATTTTCAATCAAGCCCAGAAATCTCTTTCCAAATGAGCATGATACTTTTGCATGTAAACCGATCCATTTTATTTGTATGATTAAAATTGTACATATGAATTAGTCTTTTGATAAATTGGGTCTTCAGAGGTCTGAAAAGACTCATCAAATTTTCAGAATTTAGTGCAAAATCCACTTACCTAAACATAAATTAAGATTGTTCACACATTCATAGCTACGCACCTATAATATTTGCAATTAGAATATGCCTATGTTTTTTATGGACTTATTAGGGTAGAATCTGCCCATCACCCTCCCAAATTACAGAGCATCTGCCTCTTGACTAAAGGCTTAATAAGCTATTATGTTGAGAAGTGTCAGCTGAATAAAATTAAAATACAGTATTTCAACACTAATTTATACGTTGTAGCTGTAAGTTATTCTCATGACTAGAGTTAAGTGAATCTTGTCAGAAAGCAGGTGTAGATTTCAGGGCTAGATTATGTCTTTTGGGTCAAACCTAAGTATATGTCAGTGCACATATTGCTATGACAGACAGAGCATCAGGAAGGAATTATGATGAAGAATCAAATAATTTTAGAAACAGAAAGAGAAATAGAAAAACTCATGAAACCATTCCCTAACTGAGGTTTACCACCTGAAAGCACTTTACGTGAAATAGGCAACGTTCTGAAACATGGACTCATCTTTTCAAAATTGACCTTCTTTTGTTTACCTTTAATTAAAAAAACACATAAGAGTGCATCACTCTCATGGACCTACTGAAGCTGTTTCTGAATGCATGTTTCACAGTATGAGACAGAAGAGAAGAACTGGGCAGTTTGTCAGTAGTCCGACATTGTCCAAGGTTCCTTGCATGACTTTCGAAGCTTGAAAAGGACATTATAAACGGTGCCTATGTTGTCACAGGCATTTTATGAAGTAGACAAAGTTATGGATCTTGCCCTACAGAATTTCTAATCTTATTCTTAAAAATGAGACAAATAAGCATGAACAGCAGTTGAGGAAGAGGAGAAAAAAGGAAGAGGAAATGAAGATTACAAAGGGAATTACCATGTGGTGTCTCTGCAACAGTACATTTCCAGCTATCTGAACCATTTTGTTGTCATTTATGAACATCGCTAATGCAGGTCTATGCTTAGATTTTTTTTGAGAGGGTTTTTAATAAGGGCGAAAATTTGTATGTTCATCACAAGAAGCAGGTAAACTGAAACAATTTAGCAGAGATTGCCCATACTGAAGTAATCTCATCTTTTTTCTTCTGCTACAATTAGGTGGATCTTGCATTTTGACAGAATCTCCCTGCCATTTGTATATGAACTGAGAAGTCAGAACATATACAGAGACAAACAAAAACCATACCAAAACATGTGCTAAAGAAAGTCCTGCAAATGCAGACTATGGAATCTTGTACAGTTGTACTGAAGTAGAAACAAGTCTGTCATTTGAGTTGTTTTTATGTGAAGAGCTGGTTCTTATACATAGATATCATCCATGGGAGTGGCCTTCAGTAAGCAGAATTGAGCCTCCAGTTGCTGAAAAATTGAAAAAATAAAGCAAAGCATAAAAAGAAAGCAAGTCTTTGCATTTGCCTGTGCATGTATTTCTTCATGTTCCTGCAACCTGCCATTGCACTTGAATTCCAACTCGTGTTTCAGGATCCCTGATCCTGACAATATGCAAAAGTGAAAAAGTAATTTCAGATAACAGCCATCTTTAAGAAATGTAGTATACATTCAACCTCAGGTTTTTGTGATTACTTTAATTAGTCTGCAGTTCTCCTGCAGAAGACCTTAGTTACTACTCATCACTTAGGTAAACAGCTTAAGTCAAACCAAGGAATGCAATAAAGTATTCCTCTTTATGATTTTTATTGGTCAATTTGTATAATTCTTAGAATCATTCTTCGCTTAGAATTATTTATTGACTTATAGGCTTGTAACAAATTGCTACCGATAATAGAATAGCTGCACGGTAATGTGCCGTCCTGACTAAAAGTAAGGGCAACTTTAGCCACTTAATTTTATTCCAAGTATTTGTACTGGATATGCAGTTAATGTAACATGCTTTTATCTTTCTATTGTATTAGTGTAATTCTAAGATTCATCCTCTTAATAAATAAATCTATGAAAACAAATGTCCTTTCCTGTACGTAGTTACACTGCACGCTCAAACCTGATTTCCTCCTAATTTTCTCATTCCAGAACAGATAAAAGTAAAAATACTTATACCAGAGTATCACTGAAAATTAGCTTAAACACAGTCCAAATACATTTTTAGGCTACAATTTTCATACGTTTTCAATAAGAAATCAAAGATTTCTTTTGGAGATGGATACTTTCAATTAAAAATAGCTCAAAACCCAATCTTGTTTGAGATAATATTGCAATAAAATTTCATCTGGACAGAGAAATGGCATAGCTAGACTCATCAGAAATGGGTATGTATAAATGAAAGCAGAATATGTCCATGTCTGATTTTTGAGCAACTAAAGTTTAACAATTTTTTTCAGAAATATCAGCCTATCTACTACATTCTACAGCAAGCTCATTTACACTGAAATGCTCAGCTTAATATAGCTAGAACAATTTATTGCACACATTTAATGAATGGCTTTTGGGAAACTACTTTTTATTAACTATTATAAGCCAAAATTAGGATCATAATCTCAGTATGGGGGTTCAGATCTCATTTCCCAATAACATAGTGTGCAACTATATAAATTCATCAGAAACATTAAATGTCATAGACTGCCCTAAGGATTTTGCTTCTGGGACCTGTCCAAATGTGGATGCAGCCACTTTTCCTGGCCTATTTTGGCCAGCTGTTTTCACAGAGCTTCAAATGAAGATAAAAGAAAACTCAGAGGAACAGATGACCTCATGAGATTTCCACTCCTTAGGGTAGAAGTCTACTAAGAGCAGTTCATGATACTTCCCAGCTGTCAAAGTCATAATGAAATCCTTGCATTGACTAATTTAATATAATATAAACACCTACCTTCAGACACCATTGGCTTGGCCAGCATCAAGTTTATATTTAAAGATCTTCCAAAAAAATAAAATATGAGTTTATTTTCCACAAATCTAAGTGTGCAATGATTCTACAAAATATATGCTTTACAGAAAATGTTTCACATTTCTTTCCAGAATGCATCTGTTTTAATTAACTGAATGTGATAATGGAACTGTGTCAGTTTTCATGTTTCTTACATTCAAACCAAATATTTTAGTTCCCAAGGATAGGAGCTGCTGTGTGGGATATTTCTGTAGCAGGTGGCAGCCTGCTTTCTTTCAACGCACGCCACACATGCATTCATTAAAAAAAGAAGAGAAAGCATTGAATAATTTCCAGTTTGGCACGATTATGTGATATGTGGCCTTGTGTGTATGGAAACTCTCACCTATTGGCACTTGTAATTTTAGTATCATGTAATTACATTGATTTTTTTGTCAAGTCAGTTTTAAACTACGTCTTTGAGGTAAAAGGCCAGTCTATTAATCCACTATGCTATTTATTATTTAAATACTAATCAAGAGGTCAATTAATGTTTTCATTGCTTTTGTAAATGAGTAATGGAGTACTGCTCAGAGCTCTTGGGAGAGTCTACTGTCAAATAGGAGTCTGATTTCACTCCTTCTTTTCAAATGGCTTTAAATGTATTTATTATGCAGCTCTTACCTCCTAGGCATTTTGTAGTTCACGTGAGCGGGGCAAGCATTTCACTTGAATCCACATACTGCCCATCCAAAAGTCTGAGCTTCTCAAATATGCTAGGATTCTAGTTCTGCTCTTCAAGTATACATCTATTTTGCAGTGGAAGGGCTTGGCAAATACACAGCTGATTTGACTGTAATAATGAAAGTCTCTCCATGTGCCTGAGATGAACTGGGACGTTTCTATTTGACTTCATATTATCTGCAGTATTGAAAGGAAGGGGAATCAATTTGGTAGGGAATAATTAGCCACTTTACTAAAATTGATTCTGTTGTATGAAAAAAAATAGAGTCTGATATATATGTTCCTGAGTCTATTAAACATCTATATAAGCTCTATTTTCCTCACTTATTGTGGCTAACGTTTTATAATGCATTTTATGTTACAGCCAGATTTTGAGTTGCTTTATGCCATGGGAGTCAAACTTAAACAGCTATTTCATCCTCTAATGAAGCTCCAAACTGCTACAAAGCGATCATGGTGTATCATATTGGTATCCTTTGCCTCACCGTTATCTGTGTTTCATTATTAACTCAAAAATTCTCCTGGCCTGAAAGCATGCTGGCTATCTCAGCTGGGAGCAGAGATGCCAGATGGCAGCACAGGAAAGGGCTGGTTCAAGATCTTCATCCCAGTATAATTTTGCTCACTCTCTCTCTTGCAACTGTTAGTTTTCACTGTATTATTTCCTTTACTCTTGTACAAAGTGCAAAGATGAGATAGATAGCAAGGTATGCATTGTCTAGGAACATCTTAAATTTATCATACATGTTTTTGACAAGAACATAGATAGCTGTTTTAAGAAGTCATATCTAATTTCCTATTGCTTCTGCATTTGGGAACATGGTTGTTTCACCTGCTAACACCCAATCTCCTTACTGTCGCTTGTTACTCTTGCTTGTGCAATGACAGAGCAGAAGAGCTATAGACATGGCCTAGAACCTCTTATGTGGTTCAGACGAATTCTTCAAATTAGGTCTGTAGCATTACATGGACTAAGTGGGCAGTATAGTATGGATTTTTTTTATCTAAATGAATCATAATGAATAATAGCAAGCAAAATAGCTTTCACTGTGGCATTTTAGTGATCAAAAACAATTTTAAAAAGTGTCAGAATACTTTGGGGAAGCTGTCACTATTGTACTGCTGAATAACATGAATAGAAGTACCCATGGGCAACTGAGAGGCTGTGAAGAATTTTAAGAATTTCAGATCCTCAGAATATAAGCTTTATCTTGAGAGAGAAGAGAGTTAAAACCAAGTATGAACACTAAAAAAGATGGCAAAAGCCAAAGAAACTAAAGAGCAGGGACCATGATTGAGCTCTGCATTTATATGGAAAGAAGACAGAAAATGTCCTTCACGTACTTTGCATAAAACAAACCCTTTTCCTAAAGTCAAGTTCATCTGCCTCTTCTTTCACCTTGCTCTTCTGCTCCTCACCTCTGATGTATAAAGTGGAAAGCAAGGTGCTGAAATGCAAATAGGACTGCGAATGAGGAATGATCATGTCATGTATGGGCATGCGATGCTGGTACCTTCAAAAAGGCTCTGAAAGCAAATCTACCACAGAAGTCCAGCACTCCTGCTACTCATCAAGATATACATGCATCCAAAATTATCAGTTCAGTTGTCTATCCCTTAGCAGAGGTAATTAATTGACAATTCTCAACTTCTATTTGAAAAAGGATGCTTAATAATAGGATTTTTTGTCTTCATATAAGGGGTGCTCTTTCTTCACTGTGCAAGTGACTTTTTGCATCAGAATGTTCTCTGGAACTGAAGCTTTGAGGACTAGGTCCTGCTGTAGGGACCCATTTCCTTTATTGGCCCCTATTGTCCCTTTTCAGACTAAGGCAAAAAAAAATGACAATTTTTTACTATTAATATTATTTTCATAGCTTTTCAAACTTCTTATTAAAATTAAAATTCCTTTTTACAGGAGAAGGAAATCATGTATTTAGTTTATATTATAGTAACAACCAAAAGCTCACACTAAGCCAACTGCAATATGATGCTGTTAAAAGGACAATTTCTGCTCCAAAGGCCTCACAATTTTATATTACTCTTAACAGTTCTATTTCCAGGCACGTTGAATGCCTAGCTAAGATGCAATCTGAAGAATGAGATTCAGAATATGAGTACTGCTAATCACCAGCTGTTAACAACTCTAAAGAAGCATGTGGTACCAATACTTCAATGCCAAGAGAGAGAAGGGCTTTCTACATGATGAGAGGCTATTCACAGTGCTGCACTGGTTCCCTAAATCAGTGTATTGTTGTTGGCACCCAGACTGGAGGGACAAAGATCTGATCAGTTGTGTGCAGGCACTAAGCCATCTCAACAGATGGTTTCTGTTGTGGGTAGAGCATGTGTGTTGTATGCAATATGTTAGGGTAATGATTCCCTCTCAGGACAAGTGAAGTGTCTGCTTACCTTGATTTTCCACACTTTGCCATTCCTGATTAAGTTCTGAACTCCATGCATTTCAGAAACCTATTCATACAGAGGGTTTCAGTATTCCTGGACTTATCACAGGGCTTCAGTGGTAAGCAGGCTAACAATAATGACAATCATGTCACCACCTTTCATCCTTCCGCTAGAAGAATCCAGTGGAATGAGCCAAAATTTTCTTGGTAGGCAAGCCAAGGTTTACAAATATGTCAACAAGGTGAGGAAACTCTGAGATAGCCCATGAGCCTGAATGAAAAGCACATGTGTGGACAACTGATTCTCTAGTGCGTTTGAGTGAGAGAGCTTTCTACTTTACTACTGCTGTACTGTGGCAAGGCCGTTTTATTTACTGGGGATACGTCAAGTAGATATGCTTATTACACAGCAAGAAACAGCCCTTTATTGAGAGCATTTCTCAGATGACAGCAAATCAACTCTTTTATTAATATGAGGCCAATTCTTGACATTTTTTCTCTCTACCTGCTTTGCAAGATGAATTCCACAGAGTAACATAATGCTCCTGAAAATAATTTTTTAAGTCCTTAAAACTAAGAATGGCAAAGTTATGCTCCTTAGAATGACGACAATTTTAGCTTTCCCTCAAACTATGCAGTGTCATCAGGGATGAATAATACACGGGTAGTACAGCACCTGGTGTGAAAATAAATGGTTTCCTGAGCGAGCAAATCAAGGAAGCCTGGTTTCCTAAGGATTTGTTTCCTGCCTCCTCTCCCAGCACTCACATTGCTACAATCCTGTGTTCTTCCTTCTCATGTTCGCTATGTTGTGCGCAGTGCAAGGCAGTCATCAGTTCTCCCCCAGTCTCCCTTGCACACACAAGGTCCCAGCTCCCTCCCACGTCTTCTACTTATCTTTTTGGAGATGTCGGCTGGGCAGGAGCCTGCCCATCCTATAGCTAGTCAAGAGCTAAGCATGTGTTGATATGCCAACTGGTCTAAACAGAATAGGCGTGTGATGATCTCTCCCTGCCTTTTGGAGAACTAATGGGTTCTTTCTCTTCTACTTAGTTTATATAAAGCTTGTATGTATCTTCAGACTTTTATCTCTATATCAAATTTAGTTAACATGCAAATATTAATAGGAGGGCTATGAGCACGAACAGTTTTGTTCCTGTAGAAGTGCAGATGAATAAAGACTGCTTTTGCCCTTAAAACTAAAATCATTCATACTGTGTTTGTAAGGTTTCAACATATCATCCAATCTTTGAAGCAAGTACTGAATTCACTTTTTTTCTTTGCTACATAACATGCCGTGTTAACATTTTATTGACTCTAGAATGTCTGATTATTATGGTTTATGTTCCATATAAAAGAACCTTCTGGCCCTCTTCCCTTGCTCTTCAACAGAGATTTAATAGTAAAGGCTGAAGTGCATAACTATGTTAGGGAGGCCTCATAATTTTCAGTACATCATGCATTTATTCGGTTTGCAGTACTTACTGTGCTTTGTACAAGAACTGTTTGTAATTTTCAAAATATAATGTACCTTCAACAAATATAATCCTTTCATTTTGATAATATTTATTCTCCAATATACAATATTTGCAACATTCATTCATTTAAAATAGGATTTTCCTTCATGAGAGACTGACTCCCTTCTACTCAGTTGGAATTATGTATATCATTAATTCAAGAAAAAATGGAAACAACTATGATGAATTCAATCATGAAACACAACCTTCTTATGAACCCCCGTAGTTGATTGCTTGTGGAGCTCTTATTTAATTAGAATCCAAGATACTGTACTGTAGAGACAGAATGAAAAGCTTCTTACTGTATACCCTGCCATGGAACTTGATTTCGTTAAAATGTATAATGTCATTTCATTGCTGGTAGCCTGTTGAAGTCAATAAGGAGAAAAGATGTTTTCTAATGTTTGTTTCACTGGAGAAACTTATTCTTGGTTTGTATTGATTCCTTCTGATTTATGGTAGCAATATCATGAAATTTTCTGGTCTCTGAGTTCCAGACAAAGGTTATTTGGGACATTTGGTATATTTGTCTTATGAATTTATGTGATTATCTATGAAAAGCATATCTCATATTTTTAATATAGATAGCTAGGCCCTTTCCGTCCCTATAACAGTTTCAGTACTGAACTAGAATGTAAATCCATTCATCCTGATATATGACGAAACAATATTTGTTTCATCATTGATTTCTGTTTATGTTTGCAGCTGATCAATGGAGAGGTATTTCTGTAATGCAATCATCTGTAAAATTCACCATGTTTTAACCACAACTCCACTCATTTAGTGCTTTGGACCAATAATGTGTGTACCTGTCTTGTAATAAAGAGGATGTGTGAGTAATAGCTACTCTAAAATATTTTATAAAGTATTTATCTTATACGTAAATTATTTATCTCTTTTAATTTTCCTTCCATATTTTTATTCTTTTCCATAACAAAAACATGTATTTTAGGAGTGACACATCTTATTTAATCTAATATAATAATGTTACAGAGTTTACTATATCAGTTAAGCAGATTGCTAGGCATTCAAAATTTTCACACCTCTCTACTATTAGAGGTTGCTAGAGGTGTAGATAACTATTGCTGCTAGCTGCAGAGTGAATGAGATGTTCGTTTTTTGAATCAGACAAGTGGTTAGTCTCATATTAATGCATGTATTTCAGCAGAGTTCCCAGTAGTTTAAATCCAAATAGACCTATTTCCACTATTTCCCCTACAGAACATATTTGAAGAAGAGGGGTGGAATCAGGTAGAAGTCAGATCTACATAACTACAGATCTTCACAACTACATGAAATTCTAGTCATGGATCCACAGAAATCTTTACAAGGCTTAATCCTTGCTCTGAGCAGTACTGACTGAAAAATTCATAATCAAAAGCAATACCTCCTGAATTGCTGGACACAGTGAACTGAACCACAACTTCATAAATAATTGTGAATTGTTTTGTAACTCTTTAGGTCAAAATCATCAACTGAAATGGGACTATGACATTTAGTAATAGTGTGTGTAATGTATTAGTATGGAATAATTCAAGAGTGCACTTGGCAAAAATCAACTGGCTTGATCCAACTAAATTTACCAGCACTAAAGGGGGCCTTTAAAGAGATTTGGATTCTGTGTAATTAACTTTCACCACAATAATGCTTCATTTATTGGCATTTCAAAAATACCATAATCTTTTTCCCAAACATGCTAAAAATTACATCTCAGTCTACAGTGTTCTAGGTTGTCAAGTGCTTGAAATAGAAAAGAAAGCCTCAGTAATTTTCTTGAAAAATCTCTGCCTTCTTATTTTTAAGTGGTAGCTAATTACACAATCCCTTTCAATACTCCACTCACTTGAATACAATGAAAATCTCTAAGGAGATTTTTAAGAAAACGAATGATATGGAGCTACTACACAAAATTCAGAATATCCTGAATGGGTTTTTTGAAAGACCTTTTTGATATATATCAGGTGCTACAGTAAAATCTCTTCAGCGAATTAGAATTTTCCATCATATCACACTGAGAGCTATACAATATGGAACAAAAAGGTACTGTGCTTGATCTAGTAGTTAAGAGGTATTTATACCTATAAATCAGAAATGGACTGCATACAACATCGGTATCAGGTACCTTTGGGAAACATAAAGCTGTGAAATGTAGATAGAGTCTAGCGCTACAGTTAATTTTTACTATTTTAGTGGTATGTTTCCAGGCTTTCATTAGATGATCATTCTTTTAAGGCAAGTTAATTGTTTCAAATCCCTTCTGTTTCTGCCTATACATAAAAAGGACACATTGCAAATAAAAACAAGTTTAGAATGACACAAAGACTGTGCAGGAAACTACTGGTTACTGCTTGCATTCTCTGGTGTTTTTATAAGCTTCTTATTTGAATACTGTGGATTTAACTGTTTGTTGTTTCCAGCATTTCTTTTTGAGCCACATGAGGTTGAATTAAAGGACACTGAAAGTTAGTACTTATATTGAACATAGATCCTTTAAAAAGAAAGAATATAGAGAGGAAATGGGTTAAGATCATTCTTTGATTATACAGGTATTGAAGGCATGCTGACCTAAGGTTTTTTTGCATCCTTAGGTTTTGCATAGTGCAGAAGGGCCCACTTTAGCGAGGCTATTTTAAAGATCATTAACAGTAACAGTGCCACATTATGATCTCAAATATATACATTCACACAAACACACACACACACATATATGTATATATACACACGTTACATATAAACGTTTTATATATTAATATTTTATTTACTAAATAATATCAACTTGATACATGCTTAATGTTATTCTATGTATATTTTGATATTTTGATATGTAGCACTGTTTAGTCCTTTCAAGTAACATCTTCGATGCTATAAAATGTATAAAATATCATCATGTTATTATCCAGATAATATATTTCAGTCTTTACTCAGACTATTTGCTGAATGATATTAATCAAGGAATTCATTATTCAAAAAGAAAATAAGTTTTTTTTAGTGAGTCAATTGTTTAGCAGCTAGTATTAATACGATATAGCAACAGACTCCATTTTAAAGAAAAAGCATCAGCTGAGGAGAACTTTTTTCATTAATGTCCCAGGAAAATAGTGTTTGCTGTGCTAATGGCAGCATGTTTCAGAGAAATCTAGTTTCCTTGCCAGAATGAAGAAGAAAATATGTAAGGAAAATAAAATAGAGGAAAGCCTCTACTGCAAGATGTATGACAAAAACATTAGAATAAGTTTTCATTTCCCAGAAGTCATTTTTTTCTTCTTCTCTGAAAACTATTTAAATGAGGTCTCATTAGTATCAGTGGTTGGTGCTCAAGATGTGCTGGGTTTGCTAACCTTTTGATCAAATCCCTAGACTGTGACCTAGTTCTTCTGTGCTGACCGTCTAAAGTACGTTCCGACGCATACTGTTGTAAAGGTAGTCCCAGAACCAGGATAATTAGGGAGCCTAGAGCTATTTAGACCTTGCAAACGCAAGCAGCCATGAATATGGAATCTCACATGACTAGGTGTGACTTTCTCAGCTGGAATCAGCCATCATCACTTCATCACTGGGACCCTAATGTCTTCTAAGACTGCTTCTCTATATAACCCACCTGCAGGTTTGCTTAAACAACAATGAATTTTACTGAAAAAAGAAATAATCTGTCAAGAGAAGAATAAGAGCAGGGTTGGATGTTGATAGTAATGTTGCAAAGGAAGGACACAAGAAGCTGTACTTGTTAGTGATTTTTCACAAGTAATTGTTATTTAGTTAACACTGTTGGGAATATAAGATGCTTGTAAGCTAGCTACTATTAAAAATATTTGAGTTCTGGTAGGTTTTCTGTATATTGCAAAGGAGTAGGCATTTCTGACTAAATAAAAGGAAAGCTTCCTTGAGTTTTGTTTTGAGCTGTGTGCCCTGAACCTTACAAATCACGTAAGCCAAACTGTGGCTTGACCATCAGTTCGACTGATAGGGCAGTGTGCCCTGAACACTGACCTAAGAGCCCAGGAGATGGGTGTTGCCTCAGTGGCAGCTCATGTCTAGGAGCTCTTACTTCAGATAAGTCCAGCTATGTCCCTTTCCTATGCTGCAGTGTGTTCTAACTTTTGTATGTCCCCCTCGATTATCTCTGCTACCAACAGAGCTGCTTCTGAATGTGTGCTGGGTGACTACAGCCTGGAAGACTCTGGAACGGAAAAGAGAGGAAGAAGGGATGAGAGCTGGCAGAGACTTTAGGGGAAGACCAGGAGCAGTGGGTGCCAAACAGCCCAGAGGCAGGAAAAGCAGAGGATGGGCCTGCCCTGTGCTGTATCTGCCCTTCTCCTTCCTTACACTAAAGAGATCCTTGTGGGAGAGCACAAACCCATGCACAGGACTTCTCCTGCTGCAGCATCTTTTGGGCTCTACCCCAACATGTTATTTCTAAGCTTAGAGGCTCTGCTGTGGTGGTGCCTAGGTACAATCTGGTGCTTGAAGAGGAGAAGGAAACAAGGATAGTGCTTTATCAGATCCTCACTCCTTCTTACCTCTTGTAGGTAGAGGTAAGCTACAGAGCTTGTAGCTAGAGTAGGCTCTACTCTCATGGGGACAGGTAGAGAAGACCTTTCCAAAGCCTACACATGGAAGGGGGCCATAGGAGAATATGAACATTGATTATGCCCCTTTATGCCTCATAGTGAAAGATGAGGGTAGGTAGCCTACTGGTTATGTAATTTTTTAATTAAGAATTTGTCAGGATTATTTTTAAAGAAACAGATCTATATCTGTAAATCAGAAGACTGCCTACAATAGGTCATGACCCTCAGAAGCATAAAGCCAACTTTCTAACTGATCTTCTATTTGGATTCAAAAGTACAGGAAACAAACTGCTCCAGATTTTCTCCTTTTCATTCCAGGGCTCTCATTTACCGTCTTTCTTGCCTGTTGGTACTGGCACTGAGAAGCCAGGCTGGCTGACCTGGCAGGAAATACAGACTAAATCTTTTATAAGGAGCCCTCTTGCAAGGAAAAGGCAGGCTAAACATTTAGGTGCTCATAACTCTCCACTATTGTCCCATTACAGTAGAAGATAACAAGTGGTCAGTGGCTCGCTGGGTAAGAACAGCACCGGTATCTGCAGTGCTTTTCCTGCTCACTCCTGTGGGACAATTACCTAAAAATACCCTGCTTGGCCATACAGGTTTTTTTGCAGGACAGACTCATTATAATCCAACTTCCAGATCTGACTGCGTACCCTGTGTACATATGTTGGAACAGAGCTGTTTCAGAAGAACCCAGAATTGATTTTTATTCAATGGATCTCTATTTGGGAGAGAGTGAACAAACCCCATTAATTCTAAGATACTGAAAAGCAGATTAAAAGGAGTGTTTATTTATTTATTTATTTAGTAAGACTTTCTCATAAGAGAAGTACTTTAAATTTTACTTCAAGCATACTGACAAATGACAGGTTTAAAATCCATTTTTTCCATTATTTGAGTGTTCTAATGCAGTGCTCTTTATCCCTACTGGAAAAGACAAACAAATAAGCAAACAAAAAATAAAATTAAGAAATGCTCCATAATATCTTGGCAGAAAAAAACCCCAGGGGGAACTATGTTTCAAAACCAGCTAGAGGACTTAGAATCTGTGTTTTTTGAGTTGGACTTGCACCCTTAACTCACTTTTTAATCATTTTTTGAAATCTTCCCATGAATACTATTTATTGGATTCGTTGCTTGCTGAAATAAATTGACTGTAGTTAGATGGGCACTGGTTCAGTCTCGCTAAGAACAGATGTGTAATGGCTAGAGGGAAATTAATATAGTAGGCAGCAAAAGATTGCATTGAATCATAATTTCTCACTATACTGAATTCAAGCTGTGTCTTGATGGATGTACTACACCTTCTAACACCAGGCTGGTCTGCCAGCGCCACTGTAGAGCTTATCAAAGGACACAGTTTTAGGAATGCTAACCCAGCCATTTCAACCTGCAACACTTTGATACACGTCTGACTAAATACAGCCATGCGTCTTTTGATCAGGCCGCCAAAATAAATGTATCATGACTCTTTCTCCTTATCTCAGTTCAGCTTCTGAACTGCAAGTTTTAAGAGCGCTTGCAGCTACAAAAAGGACCTTAACCTTAATACAAGGACATTTTCCAATAAGATAAGTGGAAAATTCATAGAGAAGATACATGGATATTACAAGAGAATTAATGATTCAGATTTTAAAAGTGTAGCTGAAACCATTCTTCAGAGATCTTTTATACAAATATTAAGGAAAAGATTGCACCATGCATTCTTTCCAGGTATTATATCTACACATTCATGTGGATTAAAAAGAAAAAAAACCACTTATCCCCTCTCTTATCTACTCTGTTCTGTTCTCCTCTGAATCTCTGCTCTCTTGATAATATTTGCAGCTGTCTTAGTTTGGATCAGTGTTCGGCATCTTGGCAAGCACAAAAATATAGAAACAAGCTAGTCTAGTGTGTACGTGTGTGCCTACCCACATAAGCTTAGAATTAATTTACATTAAATTTATATCTAAATTAATTAGATTATGAAGCTCTTAAATAACACATTCACAAGTCAAAAGCACATTCCTCTGGAGAATAATGGGGTTCCATTGCAATGCTTTTGTTTTTTTGGTTTTTTTTGTTTTTTTGAAAGATGAAACCACTGCATTCTGGAAATTAAGGGCATCTAGTAATCTTGCTGTTCTAAAAACATCTTATTATGTTTTTCAAGGAGCGTTTCTGGCCAAGAAGAAAGTTAGCTTGAGATTAGTTAAGATCAGCAAAGCTTTGTTTGTTTTAAGCCTTTATGCTGGAAACTTGAGCAAACTTCTAGCCCAATATTGTCTGCTCTTGACATACTAAAAAATGGCTCATTATGCTGATGTATTGAAGTGAAACTTGCATTGTGACTGCCCAGATGTTAGAAACGCGTTAAGGATAATCCTGCTTGTAAAGAAGAATGCACACCCGTATTCCAACAAACGTTTCCTCTGCAAGTTCTTCACTGCATGATAAAACCTTCCCTTTGGGATGATTATGGCATTCACCTGGCTTGTATGCCCTTAGGATGTCTTGAATTTTGAAGAATTTTTATCAGGGCTGTCTAGAATCAAAGCACTGCGATTACAGACAATTTTATTTTTTCCTCCACACACGTTCCTGCAAAGGACCTGAGATGTAAAAAGCAATTCAAACGGTGAATGCGATATCTGTACCAACTACATCTTAAAACGATTTTTCATCAGTGAAGGTGTGCTTCATTTCTCATTGCATACCATCTGATTGAGTATGTTATAAATATAACTTTATTGATAAATAATTCTTAATAAACCCAGAGAAATCATTAAATTAGTATTTATGCATATCTGAACTTCAAACAATAATATAAATGGTAAATGTGGCATAAAAATCCAGTTATACCATGGGTGCTATTGTACGCTGAACAACTGAAAACTGCATTGACAATGATTTCTGTGTGTACTGTGCACAACGGTCACATTATTCCCACAAGTGCCTATAGTGTCTTTTCCTAAGATTTTGTTTCTCTTTTATACAGCTGATAATGGCCTAGAAGGTGTTTCTATACTGAAACAATTACAATTTTGGAGGAAGAAACCCAACCACTTTCAACCTTCTGTGGTGCACTTACTGTTCATGGCACATTAAAAAAAGGTCCCTCAACTCTATATAATATCTGAATGTTGCATGGTAGTTTTTTACAGAGAAATCAGCATCTTTCTCCCCCACTAGATTTTTATGTGGAATTCGCCATTTGCAGTTTTATTAGAAATCTGGAATACTAAGTTCATAATCCCTTGATTACTAAGTTCATCACCCTTTCACCTTCCTTTTCGTCATGCTTCCTGTCAAAGTTTACCATTTCCTTTAATCTGAAGAGCGCGTGATTATCCATTTGTTTTTCACGTAAAAACTAAGAGAAGTGATACACATATAAAAAGACAAATGGGCTAATTAAACATCAGAGTATAAGGAAAAATTCCTCCTGAAAATGAAGTAAGGGATACTTTGCTATCCAAAAATTTAAATCTACTGAAAATAAATTGAATTTCCTTAGATAACTATAGGGATATTTATTCCTAACAGAAAGAGAAAAGACTTTTGCCTAACTTTGCAGCAATCCAGAAACAAGACCAGAAACATGTTATATCAAAAATTAGAGAGAAAAAAAATACAGAAAATAGTTGTGAAAACAGCACAGAACGATTTGGAGTAGGTCAGTTATTCCATCCTAAGTTTAGCCAAACTGTAACCCTTCTTCTTCTATTGAGTATTCAGAAATGCCTCATGAAATTAGGAAAATATAATAAAACAGGAAGCTGAAGCTGCTGGAGTTTATTACCTTACAAGAACCATCTGATGGGAATAAAAGGTGTCTAAAAATAGGCAGAAATTCTAGACAAAAAGCTAGCTAAGATATGGAGGAGATTATTTCACCAAATTCATAGTATGAAAAGAAACAGAGAGTCCTATTTTGGACTCTATCCAAAATAATTTTGGATTTTCCTGCAGTAAAGAAATAAATAGTATACTAGTTTTTTGAGTAATTTTCACTGCCTTTTAGGAAGTATCAGACAGAGACCTCATAAATAACATATTGTCCACTAAATTGCAAATTTAGTACCACAGAAAAAAGAAATCTGCTTTCACATACAAAGGTCACCAAAAAAATCAACAGAGTTCCTTCTAAAAAGGTCTCTAAGATGTTTTAACACTTGCAGGTGATGCTTCAACTTGTTATTGCTTATGGACAAATAATGTACAAGATCACACGCACACAAAGTACTGGAATAAATAAATAAAAGTTTGGTAATCCTTTTAAAAAATCTGATCTAATAGAAACAAGTTATGTTTTTCTGGATCTTCTGATAGAAACTGATTTTTATTCTTTTACTCAGTGCTGACCTGTGAAGCTATGATTCTGAGACAAGACATGCAATTCTTGACAGTGATAAAAGGAGAGACCAGTTTTGATGGGAAATCTTAATTTGATATATTCTTTGTTTTCTAGGCTTCCATGTTTTAGGTTCAATACTGTCTCCCACAATATTCCTCTATCCAACCTAGGACATTACAATCTGGATAACTGAACAAACAGATGGGCAAAAAACTGGATGAATGATCAGGCTCAGGAGATAGTGGCTAATGGTTTGTAGTCTACCTGGAGGCTAGGAACAAATAGAGTACTACAGGGGTCAACACTGGGACCTGTCCTGCTTAACATTTTTATCAACGACCTGGAGAGGTGACAGAGTGCATGCTAAGTAAGTTTTCAGACAAAACCAAACTAGAGGAACCAGTCCATGTGCTCAAGGGCCACCTGGAGGGTCCTAGACGGGCTGGAGGAACAGGCCAGCAGGAACCTTATGAAATTCAAATAGGGCAAATGCAAAGCCCCGCTACTGGGGAGAAAGAGCAACACAGCAGGCTGGGAACTGACTGGGTGGGGAGCAGCTCTGCTGGAAAGGTCTGGCAGGTCTGTGCTGACAGGAAGCTGAGCATGAGCCAGTAGTCTGCCCTGGCAGCAAAGAGGACCAACAGAGGCCTGGGCCATATCAACAGGGGCGCAGCCAGTAGATCGAGGGAAGGGATTATCCCCGTCTATTCAGCACTCCTCTGGAATATTGCATCCAGTTTCACAGACTCACATAATCACAGACTGGCCAAGGTTGGAAGAGACTCTGGAGATCATCTAGTCCAACCTCCCTGCTCAAGCAGGGTCCTCTAGAGCACGTTGCCCAGGGTCACATCCAGATGGGTTTTGAATATCTCCAGCAAAGAAGACTCCACTACCTCTCTGGGCAGCCTGTGGCAGTGCTCTGTCACCCTCACAGTCAAGAAGTTTTTCCTCAGGTTCAGATGGAACTGCCTGTGTTTCAGTTTGTGCCCGTTGCCTCTTGTCGTCACTGGGCACCATGGAGAAGAGTCTGGCCCCATCCTCTCGACACCCCCCCCCTTCAGATACTTGTACACATTGATGAGATCGCCTCTCAGTCTTCTCTTCTCCAGGCTGAACAGGCCCAGCTCTCGCAGCCTTTCTTCAGAGGAGAGATGCTCCAGTGCCCTCCTCATCTTCGTAGCCCTCCGCTGGACTCTCTCCAGTAGGGCCATGCCTCTCTTGTAGTGGGGAGCCCAGAACTGTACACAGTACTCCAGGAGAGGCCTCACCAGGGCTGAGTAGAGGGAGAGGATCACCTCCCTCGTCCTGCTGGCAATACTCTGCCTAATGCACCCCAGGATACCATTGGCCCTCTTGGCTACAAAGGGCACACTGCTGGCTCAGGGACAACTTGCTGTCCCTCAGGACTCCCAGGTCCTTCTCTGCAGAGCTACTTTCCAGCAGGTCAGTCCCCAGCCTGTGCTGGTGCCTGGGGTTATTCCTCCCCAGGTGCAGGACCCTGCACTTGCCAAACTTGCCAATTTGAGCCTCACAATACAATAAAGACATTGATAAATTGGTGCAAGTTCAGCAAAGGGCCACAAGGAGGGCCAGGGCTGGAACACTGTGGTGGAGTGTGTTCTCTCCTCTTCCCTCCTCTCGGGATAGGTAACTGCCATGTTAGCATCTTTGTCACTGCAAAAGCCTGTGAAAGTTTCACAGACATTCAGCTGAAGCCTTCCCTGGAGATAATGACTGGACTGGCTGGAGCCACAGCACTAAGACCGCGTGGAGCTGAAACCCTACCTGCCCATCAACATCGAGGGTCCTGGAACAGCCCGGAAGAGGCCAGAAACTTCCTGGCCTTTACCACATAAGGGGTGTATGACCCCAGTCCCACGCATGCTCTCTTGCTCTATTTAAGGAGGCTCTGCCAGAACTTCTTTGGCACGATGGTGAAGTCCAGGGAATGGAGCATGAGTGAAGGTGAGGACCTGATTTGCAGCTGGCATGAGATCCCCGACTGGACTCCTCGCTGACAGGGATGCCTGCTCAGGGTTAGGTGAGAGGCCAGGCGACCTGGTCTCACCCAGGTGAGTGGGGTGCTTGGGCACACTCCGTCCCACAAACATCACTGCTGGTGTAGTGGAGATGTGGGTTTCCTGTCCTTCCTGTCCCCTTCCCCCCTTATCTTTCACTCAAGCTTCTATCTCTTCTCTTTAATTTAGTGTTCTCTTCCTGGGAAATAAGGATTTGCACAGAGTTGTCTTGGTGGGTTACTCTGGGATTTGTATTTTGTGTATATTTAGGACATAAGGTTGTTGAATTATAGTTGTTGTAACTGTTTACTTGTTAAAATATTACATGGCTATAATCTTGTTATAATGTATATTAGCCTTTCGCAACTACTAGAGTCTGCTCAGTAAGCACCCAAACGAACCTAATCCGTGAGGGGGATCAAAAGGATTAGGTCCATTTTGGTTGTCTTGTTGTATAATAATAAATTTGTTTTGTTTAATACAATGGCAAGGTTTCTGTTCTGTGGCCGCCACTCCTCTGCTGCGAGAAGCACTTGCCTGGTGAGGGGAGGCTGAGGGACTGGACCTTGTTCCATCTGAAGAAGACATGGCCTCAGGGGACCTATCAGATCCCGAGCCTATAGGAAGGTCTTTGAAGGGATGGAGTCAGCCTCTTCACAGCAGTGCATGGCAGGAGCACAGGAGACAACAGGCAGAAACTGAAACAAGAGAGGTTCAGACTGGATATAAGGAGGAACTTCCTCCTGATAAGGACAAAAAGGCAGTGAAATAAGTTGCCCAGGGAGGTTGTGTGGCCTTCATCCTTGGAGAGTTTAAAAACCGAACTGGATAAACCTCTGAGCAACCTGATCTGACCTCAGAGCTAACCATGCTTTGAGTAGAGGGTTGGACTGGAGACCTCCTGATGTCCCTTCCAACCTGAATAATCCTGTATGCCTATAATCTTATATAATAGTTAATACGAAAAAAAAAATTACCAAGAACAATGCTAATATCTGAATTCTGAGAAACAACTTTTCAACATTTTTCTCTCCTCTAATACTCAAGATAGGCCATTTTAGGCATAATAAATAAAGGTTATCTTTTTACACATGACATTTCACTTCTGGGCACTTAATGAGACCATGTGTGTGTTTCTAACTTCCTATTCCTTAACATAAAACAAATCGCATAGGTAAAACAAATGACTAACTGATGTAACATACCCTGGTGAGGATAAGGAGTGATCTTCTTACCCTTCTCATCTTGTGATAATTCATACTCATTTGACCTACTGCCATAAATTTGCACTTCTAAACATCTTCATAATTTTTGTACACTTAGTTCACTGAACTGAAGGCTGTATGGGAGGCTAATTTGCTCTGCCTTTAGTCTAGAGGCAGATGCTATGAGGCCCTTAACAGAAAGCTTCTCGTCAGCTTCAGGGGCTTCCACCCTGCTACGTTCCAAATGGAAAAGAGAAAGTATAAAATTCTGAGAACTCCTTTTGTTTTTTTTGTTTTTTTTTTTTTTAATGATTAATTAGAAATACAAGAACACAAGACTAAAATGCTTATCCTAGGGATTCAAGTCTAGCTGCCATATAGAGTGCCTATCATAAATTTAGATCTCTTTTGTAAAGGAGATCTTTAAAACTCCTATTTGAAAATAGTTCTAGAATCTCACTTTTCTGCTGTTGCAAAACATCCTATATTTCTATCTTAAACTAATTAGGGCCCAATTTATGCTTTTATCTTTATTTGTCAAGTAAGTAGCCACATATGGGTAAAAGCTTAGAATCATCTTGTATGATGATATGAGCATGCACTTTCAATATTTCTTGAACATAGGCTATTTACCAATACAGGGATTTCATCGAGATGTACAGCCAGCATGTCCTTTAGCTAAAATATTTTTTCTTTCTATGTATCCTCTAAAAACATGAGGCTAGCAACAAATGTCAATCAAATCCCTTTCCATTGAGGTATCTGTCAAAATAAGTTTTCTATCCCCTGATCATTTTAATAGTCTTTTCCTGCATCCTCTCTATTTCAAATTCTTTTTCCTTAGGTATGATTGTTCAGAACAATTCCTAGTATCTCAGCTACATAGGAACATATACTACCTAGTTAGTCAAATTTTTCACACAGTGTATTGCTATCATAATTTTCTTTGTCATTTTAAATTGGTTTGATGGCTACCAGAAAACTCAGTAACTGATCGAGAAACATGGGACTCTGACATTTCTTCCTGTTCTAATCAAAGGTCTGCCTTGAAGTATAGCACAATAACTGGAAGATAATATTTTCTAGAAACTTTTAATGAAAACCAGCAGTGCAAGATTTACGTAAGTGGAAGTATCTATGCTCCAATATTGCTACTGTATGTTTTTGTTAAATGATTATTGTCTGAATATTGCTATTGTTAACAAGCAATTCTATTGATTCCTTTAGTGCTTTATTTACATCTATATTTTAATGCATATTAAAAAAAAAATTCCTCAGTATTTGTGTCATAGGAAGAATGCTTGCAAAGAGGAGCACAAAACTGAAAACACCTTTCTGGCAGATGTAAACGGACATCATGGGCAGAGAGATTGCTGATAAACAAGAGCAGGAGATTTTTTTTTTTTTTTAATAAGCATAACAGTATCCACCTGTTCCTAGATTCAGAATGCAGATGTACTCTAAGAGGTAACTTTGTAAAACTGGTATCACAAGGCTTCTCTTTTCACTCTCCCAGTGATTTCCGGGGACGTTTGCTCAGTTGCCAAGTCTTAAAAAAAAAAGAAAGACTGTGGAAAAAGTCCTAACTGCCAGCTTTACAAATGTATGCTGAAATGTAAAAGCCAAGCAGAAGTCTTCTGTGTATTACTTCTAGTGATAAGGATTCCGGAACTGCAGTGAAACTAAAAACATTGTTGCTGTCTAAGCCAGCAATTCATTCAGCTCTGTCTGTTACATGTATATTGGTTCTGCAGTACCAACAAGTATTAGCTTTTCTCTTTAGGTTGCTGGATGTGACAAACTCAGTGCAATTTCAGATATGCTGATGGCTTACTTGGAGTACCTTTAAGGAAACAATGTATGGAAACAGCTTGTGTGGAGACATTGTCACCTACTTCCTCCACATCTGAACTTCTCTGTCTTCTGCAGCCCCCATTCCGCTCTGCCCATAGAAATATCCAAATTCTGCAACTTCTTCCTTCACTCATCACTTTGCATTTCATTAGCCATCATACTCTACTTTTGCTTCACGCATTTTTCCCTTTACAAGTTTCATGATCACTCATTCTTTACAACTAATCTTTCTATCCTTAACCTAAAGATAATAATAATTTAGTATGAATGTCCAATAGAGCGGCAATTATTTCTTTGTAGCATAATCTTGTTTTCCTACCACAAATCATAATTTTTTCTCCTCTTACCTCTAATCTTCTTTTCAGCCACAAAATCTGTACGTGCATTTACTATCTCTACTGATGTGCTACCAAAGAAAAGATAGAAAAGTATTCTCTTTCTCATAGGATAAGTACTACTGCTAATTTCCACGTTTGGTGTCAAAGAAGCTTTAGAAATGTTTTATTAAATTTTTTTTTAGGAATGCCATTTTTCAAAATAAGTAGATCCTATATATATAAGACAACCAACACAAAATTACTGGAGAAGAAGAAGAAATATCTCCAAAATGACCAGGCAATTCAGAGAGCTTTCCCGTCACTTCCTGAAATGCTCGCCAAGAACATCTATCCTGTTTGACATGGGGCAAGTGGTGGTACACTAAGAACAATTCCCTTGATCACATGATAACATAGTGGTAAACAGGAAAGGAAATGTGTGAAGAAAAACGGGGTCCCATGAGATACAAAAGAGCAGTGGCAAAATGTGATCTCAATCAACAACAACAAAGCAAAGGCTGGCTTTAGGTCACAGGTGGAAACTACAGTGTTTTTGGTTTTTTTTTTGTTTTTGTTTTTTTTGCATTTTGGAAGTCTTTTGAGAAAGCTATGAATAAAAATGTTTATTTGGACAGATTCCTTTAAAATCAATGCATCTACTTAATGAGGAGTGGTGATCCTTGTCTGCAAATATTTGACCATATAGTGTTAATTTTACAAGTCATCATTCTGGTCTCAGTAACACAAGCAATACCCTGTGATCTGTTAAATGATCCCCGATATTTATGTCACAGTTGATTTAACAGGAAATGTGCTACTTCCTGGAATATAATGCATAAGCACACTTCAATAACAGAGTACAATGCAATCTTAGAGACTGCTTTGCAGCCATTGATTATGTGGAAAATACCTGAGGCTCACACTCTATGCTAACTGCCCTCACACTATTTTGGGGATGAAAAAAAAAAAAAAAAGCCCAAAAGCTAATAGTGAGCAGTTACTTTATTAATCAGGTTGACAAACCATATGTCAAATTTAATGTGGAAGTACTAATTACCTTATTCTTTTCTTGAAAATCATTTCTTACAAAAGCATTAGTAAGCTATTAAACTGAAAAATAAATTTATCAGCTTTAGTCAAAACTTTTTTATCCTAAGCTCTTCTTCAGATTTCCACACTCCGGCTGCAGGGTTGTGAGTTTGTAAGCTTCTCCAGCACTATGGGACATCATTCAACACATCATCTGCTCCTTTTGGCCACTAACCATAAGCATTTCTTTCTGAAATCCTGACATTACCTAAGGCCCTCCTCCTATGAGCCTCTTTCAAAATTCTCCGTTCTCCTTCCTATATGAAGTTCCTCCAGTGTCTTACTTGGATGATTTTCCATGTATTGCATCTAATATCGGGAATCCTTCTAGATGTTTTTCCTTGCTTCCCCCTTTTTTTTTTTTTTTTTAACTTTTGTCTCTGTACTTCATCTCCAGGATTTTACTGAAAAAATGAGGAGTTCTTTCCACTCTAAACATAACAACTGACCAAACAGTAGTCGTAGTCTGTGTGACATCTCCTCAGCTTAAACTTGACAGAGAACTAAGTGTTACTTCTGTCTTCCAGTCTCTCTGGCTTTCCTATGTCATGGGTAATGATTTCGTTATACTCCCAGGTGCATAGTCCTATCACCTGGTTCTCCTTTCAAAACCTAGATATGAACTGATGGAGTGGGTGGAATTAACTGCAACCAGCTTTAGACATCTACATCACTGCTAGTCACCTAATGTTCCCTTAAAATCGGTTAAAAGGCATATTTATAGAGCATTTCAGAAAACTATTTTAGATTTCTTCTTCAGCATAAATTAAATACAACACAATGTATCCAAATTATATGCTATCATCCTATCGAATGCCACTGTGATCTGGCCTATTCTTTACGAACAATTAAAATAGTCATCTACATTTTTAGTACTACTGCTCTTAACTATGCAATTTTCCATTCTGGCCTTGATAAAGTAGCATTGGCCTTTTGTGAAGATGCAGACAAGGTAATCTTCCTGGCTCATTTATTTAAACTTGCATAGATGCATCTAAACTTTTTTGTTTTTTAACCTCAAATCCTTTGCTGGATTAATCCAGACATGTCTAGTATCTTTTATATGATATCCAGGTGGTCACACAAGCTTTGAAATGTTTTTTATTCTTAGTATTGCTCTCGTATCAAACATGTGGGAGAAAAACTTCCTATAAGCTGCTGCAGCCTAACATCAGAGTGTCATATAAAATGATCATCAGTGACTGAACAGGTCTAGTTACACCTTTTTCTTTTTTTTTTCTTCACTCCCTATTTCTTTATATTATAAATACTTTTCAACAGAGTTTATAACATATGCATATATAGCCCCTTCATTTGGATGTATAGTTAATAACTAATTATAAATGACTTTCTAATAAAAAATTGATGTTATATAAAAATGTAACAATCTACTAGATACAAGGTTACCATATTGGACTGGGATACAACAAATCTAGAGTTTGCTCCTGCAACATACTAAGAATCACTAAAAATCAGATGCAAACTCATCCTTTCCCCATAATAACTGCCCTGAAATTTATAAATGACTTCCATCTTTATTTGAAACAACTTAGATTAGCAGCTCCTCTCTTTCCCATTAAATTGATGTGTTTCCTATTTATCATGTGATTACTTTTCAAGAAAAGTATTCAAATACACAGTAGAAGCAATAGTATCTAATGAGATAGATAAAGAATTCCTGATTTAAAGTGCATTTTAACAGAACATACTCAAAAACGTTGTAAGAATCATGTACATCCGCTTAACAAAAATATGAAACAGCTCTCAATATTGATTGTGAAAAACATGTATGGAAAGAAGAATGTGTAGAAAAAAATGTTTTTGAGATTACTTGACCCTGAAACTTCCCAAACAAGCAAGTGGTTTGCTTATCTACCTCACAGCTAAACTTGTATGGAACTGGAAGGAAGATATGTCCCACAAAGGAATCCTTTTCATATGCATATAAAAATATTATCCTACTGTTTGTTTACAGTCATTAGCTTCTGCTAGGTTTGTGTGCATTCAGATGCACCTGAAGATGAATAAGGAATTAAAAAGCAAACTGGTGCCTTTTTTCCCAATGGATCGAGATATCCTGGACTTTCTCTGAATGGTTTTTGAAATGAGTCAGAGAGTTTTCACTACAAACAAGATGCTGGAATGATTTTCCTTTGGGAGAATGACATTCTATAGGTAAAAGAGAATAAAAAAATGACTTAATAATACTTCTGTAAAATCAGGAACCCTGTTTTACTACATAGATGGCATCCAGAAATTAGAGATGAATGACTTTACCTATAAAATTTTATTACAGCTAATGTTATTTTTATAAATCCCTACTGATTGCTATAGAAACATGTGGGACTAATTTTAATAAATAAGCCATGGCTTTTCCATACAAGCCAACGTATACACAGAGAGTGCTACTGATCATTGTCACACATAGGAGGAAAAACAATGAATCATTAAATCTTCAGACATGAATAACTTGGTCATCCCTTCATCTACTGCTTATGCAAACAGAGGCACAAAAAGTCCAACCAAACAAAATTCACTACCCTCTCTGTTTTCATCTTTGTTCAACTTTTATCTGCTTCTCACTTGATCCTAAACTCTTTATTTTCATGGAAAATACCTAGTAAAATACAGCTGCTCATTTGTGGAAAATACCTAGTAAAACACAGCTTCTTGGCTAACACCCTGACACTCCAGAGATCTAGTAGACCAACACTTGATTTTGTCAGTCCTTCTGACCGACCTTCCTCAGTCTTTTGGAGCCCAGCTGAATACCTGCAGGTCTCCCCAGAAGCCTGTGCTCTGACGTTGAGCTTTGCTGCGGGTACTAGCACCTGCGAAGGCTTCCTATGAAAGGATGCGGCAGAGTCAGCACTCTCCGCCGGAAATCGTCTCACATCTGTGTGCTCAGAGGGTAGCTACGCAGAGGTAGTCTTAAGCACTGCCCTAAATGTCTTACAGACTATCCTATGTGGTGGGACCCGGTGCTCAGCCCTGCATCCAGCCCTCACCCCATGCCCTGGACCTGCTCTCTTGGGGTGGGAGGTCCCGCGTCAAAGAACCAGGCAGGCGTCGAACCTCACTCCGAGAAACTTAGAAAAGACAATGGTAACTTTCCTTTACATCTTACCCCTTCTTGTCTTGTATTGCACACATGGGTGTATTTAGGCCCATGTCTGCCACCACGTCTCTCCTCTCTTGGAGAGGGGCCATCTCTCTTGCAGGCCAGGGAGTGAGACAAGAAAGCTGGAGCGTAACTATCTGTTCTCCTCTACACAAAATTAAGGGACTTTATTAAGATGCTGACTCATGGTCTCAAAATAAGTTACTGGCTGTTTAAACACAGAACCTAGGAATTACCATACCCAGTCCTGTCTCCTGAAAAAAAATCTAACTCATAGTAAGTTAAAAAAGCATTATTTTAGCTATATTAATTTTCAGTTTCTGACTATGATGGCCCCATCTACTTCAGTGAGGGTAGATGTTCTGAACTCAGTGAGAGAGGGCAAATTTAGAAGAAAGAGAAAATAGCAGGAATATTTAGAGTGTAGAAAATTCCTACTACTCCACATGTACCAGGGTTCATGCTATATTTTCTAAAAACACATCTATTTCCTTGACTCAGGGGAAATTTGTGGTTATTTGTATTCCTTTGCTTTTTTAACCTTTTTTTAGTAAAAAGTATTTCAAACTGGAAAAAATATGATTTTATATGGTTAGTCTTAAAGCTAATATTATGTGTCAAGGCTTGAAACCGCATGCAGAGATGATTGCAAGGGGTAGGTGATGAAAGCTGTAATCATTGTAAGTGGTGTATAACAGACCAGAAGTTTTATGAATGGATAAGAAATTTCTCTCTCTCTCTCTCTTATATCTGCCCATTCTCTTCTTCTATCCTGTAACACTGTCTTATTTACGAACACCTGATTCAGATACTTTAGTTAGTAACTTGACTACATGGAAATTTTAGTGTGACCGGTAGCAGCCCTAGTAACGCATTGCTAAAATAGTTAGAGAATATCTTTCAGTTAAATATCTAACTCATCCTCCCGTTTTCATTCTCTTCTTTCCCTTTCCAAAAGTTGCTGCTAGCAGAAGAATTAATGCTTACTTTCCCAACCTAAAAGTTATTTAGATAACTAGGCTAGTCAGTTAGTCTAGACTCTGCTCTTGTTCTGGACCAGGAGTATTTCATGAAAACTCTAGATTCAGGGATGCTGCAGCTGAGCCTGAGGTGTGGTCCGTGGTGCGTGTCCTGGAGTCAGGTAGCATTTCAGTATATGTAAGAGTTGCCGAATTGGGTCCTTCAGTGATCACTGCTGCAACACACTGAATGATGTCGCTTATCTGTGGCTTTCCTTATTTGGCCTAGAGACACATTTCTCTAATTTATGCAAAACAGAAGTAAATGAAACAGATTCTTCTGCAATCACATCTTAGTTTCATTTGGATTTTTTTTTTTTTTTCCTGCTGCAGTATATTTTGGTTCTGGCTACAACAGCAACTAAAAAACCTGAAATGAACATATGGGAAAACCCCTGCCTTTGGTCAGCAGAAAAATTGTTCTGAGATGATGTATTGCCTCATGCAGTAACAGATACAGTTTGAAGGAAAACAATATATACATTGCTTTAACAATAGAAAAGGAATTCAAGCATTTGAATAACTGAAATGTGCTGAAACACACACTAAAGACAGTCATCTTGGTTAGTTAAAAAGCACAACAGTGTTTCCAAACTCTACTAACAATGTTGAAGTTCTAGGGTGATGGTGAAGACAGCCAGCTAGCAGAGATGGTTAAAAATCGTGTACAGGTGGTAATGGCAGATGTAGGTGGAAACTGTCAGCAGTACACAGCCAGGAAAATTTTGGAAAGATGCACTCTACCTGTGTAGCCCAGCGAATTGTCACCATTATCAGAGGTGGGGAGTGGTGTCCCGCTGTCGTTCCCCCTCTCTGCGTCGTCGGAGTCTGTCGGAAACAACACCAGAGCTGCTGATGGGGTCACAGGAGTAACAGCAGTTGCCATTACGATCAAAACATGTCGAGACACAATTAAATCCACGTATGACAGCAAGAGCCACAGTGCCAGCGCGCGGCATACTTCGTCCTTCCCCCGCCTGTGCGGCAGCGCCCGGCGAGACGCCGCCGGGAGCATCGCCCAGGGTCCCTACGCGCTGCCCGGCGTCTCCGCGTGCCCACCCCAACTCTGCCCCGGCACCTTCCCTGTCACTTGGCAGCCGGCGGCAGCGAGTGGGGGCCACCCTGCCGAGCAGCCAGCGCAGGCTGCGGTGAGCATATGGGGCCGGGCAGGCAGGGGAGCTGAATGCTAGCATTGCTAATTTTCCACCTTATTGTTAATCAAAGCTATTGACTGTGATCACTCCCCATCACCGCTTCATCTCCTGGCAATTACGGACTCGGGGGACTTCACCTCTTTGTGGCGCGGAGGAGGGGGGAGCCGGGCGAGGGGGAGGGCTGCCCTACCTCTGCTGGGAGATGGGGCAGGAGAGAGGGTACAGCCCCGCTGCCACAAGGCAACAGTTTAGCACCATCAGCAACAAGATGCATTTTCTGAACCAAAAGGTGCTGGCAAAGAAACACTCAATTTTAATATCACATTAAAAAAGACGGGGGTAGGGGAGAGGCAGCTGGTCAGCTAAACACCGGGACAAACACGTGCTGTAAAGCTACAAGATAGATTGCTAATCAAAACATCACAAAGCACCGTGAAGATAACTCGTAATAATGAACTAAATAATTCAAAGGAAAAAAATAAAATAAAAATCCCAGTGGTTCTGAAAACAAAATGGCACAGCCCAGAGGAATTTGTTGCCGACATCATGAGATCTCTTTTTACCCTCATCTCTGTGGCTTACTGTAAAACTGGAAATTAAATTTAAATTCTGTTTTTAATTTACTCTTGATAACGTGATGGCAAACGGACAATGGTTAAAAGGAAACATTCAAATTTTGATTTAAAAAAACTGCGAAGAGTATATCTGCTTGCAAGAATATCAATAACACGACAATAGATATTTCTAGCTGCTTGTACCATTTTTCTAACTAAGAATACTTGTTGACAGGTATCCGGTAATTTATTAATTGTTTTAAAGACCCTGACTGAGAAAGGTATTTTTTACTCACTTCCATAATGATTGAAAATGACTGTTTCTTTTTAATAAAATGTACATGCTACTGAAATCATTCTGAAATTTCACAAAACTCCTCAAATAACTTTGAATGAAATTAAATTAGAAAATACATTAGTGGATTTTTCCTGGATGCTTAATTTTACTACCTCAGTCAATCTAGTTTTTTAAAAATATGATGCCAAACAATCATTTCTTCCATTTCTTTAAAAATGATCTTAGAAAAATAGCATCCTCACAAATTTATACCTCTTTAAGGAATTACTTTAACAAAAAAGCAACCCTGAAGACTAATCTAGACAAGGGGACTCACTAGAAAAAATATTTCTTAAAAAAAAAGTCAATTGAAAGAATTGATTGCACCCCTTCCAAATTTCTGTTGTGCAAATTAAAAACAAAAAAACACCCCCACCCTCAAGATAGTGTCCCTGGCAGGTGAAAAAAGTGAAATACGTTCATTTACTGGTCCATTCATCTTTGCTGGCTCTCTAATGGCCAATGTCACGTACATTTCGAAAATCTGCTCTGGAAATGGCTGCAGAGCGAGTGGCTCCACATTTGGCTTCTCCAGATTATTCACTTATTTGCATTCGAGGGTTGATTGGGTCAGAGTTCTAAATTATAGCGGTAAAGGACAGAAGGATGGGACTTTTCATTAAATTCAGGGGCAGAGCCTCTGCCTACCTTCTTTCTGGCAAATGTTTATGACCAACAGAAAAAAGCGCAGACTGAAATTTCAAACGAACCCGCTGATCATCATTTCGAGAGATTAATTGCCTTCTAGGAGACTTACCCACGCACTACTCAAAAATGATTAAGAACAAGGACGATGTAGGGGAAACTACTCAAGTGTTCCACGTGCCAGTTACATATCTGCAAAATATTATAATATAATGGATATTTACCTTTTTACCCAAGATAGTCCCTGGGACACGGCATTCTCAGCAATAGGCCAACCCTTCTAACAGCAGACATCTTGCACAAAAACACCAATGCTGATGCTCTTCAGTGAGGCTCCCTTTGATTTTTAAACAAGGGCAGCCTTCGTTCCAGGAATTCCGTGCACTGACTACAGCCAACAAGACAGGAGAGTAACGGCTTTAAAAATTAGGCTGCAACTAGTGGCAGCCATTCAGCCACAGAAATCTTGGCTTCACGTTGGTGGAAATGAGGCGATCTGCTTCTTTTTAACAGCACTGGTATTTACATGGTATTCGTAAACGACAACACACTTACCACTTACAATCCAAAAGCACACAGACATCATTCACTCTCACGCTCTCTGAGAAATGCTAGTTTCTCACTGGTCATAAAGAACGTGACATTCAAATGAAATTGTGGCGTTATGGTTGATCTTTGTTTGGAAATTACTTTCACTAGTATCAATCAATGAAGCTCCGTTCTCATTACGGTTAAATTTTACCTATTTCACAGAAAGATAGTTCTGTGCTCAGGTCCTACATTTAGGGCTTTGGCCCTCTGCACTGGGCTTAATTTCAGCTGTGTCACAAGATGAAGCTTTGCCTTTCTGAGAGTCCCTGATAAAACTTAAAAACAGCAAGTACTATTGACCTGAATGGCACATCTCACCATTAGACTGGTCAACGCTAAGGCGTTATGTTGAATGTGTGGTAAAGAGCCTAAATGGCAAGATGCAATGCACTTCTCAGTACTTTCTTGCTACAGGAGCAGGCAGTTTTTCATTTGGTTTTGCTAAAAACAATGAATAATTTTAGATTGTTACACTTTTTGAACCGGTTGCCATGCACCAAAATCAAAAAAATTAATTATATGACCTGGAACAATTTATCTGATATATAAAAAATTTACTGCTCAGTCTGAGCCTAAGCAATGCCTGAATTCAGTGGCTCATCCCTCAGGTAAGCATCCAAACCCTCTACAACAGGGCACTCTCACACTTTCTTAATGAACATCTAATTCACAATAACATAACGTGGTAGAGGATTCAGAGAACAGACCAAGAGAATCATCCCTCAAAACAGCTCTGCGGTCAAGGCACTCTCCAGAAAAGTTACGCTTCTTGGTTGAAGTCCTGTATCAGAAAGAGAAGGAATTTGCGCCAGGGTCTCTGATATCCTAAGAGACTAAATAAGGCTAAATAAGACTTATACTTTGTTTAAAAAATGCTTAAGCAGTAACTGATTGATTCATTTTAGGTCAAAAATATTTCATGCAACTATTTCATGATTTTTATTTTAAAATACGTAAAACTTCAAGAAGAAGGAAAAAGGAAAGATACAAGTTTGTCCCAGAAGGGTTTACTTTGGAAGAGGAAGATGTGAACGGAAGCCTTGAACACCAAAGAGAAAAAAAGGGGGGAGGAAAGTCCTCAAATCCCAGTCATCTGTTGCCGCTACACTTCTCTTTTACAGGAGCATTTGAGATAGGCCTCTTTCCCTTCGCAACATAAGGAAAAAAAAACTCATTCCCCCTCTCCTCAGACGTTTCCAGTCAAATGAGGGAGACTCACAGACAACAGAAGAACCACCGCTTATTAAGTAAGGCAAAGTACCTTACTGCTTTATAAAAAACAAACAAACAAACTCACTCATATATTTCACTTAACAGGAGTGGCTAAGTTTACCAGCAGCACTGAGTGGCCTAGATTTTTGGTGGAACAGTTTCTGGCTTAGGCAGTGCAGCTCAAGCACAGGCAGCACACCCAGAAGAGCACGACAACTGGGTTTTATCACAGAGTTCTGAACACCTTTAGGCTGTCCTGTTGCACTGGCATAACCTCAAAGATTTAGGTGAATGTGGGGAACCTTTTCCGCTGAAATTTCCATTAAAATCTGTAAATTCTCACACTTTATTGGGCTAGAGCAAGAGCCATTAAGCACCTTCTATTATGCTTCTGTTTACATATCTTTAAAATATGGCATTCTAAAAATAAGGACTAGAGAACTGTGGAATAAAAATACTTATCATTTAATATGAAACTTAATTTCACGATAATATCTATTTTGCAGGAACTCTAAACAAATAACACATGTTGTGGAGAAAATCTTGGCTCTTTGAAGCTGAACTGCATTTGGTTAATATAAAGAGTAAGACTACAGTTTCACTCAGTCTGCTTTCAGACACTACACAGTTGTCTAAAAAACTGATTCAAGAAGTCTAAAATACGATCAGAAGACACAAATACTAAATATTTAGTACTGATACTCACCACTTCAGCTCCCACAATATCTCGAACTGAACATTCACATTTATTTTGACAACTAGGTACATCCAAACACTTGGCGCAATCCTAACCTCGAAAAGTATACTAAACATTCTTTTAACTATGGTTCAATTATTCATACTGAGATGGCTATTGATATTTTTGAGGTACTTTCACACATAACAGATGGCAATGCCATCAGTTACTGCTTGTTTTGTACCACAGAGGTATGCCTGTATGACACATCTTACTGAAGATGTGTCCTTAGAAGTGCCCAAATGATTCAGTATTGATGCTCCAGCCCATCCTCCTGGAGGACATACATAAAAACTAAAAAGACCTAAAAAGGAACAACTTCTTACTACCGTAGGAATCTCATGTATCTGAGATTTTACAGGGATTATAGTTTATCAGAAATCAAAGTCATCTGCTGAAAAATATCTGACTCCAAAAATAACTGTTGCTTTATTTAATTTCAAAATATAAAACGTATAATATGTAACCTTATTATTTCTTTGAAGCACCTTGTTATTTTTTAATCAAAATTTCATTATCATCATCAGCTCGAGGGTATAAAGTTTGGAGGAAACAGCATGAACAGCATTTTGAAGATGACCATTAATAAAAGATTAGGCAAAGCAAATGAATATAAACTACTGTCAATATTAGAACTGTGTTCTACAAATTGGATCAATTCCCATTGATTCCTTTCTAGGGATCTAGAGGAATTCAGGAAGAGACATCACAAAAACAAAACAACTTTGATTACATCAAACCACAGGCTAAACTGAGGAAGTAAATTAGTAGCCTGTTCTTTTCCTGATGTACACTGTTAAGGTTGTGGCACCAAAGAAAAAGTTCCCTCAAAACCCAGACTCAACTGCTATTAGAAGAGCAGTCAATTTTGTCCTATATTCATTATAGACACTACCCAAGACGACACGATTTATTAGATTTGCAATGCCAACGTTATGTGGAGTATTTTGATTTATTCTAGGTTTTCACTGGAGTTATAGTAGAAATACACTATTATATGTCTTAAGGGATATTTGATATAATTCTATTCCTTCATTTCATTATTTATACGGATGAGACATTTTATACTATCAGAGTATAGTTAAGTAAAGACAGTATATAAGCAAGAACTATTGTTTAAGTTGAACCATGTATCTAAAACCTACGGGAACTAACTTTTCTAGATAGATGCACTATGTAAGATCATATGCTTATTTAGAAACACACACAGATAAACTTCCAAGAATGAAGACCTTTTCTCTGGATCTGGACCAGAAGGGAAAAAACTTCAAGCTATGTGCAGAGCTGGGAATAATTAAGCCATCTTTAGGCCATCACAGCTTCATAAACGCTCACAGATCTGTTTCAGAAACCTGTGTTGCACACAGTTGGTTGGATAAGGACAGTGAGGATATTGTCCAGATTAATGTTTCATATTAGCCAAAAGAAAATATGTTATTATTTTTAAGAAGACTTAATACAACAACTTTCCAGACAGGTCAGATCTGCATATTCAGCCAGATCTGCAGCTTGTTTACATTGGATAGTATTATGGATATTTGAGATTTACAGCAGCTGAGGATCTCCACAGGTAATTAAAAAGTTCTTCATTAAAAGTTTACACTGGTCAGCTGGCTCAGCTAACTGATAAAGTTAAGAAAGGTTTAAAATAAGGAGAAAAGGAAACAATTTGTTCGCACATAATGACTCTAATCTGAGGATTTCGCACAGGTGAATTATCAAAAAATCTGTAAGGATGCATTTTATTAACAGCTATTACAAGGACTGCCAACTCAATACATATTTCTAAAAAGAAAATATACACTTATGCATATAAGAACGGGTACAAAAATGTTCTTCATTATGCACAAGAGACAGTTTTCTGGCGAGAACAGATTTACTCAGTGACGTAAAAAACTTAGGAAGAGTTTATTCTAAAACACGGCACAATAGAGCTTATTTAACAGATTGAGTACCTTCACAGGTTGTCTTCAAAGAACTCTGTGCATGACTGAAATATTGACAAAAGCTCGGGATGCTATTTAAACACTTTCATTTTCAGTATGCATTCAGTATCAGCCTTTAACTCAGTGAAGAGTAAACGAGGACTTCTAATATTCAAAAGCTTGCTGCCAGCAAACTATTTTATGCATCTTTAAAAAAAAATGATGGAAATAGAGAGTAAATGTAGGTGTTAGCAACTTCAACAAAGGCCTAACAAGTACATTTTACAGAGTAGGATAACTACATTTTGTTAAAAAAAAATCCTGCATCACTTCTCTCCTTTGATCTTCCCCACCCCTTGACTTCTCGTAGCTGTTCTGTACACTCCTCTGGCACTCCTGCATCTCCTAATGCTCTGCATCTGCTACCATTGCTTTCCCTTCCAGCCACAACTGAAGGTAACAGCCACTCAGGCTAATTAAGTGGTGCTTGAAGTGAGTTAACAGGTGGTGGCCCCAGCTGCTTTAGTTGTATGGGTAGATAGAGAACCATCACTAGCCTCTATAAGGCATGATGATTAATTAGGACAAGAAGCCATGTGCTCGGGAGGAACAACCAGAATTATAACAGAATTGTTTTCTCCAAGACAACAAGCAAGCTTTTTCCAGAAGATACAGAAATAAATGATACATTTTGAAGTGTTCACCAGTCATCTTGACCTGCCTCAATACAGCATGCACATGAAAGATATGTAGCATAGGTTTCTTAAAGTAACTTGTTTTAATATCAATGTTTTGTATGTTCTTTTTATTGTAAACTCTCAATCTGACCTTAGTGTAGGAATTATAGAGGCTCCCATATTTTGCTTTCTTCCACGTGAACCTATATATTCTTGCAGTAAGCTCTGCTTACCGTGGGAACTACTATCATGACTTTTAAATAATACCAATTAGCACCGTGTACAGTTGAGGAACAAGTAATACAAGCTTCCTAGACTATCTTTCAATTCCAATCACTCACTGGACTTTTCCTTGCAATATTTGCCTAAGCACTATGCTGAAGTTCACTGAGACTACGCCCAGGTCTGCAGTCGTTAACCCAAGGATCTCCCACTTCTACTACTTTAGTCATGCAAGGTTGTTTCAAGGTTGATTTATGCAGCTGCTTTATGAGCAGGCACCCCCAGAACTGGGTTCATTTTATTTGAATCAAGATTGCAAAGCAGGTCTACCTCTGTGAACTGGAACTAAACCACCAAGAAACCCACAATGCTTAATTATCCCTAGTTTTATGCAGATAAGTGATATACTTAAGAAAGCTTATGAATTTCCCTTGCTAATCACAGACAAACAATGAAAATAGAGGAACTAGTTCAACACTCCAACTGCCTTGCAATCACATGATTTGAAAATAAAATTGCTGTAAAAATGAATATTGAATGAGATACATACAATTCAAGAGCTGAGAAAGCCCTTTCTCATGCCCTTGTTTTTTGTATACCCAAAGTCATCATCTGAGTTGTCAAATATATATCTGAAACATGTCTATCTATCTCATTTATATTTTACTAGGCTATCTGCAGAAATCAGCATGGAAAATAATGTTAAATCAAGGTAGGCCAGTGCTTGTTTTTGGAAAGAATAGGCATACTTATACTAATACACTGTCCTGAAAGAGAATACTTTGGCACACTAGGTAACCCTATTAAATCTGATATATAAGCTAGAAAGTTTCTTTAATACCACAAGAATCCCAGGCCCTTCAGTCAGGACACATTTCTTGCTGCATTCCAGGCTGTCCTGATTTTGTTTTGCCTTTTTTTTTTTGTTAGTTTTAACAGGAGAGCATTTTGAGCCATGTAGCTTTTATCTCCGGCATCAGTGCTGACACATGTTCTCTACCTCCCAACAGTGACCTCCACCACAGTGTGATTACTGATACCTATAGCACGTGGATTTCTCATAGGAAATGTGTCCTGTTGTTGCTCTTCCATGCTCTCCCTTCCTTTTTGGCTTATACAGTCCCAGCCCCTTGGCTTTGATGCAGAAGCCAGCATATATGACAGGCTATGAAGGGCCTCTTCCTCCTTCATTTAAAGCCACTCGCGTTCCATTTTAGTCTCTATTTTGCACAAAGCAGAGAGGCCTGAAAATGCTCTATCTTAATAGGATGATCTGATGATTAAAAAAAAAACTGTCATAGCTTACAATTAGAATCTCTGTGGCCTAACCAGGGGCCTAAAAGAAAAGGAGCACACAGTGATGATTTTGAAGTGAACATTGCAAACTAAAAGGCAAATTACTATGCAAACAAATTCACATTGACTTTGTAAAAAAGACATCGAGTTAAAAAACCTACTATATGAATCAGTACAGCTCTGCAAGAGTAAATTTATAGCAAGCTACACATGTCATCAGATCACAAGGACATACCCAGGCAAAGTAGTAGTATATTGAGTCTGTCCAGTACTCTCTGTCTTATTAACTTTACAAGAGAGTGAATTACTCGTAAATATCAAATAATTCTCACAGTACAAGTCTTTTTTTTTTTTTTTTAATCCAAAGATAAAAAAGATGTTTCACTCATACGAAATAGAGGCAAGCACTTCTAGGAAATTTTTGTCTTTTGTTATTAGATCACAAGGGTTCTTTCTGCAAAGCTCTTCCAAAGAGCTACTGCTTTTATGCAGTGCAACAGAACGTGAACTACAAAGAAGGATTTTTAAGTTCATTCCCTGGAGAGAAGAGAACCCATACAACAGGTGTTCCTCCTTTCTTTATTTACCTGAACTGACTATTCACTAGTAAAAGTCATATCCTTAAGAAAACAAATGATTGAGCTTGCAAGCATTTGTCTGGAAAATTTGATATTACACTGAAGTCCTTTCTTGTTAAAGCAGCAAAATGCTCCCATTGACTGTATTCAGAGTTCTGTTAGCACAGCTGTGAATACTTCAGGGAAATGGGAGAAAGAGCCACAAATAAAGAATTAGCAATTATTATCTAGGTCATAATGAAACATACACATATGTCCCAATCAACTTAAAAATCCTGAGTTTAAACTGGAAAAGATTCATAAGATGGTAGGAAGTTAATTTAGTATTTTATAGTAGTTCTTTTAGCATCTTCCAGCTGGGAATCTCATTTCTCAGTGTGATTAATGTGAGCCTCAACAGAAAGCACAGGGTCAAAAATTACTCCAAGTTTATGAACTCATACTGCAGATGAAATAGAACTACAATGAAATGAAATACCCGAGGAAGATAACAATCAATAACTCTTCTATCTTGTCAGAATTCAGCTCTGCAAAATTAATACCAGATAAGAAATCATACAACACAGCAAGGGGTACTCGGGATTTACAAGGATCTACAGATACCTCTAGATATTGTCAATTTGTAATATTGTGTACTTTGAGCATAGGAATTGCTAGCTAGAGGCAGTAATTTTGAAACAAAATAGGACCTTCAATAGATCCATGGGAACTCCTGAAATAATTAGAGCTTTAACTGAAAGCACAGAGCCCAAAGCAATAAAGTATGAACACTGAAAAATAGTATGTTTTAAAGTGCACAAATATGATGAGAATGATGCCAGTGTAAATAACAAAAGCAGTCACATCAAAATTTTAATGGATAAGAGTCTCAAGATAATAAAGACGAACAAGAAAATATCAAATCACATATCTGTGTTCAAAAACCAACCGGACCTTTCAGATAAAGTGGCCAATAACACATAACACTATTTTTCTCTAATAAGAAACTTTGCATGTTGGTAGATACAGAACGATACCTATAGAGCAAATATCAGAGAACAGTTATGGTACCCTTAAAAAACACAACCAGAAAGCCCGTGGTGCTAGAGATGAGGAAATTAGGCTTCAAACGGTAAAGGACCCATTTATCATCATAGCACTGAATTGAAAATGGCAGCACAGATGACTAAGAATATGTTGTGTCAGACTGACTTGCATGAAGTTTTCAAAGTATATCATTGCTAGCTATGTCACAGCTTTAATATCTCTGAACTAAAGTATAAAGCTGCATAGGTAATAAGAACGACAGCTTAAATAAAGAAAAATTTCTTTAGCAAACCTCCACTGTCTGTTTGTCCTAACTTCATTTAATGTGTTGGTGCAGCTGCTTTGAACAGGAAACAAAAAATACTACTGAAGTAACATTATACATATCATATGTTTCTAATGCGATTGGTTCCATATTGTTGGGGCCCTCAAGTGCCTCTAGCAAAGTTCATGACGAAATTTTAATGCGTCAAACTAGATAAAAGTCAAAAGTAGATGCCTTATGCCTACAGGCTAGGATGACTGCTGTCTGGCACTGGCACTCCAACACAGAATATGACGTCCTGGCTTCAGTTTGAGAACTAGGTCCTCCCCTGGGCTACAAGTAAGCAGATGTGGCCTTAAATGTTCATATCTGGTAGGTTTCAGGTGGTCACCATCAGTCTTTAAGCTGCCACGAGCTCTCATGCCCTCAGGTTCTCCCTCCTGCTTTGAATGGTTGAGAATTCAACCCTGTGCTATTTAAATACTGTTGTCTACCTTCCAACACACAGAATAAAGTTTCTTATAAGGTTATGCATCATTGGGCAGTTTATCTGAAAGATCTGGTGGGTTTTGCAACATGGAAGTAGGAATGAAGGGATTGGTTTTGGCAGCTCTCACAGTCATCTGCTGACCGCTTCCTGGGTGCTATGCATGGGCTACTGGGTCTAAAAGTGTAACAGTTTGGTCAACTCTCTGTCCTTTGACAACATTTTTACTACCTAGTCACTGGGTAACCTATAATTAGATTAGATCTCACGTTGAAAACTTCAGTTCATCGGAGTGAACTTTCAATAGTTACCTTTAAAACTAAATATATGGAACAGAATATAATGTATAGTAGGCCACATCAGAAGATGAAGTCATGAATAAATACGGAAGGAAATGCAGAGCCAGGCCTTTACACTTAAGTTGCCGATTGCAAGCAATTGGTAGATCACAAGCCAGTGACGTCTCATTAACTTCTAAAGTTAAAAGTCAATGTGCAGTGTCTCAAGTTAACAGGCTTCTTAGTTTGGAATTTTATCATATTATGATATTAAATATTTCTAGATGTGTCTGAAATGTAACAACATTTAAGAGTTTTACAAACTTCAAGTTTATTTTATTGAATTTGCTAGGAGTATAGGTATGAAAGATTATTGAAAAAGGAGATTTAAGAAAACAAAACAGAAACACAAGAATCTAAAGAAAGAAATTATTTTTAGGATATTAAAGGCAATTAATCATCTTTCCTTTTCCTTTTTAGCAGGACACACTACAGAAAATTCCTAGAGAAACACTGTAATTTCAGAAGGTGCTACATATGAAAAAACTAGACTAATACATGCGACCAAATAACAAAACCAGCTAGAGACTGATCTGACATGCAACACTAGTTAGAAACTAAAACAACACAGAGTAGACTGGTATTGCTTTATTATCCAAATTTAATATCTCACAAAAATGATGAGGAAATTTAAACTTTAAAACAAAAGAAACAGCGCTGAGTTTACCACATCATTCCCATTACTCAAGTTTTATAATTTATCTAACTCTACTGAAACTTGTGTTGCTGTTCTTCTATGACTGGAGAGAGTCAGAAGAGATAACAATATAATCTTGGATGTATAACACCAGAGATAACAGGAACATTTGTCAGTGGAAACAGTGTATTTTTTGTGATCACTCTAAAGACTAACAAAAATCCCAGATGTGTTCCCTGTAATTTTTATTTTGCTAAACGGCTATGACAAATAGATATATTTTTGAAAATGCTTTTAGTCTCAGAAAAGAATGCACTGTCACATACAACACAAAGGAAATTAAAGGTAAACTGGGCAAAATATTGAGATGAACAAAATTTGCCTGTCACCACTGATTTAATGTTGACTAGTTTTCTGTTGATTGACACTCATGCCTAAGAACGCTCCTGGGTAAGCTCCTGAAGCTTTTCTCATCAGTTTTCATGGAACTTGAACAAAATCATATTTAGCTAGATTCAGACTAAGTGTGTCTCAGGGTCCTGGTCTCCCAGTCATCCAAACCAAACTCCTAGACAAAACCGTCCCTGGGGTCCTTTCAGCCACCAGCTATGGGTATGTTTCTCAAGAAAATCAAAAGACTGAAGAGAAGCTGATGTGTGGCTAGATCTTGTCCTAATATGGAGAGAAAATGTAACTACATCTCAGGTCCATGAATTCAGACACAGCTTTGAGACTCATTCAATCTTTATTTAACATTTTTTGGTAAGATTAGCAAGTGAGTTCAGAAGATATTAGAGGAGGATACCCAACAGATGCAGATGATGTGATGAAAGAAATATTGTTCCGTAGAAAATCAGATTAACCTAAAACACTTCCAAGCCCTCCTCCATCCCAAATCAGCTGAATTTATCAACACTATTTAAAATTTCAGCCATGGAATTACATTCCTAAATCTGAATGACCGACATAATTTGAACAATTATAAAGATTCTTAAATTTAAAAAAGGCAAAGGGCAAGAAGTAAAAAATTTCACTTGATGAAAAATGCTATGGGCATATGGGGGTTTTTCTGACAGTGTAGTATCAAAGAAAATTTATTTGAATTTAAGCTGACCCCTCATTTATCATATCCAATGGGTGAGTCAGTTAATGACTATATTGATTCTCTTTTGTGTTCATTTTTATATACATCATTCAACCAAGGTGCAAGTTACCATAAGACAATAATTCCAGAGTAAAAAATTTCAATGATAAATATTTGAAGTTTCAATTAAAATGATTATTATACAGTAGATTTGACAAACTGAAGTTACAGGGCATACTAGTATAATTACAGTGGGAAATATCACACCATATGGACTAAAGAATTTCTGGAAATGCTGTATTGATAGTAACTGAAATAGACTTCAACAGAATTAAAACCATCTGAGGATCTGATCCATTTTAAGTATATCTATTACTTCTACTCTACATCTAAGAGTACTGAATTGCTTGGAAAGGTTTAATTATTCAGAGATTAATGATGAATAGATATCAGACACTAAGGCTACTCCATCCTACCACTATCTGAAGATGAGGAGAGAGAAAAGATAGGAATAATAATTTCTATGCATATCTGATTTCACAGAAACTTCATGGAATTTGGCCTTTTACTCTTACTGAATTGCAGAGAGTACAACATATGCCTCCAAACCTAATATTTGTCCCTTCTGGAAAAAAGGCTGGTCAATGACAGAAAAGGAAATGATCTTTCTTCCACAGGGAGAAAGGATGCTCTGCGCTTTGCACAACTGCCTTCAGTCTGTGAAGAGACATGTAGAGCAAAGTGGACTAGTACATGATTATAAAGGCACTATAAAGTATCTAACACTAAACTATCAACACAATAGGTCTTTCACAAATAGCGGCAGCAGTGTCAGTTTTCTCTTTGACTTTCTTTTTATAAAATGTAACTGCTATATTACCTTCCTTGTACAATTAGTTTTGGTTTTCCAACTTAACAGTGCCACCCGACAATCCATCCTTGATTCCCAGAGCAATTCAATCAGTTACTATTTCATTATTCACAGGTTTAGACAGTTTAATCATGGTAAGGCTCTTTTTAGGGATTCTCTCCACTTATAAACCTCTTACTCAATAGTAAATTTTTTCTCCTGGCATTTTTTCAAAAGCAAACTATCTAGTTTAGTTAGCAGAAAATAAAACAAAGCTGAAGATGCATTTTTGTGAAAACTATGTTCACTATAAGCTTCTGTTAGATGCAGAAAGGACAGCATAGAAGGGAAGCTGCGAGGTGACAAACAAACTATGATTTCTTTAAGCTCTTTAGAGAAAAAAGAAGAGGGGGAGAGGGAGAGGGAGAGGGAGAGGGAGAGGGAGAGGGAGAGGGAGAGAGCAAGCGAGCGAGCACATTTGCTTTGGTATGTGGCTCCTTTTAAGGAAACAATTGATTTCTTTTGTATTTTTATTACCAGATAAACTGAAAACAGATATCTGAGGAAAACAGAACCAGATTTCCCATTACAAGGATACTCAGTAAAATCCGGCTGGTTTCTCCTGTAGTGTTTGACCACAGGGAAAAACTGGGCTTGACACCAGCCCCCTGACCTGACTTGTGCAGCTGGAGCCGAGAGCCCCACAGAGGCCAGAGCTGCCATGTACCAGCGCCTTGGGGGAGAGCTCCGCAGTGGCCAGCACTGGGCTGAGTTACAGCTGTTGCTGCAAGGGCAGAGATGAAACTATAATTTGCGTGTGTGAGAGTGTGCGCATGTGCATGTGCATAGAAAAAAAACAGGGTATTTGAGGGGAGGAAGACGCCATAATTTCACTTTCATCCTTCTAATATCATCAGAACTCTCTTTGGGGAGATGAGAGATGACACTTGAAAGTCTTAATTCCCCCATCGTTATGCTTTGCAGGCATGAACTGAGAAAGAAAACAATACTGAACAAACACTGAAAACATAGTATAAAGTATTGGCTAAATCCCAATGAAGGTAATGCAGCCAGGTATATATTCCTTCAACAAACACTTTGGAGGTTATTTTAGCCAACAGCGTTATGACAAAAGGCAGTTATAGCACGACCTCCCCACCCTCAAAACAACAAAAATCCTTATAAATAAGAAGACTCTTAAAGAGTCTTGAAACTTAGGAAACTGTAGTTTCCTACATACTGTGGATGAAACATAATATGGATGAAACTGTAGTTTCATCCATATTAAGATCATAATATGGATGAGGAGATCTTAATATGGATGAGGAGAGGTACTCCTCGTGAGCTGAGGAGGTACTATTAGCTTCTCTATTTTAAAGATGGAGGTCTGAAATACTGTTGTGATTAGATTTCTTCTTTGAAGAGAGTTATTCCTATTCAGACTTTCAACATCCAGACTTCTAACACCACAGCAAAAGCTTGTAATACCAGAATTAATATAACGACCATCATTAGGGAAAGGAGGGCATCAGTGATGTTCCACTACCCTGCTGATCTCCGGGTTTTAGAGCCCTTAGTCTGCTTGCTGTCTGATAGCACAAGGTTGACTAGTTTCAACATTTAAGCCTAACTGGCCCTGGGGACAGGAAAAGCGCTTCTGACCCAAGTGGGGCCAGAAGCTTTACATCACCTCTCGCCTTCATGAACATTACTTGACCAATAAATAATTAATTGATTAACCCACAAAAGAGCATTTCTCTTTCTTAGGAAAGAATTAATAGATATGAAATACTTTTGTTGCTCTCACTAACAGAATTTAACCAATGTAACAGTTAATCTGTAATACTCTGAATAAGACTCATATGTAATGTCTTTTTTGCAAATGCATTTAAATGATGTTATATTCAATCCTATAGAATATGGATTCATGTTTGTATGGCTAATATGAAATCAAGCATAAAATCCACACTTTGATTGCTCTCTTCTTCTATCTTCTATTTTTCTTTCTTTCTTCTCCCCAAGCCATCTTCCCACAAAGCAAAAATTTAAGTCCTACTGCCATTTGTAAGTAAGCATGTGGAAGAAAATTGATTGCTGAGGCACAGTTCTGCATGTGCTGCAAAAAATAAGGTCATGCTGACAAAGGTTCATTTTGTATGAAGGAAACAGTTTGTGACTGATTGCTTTGGGAGGAAAACAAAGGAAAAGTTATTTTACAGAATGCTTTGGCTCTTGGAATCAAGATAGCTGAAAGGAAAGGAAGTCTTAAGGACAGATAGACATTTTGAAGGAAAGATTGCTAACCTGGAAACCATCTCAACTGGTAACTTCTGAAATTAACTCTCTTCCTCTGTCACTTTCTTGCTGGGTGACCACAATGAAATCAACAGTACTTGAATCCAGATGTGTATTCAGATGCCAGACAGCTTTGTGGATCTACGCCTGAGCCTTCCTTTATCCAGTTTATAAAACAGGAATAAAAGACTCTTAAACTATAAAATATAAATGTCCAATTCAACTTGAAATATGTATTAATGGCTTTGTTATTAATATAAACTACAACATCAAAAATGTTTCTGAAACAACCTCAAAGCATCTTTTGACAAGGGCATAAATGATGGGCATAAATTTACCTAAGACATCTCTTAACCACTTAGTCTACTTAACCCACTGAAAGTTTAACAATTGTGTAGGTACAACTCTTACCATACTAATCCTCCACTTTGAAGAGAACGTCGTATTTGCATTGTAATTACATCTTTAGAAACATCAACTGCTGCGCTCTGTAAATGCTATAATTCTCTTACGCCTAAATTCACCACCACTCTTGAAAGTAGGCAATTTGGTGAGAGTGTATAGGTACTTAGCTTGGGTAAATGCATGCAAAAGTATAATTTACCTCACATTACATTCTTCATGTTTTAGACCTGATGATGGAGATGTTCTTCTACATGAAGAGAAATATTAATATATAACTATTAATAATGTTCTAACTGCAAGTCTCTTCAGTGGTCATGTGCCTACTTATTCTTACAAACTCAGTTTTCTTTGTATGAGACTCCTAAATTACAAAATCTACTATGCCTACCAACATGAATAGCACAATTTAATGGTTTAGTTTTTTGGCATTACCATAAACTAGTGTCAGAACTGTTTCTGGCACTTCTGCGGAACTGCACATTATATACTAGCGACACCCTTGAGTAACATTTGAACATGACATTTTGCAATACTATTCCATGCAATCCTGAAATAATTTACTCTTTCCCATAGTCTCACTGAATGCAAACCCTACTTTCTCAAAAATCTATTCAGCAGCTACCTAAGATTGTTGACTCAGGTTCTGCTAGAATTTGTATTATGAAATGGACTGCAAAATGGGTTCATTTATTTGTTCTCCAACTACTGCACAGAAGAACGCACTGTTACCAAGCTGACTTCCATGTGTATCCTAGGTGAAGGAGTCACAACAGGTTCCTATTTTCTAGTTGAAAGAGTTTGTAAGCTTTTAAATATATCAACAAGACTAACTTAGAAAGAGCGTACAATGATGTGGTCTAAATATCTTTTCTTCATGAAGCTGGGCTTGCTGCACTTCTCCCAAGCTACTCTCCAGACAGTGTCCATATAAAACATCTTGGTATCAACAAACACCACAATGGGGTTTGCACATATCATTACTGCATGACGAAATCATCTCTCAGACATATTTTCAAAGTTATTAATAATATGTTGGCACTTCTGCATGTCCTTTTTCTTTTAAATCTGCTAAGAGGGGAATTAAGTTATTTTTGAGTCCAGAAGACAGAGAAAAATAATTAGGTTAAAAAACTCCAGCTATGGTCTGAAATGGCCTTTCCAGGCATTAAACTGCACATTATTAAGGCCTAGTGTCATGGGACCTTCCATGGCTTGAGGCAAATGCTCTCCCAAGCGAAGCTGAGGAGCCATCCTTTCTCATAGTTTAAAGCTCCTGTTTCTAACCCTCATGGTTTGTTAGCCAGGTGACCTTCAACCTTTGATCCTGGAACGACTATTAGCAGTGACTCCGGGAGATTTGCCTTAATGGCATGGCTGTAGGGGACCTTTCCCAGGTGTATTATAAATGCAGCTAATCACACACTGTTCTACAATTGATCAATGGGATATTATGATGCACTCAGAATGTGTGTATATAAATATATATTATATATATGTATATAAACAAAAATGGACATTTAGCAGAGATAAGTCAAGGTGCATCCTTTAGGCTCCTATGACCTGTTTTTGTATATATATTGTCCACTTACCCCGATCCAAAATAGGATTTTATAGTAATTTCAAGCACTAACTTAGTGCCATGACTGGGGAGGGTTCTTTGAGCAAGACTATGCTAATCAATGACACTAACTTCTAGAGAATCAGCCCTGCATTTCAGCAACTTTTTGGCCATTTGGGGCTTAATCCTAACTCTTTAAACTATGTACAAACATTTCAAAGCTCAGGGCAGTTTTGGCTACACGTCAGGTAGCCAAATTCAACACCTGCCATGGTTGGGGCACTACTATAAAACCAAAAATAAATAACATTTCAGAGCTAGGAATCGTTTAGAAGAATTGCCAGTGAGATAGAAAAGTATTTTCTCCCTCTTTATCTCTGTTTCTCTCACCACTTGCATTTTTACTTTCTCTTCAGGATTCTCTGTTGTGTTGCTCATTGATGTTCTCTCTGAAATATTTCCTTCAGGTTAAAAGGTAATAAGGAAGCTTTCTGTAGTGAGAACATTGTATTGCTAGTTAATTTCTGCTCTTTGATACAGTTGTGAAATGATAGCATACGTGGTATACTAATGTTGTATCTAGCTATAATACCTGTAAACACTCCTTAAATCATTCTTTTTTCCCTTTAAATAATAATTACAATGAAAGCATACACCTAAGATAGAAAGAATAGGGGACTGGGCAATGGGCCAGAGAAGATGCCAGGAGAATGTGGTCCTTAAAGCAAGCAGGACAGAGCCACCTTGTTTTACTGAGATTAGGAAGCTGGAATATACATGGTTCATGTAAACAAACAAAACATTTTTCAGAACAGTTGACCTTTCCTTACAAAGACATGAGAAATTATTTACCTTAGTGACAATTATAACTTAAAATGGCTCAATTCACATAACTCTAACATGAACCGAAAGCCTCATCTTGCAAAGACTTTTGTACTTTCTTGTACATGCTGTGAGAAGTCCCACTGACCTCCTGGCCCTTAAGGTTAAGTGGGCAATGGTGTCTTCGCCTCTTAATAGTTCAGTTGACTTGTGGTTTAGCAAATCAAGAACTGACAAACTTAAAACTAAGCGTTTTTATTCTGGGGCCAATACTTATATGGACTCAAAGGAAGAGAAGGACAGAGAACAAGACCAAATGACAAGGATAGAAGAGGAAAGAAGAAGGTTTTGTTAAGAAATGAGCTCTAGCTGCTGCTGACATATAGAACCTTTTCTCAATAAAGTTCATGAGGATATTCAGGATATGGATTCAGTATGCATGTGTGACTGTTGAATAGTCCATGAATTAAGAGCCATAGAAACAATTAACTTCCCTCCTGAGCTTTTAAATTCTAATGACTATCAAGTCTGGAAGTTTCTCCTTTTTTTCTACAATAGAGTTTATGGGTTGTATAATATACATTTAAAGACTCTAGACAGTTCCCTTGCCTATTTTGATTGTAAGGTACCCTCTGGTGATATTACTACATAATCAATCATAAAGAGAGGCAAAAAATAATCTTTTAGACTATGTGAACTCTTTATACAAAGATCTTTCCTAAATTTAGGTAGCTGAAAAATATTTAGTTTTTATAATAAATATATTCATTAGTAGTGAGGGAAAGATATAAACCTTAAACAAGCATAAAACTTGCCTCCAACTTTCTACTTGTCTCATTCCAGTTTCCATTTTAAGACAGTAAAACAGATAAAACCTCTCTCTAAATTTCTCCATCATCATTACTAATGGAGCTGCATCATTAACAGCACCACCACAACTTAAAGCATCAAGACAGTGAATGCACTCCTGTGTTATGAGGTTCCCAAATACTTGGCAATATGTATAAAATGTTCAGCAGAACATTAAACATATATTTAGACTTCTTCCTTAATAGCAGTTAAGCATACATTCCATTTAAGCATGTTTCAGCTAAAAGAGGACTTAAATACGTGGTTAATAGCATAGGTATCTGCCTTGCCGAACAAGGATAAAAGTGCTATGAACTGAATATTGGTTTTTCATTCGAATTTTCCTGTGTCTTTTTAAGATGGGCTTTGAAAGCAGTCTGTAAATATGTTCATTTATTATTGCTTATTCAGTAATAGACTTGTGCTAAGGAGCCCTATAATATTACAGTGCAGATTCCTCATATTATAAAAAAAAATCAAAATACCTATTACATGTAATGTCTTCCCTATGAAATGATATGCCAACTTCCATAATCATTTGCTATTCTCGCTTTAGAAAAATTTGATATCTTTTAAACCTCCTAATTACAATAACAAATAAAAAGTCATTTTTAGTAATAAGGAAGGAAACTGGCATAGAACCATAATAAAGAAAAGCCAGCTGAGGAGCCTGCTACAAAACAATACTATGTATAATTGGTGTTTAATTATGCAGAATTAACAAATGGCAGCAGCACTGGTTGTATTACTTGACCAGGGCTCTTTGCCAAGTCAACAAGCTGGTTTTAATGTAGGAAGTAACCCATTCAGTTATCTGGCGCCTTTGAGCAAGGCCCTGACTGCTGTGTTCTCCATCTGTGTTGCCAAAAACATTTAGCAGAAGAAAGAAATCTGTTGATTTGCTAAAGCAAGATAAATTTCTGTCATTGATATGGGTGAATGCACCAATAAGATCATAAAAAAGTTTTCTAATCATTTTATTCATCTGGTGCCAAAGATTCAGTAACACCATGAAAGCTCAAAACACTAATTAGTGTGAATTTGCAGGGCTGATATGTTATACAATAGAAAATCGAACATGTTTATTTGAATATATTCCCTTCACTAAACCCTGCCCTCTCCAAACACACATATTTGAATGTATTTAAAAACATGTTCAAATATTTATGTTCTCTGGAACCTCATTACCTAATTTCTCCTCCAGTAATTGATTAACTTGCATCTTCAGTGAACACAACGTGTAGCAAGGATGAATCGTCCATCTCCCCAGTAGTGACTTGCACAGGTTTGCCCTCTATTTCACAGTGCCCTAGCGGATGAGGAGATCCTGGAGCGTGTATTAGCTGAGGTACCCAAACCCACAGCTAACCATGGTGACAACACTGAGCACTGCCCTTTCCATTAACTCCCCCTGTTCCCCGTCACTGCAGATTGTCGGAGTCAGAAGTGGGGCCATCAGCTTGACGTGATGTTCTGTTTCAGCTTTTTGGGTTGGAAAATGCGGAATTCAAATTCAATTTCAAAAAACCCTTTTTGCATTAGATAAAATAACGGGGACTTTGTGGGGAAGGAGAAGGCAACCAAAACTCTTGAAGGCCCCTAAAAGCTTGTGGCAGTCTACCCCTTCTCCTTCTGAATTTCTCTTCTATGTATATGTTTCTTTGAGGGTTTTCACCATAAGAATGATAACAGTAACAGACATTGTCAAATCAATGAGAGCCTTCAGAATATACAGAATATATAGATATTTTATATAGTTCTTTGCAGGAAGGCAGAAGACCTATTGAAAGCCATAGAGAGAGAGGCTGGAGCTAACTTTAGGCTTTGATAGAACTGGGAATACATATTGAAAGTAAACAAATGGGCAAATCTCTGTTAACTGACTTTCTCTAGAAATTTGCATAGATTCGTTTCAATTTAATAACTGGAGATGCTGACTAGCTTTCACTTCAGTCAAGTCAGGATTTAGATTAGGCAAGAGGCAGTGAGCTAGTCCCATCAGAATTCCTGAGAGAATGGCTATTTTTACACAATCTTTCTCAAGAAAAGTGTCAGGAGAAGCCGGTTGTAGCTGAAGAGAAACTAAGAATACACAGATTGCTTTATCCGCTTTCAGAGCTTCCTTAAAAGACAGGGCACATTCAGATCAAGTTCACCAACCTGTAAAGCACAGAGTGTGACACAGAATTAAATACGGGACTTCTCTGGATTCTATAAATTGTCCCTTCTTCAGAATAATGGGTTTTAGAATTCAAATGCTCATTTTAGCCCATCTTTACTGGAAAAGAACAGCAGTCTTTTCATTCCTTTTTGCTATACTTTTTCAATGACATTCAGCATTGTACAAACTGATTCTAAAATCCATAGTATGTTATGTTTGGAAATAGGAAGGAAAATAAAAAAGCCTCTCTGTGTATGTGTGTATCAGTATGCAACTTTACAAAGTTGAGCTATTTCCAACGTAAACACAAGTAAATCTGGACATCCTCATATATTCTATATTTTATAGGCCCAGTAAAACTTGATCAAAATCCACTTATACTTGTTGGTTGTGTGACTTAACCTTTAGGGTAGATTAATTAGATTAACAGACCGCATACTGTAGATTCCAGTACTTCCTCAATGCCTATTAAATTACACAGCAGGAATTATGTTTTAGAGTCCTACTTCCTTAAATCAAATTCCAGCCCTGTCACCTTGCTTTCATTTATTAGCCTGCAAAGCTCTTGTTCCTTTCGTAATAAAAACCGAACCGCCACTAAATTCCATCTTTCGTACTTGAACTTATTTGCGATTACTGTGCGTAGGATCAGGTAACAACAAAACTGGAATCTAAACCGGGAAAACACAGTTCATAATAGGTGTGCTACTAAAGGAATGAAAAAGGGCCACATAATGCATAAAAAAGCAGGGGGGAGCAGAGTATTCTGACTTTAGAAAGGTCAGCTGGTGGCAGTGCTTCGTGGGAATGACAACGACAGGAGCACAGTAACACGTGGAGAGCACACGCTCCCATGGCAGAGGGGTGTACGCAAGCCGGAAGATGGGTGCCGTTTGCAAGGCACCACCTTCAGCCCGCCCCATCATGACGAATAGCACAAATATGCAGAATGGCTTCTGCTTATGGCACTGAGTTGGGTAAACAGGCCTAAAGAAATACCTCTGGGGCTTCCCCAGCATGTTCACTTTTTTTCCTCAAAATGTCATTCACATAGATGGTGAAGGTTTTGAACATTTGCCCTGGGAGCCTGGACACGTCCATTAACATGAGCAGAATGCCCAGTATTTCCCTGAAAGCATCAGAGAAACCATGTGCGCACAACACAATGCAACTAGTAAGCTGAAGGAGAGAGACAAGTTTTGGGGCATAAACACCGTTGCATCTAGCTACTAAGTCTTCCCAAGATACTACAAACAGTATAACGACTGAAAACATGAGCAAATATGGCAAGCTGAAAAGACTAAGGAGATGCGAGTTCTCTGTTCTGAAAAGGCTGTAAGTAACACATGGTGCCAGGGAAAGGCCTGTGTGGTGTTCTTCACTGATGCACCAAAGGCAAAAGGAGACGGAACCTAAAATCTGTGACACAAGAACGTGACTGCAGCTAAATAACCTACGGCACTGTTGCTGAGGCACACTTTTCCACTCCAATGCCGGCACGTTAACTGCAGTTAAAATTGCTAGAAATATTGAAAGAGTGAGCACAGAGAAGCCAATGACAATATATTTTTTTAAAAGCACCAGGATGTCTAGACTAGTTTTGAGTAGTGCTACACAATCTGGTGCTAAACACACCAACGTGGCCAGCTTTGGTCTCCACTAGCACTGCAGGCACTGCAAACAGCATTTGGAGTTGTGCCATTCAGCTAGCTGTAGGAAAGGCTCGTCATCATTGAGACTTCAGTCTCATTCCTCTCTCTCCGCAAGTCATTTCTGGCCTGTGATATTACTTATTTCTACACTACATGCCTAGATTGCTCCTTGCATTTAACTGCTGACATGGCTCTTTCTTAGCTTTTAGGATGGAGATACTGCTGTAAGTACATGCTCACAACTCCCATTACAGTTTGTATATGCTGCTTTAGTAGCTAGGGCAATACATGGTGATAGTGACAGGCTAATTATCCTTGAGGATAGCAACCTACCCATAACTGTATTTCTCCAAAGCTCCATGATTAAAACCATATGGTTTAAGTAAATAACAAAGCAATCTTGGAAAAAAAAACTTGATGAATAAAGACAAAAGAATTCCCCACCTTTATTTATGATGTGCTAAAAGCCACCTATTTATATACATATTTAAGACAGAAATTTCATTTTAATCCTAGTGGGCAGGCAGACTCTCTAAGCAGTCTGAGACAAAGCAAGCTGGGAACAATGGCTGAAATAGCAAATCACAACAACGCATGGTGGATTAGGTAGCAGGAACCAGGAGTGGAGCCAGATAAGGCAATTAGGTGAAGGTGATGTTTGTCAAGACCTGAGTCTTTATGCAATATGTGCTAAAGGGACTTCTACGGAGCCTACAGAGGAATGCAAAGCTGCCCTAATGCTCAGATCTTCTTCAGAACATGAAGCAAGTGCCACATCTGTTGCAAAGTAGGACAGCTTGCAAAGATTTCTTACTGCAATCGTGGCAGTGAGTTGATTTTTTTTTTTTTTTAGTATTGCACGACTTTTATGCCCTGCTGATGCTAACATCTCCTGGCGTTGCGCAGTGGGATGAGGAATAGTGTGCATATTTACACTATCCATTTTTGGCGTCTTCATTTGGGTGCTGCCTACGCCTGAGGATCTTTCCATGGTGGCAAGCTCCTCCACAGTGATTTAAAGCACCTAAACTACATCTACTGGCTGCAAAAGTCGGTCCTCACTCTTAAAGTATAGACATGGATCTATCAAGCTAGAGATAAGCATTTAAAATTGTATGCCTAAAATACGTGATCTGATACCGCACTGCAAATAATGTTAAAGAGTTTCTGCCCCAAATTGCTAATAACACTAAATGAGAAAAGGAGGAAAAAGGACAGAGGCTTAGTTTACTATAAGTATACAAACTGCAGTTAAAATCAGAGGCAAACTGTACTCAAGATTTCAAGGCCTGCTCCCTGTTCAGTGGACTTCATTTGCACAGTCACAGAGCTATGCATAACCACATTTAGAAGATAAACAAAAATTCTTCCATTAAAGAAAAGCTTATCATAAATGTTAGGAAAAAAAGTAAAAATGTCCCTCTCTCTTCCTTGAATCCTGAAAAAATAAAATTCTTTTGAGCCCTTATCTTCTCCCTTAAGATAAAAATTTGCATTCTGAACTCTATTTTTCTCTCATTTGATTACCATGCTCAATCTGGGGGAAAAAAGCACACGGTGAACGATACATTCTTTGAACTGAAAAAAGGAAAAATTCTTAGTGTCACAGATGGCTGTCAGAATGAAATGAAGCTTGTGTCTGCTGAGGGAATCAGACATTAGTGTGAAATCTGAATAGAAAGGAACATAGCAGAAGGCAACATTTCAAAAGAAGTTTAGTCCCAACTGGCATTGTGAGGGTTAATTTACTGCCAGGAACTGCTGGGCTTTTCATTCTCAGTAGATGCATAATAGACAGATCCCAAAAGTACCCATCATAATCACAGATGCTGGGGATTAATGCTAAAATGAAAGCTTCATGAATATTAAAAATATCAAAACTGCTAATGATGTAGCACCGTTTGGAATAACATCCAATCTGAAAATCTAAGAGTGTGCCATGCAGACATAGTAAGACACTGTCTTTTTTAAAACTGATTAAACCTACTCAATTTGTAACAGAAAGAGGCTTATGCATATTAGGAGCTGAATTGACTGCCAAACTTTACAAATTGCACAGGCTAATTACCATAATTAAGCCTTGGATTGAAGAAGAAAATTCCATTTATCTCCAAATGAGTCAGTGGAACTTCAACAAAGAAAGCAAAGTACATCAGATGTTTTGGCCTTTTTTTTTTTTTTTGTCCCTAAGTCGTGTTTCAAAAGCAGTGGTGAAAAAACAATCAGAGTGACAGCACAGAAATAGTTTTGCTTGAAAATCAGAAAAAATGCCTAATTTAAGGCTCTGGTTTTGGAATCTATTGCAAATCCACCCTTACAATCCAGTACAGCCATATATAAACATTGCCTTTTTCAAATATAAAATCTGATTTAGGAGAGAGGGGAAGACTGCATAGCCATGCGTATTTTATAACCTGAACTCTCACGTAATTCCTTTAACTACGCTCCACCAGTTTCCTGGGAGAGGCCGCTGACAAGGGCTTCTTCATCCACCGCGACTCTCCTGCTGCTGGTTGCCACCTCATATCAGTGCAGAGAAGTTATCTTGAAGGCGGAGACAACAATTACCACATTTTAAGATAAAGACTACATATTACTTTATGACTTTGAGCTGGATACAAAGACTTCCTTCCACTAACCTCACTGGGATTTGGATCATGTCCTTAGGGAATACTTTGTCTACTAGCAATAAAAGCACAGCTATGAAAACACTATTATGGGATTCTGAAAAATCTCTTACTGTATTTTCTTTCCTGTCCATGTTTGGGAAGCTAACATAACGTGAATGTCTTCTGTAACCTTACCTAGGCTTTTAAGCTACGTATTTATGAGACATAGATCTGTACAAACATCATACATACGAGAATGACGAGATATCAGGGAAGTAGGAGACTGCACACAGAAGGACAAATGGAATCGATTAAAAATGGACCTGTTTCTTTTTTCAGGTATTTGAAGCATTTTCTTCTTGCCCTGTGTAACTCCATACAAAAGGTTGTTTTCTTTGCATGCATCCTCCCATGCATAATGTGATTCTGACTTTTTGCCCATCAGTTACTTCAGTTTTGTTTGCAAATATGTATTTATCTAACTTTTACTCCTAGCATGATGTTGGTGCCTATACATTGTCAGGTCTCTTTCCTGCATGTCTTGAACAAAATGGTCCTGAAAACATAGATATACAATTACATTTTTAGAAAATAAAGAAAGCTCAAAACATACAGAAAAACAAAGGAAATTAAATTGAGCTCTATTTTATTCACTGTAGAACTCAAGCCAGTTATAACAGAACTTCTGTTAGGGGCATGCTGTAAATTCTCATAAAAATAAATGTGAATTAAAAGCCTTCGTAAGCACAAGACAGAAAAATAGGCAAAAATAGAAAGATCTTCCTGTTTAAACATTATTTTATTCAGCTACAACATTTGGAGAACCATGGGAGCCACCAGGACAGAACTCTGCAAAGAGAAAACAGGAACATTTTCAATATGCAGGTGAGTAGAAGTAGGATGTGGTACGCAAAAGAAGAGGGAGAAGAATATGCTGATATTTTTCCGTCAGCATCAATGCTCTTAGGAAACATTTGAATTGTCTGGAGCACTTCTTCATTAAAGATTCCCTGTTATTATAGAAGAACATATCCTATATGTGCATTTTTAGTGTAAGAGATATGAAACTACTAGTTAATTCTAATCCAGTATTTGCATCCAACAAGCATGATTCATGCTTTTAATTTGGTATCACTCATCTCATTTACCCAAATCATACATATCTGCATCTATGAAGTTCTAATGCCATATAGTGACAAGGAGATGTAAAGTATCACTGCATTTACTCCTGAAGACATCTACAGAAATTACAACATAAAAAGATCAGACCACAGGTACTTCTACACAAATCTTCAATTTTTAGATGTCATTCCTGCTACTATATGACTGCTAATACAACCAGCCTAAAGACTGCCATCAAGCTGAAAATCTAAGACTGCAAACTAACCTTCCTGTCAGAAAACACTACTCTGTATTCTGAATAATCAGAAAGTATTCACTTCACACGCTCAAAATTAAGCTTATGTTATTTTGTGTGGGGACAGAATGAAGAAATATGCGTTGTGGAGACCCTGTGGTCATGCTATATTTATAGGACTGGGATATATAAGTGATTATGTTAGAGATGTATGCATTTGAATAATTTTGTCTGTTATTAATTCTGTATATGGAAATATATCAGTCTCCCTTCAAAAACTGGAAATAAGTCCATCAGACACAGTAGAGATACAAGCAGCAAAGGAAGAGGAGAATCTCAGATTTACGTCACTTTCACTCTTCCATAGGCTCATCATTAAAAAAGGCAAACATTTGCATTATTAACAAATATAATAAAGAAGATTCTCTTCTTTTTAGCTCTTTTTTAAGGCTCTTTTCTTGTCCTTCTGTGGAGCTATTCTGGAAACACTTGCAGCTGTTACCAGTAGAAATAGGCAATAGAATGAGCTGCATTATAAACCATCCTAATGCGATTATGTCAGATTCTTTTTATATCACTCTCTTATCAGAGACAACATTTTCTCTTTTTTTCTCAGCAGTTCTGTGACCAACGGAAAGCTCTGTGGCCAGAAAGTACACAGGCAGCTTGTGGCAGGCAAACCACTGAAATGTCAAAGCACTGCTTTTAAGTGTTCAACTGTCATGACAGTTTTATCCACAGTGGATTAAAGAGGTAAGTGACATCTAAAGACAAAAAAATGTATGTGTTATTTCATTATCCCTCCAGTAAGAGACTGGTTGACTGGACTCAAAATAGCCATTCACAGCTCAACACCTTGAGTGAAAAATGCCAGCACTTAAGATGAACATGCTTCACTTGATCTTTGGTTTGATGTACCATGTCCTGAGTATTTGTGCTAGAATGAACTTCATATATATAACATGCAAAGAAAATAACAACCTATGCACTTTCTCAGAAGATTTCTACTGACTTTAAGGACAATGGAAAAATCTTTCTATTCATAGGCTTGTAAGGAAGGTCTTTAAACATATATTACTTGATGTTTGCAACCCTTCCAGCAAGAAAACCCACAAGCTAAAACAGGGAAAGGAGGATTGTTTGAGGTGCCCGTGCAGTTGGAGACATCCTGCTGCTGGTAATTCTTATTATTATCTCCTAGATAAGAACAGGACAGATGAGTTCTAAATATGTAAGTTTTGAATTTTTTGCTTTGTGGTCTCCGTGCACGTTCAGTTCATGATTTAGGACTTCAAGCAGTTTGTTCCCTATTGTTTGCCTGTTTGTTTTAGGTTTCATGCTTAAAAAAACTAGCAAAACCACTTTAAATACCTCAGTCCAATCTAAAATCTTGGGGAAGAGGGAGAGGAAAGAAAAGCTACAGTTCTATTGTTTACTACATGCAGAAAACAAATGTCACCAAAATATTTAAAATTAGTAAGAAGTGCTAGGGCTGTGTATATTGATACTATAAAATAATTTAATCCTATATCTGTTCCTTATTTTGCATTTCTAGAAAGAAAATAATGGTTTTCTATTTGCAGAAATCTATATGTAAACATTTTTTTAGAGTAAAAGGTACAAGAAAAGCTAGAGTTCTAAACCATTCATGTTGCACCAGCTTAACGAAACTTTGAGGAACGTTAGAAATCATTATGCTATTACTCTAGAATAATTTTTATTACAGTTTCTACAATATGTCTGGTACAGCTAAAATCACTCAGTATTTTATTAAGCTTTATTTACCTGTACTCCTGCTCTAAGACAGTGTAATAAAATCTTCCAGCCTTACCCTGGTGTTAAGAATACAGAAGCTGAAAAAGTAACTCCCAAACTTTAAGGGCTATAAGAGAGGCCTTCCTTAAAAATTCCTATTCTTGAGCTGGTGTAGAAGGGACTCTCTAATTATATCGGCTGGTGCTGATGAGGCTCTAGAAGTCTTCTGAGAAGCATCCTACGGAATCTCACACTTGCACATTAATCTGTTAACATAGTAGGGCACAGAAAGACAGATTTTTAGAAGCTTTCTTCTTTTTAAAGTATCTCCAGACACAGAACAGAAGAAAAATGTGTCAAACTCATTCTAGCCTTCTTAAGCCTGTAGTTAGGAAATGTGTAGGCATGATCTAAAAGATATCTGCAATGACCTACAGAGAGGAGAAATTTTGAAAATACCTCCAGGCCGACTTGCAGTTTAGAGAAGAACATTTCTTTATATTCAACTATGGGCTATAAAATATGCCGAAATTTAATTTATCCTAAATCTTGAAATATGGACAAAACTGTGGCAGGATACAAAAATCTCAAAGAATTAAGGAATATATTGCCTATCACCTGTAGGTTACTGGTTCAAATTCTGTCAGATGAATAGTGACAGAAAGTCAATACAAGCCAATTGCTGCTTCATGAACTACATGTGAATCAGACAAGTAGTCCAAGAGCAGATCCCAGTACAGTATAATTCCTGACAAGGAACAGCTGGTGGCTATAGCCAAAAAGTCATACTGAGCTTTCAGAGCAAACTCTTCGGTACTACTAATAAAGGTGCAAACCCATATTATGAAAGTATGCATTTAAAGCACTGGCTGGGCATCATTTGTACTGTGGATTAAAAAGATCCTTTGTCTTTGCATGTTCTTAATGTGGCATGAGCATATACTCCAAATCAATGTCACTATGCATCATACTCCAAAACTCTGGACAAACATCTCTGCAGAGATCACTTCTGCTGCCCAGGGACATACATTCATTTCATAAAAATATGCACTTTAATATATGGTGTTCTCTGATGTGTATTCTTGCAAAGCTGCAAGTGAAGACGATCAGAAAGACTATATCGGGATTAGATGACTGCATATCATAGCATTTCTTAATTAATATAAAGATACAATTACATGATAAGGTGTTTTAATACCTTTTTTAGAAAAAAGAGAGAAGAAAAGGTTGCTAGTGGATATTCTGATTCTTTTTTTAAGAACAACTGTTTGTTACCTGGCGGCATTTTTCCTATTTTCATTTTAGATTTGTCATTCTAGCATACATTGCCTGTATATTTCAATAAATGGTAATGTACAACTTACTTTAATTCCCAGGAACCCCAAAGCACAACTTTTCAGTGCCAGTGTAGCCAGAGCAGCAGGGATTACGGCCAGGAAACAAATTCACTGCTGCAAATCATGTTGCTTTCTAAATTCAATTTCTCACACTGGTTAGAGTTTTTGAGAAAACAGAAAAGTGAGCTCTTTACCACCTACACTGTAAATAATCTGAAGGATCCTGCTAATATCATCCCACAGCACAGTTAAAAAGTTAAATCTATTCCAAAAACATGTAATTTAAGTTCTGATAACTTAAATAATTTAAGTAGCTATGAAATAAAATTGACAGGTTACAGAACAAAAAAAAATTCAAAAAATAAAGTGATATTATCAATGTGTTTAGGCATACTGTATGTATCATAGTCCTCTTCATGTCATATTTACATGTTTAAAAGTTCTCACATTTTTGTAGATGGCCATCTACTCTAAAGCATCTATCATATCACGGCTAATATAATACAACTTTTCAGAACCTTTATTTAAGGCAATAACCTTCATTCTGTGCATTTTAAAGGAAACTTAGTTATTCACCCAGTGAAAAAATTTGAATTTTTTCTTTCACATTGTCATTCAATTCATTTTCAGTAGATCTAGCTTCTTCTAGTTAAATTAACTAGCTGTTCTGCAGTCTTTGCTTGAAGACTAAATCTAAAAACAAATCTATGCTTTACTTTTTGTCACATATAACAGATTCCACCCTGTCTAAGCTGCAGTTTTACGTACAGACTTTTCCATAGGCTGCTTAGTCTTTCCTTATAGTAATCCATCTCATTGGTAGCATAAGAATAATGCTTTCTAAGAGCTGAGGCATATTTGAAATGCATTTAAAATAATAACACAAGATACTTGAAACATGCAAGAAATCCTCCCAAAACCACCACTGCACCAAACGCTTTTTTTGTGGAAAAGAACAACATAATTTGTAATACCCCTGTGAATTCAAAGTGCACATACTCAGGAAAATATCTTTTCAAACCACTCAAAATGGTGCACATGTATATAAAAGCTAGCCTCCTCTCCAATATCAGTCAATAATATTAAACATCTGCTGTTACAGCCTATTGGATGAATACAGCTCCTTTTGACACACAAATACTGGAACAAATCATCAAATTAGAAAGTGAGTTAATCGAGGAAGGGATGAAAGAGAAGGCAAGAATAAAAAAAATACAATGTCTGATCATGTGGAAGCAAATGATAAATCATGGAGCAGAACGCTATTTCCTGGTATCTTTTTATAATGTGGCTAGAGACTGATGAAATACAGGACCAGCCCCAGTAAATCTGAGAACTGGTTCTATCAAGCCCAGATTTCTGTCCATGCTGGATTTTCATAGGGCTAACAGATTCCTAACTTTCTGGACAGTGTGAACGATGGAAGAAAATAATTTATAACCCATGTATGTTTAGAGCAATGAATTAGTTTATTTTTAAGGAGAAAAGAATAACAAAAAAAAACAAGTTATATAGAAATGAAATTTACTCCAAGTTTGAGACATATGCAGAACATCTCAGTAACTGTTGCTAACTGCCACGACTACAACAGCCCCAAACAACATACTTGCAGTGGAAATCACTGCCACATGTTAAATGTATTTAGTATGTGGTGCAGAAGGGCAAGATTAGTACAAAAATTTCAAATATGTGCAGGGAAGGAGATAACCCCCAAAGAATTCCAGTTGCACACAATAAAGGTGAAACTGCTCTGCTCAGGTTTCTCCGCACTAACTGTAGCTACGTCTGCGTTGCTATTCCCATCACCAGTTTCACATGCAGCTGCACCGAGACCTAAATGCGAGGGGAATCAGAGTATCCATCTGTGTTCAGCATAATATCGCCACAGGCACCGGAGTGGCAAACATGCAAATGGGCTGATTAATCAGGAGGTAATTACGCTTGGGTTACTCTTTCTGCTGCAAGAATGCTTTGATAGCAAGACTAGGTATTATGTATGGGAGCAGCTCATAGGAGAAAATGTTACAACACCCTGTGAGACAGTTTAAAGTCTTTTACAAGCACATCTCCTGTAATATTCAGATGATTGCTTCACTTATGAGAATAGGTTTGTATGTCATTTAACTAAGTGATTCTTGACAGAGAGAATCAAGTATATAAAGTAATGATTTCCAGGATAAAACATTTACATGGCACTTTCCAACTGAAGGAGTTCCCCAGCACTGGATACAATCTATTTACTAATTTCCTTCAAGAACTACTTTTTCAGATAAACTAATTTTCACATTGTTCCATCTCTTGGGACTGTGCTGCTGCAAAATGAAGCAGGAATCAGTAAAGGAAGGTAATCTTAAAAAAAATAGGTTGAGCACCTTCATTGACTATACAAAAATTATTGGTTGTGAATTCAGGCGGGGTGGGAGAAAAAGCAAAAAATCTGTAGCAGTCACACTGCAAAGGAACAAACCTCTTGTACTCAAGAGTGCAAGCGTAAGGCAGTAGTGAATTCATATTTCCAACTTCAAGAGGTTCTTCTAGAGGATGTGCAATCACAGGAATTGAGCAAAGCTATCCCAGTCTGCATTTCATAGGTCAGCAGGTTCAGGTTTACTGATTTTCACACCTTCTCAGCAGCTCCCTGTCAAAGCCCCTGCTCTGCAAGCAGTAGGAATTGCTGGAACTGGCGGCTGTATCTTATTCCACAACTGTACTGCATATTCTCAAACTGCATGTTCTTAGATTACTCTCAGTGTCCAGAATACAGCAGACATTTTTATATTCATTTCTGCAGTCAATCTAATTCTCTATATGCTTACATGTGCATATTTCTTACTTTCATACTTCTGTACGATCCAGTCATTAATTCCCAGAAGCAACAGAACAACATGCCTACCTGCGCTAATTCTTGATACAAGGACTTCAATGTTCAGCCTACCGATAATAATAAATCTCTATGTACTCAAGGTTGTGTTATCTCCATCAACTAAGGTTACTTTCCCTGCTGAGATGATTTAGTATACCTCACCGAGAGGGCAGTATGCCCAAGTAGGAAGCAGACTTTCACAGATGTCAAATACAATAGTCTGTTCATAGGTGAGAGTTACATGACGATTAGGATCACAATAGCGGAGGTTCGTGTTTCTGCAGGGAGCACTAAATGCCCTGGGATCCATTATTTATACTAAAAGTATTTACGCATGCCAGCTTTGGCCCTCTGAAGGGCCTAGCTCGGTACAACAGACTGAGCTGAGATGCAGGGACATGCCCATGTTGTTCTCCTTCCTCACTACCATGGCTCCCACAACTCTCCATGCGCTCAGCAGTTGTCGAAAATAAGATTTGCACCTAATATTGAATCCTGTGGTTAATTGCAGATGAGATGTGGACGCCTAGAATGCTCTCCTCTCCCATAGAAAACTCACATCTGAACCGAGATGTCTATGAAATGTGTTTAGGAAGTTATGTGTGATTACTGCACTCCAGTACTACTCATACAAATAAATCCACTGTGCTGTTTTGTAGAGTGGATGCTGGCTCCAAAAATCAGCTAGTTTTGAACCTAGTATTCATCTTGGATTGGGCTTATTTTAAAAAATGAGCTGAAATACAGCAGCAGCGACTGGTCATGATTGGCTGCCTTGAGGGCAGTTTCCAGGCAGCTACCCGGCTTTGGAGATGCTCAGTGTCTGGAAGAGCCGACTGTAGATCTGCCCCTGCTCTTCCTGTAGGAAGGCTGATGATCCTCTGGATCCTTGCCTCATAAATGAGGTCTTTCCTATTCAGAAATTCTTCAGTCATTTCACCTGAGCTCCTAAACCTTAGCTTGTTTCCCACAGCATCTTACATCAGTTTGAGAGCTGATGCAGCACTGAAATCCTCTGTCAAATATGGAGCCTTTTTGCTACAGAAGAGACTTCCACTGCTCACAGTTGCTGTTACGAATCTCTACCACCTTCATCTCCCTTGGCACAATACTAACATCTCTCTGTTTCAACTAGCAGAAAAATAAGAGTAGCAAACAAAGCTAAGCATATTTCTTTCAAAATATCATTCAGTATTGTCTATAGTTTCAGCTGAGAAATTCTAAGGTCATTGAACAGTCCTATAATTCACTGGAATTCCACAATTCCCTAACAAGCTGAACCAACCTAAAAAAAAAATAAAAAAAATGTAAGTCGCTTCTGTATGTAAAACAAGCTGCACTGGACAACTCCTTTAATATCCCTGCTGAATAGACATGCCAAACTGTGTTAGAGAAAGTCAAACAACTTAATTTTGTGGAATGAAATAAACCAATAGACTTGAAGTCATGGGAGGGGTTTTTTTGTACTTCTTATGTGGTAAGATGGGACCTTGAATTGAATGTGCCAAAGCTTTAAGGTGAATCTGCCTGAAGCTTTCTTTCACGTTGAGTACCCAAAGTGAACCCTAAGATCAAAAAGTTAGGTTTCACTTAAATAAAACCTTCAATACTGAACTTCTAAAAGAGAAAATACTCCATGCACAGAAAAATCAGAAAAGTAACGTAAAAATTTACGCACAATTCCCACTGCCCGCTTGGTCTTTGTGTATTTGCCTTGGCCTTGCTTTCACTCACGTAGGAACTTTTTGAGGGAAGCAATTCTGCCTGATCCACTGTAATCCCTGGGAATTTCCTTCTATCCCCATGATTGGTAGTAACTGATTTTTTTTTAATATGCGCTCCGTGACTGATCCTTTTTTCCCTGCCACTCACCCTCATTTGACAAACCTTGTTTTTTCTTAAAAGAATGTAACAACATGTGGACTAAAGCAACTAAAATATATATTATTCATCATATCCAGATTCCTGAAATAATAAATATTCACCGTGAAAATACTTTTATAGTTTGAAATCTTAGCAGAGGTTTCACATTAGGTGTGTTAAAAAGCACTAGAAAACAAGATACCAAAAGAATGAAAGACATTTGAAGATAGACAAGTGATCACGCTTAGTAAGACTTCAGAAGCGCAAGTTTTGCCATGAGTGGATTATGGATAACACATATTTGCAGTATAATTTACCTTGCACACTTATTTTGTACTGTAATTTCTTGATTTAGTTTTATAGAACACAAGAACTGCACAATATTCAAAATCTAAAAAACAGATCACTGTATTAGAGCTTTAGAGAGGTGAAGCCAGGATTTTGGGTTTTTTCATTGACAAAAGTCAGTGGGACATTTAAAAGAGATTTAGCTCTATATGTGCGCCAAGGTTCAGAGAAGAATGGGCTCTTATCTTTTCAAAGTGCCAAGTTAGCCAAATGGATGAAAGGCATTACAGTCGCAAGGCATTCCAGATACATAAAATAGAAAATAGATATAGATAAACCTTTCTCTTTACTGCATGTATAAATCATGCTACTTTTAAAGTATGATTACATGTATTCTTCTTCATCCAGTTTCCTTTAGATTAATTCTGAATATAATTCTTAGTACATACCAAACTTAGCTTTTCAGCACTCCTAAAGAATAAGAATGATGTGATTAAAATGACTATAAAATAATATAGTTAAATCTTTTTATGCCACCTTCAGAAGCTTCACTAAAGCATTTTGAAAGCACCCAAGCCATGAGCGTGTTGCTGAAAAACATACCAGAGTATATTATTTTGTTTGGCCATTAAAGAAAACCTGTAAATGAATATTTTTTTTCTGTTTTGAGCTCAACAAATGTAGCTTTCATCACATATATGTGCAGCTGATGAAAATACAAAGCTGATTTAAAATATGAAGCACTTGGGAATGGCTGTTCATGTTTTTCCTTTAAGAGGGCAGTTAGAACAAATTCTGGGTAGAGTTTTAATGAAGACAGTAAAATTTGTGAATTAGTAACCTAAACAGAGAAAGAGTGGCCAGACTGGAAAAAGTTGTAAAGAAAGTTGTAATGAGCAGACTCTAGGAACAACTGGATTCTATAGTAATTGCTACTATTCACTCTTAACAGATATGGATATGGACCTGAAACCATATCAGCATAATAGCCAAGGGAAGGCTGTTCTCAAGTGATTTTATTAGCATTATAAGCAGCTTCTGGTACCATGACCAAACAGTGCTGTTGCTTTTCCTGCACATTTTAGCAGACCAGACAGGCTGCTCTTTCAGGTTATTCGTGTCAGAGGTCCCAACGGAAAATTTGACATTTATTCACCTTCTTACATGGATTAGAGTTTAGCTTCGCCCAGGGTAACCTGTTATGTGCTGTTTACAATGTGCAAATATGCTGGTGGAAATACGTGAACCATGTTGGTCTGTATGATTTGCAGCTCATGTAGCATCTGATGCTCGGCTGTGTCATTCGTTCAGCTTCAGTCAACCCAGCTGAACTTCACCCACGCAGCATTTACTGGCTACGCAGCAGACTGCATACAAAATATCTAATATGATATATCAGTGATTGTGGGTTTGTTTTCTCTCTTATAACTACATTTTAATAATGAAAAACTGGAAGAAAATTCTTAGGTCATCCAGTACAGTCCTTTGGTATTACAGGCAACAACATCTTGTAATCCCTTATGTAAACTGATCAAGCTTCCTCAAATCCATAATATTTTTACGACCTTCAGAGATGATGGCAAGGCATAATTATTTTGTTATGCTCTGGATGAACTCTTCCTAGCTTATGTTTTGCTGTGTCCCAGCAACAAGTACGATAGAATTTGAGAAAATAACATATATTACTGAAATGTCCCATGTATTATAAAAGAGCTGTCTCAATGAGCTAGCTAAACAGTTGTGTGTGACAGAAAAATCGAATATTGTGCTATTCTAAAATTTCATTTAGATTATACAAAAAACACACTCGTATTCACAAAATCTGAAATATTAATTTATTTGATGCTAAACAACTGTGCCATACCAAGCTGTAGTTACCACTGCAGCTAGGGATGGTACTGATCATCCAAGTTTAATTCAAAGCATTTGTAAAGCTGAACCTGATCAAAGAATATAAGCTTTGCCACAAATCCAGCTTAATTTGATTTTATCCAATTTGTGGAATCATCCCTACTGCAACCAGAAGAAAAGTATGAACAACACATTGCATAACAGAGCAATTCAACATCAGAAAAAAAGCCTAACGAAACAGTATGACTTACATCTGGATAATCCATCCCTACATGTCGAATTTAAACTAGAGCATATTGATGCCATCTTTCTAGCCAAATCTATAAATCTGTTTAAGACCTGGGAATAGGAGTGGCAGAAGATATTTCTGATCTGAGGCTAAATAAGAGCATTAAAAAAAGACAACTGGAATAAGTTGTATACTTTTTTTTCATGGAGCATGAAAATTATTGGCAGCAGCACACAAGACATTCTTTAAATACAGAATGTTGAACAGAGCATTTGGTTATATTTTCAGATTACATTTTGTGTTGCTCAGAAAGCTGTCTTAAGGAAAGCAAACACTTGCTGTACTTGCATTTGCAGAACAACAGCTTTATTTGTGGCCTCATGAAATACCTCATATCTTGCTGATGACAGACAAGTGCCTGTGCTTCTTGTTCAAAGGCAAGCTGGAAATTAGGATTTTAGACCAGAAAACAAGCAGTAAAATAGTCAGCGTTCAAATTATGACTGCAGCAAGCACATTCTCAGTTTTCAATAAGTAGGATCTGCTAAGGTTTTCTTTGTTGTAAACTAATTATGTATATATATATTGTAGCCTTCTCCAAACAGGCTGACTTGGAAGAATGAAACGAGCTCAGACCTAGCACCAGTTTGCTGAGGGAAGGGGAGCGTAAGCTGTGACATCTGTGCTGGGCTCAGTTAGCAAACCTAACTTCAGAAACAAGCTCAGCGCATCAAGCTCAACTTTTTGCAAAGATTTGGATCCTCTTTGGCCTGGTGGCTGTTACTCTCAGTCTCTGGACTTGGCAAAATTTGGCAGCAGTATTTACAGTATCTCTGCCTGTGCTCAGGTTTTCACTGTCCTTCATCTAGGACCATCACTTCCATATCTGGCAAGTGAGGGTAAGATGATACTGTAATGTTTGCAGCTATCTTTTCCTCAGACCCCTAATATCCAAAAGCAATATTAAGAGTGCAAAGGAACATGCTGAATGCAAATTCCATTCAGATCGCTGTTACCAAGTACGCCACAGACGGACTAAATAGTTATGCTGCAATAGTCCTATTTCTATACTTTTAAAGTTGCAAAGTCCACTTCAAAAAAAAAAATCATTTGAAAACAAGGACCAACAGTCAAAAATCAAGCCACTGCAGCCCTTGAAATACCAGCTCAAACTTTTCTTGAGAAACATAGATATCTCACCCAGAAATCAGGCTGTATTTGTTTTGCAATTTGAGTGAGTCAGACACATAAATATTTAAGTTTTAATTCAATTGCCTCTCCTGCGGTCGATGAGTCACTACTACTCTGATATCTGAGGAGTCTCACTAGGGGAGGTCCTGCAAATGTGTTATGACTCCCAAGAGGGTTCCAGCCGGAAAGTCTGAGCACTGCACGTTTAAAATGTATAAACTTATTTTGCTTTCATACACTCAAAATATATGTAACGAACTAGAATATGTTTGCTTCCTGGACAGCAAACAATCTTGCAGCCAGAAAAAATGTTTACTTTGTAAACAGTATTTTCTTTTCCGAATACTGCTACAGTAATACATTCCATGATGAAAAACAGTTTAGGTCATAAAAGACCTAAAATAAAAAGAATCTGTAACACTTTTGCCTCTCTACAGTCCTGAAACTAACTTATAAGAAGTTGCAGTCACTCCAACATGCTAAAATTACAGAGAACATACTTTATACAAATGGATGATGCAAGAAAATTTCAAAGCCTTTGATCAAACAGTGTGTTATGAATTTTTCCATACATAACCTTAATGAATAAAAAGCTACAAAAAGAGTCTAATTAAAATAAAATAAAATTTACACTTTCCATTGGCAGACACACTGCAAATTAAGAGGGGAAGACAGTTGTGAGTGGAACATAAAAATAATTGATGTGATGGTGTAAGGGAGGCACTCCCTTTCCTATGTGACAGTCTATAATATTCCTATTACCATCCTCAGTCATCTTTCCACTGCTTAGTGTGAAATGTGCCACTTCTGACAGTTCTGATTTTGATTCATGGTGGGTAAAACACGGCGTCAGTACCGAAGAGGCAGGTGGACACTAAACTCAGCCCTGCTCTGAATTCATGAGAAGTGTGTTTCACCCATGGAGCTACAGCTGAGAGAAGGAGAAGAATAACCCCACTGGAGCTCTGCAGGTCCAAACCAGTGACCGCGGCAAAGCAAAAGCCATCTCACAGCCTTCCTGGCCTGGGGAGCCTCACAGCCCCTGGGAAGCTCCTGCCCTGGCTGTAAAGCAGGCCAGCTACTTTGCAGACGAAAAGTAAACCTGCTGCAGATGTCCTGACACACAGTGAAATCCCTCGGTCTCCAGCTACAAGTTATGGAGCTTGTGCAAATGAGTTCCCCATTGTCCACGTTCAGCAACTTCCAGTCCTCAGAAAGGATATCTCTGCACCTCTCAGGGGGATGGAGCCCAAAGCAGTACAACTTTGCTGCGCAGCTGTTAGTGAGGAAATATTAGGTGTGACCACAATATTGTTACTTCTTCCCCCCAGTAACCACCTGCACTTATACCCTCAGGCCATATTGAGTACTTGCATGTGAAATACAAGGGGCATACATATGCACTATGGACTTTCCTGCAAAACAGAGACTAAAACTCTTTCGTTTTAGTTCCACTAACTTTTTGAAGCTAGTATTGCTATTTACATGAAGTCCAGGCTTCCGTGGGTTGGTTGGTAGCTCTTATGGCAGCTCAGAGTTGTGCCATTAGATTGTGACACCCATTAAGAAAAACAACACTTCACTTGATGATCAGTGAAACAGGACAGATAACACAGAATGAGCACCAAATGAAATCTAATTTTTATAGCATGCTAAGGCCCCTTAATATATGTTGCAAGCCTTACTCATACTTTTTTTTCCCTGTTGCCAGCCTGTATTAATGAGGTGGTAGATAGGGAGGGAAATGACATAGTGCGTACATATCGTTTTGTAGAATGAGGACTCCAAAAAGAACTCAGAATGAAACATCCCCCCCACACACTGAAGTGTTTAAACCCATCAGCTCTCTTCTCTATCGGTTGCTTTACTGGCTTCTCTTTTTCCACTTTGTTATGAAGCATATAAGTTTTCTGGATGCTACACTTGTCCTACGTGGCATTTTCTTCTTATCTGTTACATCCACTTTCAATCCATTTCATGTTTCTGAGATGCTTATATGGGGCCACTTTTCTGCAGGTACCCTGAACACAAGGATTTTTACATAGATGGATATATCCCATGGGCAATTTCACTGGACACAGAACAACGACATGCCACTGGCGCCTGAAATTTAGCAGCTAACTGTGGGTGCTGTAGGGCTGCTTTTTATCACTGGGATCAAATTTACAAGAAAATCACCACAGAATTCCTCTAATGTTGGCTATAGTTTTCAGTTCTGGAAAGTGTCAGAGGGATGCAAGGCGATGTATCCCTTCCCATGCACAGGGATTTGTCTGCCAGAGTTGCAGCTATTACAGATGACAGTTTGCAAACAATTCGTGTGAAATCAAGATGATGCCACTGAACTACAAAACATTTTTCTTTGCATGTCACAAAAGTAAAATAAAATTGAATTTCAAAGGAAATAATCAGTTTAACTTTTTTGCTTTTCTGTTACTAACTTCATTTTTAGGTGTCCATGGTGACTGGTGACTCCGCAGCTTAAAGAAATGAATTGAAATCATGGCATCACTTGGGACCTATACAGTCGCAGGTAACTGCTTATTCACAATATCCATGCAAAACGAAATACTTTGATTTCAGAAAGCCATATAGTGGTCTGCTATTTCCTCTAAATAACATGCTTTTATTCACCAAAATTACAGGTCTAGAGTATCATCACAGGTAAATTAGCATTACTGCATTAGTAATTGCAGGTATTGTCCAGTTTACAATAGCAAAATTCCTAGTTTATTAACTATATATTCATATTAAAATACTAAAAAGAAAGTATAGAGTATGACTTACTACCACTGTAGCAAGACTAGAAATTTTAAATGCAGCAATTTGGCAAGATTTGACATACAGTAGTTAAATTTTCCCAAAGGGGGAGCCAAAATCTGGCCAGATCTGTCATGCTTTGGTAAGTGTGCCAGATATGACACAGAATAGATGTGATTAATTATCTGAAGAATTATATGTACACGTATTTTCATGAAATATTCACAATCTCCCTGTACAAATTATTCCAACAACAGCTGTCCTGCTGAGCAGTCTGAGAGGAGGGAACATAGAAATCTCACAGAGGCCATGAGGTTCCACCGAGAACCATAAAAAAACCTTAATAGCATTTATTTCTCATTCCAGATAAGTTATTTTTAAACCACTTCCTTTTCCAGTTTCTCCTTACTTTGTCCATGGCATAAAACTATAGAAAAAGATTCAAGCTTTACAAAAGCAAATGGCCAGTGGCTTGAATACTGAACAACAAAACTTACACTTCGGAAATAACAATTAGGTATCTGAGAAAAGGTATGAACGCTAAAACTGTTAAGTAACAATGTCTGTTTGAAAGATTTATTAAGAATTCTTAATTCTAACTGGCAGGACTCATCTAAGATCCTTCTAATCGTTCCTTACCCACTACAAACACAGAACAAATACCATTTTTTAAATTCTTGTTATTTCCTGACAAGTAGTGGCTTATCAAAATGAACTGCAGGAACTGCTACCAAACAACTGTTGTAGTAAATCATATAAATTACGAGAAAAATGAAATAATTTTGAAAATCATGTTTTAAGTACCTTGAGCACCAAAATATAACACACTGTACCTTCAGATGATAATTTCAAACTAAGCTTGAATTACAGGAAAGCAGTATTTTAGATATATTAGAGTATGCCCTACTATTTCTGACACTATAGAGCATTTCCGGATTTTCTGGAACACTGATTTGTGTGCCTTGGGGAAGACACAAAACAATCGCTTTATGGTTAATCATGGAAGTCTTTAGAAGGCCTTGCTAGGGAAACTGCTACTGCCATCTGCGGTCAAAATGTATAGGCATAACTAACATGGAGCACAAGATAGTCTTCCCTTATAAACTTAGACCTGCTGGAGTAATTCCTGCGAACAGCCACCTGCTCCTGTAAGCCACTTGTTCCATTTGTAAAATGGATTTTAGCTTCTAATGAACTTCTGAATGAGAAATTTGCTAACTAGCCAACCATTCACGCATCCATTCTATCGTGCAAATTACACATGTTTCTATACTTCATAATAATAAGTGATAGCTGTCTGATGCCATACCTGTTAGATGGTATTACATGTTAGAAATGAAAATTTGTAAAGAATGTTTTCCCCCCAAAAAGTGCACTTAAGCCAACAGAAAGAAAGAAGAACAGCAGATGATTACAGGATTAATAACACATAAGTTAAATTTGCAACTGAAAAACTGTTTCCCTTCTAGTACTATTTATCTTAGTAGAATAAACTCCTCAACTTCTGCTTACCATAGGCTTCTGTAAGTCACACTGGATTTAATGTTTTTCTGCTGCTGACCTTCTTGTAGAAGGTTAGTGACGACAAACGCAACCAAACAAAAAAAGTCCTTTTCAAAGTCAAAGAAGCTTTTCTGAATCAGCTGGAAAGTAGAATTTAGCCAATTCAAATGTTCAAACTGCAAGACAGAAGTATGCGGGACAAGAGTACTATAAGATAGCTTTTCTAATTGTTCACAATTTTTCAAACTACATGTTATACAGTCACCCATATCCAACATACATGGTCCTCTCATGGCCTCTGAAGCGTGAAAATATCCAGCAGTCACAACGGTTTCTTGCTATCTACTAGACTGATCTACACCTCCAAGAAAAAGCTTAGCATTTTTCCCCAGGGAGTGACACAATCAACCTCCTTTGCACACCACCAGTTGTTTCCTCTTGACACTGTGACACGACGGTGCAGCTGGGCTCCGACTGCTTGCGCAGTGAACTTCGCAGCTCGGCCTCCCAGCGCCGTGCTCCATGTGCGCATACTTCAAAGCGGAGACTCAAAGCACTTTTGAAAGAGGTTAACTGCAGAAGCTACACCCTGAATGTTGTCCCCTTCGCTAAACGCAATGAAGAAGTCAGATGATTACAAATGAAAATAAGCTGGTTAGATGGGAATTTTCTGACCACATGCTACAATTAGACATCATGTGGTACACCTCTGCATTTTGTCAGGGGTCACCTCTGCAGTTTGTCCCTTTGTAGAGAGGACAAACTTGCAGGACAAGGTGTAGTCCATACCATGGCAATCCTTGTCTGCTGTGGGCTCCTTCTAGGATCATGGTGTAAAAGTGAACTCTAGGACTTCCTGCTACTCCCTTGTGCACCACAGGAGTGGCACGAGCTCTCAGCAGGGTGCATGTGCCAGCAGCGCTCTGGCACCAGCGCCTGAAGACAGATCTTGTTTTTATTTGTCACAGCAAAGAAAAGTGATGACATGATCTCCAAAACCAGTAAAATAGAATCTTAACCCTGTCCCAACTGTAAATGCAAAGCTGTTTTCCTCACATCATCTAGCCTCTCAAAGATAAGAATTTCCTTTTTCTTATAATTCCCACACATATATACACATTTAGAACTCCTACAATGCCCTTCTATTAACACTCTCTGTAAAATCTCTGGTCATCTTGCAGTATGTACACAGGCGTCAATTCCAAACAAAAGGAAAGCAAGACAGTAAAAATTTCTTCATGAGCAATGCTTCAGATATTTTATGTGCATATGGTATCGTTTTCTAAGTGGCAAAATGAGAAAAGAAAAAGAGAAAAGGAAAAGAGGAGAAAAGTAAAAAATAACTTCACAGATTTTCTTAAGCAAAATACATTGTTAATAAATCAAAGCTAAGAATTCAATAGTACATCTCTGAAAATGTGATCTGATGAAATGAGTCGATTTGATGCTAAAAATATATCACATGTTTGATGTCCATGATGCGGAATAGGCATTTTCAACCCTGCTGACTGTAGCCTTTCTGTCACCTAATCAGGAAAAGAACATCAAAAAACCTTTTTCCGTTTTTGTTATATTTATTGTGTGCTCTCACTAAGGAGGTGAACATTCAGTCCCAGCTGGCTACCAAATCTCATTCATCAGATTATTTTTTAAGTAGTAACAATGTTACTTTTTTATTAAACAGTAGACAGTTTATGTCTTGAGTATTAACTTTTTAAACCCTAAAATGTTGTTCTTGTTTCAGTGCCTAGATGTCTCAGCTTACTTCTAGACACTAGCTTCAATAACTGAACAAGAAAGGGAAGTGAGTTGGCAGATCGTATTTAGCCGACTTAAGAAACGCCTTCTACAAAGGTCTTGCTGTTTTGAATCTACTTGTAGTAGAAAGCGTTATATCCCTATTGTAAGAAGACATAGGATCACACAGTTCTGGGGTCCAGTTCATTTGCTGTTGTAACAAACATCAAACGCTGTCTTCAGTGCAGTGGCATGTCTGGGAGAAACAGCCATGGCTATAGCGCCTGGCTGCCGTTAGCAGAGCATTTGCTGCACTGCTTTTTACTGGAGTTGAGTAGTTATAAATGCCAAGACTGTAAGGAGGCTTTTAAAGCTTTTCTATTTTCTCTCTCCATGTCTCTGTTTTTCTCTGTTCAAATACTCTGCAAATGAAGAAAACAGATTATTAGGTCACCTAATTAGCTATATGAGTGGTTTTGGACACTGCCTGTACTTTTAAATTTAGGACATCATCCAAGTGAACTGATACCTTCCTACACACATCCTGTGACTACTAATTTTCCATTTAAAGTTATTAGGAATTTTTTTTTTTTTTCAGTAGGAACAGCAAGTATTTGAATGATGCATGATGCAGTTCATTCAGGAAAACCTGCATCACTGTTGTGCAGGATGTCACACTGACCTCCCAAGAAAACAAGTTTGCATTTTATGGAGACCCATCCATAGCCCTGCTCAGCAGGCATGAGATACAAAGCGAGATGGCAGGAAGGTGAGGTTTGGGAAACACTGGCAACAGGCTTCTAATTTGTTTTGTCACTCCAATAAGAGCTATGACCACAGGAAGGGAGGAGACCTGCAGATTTGCCAGAATTAGTTTGGATAAAAGTCAATAAGCACTTCCAGCATCTTTAGGATGAAAGTAGAAAAAGTGCTGTGTCTTCTCCTCTCCGTTTTAATAAGCAGCACCACTCTACACTTCTTTTCATGTGGCATGAACTGCCAACCCTGTTCTAATATACTTTAGCCTGTCACAAAACGCAAACCTAAAGTTTCCAAATTATTTTGTTAATAATTATTTTTTCATTAAGCACTTTTATACTGCTGGGATAAATTAGGGATGGAATGTGGAAAGAATCAGCTACCCTGAAAAAAAATGCTAAGGCCTTTTTTTAAGCCCAGGGCATCTACTCTTAAGTCAAAACAGGCTATGCTTCCACAATGTTCTTAGTTTTTAGATGTAGGGTGCTAACGAATGTTACTTTGCGGTGAATATCTGAACTAGATCCCACACAGAATTTGGTAATTTACCTTGGTTTCTATGTAAGAACAAAAGAGAGATGGAGTAATGCACCAGTCCTCACAGAGATGCAACTGCTGCCTGACAGTCTTGTAACCACCTAGAGCTAAGTTTGCAAAATTCTTTACTAACGTTAATCAATTCTCGCAAGCAGAAAAGAGAGAGAACAGCATGATTAAGGTCTCAGCCTGATAAAATTAAGAGTCAGGACATAGACTTTCCATTTGACCTTGAACAAATGATTTTGCTTCTGAATCAGATCTCACAGTGGAAGTATTGACACATTCTCCATCATCAGTAAGACACGTGAGCTTGTCAGATACTTGAGGAAGAGAAAGCACATAAGTGCAGAGGTGCAACTGTTTTCTGAGAAAGATGACTTGAAATGTATTCCCACTTTACACACTGAGGGTTTACTTTTAGATAAATACACACACACACCTGTTTCTAAAGTATTTTCACAATAATTTATAAAGCATTTTCCTCAGGTCTATGTGTTTGGCTTCTGTTTGAGAACAATGGAAGCAAAATATTTCCACCAATACATGCAATCATTTCCTCTGTATTCTCTCTGACATGTATTGTTGCAAGTGAAAGTATGGATTCATTCTATCCTGTATCTTTTTCTTTCTACCTTGCTTTCTTCTGAGAGGTTGCATTAACTGTCACTTATATACACAATTCTAGTTATGCTTTGTTTATGACTTTTCAGCAGCTCTGTAATCCTCGCGGATGAAAATATTTTCCATTTGCCACAGTGACACGTGCTGTGGAGAGAAAATACGAACAGCTGCAGGCTTCCCTAATAATGGTATCAGATAACACATTGTTCAAGATTTCAGTTTATCATTTTTCCTTAAAGGAAAAGGCAGGTCCTCCGTTCACATATCTCAAGTGAGACTCCATAAGGACCGTGACACTCCAGATCAGAAGTAAGCACTTCAAAATGAAAAGTCTCTACAATGTCTTGCTCAGGGACTTTCAACAATACAGAACCAACTTATTTTAACCATCCCCTTCTCACCCAAATTTGCTGGCTTTAAATTAGCCATATGTGCTGTGTGTGAGTATTCAGAGTTCAGCCCTTTGCAACTAAACAAACCCTTCGGAAGAAAAGCAGTCTGCAGGTCAATGAAACTGAGGTGCTGAGTTGCCATTCCCTTACTGGGGAACTTACAATATTTGTCAGTGATATATTAGGTCCATAAAAAATAAAATATCATTATTTAGGATGTTTACTTTAGCTTCGCTCTGAGAGGCATTTGTGACCTTACAGAAGTACTTCACTAGAGGTCATAATTTATTCTAAATTCCAGATACAGAAAACAAAGAGCTCTATTCATAACAACTAAGACAGCAAAGTATTCACAAGAGAAATGAGCAAGAATTTCAAAACATAGGACTGTGATTCAATAGAGGTCCCAATCCAGGAAAGCACCCCTGGAAAGCTAACTCCTAAGCACATGCTTATTTTCATTTTAAGTAGCAGTGAATTCAACAAAACTTCATAAATACTTTTAAATGCTTTCTTGACTTGTAGCCTGGGATCCCTCTCTTCCACTTACATAAAAATTCCTTGATTATGGATAGGACAGACCTTACAGAGAGCAAAAAGACCCACTGTAGCTGTGGTGGTGACTAACATCATCAGGCACAATTTCTTCATGGTCCAGACTCGCATTTGTTCTTATCAAATGGCCAGAAGCTCACAGCTCCAAAAGGGAAGAAGCTCAAAGAGAGGTAAGCTGAGCCACTGAATCAAAAATAAATGAGCAAGCCAAAAGAGGGAACTTTGTATTCCCAGGATATGTTGTAGATAGCCTGCAATACCTTGTGATCTCAATGAGTAAATCGTTTTTTACTGAATACTTCATCTTCTATCTTCTCAGCAATCAAGCTACTGAAAAAGCTGAATGCAAAGAACGTAAATATTGCTGCAAGGACAGTGCTCTGTTCTGTCATGAAGGATACATGAGCGTGTTCTGAGGAATACATATGTATCACTTACAGTAAAAATATTAGCTAATCTCGACAATGTTTATGTATTTCAAGCTACAAACTAATACTCTCCTATATAACATAGAGACGGATGGAACAATTGCAAAAGGCCAGGAACAGTAGAAACTATACTGATCTTTCGACTACATTCAAGTCCATTTACAGAAGCTGTGAAAAATGGGTCACTGGGTGGAGAGGTCCTGAAGATCATCATGTCAGTGAGTATCCAGTCTAAAAAGACTCCCATACAGGATCTTCCCTGACACTCACCTGGAGTAAATCACAGAATCACAGAATGGTTGAGGTTGGAAGGGACCTCTGGAGATCATCTAGTGCAACCTCCCTGCTCAAGCAGGGTCCTCTAGAGCATATTTCCCAGGATCACATCCAGGCGGGTTTTGAATATCTCCAGCAAAGGAGACTCCACCACCTCCCTGGGCAACCTGTTCCAGTGCTCTGTCACCCTCACAGGAAAGAAGTTTTTCCTCAGGTTCAGATGGAACTGCCTGTGTTTCAGTTTGTGCCCGTTGCCTCTTGTCCTGTCGCTGGGCACTACAGAAAAGAGACTGGCCTCGTCCTCTCGACACGTCCCTTTCAGATACTTGTAGACATTGATGAGATCCCCTCTCAGTCTGATTGAGCTTCATTAGCTTCCTCTTATTTAAAATAGTGAAAACTATTAGGGCTGTATTGTCTTGTCCAAAATGAGCTTTCCGTGAAAAAATGAAACTGCAAATTTTAAGTTTTCTTCTTGAAGATATGAAGGAATAGTGGAAGCTTTTACTGACAAATTAAGCCAAGTTAACTTTGAAATGAATAAACTTTGTCATTGGAATATTACCATGGAAGATTGTCAGCTAATGACATTATTAGTAGATGTCAGTGATTTTCAAGTGGAATTCTCTGGCCTCTTCTTAAGGTGCTTTATTTTCCATCCCTTCCATTTCTTTTACATATTTATATTGTGAAAGCTTTGCATAGGAATGGTTGCTACATGTATAGCCTGTACCACAGGGCCTACTAAGGCCTGGAGATCTTGCAGTATTATAGTAATAATTAGTGAGCCATAATGTCAGGGAACAATGATATACTGAAAAATATCTTTGGGACCTCAATCTGATTTCCCAGTCTGTTGATGTGGAGGTTGAAAAACATTACCAAGACAGAGAAAATACTTTTTACTTTTTACAGAGATGGTGAGATAACCACCGTGCAATTACCTACGCAAGAGACATTTCCAAATATAAATGTAAATGGTGTGTAGTCTTAAAAATAATAAAGAACATTATTTTAACAATATGACCTATTCCCCATTCCAGACTGAAGAACAAAGCTGACTCTATTTAAATGAGGTTAATTTTGTTTCAAGGCAAGGAAAGATCTTCTCTAACTGCAGGCTTAAAAGGGAAAACAAGCCTTCTATTCTCCTACAGATTTGATGTTTACGTTATATTATTATATTATATTGTATTATTTGAAGTCATTATAGCAGATCTCCTGACCCACTGGATCGTTGTGTATGATAATAGTCTCTGAAAAGACGTGGATCCTGTAAAGCAGGAAAGATCTCAGTTTCTAGAAAGAATGCTAACAGGAAATTGAAAAATGTATTTTTCTTGCTTTGAAGGGAGAGAGGAAAAATTTTTGCAACAGTAGCCAGGATGTAGCCAAGAACATACTCCGCCTTGTACATTCTTCATCTAATACAGAGTTGTGGTGGTGTTGTTTTTACAGGCACAAGTCCATTTGCCATTCATTGTTTTGGGACTCTTAATGGTTCACTTACTTACCAATTGGCTTACTCACCAATGAGGAAACTCTGACATCATTTATAAACATTTAAAATCTATACATTTTAATTTTCTCAGAAATTATCTCAGGAAGTGTATTTCTTTATAAGCCCCACCTTCTGATATAGTACTTGTATACAATGGATTTTGAAAAGACTGTGGTTTTGTTTAGTAGCAATGTTTAACAATGTTTTGCAATTGTGTGTGTCAACTAACTTTAAGTTCTTCAGGAAAAAGTACATATAGCACATATGCTGCACATATGCTGTGGAGCATGCTTGGAGTGCAGTATGCTAGAATATAAGTAATAAGCAATATTAATACATTTGCAATAGAGTACTTGCATTACAATTCCATTTGAATCTTTCTGAACAATCACTACAACAATGAACTTCTCCAAAATGAATCCTATGACTCAACCGGACCTGATCTTTACGCTACACCACCACCACTGGTGATGATCAATATTTACTCAGATTGGGCTTGTCTTTAGACCTTCTGTATCTGAAGGAAGAAACAAATCCTACAAAGGATTTGCTGCCATTCACTACAAACTGCTTTTCCATTGTCTGGAAATTTCCTGGAGAAGAGAGGCATTCAGTAACCTAAGGAACTACTTCTCACCTTTTAAAACACAGAAAAAATTCAAAACAATCCTTATTAGCGATGCCATTCTGATAGATGTTTGTAAGAAAATATCAAACCCAAGCAGAAAATTGCACTGGAAAAGTAGACTCCTATGCATATAGCCCTCCTGTGCCTGGGGGCTGACAAGGATGTAGATCAGTCGAACAAAATTTCACTCTACACCCAAAGTGTATAAAGAATTTGAAAAGTCAGAACTCCTAACTTGCATTTATTTCTCTGCCCTGTAAGGTATGATGCATCAGAGCACATGATACTAATTTTAACAATGAATCAAATTTTGCTCTCATGTTGAGGAAGACACAAAGGTTTCAATTTCTCCTCAACTGATGTGCAGACCTTCTGAATGTAAATTCAGATTTCCAGATATCACTGTATCTATTATACATGCTAACAGGATTAGCTAGCATTAGACTGGCACGCACAAGAAGCGTGATATGCAGTACGACCTGAGGAATTCTCTTGGGAGGCAAAAGGTCTAAGCTGAGGCATGCATGATTTCAAAGCAATTCTTGGTACAATTAACTGCTTGACCTGCAAGATGAACAAGCATATCATTTAATTAATTGCCCAGCTCTTTTCAGCAGCGCAGCTCATTTTTCTCATAAGTGTATGATAGTATACTGCCACTGTTTTTTATGGAGATGATCAAAGAAATTATACGTGAAATGGATGAATCAGGACTGCATTTCATGATGCCAGTAATCTCTACTATCAACTTTCTGATATGATTTTTAAGTATATACATATGTATGCATATGTGTATGTATACATGCATATATATTATATATATATTACTTAATATCACTGTAAAGATGAAACAGTTGTAATCCTACTAACAATAGTTCTAGTTCTTATGGAGATTATCTTTTGCATTTTTTTTTGTCTCCTGGATAATATGGTTAGAAAAATTAACACAAAATAAAGAGATTTTAAACTTATTAATAGAGCAAGATGTGAAATATCCAATTAACCATAATATAAAAATACTTCCCATTACTTCTGGGTTAAATCAAATATTGTCTGTCTGTATAGTCTAAAACACGCAAGTCAGAGCAAGAACCAATTTTCCTTCCCACTGTACAAGCAGATAGATAGATTTTTTTCCTTTTCTTTCTATAGATATACACACAAATGCTTAACTATTCTTTGAGGTTGGCATCTGTTTGGAAGTACAAACATGCCTTCTTCAGATTAGTGAGGAAAACACATTTGAACATCTATTCCTTAATGTGCAGTGTACTCAGGGAAGAACAAACGCCATGGTAGTTGTAAATGCTGCATAGTAACTTTTAAAAATAATGGCCATGGCACATAATAAAAACCTGTTTTCCCCATGTTTTGATGTTTCAATTGCTTATGCAAAATGACAGAGTTTCTTGTCCATAACTGTTCCCTCATGGAATGTGTTCACAAACAGAAGATCTGCTATACTGAGCTTTCATGATTTTTGTATTGGCAGCTAGACTGATGTACACTTTACCTGTGTATTGTAGATTTCCCTAAGGATTTAAGGAGATTCATCCTGAAAATCTGATTTTTCTTATATGGTCAACTTTATGTATAGTCAGGAAGATCTATGGAAATGGTTCTGTGCTATTAAAAAGCTAAAATGTGTATTGAAATTTTATCTTAGGGTCTTTATAATTATGTCAAAAGTTCTAGCCATCCATATAGTATACATATTACCTATATGCCAGAATTCATACTCATTTTGTGCGATTTTCAGTTAACTTGATCCACTTCATTGAATACAGAGAATGGATTCACCAATGACTATTTTTTCATCTTTAGGTTTCTTTTCTTTTTGATTATACTGTTGTATTGTTGTTCTTTCCTCCCTCTCCCCATCAGCAAACTTACAAAATTATTAGTAATAATACCAGCTATGTGAAGCCCAATATAAAATAACTGAAATAGTATTTAAAGAACAAAGAAACCTAGTGTCTTTACATGATTGAGCTAAACAAACCAAAAAGTATGGCTACTTGACGTTCTCTTCCCTGATTCTCCCAAAAGGAAAAGCCAAGACCAATCTGTTTTTTGTTCGACTTTAGAACAGGCTACACTTTTTCTAGGGTGCCTTAATTTTAATTTACCACATCTTTATATAATTTGGATGCTAACTGATGAAACAGTTTTCTTTTCTTTGTAAAAATATGCCTATTTATAAAACCTCTGTACCCTGTCTTTGAAATTGTTGCTAGCAGGTACAGATGCCAATGTTTGACATATATTGTTCACTACCAAATCTGTACATTTACTTCATATATGTACAGATGATATATGAATTTTATTATTTAGAAATTCTGTGTGCACCTGAAATACCATACGACTATTCCTGCAGGCCTTTTACCTTCCTAAGGCAGATAATCATAATATCAGCTGCAAAATTCACAGCAAAGTTGATCACAGTCCCCATTCCAAGTATCCTTAAAATACAGTCCAAGAAAAGCCACAGGTCTTTGAATGATGCATTCCATGTTGAAACAAGTAGAAAAGTATTTGCTTCTTTCAAAGGAAAGAAAATAATGGAAAAATGTTTCATCTGCCACACACTAGCTGTCTTTTGATGTAAAAATACCATTTTCACATTACTTTTAGAAAGAAAAATGATTGGTACATTAGTTGGTTCAGGCAGAAAAATTCCCAAAACTTATCTGTTTGCTATGTTATGTTCACTACATTTTCATGGGGTTGGTAATAAACATTCATACTCTCATCTCTGAAAAATCTGGAGGAAAGCAAACATGACCTTTTACGCAATTTTTTATGACTTAAATTTTTCTTTGGAAGTACGATCATTTCCTCCAGATGTTGCTCCCACGAACAACTTATCTGTCCAGACCCCAGATCTTGTATGGCCATGAACATTATAGTATTTCGGTTGCAAATATAGTAAAATATTAATATCCTTTGAGATAAGAACTATCTTGTCAGCCCTAATGTCTTTATAGTTAATAGGTGCTCAGAGATTGTTTGACTCCCCTAACACCACAGGGATGACTTTTGCAACAAAACTTGAACCTACACATTGATAATCACTTCTGAGCTACAGGAAGTAAAACTGAAACGATACACGTCTCATACTTCTTACTGCCCGCTATTATACAAGCTACAATCACAATCTTGTTTAACTTAAGTAGCAGCTACTGTTGACAACTTTCTAGCAGCTACTTTATTACTGCATAATAACGGCATCTTACCAACATCAATGAGTTTAATTTCAGTAAAGATATTAAAATAATTTTACAATCACTGTCAAGTCCACATCGTTCTTACTGGTGTCACCCAAATAAAACCTTTAAGTGAACAGTAATACTACCAAACTGCTTTCATCACATACAGACTGTGAAGGAAGCATGAGTACATTCGCCACAGAAAAACACCAACAGCATTGGAGGATTACAGCAGATTGGGTAGGGTTAGATTGGGTAACTTAGTGCTGATTTCTATTATCAAAATGGTCTCCCAGCTATAGTCTGTGCTACAGCAGAATTCTTCTGCGGAAAAATGTGCCTCTCCCTTTCCAGTGCTCCTAGTGGCTGTTCTTTGTAAACATTAACACCAGGATTTACATCAAAATGAAATGAAACCCTAATGGATCTGCAGCATAAAGGAATCAGTTCACCTGGGTATATATTTATTTCACAGGGGAAAAGATTCCTGAAAGGGCACCAAAACTTACACAAGCAGAAAGGGCAAAATGATATAATTAAGAAAAAAGTCAGCGGTGGTGGTGGGGGCAGTGGTGATGACTGAAAAACATACCAAGTCTTTGCTTTTAGGGTAAATTTTCTTGAGAAGTTTGAGTCTAAAGACAATACTGATGCTTTCAACAGATACTAGGTTGGGAACCAAAGTGGAGAGAAGGAAGGGTTGGATTACGCCTGTGGTGGTCTACTCTGCCCTTAGATAGACCCCCAGCTGCTTGTAAAATTGCATCCTCAATCCTCACAGAAAAATGATGAGTACAATTTTGAAAAGGTACGAAGGAACGTAAATCTTGTGAATCTGTGTGTGCAGCTCCCAGGCAGAACTGTTCATCTTTTGTCACCTTAATTCGATACACAATACTTGGGGAGAGCTAGGGTCCTCACAATAAAATTTACAACAACAGGTAGGATGAACAGAGTGTATTTTATCTAAGTAACTGGAAATGCTGAAGAAGGTGTCTCCATCACTGGAGATATTCAAAACCTGACAGGATATGGCTGTGGTCAATTTGCTCTAGGTGACCCTGCCTTGAGCAGGGGGTTGGACCAGAGGTGCCTTCCAGCCTCAAATATTTAGCAACTGTCTGTTAAATTCATGCCATTGAGAGGTCTTTGGAAGGCTGTACAGTGGTTGGAGACCCACATCCCACAACGAAAGGAATTTGCTTTTTCCTCTCATTTACACCTTTAAAAATTTCTTCTGCCTCACATAAGGTAAATGCTTTAAAAAATGTTCTCTGGAATTATACATTCTGTTTTCTGACAGTAAATGTATCACTGCATTTTAGTATTAACATTTTGACCTTACATTTTTTGGATACAACTACATCATATAAATGATAGATTCAGAATCAAAATCCACATCTATGCAAATAAAGTAATCCCAGTCTTTTGTCATTAAGACTTGTTTGTTATGCATTCTTTCTCAGAAAGGTGCTATAACTTAATGTTTTCACGAGCTTTTCATGAAAGAAATTTCATGAAATTCCTAATTTCAAAATATGTTCTTTTATATTCAGTCCTTCTTCTGGCAGTCATTTAAACTACCCTTTTTTCTTTTTCTTTTGACTTACAGAGCTATAAGTCACTGTTTAAAAAACCTCAACAAATGAGATTGACTGCCCTGAAAGCCATCAATCATATTGGCTAGTACTAAGAAAGGCCAATGCCATATTAATTGCATGCAAAATTACTGGGATTTTGCGGATGATTTTCTCTAGCAAAATCCCTCCCTGTGCTTTCTGCGTGTTGAATTATCAAGTATTCTTACTATAAAAATAGCTCAGGAAATCACTTAATATTATCAAAACATAGGAAAATCAGTAGGAGACGAAGAAGTTTTTCTTTCAAAACCTGGGTTGCCTCAAATGATGGTCAACGCACCCCTCGGAGGGTTTGAGGGCTGTGCTGTTCAAACACATGCATGTTCAAACATCATAACAGCTGCTGCAGTTCTCAGATATAGGAGTCTCTGAAAGTCTTAGCCAACTGTCAGTGTTACTAATGCAAGAACTAGTAGTATAACACACCTAAGCAAGGACAATACATTCAAATTCACTTAACCAAAAGCCACCATCGATATACTTTTAAATTCTAAAATGTGCACTCTGGTAATCAGGTGATTCCTTTTGCAGAAATTGTAGCATAACTCCTTTAAAAGAGTATTAATATTGTACGCACAGCTGTATTCATTTTAGTTTGATAAGTCTTTGTTCTTAGTTTCAACCCTCTACTTTTTCACTTTATAACTTGGGGGGATAATCTCATATTGATGAGTTCAATGTTTCTTAGGTAACTCACTGTGCAGGAAAAGATGATCATCCCCTGAGCAAGGTCTGACACCTTTCTCCCTCTCCCCCCCCTCCCTTTTTTTTTTTGAAATTGTAAGAAGGGTAGATGAAAGCATACTTTTTGAATTTTATATTGTATGTAAAATAATCATACCTCTTTCCCATTTGATCTATATAATCTCTATCTATCATCAGTCACATAAGCTTCAAAAACAACATGAGCAGATCACATGAAAGCATTCTATAGGGGCAGATGTGGAGATTAACAATTATGAGAAGGATATATTTTCACCAGCCTTCCTGACAGATCATAATATCTTTTAAGACAATTTTTTAATCCTATAAGTAACAGACTGATGACCGAAAACATTCTCCAAGTGTAGTATTATGTATGACATCTACATACGTTTGGGGAGTTGAAATCCAAAAACATACAAAAACAAGTGGGAATTCTGAACGGTTTGGGCTTTTGTTTGTTTTAAAATCAGCCTGTCAGCACTTCATGGTCCATTAAGAGAGTCATCTTGCATTCTCCTTCAAATACTATTCCTTCTGGGAGACTTTTCTCAAGAATATGAAAGGCCATATTGTGGGTTACACTCTATCTACTTTGCATACCTGCATTGGCATAGAAAAACTATAAAATCCACGGCAATGGCAGGCAAGACAATTTGGCTGACCTAGGGGCCTACAGAATGGGGTGGTCCCCATGTCCCTTCCCCATCCCCTCATTCTGCTTCCTTTCTCTTTCGCTCCCAGATGCATGCTCCTGCCCCTCTCCTGCACTGCCTGTGGCAACAGTCTGGATTATCAGTGACCTGATGTGGCTCACTAAGATAGCAGAAATCTACTTTTCTATTCCTTATTACTTATCTGTCCCCTCCTGAGCTGCTTTGGTTTCCCAAGGGGTCAACAAAGCACCAGGACAACACACAGTGCAGAGGCAGGGGACAATGGGACCATCGCTTTGGGTGACAGTGAATCAACTGATCAGCTGGGTCCTTGTTGTCCAGTTACATCCTAATTTAACCAAATATCTGAGAATTCCCTCAGTAAATGGAGTATGCTGGTAATAGGAACTTGCGTACTGCTCTGCAATCAAGAACATGCGGCTGGGTGTAGTCAGAGCATTACTGTGCTCTGAAGATGCTTTATTTTTCACTTATTCTCAGAAAAAGTAACTGAGAACAGCATACAAAACTTCAAAATTTAGTCTGAAACTAGGCCTTGACACCTAGGGAGCAAGGGATGATAGAGCTGCTTCTTTCTGTAGCCTCTTAGCTCAGCTTGTCTGAATCCAAAGGTGTGGAATTATGCATCCAGATGTGGCACTGATTATATCAATAAAAGGTGCATTCATTAACCAGACTTGGGAGCTTGTTGGGGACGGGGAAAGGAAAGGAATCAGAATTCTCAATGGTGAGGGAGGGAGTGAGGCAGGATAAATGTCTGGAAAAATTCGGTCTTTGAAAGATGGAGCCAAAATGGTGGTCTGTTCAAAAATTCAATTAGGGAAAAACAAGAATACATCCAGGAGGCCTTAAATCTTGGGACCATATTTGTTACAAATTGAGTAAGAAGCAGGTCTCATGAGAAGTTCCACATAATTTGAACATTTCTCCTCTACAAAGTTACATGAATTGTGAAGTTTACTGCAGTACTGGCTCTCCCAGGGAACAGAGTGGGAACAGCTGGATGCACAGATAATATCAGAGTATTGATTTCCTGGTTTAAACAAACCCGCTACCCTACAACAGCTTTTGTGCAGCAGTTGCACAAGTAGGAACTCTCCCTGGTCACTAAGTTTAAACTGCAGTTTGTCAAGCAGCAGCAGCACCTCTCCACCCAGCTCCTCCCAGCGCCGTGCATCCTTGGTTGGGCCAGGGCAGCAGTGCCTGAGACCAGTGCTGGAAAATGGGCCCACTATAAAATAACCTGTTTGGGGTTTTTGTACCTGTCTTTTTTCTGCTTTTGCTTTTTTTTTTTTTGGATCAATTTTCTTAATAAATTACTTGATCCAAACAAACACATTAGCTATCTTTTAATACAGTTGAACTAAGCCAGATTTTCTGAAATGAATAAAAAGCAGCTCGTTCAATCTTATCCTGCTCCCAACCTCCTCTCTCAGCCAATTTAGAGAAAAATCCAACAATTGACTTTCATTATAGCATTACTAACTACATGTGCCCTACACCAAGGGCTCAGATAAGCAAGCCAAATTTTAATTAAGGATATGATTAAGGGTCTTCTTTAACTTATTACACGTGTATTTTAGACACAGCACTGTCTACATAAGACTGACGCATTTCCAGCAAGACTGGACACTCCTTGAAAATACTGACACCTTCAGTGAAGTCTGGGAAATTAAATGAATACAGTACACTACACAGAGCCTTTTTCTGCTTTAATCCATAAATGCCTGAAATAGATTAAGCACAGATTCAGAACAACAAAGCCTACAGTTTTTAGATAACTGAAAGATAAAAAGCTGATGAGAAAACAGGATAAAGGCCAAAGCTCAAATCAAAGCAAAAATGAATGGAGGAAGGTGTTGGGCAATCACAGTGGTTAAAAAGATGCTAGGCCCTTTGAATGTCAGACTAAATACAATTTAGCAGAATATTCAATACAAACATGCACTTTTGAATTAAAGTTAAAAAACTGAGCAGTAAAGACATGCTCATATCAAGGTGCATGCTTAATTATTTACCAGGCAAATCTCTAGAAAGTGAAACTGAGTTACAGAAATCAAAGCATTTACCCTGAGCATTTGAGAACCTGAGTAAGGAAAGACAGATTAACTTGCAGAAATGCAGTGAAATACTCCTTTCAAGCCATTTTTCATTGAAAAAATAATTTAGTTAAAATTTATTTTTTTCTCTGATACTACTCATCCACTTTCTGTCAGAAATTTAGGGCATTTATTCCTCCTCAAAAGAACTACACTTTCCAGGAGAAAAAAATACATCTTGAAGGCAAGCTCGTAACTTTTAAGCCAAAATCCCATCTTTTTCTCTTTTTAAGAATTTTGATTTCTTGATGAAAAATTTTCATACAGGCATAGGCAATATGCAAACCAGTTTTAAAAGGAACACTTTGGGTCAGAAGAGTATCATGCTCTTGAAAAAGTTAGACATAACTTTAACTTTGTGAAAGAATACCTTATTTTTACCATGATCAGTTTAGCTATAAATTGGGTCAAGTACCTCAGAACAAGGGTCAGCTCAACAAAGTGTTGCATCTAAGTGGAGTAAACAAAACATATGTGGATAAAGCATGCTTTGTTAAGCTAAAACACTGCTGCAAGGTCTCAGATCCTTCTCATTAAATTATTATTCATATTATTTCCTTTCATAAAATTAAGAAAAATCCCACAATAGCCACTGAGGCGCTAAACGTCTGAGCCCTCTTCATGTGAGCAGCTTTACTGCAGCCATGCGTGCAACAACCCAGTGTGCTGGATCAGACCTGCTCTACCCTCAGCCTCTGTTGCCGTAAGTGTGCCTGTCACTCTTCAGCATCCAGGCTGAAGGGGCACCTTCTGCTACAGACGTTGTGCTATTGCATGTCAGGAAAGGGAAGAAATTAAGGTCTGCCGCAGGATCCAGCTCAGAGCAGGCAGGGGAGCTGAATCTGGTGGGTTACCTGTGCAAGAGTGCTCGAGTAAAGGAGACAACTCTTTCTACCACCTCTGCTGTGATGGAATTCAGAGAAAAATGCACTGGGTAACTTACTGAAGTTTTCCTCTTTTAGGATAACACCCTGAAGCTTGCCTTTGCAATAGCGAGAAACTTGAGCCTGCTGAAGGGCAGAGCTGGTTACAGCTAAATGGAATCCACATGCTTATACAACATGAAAAGGCAGAATAATGGAGAGAAGTTCCTGCATGTCACAACTGTAGAGTTTCCAGCCCAACTTCCTTCCATTTTCCTTACTGGCTGTCTCATTCTCATTCACATCACAACTCCACAAAAAATAAATAAAACCAGCTGGGTTTCTTTTTGTAGTATTATATCCAGGAAAGTATAGCTAAGCCCAGTGTATGAGTTACACAAATTTAGATCAGCTCAGGATGAGGTCCATAAAACTTCTGAAGTAACTCACCAGTATCATAAAAGCTCAAAATCACTGGACAAGCCAAAAGGTCTAAAAACACTGGGAAGCAGTTGAAGCAGGCAAAATTATAAGCAATTGAAAACAGACTTAGTAATAGAAAGTGTTAAGAAACTTTAGCTATAAGCATTGCTGCCAAATCTAACTATAAATCAGACAAGTAAAATGGGAGGCGAACCTTCAGCAGTCTGTTCAGAGCTTTTTAGAATAAAAGCTTGTCTGTTTATATACTTTTGTACAGTATTAGAACAGCATGGCAACTAGAATGGAAATACTACATTTTGTGTTCACTAAGAACAGGTTAAAAAAGGGATCTTCAGTAGCTACAGAAAAAGTACAAAATCACGTAACTGAAGGTTTTCTTTTAATTTTTCAATGTCCTCTAAGGTTTTGTAAAAGTATCAACATTTAAAACAAATTGCATTTCCCAACTAGCTCTGTTGAAAATGTCAGCAGCATAGTGCACACCTGGATCAGAGAGAATAAACATAATTCTTAATGAATTTAACCTCATTTATCAGCTGAACTACCTCAACAACAGGGAAAAATTGTATTGAGCACTTTCTGAATATCATGGCATTAAGATGGTGGTGAATGAGTGAGACCCCTCTTAATTTGGGATCCATAGCTAACCTTCTTCAGCCCTGTTTCAGAAGGTCCTTCCTTCCATCTGAAACCCCCAGACAAGACAATGTTGCTTGCTTCTTTTACAGTGTTTTCCATCTGGGATACATTTCACTCATCCCAGAAATATTCCACACCTTGCAGATGAGGAACAGAAGCGCTTTACCTTGGTCCTATAGCGACTCAAGAACAGACAAAATAATCCAAGCAAAGGAGCTAGAAAGTCCTTGTGCTCTCCACCGAGCTCTGGAATGCCTTACATTGAAGCTCCCCATATATCGGGTCTGGGTGCCTCCACCTCTGCTCCATTCCCAAAGCATCATGGCCTTTCCACTGTTGCCCTTTTATCTTTCCTACTGTCGCAACTGGCTCTATGGGAACATTTTTGACTTTGGATAACGCTGCTACTTTCCCAGGACCAGATAACCTCACAAGCAGCCTGACACCACAGCACTGACAGAATTTTTCTCTTACACACGCACAAGTCTTTGGCTTCTCCAACAAGCCAGAAGCAGGCAAAGAAAACCAGTGACGGGGAGAGCAAGAGGGAGTGGGGGGGAGAATGAAAAAGGAGGGCAAGAGACTTGCAGTTCATTTTTAAGTATGGTGATCCACTGACGACAAACGATCTGCTAAAACTCTCATTCACAGAAATAAGAACTACTTCTAAAATGCAAATTTTCCTGGATCAGGACTTGTGCTACTAAGACCTCTTTTGGAAATATATAAGGAAAGGAGTGGTATAAAAATATATACAGTTAAGTTGCTATTAATTGTTTTACTCATTATCATCGACAAACTTACACTAATATTTATTCTGTCCTAGATAGCTTGCTAATACCACGCAGTGTTAATTTTTGAATAATTCCAGATCACCTAAGCATTGCACATGTAAAAGCTAAAAGTATAACTGTTACTGATCTCGATAGGAGAAGAAATAAGCCAACTAACCAGCTCTATATTTTTCACAATCTTGCCTTATTTCTTCTCAGTCATATCTCTAGTTCACCTGAACAGCTAAATAAAAAGTAAAATTCATATGGTCTGCCAATTGAGTTCAGCTGCCACATCTGACAGACCTGTGACTCTTATACACAGTTTTAAGGATCCAGTATTTTACTTCTTGCTTTAAAATCCACTAGGAAAACACAACTGGAATTACAAAACTGTTGTTTACTGTAGAACAGAGCCAGGAAAATAAATAGGACAATGGATCAATGCTTATTAGACATGTTTGAGTTTCTGTTGGATGTATTTCAGTATCACTTCAAGAATACATTTACCAATACCTATAAACACCAATTGAGGGTTTGCTCAACTAAGACAACCCCCAGAATTCTTTCACACAAAACATATTATTATAGGGAAAAGTTTCACTTAATTTAATCACTTGTTGAGTCTGAGTTTTGTTTTTCTTCTTAAGCACTGAGGAAATTGAAATCTAAGAATTTTAGGAAAATGTAGACCTGAAAAGCCTAAAATAAATGAATCTCATTCATTTTGAAATAACTGAGCTGTCGACATTGCAATATAGAGCCCTTTTACCCAAGAGACTAGTTAAAAGAGTAAATCGGAAAATAAAGATATAGTGCTAGTCCTAAATTTGAATATATAAGTATATATTAGAACATATGGAGTTATCTACAATAGGTATGGTTAGTAATGAAATGCAAGGTTAAATTACAATATGAACAAGAGAAATATGGCAGGAACTGCCTGTGGTCTTTTGATAAAACTAATTCTGTATCCAGAAATTGTTTAAAAGCAGTTTCTATTTTATAAATGTATAAAATAGGAAAATAAGGTGTGAAAAGCTTGTTTAAAAAGTTATTTAAGGATGGCTAGCCATTCTTGAGCTGTTTTTTTGGACCATAGAATGCCTGGCTTCTCACAGGCCTAGCTAACATTAACCAGAAATACAACTATTTGGTTTTGAATAATAAAGACTGTTGACTTCCATTTCTAGATTTTTCCTTATATAAACCTTTAGTTTGCTGTAAAAATCCCAGTCTGATTCTTTACATGTGAATCTACATCTACTTTAAAGAGATGATCACAGCTTTACAGGTATTCTTGCAAAAATTTTCAGGAATCAGTCTGGACCACAACTTTCCAAGCCTTGATTCAATACAAAAAGACTTGACGCGCTTTGTGAAGTCAGGTCTTTGCTAGCAAGAAAATACAGAGTAAAAGTGTTAGGAATGTGTATTTTCTGCCAATGATAAAAATAAAGCAGTTGGGGTGAGGCACACAACAATGAAATGACTTACTGTATTGTTTTTCTTTATCTTTAATTTTGAGCGTTGGAATCTCTCTAAATCAACAGGAAAGGAGAACCACTGGACCAGCACATATTTAAACAATTGGCTGGATCAAGGTCAGCGTGCTCAACATTTTCCAAGAGTGAAAGGAATTCATATATTAAACAAAGTGTCTATTTTCTTTCTTAAATTATTACTCTTCAAAAGTTTCTTCTGAAAATCTACAGCCACAGTGGTGGAAGTACACAAGGTAAGGGAAGGCTGACCAAGAATAAATATAAAATAGCATGATCATTTACCTTTTATTATAGATTTGAGGGACAGTTGCTTCTTAACTACCCATTAGTGATTTACATTTTTGTTAGGTAACTGCACCATTGCTTTAAAGGCTCCCATGATGGCCCCATGTCATCCATATTCGGCCCATGTGCCACTGTGCATGAGGCCAGCTCCGGCACCGAAGCAGGCAGTGTTCCCGCAATAAAAAGCCGAGCTCGTATGGCAGAGCGGTGATGGCGAATGTCTGGCACTGCGCTCCCATCCTGCCCCAGTGCAAGGAGCCGGGCGAGCATTGTGCCACCCTGAATAAACTGGGCACGATGAGGAGTGCAGTCCAGAAAAAACCAAGTGCCTTTGTAAGGGACAGCTCATGGCTAGCTAATTAATTTTCCCTGTCAGACCTGAAATAACTCTCTTTAGGGGCAACTAGGCTTCTGTCCAGCACTACACACCACATGCCATAGTATTCTGTTATCCTGAATAACGAGACAGCACATCAACGACATTATCCTCCACTCTCTTCTAAAGTTTAGGAAATATTCTTTTTTCTATTTTTTTTTGGTTTTTTGTTTTTTTTTAAGTGGAGAGTTTTCTATCATTCAAGGTAATGGGAAGGACGAATAGAAAAATGTGGTCTGAAAACTATCCACCTATCTTTTTTTGTGTCACTAACCAGCTGCTTACTCTTCTCCATGCTGTATTATCAAATGTGTTTTTGACTTGGTCAAATATTCCCCATCTATGCTAGCATGATTAGGCTAATGGAATCATATTATATTTACTATTTACAGAGTACATGGGAATGACTTTGCAAAAGTTCAGGTTGATCAAAGCTCAAAAGATGACTTTATTTTTGGCACTTGCCATGTTTGCAGAAGAAACAATATCTAAGGAAGGGCAGTTAATGAAAGGAGTCTGTTTAATCGGCATAAAATAAACAGTTACAAGCAGGTTGCACAGGGAAAAGCTATAAAGAAACAAGTAACTCACTATGCTATTGTTTTCTTTTCAAGCTCTGCTCACAACAGAAGCTTTTCAACAACTGTACTTAAATGCTTCAGTTTCAACACTGAATTCCACAAGGAAGGAAAAAAAGCTTTCAATCCTTTGTCCTACCGTGCTCACAAGCCACCCTGGATCTTGTGTAAGCCTTGTGAAACACTCCTCAAATAAAAGGTGAAAGCACAAACTAGGTTAAAAACCAAAAACAAAAAACAAAAAAAATTGTACATCAGATGCAAGTAAAAACAGTAGTGGAGCTTAAGGACTGCATTTTAACTGGAAAAATAAGCGTCACTGAATAAATAAGCGTCTCTTAAAACATATATGTAGACTCAAGAGTACATGCTGAATTTGAGAATGCACTGCCCTGCTGGAAATCTTTACACGATGAGATTCTTTATTCAAGTGGGATTTACAAAATGAAACCCTGGATTTTCTTCCAATAGTAAACATTTATGATGCTGTTTTGATCTTAAGCTCCGAGTAGAATCAGATGCTAATAATGCCTATACTCCCTTTGGAATAATAAAATAAAAAGAAAGAAAATATACTTTATCTTTCAGTGGCATTTCATTCTAAAAGAGATTCAAAATTTGAAGTCACCAGAACTAGAGAATTTCAAAATGCCAGTTTTGAACAAAACTCTCTTTGGCAAATTGATTTTTTAAGATAACATGGCTTCAAACACTTCTCTTAGGAAATGAGATGAAGTTACAGTTCTACTACTGGAAGAAAGGAGTGCTATATAGAAACCACTCTCTTCACCTGCTGCCTTCTCTTCAAAGTTGTCACACAGAAGAGTCACTGCTTTGAATGGAAAGAGAAGCTGGAGTGTGAAACTGAGTTACAGATGTGGTGTATGTGAGTTTGTTCTCCTAGTGCTATAAACTAGATAGATAGTAATCTTTTGCACTATAAAAGCATCTCATTTGTGATTTGGAACAACAGTTTTATGCTGGAAGCCATATCCTTATGTACTGTATATATTTATTTTTTCAACTGTAGTTGCAGATTTTATGTGAAGGGAAACTGATTTAACTGGCAACATTTCAAACAGGTACGTATAAAAGTATTAAAAGGTTTTCTTTAAAAACTGCCCAGCAAAGAGATTAGAGTAAAAAGCAGGGGCAAGGATGAGGAGGGCACTTGTCTTTAAAATAAATGAATAAAAGGAGCCATAAAGCATAACAACGAAAAATTGCACAGACAAAAAAAAAGAATAAGCTTTTCAGGTCATGGTATCTCACAATACAGGAACAAGAGAACATTCAAAGTGCTTAAAAAGTCGCAAGCTGAGAACAGCTGAAAGAGCAAAACTTATTCACCAGGCAAACAGAGCATGGAATTCACTGCCAGAAGGCGCAGCGGAGACTTTGCTTTTAGGAGAATCAGAGAGGATTTTTTTTCTTTTAATTGTTGGTGATGATGGTCATCCCTGTTGCTGATGTTGTCAAGACACTTTCTCTGAGGCCCAGGTTGCAATTGCTTATACTTTTCATTTTTCAGGCAAAAGACCTTCATTCTGCAGCAATATCCAGTAATGGAAGCTTTGCAGTTTCATAATTGCCTCAGAGAGTGTCAGCGTGATTTCTGCACCAGGGAGTTTGAGATTTCTGGACTTTTGTTTTTAATTTCTTTCCTTAAAAACTAAAAAGCAACTGTCCTTGAAGTAACACAGATGAAACACTGATTACTGGTGGCATTCTATGCTCTCAGGAAAAACCAGGAAAATACAGGAAGGAAGCTTCCACCAGCTTACTTTTCACAAAAATTAAAAGCTGTGTGCTGAATGATTCTAGAAATGTTTTCGCATAACTTTTATTCCAAAATAGATGTTTTGAAAATAGGAATTAAACTTGAAATTTTCCACAGAATTTTCTCCCTCCAGATGTGATGCTACTTTGCCTACAAGTCTACCTTGGTCCTTTTCAACATCTGATATTGGCCACTGCTCTCATCCTGTTTTGCCTTGAAGGCAGATGAAAGGCAGCTTACTCCCTTCATTCAAGGTAGTATATATTTTCTTCAGTTAGATATCCCACCCCAGAATAACACTTTGTTCATATGAGTAAGGATTCTAGAAAAAAATCTAGAATTAGTCTAAGGAGTCTAGAAGGTAGAAAAAAAGTACATCCCTGAAGCTGCAAACACAATGGCATCGAAATACAAAAGACAGGAGAAATTTGCAGTGTGGATAAAAGAACAACTGCATCAAAAGGCACATGTTTTCTGAGGAAGCTAGGAAGGGCGGGACATCAAGGCTTTTAGCGAGAAACTAAATACAGGAGAAATAAAATTGATGGTAATTGTAGTGCTCTCTAAGATACAAAACAGCTGCAGTGCCCCAAGAACAGGGGGATGATGGTAGCAAGATGCACAACAGCACAACAATTCATAGCACAGTCGTTATGATGTGCAACATCTGAGAACTCTGAAATTTAGATAGAAATTGAAATAAAGCTATATCACAGGTTAGCTATATTCAGCATTTTTGTCTGATTCAGAGTAGGCACGATATCTGTTATACCACAATGTATAATACCATAGCAGCTTGCTGATGCAGTTTCACCGTGGACTTCTCATTAGGAATGGGGTCTGTAATTACCATCTGAGGCCTTTGATTTAGAGGTACTTTTATGTGCAGAGCTACTAGTAAGCTTTTCACTGTTGTGGGAGGTGAAGGGAGAACGATAGAGGAAGGAAGGAAGGAAGGAAGGAAGGAAGGAAGAAAGAAAGAAAGAAAGAAAGAAAGAGGGAATTGTTTTGTTTAAAGTAAGGCTTGAATGAAACCTGCTTTTTAAGAAAATTCCCATGGGGAAAAAAGTCTCAATTCTAAGCTTTTGGTTAAGGAAATTGAGGAGTTCACAATTTTATACTGAATTTTAGCTTTTTTGCACAGCTAAGTTGTATCATCTTAAATTTATTTCTGATCATGCTAGGTATGCTTGCAGAGGAAATATATACATATGTATCTATATAAGAAAGTTCTATCAAGCTGTTTTCATGATCAAGAGACATGTTGGAGCAGAAAGAAGACAAGATATTTTATTTAGCTACACCTGTCCTTAATGTTTTAAAAATCATACTAAATTAAAAATAGAAGAGAACATTTCATAGTACTCTGATATGATAGCAGTAAGAACATAGCTTTACTGCTACTGCCATGTAATGATATGTAAAGAAACAAAACATGACATGTATAGAGTAAAATGGTATTTCAAAATTCTGAAAGATTTTCTCAGTAGCCTTTTAAAACTCTTTTCCATGATTTCAGCTTTATGGAAAATATAATTCCTTTAATTCTAAAAGGAAATTAAAATACATTAAAAAATTAAAGACAGATACAGGACTTCTCTCAGCTGTTACTTCATTAACTGTCATTATCTTAATCTTAAAGTTTATGCATGTGAGGTTGTATATTAATAGAGGCTTACAAAAATCATATCCTATTTTATTACTTTAAAAATAAAATATTGACATGCATCTTAACAATCTAGAACTTATTGATAAGATAGTTACTTATTGATAAGTAACACTTACCAATTTAGTAAGTCCCCAGAAGAGAGTTTATATAAAACAAGTCTTTGAGTTCTGTCAATAATTTATTCTTTTTGTGGATTTTATATTAAATAGTGTAAGAGAGAAAGGAGAAGCCTACTCTTGAATGTGCGTGATGGAATTATATCCATGCCTAATCTATGACAAGCGCTACTGCCTTGAAAGAGGCTCTTGAGGCTGTCTCTGCTGTCACAGTCCTACACCATGGATACATGGAGCTAACTGTTGAGCTAGAAAGGTCTCTTCCATGCCTACAATTTGCGTTACCAGCTTAAAACTGTTCTTGAAACTGAGAAGCAGCCCTACTCCCAAGGTTTGCTTGCATTTTGTGCTGCTAATACTACAATACAGAAATTGTCCAGGTCTCTGATTTTAAGGTTTGCCATAATATGCCTCTAGTTTGTCTGCTAACCTGAAACCAATCCTGACCCCAAATACATATTAAGGTAGAAGTAATGAAATTAAAATATCAAGACTTAGTAGGTCTGAAAAAAGGCATGCAGAAATAAAAAAACTATCCTTAGAGCTACTTGTACTGCAGTTCACCTCCAGGAAGGTTCATTCTTCCTTTAACCACCTGCTGTGACAGATGGACAAAGACTCACAGCTGGGTCCAGGCCTACACAAAACCTTCATCCCAAGTTTCTTTTACTAGAGCATATCTTTGTTAGGATACACGCAACTTCCTGTATTTAAACTCTCCCCATGACGCTTCTCAGACTCAGACTTTCACCCATGATTAGTTCACAACTCATAACTTAATCAGGTCAGTTTTAACACTTTTCTGACAAGACTACTAATTGTCTTGGCCTAACTTCAGAAATATAGATGTCCCCTGGAAATGACAAGATGGAGCTATTTACTTCATGGAGTTTAAACCAAACCTGTAAATGATTTCCCTTATTTTACTAAGCTATAAAAATAGTTTGCAATCAATTATGAGGCAGGTGTAACTTCTTTTTCAATTGAAATCAGTATCTTATGATAACATATATTAACATAATATATTATACAGTCATATGAAAAAAACTACATACACTTCACTTTCAATTCTTTTTTGGAGTTAAAGGTATTAATGAATTTAAGGTGAACATTCTGTTAGTAAAATTGTATTTATACTACTGTCATAGCATCCTTCGAGGTAAAATTAAACCTGTAACATTTTGTTTCTTGTCAATATTGGAACTAACATTCTGGCTATATAAAAATATTTGCTTTACATAAGAAATACTCCTATCATGAATTTTGTAGGCTGATAACATGACAAAATTTTATCATGTTTCAGATTTCACTGCATAATTCTTGGTTATTTTTTCAATAATAGAAGTTGTTAAAGAAAGAATCTATAAAGGGAACTGAGAGGTTCAAAATCTCAGACCGTCATTCACATTCTAGTTGGCTACCATGAATTCATAAAAAAGAAACATAAACTTCATACTCTTTTGTAAAAAGAATAAGCAAGGAAAGGAAGTGCTTAAAAAATTTAATAGAAATAGAGGGGTATCTTTGACTTGTAGCCACGCTTAATCAAGGTATTAAATTTCCCTTTTCTGAGGCTGTCAGCTTACCTTGCTGAGATTCACAAATTCTCTCTTAAGCGACCTTTGTATTGGGTCTGTATCTATATTTTATTCAGAAAACAAGCTGAAAGATGGATATGAAGAGAGTGTCCTAGCAATAGAACACGAGGAGCAGAACACAACACTAGGTTTGCCTGATGCACGTTGTTTTCTTTCCTTGTTTTGGTAAGATACCACCATTGTTCTTACACAGACATGGAAGAAAAGACGCGCAGATGAACGTTAGGAAATATCGATTTAGGAAATTTGATGGGACAGCAAAAATATGTACCCTGAATATGAGCAAAAGTCAGCAAAAAGTGAAGGATAATGATACAAGTACCTGAGAATAACAGAATGGATAAAGAAAAAGGATTCCATATCGGAAATAAGTAGAGACACAAACAAATAAAAGGGCCACAGAAAAAGGAAAGAATAAGTAGTAAAGAGAAAAACAGAAAGAGAGATAGAGAAAGAACCATATACTATTGGGGAAAATTAAAAAAAAAATTAGAACTAAGAAGAGCGTTGAGAAGAAATTAAAAGGAAAAGGCAAAATTTTCAAGATTACAAAAGTGAGTTTTCAATATATTTCTAGTATTTGAAAGTGATTAATTTAATAATTAGTTCAATGATTCTAAAAGAAAAAAGTTTTATAAGTAATTATTTCTCTTCTGAATATGGGACTTGAGCTACTTTGAAAATTTTATTCAAGGGCAGAAATTCTCTTGAGCAAAGGAAAGGGATTTTGGAGAGAACAGCTTTAGACAACATGTACAGTTACAGAAAGGTTAATACAGAAAAAGGAACTGAAAAAATGGATAAAAGAGAAATTAAGATAAGAAAGTCAGTGAGAATAAGGGACTCTTCCAGCTTTTACCCAAATACAGAATGAAGAAAGGAAACAGGAAATGAATACAAATCAGGGACTTCCTTGACAGAACAAAGCTGAGCGTTAAAGGCAAACCTGTCATTTCAAACCTGAGTGTTTGCACTCAGTTTGGTACCTCACTCTTCAGACATGACATTGAAATAGAGAATTCTCATTCAATTAGTAACTTTGAGCAAAATACTCCTCTTAGGTCATCATGTTACAAGAGCAAAACCATGTTTTAAATTAACCTAATTCATAGGATAGCATGTAATTGCACTGCTTCAAAACCAGTTAAAGAACAGGAGCATGGCTCTGTGTCATAACTCCTCCTTATTTTCTCCCTCTTTCCCAGGGCAAGGTATTACTATTGGCTACTTAAAAAAAGAATTTATTTCAATACATTTTATTTTGTAGGGAAATGTAGTTTTGGGTGGCCTTAGCCTGAAATGGAGCAGAAGAAATATGTTGCTTTTTCTCCCCAGTTCTCTTCATTGGTTTCCCGAGCAAAATTAAGGAAGAAGTATCAGCCAGCGAAAGGCTACTCCCACTCCTTTCTTAAGGGATACTACAAAAGGGGCCACAGAAAGGTACCTTTGTGAACTCTATGACCCTTTTACTTTCTTAAAGGAGATAACCTTTAAGGTGATCAGTCAAAAGCAGAGCCGTGTATTAGAAGATATAAGATAGCCAGAAGGAGTAAAACTCCCTGGTATTTGGCATCTTTTTCTTCTTTTGTCCTTCCCTAGGCTGGTCCAATAAAGGCACTTAAGACTGGAGAAGGGCAGCAGGAGCACTGGAGAAGCTGGGGAAGGACAGAGTCTGCTCATCCTTCCCTCTTTTCTCCCTGCTCTTACCATGGCAGGTCTCACTCTAGCTACAAGTTAAGGTAACGACAATGGGTTCTGGCATTATAGAATTTATAAAATACTCTTTAGGTCTCTATGGTATATGCCCACTCCTTTCCTAGTCCCATCATGAAATGCTTATGATGACTTCTGGTCCCTACCTTCTGCGTATAGCTGGCACCAATCGTGGATTGATATGCAGGGCATGAGACTAATTCATTGGCCCCTGGAGATCATACTTAACCCTCAGCTCTCATAGCCTGAACCTATTTGCTCCAATGAATATATGCTCATCTAAATATAAATATAATTTTCTTTTGTATTATTATACATTTCTCAGTACTGGAGAGTTAGCAAGAGAGGATCCCATCTCTGAATATAGGCAGTTAAGACAAAGAAATTTTAGGGAAAGATACAGAAAAGTAAGAAATTCTATTGATAATAGATGTGGAGATAAATCTTGTGTTTTGACTGCCAGTAGAGTTTTTTTTTTTTTATTCCCCCTTCATCTTTTTGGACTACTGTATCTTTGTCAACCTTACAAGTTTATTTTGCCCCTACTGTCATAGCTTTAATTGGAAATATTTTAATAGCAGTCTTGGTCCTTGAACTGGCTGTGGATCACTAATTGTGAGGTTTTACAGTCAATCATAAGGCTGAAAGAGCCCTATGGCTCTTTTGGGGAAAGAAGAAATCAAAATAGTTCTTTGTTCATATGCTAAGAATGCAAAGGCACTCTAAAGAAATTCTTTAGGTTTACGATGCTAATTTCAACTTTCACTCAGGATGATGTATTTTAAGGAGCACATTTCTATTTAATTTTTTGACATCCTTGCAAATAAAAAAAAAACCTTTCTTATTCACAGAATTTAATAATGAGCAGAAGCTGTAAAAAAAAAAAAAAGTGGTAAGATGTAAGTCTGGAAAGTATTTGCTTGAGTGCCTATCTAGTATTGTAAAATGATTAGCCAAACAGATCCTGGTATGGATCCCAGTAAAGATGGTTTATACCAGTAAAAGCTTCAAATTATTTATTTCAAATGACAACTCTGTCTTCAAAAGAGATCAGTCTATATTGCAAAAGGATCTTTTGTCCACTTACATTAAGGTAAAGGATCCTAAATTTATTTTGGTTTGGGGCCACCGTCAGTATTGGGAGCATTAGTAACAATTGTGGGGAAATGGACCAGGGCTAATGAATAAAAAAAAAAAAAAGATAGGCACATGTAGTTTCAAGAAGAGATAAATAGGAGAAACTATGATCTGTGGAGGCAAAAGCAACTTGCAGCTTCCCTGTTCTGCATAACATTTTCCTCTCTCCTGAAAGCAAGGACCTAAAGGGTGCACACCATCATACCTGTGGCACATGGAGGCAATCCACATACGTGCACCATGGTCAGAGAACCCATCGGGAGGGCAGCTGCCAGCATGTCTGCCAGGACTAGGAACTGATATAACAGTGTAGTCAAGCCTTTCATGTACAATAAAGCTTCAATCTTTTTTTTAAATCCAGATTGCATGAATTTGATAATCATTTCCACCTGCCTGACCACTGTTTGAAACATAATGTCACTTACCAAAGCATATCTAGAATCAGCTAGAATCCTGCATCTGCAATTACATTACATTTTCAGCTTATCTGAAACCAAAAGCAAAATCTTGATGACAGAATTCACACAGAGTGAAATCTGAGTTTGACCTTGGGAAGACGAAAATTCTTTAACTGAACATTCATTGGCCCATCCTCTTAGTTTTGATCAATATTAATGTCTAATCTTAGTAAATCTTTATACTATGCCAAGGGCAGGAGAATCAATGATTGCTTATTATGACAATAAGTGAAAATATAATCCTATATTTTATTTATATATAGACACACACACACACACACACGTATACGTATTTTTTTTTTAAAGAAAGCAATTATCGGCCAAAATTAAAGTTTATAAAACCATCTGTCTCAGGGTCCACCAGCTAAAAATAACAAAACTTTCTAGGCAGCCACGCCTGATTTGAAGACCACAGAATATCTGAGTTTTTTTCCTCAGTGAACCAGTAAGCCTCACCTCATTTAATACATGTTATGTTGCAAGGAGATTATTCTATACGGAGATCCTCCATTTTTTAGACAATCAATAGACATTCAGAACTTGTATTCAGAACTCAAAACTGAACACCATTCTCTTTTTGGTCTAAAGAGCTCTTTTCAAGACTTCATTCCCCTACATTCAGGCATCAACAAAGAGTTCCTGGCTATACTGAAAGCAGTATCCAAATTTCCATTGATTTCAACATAAATTTCAGGGTCTCTCCCTAGGGAAATGAAGAGTGTCAGTAATCTTGGGAAACCAGCCAAAAGGCTAAAACAGCCAATATTTATTAACCATATTTAATTTCAAAGTGTCCTAGATTTGTTTCTAAAAACTCTGCCTAGTCTACCAACATTAGTAAACAGAACGTGCTTTAATGGGATGGTAGTGTCACTATGAAAGGTTATGTAGATGAGATGGAAGTATATAAGAAGTTGGCATATTAATGGTTTAGTTCCTCTAATTCCAGATCTAAAAGGAATTTTTAAGCCCATACGTAGGCTGTACACAAAACTTACTGCACAATTAATTTTAATTAAGATTTTTTGAGTTAGATTCCATATACATTAGTGACTTTTGACTTTGCTGATTAAGCATTCTAATGGGATACCACATGTTCACAGGGGCAAACAATCAATCAGTGCAATATTCAAATCTCTTCATCAATGACTGTAGCAATCCATCCTTATCGCACAGTCAGCAATCCCCCGCTTTTAGCTACCAGCCACACAAAAGCTGCTGTAGCCAACCTCCATTTGTGCCTCTTTGTCACAAGATAGAATACCATTTATAAAGACAGTTAAAAAAGGCAGTCATATGTTACTAAGTTTTCTAACACTTGTCTTTTGATACAGCCTTTGTCTTTTGGCTAAGAAATGAAACCGTCAGCTGATTTTACTGAAATCTAATTTATACCTACTTAATTATGCAGCCAACGAGCCTCAAGGGATTATGTGGGAAGCCAATGGTACATTCTTTGTCATCATAAATATTGTATTACTTCAAATGTACTTTGGAAATTCTATTCTCAGCATTTCTTAATGATATTCAGAATTCCAGAAGAGAATAGACCCTTATCATCCAATGTTAGAATAAGTTCTACTGCTTGTGCATTATTTTTCAATTAGTGCAATATCAATCTTCCTTTATACTTCACTAATCCAGCAAAAGATAATATTATTATGGTAGTCAAAGGGCTACTGAAGCTTCTATTAAAACACTTTTGATCAAACATTTGTAACATTGTTGCAAAACCTTTACTATAATAAGGAAACGCCTTCATACAATATGTTAGCCCATTAAAAATACGGCATACTTTCAGATATGTACACTAATCTATTTTTTTTCTTAATACAGTAAAATGTTACTAGGTTTGCACATGTCTTAAAACAAACCCACAAGTTGTGGAGGAGTATTTTATTTCACGTCTGCAAAATAAGCAAACAAATTATTTTCCCTCTTGATTTTTTTATTATTTTTGAAAAGAAATTTTAAAAGGCAATTAAAATAGATACACGCACTGAAATAAAATATACTGCAAGAAAGTTATGCGCAGTAATTATTTCCAACTATTCAAAAATCTTTCTTTATAGACACCTATTCATAATCACCTTAAGGACTTTTCTCTAGCTTACTTGCCAAGGCTCCTTCATTTTGAAGGATGTCACCACGCTCGATCCAAAACTGGTGTGCTTTGTAGCTACTTAAATGCTTCCTTCACTCTTAATTGCTGACTAATAACATTAAAAACAACCCCCAATGCAAACAACTGATGTGCATTCCCTTCCTTTCTTGCCCTCACTCTGTGCAGGTGCAAACAGAACGTGCACGGGCTGGTTTTCAGTAGGAACAAGTGCTCCAAAAGGCAACGGATGTACAAACCACCCAAAAAGCCATGCAGAAATCACGTTTAAACTGTTTCTTCTGGTTAAACATACAGCTGCTCACTAATGATGATTTACAAGATACAACATGAGCTGAAAACATAATGAAAAGGATCTTGTGGGTGCATTACATAGAATATTATCTACGTGTGTGGGGCAATGGCTTTACCCAGAGAACATATAAAGAAGGGTCATGGTTGAAAGGTCACAAACTGCTGCTGCGATTGCTTTGACTTGAATGATTTAATACCTCTCCTTCCACAGCTACAAAACAACCGATTTTCCTTCCAGTAAACACCAGTATCACTCTTGATGGAGGGCTGTAGCTTCTTTCCCAATACCTCAGAGCACAAGGAGAGCGGTGGGATGGGACTCTGCCTTCACAACTACTCCCCCCCCTCAACGGCAAATGTGTTTTCCTCTAAGCTGCACACACTTCTGATAAGCAGAGCTAGTGGGACTAATCATACCCCAAAAGCCAGGTGGACATACAGTGCTTAAAGCTTCTTAACATCAGTAGTAGCTCCCTTTTCCCCCAAAATGAGTCCAAAACACGAGAAGATCGATGTACAAAGATGACTTCTTTTATGGGTTAAAAGGAGGTGCCCAGCTCATGCAGAGTCAGTGGTCAATGGAATACCCTGCTTCCCCAAACCAGTGCGGTACAAGACAATTATCCCAAGTTCAACACTGTGTCATAGCGACAGTTTCCAGAGATCTTTATGAATGAAGCATGCACAGTTGCTGAAATTGAAGATAAAGTTCCAAATGAAGTTCCCAGATACCATTTTACTTATAAATTATTCCCACTCTATTTGTATCACTGCTTTTGAAGCTTTAATGAGAACTTCAGATGAAACATAGTTAAGTGTGACAGCTACTATTACTCAGATATAACTCAAAGTGTATGTTTTAGGTCTAGACATGCAATAGGAGAGAGCAAACAAGTCATAAGAAAAGGAAAGCGTAATGCTAAATGCAAGTAGTTTATACAAACATAGCACAGATTTTTTTTTTTCAAATTAAAGAAATAATTTCTTTTCATTAGTTTCAGACAGGTTTTTTTACTAGGACATTTCTTGAGAAATGTTTACAATGAAGTAATTGAATTTTTTTTTTCTCCTCTCTCCTTCAAAGACAGGCATTATTAATCGAAGTTTAGAAGTTGACCACAGTGGACCTCTTAAAAGAAGCTTTTATTTCTGTGGAAAAACAGAAAAGTACTTTTCCTTGTACTGTTGGATATGGGATATTTCTTTACAGATTTTCACTGATCATAGTAGAACCACACTTGGTATTAATTGAGACTTCTATGACTGAGTTTGAGAGACCTCGCTGTAAAGAAGTGAAAAGTCTTTTCTCATTTTAAGCAAGAAAAAAACTCTTAATAAATTTCACATATAAGTTATATGGTGATTAATCAACAGATAAATGTGTTATTGTCAGCCTAAGCTTATTAGTACTTTACACCCAAGATGTTGTCACTTTCAGAAGCTTCTTATACCCTATCCCTTTTTGAGTGGGAATCCCATATATATTTCATTTTGCTCATCTCAGGAAAGCCTAGACCAGTTCATCTGAGGACACCGTTTTACAAAAACTATCCACATGTCATCCCATACGTTCATGATCTAGAGCATTTTTAAAATAATGTATTATTTCTTCTTTGTTATATGTGCTCCTCTGAATCAGTATGATGTTGGTGAGATGGCTATTCTGGCAGGGAAAGCTGCAACTAAGGAATTCTCCGGGGGGTTATGTGGTGGGTTAACTGGAAAGCTCTAGAAATGGCAGAGGAAAAAGAAACATCAGCCAGACAGCTGAAAGTGACAGAACAAGCAATATTTAAGAGCTAGAGATAGTCTGGGAAACGTTCATTACTTTTAGAAATCTTTATCATGTTTTTGCATTTTACTGATATTGGCCTGTTACTTGACATGTTACTTAAAACATGCATTTATCTGCGAGAAGGGAGAGGGGAGCTTTCCAGTTAAGATAACTGCTGTAACACAAGCTCCTTTCCTGCCTCTCCCCACACATCAAACCAAGCCCCAAGTCCACAATCTATGTACTGAAATTACCTGTTTACATAGCACCAATACTCTGAGTACCTAATAAAAATAAGTGTGTGCTCTCAGGGAGCTTGGTTAAAGTCAGAGTTCAACCAAGAGGTGGTAATGGGCTGATCACAATAATTCTTCTGTTTTTTATTTCAGGTTCTACATATGGTGCCTGGTGGCCACATCACCCCAAGCTAACAGAAAAGGTATTATCCCTTCGGATCCTGACATCAACCACTGGGAAATCAGAGAGGTTTCAGTGCTAGCAGGATGCAAACTCTGTCAGCTGAGGAAACCTGAAGTGTCCCAGATACTGCTTTATACTTCCCAAGTCCTTTCTAGGTCTTGTCATACAGCGTACTCACATTCAAACCAAGCCTTTGGCGGAGGGGGAAAATTAGACATCGGCTTGTTTTGACTTCTTGTCGGCTCTCATGTCACAATGTGTCTCCTGGCTCACACCTGACTAGTTTCTGTGAAAAATGTGGCTAATAATGTTTCTGTCACCCTTCTAGGTCTCATCAGCATATGCAAGTCAGGAGCTCCATCTGCAATCAGAAATAACAATAACCTTATTCACAGCTAACCTAATGTGAGTTTTCCTGAAAGGAAAACAAAGCTTAAATTCAATGATGGAGTAAGAAGGAATTTCTGTTGACCCATTCCACATTCTATTAGAACATACTAATAAAATACCATAGGTTTACATAGTGCTTTACAAACATAAGTCTTTTCAATGCCTTATAAGAGTTGTATGACCATGGTTTGAGCAACTTATCTGTCACAGAATTGCTGATTCCACATACTAAAGCTATCTATAAGTTTTCTCCCATCTTTCTTGATTTGTGCTGACGTTGTACTTTCCATATTACATCCTCTTCCTTTATTATATATTGATTTTTATTCCTAATAACTGTACAATTGTTTTCATCTTTTTTATTTTCCATTTTAATGTACTTATGTCACACGAATTTATCTGCCACAGCTGGAGGTGCAGTCTAATTGAATAAATTATACTCACCTGATAATATATTAAAACAACAGCAAGCTCATTCAGGTTATATGAAACAACAGCCTAACTGAAACAAATTTTAAGTGCCTTTATACAAACTTAGGTACTTTCAAACTGTATTCTGCTTTACTGTCTAAATAGTCCATTGAGTAAACTAAAAACACAACCAAATAAGTCATATAAATACAAATATTTTTAAAATTGTAGCTCGATAAAATTGTAGCTCGATTGTAGCTCGATCCCCAGAGAAAACCAGCTTACACAGCTAAAAGAGAAATACATCTTTTTCAAGGTTTTCCTCAACAACCTACGTTGTCTTCTAATAAAAGAGACATCCTTATGGCCTGGGCAGCGGGTTTTTGCAAAATACGTCTTGTGTACAAATGCAGCTTTTGACTGTCTCAAGATCTGGGGAACATCTGCTTACCTTCGGTGTCCTTCTACACCACACTGGGTGACCAAGCACATCACAGTGAAACACCACCACAGTGAAACACCAAACACCAGAGAATGCAAAGCTCAAGTCCTACTACCTAGGGACAGCAAGACACAAGGACACAAAACTCTACCATCAATGCTACTACTGTATTGCAGTGAGCACACGATATAGCAATATTTTTGAAAAGGCATAAATCACTGAGATATTTATATCACATCCAAAAAAGTTTAGTGTATTCGGGCATTAGCTCCTACCGAAAATTACTGGATGCTAAGCTCTTAAAACACCTTAAAAATTAATGCTGAAGAGCTGTCTTTATCAGGCAGAAATTCAGAGTGATTTGGGATGGGAATTTTCAAAAACATACTATTTTTACACTAATTCTATCTTGTGAGCATTTTCAGAATGCAGCAAGGTAAGGAAGATTTTCCAGAATGAATGAAATCGGCTAGTTCATCTCAATTGCAATGTGAACACTTACAGCTTTGAACTTTGGGCTCTCAGCACAGACAATCTGTACCTCTTTTAAAAATTGGACTTGGGAACCTAGACACTCTCATGAATGAGAGAGTAGAACCGTCCTCAGCCTGAACAAAATACTCTGCTTTGTCATCTGCTACATGGTATGAAGGGACTAGTTCATAAATTACCTTCAGTGTCTCCAGTCTGATTTGATTTTGGGAGAACACAGAATACGGTCCTTGCACGCCTGTAATTGTCATCTCCCTCCCCTCCACCTCACGCGGCACCTGAACTCCTGAGGGAAATGTCCTAGTGGCCAGGAGAGCAGGTCTTCCCTGTTCCTCTCTTCTGACACATGCACTCAGGTAGTGCCACCTCTCTTAAGAAGTCAGGCTTGGGCCCCACTTCTCTAGATGCCTGAAGATTAATCTTGTGTCTGGAAACAGAAGTGTGAATGCTATGCCTTTTGTATTTCATCACATGTTTCTATAGTTTAAGAAACTGTAAAAACATCCAGACTAACTCATTTTAGTTAATAATTTCGCAGGAAATTAATCTGGGGCACACCATAGTCCACAAGAGAAGTTTTTTTGAATAGAAAACCCTCTTAGAAATCTGGTTTGGGAAGTAAGCTTTACCATATGATTTCTACTCTCTAAGAACATTCTTATTACAAATGCAATCTTAACAGAAAGATATGCTAACAGTTCTCTTAACATCAGCGGCTTTGAGGACACTACATGAAGTGAATGAAAAGCTGGGGAAGGCAAAAGTCTACTATCATCCAGCCTACTAGTCAGAGACTGAAACAAAGTTATGACTCCTTTCTGCTAGTATAGCTATTTGATACCAAGAAATAAAAACTCAAAACTGACTATTTTCAAGTTTGGTGTCAGGAAAAAGAAGTTTCCAGAACAGAAAGGGAAGGGGACATTTTCCAGCATCATGGTTTGTTTTTCTGTTTCTCTTTCTTCCCTCAGCAGATACCTAGCTCATTCAGAAACCTTGCTTGCTTTCATTGAAGGAGAAAGAGAACCAGGCTGGAGCCAGACTAAAGCACTGATCCGCTACTGCAGCTCTTTGAAGTTACATATGTACATGTCCCACGCATGCATGCACACAGATATATCTACAAAGTGTTTGTGTGTATATAATATGTGTGTGTGTGCGTGTGCACATATATGTATTTCCTTGTGTGTGTGTACACATTTGCATTCAAATAGATATATGCACACTTATATCTAAAAAGTATATATATTTGCAGGCATTTTTATGTATGCATATGTAAAATATATATAATGTACACATATCTAGTTATGTATATATACTGACACACACACACATTTTATATTTTATATTTAAAACTGGGTTGTATTTTCTTTTGAAGTACAAAATACTACCTATGATATTCTATGGAAATATTCTATGGATATCTCCAGTCTGATCAGACCACATTTAGAAAGTTTAAGGTTAAGACTATGTTTGCTGGAAGACCATCAGCTTGCTTATTACCTGGGATCAAGAGCTCAAATCTTACCACTTTGGTTTTGTCTTGGGAGTTTGGATACTATCACGTGAATACTTGCATGTAGTCATGCAATATAGCCCCAATTTCACCCACTAATTACATTCCAGATGTACATTCCACACTGATACTTACCACTAATTGAAGACATTTAAAATAATTGCTTTAATGAATGCACCATTAAGAAATTCATCTAATAATTCTACTCTAGATTGTTTCCAACAAAACCTCTGGAGATATAACCGATGATTGAATCTACATCAAAACCACTGTTTAATCTTTAATGTTTGGTATTTGAGAAGTATCCTAAACCCACTACAACAAAAAAGTAAATGAGTCAAATCTAACATTGATCTATTTCTAAGTACATCAGTAAGATATTAACAGGAAAGAATTTGGTTCTATTTCTTTTAAGAGCTTGATTGTTAAGCTTGTAATGTCCTCGTTTTGGAGGTCTTTTTTTTGCTGTTTTTCCTCTGCTGAATGAAAGACAGCTCCAGTCGAGGACACTGGTTTACTGTCGCTGGATTTTATTCTCCTTTTCATTTTCAGTAATTGCAGTAAAATAGCTGCTCTTCAGGGGCATATTAGGAAAAGAATAGTAATTAAGCTTAGCGAGGTATAATCTGTATAAAAAATGAATTTGAACCAACTCAGTGTAAAACTAATGTATTATAGATTCAAATGAAAACCTAGCTGAACCCTGTGAATAGTTTATTCAAAAACACTTTCACATTTCGACATGTCAGCTCTGTCATTTTAGGCACATTTATTATCCTCCTCAAAATCTGCAACCCCTCAATGAAGCCAGTTTTCACACTGAAGAGTCAACACTCTCTTCCCTAAGGAGACACACTTGGAAATCCAAATGGAAATCCTAAAACCAGATAAAAATAAAATATATGAATGAGTCTGCACAGCTTATAACACAATCATTTAAATTGTGCATTTTATTTTTTGCACAACACTTTTAGCCATACTCTATTCTTAAAGCCACTCTCACCAGAAGTCAGTTATACGCTTTTAAAATCTAGCTTTTCAGTATAGCTTTTTCTTGCTTGATTGATGCAGTTTACTAAAAATAACTATATAAGTTGTTAATAATTCATATACTTTGTTTCCCGCACGTAAGCAAACTGAAAAATGAGGACAAACAGGCTACAAACAATTGCTTTTTAGATGTTGGGTTTGATATCAAGTACTGCATTGAAATCTGGACTGAGATATATCTTATGTACTGTCTCTCAAAGTCCAGATAAACTAGACTGAGAAAAATGTGTGGACTACTGGAACATACATTATTCACTGTATCTTCATGAAATGCCACAGATGTCAGTGAGAGACTTCAAAACCAGTCCAGTTCCAGCTTCCATGTGGCACTGATCCTCTTCTCTCCCAGCCATTCACCCCAGAGTTAGGCCTTCTCTTATTGAAGCAGTTAGAAATACACAGCTTATTGTGTTAAGTCTAAATAATAGATTTATTGTTAAAATTAGTCAACATTTGCACAGAGGAAAATAAAAGGGCTTTAACCAGACCTCTTAGATTTCTTCACTGTAAATTACAAAAACAGAAATTAAACAGGAAGCAAAATACAACATGGCCCTCCCTATTCACTAAATCATCTGTGGCAACCTGCACAAATGGATGCATTTTGGCATGTTCCCAAAGTTAAGCTACTGAAGCTAGCTTTAAAGCACAATGTGAATTAGCCTGCCATGCTCCATCCTCGACCTAACCAACAACGGTACGGACAAAGATTGGCAGAGAAGAAGATGGAGAAGGCAGTGCAGGAGCACTGAGAAAAAAAAAAAACCCATACATACAATTTCTTTCCTTTAATTTTGCAAAGCACCATGCATTGCATAGAAAAACATAAGAAATGTGCCAGATAGACGCTCTCCTATCCCAAAATAACCTGCTGTGTGCTAGTAATATTACTCTATTTCTTATTTTTTTATTGAAAATTGTATTTTAATGGTTACCATATTACATAGCATTTCTGAACATTGCTCAATATTTTAAGCTTCCATCTTCCAATGGCATACAAAAAGTTTATATATAATAAAAATAATTTGTAAAATTGTAAACAAAACAGGTAAGAATAGCTTCTAGGATTCAGCTGCAGGACTTCGAAAGTACATGAAAGTTGTGTACAAAATTTATGTAAATAAGGAGGGCTCATAAAGCTTTTCTATCAGACTACAAATACCAGGTTTAATTACTTGGGAACATTTGCGACAGAATTGTATAAAAGCAAGCAGATTAGAAATATGATGCAATAACATTTTGCTCTATAGATGCACACAGCCAATGCCCAACAGAGCAGCTCCTTGTCATACTCTAATACTGATGGATAAGACACTGGCTCAGCTCCAGTCTGACATGCACGGGGGCATGCATTACCGCATGTCCTCAAAAATACAGTTGCCTGTGAGTATGCATGACCTAGAGAAAAAACACTTTCTGTAGCATGCCAGACACCAAAAGGGTTTAAAATCTAACAAAATAAGGAGTTCTGCTGTTGCAGAAAACAGTAGTTGGCAAAGCAGTACTCATCTGACTTCTGAAACACTTGAGAGTGCAGTTCAAATGCTGGAGAATATCACAAAATGATTCATATCTACGTCATTTATTTTGTAGTGCAATACAAGAATAGAAACATGTCCCAGCTCCTTATATTGCATGTTAATATTAAATCATTACATATGGCAGCTGTTTTGCGTTCTGTGTGGTTTTCAGTTTCTTGCTGACAGGTGTCCAAATCATAGAAACTATCACCACATGTAGTGGGCAGCTGGCAACACTGTCATCTCAGGGATACCAGAAATGGAAAAAAAGAAAAACACTTCCCCCTCCCCAGAATCAAGATAAGCTCCTCAGGGAAATGCAAAGAAATTCTAAACAAAGGTTGCACCTTTTCTGTGAGTAAGGTAGAGAATTTATTTATTAGGATGATCAACACAATAATTACATAGCTCTCTGTTTGATTTGAAAATCAAACATTTTAAAATATTCTATTTTGAAACATTTCAAGAAAAAAATATTTCTAAAATCATAAACAGGATTTTTATATTTTTGTACGGGAAAACCGGTTAATTGCTAGAGATGTTCAAATGCTCGAGACTGAAATCTCATTTGCAGAGTTTTAGCTTAGCTTTCCGTAATATTGTCCTGCTCAGGTTAAGTACTCTTAGCACTGTAAGAATTTAGTAAGATGCACAAATAGAGCATATCACTGCTCCATATCTAAATTTAAATTGTTGCATCCTTTTGGAATGCTGTAGTCATATTTCTAGTAGTAAGTCAGAAGAGTTAAAAGACGACAGATGTTTGACCTAATGTTATCTTGTAAAATAAATGTATATTGTCAGGTTTTTACTTTCTTTACATCAGGAACACAAATCTACAATACTATTTTCAGCTGTCTGTTAGAGTGACAGTCCACCTAACAGTACAACATACCCACTTCTTGCTATTGCTATTATAAAGGTAACCAAATTCAGTTGCAGAAACAGACTGAAAGTCATCCCCCAAAAAACATGTCCAGGGTTTTCCTGACCCCTGCTCAATGTTCTATGTTGTTGCAATCACTTGTATTTTTAATGCTTTTTACAGTTTAAAAGAATTGGAAAACATAGAAGATCATTCTAGAGTAGCAGCTGTTGATCTGCAGCTATACCCGTGGGCAAAAGAGGAAAAAATTGTAACCTTCTTTGGCTTAGTTGCCAATTTCTTGTTTCATTCTCCATTTCACTGATTTTATTGAATAGGTGACAGATTGAAATGGCTGACTATTTTCAAGACCCTTTCCATCAGACTTCCTTTAACTCATTCAGCCTTTGAAGGGGTAGAAAAGTATATATTTTAGTTGCTTAAAAAATTATAACACATAAATATGTATTTAATAATATTCCTTCCTCAAATGATATTAATTTTCATGTGCATGTTTTTGTACTACTTTTCTTTCACTGAAAGATTTCCAAATCGTGGGGCACCATCTTACAGTGTTTGTTATACAGAGATGAGCAAAAAGGAGCATCGACCCTCTGCATGTACCTATAACAATGCAGCGGAAAGGGATTGTTAGCATATAGACGGGTAACAGAAACTACACTGGGGGAAAAGAAAAAAGTCTACACCTCTGCTGATGCAAGCCCTTTGCATGCTGCCGTCCTTGCAACAGAATGCTGAAATGCCACTGCGGTGACTGCGGGACGGAAGTGACCTCGGCTCACCATCTACAGTCCTGGGTAATTTAAAGACCAGCGGCTGAAGTGCAAACATCAGAACACTCCCTTGAGCAGCCTCTCCCAAACACTGAGTCTGCCTAACACAGTGAGATCCAAGTTTTTCCAAATTTTCTGATTAGAATAGGTAAGTCTGTGGCAGAATTGGCCTCATCTCACATCGCTATTCATTTCTTCCTGTTAACTTCCAGGCTTTAAAGGGTTTAGCTAACTGTTAACCATCTTGGTTGCAAGCCTCATTCCCTTAAGAAATTCTAAACCTGATATTGCAGAAAGGCTTGGATATTTCATCCTCACACCTGCTAACCCTGGGGGGAAATATCTTCTGGGAATGCTTAAAAAAAAAAATCCTTAGAGCACATTCCCCAGAAATTTTAGAAATCAAGAAGCACTGTACCTTTGAAAAGAAAAGGAAGCAAAACCCCCTCAGCAGCAAACCAAGTTAATTCAAAGCATATTTTCAAACATCAGATGTGCCTACTGTAGTCACTTTTTCCACCAAATCAAGTTACAGCTGAGCAATGCCATTGAATTGTATTCTACTTAAAAAAATCACAATGGAAAAAAATGGTTGCTTTTTGCTTTTATATGGTTGAAAAAAATAGAAGCTATTTTTTTAACAAATCTAATCTCACTAATAAATGTGTAGATATGCATTGATAGATTCTGATTATCTGCATTACACTGTGAATACGGTTCTTTCTTTCTGTTTATTATTGCTTTTAAAAACACACAATAATTTCTACAACTCATGCTTGACAAGATATTTTACCTTTCCCAATCAATCTAACATTACATTTAGAAATTATACATATTTATTATTCTTGGCAGTTTTTTTAAATTAAAACATACCTACATGTATATTTAGCAATAGGGAACTTTCTAAACATTCCGGGAGCCCCCAAACCGCATAGAAATGCCTCTGAATTATGCACTGTTTGTGTTAATAAGATAAGCAAGAGAAGCTTAAAGGAAAGAAAAGGCAGGTCTTCCTTTTCTCTTACTAGCTGCTGGGGCAGATGGACAACACATGCAGGAAGCTTCTTAGAGGCATTAGCTTGTTTTCTTCTGTCGAGCTTCAGCTGCAGCTACATCGTTAGGTTATTCTGCAATATACTACTGGCGGCTTAGCACAGACATCAACATTTGTGTATGAAACGAATGTTATCCAGGCTGAAGAAACCTCGGTGCTTTGCGGGTCTGTGCTTTATGAAAAGCTCAGTTAGCGACTTGCATAGGATAGAACAAAACAGGCACAGACGGGAATCATGTCTTGATAGTGTAAGTCATGTCCCATAAACAATCCAAACTTTGGATTTGGGATACATATGAAATCGGAGAAACCAGATGCAGATCCACTAATCCGGTAATAAATCTCCCCTGCCCCCAGCATCGGGTTTTTCTTTATTGAACCGACTCCTTTAGAAGTTCACAGCTGCCCTCCGAGCCCGACCTTCAACCTTTTGCCTTACTTGGTGCTGCAAGCGTTATTAACATTATATCTTTTACAGCATGTGAGCACTTTATTGTCTTTTTTAAAGTTACTATTTTCTCTATGAGACAAGAACACATCCCTTGAATGCATCAATAAACTTAAAGTGAGATACTTTTATAACTGTTCAACAAATTATTGCCCCATCAGTAATGCATATGTCATGAGAAGCAATACTCATGTAAGATACCAGGTGCTTTTCTATGCTGTTTCTCAGGCTAAATTAGAGAGAACGGCCTTTCTCGTTATTTCAGGAAACCTATTGCTATGGCTATCCAGAGTAAGATCCACAGAAACAACTCATGACAAAATAAAAATAAACCTTCCAACTCCACAAAAAGAAACAGATCATTTTCCTTATTTGAGGTGAACATTTTTTCATTTTTTATTTTAATTTTAAATTATGTAGTCCCAAGTAGTCTGGCTACGTTTCAAGATCTATCTGGCCTGATCTTGGACGTAATCATGTTTCAATTAAGATATTTTCTGTGATACTGTGAATTTCTTTTACCCGACAAGGCTGGAGTGGCTCACCACACTACCTAATCATGAGAGACTCCATTTTTTGCTATTATGGAGTCGCATAAGTAGCAGAACTAAATATATGTTAAATATCATTAGTAACCATATAAGCGTACTCAAGAGAAAGATGTGTAAATAACCTTTCTGCTCTAGCATATATTATCTATGGTTTTGTTTATGATCGTTAAAATGATGGTAACCTAGTCTAATTACGAACTATGAATATCCTTTGGCTTTCTAAGCATGACAGTCTAATTTTGTTTACAATATCATAATGATCTCAGTGTGTTCCAGTATATGGTCTAGTGTTCCAGTATATGGTCTAAAGGATATGTTTTCCTGTACAAAAACAACTACTTAAATTTCCTTTTTCAATGAATCCATAATTCAAGTCTGTTTACTAAATATTTTAAACTGGTGCTCTGTGACCAGGAGAAAGAAGAGATTTAAGCAACAGTATAAGGAAATTAATCTTTAGACTCAACCTGCCATTTTAAAATATACCAATATATCTCTATTAGTCCAAAGTCAAAAGTCAACAGAAGCGCAGTCTGCCTAACCTCCTTATCCCTACATCAATCAATCTCATCCTGTTTCATTTTACATTTGGAATAGGAAATAAAAGAACTAAGACAGAAGAAGAAAGATGATTACACAAACATACATTTCAATAGGATAGATCCACTGCAGGAGACTGTTGAAAAATATTCAACAAAATAAGGTAAAATAATGCTTTCTTTCTGTAAAAGAAAAATCAGTCATATTAATGAAATAGCCAAATGGAACCTGCAGGCCTAATGTAGTAAATCTCCAGTAAATTCCAATTAGTATTGAAGTAATAAGTCTGGAAATGATTTTATCCCTATAAGTAGTACGCGTGCTTAAAGAAAAAAAATGCTAATAACTTGGATGCCTTCAAGGACCAAGCCATTAGATAGCTAAATTCATCATTTATACATACTACATAATTAACTGATACACAATTTTCAAGATACATGTCTTTTTTATAAATAAAATTGTAAATCAGAACTATGTTGCTGTCCCTCAATAGAGCGGTGCCATTTGACGGCTACTCTCAAGCTGGCACTCCCTTCCTCTGACATAGGGCCATGAAACACTGTGTATCTGAGAACAGAAATCTCACAGTTGCAAATGAAAGATGAAAAAAACCATCAACTTCTCTAACAATTTAGTTTTTTATATAGGCTAGATTGAAAAGAACATGTTGTATTCACTTATCTGCCTCTACATACATGCCTATTACTTTAAAAAAGTGTTTCGAGCTCCTGTTGCTCAATGACTCATGTTTATACCAGTTCACAACTACATACCTCCAAAGAACTTGTCACTAATGGATTGCATTTCTACGCCACTAGGATTTCCAGAGTGTGAGGGGGGACAATTACATAACTGTTTACTTAAACTCGTAATTTCTCGGAAGCACTACACAATCTTTTTGTTATCATAATCTCTAATGGGCATATATAGTATGAATATATCATGGCATGAAACTGGATATGGCTGACTTTGCCTGTCTGACTTGTGACTTACTGAGTCCCGCATGTCTAGCGGCTGAACAGCTGCTGGTCCCACACTGAAATTAGAACATTTGAGCTCTTCTGATTTATGTTAATTCTCGTGGGAACAATGACATGAAAAATGAACACCACTTGTAAATAAAGTACCAGTTCTCTCAGCTGTGTGTGTGTGTGTGTGTGTGTGTGTGTGTGTGTGTGTGTGTTAGGGGGGTAAATCTATTTCAGAGTATGCTGATCTATTTACCACCTTGTTACACTGAGATATATACAGTGTAATGTATTGTAGAAAATGGAGCATGGAGTATCCAACTATTTAAAGAAATCTTCTCCTACCCTCTCTTGCCATTATTTGAAGAATTATTTTGTTTTTGGTTGAAGAAATATCGAAATATTATGATACCATGTGGCATGAGGGAGGCAAGTAAAAATGTAGTTTATGTAGAGAATGACATGACTGAAGGAAAGGGAGCAACAGAGCAAATCTGTCCAAAGGATTCAATTGTCAAGGAGTTTAACACTGCGCAAAATTAAGAAACCATTACAGTTTATTTAGTCCTGATTACTCAGCCTGACATGTCAAACAGGTGAAACCTGCTTTTTTAGTCTATTGGACCCTCATGGGAGGCTGCACACAACATTACACCTTCCACCGTTAAGGGTTGGGATTCATGAGACCAGAAGGCTGGCAATATCTCCCTCAAAGATTTCATACTTTTTCTGCAGATTGAAAGAATAACACCCTTCCTAATATTTAGCGTGGTCACAAAAATCGGTATAAGCAAAAGCATAACTGTGACCAGAATATGACTGCATCATCCAGTTGCATAGCTGGAATACTACTCAGGTATGCATAGGTAACAATTGTTATGGCTTTCATCTGATGACCTTTTATCATGCAGGATTTATTATAGTCTGAAAGCTCTGGGAAAAATTCTCATCTATTGGCAGAATCTCTGCAGTTGTCCCTTATGAGCACAGGGAGCCTTTAAGCCTAAAACAGACTCTGGTGATTCTGCTGCTTGAGTTATGTTAGGTAGCAGAGCACAGGGAGGGATACTTAACAAAAAGCTACATCTTTTAAAGGAACGTCTCTTCATGACATTAAGTCCTATTCAAGGCTGGCTTGGAAAGGTGCAGTAACAGGAGGTCAGAAGAGCAAACGGGCATGGTCAGCATGTTTGTGATGGCAGAGGACAATCAGCTAGAGGCTTGAGAATATGCTGTTCCAGAGGACAAGAGCACTAATGTACTTTTCCCCATCAATTCCTTATGAATTTTACATGCTGAGCTCAACTCAGGTGTTTGTTGTCAAGATTTCATTTATCAGCTTCCTGTTTAAAAAGGCATAAGATGATATGAAAACCTTTCATGAATACATTTAAGAAAAATTACAGATTTTTTACTGAAGGACAGGACTCAAAGAGGTCTTAATTTTTACCTCTAAAATTGCACAGTGACAGACAACAGCATGACTGTAATGTATAAATGCTGATATGCAAACGAACACTGCAGGCAAAAAAAAGGAATCTTCATACAACATGCTGATAAAGTACTGCTGATAATGCGTTGCTTTAAAGAGTGACAAAATAATATGTACCTATAAGATGACTGACTGAAAAACTCCACATTCTGCAGCTCTTCAGATAATCTCATTTCAGACACAAGCTGGTCTGATTTTAAGTTTGATGTGTTCTTGAATAATTTGAAAACATAGTTGACTAATGTGCAGTAGTTATTTTGCAAAAAGCTCTAAAAAGGAAAGGAGAAAGGGATGATTTTGCCAGGAAAATAAGAAAAAGTACAAATATCAAAGGACTGTAGCAAGGGCAGGGGAACAAGATACAGCATTTTATACAGATGTTTCATTAATGACTGCCAATCTAATTGTCCCTCCTCAACACGCTAAAGGAGATTAAAGACTTTAATTTACCTCTGAACCCTAAAACCTAATGCAGAATGTGACTCACTGGAAGTGGGATTTGGACTAGAGCAAAATATAAGTAAATGAAAACAGCTATCAGCAGCAGCTATTAATAAAAAGCTGAGATTAAAAAAAAAACTACTGAAGGGACTGCACTGACTGAAGGGGATGATCTTTTCATGAGGAACAGAACATACGTGCAAGAAAGAAAGCTAAATTAAGAGGACGGAGAGTCTGTAGTCACTTAATGTCCTAGTCTCCCAAATTTTTTCAAAAACATAGGAGTGACAAGATTTTTCCAGCACAACTGCTTGGTGATCCAAAGATGGACAACTTGGAGATACAGTTGGGGTACATTATTGTATTATTTTGAATTTTAATATAAGTAATAGCAATTTGTTATTACTTGAGTGATACTTTAGTAAAGTAATACTTTAAGGTAACTACTTTAATGCTCACATGTTCTCCTTCAGAATTTCTAGAAAAAGAAAGAGTGGGGAGTGAAAGGGAAAGGGGGGGGAAAAATTCGATTCTGCTTCACTCATCAGATTCCACTTTTTCTAGTTTTCTTGGAATTAGCTTTCAAATTCCATGAAGTATGCTTCCTGACCTCCAAAACTTATATGAAAGGGCGTTGCTTTCAACATTTTAAATCTCTGGAAGGAATATTACTCAAGTCATGGGCATTAGCTATTCTGATTCTTATTTCTAGCTGTATTGATTTAAAAAAAATCAATTTATGTATAGAATGCGTAAACGATAAAACACCTCATGGCTTTCATAATGCTGTTCCCAGGCAGAGAAGGCTCCCTTCCCTTTTATCCAGAGAGGAATTCCACAGGGACTCCCTGAAATAAAACTCTCAAGAAGCTTCATATTGACCTCTTACGTTATGTTATCCCTGATTTTGTGGGAAAGCGTTCTGCATTTAGCTGTTCCATGGCATCCCTTCGTTGCCTCCGCTTTCCAGTCAGCAGCAAAGGAAAACAGACACTTGGTAACATATATTACCTGTTAAGCTGATCGACTTGACCGGTAAGTAGTATAATAATTCTCCCTTCAGCAACTAGTCCTCTGAAAGTATAGCAGTTATGGCTTATACTAGAGGTCTGTACTAAGCAGTTCAAGCTTCACAGTTCATCAAGGATACAATAGCTTCAAATCTGAGGAGTAAAGACTAGATTTCTTTTTCTGTTTTCTAATGCTTTGTTTTCTGTCAGAGGCAATGCTCAAAAAGCAGGTTATATGCTGAATATACCACCACTGCACCAACTGCTGGACGGCGCACAATAGAAACAGTCGTGTTGCAGAATCCTGTTGGTGAGCACTTATTTTTGTTGTCTCCAGAACTGATAGTTGAGAGAAACAGTTATTTTTTAAGGAGAGGACAGTGAAGCATTGCACTTTTAAAGCGACAGTTTGATAACGTTCATGTAAAACCCAGATCAGAAATGCAAGTATCAAATTGGATCTATCTCCAGGCCACTGACTCAGAGGCCAATGGGTTCAGTAAAAACCACTTAAGATGTATTCATGCAGACAAATCCTATTGCTTGGATGTGCTAGGGTAAAGTCCAGAAGACCATCAGCATGTTTTTCTAGCTTTACTTGAGTAGTAGACTAGCTAAATAGAAGAAAGAATTACCAAAATGAAATGGAGGAAACAAATCTTGGGCTAGCAGACAATGCCAGGGTAAGACATTCATGCTCAGACACTGCTTACAGATTTTTGCGTTGCAAGCTAATAGAATGAAATGCACCTTTGCAACGATCAAGATGCTGAATTAACTATGCAATCAGAGAAGAAAAAAACAATCATTCTGTATTAAAGAAATAACCTGCTTAAATATTCCTTCTTGTACAGCAGGAATTGTGACATCTTTGTCTGGTTAATACTACACACTGACATTATAAAGTGTTCCTCTCTCTCTTTTTCCTGCATTTGTACTGTGTAGGAGATATTTTGCATAACACTACTGAAAAGTAAGTGAATATAAAAGCAAACATACTAGCAGGTAGTCAGGTAAAATTCTAAGATCAAAATATTGATAAAACAATTCAAAACATTTATACAAGCATTAGCGATTAGACTAATGAAACTTTTTTTTAATTGTAAATTTACAGGTATCTATGCTTCCACTAGGCTTGCTCTGAGACATTTTTACCCTAGGGAGTTAAGCATTGTATATATTCTCCTTTAAACTGTGAGTAGTTTCAACCTGTGGTTAAGAATGTTAGTCACTGAACATGGCTGGATATCTTTGTTTTCTTACAATATATCTTGAAATTATGGTTTTTTTTAAGTAATTAAGGCTGTGGCTAATATTGAGAAGGTAAATTATTTTTTCCAACTGATTTACAAATAATTTCTTTAGTTTCTTCAACTTATTCAATGACATTTTAAGCCTTCAGTATACTACTTTTACACAAATCCCTTTTGTTTGCCGGTTGTGGTGGGGTGCCCAGGCCTGCTTGACACACTATCCTCCTTTCCCTCTTCTCTGCTTGGAGGGCAGTTGCTTCCCCAAGACACTCCTTCCCCAAGCTGCTGGGAAGTCACACTGGCAACTAATACTGCAACCAAAGTCTGATGTCTCCGTCTCCTTCAAGGAGAGGGGAAACCCCTTCCTTAATCTTTTTGTTTTTTCCCCCGCTTTCTTATTTCGCAAGTCCACGACTGTCTTCACTGGGGAGTCGATAAAGGCTTGCAAGGAAATATGGTTAACCACACTTTTTTTCCTGTATTTTTCCTATCTTTAAAAGTGTTTCATGGAGCAAAAACATACAGAAAGATGCACGTATACCTAGCTTGTAAGTACTTCTACTTTGTCCTGACCTATCAACCCAGTGTGGCCACTATAGTTCATGATTTCATGAACTTGTTGTAATCCAGTTGCTCCCAGGGCAGTAGAATTATTCTTGTTTCTACAGTGCCCCCCATAAACAGGCCATTTGGAACAATCTAAAGGTAACCTGGAAGTTTCAGAGAGAGGGGAGGGTGACCCTCTGAAAAAGGAATACTGTAATTTCCACAGAAACCAACTGCTAGTGAAAGAAACTTTTCTTTTAAGGTGGAACGCGTTAGCTTCTTGGGGCCCTGCATTTTGACCAAAACCAGCACGCTTTTCGTATGGATTAAGGACACTGAAGAATTTAATTGCTTGCAAAACTAACAACATTCCAGGTATTGGCCTATAAGGGAAATAATACAGTATTTCCTTAACCTTATTCCTAATTCTCGCATACAGTACTGGTCAGTCATTCCCCAGACGCTTTCCATTTACAATAGCTATTAACCTCATAGCCACATAACTAGCACTGAGTATTTTGCACACGCTCTTACTTTCAAAGGGGTGCCTTTTGGCATGGGAACCCCCAATACAGAGAAAATGCTCAGAATTTATCAGGATACAGTCCTAATTTAAAAAAGACGAACACCACCATAGAAACAACATTCAAAAGTCTGCTGTACCAGCTCAGGTCCTCCACACGTATTTAACATTTTTCTACCCGAGCCCACAGAGGCAAAACAAAACGCAGTGGAAAGAAACTGGAAAAGCAAATGTTATGTCCTATCAGCCCACATGAAACATTGATGGTAACTCATGTGGAAAAAAAAAATTAATGTTGAAGTTTATCAGCACTTGACACATGCACATTCTGAATAATTAGGAATTACTGCAGACGATGGATAGACTAGACTTTTGTGTCAGTAAGAAGGGTCAGTTTCATAGCAGCTTAATCTGCGAAGGCATATTCACAAAGAAATAGGTTACTACTATGAATTTCTAAAATAAATAATAATTAAAAAAACATTCAAAAGAAATTCTTGCATTTTTTTTCTCCAGGTGAACAATGAAGCTTGACTCACATATGATCCCAACAAGAAAAAAGGAAAGCCTACAGGACAGTAAATGCCTTTACACAGGTCACAGTTCCAGCAGTTGCAGCTCAAAATTAATGAGAGTGAATTCTAAGAAAAATATATGCTTATATGCCAGCAGACTGGCAAATAAATCTCTTCAGCTGAGGAATCAAGCATTATCTTTTGATTTCTACCTTTAGCTAACCTCTTTACAAACTTCTGTCTTTATGGGAGAGGTTAGGAAACAGTAGCAGTTCACATACTGCTAACTAAGAAATTCAGAGTTGCAAGTTCAGTAGAAAATAAGAGAAAATATGGTTTTAAATTGTGTTAAACGGGTAATTCTGAAACTGTCACAAACTAGACTTAGAATATTTTGGAAGTTGGAGAGGGAGAAAGAAGAAAAGAACTTCATTTTTGTAATTCTGAAGATGAAGAATATTGTCTGAACAAACAGATTTTATAAGAAATTTAAATGTTTATTATGATACTAAGTCAAGTAAGCAGTTAAGCAAATCTCGGTATGAGACTGTTTAAATAGAACACAGAAACAGCAGCCTGTGCCTTTTTCTGTGGGCTTTCAAAAGAAATTTTGAGTCTACAAATAGCTTCATCTGAAAAGCTCAGAAGTGTTCACAATTAAAAACCATTATTTTCTACCAGTTACTACACATCACTTTGAATTCCATCATTATCTGTCCCCTTTCTCCCTATACTGCCCCAGAGAACAGGTAAATCACTGAAATATATCCGATCGCTGCATGGTAATGATTGTCAACTAATTCTGGGATAGGAGAGGGAAAGAAAAAAAAAACAATTCTCTTCTACGAATAAAAATAATTGAACGTATTGTGCCAGTGATGGAGAAGTAAGGCTGCACCCTTCATTTTAAATATGATGATATACAGCGTTTCTTGAGCCGCTAGCCGAAAGGGTTACCAAAAGAATAACAATTGGACATCAGTGATCCTTTTAAGATCTGCTGAAAAAAGTTAGACTTTATTAAAGAAGAGTTAGCTTGTAGTCCACTTACTGAAACAGCAAACAAAAGGACATAGGTAGGGCTGGCACAAAGACCTAGCGGGGCGTTCAGCAGACAAAAGCAAGCTCGTGTCCTGCAGGCTTAGACGCAGCTCCTGCTCGGAAGGAGGCTGGGGAAGAGGCGCCTCCTGGCAGCCTGCTGCCGGCCAGCTTCCCTGTGCCCGAGTTACCTTTGCTTTGCTGGCCTCCTGCAGTCACTGTGTTGCTGACAAAAGCCCCACACACGGACTAGGCAACAAGAGAAATCAGAGCAAAGGGGTGATGTACTAAACCTCGGCAACTGCTGTTTCTCACAAAACTCCCTCCTGTTTTCAGCTCGCTCCAGCCTGTGCTGTACAGTGTGGCCTGGGGACAGCTGTACCACTGATGGACAGCCAAAACGACACATAAGCCCCCGCTCTCATTCTCCCGCCACACATGAAAATCTCCTCAGGTATTCAAGATGTTGAAACTCAAACCAAAGCCTCGAGAAAACTGGATGTGATCAATGAGGTTGTGTGCAATGCTTTTTTTTCAAGCAGCCATGGCTATTGCTAAATCAGCGCAAGAGTGGCTCTACATAATTATTTTCTGTCTCCCAGGTTGACTAATCCCCCGAGTGAGTACGAAAGCCTGCTTCTGCCACCTTAAGAAGATAGGGAAAAGCAGAGCCTTCTGGCAGCAGATCAAAGAGTTATCATGTTAGCTTGAAATATGTAGAAGGCAGAAGCAGCCTAAGCTTTTATTACGGAAGTGAATGCTTTTTTTGTTTCATCACTTAGCTAGCCATTTAGTAGACTATGCTAATTATTTGAGGGAGGTACAAGTCAGCAGACAGATGTATGGTATGCACAAAGGAAACTGTAAAATCCTTTCCATTAACCTGAGAAAAACATTTCCAGCTCAAGATGGTTTCACGAGCCAGCTGCTAATTGACACAAAATACGAAACACAAAAATCCGCATTTATTTGGCTGCTGCTAGGAGAGCAAATCAGAACGTTTTGTGTTTTGTTCTTTAAATGTTATAACCATACTGCTCTGCAGAATGAAGAGGCTTCACAGAGATTATGTAGGCTTCTCAAAACTAATTTTAGCGAGAAGGGGAAGAAGGGAACTTCTTAAGATCATTCTGAAAAGATCTAGAACAAAAATACTTTTTGTTATATTCGAGTTTCCTGTAGGCTGCAAAACAGCCAGTGATGCATGCTAAGTGGCGCAGATTAAGGCTTGGTGCCTTTCTTATTCACGTATATATGTGCATGCTGGATACAAGAACACGGTGGTTCAAAGCAGAGCTCCACGCTTGACAACAGTAGCAATTTTCTATGCACTTAGTGCATGTCTGATTCTTCCAAAGTGGAACGAGAAGTCCTGCTTCCTAACAAAGCTCTTCGTTGCAGAGAGCACCTTATAAAAAGAAATGAATGAATTCAAAACTATAAATTCTACATCAGAAAAAGGTTAAATTGGAACTGTGTACGACACACAACCTGTGATATGGTATGATAATTTGTAAGACCATATGTCAGTCACACTTACAACAGAAATGAAGGGATCACAGCCTTCAGAATGAAGCAGCCATTCCACCGCCCTTTGATATTTTGATAGCGACAGATCAGAGCTGCGAAATGTGGCCTCCAAACTTCGTATATCATGCTGCAGATTTTAAAGCGCAGTATGTGTGTGCATCAAAAACCTCTATTGTATTTTTGAGTCATAGTAGAATAATCTAAGAGCCCTTTTCCCTACTGTATGTCAGGATAAACTTTGAGCAGAAAAGGAAGCATCAAACAACACCCCCTCCTCTTATTTCCGTGTATTTAGCGTATCTTCATGAATCAAATCTAAACCAATGTTGGAATATTCATACAGGTTTTATTTGAACAATGTTTAAATGTCACACAGTTCTGTTTTGTTTTGTTTTTTTAAATACACAGCTGTCCAATTGAGCATTAACAATCTAATAAGGTATACAACAAGGCCTGAAGAGCAACTTTTCTTTTAGGCCCTGCAGTGCACACGTTCTCTATCTCTTCCTGCTTTTCAATTAGATCATAATTATAACATGCCTCATTTGGAGCTACAGGAACCCTGACCCTGTCAGCACTACCGGACCATAACGTGTCTGTCTTAATTAGACCTGATTAGTTCTGGACCCAGATTTCATTGTGAGTCCTAGCGTTGTTAAAAACTGCTCATCTGTTGGGCAGCTGCGGGTATTGCTGAGCCTTATTCATCCTACTGCATGCGTGTGCTTTGCTCCTCCTAACCCTCCCGGGACATTAGGTCTCATAGTGTAGTATCGTTGCTCAGTCCTCAGAATATGGCAGATTGCTAAAATAATTACAACAAGTATAGGGAGGACGTGAAAGAGAAGCCTGCTTTATTGACAACTTTGCACTGTACCAAACTGATCAATTATGGTTTAATAAGCCTTAAAATTTGTGGCAGCAGGTTATACTTTGTGAACGACAAAGGATTTTAGCAAAGAAAAAGACCTCATAAATATGTTGAAATTGAAGACGCATGACAATGGAAGACCACATCTGTTGTCAATGATTGACAAAGTTACACAAATAAGTGTGTTTTTCACATCAAAGGTAGTAAAAGTTGTCAGCATTACAGTTTGGGTATATATCTCCTCTTCAGAATTTTGAACATATTTTAATAATCTTAAAATACATCAAGTCCTTTTACCTATAATGTTTTTGTTTTATCTCAAGTTTTTGCAATACACAACTGATATTTGCCAAGAAAAGAATTCACATCTGGTTTTAATACCTTTGCCCTCTTCTAATTTACAAAAAATTATTTTTCTTCTGTATCACGCTTTTTGGGGATATTTGAAGACTAACGTGATTTTGTCTCCTTATTGATATCTTTGTAATAGCCACTTCTAGAGAATTAGTTAGCATTCTCTACTACAAGCTCTATTTGCCTAGCTAGGTTCCACAACTACTTGTATCACTTGAAAAAACAAACTTAGATTAAAAAAAATAGTCCATTTAGGGCTACAATTGTACTGCTAGAATTTCCTCTGCATCCAAATTAAAACACTTGGCTACAAAAATCCCTTCTTTACAAACTCAGTGATTCGCTCATGTAGTCCTTACAATTGCAGCAGATGAAATTGAAACATACTCAGGTTTATAAATAGAGTTACAAGCTCTCACTGTACACAGCGTGCCTACAAACGCACTGGTAAGAAAAGGCATTTGCCATCAGATTCTACCACTCTCAAAATATGCAAATTAATTTAAATAATGGGACAACCCAGCTCACTCAAAGAAGGTTTTCCTTACAAAGCTATCACTTTCTGAATCCCCACTCTTTCAGAGCGAGTCTGCAATTCTTAGCAAATGAAAGGAGAAATCCTCTGTGCTAATAAAATGTTTTAAAATATATTCCGAGTTATAGGAATACTAACTCCAATCTAACCAGGTATAGTTTAGAATGAGTAAGGCAAATCCCCAAGGATTACAGAAATTAAGAGGATCAGAAAGCATTAGTTGTAAAAGCACAAAACCAGAAAACTTACTATTCAAATCAAATTTTAAGAACTCCTGAACCTTATTTTGGAAAGAAGGTAGAGCTAATCGATACCTACCTCCAAGTTAACGTAGAAGACTATGTCAGAGTAAAACTATTCTGTTCAAAAGCAAATACTAGCGCACACTTCATTATTAACATTCCTTAAACAGTGTGTGAATTCCAAAATTTAGCTCTGTGAAGAACATTGAATAAATGCACAAATTTAAAGTTTCATCTTCTTCATAACACAATAAATGCTGCAGCAAGTAAAAAAACTTTTAATTAAAGTTTTCATTGCTGTCATCTCCTAGAAATCTACTTATTCTGGAGCACGAAAATCTTGAGAAGAGGTATATTTAACTGCTATTACAGCATCTGTGTAGTGGAAAGAAGCAAGATAAAGCAAGTAACAACCCTACTCAAAACGATAACCTGAAAACTACTATTGTTGCTTCCTGCTTCTAAAGTTGTATTAGAGCTACGCTAAATGCACATCATATAGAAAGCCTTGTAAAAACAGAGACTCCCTAAAATGAAATTTTGTTAATGAACAGAAGGTTAAAATGTTCTTAATACAAGTGTCATAGCAGATGGTATCTCAGGTACACTGAAGTATAAGAGATAAAGTTAACTAATAAAACTATCGCATACTCCTCTCATGAAATTTCATTCTGCAACTTCTTTTGAGTAAGCAATGTATTGTTGAAAAACGTTTTCTGTTTCTAGGAGCATCATTCAGCTTTACATAATTATTTCCTAACTTCTCTGTTGTCCAAATGTTTCTCACCAAGATGTGCAGTGCTGTGTGAATCCAAGATGTGAAGAAGTGTTCACATTTTCTTTTCAGTAATAGTCTGATTTCACATTCTGCTAACAGAGAAAGCATCTTCTGAGGTATATACTACACCATGAGACACAGATTACTTTTCTAGTCCCCTGAAGCCTCAATAAATCACTTCTGAGTGATTTTGTCAAAGGGCTAATTAAGGATCTCTGAGTTCTGCAGTAAATGAAAATTTCACATAAAAAAACCTTACTTTATCTCATACTCTCTAATGTGCTCATACACTTCCAATTTCTCTGCAAAAATAAAACTATTGTAAATATTTCTAAGACTTCATAACTTTGAAGAAGGTCTGAAGTAACAGTAGTACTACATAAAGTTTTAAGAACCAAGAGTATATTACCCAGAAAAGAAATTAAGTATTTGCTGAAAGGTAAGGGAGAATAACTCTAAGTGTATATATAATCCTTATAAAATTCAAGCATTTGCAAATCAAGGAAGAGGTCAAGACCTCCACACCTCCTTCTTTGTTATTTACACAGAGACCAGCCTTTCCACCCATGATCCCATGTACAGGACTTGCAAGACCTAGGAAAAAACAGCATGCTAAATCAGAACTAAACAAATGTAGTGGGAACATTTTGGACAACTATCCAAATAGCACAAGAAATACAAACATCTGTGTTCTTTTCCGTTTTCTGAGAGCACCCTGGAGAAGATGATGGTCCTCATCTAGGGAAAACTTTCCACTGAAAGACACCTGACTGAATCTCGTTGTCCACTCCCACAGATTTCATTGGTAAGGGAGATACTGCCTGGTCAAAAGCCAGATGGAAACAATATTGTAGGCAGTCTTGGACTTTGTACGTCAGCCCTACTGAAAGTGCATTATCAGTACTAATTAGTAACTATATGAATGTATGCATTAGAGCATAGTTGACAGGAGGGTTACACATGACCTTCTTATATATCATGTTTCAAGGTGTTGTTGTAAAGGTCCAGTATAAAGCAGTCAAGACTCCACTTTTGATATTGTTGGCCATGCACGTATACATGCACTTTTATGTGTACATCCATAGGCTTATAGGATAATTCAGGTTGTCCTCAGGAGGTCTCTAGTCTATCCTCCTGTTCAAGCAAGGTCAGCTCAGGGTTCTACTCAGTCAAGTCTTGAAAATCCCTAAGGCAGAGATTGCACAGGCTCTCTGGGTAACCTGCTTCACTACCTGACTGTCCCCATCCTGAAAAAAGTTTCTTCTTATATCCAACCTGAACCTCCCTTGTTTCAGCTTGTACCAGCTGATGTTTGTCCTCCTACCACACACCACAGAAGGGCTCTGTCTCCTTGATGATCTCCTTGTAGGCAATGGGGGCTGCTGTCAGTCTGGAGAAGGAATGGCCTTTGGGTGACCTGAAAAGCCCTAGGCCCTCAGCAGGCAAGTGCTCCAGCCTTGAGCATCCTGGTGGCCCTCCGCTGAACTCACACCAGTTTATGCATGTCTGTCTAGCACTGGGGGCCAAAACTGGATGCAGTGTCTAAATGTGGTCTAATGCATACACAGTAGAGGGGGAGATATCCTTTCACCCTATGTAGGAGCTATACTTCTTTTAATACAGCTGAGGATGTTGCTGGCCATTTCTGCTGCCAGGCACAGCACAGCAGCTGGCTCCTGCTCAGCATGCTATCGTCAAAACCCCCAGCCCCCTTCCACAGAACTGCTCCCAGCCTGTTGTGTTGCCAGGTGCAAGACTTTGTGTTGGTCCTTGCTGAATTTCCTAAAGTTCTTGTTGGTCCATTCCTCTGGCCTAAGTCCAGGGAACCAGTATTTTACCCATCTAGTTGCCCTGTAATGGCTTGATTTGGACACAGGAACATCTGGGAGACACCGGTAAAAGCCCTGCTAAAGCTGAGGTAAGTGACATCCATTGCTTTTTACTCATCCACAAATCCAGTTATTTTAGCATAGAAGTTGATTAGGTTTGTCAGGCATAATTTGCCCATGGTAAATCTATCTGTTCCCAGTCACCTTTGTGTGCCCAGAGAGTCTAAGAGGACTTGCTCAGTCTCTGGGAAAATTGCTGAAGTGAGGTATGTAGGTCCCAGATTGCCTTTTTGGCCTTTTCTGAAGGCGCTGGGTGCACCGTAGTTGCTCTCTGTACGCTCCAGGTCTCCCCTGGCAGTATTAGCAGCATCCAGGTGGGAGAGCCACAGGGCACCCTACTGCAGCCCCAGGGAGATGCACCAAGACCCCCATAGCCCTGGGACAGCTGCCCCCAGAGCTCCTGCTGCGTCCAGGCCCTTGCTGGCCAGGGCAATTACCCCAGCGGGTGCTGGGGACAGGGCCCTGCGGCTGCACCACCACAGCAGCCCTTCCACACAAAGCACTGCCCCACTGGCCCTTTGCAAACGAGAAAGATAGGTTATCTAGTTGCAGTATGCTTGAGGCTAGACGTACCTAACCTAAATCTCCGGTTCGATTTTATCTCCTTTACAAAACATCGGAGCCGACAAGGATCCTTCTTTAAAGATTGGAGTAATTTAATACTTCCCTGATAGTCTTAACAACGGATAACTTTAAGCAAAAATGGATTTTCGTTTGCCACAAGTAGTGCTTCTTCTAACAGAATGCAAAACTAAGTTGCCACTTAAGCAAGCCAGATTTGGCTTCCACATATAACACAAGCAGCTCCATTATCTTCAATGGAGTCTTTATAACATAAGAACAAAGCAAGCTGCCAAGCTTTACAGGGCAGAGACCTTGTTTTCCGGTATGTCTGCAAAGGAGCACACAAACTACGGGGGGTGTAGACACATTAAATTGTAATTACAGTTTGGCCACTGACCCAAGTGAGTTGTAAGTGCCAATTTAGGACAAAATTTAATCCCCTTTGCATTCAAGTGATTATCATTACACTCTTTATAAATTCCTTCACAAGTAATTACGCTACCATAATATTTATTAGGGATCAAACATACAAAATGCCATAGTCTTTGCAGCTTTATCCTGGTGAATAAATATGAATCATTGTACGAATGTGCAGATTTTTGCCTGATCTCTGCTCTCTAATAAGCATATGTCATAATGTTTTCAGAACGTGAACATTTATTATAAAATTCCATGCACGCAAATTATAAGTTAACACCAATATATTTTGAATGAGATCACTGATTTTGCAAAACATTTCAGTAAGTGTAAAAAGTTAAGTAACTCACTATTTTAAAACATTGTGACCTCACTACATGAAATTTTATAAAGGAAATAAGAGCTATTTTCTAAGTTTTTATTTATTATCATTAATCATAGAAAAATATTTGCATAAAGAGACTAAAGTGCTTCACATAATGAACAGTGTAAATAAAAATGCTTCTTACAAATAAATGAGAGTGATTTTACTGAATTTATATCAACTAGCAAAATACAGCACAAGTTTATATTCATGCAATAAAAACAGAACTCATGCTGTATTTTGCTAATTGATATATTTACATTCTTTTGGATCCTGTTTAAATTTCAACAGTGTAATGTTTTTAGATTCATTCCTAATTTCACTGCATTAATTGATATGGCAATGCTAAAGCACTTAATGTTCTACTGGTACTGAAAGGACATCAACTCATATAAGTTAGCCCATCACTAATTTTCAATTAGTATGAAAAATTAACCATACCTTCATTTTACTAGGTACATTTCCACAGATTAGTAATTCCTAACAATTATCCACCTGTGTGCTAACTCAGAAGAATCACCTGTTCAGAAGCACATAGAAAACGGAACTAATGCCTCAGGAGTTCCCAGACTTGCCTAATTTTAGACTAAGAGATGGTGTTCTCAATTACACACAACTGATTACTAACATCATTTAATGATCTGTGTAGGTGGGAATTATGAGAGCCTAGTAAAATGTATGAAGAGAGCAAGGAAATAAAAGTCTTTTAATCCACTGTCACTTATTAAAAAAACAAAACAAAACATCTCTAACACTAAAATATTGATTTTCTTTCAAGTGGCACTATCCTCCTTTTATTGCACGTATGCTTTTTCCACCTAGGATAGTTACAATGGTGCAATGGTGTTTTGCGGAAGAACATATCCCTAATTAGGCTAATTTTTTTGATTCACTATTGTGGGCTTATTAGGGCTTGGGTTTTTTTTGGGGGGGGGGGGGTGGAAATGGGAGTTACTTATAGCTAGTTAGATTTTTGGGTAACTCTTGCAATTACTTCAAGGACTTGTAATGTGCTGAGCAACACATCCGGTTAAACCTGTTTGCTTTACCTGTAACTCATGTATTATTTAAAATAGAAGTAGCACTAGCAACCTGGCTTTGCTGGAACATCTGCACAGCCAGATGTGCAGGCAGCCAAGACAGATGCTCATCTCCAGCAGATACCTCAAGACCACTGATTCTGGTGGCTGGGCAAACTACTCTGGTTGAAAATAAGTTCATCCTCCCTTTTGTCTCGCTCTGTTCCCCTCCACCCCCCAATTTACTTGGTTTGCTTTTTCTTTTAAATCATTAAGGCTCCTGATAGGAACTGGTAGGTTTTCCCTCCGTTTCAAAAGCCTCCTGATCCTACTGGGAGTGCAGAAAATTATGACAAGAATAATGTGGATATGCCTGATCCGTAACATACTAGTTTCTGCCTTCTTGTCCCAGAAAGCCTGGAAGACCTGAAAGCAGCTTATAATGATAAAGAACTAAAATCTGCCAGAGGCAGGAGCACTGGATCTTTTCCAGTAAGAACTTTCAAAACTATCTTCAAAGGTAGCATCCTGGGCTCGAGCACAGTGAATGCAACAGAAAAGGTGCATTTAGAACTACAAACTTCTTATGGGTAAATGAGCGCGTGAGACTTGCTGAGGACATAATCCAGTTATAGTGCTGCATGAAATTCAGCAATCAAGTCCTCACTTGTTCCTAGAGTAGCTGTCCTGCAGGTTTGGCACTGCTGGAGGTCAGAAGCTGGGACAGTGGCAAGGAGTAGCTTAGCTGTCATCACTATTCAAAGTGTAGCAAACATTTCACTTGGATCAAGGCTTCACTCAACGGTGGAAAATACTTACTGTAAAAAGGGGTTTCCCCACCAAGTGAGACAAAGCTTTAGCATTTTGGAGGGCAGGGTAGAAGAAATACAAGAATCAAATATATGGAAATTCTCTCCTTTTTTTTTCACTTAAAAGTAAATCAAGACCACAGCGTTTAAGTCAGTAAGTTACTAAAAGTGACTATAGACTAGTGAAGCAAGAAAACACCTTGATGGTAAAATAAATTAGAATATTTTTATCAATTTCTCTCCACTGTTAGCTCAAAGCATTCTGAGCGCAACCTACGGTAAACTCCAAGCTTCTTTCCATTAAGAAACAAAAACCTACATCCAACCAAACCTCCAAGAAACCTAGCAGCTAAATCTAAATACATTTGCAAATGGAAAAAAAGAGCTATTTGTTTTTCCTCCCCCAACCTACAAGCTGATTGCAGAAAATGCATTTTAACACGTAACATACTGGATGAAATACATTCAGACATGCTTTTAAAGCTTAATAAGCTGTTAGACTTACATATTGCCACTCTCAATATCATACAAAAACCCCAAAACAATCCAAAAATAACCCAAGGACCATCTATGTAAATAAACAGTCAAAATAAGAGTGATCTCCCCCAAAATAAGTTTTCCCTAAAAGACAAGGAATTCTGGAAATTAGGAAGAGAGAGTCCTGACGGTCAGATAGATTAATAGTGTGATAATAAATTAAACATAAACCACCAATCCTAGCTGCCTGAGATCTAATGGTCACTCAGGGACGTTACAGAGCTTTAACATCTGGTGAAAAGAGGGCAACATTACTACAGCCTGGCCTTTCACCTTCTAAAGGCACTGGGATTGCAGATGGCACAGTTGCATGTGTACCAGATGCTCACTTAAAACATGCAACAATCTCTTCCTAGTAAACCCAAACAGTTTAAGTGATTTTAGTCCAAGTTAAATCACAATGAGTTTAACAGAAAAATCAATACAAAACATTTATTTTTCTATATAAGATTCCTGCTTAGGAGACTATATTTAGATGAGGGATACAGTTGTTTCACTCATGCATTTCCTCCAGGTCAAATGAAGGACTGGCCATTAAATCCTGGGAAAAAGCTTTGGAAAGCATTGTATAACAGTTGGCTTTCTTCTACACATTATCAGTATATCCCCTTTCAAATGAAAATGGCTATGCTTGAAAGCACAAAGTTGCAATTTAGAGAACTGATGCCACAGCATACACAAATAATGACCTCCAAACCAATAAAAATGTAAATCCAAATTTAATGGGAGATTAAATACACAGAGAAATTAACATTAGATTGACAATTTGATCTTGCACGTAGTACCATTTATTTCACTAGTCCATAATATTTGGGAAAAGACGTGTGTCTAAAAGATTGTCTGACCAGATTAAATACAATTGTGCCCAGCAGTATTTCAATATTTAATCCTTATAAAAAGGTTTATCTCGATCCATCACGAAAAGTTTTGTTTAGTTATATCTTGCATCAATACAACAGTATTAAATCAGATTGGAAATATCTGCATTAAGTAAGTCTGACCTTCATCAGTAAGAAAAGAAGTATTTATGGATTTTGTGTTTTTTTGGTTTTGTTAAACCGGTACAGTTTTCTGCTTTTCTTGCTCATCAAGAAGCAACTAACAATTGTATTTCTAGCTACTATTACTGAAAGCTTATTCCAGTCAGGAAGAGAAGTAGAAATGAGTTGGACAAACTTCTAGTAAAGTCCTAATCGTGCCATCCTGAGGTGGACAAACAGATGCCATCCCCACAGGCACAGGGCAGCTTCATCCCACATGGCAACTTGCCTTTACTTCAAATGTGCATCTGGGGCAAGACCTCTTTAAGAAGCTTATGCACAAGTGACTTTATGAACAAGCTGGATTAAGGCCGTTTAAATCTTTCTTGAAGTTGTATTAAGGCTTAATATTATGCATTCTCTTCTCTCAGTCCCCAGTTTTCTTCTAGTTATTCACTGAAGTATTTGCACAGCTCAGTACATAACGAAAATACATTGTACATACTTAACCATTTGTAACTTAAAGTCATAGGAAAAAAAAGTTTTCCTCCTGCATGAAGAGCTGCAAATGAGCGTGGGAATGTTTGCTTCTGTGCATCAATTAGGGACTGGCAGCTGGCACTGAGATGGGCACAATACTGATAACGTCAGCTATCGCAATCCTTAGTTGACTCCTTCAAAGGGGAGATGAACAGCTTAGTTTTTATTTATTTAATTGGGGGGCTGTGGGTGTCAGCAAGGCTGTGTCATTACATGCAGAAAACATTTAGTAATATAGTACCCTGAAGTACTTTTCAAAACAAATGAACAAACAAAAAACAACCTTCAAAACTTCCCCCTCCAAAAGGCATAGCATAGCACAGAACAGATGAAAAGTTGCTCTTATCTTTGACTTAGTAAATGCGAGTTGAAATCAATTTGTTTTATTTACTGTAAGTAGGCCCCATTAGAGATTATGTAATCCATCTGCAAATACAGTACTTTTCTGCATCACCATCAAAAACTAATAAAAGGAATTAATGGGGTACAACTCCCCTAGGCTTGGTTGACTCAGATGCTTATCATTATCACTGCATTGTTGTACTATCGAGTTCTAGATGGCTGTAGCCTTCAGTGACAAGAATTTATACTATGCTACCTGAAACTTGGGATAAGAATCTACTGTAATGCTAGTCCTAAAGAGATAACTGTTTGTTTTTATACTCGACCTGCAATTTACAACTCAAAGACATTTTTTGAACTTCTGCTTTCTCTATTTGTTCCTTTATATTAAATAATAGCCAGTGTTATAATTTTTTTAGGTTTTAAAGACACATGTAAATGCTTTGTAGATGTATGCATCCCAAATATAAAATCATGAAGGGTTTTGGGAAGAGGAAACATTCACCTATGCCAAACCTCCAAGCCCAAAACAAATGCTAAGCCCTCAACTGTTTCCATTAAATAGAAGATGAGACTCTACCAGTTACAAGATGCAAATGATCACTGATCAGACCATGATTTTACAACAATTATCACGCAAGATCATGTAGCACTTTCTAAAGTATACTCTGCATTTAACATATGGATGTCCAAATCACAAAGGTATTATACAACTGAAAGTAAAATTTGGTGATGTAAAATTTGAAAGAAAAAAATTGGTGATGCATTTGTTGAACTGGATGACAAAGTTAAGCAGATTCCCAAATCAACTCTTCGTTACTTGAGATCATTTAATTACAGGACCATCGTATCAGTTGTGTTTCTAAAGCAAGAAGAGACTCTGACCTGAACTGCAAAAGGAAAGAAATTTGAATTAACCCTTTGAATTAATAATGGTGGGGAAGGGGGATAACCTCTTAGAAATTAAAACAAACAAACCAACCAACCCACCCCACAACAACAAATAATCAGAGTCTTTCCAATTCTTGATAAGTTATTTTACCGTTTCTTGTGGTACCATATTACTAACAGAATGCTTCGCCTATGAGTTAAACTCATGAGACAGCATCTGCATTCCATCTAATGACATTAGACCTAAATGTAGATTATCAGGATGAACCCCTCTCTCTCATGGAGTGAATGGCTCCATTTTATTACTCTGTTTAGTACTAGACTCATGTATATAAACACCTTGGTGAACAGCAGGAACAAATCAGTTAGGGGATGTATGAGTTAGTATTTTTTTTTAAATTCTACATAGTTGAATTATATTGGAAAAAATCTGTATCATATTTAATGTATTACAATGCATTAACAAGATGAATCTCAATACAGTATCAAGCTCACAGGTGGGAACAAGTGTTAGAGAAGCTTTGAGAGCAAGCGTTTTCACTTTTGCATAGTATTTTGACTTTCACGAGCCTCACTGGCTCTCTAGAGCATCAGAAATTTGAAAGTGTCTAGGTTGTACCTGCTGGCAGCAAACCTAACCCATCAAAACAGGATGGCCAAGATAGCAAAAGAGAAGCTGCTAAGTCACTTACACTTTTCCACTCTGCTGACTGCTGCCAACATAGGACTCATTTTTATGCCACTGTGTTTGTGCCACCAGCAAACAGAGTCAATTTTGATTTTCTCAGAAGTAGTTACCCCTTGTGTAACTGAACTTTCATGGACACAAGTCATTTCCATAACTATTCACACCACACTTCATAATCTCATTTTAAAGATATTTCAACAGGAATACCTGTTGAAATCCAAGTAAAATCCTTTAACAGCATACAAATATTTTTAATACAATCTGCTTTTTTATTTATTGAGTTTACTTCAATCTCAACATGTAGAAGTTCCCGTGACAAAAACACAGATATCTGGATTTACTGAGAAGCAATTCAAGAAGCAGCAAGTGTAACAGTCAGGGGAACAGCCTCCTTTAGTATACAGAAAACAAGCCTCACTCTCCTCATTACGTGGGAGGGAAAAAAGTGAATATTTTCTTATAGTTTTTAGCTAGTAGTCACACTTTGACTGCGAAAATCTTCCACGTTTTGTTTCTTCTTCCTAATTTACAGATCTTTGAGAGAGATATCCACCTAACAACAAAATTAAAACAAACACACAAAAAACCCAACCAGAGACCCCAAGAACCTATTTAAAATTGGGTTTTGTGGCTTTTTATAGGAGAGGAGCACATCTTTGTCTTATGCAGTTCCCTTATACATTATGGGGGCAGAGGAGAATGTAATGTCCAAGTACTGTGCCTATAAGACTGATTACTGAGTTCCTGGGGGGGGCGCAAGACTTCTTCAGGAAGAGACATGTACCCCACGTGCCCGTAACGACCCGCTCTCTGTGAGATTTAATAGCTTTCACCATAGGTTCTATATTCATTAGTCTCCACGCTGCAGACATCCACAGGGGCAGGTTCAGAGGAGCCTCCACTGGCCGATTAATTCTTAATGGTGAGCGGTGTCACTGGCGCTGGCAAATGGCCCGAGTACCTGAGCCCAGCGCTGCTCCCAGGGCAGGCACCTTTCAGGGCTCTCGGATTTGTCTCCATATATTGAGAAAGGTCTCTGACTAAATTCGTTTCCAGTCCATAAATGCAGTTTTATCTCTGGAATCACTAACAGCCCCTCTGTTTACTCAATGAATGAATATGCAAGGCAGGATCAGGGCAATGAAAAAACAGATCTGTAGTGAACAGAAATGAAGTTTTGAACTTTTATGAGGTATGGATACACTTCCTGGGTTCTTGCCTTGGGGAATAAAAGAAGAAAATATGGTGACAGAAACAGTCTGGTAGGTGACATTGGATACATGCTAAAACTCTGATGTTTTTATAACTGAAATGGAGAGGGGCTGGATTAGTTTCAGATGCGGCAAAGTACTGCGTGCAAACAGAGCTAGGCAAGAAGCACACACAAGATGACAAATGCAGGGAAAACAGAAATAACGTAATTTCAAATTTGACAGAAGTTTCCTGCTTTCCTGACCTATGAGGCAATTTTTTATTTTGATGCTACTGTTGGAACATACGTGACTGCCCAGCACTTTTTCAGCCACAGCCCAAGAGAGAGAGAGAAAAAAAGAAAAGGGTGGGGAGGGGAAGAAAAGACGCTCAAAGTCACAGTGGATTACAAAATCATTTCCATCAGGGGGATTGTTTTGCAAATAATTGAAATAGAGAGGTTAAGACGACATATGTTAACTTAGTTATATGTCTATGTGTCCTGATATTTAGATACAACATGATTTGCCAAGTTGAGCACTGCCCCAACTTTTTTTGTTGTTTCTTAAACTATTGTTTTTATGGTCACTGGGCATTCAAATAATTTTTGCAAAATTCAACATGTCGCACTTGGGTGGAACAAGTTAGCGTTCGTCAAAGCTTTAAAAAAGAAAAAAAAAGATAACTGCACTAGTTGAGATGCATGTAAGAACCTGCACAAGAATTTTAGTCACCTGCATGAACGGGGACTGCTATACTTCAGGTACAAATAGGTGATCACAAAAGAGTTACTGTGGCTTAATGAATTATTGTGTGTTAGCTGAGCAATAGTACCTGAGCATACACATGCTCCCAGTCTCCAAGTATGGCATTTCCACCGTAAAACATGCACCAACAGGCCTGTACTCAACCTGACACAAATCTCCCTCCTGACCTCTCACATATCAGCATCATATCATGAATGTGCAAATACCGTGTTGGACGGTGTTTAGAGAAGCACTCTTCAGTTTAGATGCCCAATCCTTAGGGCACTTAACTGACTTCTGGAAGACACCCCTCCCTCATCCCCCAAAACCAAAACAAACAAGAACACACACACACGAATCAAATCAGAAGTGTCTCAACAGAAGATACCGTTTACCACAAGCAGAGAAGCTTTCTGAGTAGGTAAACCTGTCCCGAATGCAGTCTACAGATTTACTTCTCCCCTCCTCATCTACCTCAAAAAAGGGGGAGGAGAGAACCCACAACTACTCCCTCGTGTAAAGATGAATTATAAGGTCGAACAGAACCGTTGAAAGTAAGATTTTTACTTTGGGTGCCCTCGACTTCTCATTAATCATGAGAAAGTTAGATATTCCGACCTCACCTTTACATTCTCAGACCCTCCCATCCCCCTTTCTCTGTTAATCCCCTAACGCAGGTAGTTTACTTCTGTGTGATCCTGCTATTTGTATACTCCAACAACAGTTTGCAATGGGAGAATGGAGAGGAGTAATGCCATAATTATTCCTATTTGACTAGATGAATCAGTCATTTGCCGTTAGCTTATATCAAAACATTTTACAAAAAAAAAATTTCAGGATGAGCTTTACAATAATCCAGACGGTCAGCTTCTGCACTACCCACCTGCCATCATGTTAGTGTGCCTTTTCCAATTATTTCTTAAGAGTAGTTACTAATATAGGAACCAATCTGGCTGACGTTTCAAAATGAAAAACACTGCATGGGAGAAAGATGCTTTTTATTTCAATAAATAAGACAGTGAAAGGGTATCTTACCACCCTTAAGTATATGCAGATTAACCATTGGAATATAATTGCAAACCCTGTACATGAAGTTCACAACTTCTACCATAAATTAAGTCATTTCTTTAAAGAAATGGAGAAGCATTGAGAAAACGTACTTAGGCATTCTTCTCACATATGGTAATGTCATTAATAGTATACCTGCAGTGACCTTTGAGGTTATATTTTACACATTATGAGTAATTAGCTCTTGTAATTTTATTGTAATCAAGATATTCCAGAACAGAAACTTTGACATCATTGATAACAAAGCTATGAAAAGTTAAAGTTTTCATCTTTTGGAGGGAGAAGCCAACATGGCACAAGGCAACCACTTCAAAGAGAAATTAAGGAAAGTTTTCATTACTGTAAGACAGTAGCCAAATCCCTGTCAGATCAGACTACTGTGAATCCAATCTGCATGAAAAAAACACAGCCAGACTTGGAAGTATGAAAACTGCTATAAGAAAGGAAGGAAAGAGGAAGGGCTGCACAAGTTCCCTGTGATTTGGGCTGCAGAAAGGCAACAGAGCTTGGCTGCCCTGCACCTAGCAAGGGATGCCGGGGCTGGAGGCATCGTGGAAGAAAGCCCAGTGGGCAGGTCAAGAGAGACCGTTGAGTAAAGCCAGCTGAAATAAGCTCAGTGAGTGAGCATAAACAAACAGGTTAGCTGTAAGCACTGGATGCTTAGATTTTGCATTACAATGCATAGTCTTCCTCACAAGGTTTTTCTGCCTTACGATTTATCTGGTCCTTTTCAGGATGCTCAGCTTTTGCGGGTACAGACCCTTCCCGGTTCCAGTCGACTCTCCCCCAAACTGAAGCATTGGGGAAACTTGGCTTAAACTTTGTCCCCTCAAGCTAAAAACATTAATAACCTCCCAGCTTTCCCAGGGGCAGCAGTGCTACATGGAGCCCGGTGCCGCTGAGCCACACAGCACCTTGGGATGGTACAGACACGCTCTGGCCAGAGCCTCAGCACAGGTTCTGGGCTCCTGGAGACCCCCGCGGCTTTGTCACACAACTAACACAGCAGGGAGATATTTCCCCCCTTGACAAACAAAAAAGGCAGTTGCCAGCATACATCAGGAATATATACATACAATTGAACTGCAAATCTGTACAGCATACATACTTCTAGGATTGCAACTCTCACACACTCCTCTTTATCACCATGAAGGGGGGAAAAAAAAGTTATACTGGATTCTAGGTTTGGCCTCAGAAGTTCAGCATGCCTCATTACAACCATACTGCTTCATTTGAATTTCAAATTCCATGTATTTTATGTTGTCAATTAGCATATGGATTTATTTAGAGTGCTTTATTAAAAGCAGCTTTTAATAAAGGTATTTCAGTGAGCTTTCCTAGCTATCAATATATAGACTCTCTATTGTCAATTCTTCAGATGTTAGTCACAAAATTTTGCATTTCTAGATCTCTTAATTCCAGGATATCTGCAAAGAGTTTGAAGCAAGCCAAGAATCTCAAGGTTTCAAGATGTTTTGCCTGTGGACAGATGCCTAGAGTACCTACTGCTAGCTCACAGGCCATAATATATATTTAAAGCATTCACAAATAACGCTTCAGAATCTTTTAACTATCATTTGGGATTCTCACTATTTGCTGACTTCCTGGTACCTCCTTCCAACCTCCTTCCTGCAAAGCATCATTTCTTCCAGACTAAATACTTACTCTCACCAGGACAAACTTTTACCATTAAATATTAGAAGGTTCAGAGTACTTTATATGAGCAAATTTCACATGAGGAAATGAACAAGCCATCACTTCCAGCTGACCCCCTTTGCCCCCCCCCCAAAAAAAAAAAACCCAAAACACTTTGAAGGTGCCACATAGTTACAGTATACATCCACATACACAAGACAATCACTGTATATCGCAAAGTTTCTATTCACACAGGTTACTTTGTGGTAGGCAAATGAGTTAAGAAAGAAAACTGTATTCTATTCATCACTTTTCACAAAAATGAAATGAAGGAATTCCCTCAGTATTTGCAGAAGGGGTAGGGTGAGGGGAAACAGAAAAAAAAAAAAAAAACAATAGTAATACCAGATCAGCCTCAATATGGAGTCAGGAAGTAGGGACGAGGAAAGTTTTAAGTGTTCAGTAACTAAGCAGTAAGCATAGCAAGTCTTCATCTTTAAATCATTCACAAAAAAAATCAGGAATGAAATAATTTGGATTAATTGTTCTCACAAGTACTTAACATTAGTTTCATGGGAAAACCAAACCACAAGTGTGCACTGTAGATAGTATTTCCAGTGTCAGTAATAATTTAATCTAAGAAACGGCTCACAATTATTTAGAGCTGCCTTTTAATCTCAAGAGTAAAATTAGGTAAAAGTTTCCCTCCCCTCCCCGTGTATATTCTGGACTGTTTTTCTCATGCAAAAAAAAAAAAAAAACACACCAAAACAAAACACAAACCCCTATTCTTATAACACTCTAAGATTTTTTGTCTAATAACATCTACATTCTTTAGTCTGGATGTTACAATTTTTTTCTTTTTGGGTAACAGTTATTAACATTTCTAGCGATGCTCTTATTCGTTCAAAAACTTTACACGGGCTTTTTGGAGGAGGAGTTGTCAGCTGAAATGTGTTTTTGCCTTCAAAAGTTATTTGACAAGAAGTCGTGCAATCATTTGGCATTGTATTAGAAATCTGTGCGCTTTCTTTCATATGCACAGGCATGCGCATATTGATTAGGTGTTGGCGCAATGTTTATCCTGAAGGAAAGTTTTGCTGTAGATATACAGGGCCATTTTAAAGATATTTTTAAGTTCTAATTTCTTGTATAACTCCCCCAGCCCCCATATACCATCAATGTTCCTAAACGCTCATTGTTTTCTCAACTTTAAAACACTTTCCATCAGATAACTCCCAGGAGAAGACTTGAGAGAGATGGATGGAGCTTGCCTAAGTTTAGCAGGCAGGGGCAATGTTCATCCTCTAGCCTTTTTACAAGTACTCTCCAAACTTCGTGGGGAGAAGGTGAAAGGCAGCACAAAACAAAAAAGAAAAACAAGACACTGCATAGATGCTAACATCACTGTTTCTTTTCTACATATTAGGAAGAGACTGCACAGACATTGCTCTGCTTAGATCTTAGTGGATACTTGTAAGTGTTTTGAGGAATAATTCTACAGAACGTTAGAGCTCTCAGGGCCTGGCTCTACAAGACACTCGAACTGGAGGTTTCTCCTCCGCTGGGGGAAGTTGAAAGACCATGATCTCTCCTGAAGCTCTAGATAACAGCTTAAAAACATAGAGGGAGAGTTAAATCTAGCACCTCTTTCTTCCTGAGTAAGAACAACTACGGCCAGCTAAGACATTAACCAATTCACAAGCACAGAAAGGCTACATACCTAAAAAACAATCTTTATTTTTTTCCTTAACAGACACTCCTTCCTGGACACTACAGGGATGTCTTCCAAGGTTTGGCCTCAGTTGCAGCCCGCCCCCCCCCCCCCCCCCCCCCCAGTGTTCCCCTCCTCAGAAGCCTCTTTTAGTGACACTGGGATCACTTCTTCACAGGAAAATAGGACTTCTCCACTGGCCAACTGCATGCACACACATACATACGTTAAGTGAAACCAACGGAGCTATTCTGCATGCTATCAGATCTGTAATAGATCTTCACATCAAGGCATGAGCTGGCCTCAGGACTACCTTTATTTTTTCAAATCAAGTTAAAACCCACTTTCTGCAGACCCATGCCATGTCATTTGCCATCAGCCTGTAGCTAAGAAATTCTCTTAATCCTTACCTGTAAAGCAAGGATTTTAATGGCTTAATATCTCTTCATATCCAAGGAAGACTACAAGAAACTGCCTCTTCTTGGCTAAAAGCCTACTCTTCATGCTTGAAAACATGGCTTCAATAAGTACACTCCAGCATTGTTTTAACTTTCTGCCTTGTTTCTCTATGAAATTTCGAAGAAAAGAAACGTAGGTGAAGAAATACAATGATGTGCAAATTAAACTTACACAAATACAAATATTTCCATCTGTACAGGGCTCATAGCAGTAGCCCTTACACAGGCATTGCTTTCAACTGATTGCAAATTCAGATGTTTACCCTAGTAAAGGCTAGCAGATCAGATAAAAGAGCAACTAGTTCTACATGTGATAGATATGTGCAGGAATCAGCTGTTTTGTTTCAAATGAGTACATTCAGCCAAGTTACTTAAAATACTATAAACATGTTTCTAACAGAAAGCCCAAGGGTAATCTTAGCTTAGCTTAAGCTCTTCCCTCTTCTGCAGTCAGCTGTAGTTAGTAATCACTAATAGGAAGTGCAGAACTCACTGCTTTCCGCAGTTGTTACAGTCCTTTTACTTCCATTTCCAGAGAGGGGAAAACAAAACATTCCCATAATGGACACAGATAACATTGTCTATAAAGCAGAAAGCCAGCTACAGGCAATAGGCATGGAGTTGTTAGGTAAATACCATTAAATATCAAGGCCAATGCCAAAGACCACTCAAGTATAAGTGCATGCTACAACCAGTTAAAGCATAAAATTTTGAAGAACTTTCTATTAATACAGTACAGGAAAAATCATGTTTCACTGATAGCACATGTTCTGTAATAAAGTATAGGAAAAAAGCCTAATTTCCTTGAGATTTGTAAGCTGAGAAGATTTTTTTTGGTGGACATGAGCCTCAGTTACTCGCAAAAAACTTAGGGAGATGGTTTTCCTAGGTTTCCTCTGCAATCAGAGGAGGAAAGTCTCAACCATCTCCCAGACAGCTCATCTCTAAGGCCTCCTAAGACTTGGACGAATACTGTCCTGAGTGCCCCTTAAATGAGAGGGCTTTCTTCATCTAGTGGAACAGCCTCCTGAACTGTGAGGTACCTTTGTCTCCCCCTGTGAGCTAAGGGCCTACACCACTGCTAGCTGTAAAAAATATACCAAATATGCAAGTTTAATCTAGAAATAAAGGTGAGTCTAGAGTTAAAGATTAAAGCTAAGGGTGATGTGCGTTATAGGAGGGTAATTTAGAACACTTCAGCTCTGTTAATGGCTAATGAAATTTGCATTAAAATATAGCAATGTGCAATATATACTACAGCAGTTTTGTATATCATATACTGTGCTAGGAAAAAGGAATCCAAGCCCATTAAAGCGTGCTTTGTAGTCTAGTAATTAACGTCCTAACTGCCATATGAATTTCAATGAAAAAGTAGTATCATAAAGCAAGAAAAAAAAACACACACAATTCCCAATTTATTGTCCTGCCAGGGCATACAAAATCCCCACTGCTTGCTCCTCACAGAAGACCACCAGATCCATTCCTCATAATCCTTTTTCCATCTTGTACATCACCAGGGACATTGGCCAGATGAGGTCTCTACAGCAGGTTCCCAAATCTCAGTCTAACTCACTTTGCTGCTGGAATTACTGCTATGATGGATGATGGCAGCACTAAGTACATTTTACCATCTTTTGTAGTATGTGTTCATGGACTACTTATCATAAACTGGAAATAGAAATTAGAGTATAAATGTCATTAACTAATGTGCGGCCAGGTGACTGAACAAGACTTCAGTGGTTGAAAGCATCAGAGTCTGCCACTGGTAAACGTGTTTTGACACAATGACAAAAGAGGCCTTGCTTTTCAGGTATGTTCAGTTTTCAGATCGGAGTTTCTCCTCTTTCTCAGAGCATTGATTTCTTTTTTTTTTTTTTAAATCAAAGAATATCACTGAACAGCAGCATTCTTCAACTGATATCAATGGGATGATACTAGAACAGTAAGCATAAGATGATCATTACCCTTGGAAAAGAATAGCATCAATGAAAAAAGTACAGTATTAAAGATGCTGCTTGACAGTAACACAAAGTTTTGCCTAGTTATACTGCAGGCAGTTGCCTAAACACAGTCACCTAGTGCTGTTTGGATGACTCACGGTATTCCTCCTTGTCTCCAACTTACCATTTTACTTGCCCTAGGGTATCCAAGGCCACTTGCACGTAGCTGGCATATATGGGGCAGGACCTATGAGACACCCACAACAACCCAGAGAAGCAGTGGAAACTTATGAAAACCCTTCAACTTCCACATCAGTGGTTGTTCTTATAGTGCTTTTAGCTATCAAGAACTGACTGAAAATATCTTCTGTTATCCTTAAAACTCTCTACTTTGGTGGGGGTAGGAGGGAGCACAAAGACAAGAAAAAACAACCCAAGTCACCAGATCAGTTCCTCTGCTAATTGCCAGAGCTATAAAGTAAGTTAGCAGACAACCTCTTTGCCTCATTTTTATTCTTTTTGACATTCCAGGTCCTGAGAAAGTTAAGATAACTAGGACATGCTTACAGGTATCCACACAACTTTTTGATTCCTTCTCTTTAATAAAGTGTCAGGCACCAATACATTCTTGTGCTGGTCCTGCTAGAGCATCCCCCACTGCATCACAAGTAGTGAGACCTATTTAAGAAAGTCGGACCTTACTGCAAACACACTGAATTAAAAGTTATCACTCTTGAACTCTGGCAAATACATAGCAGGATATTTTATCATGATGTTTCCTTACTTTCCACTATTCTAGTAAAGTCCTCAATGTACTGCCTTGAATAAGAAAATAAATGAACTCCCTCCTCCAACCTGTTGTATATAAAAAACAGCAACAAAACGTTATGAGGGTACTCAAGAGCAAGCAAGTTGCTTGATTTAGACATTCAAGCATGCATGATAAAACTCTGCAGCTATTCCCGATAGACTGAATTACAGCCACCTTGAATAGCTGCAGAGGAAAACCAAAGCCAAGCAAACATCCTAAAAAGACAGTTTAAAAAAAGAAAAGTGCTTATTACTGCAACTGCCACAGTAATCCTTTGGATGATCTTTGATTCTGCTATTACATACCAGGAAGGGTTTACTCAGATGAGGATCAATATGCAGTTATGGAAAAAGGCATATTTAAATTCTTAGCCTCTTCTGTATAAACCTGCCTATCAGGTTGTATCCTCAGTTTAGAGCGAGACCAGCTTATAGGTCCTGCTCATACAGTGCTAAAATTACTTGACAGCAAGGCAGTAATTTGTTTGCCTCTTCAGCATTTTGAGAGATTAATCTGCTAGCAACATTTAATGGAAATTAAATCACAAGCATATTATAGCATAATTATGAAACATGAAAGGGGTTGCTTAACTATATTCATGCACATCCTGTTCTTAGAAATTACAGTACCAATAAGAAATGTCAGAGTTTCTTTTAGTTTCTCTGTAAGAATAATGCACTGGAATTTAGTACCAAAATAATAATAGAAAGAGACTAATGAGATTGTGATCACCCACAAAAACAAAAAAACCAAGCACAACACACACACCACAAATATGCCAAAAGCCTCTGCTGGCAAATCCAAATCCTAGCCTCCAAACCTTCTTTTATGCCCAACTCCAGCAGAAAGAGACAGTGACTAAATCATCTGGATTTACTGAGTATTGTTTATTTTACTTTCCATTATTTTGATGTTCCTTTTTGGACAGTATTCACTTTTTCTTCACAGTTCTATTACCTTCTTTACAAAGGAAGTGACTTGGCTCCAAATTAGCCCCTTGGAAGTCAAAGGTGGCTCCTTAGAAGCAACTGCCAGGGTCTAGGAGGAGAAAGTCCAAAGAACGGAACAAGGAAGAGAAACGCAGAGCAGAGCCAGGAGCCTGATGCTGTACCTTCATATGAGCAGAAAGGCTGCCAAGAGAAGTGGGAAGTCGAGCTCCCAGCCTCGCACCAACACGGGGACCAGAAGGGACCACGTGGCTGGCTTGCACCAGGGCTGAGACCAAGGCTGGACACATGCTGCAAGGACACGGTGGAAAGGCAGAGAGTCCTGGGTTAAGCCCTTTGCATGTTTGTTCTGTCTTATCTAGGAGATTTGAGAGTTTTAGTATTTAAACACTTAAATGATCTAGTTTATGTTCTAATAAGACTTGACTTTAGTGTTTCAAAGCATTTTGGTCAGCTCAGCTAAAGAATTTATCACAGCCTTCCCTCAAAAGCATGCCTCTGCATGGCAAAATAATATTATACAATATTGCTCTTTGAAACTTCTTTGTATCTTAAAATGGGCAGTCTCTTCTGAATTTTCACTTAGAGACAGATGGAATTATGTATTTAATTACCCACCTACCGATAATTATTTATACAGTCTTCTCAAAACACAAAAAATGTGAAACAGCCCTTTTGATACCATTGACTATTAACAGAGAACAGTGTTTAGTCCTGATGAAATAGTGAAACAAATTTGAGACAAACCTTAGAGAAACCTGAGAACATAATGAAACTCAGTTACAGGAAAACTGCAAAAGAACATGAAACACTTTCCAACAGTGAGTTTGGTCCCACGTTTCATTGCATGTCATTGTTTTAATACCTGTACATACAAAATAAATTAATATGAAATAGAGCTAATTACATCAGTCAAGATAGAATGATGATAGCTAAAGGCAGAATGAGGGGAAGCTACAGGCAAGAAAGAATATTACAAATCTTTTTGAGGTTAGCTTGATACATGAGAAAAACGGGTGCAGCTGGAGGCATGACTCTTCCTGTGCACGTGTGAGGCCTGGCTCAGGGCTAGGAGCAGCTGCTGTTTGGATACAAGTCTCCTCTTTTGATGGCGATACCTAAGAAAACCAGACTTGTGACTCTTGGCTAGGATAGATAAGCATTTGAGTTCACGCAGCCAGGTAAGAACAGGTGGATTTGGTGCTGCTTTTGCATTTTCTTGCAAGGTAGCAGTGCCCGTTTCCCCCCTCAGGATTCAAAGGGATCACTATCTCTACTTGTTATCTTGCTGCAAACAATAGCTCATCCCCAAAACCTCACTCCCAGGCAAAAACCTTAAACAACAGTAACAACGACCATCACTGCATTTCACTTTAATGAGAAAAATGAATGAAGTTTGGAGGCTACATTCAATTCATTTGCCTTCTAGCCTTAAAATACTGATTACAAAACTGGAGCTAGCACAGGAAAATTTGTTTTGCTCTTACCTCAACACAAGCACCACAGTTCTGGGCAGTCATCAGTTGAACACCATATGTACAAGGAGGGTAGTTACAGCTCAGGAATGCTGTGCATTGGCAAGATTGTGTGGGAAAATGCATATAGCACCTGCTGACACCCTACAGGCACTTTCCAATGCCTTACTCCTTCAAGAACACTAAACAAACAAGCTAAATTCCTGATCCTGAGATTTACAACTTATGGGTGGGCAGATTGCTGTGCCTACATGGTGCCTTATTGAAGTCAGTGGGACTCCATGCAGGTGCAGCTGTCCATATGCACATAGTAAACTGCCAGCTTGGAACTTATACTTACTACTGTAAAAATTAAAAACAGACAAAGGAGAACCAAAAAACTAGGCAGACTTTCTTTGAATTTTAAGTAAATTAATATTTCAGAGAAAGAAGGAAACTGAATCCAGGTCAATTTCTCTTTCTCCCTGTACAGATACTTAGGGAAGTGAGTAGCTTTCCTAGAGTAGCTTGCAAAAAGCAGTAGCACATATTTTCACTTGTGAGATGGGGATGTCAGTCATGGCCACCTTGGCAGACCGAACTATAAGGCAGTAGGATTCCTGTGATTCACTCATCTCGAGTTCATTTTGACTTCTTCACATAGATAGTAACCCTAAAAAAGAAACAATATTGACTGCAATATGCCTTGCTTTGTCAGGTCCTCAGTTTGGCTTCTGGAATGTGTAGGAGTGGCATAAGGCAGACAGCTGGTCCTCTAATCTTCCCTAACCTCCTGTTTTGTAACTGCTAGGTCATATTATAGGGAAAGCATGCTGTAATTTTGCCCCGTATTACCTTTCAAAGTAACTCAGACTATACAGTTGTTGCTACAAGGATTCTATGTGCTAGCATATGAGAGAATAAGCCGAGTTTCTAAAGCATGAAGAAAGAAAAAGGTGAGAACCACTGTCTCTTCTAAAATTTGATAAATAGTATGAGAAAATACAAGTCACATTTTAATTATAATCTCAAAACCAGAAATTCAGATAAGTCCCACACCACAGATCCATTAAATCATATTTTTTTCCAGTATGCTGTTCACTTTGTATCACACTAGAGCACTTTAGCACTGATTCAGAAACCCTTTCAAATGAGCCAGCAGAAACACTTCCAGAACTTGTCTGATCAATTCTTGCATTTAATTACTTATTCACATTTGCTTCTTGGTGTTGAGAAACTGCAGGAGACACAGTAAAGCTTAGTGTCATGATAACCATCATCTTCACAGCAAAATTGTTCTTCATTTCAGTCTTACTAAATATAGTTCCTGGTTTTAAAAAGAAGGAAAAAAGCAAACAAAACCCCACGCAATCATGTGTTAGGTTAAAGTTCAATTCTTAAAACCAAGGATGCATTATCATTCTCACCTTCTCCCCTCCCCTTCTCAGGGCTACTATTTAGACTTCTGAGGAAGGTAGATCTTCAGAACAGCTTTCATCTGATAACATCTACCTTATTACAGAGAGAGCAAGACTCTTATATTCACACATAAGAAACTTATGAGGCCATCTTTGCAACCTCTTGAACATTTTCATAACACATATGTAATCAGACACTTCCACGTGCCATCTTTAAATCAACATACTGGGAGATTTATTTCTCCAATAAATGAATGCCAGATAACATAGATCACGACTACTCTCTGTATGGCATCACTGCACAACAGTGGCACAGGGAGACTGTATACATTGACTATACAAGGTGGCAGAAGAGTTGTATGTGGTCCAAAAAAACTAGGTTGAGGAGTTTTTGGGTCACTAGGCTTCTAAATCTAAAAGTATTATTCAGGCTGTTAAAACAGCTGCAACACTGTGGCAGAAAGCACAGACCACAAGCCTGCATACTGCTTAAACCAGCATTCATCTTTCTTGCCTAAAGAATAAGCTGTCATGACATGTTTGATTTACATCATATAGAACACTTCAAAAATATGGTGGAATATTTTCCAGTCAGCTGGAAGAAACCAAGTATTTCCTAGTTTAAAAAAAAAAAAAAAAAGAGTTGTTGAAGCATTTTGCATCTGTCTAAGCCCATTGTTTGGAGACCACATTTAAGCCCTTGCTCTTCATTTTCCATAGTGCCATATGCAGCAGGTTGCAATCACTTTTATCCTTTCCAATGTTTTAAAGTATGACTAGATAAAAATAGGCACCACAAAAAAAAACACACACCACACACACTGAAAAGAGATTTCAAAATTTAAAATTAGTTTGTGTTTCTAGCAATTTAAAAAATAAAAAAATGCTGCATCTCCAATCTCTTATATCACGTAAAAAATAAAAATACTTCAGAGAGCATGGAATTTTAAATGCTTTTTCAGTTAGATATTCACCAAATTATAAAGTGGGGAAAACCCACATTATCTTTTTCCAGTAATTTCTTTTTCTTTAAGTGAAGCAAAAGGCCTTTTTTTTTCTGGCTTCTGCAGTTCCTGCTTTTTTGACGTAATGATGCAGAAGAGCATTAAAATGCTGTTTTTCCTTAAAATAAAGGCTGAATGCTTCTCAAAGAATTTTTGCTTTTTGTTAAATGACCAAAAAAGAAATCCATAGATTTGCCCCAATAGTGTTTTCCATGGGTTGAAAAATCCTCCTGTAATTATGCAAAGAGAAGTAGCATGTCAGTGGAAACGTGCAATATTCATGCTAAAAAAATGCAGTAATTCACAGGTATATGCTAGACAGAAATGAATCTATGCATGCTACTGCACATGCCCATCTTGGAAAATTCAGCCTAGATTACCAACATCTATAGGCAAAATCAAACAATACTTGTGCAATTTCCAGCTCAGAACTCATGGATTTAGTTTTGAACATAACTGGTAGCACAAACCAAAAGATTTTGAAAAAATTTTGAAGAGTGAAAAACCACAGGGAGTGCTTAACTTTACCATGGCCCAGTTAGCACCTTTCTCTCCATGAAAACCTTCATAAATAGGGTGTATTATGTTTCCAATTAAAAAAAAAAACACATACACACACTTTAAGCACACTGTTCATCTGTTATATTGGTCTGCCATCTGTAGGTCACTCAGAAAATTCTTTATTCCTTATATTTCAGAACACTTTGTTCATTACTGTGTGTTTTTGGTTAGGTAGTAATGAAAAGTATTACCACATACACTTCACACACAGTTGATTTGCAACTCATTCCAGATAGGGGATCATCATAGGAAACAAACAAACAAAAAAAAACACCACACACCCTAAAAACACATACCCAGATTTGATCCACTATCCTCAGCTCTAGGAGGATGTCAGGATTAATTAGGTGCAAAGACAGCATTGTGCAGGTATAAGTGAGCATTCCCAAGGTTACAACTTCTCACCCCTACGTTTTCAGGTCTCTTATCTCCGTTATGTCATACAGTAACTATGTTTTCTCTCTCCTTCTCTACATACACACACAAACCCTATATATTTACATAGGCACCCCTATATACATACACACATGCTTGCATCTCATGAGACTTCTCTGCAAGTTTCTTCTACTTAAGGACACATAATTGTTTTTCTTCATGTGGCACCCTTGAAAACCATCTGACAACTTAAAAGATGTAAGATACAGTCTTTCCAGTCAAGTGTCCTCAGCCAACCTCTGCTGCAGCTTGCTGTGTGCATCTCAATTCTGCAGCGAACAGAAGTGCTGCATCCGCACTCCATGCTCACAGATGTCACTCAGACTGCTCAGTTGGAACAAGTGTTCCTTCAGAGATTACTTCCTTTGTATCTACTACAATAGGAGAAAACAAAATAACTCAGAAGTAGTTGAGACAACATACAGATAGGGGCTTGACTCCAGTATCTCCCAGATTGGGGCAGGTTGTCTCGCACATTTCAGGGTGCAAATTAAGCTATGGTCTATTGGGATTGTTTTGTATCACACCAGCACAGATGCACACAAATTCTCCTTAGACCCACGTGTTCCACATTATGGTGATGAGCCCTTTATAAAGGATAAATTGCTTGGAAACACAAGCAAGCTTGGAACAACAGCCTTCCCTATTTTCAAGCTATGAGTCACTCAGTCCTTTCCAGAACTAAAGGGGAGGATTCTTAGGGAATCTTTACACTTAAGGACTGTGAATAGATTCACAGATTATGGAGTTTTGTTGTTCATCAGTGATATTAAGCATTTGTAGCTATCACAGTTCATACACTGAAATATGTTTCTAGGTATAGGCACGTGCATACAGTTTCTATCTGAAATCAGAGATTCATAACCAGCTCTGACATTGCTGAAGTGACAAAGGTGCTCTTTTTGTTCAAAAAGCTTCAGAGCAAGGAAGTTTATTTGCTGTATGAAACTTGGCAAGACTGTATGGAATAAACATCTGCAGTGCACCATATCTTATTGATCTGTGCACAGAAATATCTTTCCTAGTTCTGCGCAAATAACTGGAGACCTAGAAGCAGTGAGAGGCCCCTGCTTAGACCAGCTGCAGTAGGACTCCGGTGCTTTCAGCACTCTTGGCTACTACTGCTGCATGAAACCATGTTGCAAAGCATTGACCTATCCACATTCACCTGGAACAGCTGATATGTTTAACATGCAGCTGTTTTGCACACTGTAAGCATGCACAAAGTGACTTTAAAAGCACAGTTAGCCTATGTGCTCAGCCCCACCAGAATTTGTGTCCAAGTCTGAAAGAAACTGTAGACCAAGAATAATCACAAGGGAGTAAACTCAAAAGCAGGCAAAGCAGCAAGGAGGAAAACCAAATCACACCCTCCCAGATGGATTAAATACAGTAAGCACACACATGTATCAGTTCTTTTCACACAACATATTTCTGAATTATTTCATCCGCATACTGCTGTGAATATGGACCCCAGCTCAGTTATGCCATCCTTTTTTCCTCCATCATTTAAAGGTGAAATATCTAGCACAATTCACTTAATAGAAGGCACATAATCTTTTCTTTCTGAAAACTGTATTGAACACCTAATCCAGAAAGGAATTCTTAAAACACTGCTTAGAAAGCATAGACCATACTTCTTATTTATGCTGAAATTCAAAAAACAAAAACAAAACCACCCAACACAACCTTCTAAAGTTTATTTTACTGAAATGAACTTAACTGATCAGTTCTGCCCTGGATGGCAGCAAAGCTAGAGCTCTCTCTCATTTGTAAGTTAACACAACAGGCTGCTTCCTGCGCTTCCAGAAAATCAGAGCAGTGCCTTAGAGGAGGGGAAAATGGGGTCAGCTATTCCCACAGCACATCCTGAACTGAAACTTGGTAAGGGATTATGACTTTTGTTAGCAAAATAAGCAACTGCAGACAACCCACATCTATCCAATAGACCTCCTCACTTCTTTAAAACCACCTAGGTTTGTTTGTCACAAGCCTCTTTCATGTAAAGCAGTATCTATGACCTCCTCATCCTACATGAGGATCTCAACTGTGAGATAGACTATTAACTCCAAATTTAGAAAAAAAATTTTCGTGTATAGTCAGTTTCAACAAACAGAGTAAATATCATCATCAGACAAGTAACCAGTAGATCATAAGTCAGACCAGAGGTACCACACTAACCAATGTTTCAGTGTCCCATAGCAGATGTCCAAGAAAGCGTTTGTGCTTAAACACAGAACTGATACTTCCCCTGAATATTCTTCCAGTCCATGGGTGATATGCTGTATAAGCATTTCCTTAGCTAGAGATTCCCCCTCATCCCCCATTAAATAATTCTCAAAAAAGTTTTTCCTGTCTTATAGATAGTTTTACAGAACCTTTTTAGGCCCTTGCAGATTTCCAGCCTCCACTTTTTCCTCCAGAGGACAATGCAACTGCATGTAGTATTAAATGTACCTTCTTTCATATACTTGAAAGCGGGGGGGGGGGGGGGGGGGGCGCAAGAAGTCTTCTGATATCTGCTAAACCTCAAACTGAACAATCACACAGTTGCACAGGCAACTGATCCAGTGACGCCCAGATATACACACCAGTTTTTTTTTTTTAAAACTCTAATCTTAAATTATCGCAGGAATAAAGACTATAGTACATCACCCTGTTTCAAAAATACAGATATGGCTGTCACCAAAATACAAATTTAGCCTTTATGGTGAGAAATGCTAAATCCAGAGGTAGATTTCCTACTGCGGAGCCTGACGCTGTGGGCACAAGTATTCCACAGAGGGAAGCAGCATGTGTTCAGTCTGCAGCTCTCACAGCAACTTCACTCATGTACGGGCCAGTGAAGAAATTCCTGGCTATCCTGTAACCACCATATGATCATAACTGTCACAAATAGTGAGACTCACAGGAGAAAAATCTGTGGCTGGAAACTTGAACTATTGTTCTTGACTTGAGACAGAGAGGTATGTTTCAAATTAGTTTGCTTTTCAAATGACTTTTTTAAACGTAAAAGCCTGTCTATGGCAAATAAATTGGAAACAAATCTGAGAAGTTATACCATTGCACATCTGTGAGGTAAATGATCCACTTGGAGCCTATTCTCACAGCTTGAAAACTGAGAGCACACATAAAACTAGTATGATCTCAGGTGAGATGAAGTGATCTCAGATGAAGGACCAATTAGATTATTATAAACAACTTGCAGTTAAGACTAAACCTTTTCTTGAATAGCCGCTATAAATAAAAGTTACTAGGTTCAGTGCTGGGATAACTCTATGGTTTCCATCATAGAAGTCAGGCTATGTTACCTAATTACTCATTTGAAATAAAAGCCTTTCTATAATTACAGCTGTAGTTAAAAAAATATTCTTCCTGATCCAAACAGGTGTCTTGTGGCCTAAATAAAAACACTTCATGATGAGAAGGAAGATAATAGCTGTATTAATTTTATGAAGAGGGCAAAAAAAAATTTGAATTCTCATAATTTCTCTGGCCACAAAAGTGACAGACTGTAACATATTCAGATACTTGACTGTTCCAGCTGTGAAAACAAACTTTTCAAAGTTCCCAACCAGCAGGCTTTCACATTTCTGGGAAATGAAACACTACTAGTTGTTTTATTTATGGTATCATTGCTTTATGACAGTTAATGAGCTGTAATTTTATAAAAGAGAACAAAAACAATGCTTTGTGCCATCACAAATAGCCATCAGCATTATTTATTGCAGATGTTTTAATCTATTGTGTTAATAATGAAACATTCATTGTTTTGCTACCCTGAACAATCTGCGAGAAATTTAAAATTACAAAAGCTCCCCCCATTTCTCCCCTGAAGCTTTTGCTCCTTTCCAGAAGGCTCTGTTGTGGAAGAGATAATGACGTGCATGGCAAAAACGTAGCTGAGGAGACAGCAAACGTACAGAAATAGTTTTTCGATTAAGTTTAATCAATGCCTTCTGCTGAAGGAAACTGGTTTGTAGACAAAGACATTATAGGAGTGATTAAGTGTCAATTATTACATTCTTGACTTGGTATATTCATATGAAGAGTTTCACAGTACTCAGACTGTTTTTAGTATTGGAACTTGAAGACTTACAAGAAAAAACTAAAGGCTGCCGACTCAGATCCACTGACCACTGTTTTGATCGCAAACCACCATGGCAGTTAGCGACCTTGCCAAAGCCAAGCAACAGGAGCTCCTGCATGCAAGGAAATAAAACGTGGCCACTACTGACAGGTATGAAAAACAGCATATTGACAGAGTCTCCCCAAACTTAGCCAACCACTTGGCACTAAGACCCATCCTTCAGAGAAGCATCATGCTGGAATCTGCAGGGCAATTCTTTTAAGCCAGTAATTTGGTTCCTCATTTATTTAGCTCACCTACTTAGCAAACAGGGATGGAGAGAAATCTGGGGCAACTTTAGCCACTAAAGGTCCTGGTTACTGCTCCACTTAATATTTCATATTCCTTCTCCTGTTCTCCTCCCTTTCCTTTAACTTAACTATGGATTAACACAGCCTGCTCACCTGCTGAAAGAAAAAGACAGCTCGACTTGTAACCAGTTTAGCATCTGCCAGGCAAGCCACAAGACTGTTGTTCGCAAGGTTCTGTACTAAAAGAATGGACAATTATTCACTAGTCTGGAAAACACAAAAAAGCTGGAAAATTTGTAGTGTGGTGATCTCATGTTCCAGTGGTTGACTTTCTGTAATAACACTAAGGAGGGAGTCCAAGTCCCACAGTTCTCCATCGGTGTTTGCCAGTACTGTAAGTTCACTTACTTTAAACTCAAGTTTAATTACAGAGGAAATAAGTTTCCTTCCTCAAAACACCCCTATTTGCTCCACTTCAGTGTCTATAACTTAGCTGAAATTAAACTCTTCGCTTCTTTCCTTTTTAAAAACCAGAGCAGAAGAATATGGGGGCAGGGAAAACAAACAAAGAACAAAGCAGAACACCCACTGTGGGCAAGTGGTAAGGGCTCCTTAGTTACGTGCCACCAGACTGGGGCCAGTCTTGTATCCGTTTACCTTAAGCCAGAAGGACTGCCAGAGCTGGACAAGGTGCAAGCCTCTGCGCCTACACTCCTATCATAACCCTTACTCTCCTCATAGCAGCCAGCCAGGGCAGGGGGCACAAACGACCAGGGATCTTGCCCTTCATCACAGCTTATGATAAAAGATCTCTATTTAATACCTAAAGAATCCACTTGCTGAAGAAAGAAAAAAAATAAAGTCAGGAAGAAGGCTTGTGCAAGAAGGCTGCAGTTACCAAAGATCATACCTTATCTTAAGAACTGCTCGCTATATTCTCTTAATTGCTTCTGTATCAACTCAAGATAGACTAACTGTGAACACTGGTCATAAGTAAAGTGAAAAGACAGTTAAAAACCAGCATTAATATAGTTGAACTGCATTGCCTTCCTTAAAATATTTTCAGGGCTATCAAGTACTATTCCATGTAATTTCTTTCACACTAGCCATTAGCACATGTAGTGTCTGATGATAGGCTAGCTTATTAATTTCCCTCTAAGTGCATTAAGGGTCATAAAAAGCAGGTCATCTAGCAACTTTCATTGCTGCAGTTCCTTGATCAAGTCAAGTCCCTTGTAAGCCCTCAAACTCTTTCTGTACTTATCTAACTCCACAATAGCCTTATCTTCATAACTTCACTGAGCTAATTACAAGTGAAAACTGAGAGCGCTCTGCTTCAGAAAGATATAGTCTCTCTAGTTAAACATTTCATAAAACTAAGATAAAAAGCATAGCAGAGGTTTAGGCCTTGATGTTTGATTTACAGCTTCCTACAGTTTCTTCACCAAAGTTAAGAAGTTTGCCTCAGTTTTAAACACATCATCTGCACAGCAGTTTTTCCACTGACCATTTTCAATGGGTATCCTTTCAAACACAAAAATGTATGAAAGAGCATGCTGACAGTTCCCTGCAATGGGGAGAGAGAAAAACTAAAAACCAAAACCTTCCCTTCCCAGTCACCCAACCACTAAATGAAGCTCTGAGGACTCCAAGACAGTTAATTACATTGTTAATGGTATCATAAGGCAAAGTGGTATTCAGAAATGACCTTAAAATGACTATGATGATACAGAGTATATAAGCAGCCCTCATCATCCATTGCATCTGTGGCAAATTGGTAAGTAGGCCTAACGATATGACCTACATATTTATTTATTTTTAAGATTAAGGAAGCTATGCTCCTACAAGTGAGCTAATCCCACAGAGCAAGACGACTAAATACTTAGCTGTAACAGATTTCTTACATGTAAATAATTTACAGAGAAAGCTGATTTTATTAAAGCTAATAGAACCAGGATATATGTTATGTATAAAGCTAACAGATAGCTGGAATAAGATACCCATAGCATTAAATATTTCAGAATTAAACGACATTGTACCCTAGAGATACCAGCCCTCAAAAACAAATTGTAGCGTAGGAGCAAAACATGCGTTCTGAACTGTAATTTTGAACTTCAGTGCCCAAACCCTTAGATGCCACATGCACTGCTGAGCACCACAGTGCAAGAGCACTACAGAACAAACCCCTCCACGTGACAAGTGCAACACACACCACAGAAGACACCCAGTGATTTTAAATGTAAAAATGAAGTGAAAACTCAGTATCATCACGGTCATTTTCATTACAATTGTTATTCATTGGTCACTGAAGGGCAATCTTGTACTTCACAAGACTCTGATGATCATTTATAGAGATACCAGAAAGCTTTCAGATATTTTTGGCATTAAAAAGCAACACAAAACACCAACGAGTCATCCCAAGTTGCTGCTAGGGAAGAAAATTGCTAGAGATATTTGATCTTCTTTACATAGGATCTTCATACATTCTATCTAGAAAAGGGATGCTGGCAAGTAATCAGTTGATGTAACAGACTTGAAGAAACAGATGTTTTGTGACCTTATTTCCTTGAACTTCTTTTAAGACTGTTTTTAAAGGAAGAGAAAAAAATGCAGGATTTTTCTGTACAATAAGGACTGTTATTCACACAACTTCAAAAATATTAGCAACCTAACATACCATGCACTAACCTTGAAAAACTATTTACAATTAATAGGGGATGGTTCTTAAAAAAAAAAAAAAACACTAATTAAAAAAGACCTAGCAATGCATTACATTAGACATTGCCTGCTAAGTTATATGCAATTACCACTTACTCACCTTTCAGGCAATACCAAGATACAACTGTGACTGCTCTTCACTAGCCTCTGTGTGTGTGTCTTACTCAGGTGGCAGGACCAAAATTTTACTTTTCAGAGAGTAAAATCCTACAGCACAGTTCAACCCTTTGTGATCAAAAGGGATTTCTCTGCTTTTAAGCAACACCTTACTTCAGTAAGAGCAGTAAGAGTCAAACACTGCTAGACACCACTTTCCTGGAGTCCAGTGGGGAAAGCACTAGGGAAAGGTGACCCAAGTTCAACATTCTGGACTTGCTACCAAGAAACACTTTGACCCTAGATGGCTAAAGTCAGAACAAGATATGTTCCACTTACTGTGTTAAAGCATCAGCCTCACCACAGCCAGGACCCTCCAATCAATATGACATTGCAGCAACAGGAAAAAAGTCCAAGAAGTAAACATTTTCTTCATGACATTCAAATTTATGTAGTTAAAGACTTGAACAGTGATACAGAAAAATCTTACTTCAACTAGCACAGGAAGACAAAGCTTAAGTTATCCAATTCAAGACCAGAGCCCACCATACTACTGCTGCTCAAAAATAGCTACTTAGGCAACCCAGTTCCTGTCTGATTGGATTCTTCACTCTGCCTCTGTAAGGGGGCACATGTAAAGGCTCACTCCCTCTCAAAACATTTTTATCAGGTTCAATAGTAAGCTTTCCCAAATGAATATCACCGGAATATCACCACTGGGGCTACAAAACTTACCAAAGACCTACATGAGACCAAGCAAAGCTTAGAGAGAAAGCCACAGAGTCAAAAAAGAAACACACAGGGTCTTTATAAAGTGAATAAGATATCACTATAGTTCACAAAAACACTCTGCAGCACATACCTGCAGCTCCCACATAACTCCAAATTCTTGAGTTCAGCAAGACTAGATAGCTAATGGGCTGCTGTCTTTGATCCTACTTTTCTCTAATAGTGGGCCAGATCCACAGCTGGCATGAATCAATCTCATCACTAAATTCATTTCTGCCAGCTGAGAAAGGGGCCTCTTGTTACTCTACTGCTTAGAGTATACTCCATTTATTCTATCATTTGTCATCTCATATACAGAAGAACTAGGAGAGGTATGGTTTATGTTTCTGAGAGAAAGCTATCCTCCTTGCTTTAAATGGCACTTGACTTTGCAGATGTGCCTATTAAATTCTTGATAACAAAAACAGTTTAAATATCTGTAGCAATATATTAAACAGTTGGTGAAATCTAACGTAAGCTTAGAGTATTACAGCTATAGGGTTATTGTTTCAGTATAAGGGTATTTTTACACTTGTTTTTCACAATAGATGGACTCAGCAGTAGCTCACAGTGGTGAATCAAAACACTCAAGTCAGGTGAGTGGCAGTCTTTTTTCTCCTTCATAAATAGGTTTGCACAAACTCTCTAGTTGTTTAAGCCTTAGAACTCTCACAGCTAACTACCAGAAAGTATGCAAATTCCTAAACCATTCCTTTCACCATCACCTCCCTTTGGGGCTTCATGATCATGTGAATCCTGTTGCATGTAAAATTCATTTAAAAAGTACAAGTATGGTTTTAAGCTCAGTACTTACAATATTCATCTCACTAAATGTACTGCTTGCATTTCCCATGACATGAAAACACAGTGAGGTGTTTCGTACAACAGGATTCTGGAAGTCCTTTTGTTTCAGATGTTTAAACTGAACTGTCTAAATAAACATCCTGAATGAAATGAGATTTATAGTGCATATGAATAATTGCACTAAAAGAATTAATTGCACTAAAAGAATTAATGCATGAACTGAGCTTATCTACATAATTTTGATCATCCCTCTGAAATTCACACTCAAATATCCTATGCATGCAAATTAAACAAAATTTATTGTCACCTGTGAAGCATGAAGAGTTGATATCAAATCACAAGAATAACAATTGTAGCTGACACATATGTAGCTTGCATGGTGCAGGTCCATGCTGAAATTTTTTCTCACTTAAAAATTCAGTATTAGGAACTTTTTTGACTTTTGCACATGCATTTTACTCTAAAGTAAGTGAAACATTAAGGCTGAGGGCAAAGTTAAAAACAAACTTTCTCACAGTAATGAAAGTAACTTATTGAAATAAATTCCACAGTACATTATTTCAAGAATCTTAAAGTTCTTAGCAAATACTCTTTAAATATTTCACAATACATCTTTCAGTCTCATCTTTGTACTTTCTAACTCTCAAGTAATTTGCTAGTTGTCAAAAATATGTGAATTCCACTGATGACGAAAAAAAAGTGATTGAGAAGCAAAATTGCACCACTGTTTCCTTTTAGTGCCTTATTTTCAACAAGAAATAACTTTCTGAAACTTTCACTGAGATCCTGACACTCTTCCATGATGCTGTCCTACATGAAAGTGATTGTTTTTAATTAAGAGAAAATGGCTCTATTTGCTTTGAGTGAAAGAATTATTTTTCTGTGTTAGTAAGCACACATGTACATTTCCTATGAATAGCTATACAACTGGAATAGGTATGGTCTGGAAGATGAAATCCTTTATCGCTCAGTAAATAGTTCTGCCCACCTTGCTCTGCAAGGTATTGTTCTACTCTTGTATGAATCCATGGACATTGGACATTAAATACAGAAAATATACTTCTTTCCCCAAATTTAGAAGTTAGAACTTCCTAAGAACATGCTAAGAACCTCCAAGTGTACAGAGCTAATTGGACTGCACAGTGAAACATCAGGCTAGATATTTGCACATTATTCTGAATTAGTAAAAACACTCAGGTTACCATAGGCCTGCTGTAGATAATGTAGCAAGGTGTGAAAAGGCTGGGGAAGTGCAAAAGGCTTGTAAAAGCTTTAGAAAATACAGATGTGGAATATGAGCCACAAAGATTTTGCCAAGACTGAGACTGACGCGACCAACTGAGAAGAGAACATTTAAAAATAATAATCTAATGAGGATTTATTCTATGCATGCTTAAGGATTCCTCAGGCAGCTCTTCTTTAGGGTTGCTCTCCCATTTCAGCACTGGAGCCTGGGTCTATAACTCCTGCACTAAAGGATGGTATTAATGACACATGAACACATCTTTATGAGTATGAAGAAAGCAGAAAAAGTATTGTATGATCAAAGGTAGTTGGATAATGCAAATGGAAACAAAATACTAGATTTTCAATCTGAATTCTAACATTTTCTTAGAGTACTCACCAATGATTATATTTGGTAGCATTTTGAGTATTTCAGCATGAAACCACATTCAATGTAGCTGGCAGCTTTAAGTTATTATTTGATGATTTCTAATTTTGTTTCAAATGTTTGCCTTTTGAAATAGATGTATCTCAGCTGCAAGGTACTGACATTTTTATTTGAAATATCATACCTATATGAATACTACATATCTTCCAAGAGCTCTAGAAATAATCAGCAGCACACTCTTGGGCTGAACACAGCTGGTATTGTTTATGTTCCCCGCCTCTGTGTATATGTACGGGAGACTTGAGCCTCTGGGCTCTATTTTGCTTGTTCTATGTAAGATCAAAACTTGGAGGTGAGTACCTGTAACAGTTCGACTTCATGGGAAAAGTAGAATTACAGTGTCAAATCAGGAAACCTTGAGGTCAGATCAAACCGGGGAGGTTAAGGAGAAGGAGTTTTTTGTTAAACAGAACAAATAGTATTGTTAGAATGTATTGCTTAAAGCAGCTGCAACACTTCTCTGCTGAATGAGACATTTCTATCCTGCCTGTTTTAGCCTTCCACTGAGGCCAGCTAATCCTATGAGTGATATAGAACATGTCGCATAAGAACCTGGAATCTGAGTTTTTTTTGGTAACAGTGACACTGACCTTGCCGACTCCTAACAAAACAATTTTCTATTGCCCTGATATAACGGTGAAAACTGAGCTGTTATGCCTGCTTCCCGTTTGTAAAACTCAGTTCACATAAAATGGAACTAGTTTATCAGAAATTTTCCCTCATAATTGAAAATCGAATAATCAAGTATACCTTGAAAGCTGTTGAGGAAAACAGACGGTAGCAGAAGCTGATGCCACAACTCTGCACCATGCAGATGTATTGCTATTTTATTTATTTATTTTTGCCTAATTCTTGCTAAATTGCATGAATTTAGTCCCAACATTTAACATAGCATGTTTTGAAATACGTGTATTCAGGTCTTCTGTAATAAACTGGTGAGAAGTTTCTTCTTTTAAATCCAAATCCTCAGTTCATCGTGTTAAAGGAAGCTAATTTACAGCTCATTACTACTTTTATCTAGAGAAAATGCGAGTTTTCCAAGTGTCAAGTAAACGCTTTTGGCATATGTGAGGGGCATGTACAATGCTGTATTGCTCTTCATAAGGACTACAAGTTTGTAGTCAAGCTCTGTCACAGTAGAGCACTTACCTCTTGGTAATTACCCCTCACTATGCAGGAGGTTCTACCTGCAGACTACGTATCATCAGATTCTACTTTTTTTTACACTTCCTTGTCTGTGTAAGTAAAAGGGATAGCAATGAGTAATCTCAAGTCTAACTTACATATTGCTTACATCAGTGACAACCAGGTTGGCTTGTGGATTTCATTATTGCATGGCAAGGTGAAGGCAACGCATTATTTTACTTAGTATGCAAATATATCAATTAAATATTAAACAGCTTTAGTCACAGGGATTTTTTTTTAAAGCACAGAGACTCAAATTTTCTAAGATGTTCTCAATACACTATTGGGCAACTGGAATCTCCAGCTTCCCATGTCAATGAGATTGACCTGATTGTAACCATTCAGTTCATTAAGAAATGTGCATTATTACATATTTTCTCTGTGGCTGAGACTCCTCTTGCTGGTTGCTTTGAGATTATGTATCCCTGGATATGTTCTTGGCCTCTAAGCCATGTTCTGTTTTATTGAGGAGCCCAAGCCCACAGTTGAGACGTGTTGTCCAAAAAAATGCTGTTACACTTTGAGTGGTCCAAAGGCAAACTCTAGCCTAATGAGGCTATTTCCCTAGGTTTCCCTTATGAGTTCCTTCAAAGCAGTATCTCTCTCCACTGAGAAGCTTTTAGATAGCTAGGCTAAATTCAGTCATTAAAGAAATACCACTCTTATTTAGTTACTGTCTTAATTGACTGATGCACCTGGTCTCTTGGACTCTGAACAAAAATATTAAATCATTTTCATTAAATCATGCAATAGTCTAGAGAAAACACATTTTCCTCCCTCTGTTTGGCCTTACCACGAAAAAGCTGCTGTAGACTTTTCAGAGCAGCTTAAGCCCGGAAACTATAACTCAATTTTTTGTTCTGTTCTTATCTGCGTTGTCATGAACTACTAGCTTTGTGAGAAGAGCCAAGTATCGAAAAGCCCTGCAGCAGAAAATGCTGCTACAGACGTGCACTAGATCTATGTCGATTTTTTTACTGGAATCTGCCCCTAAACAGTCTTATTAATAGAGAAATGCTCAAGCTAATCCAGAAGTACATTTGTTTTGAACCTCTGCTGCAATATCCACAAAAGACTAGGAATGCCCACATATTTCTGAATTCACCTTTCTATGTTACGAGCAGCTTTCACTAGTTGTTCATAACATATGGCACCATTGTCACTAATTATAAAAAATGTCTACAGCCAAAACATGTACAAGAGACAACCTGTATATAGACACTGCATTACATGCAGACACAGAAACATATTTTCTTCTAGCAATCCCATTTTCTCATGAGCTCGGAACTCCAAGATAGCAATCTACAAAACTACTAATTTTCTGTGTGACTTTTGCAAATTGTTGTACATGCTTTGTCTATCATGACTTTATCCATAAAGTAAGGATAGCAAATACAGTACTATTTATAGAAGTTGGTATTGAAGAAAATGGATCAATTAATGTCTTACTTAAATATTACAATTGCAGCAAGGTTGTTGGATTATATTTCTTGTGCTGGGGCCTCTCAGGACATGAAATGCCCTTTATAAAATATCACCCCAAAGGACTGAACCCAAGGGTGAACTAACTCTTCAAATTGCATTTTGATGCAGTACTGTTAGTGACCATTGATGATTTCTCTAGTAAATTAAGGAATGAGAAAGAGTCAGAATGGGAAAACCATTTTATTCTGATCATACACAAAACAGGAGATGCTGCAACTGTGAAAGAGAAGGGAGAGAATATTTTATGCCTCAAAGATTCCATCAGAAAACAAATCAATAGTATTTATTGCTCTCTAGCTACAGCATGTATCCCAAAAAGTAAGATTTAGTATAGACTGAAGTACCTACAGCAGCAGAAGAATGGACAGTACTTGTAACATGATCAGAGAAAAAAACGCAACAAAGTCAGATGTAACCTTACTAGACTCATAGTTTAAGATTTTAATACTTAAGATGGAGGGAAAAAAAGTGTCAATCTTATAATCTGGATGGGATAAAATGCCTGTCAAAGATTTGCTTTGGCACCTTCCTCATCATTTTCATATTTCTCTAACACTTCATATCAAAAGAGTTTCTAAAATACAGCAGACACTCCTGGGGGACAATCTGACAAACAGGCTAACGTCTGCATCCACCAGCACAATAACATCATTGCTTCTTAGTCCACAATTTCCACATTATCTGGTAGGTGGCTATATACACAGACTATCAGATGTCCAATTAAAGCTTAAAGGTGCTGCATATAAAAGGCAAACTAAAATGTTTACAGTCAGTAGAAAGAAGACATTAATGTCATAGTGTTATATGAAACTAAGCAGGCTTTGCTAAAGAAAACAAACACTGCCATTCAGGCTATGTGATTTTTAAATCAAATATTGGATATAAAACCATTAGCAGCTGACATGCAAAACTACAATATTCCCACTGGTCTTTAAGAAAAATGAAAAAAAAAAGAAAAGCCAAGTCAGTGAGACTTTGTTTTCAAGGGAACATGCAGTTAGATTCTTTTTATGTTGCTGAACATGAAAAAAGTAAGAAAGTATCTTTAATTGCTACCTCAATGTTAATAAATCACATCAACAGATGTTAAAGCAATCAGAAACGGATTGTGAGAAAAATATTATCTTTAGACATTGTTGTACGGGGAGATCTAGTGTCTTACAAGAGTGTATCCGTAAAATGGTATTGGAAGAACTAAAATCAAAGACTTGGAATAGTTTGTTTATTAGCTTCTGCGACTTTTTATAAAGATATACACATAGACTCTACCTTAGACTGTTTAAAAGACATATTATTTCAAGCAGTACCTAAAACACTGACTGTAAAACTACTTGCAATGTCCTGTAATCTACTCTGGTTTTGTTCCTAATGTTTATGTTGACTTCTCTTTATGAAACACAGTAGTCTTTCTCCATTAACAATACTCAGGCTTCATCTGTTTCTCATTAAGTACCTTACTCTTTCTGTGGTGCACTGTGTTTCTGTCAGAGAAATTTCTCTGAGAAAAATGGGTTCCATAACTACAGATTTATGTAAATTCTCTAAGCCTCCTTAACTCTGATTCAGCGCAGCTAATAAGAAGTGTCAGTAACTGGCAGACATTTCTTCCTCACTGACGCTGCCTGCTTAGAGAGTCCACAGGTCTCGTCATCACGTGCTAGGCAGCCCCCAAAACATGTAGAGGCTTTCTCTGCTCCTTGTGTGGCAACCAAGAATTGTTTCAGCAGAGCAAGCACAAAGGGATCAAAAAGAGTAAGACCACCAAAAGGTAACTTCTCTTAGCAAGGTCTGTTGAAAGGAAAATGCAAATAAAAATGCAGGGAACACAGAACATTTTCCTTAGCTGCAATATCTCAGAGGAAACATTCCACAGGGGTAATTTCCTATTGGGTCCATTGGGTAGGCAGACTCTATAAAAAAGCTTGATGAAAGGCAGTGTAACTGAGAGCAGAGAACTGGTTGATTCTGAACATATGTAAAGGAATAATAAACAAACACATTTTTCTGTAGTGGTTGTATCCCAGAGATTCATTAGAGACTGAGATTTTTCACACTCATTTACTACATGGTATAGCCAGGTTTTCATTTTTGTAGATTTTTCTAATCCGTGCAATTTTCACATTAATTACTCCATTACAAATTTTGTAGTGTGTTTTAAGTCGTCCGTGGCTTTCTCCACTCAAGTATGTGGTTTGTGAATGAAAAATCATATTTTGTAAAAATCTGTGTTCTGTGTTGCCAAAATTCCTGTCTAGTCCTGCAGGCCAGCAATATGGAATATCTCAAAGATACTAAAATCTTACATGTATCATGAAAATAGGAAGTTATGTAGGAGAGAGACACCCTTTGAGCATCGTTACTGCAAGAAAGGTTGGTATCTAAGACAGAAGCTGGTGCTACAGATACGAAGAGGGAGAGGAAGAGGCTAAAAATATGCCACAGCCCTTGTCTTCAAAGATGCTAAAAACATCAAATGTGAGACACATTTAAAAGCTTCATTATTTCTGCTCTTTTTGACATTACTAGGGTTTTTTGTTTTTGTTTCATATCATGCTCAATCTTGAGTAAAACCAGCTTGATACACTAAACACTCTGCCACACACAAATCATGTTTCATGGCATTTTGCCTTAGTGTTTCTGTGTCACAGAAAAACATGTAATGATCTTATATCACAGTACCAAATAAAACTAATTATGGCAAATAAATGATCTCATGCATTCTTTCATTGTTTAAGAAGTAATCCTGATTTTTATAAATGTGTTCCTTGCAAGTACAGGCAATACACTTTGGATGAACAAATTTGGCTTATGCATTGTTAAATCTATGTTCTTTTATATTTGTATGAAGTTCTTTTATGTAGTATATGATTCGTCCCTGAACCAACCTGCTATTGCTTTTTTTACCTAATCGGATGACAAACTTTTAAAAAGAAAGGGAATAACTGAAATATCTCTGTTTTTATGGAGTTACGGGTAATTCTACAAAGAACAGCTGATCCCAAACATTTGTGAACAAATCCAGTTTAAAAAAGTGTTTGCAAAAAGCAAGCAAACCACGAGTGATGCGTCCACTTGAACAAACAGCCATTTAGAAAATAAACTCATGCTCTCAAGCTCTTCTTGAGAATTTGCACAAATTGCTGTCATGAGTTTGCTCTCCTTGTAGTTTTGGCTTAACTAAAGAAAGAAATGCAACACTGCCAGCCACCTTCCCTTTATGAAGAGTCTTTTCTGATTTGGTGTTTTGCACCCATACTCCAGTTTGAAATTCCAATTAAAAAATCCAAAGGAAGATTGAGAAACATAAAGTGCATGTTATCCTTGAGGTACTCTCTATATAGCAAGTTCAATGTTTACAATTTTGTTTCACTTTTTTCTTTTCATGCGTTATTTTAGGATATTTTTATCTCCTGGGTGACAAAAGATTCACAGCTCCTTTGCTAAAAATCTATGAATTAATCTCGATTCTGGTATCTTCATTCATTAATCCCTTGCAAAGAAATAACTATTTCTATGAGTATTCATTGCCATAATGATTTTTTCATCTGTGACAAGAGGGTCAGATTTATCCCTTCAGTGGTCCAGCGCTGTGTCATTATAAAGCAATAATTTCATTGGAGGGCAGACCTGAAGCAGGACAGTGACGAACCAAGCAATTTTAATGATGTACAAATAACTAAGTCAAAAAATAGCAGATCTTAAAAATGTTTACTATTATGTTACCGTAAATAAAAATAAGATGATTGCCAACTACATTTATACTTACTTTCTGGAAAAAATAAGTCAAAAAAAAGAGATAAGCCTTCTTTATAAGCAAAGACAAAAGACTCAGAAGACTAGAATATTGAGCACGGCAGTAACAGGTCTCTCATTTCCACAGGAAAGTAGGTTACCCACAGCTCACTGCTACATAGGCTGACAACTCTCACACAAGATCCATTCTTGGGCAGCTGTGATGGACATGTAGCTGAAGAATCACAATGGGACCACAGAGGTATGGGATAAGGAAGCAGGTATCAAGATAGGGCGGAAATGCAATGAACACGTGAGATTAAGTGACAGAAACACTCCCAAATACATGTGCAGGCACAGCTGTGTGTAATTGCACACATGGCACAGAATGCTGTATTCCCAGTCACTCTTTCCTGGAGGGGAGGAAGGAACTGGGAGTCCCTATCTGCCTTCCCCTCACTGACTGAGGGAAGGGAAGCTGGCAGCAGGATTTCGCATTCACAACAAGAGGAGAAAGATCAACAAACACTCCCCTGGGGACAAAAAGGGACTCCATAAGGCACTGTGACAGAGAGACGTTCTCCCCTATTAGGCAGCAATGCACCGGTGTCTGATGCAGCCGGCCACGTGTTGCAGTTTCATTAGCAGTGGGACACAAGACGGTGTCCCAGATAAAGCTCCAGGCCCTGGAGATAAGTGATGGCTATTTGAATCTTCCTTACATTGGGAAACAGCCTGAAAATGGGAGTTGCAAGAATGCAAGAGGAAGCCTTAGACGCTGTAAGATGAACGGCAGAGTTCTTTACTGTTCTCTTCTAAATCCTCTGATGTTTTAATCATGGTTTTAGATGTTTGGAGTTAATAACACTGCTCTTGGCAGGAAAGCAGACTTGGAGCACCAGAAACTACTTATCTAGGTACTGGGTGGTCCTCATGTTCCTACTTAAGATACTTCTGCCTAATGATTCCCTGTACCACTAAGTGAAGAGTAGAGGGAAATGAATTTTCAGGGAGCCTGAACTATCTAAGATAAGGAGAGAAAAAAAGGAAGGGATGCATTCACAGAGGACTTTAGTAGAGTTCACAGAGAGAATGGGGTTAACTCTTGCATAGTCCTTATATTTTTGTTCTGAAAAAATACATAAGAAGTACAGTTGCTAAAAATTTATAATCAAATGATTTCAGATAAAAATAGAGTAGGTGCACAGAAACTATTTTTTCTCTTTTCTTCATGAAAGTACTTCAAAATAATTTAAGGGTTTTATTTGTAATTGCAGAGTGTCTTACAGAAATGTAATCTCACATCAGCTTCACTCACTGTCATACAGTACCCTGTACATTGCAATTCAGTTCAATTCCATTCAAATGTATTGAAGGTCAAAAGTTTCAGGGCACCAAACATTCTAAATTTTAATTACTCTGAATGCTTTTATAAGTCAGTGTCAACTCACTTCGGTTTCTACTATAAGATCCTAATGAAGCAATTTTAAACTAAAACTGTTCAGGTTATCCTCATAACCTGGACAAATTAAAGATATAAGTAAATTTATTTCAAGACATAAGAGGGCATTTCCTAGATCCTACAGATAGTTGTGATGAAAGTGGAGCACTAATATTACAGAGTAAGTGGTTTGCATGAGGAATTGTAAAGTAGTAAAACAATAACAGCAGTAGTTTGCTTTCCACCCTTCTACATTTTCCTTTCCTTCTACTTCCTTCCTTTCTTCTTCCTGTCTCTAGTGCATTTTCTTAATTCTTCCTTCAGTCTTCAGCTATACAACCCTCACTTTTTTATTTGTTTCCAGTTTTCTCCTCTTCTCCATTTTTTTCTCTCTCTCCATCTTTTATCTCTTTTTTCATCATTCTTCTAAGTTTCTTACCTGTCCCATCTCTTCTAGGAGAAAAAGTGTCCAGCATTTAAAGGCAACTATTCTTTCTGTTCATAGTTCTTTTCAGATGTGACAAGATGCTATCCTTTAAAACAGTATCGTGTGAAATAAGCTTTCCTGTAATGAAATACAACTACCTGAAAGCAGAACAAAGTACTCTGAGACTGGCCTCAAGGGTAGGGGAGGCACTGTTAAACTTTTCTGTTTACATTTTGACACCAAACAGCACTAAATGGTTTTGCTTTGGGATTTTTTTTAAAAGCTTGCAGTGAAGCATGTAGTGCAAAATGATAGTACGAGCAGACAAACTTGGGCATTAAAACTATTAGATACATGATAGGGTTAAACACTGTAAGAAAAGACCAAATTTGAACATCAAAGAATACTTCAAGGGCAACAGTTCAAAAGGAATGCTTTTTTTTAATTCTTCACTGAAAGATAAGTAACTTGTGATTTTTTTTAAAAAAGTAATACTTATTTTTAGTGATCTAAAGCAGGTGTACTCAACCTATAGTTTTTTCCATCACATCAAGAGAGTTCATCTAGGCAGCTAAATTAATTTCTCATCGGTGGCCTGCTCCCAGTTGTTGTTTGTCTGGGGAGCCCAGTGGCCGCTCCCACATCAGAAGACGGGCGCACAGCCAATGTTACGTTCGGCCTGTGTTGTGTTAGGGCTAATGGCTCCCAGGTAAAATGGTGCGTGCCAACAACCTGCCGCTCCCAGAGCAATCCATCTGGCCCAAGCCTATTGCCTGTCTTGCTCTAAATATCCCCTCCGAGAAAACGCGGCTGGGACCGCTGCGGTACACGACGCCACTGGATCACGTTCGTGGCTCTGGCAGCAGCAAGCTGCCCATAGCTGCCCCCTGCCCTGCCACCTCCTGCCCTCCAGGCTGCAGGAGCCGCGTGTCTGCTGGGCTGGGTGCACACATTTGGTCCGGGCGCATACCACACTGCTGCCGGCAGCAGCACAGCTCCTGCGCAGGCAGAGCAAAAGCGTCCTTTGTGGCTGGCGAGGCCGGGCCGGGCCGACGCGCTGTGCCCGGGCAGGCTGCCCCGCGGGGCCGGGCCGTAGCTCGGCCATTTCGTCTCGTCAGGCTCACGATCCCACGAACGTGCTGGGCTTGTAGTGCCGACCTGTGGACCTGTGTCTGGTTTGACAGTGAAGCCGGAGATGAGTTTTTCAAGGAAACAGCAAGGAGACTTGTTATTAACACTGCACAAAAGGGGGTTTTGAAAGAGTTTTAGCCATAAGGTGCTGTTTGTAACTTATTTCAGAACTGGCCTTGATCCTTTTCTATTCAAGTCTATTGGCAGCAACATCACAGCTAAATACTGAAAGAGGTTTTGTCAGGGAGAGCTGCGTCCACAGAGATAAAGCCACACGCTGCATTTCTTTTCCTTCTTACAAAAAACTATTTGAAGGATATATTAATTTGATAGTCAAATATAAACCATGTAGTAACTTGCAATATTTAGTCCCAGTGCAGTCTCCAACCTGCCTGAAATCAGGACGAGTCTGAGGAAATGTGAAAAGAAATGGCTACGTTTTCAATGAACAGAATTAGGACAGTGTCTCTTCATCAGTGGAAGACATAAAAAATAGGAAATATCACAATAAATTCACAACCAATCAATCAATCAACGGGCAGCAGCAAAAAATTTTTAACATTAGCTGAAAAATGAATAACATCTTGCTGATATGCTTTTAGCATCAGAACAGCTGAGTGTCCTAAAGCTTTTAACAGGGTAGAGTGGTTCTGGATGCAGCTACATTGAAAGTTAGACTGTTTGACTGGGGCATTAGCTGAGTCATACTCAAATACCAAATAGGCTCCAGGTATCAATATGGACCCGGAACAAAGCAAAATATTGTTAGATCAAAAACTAAATTATGATTACCAACATCATTTTAAAGTCAATGGCTCCTTCAGTCTAAGCTTATGAGAATACGGAAAGTAACTAGAAGAAATTATTTCTATTACTTTTTACCATGTTACAGGAATTTTAAAGCTTTCTGTCCCTATAAATCTCTCAGTAGATTGAAAGTTTTAGTTATTGCCAACTTCTGAATAAATCTGAAGCACGAAATACATTCACTGTCTTAATGATGACCGCTGACTTCTCGTCCAGAGGAAAAAGGTGATGGCTTTTGTTGCCCTTGTTTTTAAGGGGACTACATTAAAAAAAATCACCATTATTTCCTGACATTTTTCCCTACTTTTTTTACATTTATGTGTGCGTGCATATATATATATGTATACACATTTATTTTTAAAAAATAATTCTTATCGACATCAGAAATAAATTATTTTCTTCTATTCGGTAGTTTACGTATGAATAGATTAGATTAGCAAATACATCAAACTTTTTCTGCCCTTTCTTAATGCAATATATTCTATGAATAGTTTTCTAATCTAGAAAAATATCATAACTATATGCTTACTTTGGGGGGGGGTTGGTAGTTTTTTAAAGATTTATTGCTAAAAACTTGATAACCTGATTACATTTCTTCTCCTGAAATTCATATTCTATGTTTATGTCATACGTATAATTCAGGGAGAAAATTCAGAAGGTGTTCTTTTGAACAAGATATGAAGAATATAATAATTAAAACACTAAGATAAGGATAAAAATGCTTTAGGTCAGCATGATTATTATGCCAAATATTTATAAATATTTATAATATTTATCAGGTTGATATTAGCTCTATCTTCTATTCAGGGACTTGTTTTGTTCAATGAATACTTTATTTTTTTCCTCTTTTTTCTATCAGTTTGAGTTGTAAAATGTTTTGGACATTAAATTCTATATTCACAAGTATGCAATACTTTCTCCTCTAAAGTGATACTCCGAGTCCTCTGTGTGGTTTCCCTGCCTGCTCAAACTTTTGCCTATGTATAATTCCTACAAAGTAACTGAACATGCACACACGCACGTTATCAGACCACAAGATGCATGCACACTTTTATATTCTCAGCTTTACTAGTAAAAGTTTGCAGTAAAAGTCAGCCCTTCCTCAAGAGCCATTCCCACTGCAACTCCTTCTGAGAAACTAGTCAGCAAAGGGTAATGGCAGAGACACAGATGTGCAGCCCTCTTTCTGATATGTTTCCCTAGCGCACAATTACTGTTTAAAGCGAACATCAGCTCACATTCATGAAAACCAAACTAAATTACAAGAAATTTCTAAAGACTCTCAAGTTCAGCATATTTTGTCCCAAGGTGCTCAAGTGAGAAAGTTATGAAACTTTCACAAAGTATTGAAATTCCTTGTAGTCTTCCTAGTCTTTTAAACCCTTCCTTCACTGAAGTAAAGACTTTGGATCACCATAGAATTTTATGTTTCTTGCCTTTCTACATAGCAGCTCTCACCTTCTCTTTGCTCATGAATACCTACATACATACACACATATATATAGTATGTGTATATATATATGTCCCTGCAGTAAAAAAATCAGCAAGAACTAGTATGACTCTTTTTTACTAGTGATATATTAGTGACGTTCCTAATAATAACTACGGTTAAAAGAAGACCATGGTATTTGACATTCTTAATGATAACTATGGGAAATAAGATGATGATGTTATTGGGTAGGTAACTGATCCTTGTCTAAAATGCAGAAAGAATTGTGCAATGAAAGAATACTTTTAATGTCTTGCAAAACATTAAAGCTTAAAAATTACTTTTTCAACCAAAGACGTAAAAAGCACACTTTTGGTCTGGCAGTGCTCTCTCTCTCTCACAACTGTAACATTTCTGGTGTTTAAATGTGATATTCAAAACCTCTCCAATATATTACAATTTTATTCTCTGTGATATGAGACAATATATTTTATTCACAAAGTAGGAAAACTTCTTTGATTACAATCTCCTAACAGAGAAAATTATATACAGCAGTAAACATACAAAGTTACAAATGTCTCAAAATATCCTCATACAAAGTTAACGCTTGTACTAACTTAAATGTAGGCATTATATAAAATATAAGAATTAATCATAAAAACGGTATTATTTTGCACTATGTTTTCCTGAGGAGCAATAAGACATTCTGTACTTGCCATTTCAGTATAAAAATAACGATGAGATTATATATTATTTCCTATGACTACAACCAGGTAAACTATAAAATACAGGCATTCAAACAACCATCATTGGCTTTCTTAAAAATAAAATGCATGGAAAAGGGTAATAACATATGCCAGAAGAAGACATCATAGCATAAATATGTAAAAATGTTAATTTCTCTGTTTTAAAATACTTCTTCCAAGATCCTCCTCCTCATAACGCTCTTACAAAGAAAAGTACAGATGCATATGGGAATAAATCCCCTTGCTTTCTTGCATACTATTTTTTGTTGCTGTTGCTGTATTTGTCATAAATGATGATTTCTCTGTATTCTCCCAAAATGTGATTTCACTCATTTCAGTCGTGGAGGATCAGAAACTAGTCTATGAAATTCCCTGCTCCTAGATCCTTATATGAGAAAGAGATTAAAGCTTCTTCTAAGGAGGAGTAAGCTGAGGTGAAGTAAAACCCACTGATAGAAATGAGAGTTTTATTGTGGTCCTTGCTCTCCTGCCCTTGAGATGCACTGCTAGAATTTGGATCACTACAATTTTTCTAGGCAACTGATTATGCCTTTAAATATATTATGATCTCTGTAAACAGGGAGGCTGGAGAAGCATCATACACAGTCTAAAGAAATGTGAAGTCATTTGTTTTAGCCACCTGGAGCAGAAGCATTTTGAAATCTATATATGTTGTAAATTTAGAAGACTTTTAAAGCACTGCTTGACTGTTAAACCTGAATGTTTTAGTGAAAATTCCTGTTAAGAGCTGTGTTTTAAAGTAATTTTTGGCTTGGGTTACACAATTAAAGCAATGAAACGAACATGTATAGTACATAATGACACAATTTTTTGGAGTGTTTTTTATTAGTATTTTTGTTTAGATGAGCAAAAATAAGCAAGAGTACATCCTCAAGTCCTATGTAAACTGACAGGCAAATATACAATCTTAATAGCAACTGACTAGCAAACCAGCTATGGTAAATACTTAACATTTTGGCTTTCTCCTTCCTCAGAAAGAAGGAGGTGTTTCCTTCTCATGGCCTCCAGCTCTGTCAAGATATATGCACATTCTGCTACTAGAGAAATTTTGGCATTTTGGATAGCAAAGCCAAATGGCATACATTGCAAATAACATTCCTGTAAAATCTCTCTCTTGCCAAACAGTTGTTCTTAGTGAAAATATTGTTAATATTTTTAGGGTCTGATTCAAACATCTTCTCTTAATTTCAAGGAGACCTGAATCAGACCCATAACTCTTACTCATCCCACGGCTGATCTCTCCAAGTAACTAAGGATCATAGTATGAATATGATATAAAAATCAATTTATATCCTTGTTTTTCTTTCAACTAAATACTAGCAATTTCCTATAATGTGCTGGATTGGGAGTCCTCTGTCCTGAGAGTAGAAAGAAAAGACTTTGAATCTAGAAAATCTAATTCCCAATTACCAATGACATTAAATGACCTACTGTAGTTATATTACATATTCTAAAAGGTGTGGTGTTTCTAAGCTCTTGAATCTCTGCGTAATTTACTCATCTGGCTAAATGCCATCCCAAACTGGCTAACTTTTGTTCAGTAATGTTTTTGTGAGAATCTAATATCTGTATCTGCATCTATTTCAGTTCTTCATGTAAAAAATATCAATCTAAATACCCAGCATCACAAGCTTTTAAAGATCTGAAAACTAACATCTCAGAAGAACACAGTATTTTTACTCTACGAAACCACTTTTTTCAACATAGGCAGTACTTGAGAAGATATACAGATATATATATATATATATATACACACGTATATACACACACATATTTTAGAAGATCTTTTTATTTAGCAAGAAACATGCCTTGGAAAAATGTAAATCAAAGTATTTCAGGCCTTACCAGATTTGTGCCTCAGTTTCCACATCCATTAAATTAAAGGGTTCTTTTAGGCAGAATTAGTTAATGTGCTTAAATATTTATAAGCCATAGGATGCTATTTATGTGCAGCACTTATGCACATATTAACAGCCCACTAATGCAGTTTGGGCAGTGTATTATTTAGATGTAAATTGCTTGTGAACAGATGATTCAGTGTTCAGTTCCATTCAGTCCTCCTTCTTTAAGGGGGATGATTTGGGGGGACCAAGTGAAGCAGCAGATTTATTGGTATATATGTTCATACTTCAGGAAATTCTCAAGCTGCAGACCAACTTTCAGATAGCAGGACTGTTAAGATAATATCCATCCTGAGGATATCAGCAGCCACCCCTCCAAGTTCTGATTATCTTACAGACTTCTATCACATCTGTTTTCTAATCAGTCATATTATATTCAACTGAATTAAACTGAAAACCTTATTTCCAGTTTCAATGCTCCTTGTTTTTTTTTCCTAGATATCTCTAAAAATATAGCAAAAATTCACATGCATAATGACAACGGTATATTGTCCATAATAGGCATGCTTATTTATATTGCTAGACAGGAATAAAGAATTATCTCAGTAAGAACTGAGTTGCTCTTTAAATGAAAAAAATCATTTGGATATTTCAGTCAAATAGCTGTGTATGCAGTAAGAAATCCTGCAGGTCTCACTCCCAAGTATTATCATGACTCATCTACTTTCCTTTTTAATAGCAATGTTCTTTTCTCTTTTTAAGTGCAACATTGATAAATACTGCACAATCTGCAGTGCTATATTAAATCTGCTTTTCTAAATCTATAGATTTTAGACTGTAGTTATACCATTTATATCAATACAGTTACCTAGCATAATCACAGTGGTTACACAGTGCCTTTACATAAACAGCACACTTTAAAAAATTTGCTGCCTTTTCCAATGTCAATATTTGTAGCAGTGTACGAAGCAGTAAGATTATAAACAGAAAAAGCACAGCTGACTGCAGCCTGGAACAGGTCTTACAACTATCTGGAAATACAGGAGTTAATCAGCACAGACTGTTAAGAAACCTTGCAGTGAAATACAGGACTGTACTGCAGATGTGTGGAGCGTACAGAAGGTGTGGCCCATGCTTTCTACATGCATATTTAAATATCTAATTTTATATGGCCTTAAGGTTATTATTAAAGAATGACCTCCTGGAGAGGAAGAATTATGCAGCTCAATGAGGCCTAACACATTTCTTCAAATAAAGACCAGAGAAGAAGAGAAGAAAAAGCCCAGGTTACTCACGATTCTTTTCACCTCTCCACCTTGACCCCGCTTTTATTCTAGGCGAGATGTCCACAGCAGCAGTTATTTCTACTAGCCAAAGCAGCAGCAGCAATGACAGCACAGCCATACCAGGTAAAAAACAAAATAAATAACCTCTACCTGGAGTACTGATAAAGATGGATTAGAAGATTTTCTTTAGGAATGAATAATTGGAGGAAACAGCATCTACTCAGCAGAGGCAGAGGAGACGTAAAGTATTATTTCTACTAGAAATGTTTATTAAAAATCATATTTCCATTGCATTGTTTATATCCCCTATCCAGGGAATATAAAAACAGAACAAATGTAAAGGCTTCCTTCTAAAGAGGAGAATCTGGGATTCAGATGCCGAAAGAGATGAACTGACAGCTTTCTTTGGTCTGTCAGAAGCCACTAGTTCCTAACCTGCCTCTGCCACCTCTCAGCTCTTCCAAATGTTTAGCAACATTCCCCACTGCAGGGTAACACAGGACACTGCCAGGCTGAAACCGGAGGGGATTTTTCTCCTTGACTTGCATATTTCACTGCAGTTTCAAAGAGCTGATGACACAGAACACTTAATGTTGGCACTTAAAACTCATTACATTTATCACCAAGAGCAAAAGTACAGTTTGTAGAGCTTCCTCTCCTACTCACAGACAAAGGGTGGCAAGGGGAGGGGAAGTGGAGGGAAAAGGAAGTATCTAGGAGGAGATAGAAAGGCTTAAAACAGAAACATATTTAAGCTGCTCAGTAACTCTCTCTTGTATTCAGCATAAACGTCTTCTATTCCTTGGAAAAATAATATAAACAATGCTACCTCTCATCCAAGTTTCTATCAGCAGACCTTGAACGAATGGAACAGTACGCTAACAGGGAAATACACAGCAAGGAAAGCTTTGAGAACGTATATTGCTCTCATCTGTATATAATGTTATGTTATGTAACAAAGGTCTACCTTGCAAGCCAAACAGCCTCTGAGCAACCAGCCTTCTAAGCAGACTTGAGTTTTTTCAGAATTAACTCTCTTATTGTTTAAGCTATTTAACACAGTATCTAAGAATCCCATGGAGCTAGATCACAGCATTCTCCATGATGATCTAAACAGTCTCAAAGTAGAATTGCAGCAATAATTATCTACTAACCCTTTCACCACAGTAATGAAATCATTCCTGACTTGTGGAGGCCTCCTAAGGCTGATCCTGTGAGCTGAAAATCCTTATAATAAGATCAGAGCGCTTTTCACTCACTACTGTGACTGAAGGTTTTAGTCTAAATGTCTTACCTCAGTGCCCAGTACCCTGGGTGGATCAAATATACATTTATATTCAGTAAAATAAATTACTGCAAAATATTTGGTTCTTTAGCATCACACACATCAGCCTCAGGAATGCTTATAACTGTATTTATACAATGGTAATATTCATTTTCTTAATAGAACACTAATGAGTTAGCTTTCTACAAGCTGATCCTCTGCATCACACATTGCATATTACGTGCTGGGCAGATGCTATGGCTCTAACTGACTCTCGAAATTAAGGAGGTTTTTGAATAAAGCACTGGACTGAATTTCTAGATACAATTTTAAATTATAGAGAAGGAAAGCCAAAGTAAACTATCTGAGTCTCAATAATACACTTACCTATGCATTTATAGTGTTCACAGATGCTGCTCTTTACGAATTTGAACTCAGAATGATTAGCGCTGCTGAAATACTACACAGCAACCACTTAAAAGTGCAAACACCTGAAGCTATTCATTTCTAGACCTTGCTGTGTTAGTGATGATAACTTTTTGAAAGAGGTAAGAAAAATTTTTTTTATCTGGATTGGTAGACCTCAGATGACAGCAGAGATGATACCGTATCAGAATGTTCTCCATGATTATTAAAGAAGTTGTCCACAAGTCCTTCAAAAGAAGAAAATGAACATGACGCAGGGAACTGGGAAAAGAACGTTCTGCAATTTCATTCTGACCAGTTGGAGAAATCAGAAAAGGAGAACCACAGTTATTTCAGTTTGGGCTAGCTATGCTCGGCACAAAAACTGAAGACGTTTACAGAACAGAATGTAAGGAACCTAGCGACCTGTCCAATCTTAAGCCTGTCACACATTACAAGCAGCTTTTAGTTTCCCTGTGACCCCGGCAGCCTCCTTATGGCTGTTCCCCAGGTGCAGATGACCAGAATGCAGGGGTGCTCCACATAGGGACCCTGCCCAGGGCCAGGCCATTGAGAGAGTCCTTGCCTCAGTGGAATTTCCTGATGAAGAGATTTCTTTGTGATCATTTTATGCTACAGAAGTCACATTTATCGGCAAAAGAAAATGAGGAACCTGTGCTAGCGCCTGCCGTTAGGCCTCTGTTCCACACTGAAAATAGCTCCTATGTATGGTAACATATAGAGTTAAAAGAAACTCTTTGGAATTGCCAGATTGTCAGATTGCCTTTTTTTTTAGCACATTCTAATTCCACTTTCTTTGTCATCTTATCTCATGCCAGGGAAGCATGTCGATAGTCACACACTACAGATGACTCATGATACTGCTAGTTATGTAAGACACCTAAGCATACCAAATCGTTTACTGCACCAGAACACTGTACAGAAAAAAAAATATATATAGTTAATACAAGCTGGTCCTTTAGGAGTACACTAGCAGTAATGTGAAGTGGTTTAGTTTACTATGAATGGAGAAATATTGCCTTTTTAAATGACAGCTGCAGTTCTGAGCACCAAAAACAAAAGGCTTTGCAGTTTTGCAGTTTGCAGTGCACTGTTTGAAGGACAGAAGATACAGATTTTCAAGTAAAATAGCCAGCGTGTGGAATTCCTAAATGAGTCAGACCCATATCCAAGCCAAAAACTTGAGCTGCCTCATAGATGAAAAGCCTACCTTATAGTTAATGATTGTTATCCTTAATTAGGTCCCAGATCCAAATCTCTTTGAGCCCAGTGCTGTGCAAAAGCAAAATGGTGCGTCAACATGGTATTTTAATAGGTCTGCTGGGTTCTCAAACCGCACGACTGTTTTGCCCAGTATGCAGACTTACACAGACTGAACAGAAAGTTTCAGAACTGTGGGCACGATTGCTTTTTACCTTACAAGAATAATGAAAGTGTACCTTTAAGGACATAAAAACTGTACACAGATTTTTGCACAGGTCACATCCATTTATTCTGTCAAAGGAGAAGGAGACGCAGAAAAGCCACTCTATAGCCTGACAGATGTGAAGGGATGCCCAAAAGAGCAGCATCTCATAAATGACCATTCACCTGTTCATTGACACCAAAAATGCAATCAGAAGAATAGATCACCAAAAAGGATTTTATATCACCCTTTCTGACTAAGTGCATCATGCACTCAGGACAGTGGGCAATTACTGCCACAGAAACAATGTCAATCCACTGTCTTCCCCACTGGAATAATATCAGGTAAAACTGATGAAGTATTCAGAGCTGTGGAGTCCAATGAAAGGGGACCTGCTCCTATGTGATGCAGTGTTTTATAGCTCATGTAACTAGCTTCAGTTTCTGCAGTATAACTTCTGCTCATGAGAGCTCCTTAGCAATTTCGATGCTTACTCAAAAGCAAGGTAACTAAGCCTGGAATTAGCCATGGAGACATTTTCAGAGATGCAGTGGACCACCTAAAGGTGTTAACATCAAGACTGGATGTCTTTCTAACTTATATGTTGCAGCTCAGTCAGAAGTTAAGGACTGAAAGATAAAATAATCAAAACAATTTATGGTCTGTGCTACGCAGTGGGTCAGACCAGATAGTTCTGTCTAGCTTCAATATAGATGATTCTCTAAATTTGATCTTCAGGCATAGTTTCTTTTCTCCTCAGCTTTGATTCTGCCACAGAGTTGATTTTTTTTTGCACTGTGTCATAGATTAGAAGTCACTAGCAATTTATTTTACAGTTTTCTCCTTGGATCAGATATTTTTCAATTTTTTTTTTTTATCTAGGAAGGGCATAACTTTTTCTAAAGTTCTCTCTTCATTAGAGACTTCACCTTTCCTTTCTTCTAAGGATAGAAGAGATCTCTGTAGCATCTTGGCAAAACATTTAAGGAAGGGCTTAAAACAGCTTTGTTCTCTTCTGTGCAAGGATACCTCATTCACTGAGACATCATAGAAGCTACTGCCCCTCTCATCCTGGAAGTCTATACAGTGGTGAGGACAGCCCTCATGGGCAGAGAAGACTTCCTTCACTCTTCTCAAAGCCAAAGCCACTTCCTTACATAGGGACCTCTCTGTTGCCTCTTCTAAGGAACACGCCACTGATTGTGTTAGAAACTGATAGTTTAGCAAAGCTTTTTCAAGAGGCTCACATGCAGATTTATTGGTGAGAGAGGACAGAACAAGGAAGACTGTGTCCACTCTTAACTAAAGCTGTTGATTGCTCTCTGCTTGTCTTATCATGGAGGGCAATGAGATGTCCATTTTAGGGTCCCAGAATCCTTGACTTTAAAGTGTCTTTATCAGGTGTGCAAAATAAGGCAGGTCTCTACTTCTGCAGTATAAGCAGATCTTAAACTACTGTCACATAGGACAACAGTTCTTATGTTGTCTTTGATGCACTTCTGCGACAGTCTCACATTTTAAAAGAGAGCCAAAATCTGGTGACTACTAGATAGCCTCCATGAGGCAGTCATACAGAGCCTTCAGGCGTGAAAGGACAACAGTTAACAGAACTCAGTAAAGCTAAAAATGTCCTGAGTTTTATTTTGCAGCCCCCATGACTCTAATAACTCTGGGGAGATCAACTCGTATGCAGCAGTATTTGCTATGAAAAAAGTGCAATTCTGTGAAGCAAATGCCACATTCACGTAATTCAGCAGTGCGCAAGGAACAGATTCTGTTGTTTTACTCCTACAAGTCTGGGGAAATGGTAAAGCTCCCAGATCAGTTTGGTATGGGTTTTTTGTTTGCTTGTAATACAGAACTATTAAACAAGACCACCAGACAAATGATCTTGAGTCCTTCCATAGCTAAAGAAGAGTGCAAAATACTGCTTCCAAACTTTAATCATCAAACTTATCATTTATTTACTCTTTTTTTTATGGTCAAGGCAACAAAGTATGGGTACATTAAAATCCAAATGCTTAAAAGTAAATAAATATGCAAAATTTACTATCCGACTAACATAACCTTTACAGTTACTGTTTACTTACTGAACTCCAACAGTGCACTCAGCACTGTATAAACATATAAAATAACATTACCTCTCCTCTAAAAAGTTTATGATGTAGCACAACTGTGTCTTAAAACTCAACATTTCTGTGAGGGAGTATGTTTTATTATTTTGTTAATTTCATCATTTTTGAGCATTTGAATTTTGAACTATAACATTATATATTTTGTTGTCACCTTTGAGTTCTTGAATTCTTGGTGGTAGAGGAAAACAAATGTGTTCTGCATAAAGAGACAGGCATTTAAAATTTAACTGCATATATATGTAGGTATGTATACATGCACCTCCTAATAAGCTCACAAACACATAAACACAGTCAGAGTTGCACTGTTAAAAAAATAGTTTTGGAACATACTATTTCATCTTGACTGAAATAATATTTGATTAAACAAATTTTGCTTTGGGTCAACCAGCTTTGCATATATACCCACTTATTTTATAAAATTAACACCGAATAAAGTTCTTCCCAATAAAAATCTTAAAAGATATGGTCTGTTTTAGGGAAAAAAAAAAACCCTGTGTTATCTAGAGGGCATAAGGGTAGATGGCAAACTGATAAGGCACATGGGTAAGGAAAATTAGTGCAAGGGTCTGAGGCCGTGAACTATAAGAGAGACGTGAAAACATGTGTAAAGATCAAAGACTATTACCTCTTTTTTTTTCCTTGTCTGGCTGTAGAAGAGTGGCATAAGACAACATCTGTAAAGCTAGGATAGCGGCTACTGAGACTTTTTAGAGAAATTCCACGTTGTTGGCCCAACCAGTATGAGAAAGTAAGAGTTATGACTGAATTTCTTTCTTATTATACATAACTTTTACTTCCTCTGCTTGCAAAGGCCCCCCTTTAAATCCATCAGGATGCAAATAAAAGAAACATTGATGTGTAAACAGGTAGTAGATGATGCTTGTTTGTTTGCTGTTGTTAAGAATGCAAAATAAGTTTCTATTTGATAACTCCAAAATTGCATGCAGAAAAAGAATGAGTCTTCCTAACTGGCCTAGATATTTGAACATCGTAACTGGCTAAAGCCTATACGGTAAAATGTTTCTTATGGGCTGCTATTTGAGCTAAGCTGCTAAGCGATACACAATAAAAAAACTAGTTATTTAAAAGCAAAAAGTACCTGCAGACTCTGAATACCAACACGCTATTAGTAAAAAAGCAAACACTACTTTCACAAAAGCATCACATCTCACTATCTCTTTTTAGTTCTGGCACTAAATCCTTATTTCAGCAAAAAAAACTGAGTATATCTCAAGAGCTCTTAGGACCTTTACACCAGCTTGTATGGCAAGTCAGTATTTTTAAAGGCACTCACTCTCTTATTGTTTTAACCCCAAACTAGCAGTCATAGTGTGTCTTTCTGTGACAATTTAAGATTTTTTTGCATGACTACACAACTAACACATCTATGCAGTTCTATGTGAACTGATATCCCAGCATAACCAGTGTTTTATGTTGGCATAAATGACAAGTTGTATAAGACTACTGCAAGAATGCTTCTTGGATCATGCTGACCGCAAGGTTTTACAATATAATATTGGTGCATATCACACCAAATTTATGGATTAAATATGTCCCAAACACATGTAATCTAGGCAAGTCATTATCATTATCTGTTCTAACAAATCAGTAATCTTTATTTTAGTAATTCAGCCAAAGGTAGGAGTGTATACTGAGCTTTGGAGAATTACAAGGATGTATTCAGAGAAAAAGAAACAAAAGAAACAAATAATATTGTTTAATGTAGAAACATTCTATCCTTGTTGGCTCTAAAAATAAAATAGCAGACTGTTCTTGTCCTGTTTTTGAAAAAAAAGATCATTAGGCTAATCTAACAATCCTAATTTGCATTTCTGTATTTACTTTTTCTCCCATACTCTTTACTGAAATCTTACTTCCACTTAGGTCTGACTTCTTCACTTTTTATCTCATTGTACTACTCTCTTTTTTTCCAGTATATCCTCCACTTACCATTCCTCACCTCCTTCTTCTGTGTCTTCTGCTTCCAGTAGAACCAATACCTACTGAGTGCTGATCTACCATACAGAAAAGGTGAAAACGAAAAGTTGAGATGAGAACTAGAACTGTGCCAACATGAGCGAATAACAGATGATGAGTAATCCAGATAGAGGTGGTGCTATCTCAGTAGCTGATTCCGAGCAGATCATGTGAAATTACAGTATGATACACCTTGCCCAGCAACCATCTTCTACATTTCTACTTAAAGACCTAGAAACCAGAGCTGGCCTATTAAGTTTAAAAAACCCTGAAACTTATCCCTGAAAGTGAGGATATTCCTCGTATTCATGGATATAAGATCATTCTGTTCATTTAAGAAAAGGAAATTGCTTTCTACACATGCATATGTGGGCAATGGGGCATGATGCTGGAACACCAAATTATCTCATTTTGCTGGGGTGGGTGGCACTAGAAACTGCCAAATGAGGGGTAACTCATTTGACAGATAGGGAGAGAAAAAGAACGATGACAAAATGTGTGCAACCAGGTATAAAGGTCTGGATGCATCTGCCAACCTTATTCCAGTATAAATTGCAATGTAGTAACAACATTACAGTACTATCTTTATCCAACCGAATGAGGGTATTTCCCCTACAGTGCTTCCATACGGATCAGAACAAGAATGAAGGTCAAGCTCTTAATCTAATAAAAAGGAATTCGTGTTCAAGAATGACTTTAACAGGCCACTGTATTGTTGTTAATGATTGGATTTTTTCAAAAATGCTTTTTCTTTTTCCATTATAGCTGAGAAAACTTAATTCTTCAAAGTTGAATTTTATTACTAGGAGACTAAGTAACTTATAATCATTTTAGTAATGATATGGTTTGTGTCCCAAATGATGAAAATAACTGACTGACCACAGTGGAGCTAGAGCGAACTATGAGCATCTGGCCTCCTCTGCTTTGATGAACATTTTCAAAGCTTTGTTGAGGAAGATGGATACTCATTAAGATAACAATGGGAATTGGGTTTCCTTATATCCAGACAGAAGGCAGTAATAGAATTTTCAGTAGTCAATGGAGTTAGTTGTCTGACTTCTATTTGTGCCTTTGAAAATCTCCCCAGTGAGGTTCTTTGGGTGAATTAGGGCTATGCAGTAATCTCCTGAACTGGAACAGATTCAATAAGCTAAATGAAAATATTTACCTTTTAAACTCTAATTTAAGTCATGAGCTGAGGGAACCATCCTAAAAAAGCTGTACCCCTTAATAGCTGTACTGAAATTTAAAAAAAGTCTCACCACAAGCTGATATGTCATACAGAGCATGGGGCTAAAATTACCATCAGAAAAACTCATGCTAATTATATGTTCTAGTGAAATATAATGTAAATACTTTTTAATATGGGTTTGGATATATTCAGAACACAGACCACAGCGACCAAGTTTTATTTATATATCAAAAAATAAAAGAAAAAAACTTTCTTAGCTGATTCAGGGCAGCATTTCACCTGAAGTTTCATGTACTATTACCTTATACACATGTGTTAATGGAAGTCAGCTCAATGGTAAAAGTATGTGTTTTTAATGAGTTCCACATTTTCTAATATAGAAAGTCATCAGTATACTATACTGATGTTTAGAATGATACATAATAACAAGACACAGGATAATAAACATTCCTAAGTATATGAGCTCCTTGTTATAAAATTCTATTTTCTCCCAGTATTTAATAACTATTTCCAATATAAGCTCTGACTCAAGTAATGTATTAGAGGCTTTTACTATCTGTTATGAACAGAAGCATTATTTTGGGAAATAATCAAAAATATGCACATGAAAATAACCATGTAACACCCAAATGACTAATTTAAAGATTCTGAAATCTAATTTTGGAGCCATTTAAACCTTTTTCCTTAAAAAAAAAGAAATGTTTATATAAATGCAAATGCACATTTTACTTATTGGTAAGAGTTTGTTATGGGAACAAAAAATGAAATTTAATGAAAGATTAGCTGTAACAAAAACATTACTGATATAATAATCAAATTCTCTTTTTTAATAGTGGGATGAAACATTATTAAATTGTGCTATGAAAAAGATGATTTTGTGAGGGATGGAGCTCTGTATTAAATAACCTGCCAGCAAGCTTTTTACAGATAAGATAGATTTACTCTGGATAACATAAAAATAACCAATAATTATCTAAGTAAAATGAAAATAAAAAAGAAGTAACCTTAAGAAGGGAAGGGTAACACATGGCATGTTCAGAACTCTCTAACCGTTACAAGATGAGAGAACGATTATTATACTTTCTCGTAAGAAGGAGCTGATAACTATCATCTTTTGGAGATGTCAATATAAATCCCTGTATATGAAAGTGAAAGTACCCTGAAGGCTGCAAATTTGTTTCAGTGCTTGCAGGTGCTGCTTCCCACAGAAAATCTGTTTTTTTTCTAGTGCTAGTTATTAATTTTTTTTTTTTGATTCTCTAGTTTCCCATGTTAGCTAAGTAACACGTTTGTTTCTCACGTATGGACTTGTTGTCTGATATATTTTGCAGATTTCTGCTCTATTGACAGCTATTCTGGGTACATTCAGAGCTATTTTAAAGGATGAAAGTTGCTGACATGAATTTCCCAGGCCATTCAAGACCACGATTTCAAATTTACAAGGCTGTAAAAAAAATTGTTCTTTTATTCTTTTATTCACTCTCTTTGCATTTTAATCAGATCTCAAAAATTTGATCTAAAAAATTTTAGCAGTCACACAAATGTTGGTAGCTTACCAGATAAAAGACTATATCCTTAAATATACCGATTATATTATTATTAAGGATTAGCATCAAATCTAAGTATATTTGCATATGTTATAGTACAATGTGGAAAGTTTTGGAAAGAAGGAGTAACAATAAAACCTCTAAAACATACTGCTTTTGTATATGGTTTATTTGCATTGAAGAGTTAATGTGAAAATTGCAGTTTCTACAAATGAAGCCTGTGGACAGAAGTATGCAGTATGACAGCCTGCCAGTGCCTTGCAAATAAACTTATATAGTTTTCTTAAATTGAAGACATAACACTAGCAAAAATATAGACCAGCAGTGCCATGAAGGAGGTGAGTTAAGTGCAAAGTATGAGTGGCAGTCCTTGGGACTGGCAGGCAGCTGTGCAGGCTCCAGGCTGACACGGGGTCAGCGCATGTTCACGCTACAAAAAGCCTGAATGTGCTTTTTTTTTTTTTAACGAGTCCCTGACAGTAAGCGACAGAGTTCTTTGCAGACTCCCGTTTTGCGCTTCCTTCTCTCAATTGTACAGAACAGGCCGGAGAGCAGCTTTCCAGAGAAGACCCTGGGGATCCCAGTGGGCAACAAGAGGACACGAGCCAGCAACGTTTCCTCATGGCAAAGGCTGCCAGTAGTATCCTGGGCTACATTAGGCAGAGCCTTGCCAGCATGTTGAGGGAGCTGATCCTTCCTCTCTGCTCAGCACTGGTGAGTCCACAGCTGGTGTGCTGGTTCCAGTGCTGGGCTCCCCAATACAAGACAGACATGGATTTACTAGAGGAAGTCCAATGAAGGACCATGAAGGTCATTAAGGGGTTGGAGCATCTCATACAAGGAGAGGCTGAGAGAGCTGGGACTGTGCAGGCTGCAAAAGGGTTAGGGGAATCTTATCAATATTAATAAATATCCGAAGGGAGAATGTAAAGAAGGCAGGGCCAGACTCTCTTCAGTGGTGCCCAATGGCAGGATGAGAGGTGATGGGCACAAATTCAAATACATGAAACTGAACATAAGAGAACTCTTTTTCACTGGGAGGGTGGTCAAACACTGGAACAGGTTGTTCAGAGAGGCTGTAGAGTCTCCATCCTTGGGGATATTCAAAACTTGACTGGATATAGTCCTGAGAAACCTCCTCTAGGTGACCCTGCTTAAGCAGGGGGGATGGATCAGATGATCTCCAGAGGTGCCTTCCAACCTCTGCTATTCTGTGACTGTGGACTGCTGCAATGTGGCTCAAAATATCTAATACAAGCCTTGACAGTCAGCTCAAAGATATTTTTTTTGATTTTAGATGCACTCAACATACATTGTACAAATGAATCTTAACCTTGCTGTGCAGGAACACTTTTAATATGCACATTGGTTTTGGAGTGAACCTGTCTCTTAAAAGTGTTTTTTTCTCCCATCATCTTCCAAGACCCATCATTAGCTTTTGCCATTCAGTGGACTTTCACTTCCTGGACAGGAGGTATTGGCCTCTACTCCCTCACTGCAGTTTCTCATACCTCAGGACCTCATTCTGACATGCAGTGTCAGTTACTTCCCCTAAATTCTGTTAAAGCGAACGTGTTTAACTATAAGCATCTCTTTACCTCCTATTTGCTCTTTGACTCTAGGGTAATTCAGTTACTCCCCCGATTCTCAGATTTTTAGAATCAGAAAGTGTGCCCCCTTGGCATTCATGGACAGTTATTTTTCAGTTATTTAGAGGCCTAACAGATAAAGGCAGATGCTTTTCCAAAGAATCAAAATGTCTAAATCATGCATTCCTTCAGGAAATCGTCTCTGAAACACCTTTTTTTGCCATGGAGGAGAGAAATACACCAAGATCCAAAACTAATTACAAAAATTGGTCTCAGGGAAGCCAGTCAATTTTGATGGAAATAATGAACTCCAGTGGAACCAGAAACACTACATCCATAGACTTTAGGGCAGATTTTGGTCCCACATAAATCTCTATGACATCTGAAAAGTAGGAGAACCAAGTCAAAACAGCATAATGCTCTCCCCTTTGCTAAAGCTTGCTTTCATTTCCTCATCTTCATCTTCCTCTCATTTTCTCCTCTTCCTCTCCATCCCCTACACACAAATAACAGAACAGTGTGGAAAAATCACATGATATAGATTGTTTCCCAATCAGGTTTACTTAAAGTAGCTTATTCATTTAACATGAAGGTGATTGGTTTATCAAAGTAAATATTTGGAAGATCTTTTTACAGACAAGGTAGTCCACAACTGAATTAACAAATTTGTTCTAACTTTCTAGAGATTCTTTAACAACTTGGTTTTCTCCTCTCTTAATATGATTCACGCAACATTGTTTTTTCTTATTAAGCAAATATACAGATAATAAAATGAAGAAAACGTCATTATTCTGTAAGGCGATAGCTTCTCCTCTAAGAAGCTGCTACACTTTGTAATGGGCACTGTAAGCTACGTGCGGATTCATTAGCATTTATCTGTAATTTAAGGTATTAGCTTTAATACTGCATGACATAATTCCCTGTTTACATCATGTGTTGGCAGTTTCACTGTGAGGTCCACCTACTGAATCTAAAGCATTAGTATATAACAAAACAGTGCGGTGCATATACATATATGTCCCTAAACTACTTTATATTTGCAGTTTGATTCTGAGATGGATGTAATATGTCAACTGCTTCATATATTACAATGTTTATTTTGTTCTTTATGTAACACAATGTAGATCAGAAATTAGGAACTGTAACTCACTCTGTGATAAATTAGAAAATGATAAAGAGAGGGAGAAAAGCCCTGGAAGCAGAAGTAGGAAGAAGCCACTCCATTTTTCTCAAAATTAACTGGAGATAATAACCAAAGAATATGTTGCCCAATGCTGAACAGAGTAATGAAGTAGTCTGTTAGGTTTGCAGCTACTGGAAAACATCTAAACTTTATTTCATGAGCAACTCCGGCTCATCTTACTGCCTTTTAAAGTCAATTCTTAAGTCTGGAAAGCAATCATTTTAAAAACTTATTTTTAAAACTTTTTTTTAAGAAATTATTAGTTTTTTATGCTTTGTTTAAAAACTAAGACTACATGTATCACTGTATCAAACCTTGTAAATTCAAACAGTAGTGATTATAAAGGACACAATATAGCCAGATGAATTTTAAATAAGAGAATTTTAACATGACTAGTAAATACTTTTCATTACTATTTTAATAATCAAATGAATCTAATAACATTTGGATCTAAAGTATGTAGCCAGCTGAGATGAATGCTATAACAATTGACTATAGATGCCACGGAGATCGTATTTCATATCTAACATGAAACATTTTTTCACACTAAAGTGCTGAGATGTGAAAGGCTTAGGGTACACATTCTAAATTCTTTGTTATGAAATATAGACTTGGCTATACAAGTTTGAATTCCAAAGGCAAAGATTCACCAGATCTACAAATAATCCTTTGATATATGGGAACATTTTGTTCTTATGCAGCACAGAAAAATTCATAATTATTATTTGCAAAAGTATTTATTTATACCTTTGGATAAAATTTGTTCCAGTACAGAAGTATGTGCATTTGAACTTGAACCACCATACGTTGTTGAATAAATATTTGGCCTTGAATTAACTTGTGAAGTTCTGCATCAGCATTTTATAATTGTAACACATATTTCATTTTTATTGGCAGTCTACAACTCACTTTGTTGTAAGAATAAAGGTCTAATTTAGACATTGCCAAATGATACAATTTGTCAAACAGGAACATATACACACGGTAACAGTCAACCATTTCCCGTAATGAAATAGAAGAGTATTTTTCACTATTCTTGAAAGGGAGAGGTAATGTTTTTTAACTTTTCTAGATGCTTTTCTGTGCCAGCAGAAAGTTCCCTCAAAACCACCCTCCTAGTCTTTATTCCTAAAACACACAAGATTTCTGATTCTGGCAGCAGACCATCAAGAATCCCTTTTAGTCTTCTTTGAATCTTAAGAATTCCTCCAACAACTTGTGAAGAAACGCAGAAGAACATGTCGTTCCCTCTAGCACAGAGAAGGGAGCTTGCTTTAGCACTTTTTTTAATAGAGATTCTTTTAAATATAATTGTTAGACTATTTCAGAAGGATGTTGCAGTGTAGTATGTCTGTACGTTCCACCTATAACTAAAGACACTATAAAATTGAGGTAATTCACAATAACGCACCTAATGCCTTTAGCTTTGTTTACCAAGAAATTTTTTAAAAGCAGTATTATTTATTCAAACTAGAATAGAACAGTTTTGTCATAGGTTTTGACAAATAAACCTGAATGCATAAATGAAAATACTTTGCTCAATAGACGGAAGTAAGATTATGTTAAATTTACTACAGCCTGTAAAATATCTCAATTGCATGTTGTATGAAAAGGCGTTCCAAAAGTTTCAACTAAGTTTAATAAGGTTTTTCATCACTATGTCCGCATTATACATTTTGTTCTGAAAAAGACATATGGTATTTGCTTGCTCGTTTGTTCTTTAAAAAACTGAATGCGTTCATTTATTTTTATTCTAGAGCAATGGTTCTGGCACTGGAGTCATTTTTATTCAGGAGCACAGTTAAACAATGCCTGCTTAACTATGATATAGGATATCAGCAACTATGAAGTTTGCAAAGCTTACACATTTCCCATTTGTACTAGTGTAAAAGTACTAGGAACTAACATCTAAGTATGTATTGAACAAGATACGTTATTGCAGCTAACACTAACCCCAGTGTATGCTCTACAAGACATTTCTCCAGCTTTAATTTTATTAGAATACTGTATATGCTGAATAATGTTGATTTAGACTAGTTCTATTTACTTCTGCTCCAGCCACACAGTGGAGGTTGGGTGATCAACCTTTTTCTGGAGAATGGGTAGATAGCAGCAAGTCTTGAGCTAGCCCATGGGGGCTGCTGCTAGGCCCATAAACACAAAAATAAAACCAGATGTTAGAGATCTGCAGAGTAGATTTGATGATATCTTATGGCTCTCAGGCACATAATAAAACTCTAACAAAATTTTTAGATGAGACAGTGGGATTTAAGTATCACAAAATTCTCACATGCAGTATTTTAAGTTGTTTGTACCTTATATAATGCCAAAAATAATTCAACCAGCTTATGAATTAATACTCGTCAGGTTTTTCTTCTCTCTCTCTCTCTCTCTAAATTAAAGACATTGTAGAGTTATGAAGTCATAATAAAATCTGAACTTTAAAGACAATGATCTATAATAAGATATGTCAAACTTCCAACACTATAGAACCAGATGCAAGTTATTTTTCTGTTGAATGAAATCTTATTTTGTTTCAGGTACCCTTCTCCTGTTTAAAAGTTGTTAGACAAGTGTTTTGAAAGCAAAGGATGTACAAAGCTGTGAAGCCCCATACATATCAACTAATTATGTAGCTCACAGTCACAAAAATACCCTTACAAAATATTACACCCTTAGAGCTAATATAGCTTTGCTGAGGTCAGTGGCAACTTTTCCATTGGCTTTTAAAGAACTTAGACAAAGCCCTTGAGAAAAAACGTGTCAGTGACTTAAAAAGACCTTTTACATCAGATGACTGGGGAAAGAAGCGAAACATAGCTCTACTCAAAAATGATAAATTCCAGAAAATAAGCATGCAATAGTAGTCCCAGCTCTTGTTGAAATGTTAATAGGAAAATATTATATAGCGCTACGAGACTCCTAAAATATTTCTTCCTCAAGAAAAAAAAAACGTAAGCTGAAGTGGTAAACTTACACAATGTATAAAAATGTCCTCTATTTTCATTCTTCCAGTCTAAATGAAGACAGCTAGAACTTTATGTCATCTCTACTCATTTTGGAGAGATCCAATAATGAATCTCAAGGATTTGAAATTTGCTTCTTGTAATTTATTACTTGTTTAACAATTTAATGTTTTTAGATTAATTCATTTTCTGTACTTTGTAAAGAATCATAAAAAGCACCATAATTACAGAAAGGATTGCAAAATATTATTAAATGTGCTGGAATTAGCTTTCTCTTGCTTTAAATAGGATAGTTCTACAATACTTTTTTTCTCATTAGTATGCACGCTAAGTTGCAGCTTTTGTAAATAAAATTTGGTTAGATGTATTACATGAGAACATCCTTCTGAAATATTCTGTATGTCCAATCTACAAATAAAGGAAATTTATTATTTAAGTAATTTACAACAATGCATCTGATACTTTTAGCTTTATTTACCAAGAAACTTTTAAAAGTAATATTATTTACTCAAACTACAAACTAATTTACTATTTGCGCAGAATGATTTTTCTAGCAGGAATTTCATCAACTTTTCTCGTTAATGATAACTCTCTCCTCCAACTAGTTTCATACAGGAGAATGTGTTACAATCCTCATTTTACCTAAAGCAAATGTCAATTCTAATTTAGTGAAGTGTACAATGAACAATTGTATATAAACAAAACATACTCCTATTACAATTATATTAACTATCCCCTTTGGAGTTTGAGTTCTGTTTCATTTAGAATTCTCTTACAGATAAAATTTAAGCCTTATACATGATGCCATTAAGATGTGAGAATTAAGTGGGCTAATTCTTACAGCAAAACTAGCAAATACATAAATAACAACATGTGTGTTCTACACCAAACCATTAAAAATAACTATCTAGAAACAAAATGGAAGACCAACACACATACATCTGTCTTCAGAAAGTCCTAAATCGATTATAAATAGAAACTTTGGGTGAATTGAAAAAGGCAGCTGTTAAAAAATCTCAAATCTCACAAAATATCTACTGTATATTTGACTTAATGTTCAATAAAATACGAAATAAAACTCTTGGAAACAATCCTATATCCCATAGAAGAAAATTTCTGTTTTCAGTATAACTTACAGAGCAGAATAGATAAGATGGTAAAGAGGACAGTAAAGTTATAAAAGTATAGTTTATAAACAGAGATCATCTCTCTCAAACTACCACATACCATAAATATAGTCAAGACAAATGAGTTCTTGGATTGATACATTACAGAAGTCATATATGCCAAAACTGTGCCTTTAAGAGTTCATTATGAAATGTAACTGGTACTGAAATTAATCTTTGTGCTCTACAGAAATTACATTACAATGCATAGCTCAGGGATATAGTGAACTAGTTAATATCTGTCCATTGAACGCGGAAGTGCCTTTATCTAGTCATCAGTCAAACCTGGACAAGAAAAAGCCCAAGAATTCTATCTATGAGGGAAGATGGCTTACCATAAGGCACCTTATCAGTTTATTTCCCATTAACTTCATCCATTTCTTCTGCCTGACATCTAAACTGAAAACAAGTCAGATCCCAGATATCACAGCTTATGGTCCCATATAAAACTGTGATGCGAGCAGTTCAGTAGCTGCTTAATATATGGCTTATTCAGCTTCACGAAGGTACACAGCTGACGGTAGCAACTACGCTGTCATCTAATTGTAGTGTTTTTATATTTATGTCAACAAAGAGGGAACACTCTTGGCCACTTCGGCTAGTCAGCTTCAGTCAGCCACTTCCATCAGCTAAATCCTGTCTGAGCCCATGTTATCCTACCACCCCCATACTCACTTGCACACTTGTGAAGGAAGACGAACCTCTGGAGGAGGAATTACAGCTCTTTAACACCTTAGAAGGTATTCTCATCTTCCCAGCCTGGGTAAATCCAGCCTGGGAAGACATCACCATGAGCTATCCCGTACTTCATCTTTCCCAATTACCTCGTGAAGGCTTTGGGCCAAAGCAAACACGCAACAAAGCTGAGAGTTTACACCTGGTTTCTAAGTCCACGCTTAGCCGTGCTGCACAAAAAGACCTTGACATTTACAAGGTTCCTGTCATGGCTATCCCCACCTTACTCTTCCCTCCCTTCATCTCTATAGAAAGGGTAGGAATTCCTAATAATTAAAAAAACAGGTCTTTGCCTGCAAGTTACTCAGGCCCAGCTACATGACACATAATGTAAATTCTCAAAGGTCCTGATGCAAGTAGTAGGATAAACAGAAATAAATTGAAAAATTTTCTAATGCTCACATTCACAGTTTTGAAAGTTGTGAATATGTCATATCATAGCAAACAGAAACATAACTCAATGTTATATTCACTCAAACGGTAACACATACATCAGAGAGCTACTGCCTGTCAGTATAACCTACTAGGAGCACGGTGCTTAAGCTCCATCCTTCTGGGCACGTGGGAAAAAGAAGTCATTACTGCAGTGGGGAGGGACTATATTATTTTCTAAGGTCAGAAAGGCAACCCCGATTTACTGGCAAATGGACTCCTTAAAGCATGATGTGATCAAAGAAGCAGCAATCCAGAATAAAGCCACAGTATGATTGCCTGGTTTACTAATGTCACATTCACTTCAGGAAATATTAAAGGAATATAGTATTAGGCAGTACAATACCTACCAATTTTGTAAAATAGTAGGTAAAATACTTTGTAATGAATACTAAAATATTATTGCTGTTGTTCTGGTGATATGTACTACTAGAAGTGTAAAGTATGATTATGAAGAGGAGTGCATGGACAGGGTCTTGTATACTTTACATAAAACACATTAAAAATGGAATCCAACAACTGCTGACAGGACAGCGAAAAGAGAAGAGGGAAAAGGACAGTGAGAGGGAAAAAAGAAAAGAGAAAAAAGGAGTGAGGGAAATGCAGAACCCCCAGGCACACAGCAATAATTTATTCAACCTGCCTGCTAGCTGTCAGGCTACTTCAAGCTCACTGGAATATGTTCCAGTGCTGATAAAAATTGTGTCACGCAGTGGTGGAGGAAAAGCAGAAAGGTGTGCTGAAATTTGTGGTCAGAATCCATAATCCCTATTCAGCAATGCCCAGCAAATGAAAAAAGAGTAAGATGAAAAAAGAATAAGCAGCAGTAAATATTTTTTTACCTGACCTTCAGCTAAGGTTTTTTATTTTTGTAGAGACTGGTTGAGAGACTGGTAGAGATGCACCTTTATTTAACATTTGCACCTCTTTTCCTCTGTGTGTGTGTGTCCGTCATGTTTTGCCTAATGATTTCTCCTATTTTCAGTTAATTTTCTGTAAACTGACAATGTTTATATAAAACAGTTACTGTACAAGTGCTGTTCTTCTTTGCTTTATGAATTGTTGTTATCCACAAAATATTTTTAGGTACTTAGTATCCAAATTTCAGCTGTGTTTTCAAACACTGTTTTTGCTTAGTATTGGTTCTATGCCTCAGGCGAACACGTAAATAGAAGAAGGGAAACTGAAAAAATTTCAGGAGTAACACACAAACACTCCTGGCCCAGATCTTCAAAGTGACAAATGTTTGCACAATCATTCATGAATTTTTCATTTCTTAAAATAATTTTCTGGAAAAAAAAAGTTATCTATAGGAACTCTAGAAATGTAAGAATTCAGCACACTGAGATTTGTCACTGCCTGAAACCATAAAACTTTTCTGTTAGATAGATCTTGCCACACAGGTGCTCATGACCTTGCTACCTGAGCATTTGATTACTATAAAGCCCATACTAGGTGAAGTGACACTCTGAAATCAGGGGAAACAAACTATTCTGCTAAGGAATTCTGGGACCTTCTCCCTATGTGGGATATAACACCTGGAGGATGTTAAATCAGCACTCTGGGCAGATCTACACTGGTGCCAGAGGTTTTGGGTTTAGTTTTAAAAGCTCTAAATGGTTTAATATATGTTTAAATGAGAAATCGCCTTTCTCTCTGTAATATATACCTGCAGTTACTTCAAAATAAATAGAAGAGGTCTGTTGGTTTTCATTCACTGAGGAGAATTCCACATCAGAAACCAACCACGGATGGTGTGGACCTTTGATCATGCCTGTATCTCTACTTTCCAAGCATATGGGAGAAAAGGCAGCTGACAGTCAGAGAGATTAACATAGAGTTTTGATCTAATTTTAGTGTGATCATGATTTTCTTTTTTGGGCTTTGTTTTGCACTTGTAGTTGTGGACTACTGCATTAGGACTTCTTTGCTTAAATCGAGTTATGTTGGTCATCCAGAATTTGGAATATGCATGTCTTCATTCTCCTTACTTTCATCATTACAACAATGAAATGACTCTATAAACATAGTAAACAATCAAAGTTAAAGCACTGCATAAAAGATTTCTACATGAGGCAAGAACATTCTCCTACAGAAAATTCATTTTTTTTCTTTTTTGGATCACCTATAGTTACATAATTTCAGCATAAATCTCTCTTACTTGTACTGAAATCTCTGAGGCTAAGGGCATCTCACTGAGTTGGATTTTATTTCTCACTTTACTGAACATGCTAATGTATGACCAGAAAGGTTTTTATTTTTAAGAGGGAAGCGATTTAACTTGCACTGATGCATCTTTAGCAGAATAAATACGTTCTGAAGATCTACCCTTAGGTTTAACAAAACTCTTGATGAATCAGGTAGCATGTAACATTTAACATTTGTCTTTTTTTCTTCCATAAAATTAATGCAATTAATGTAGATTAGATGACCTAGCTGCATTGCCTTTTCTAATTTTTATGAGACCAGTCTGTCAAAAAAAAATCAAGGTAAAATTTCAAAGATGAAAAAGAAAGCAGACCTGCCAAAATGTCTCACTAATTAGAAATAATTTTAAATGGAGGTTATTAAATACAATTTGTTCTGTGTTTCATGTCAATGAAGTATATTTCAACATTTAAAGCCTTTTCCCACCTTTTTTTTTAATCACAACTTCCTAAATTGTCACAGCTTGAGAATCGGAATGAATAGTTTTTCACAGTGCACACATCTACATGAAAAAGTGACTATTCAATTTATATTATCATTGCAATGCCCTATCATTGTTCCCACTACTGAAAAAAATGTTCTGTCAACATGATGATAGATGGCCTGGAATCAGAACAGTGCAATTAACCTTTCTTAGGTTTATTCTCTTTTAAGTGGTAAAATGGCATCTGATTTTCCTTTCAGGGAGTTTCAGGTTTTCAGAATTATTTTACAGCGTGCAGAAGCTAAACACTTTCTACACTAATGAAAAAAAAATTGCAATTCTTAGATTAAAGTTTTGTCCGTCTTTCAACAGAAACATAAATCTAATGATAATTGGTCCATAATGTACAACACTAAATAACCAGACCTCTCAAATGACAAGGTTTTAAAATACAGTTCAGATGTGTTCTAGTTTGTTTTCTGGCTTATATGCCTTTAAAATGCATTCTCCTGAAGTTTTTAGGCTTTCCTCTACAAACAAGAGAGCTGAAAACTTATTTTTAAAAGAAAAAGGAAAAAAGGCTTAACATTGTGATATTAATACAGCCTTGGAGCTGATGGGAATTTTAAGACTTGAAACAAAAGCGCAAGAGGCGGAAACCCTGATTAACACACACACCTCTTTTTCTGCAGATAACAAAGGAGAATCAGCATAGCTGAGTCCAGTTGTGACAGCTACTATTTAAAAAGGTTAAGTGACTTTTCAAAGTCACACAAGGATGACTTTGTCTTCTGATTTTTGCTCCCTGGCTCCATTAGATCTCATGCCGACAGTATGATGTGCATGGGCTGGTCATTACTGAGTTTGCTGTACTGTCATCACTATATCAGAAACATTAAAAGAAAGAGACTACAGACTATAAAGCAGGCTAAATATAACCTTGAAATATTACTTCCCAACAGTGTAACTACCTTCACAAGATCATTGAAAGGTATTATTTTTAGGGCGGGAAAGGGATCATCTCTGTTTCATCTTTAGCCTTCCATCCTTTGTCATACTGGGAAGAAAGGTTGTTTTGTTTTGTTTTGTTTTTTACTTTAAGTAATCCTTCTGATATCACATGTCACAGTGTATCTAGTAACTTCTCCAGATGAATCCTTGAAACGGCATATATTGGTCAGAGCATTTGCTCTGTGTTGTGTTGCTTAGCCCGCCTTAGTTCACCAGAAAGCAATGATGTGCTGTATCCCTGGAGAGATGCTATTTGTGATACATTATCCCATTCTCAGTATTATCTACCTGTAAAAGACCCAGGAAGTCACTAAATAGCTGTAGAAGCTACCACTATGAGTAAGGGAGGATCTCGTGATTCAGGTTCTCAGTAATGAAGCTGAGTCCTTTGCAAGATCTGACTTTTACTTTCAAAGAAAATGTCTACTGATTGAGATTTAGGGCAGTCTGCACAGAGAAAATAACTGATAATCTTTCTACAAGAACCTAATAGGATATGAGAGCAAAACAGCTTAGCACCTGATCCAGCAATGCTAACGTGAGCTTCCCTCCAGATTCACACTGAAGGACACTGCTGGCTGCTGGAGCTGCAGATGTGCACTTCCCCCAGAGCAGAACAGGGCAGGGGGACCACTGCACTTAAACTGACAGGGCTGCCCCTCCTCATCAGGGTACGAAGAGGAACCACTGACCGCACAAAGGGACTGAAGAGTAGAAGAGTATAAAATGGATCCTGAAGAAATGAGTATTAGGCCTCATACCTCTACCCAGTTAAATAAATAAATAAATAAATAAATAATGAATAAGTCATCATTTACTGCTGTGATCCATCCATTTGCATCTGGTGGGTGAAAGTGTTACAGAAAGTGTTCCAATAACATGTTTCTATCAGGCTACTTTTTGCAGGAGTAATGTGAATGACTCTTTTATCAATTTTTTCCTCATAAAAAGCTTGCATTAGCACTTACTTGCAGTGTCTGAGCATGAATGTATGATAACTTCATATAAGTTTGTGTCCAGTAACAACAAAAACACATACCAAACTTTTCTTGCCTTAAATAAATGCTGGTTTTCACATTCAGGATCTGAGTTTTATCTTATGATCCCTCTCCTAATTTTATACTTGTTTTTCCTTGCATTGCTGAAATGGTCAATTAACGAATCATTGTGGTCCATCTAAACACATGTATAGAAAAACATAAAATGCATTATCTGATTTTTCTTCCCTTGAAGAAGTGAAAATAAAAGCATGCTTAACATGCTTTTTATCTTCAAAGAGCTCCCTTTGTATTAGGCCCCCTTTCTACAGTTTGATAGTTGAGGTAGAGTTGAAAAAACTTCACGTATTGCAGCTTCCTACACAATTTAATTAATCCTTCACACTGCTGTGAGTAAAGTAATGCATAATCCAACAGGACTTCATTTGTAATTTATCATCAATTATTGTCCCTCATTGTAGTGTTAAGTAATACCAACCTCATTTAATGTGTGAAATGAGGCCCATTGATTTCTTTGTCTTTGTAATTGAAAGGGACAGCCCCATCAGTTTCATTAGAGGTTATTTGTCCTCTAATATATCAAACAAGATTTACAGCTTAAATATTAAAAAAAATCCATTACAAAACACAAATAAACGCAAAGGTAAAAACATGTAAGGCCAGTGAAATGCTAATATCAGGCTCAGCTATCCAAAGCATCTTGGAGACAGATAGCATATTAACAGCTAGCACATGATTTCCCTGTGAAAATTGTAATAAAAGAAATGACTGTCACTTAAAATCGATCTTAATACAGAGAAGTACAACAATGAACCTTGCAGGCCAGTGTGCATTTCTCAAAAATGTATTTTCTTAACTGCTGCATCAGTACCCATGCCAGTCACACTCATATCACGCTCTGCTTTAGGTCCTAGAGAATGCTGGGGCAGCAGAAGCTTCACTATGCAATTGTATTATGTCTAGCTTAGGAGGAGAATGTGTATTTTAAGCAAGCAATCCAAGCCACAGATAAAAATTGGTCTTCCCTAGTAAGTACTGGAATTGCCAAAGGAGCTTACAAAAATGAAGGAACACATTCAAGAGCAGTTAACCTGTTTTATGCTGGAAGAGGCGTGAAAGTGTAGTGCAATATCAAGATCTAGGTCGATGCTAAAGAGCGTATCAGATTGTAAATATTTGAGCAGTTATTCCTTTTACAGTCAGAAGGCTGGTCCGTTGTTATCTGTTGTTTTTAGAATATTTTAGTCATGCATTTTTCAACAATGTGGGGTACTATCTTGACCATGAATCACAAAGCAGAAAAACAATAGCACTAGGCTGCCTCACAGAAACCAATCACCTGAGTATTTGTTGAGCTCAATATTATTATTCATGCATGAAAGTGCTACTTGTGAAGAGCGGTTATGGATTAGAATTGATTGTTCATGTTAGGCTTTCAGATGAACCTTTGCCTTTAACGTGTTACATATTTCCCTAGTGTGAGAGTTCAGCTTCCCTCTCTCTTCTTATGAAGAGAACCAAGACGGAACTGTATCTGCCCCGTTCTGTTAGCTTGGGACTCTAGTCCACATGGCAGCTCTAACCCTCAGACCATCTTCACTCTTCACATGCTGCTTTACATCCTGGCTTTCTTGGCAAGAGAATTCAGATACAGGGAAGGGACTGGCTGACACCTGAGCTTTGTCATTATGGTGAGTAAAGTTCAAATGGTCCAAGGCCTCCTATTTCAGGCGGTGCTGATATTTTGTCTTTAATTTGACAACGGTAAAAAAGAAAGTCAAAAAAATTAAGCAAATAGCACCTCAGAAACAAGAAGTAAGCTGAAATTTCACAAGTTTATCAGCAACTTAACAAAATAAATAAGCTAGTATAGCTTATGTTACAAAAGTAAGATTTTCTGCTTTCCACTAGAAAGTATATTTTAGTTACTGCCTCCCAAGGGGATCAGCCTAGTAGCATGGCCTCTATAGTTAACTAGAGCTCTTCCTCTCGTGTAACCTGCTCTGTCTTGAAAATCCTTCACTGAAAGATCAATATGTAGTTAACATTTATATGACCTAAGGCTTAGCTTGAGAACTTTGTACTTGAATACCAATTTCACCCTACTTGTGTTTTATTTTCTCCATAAACATGTCAAGCACATGTTTCCATAAGTACCGGTTCTCCTTTGCCTAAATGTTCTTTCACATCTTCAGAATGGACCTTTTTTTTCAAAATGTCAATTGGGAAGTTTTCCTAATCTATTTAATACACAAAACTCATGTCTAAGAGTTAACTTATCTTTACAAAGTGAAAATTTGGCTTCATTCACAAACTTGAGCAAAATCAGCAACGGTTGTGAGCCTTTATATAAAGAATAACTCAACAAATATGCCTACTTGTTTCCATAGCTTTATCTGAAAAAACAAAGGTCCTCTATTTCACGTTCTAGGCCCTCTTGCCAAAATTTTAAAAGAATATAAACAGAAGCACATCTCCAAAAGAAGTGAAAGACCAATAGCAAGAAAGTGTCTCAGACCGAAGATTTTCCTACCCTTTGAATTTTGAAGGAAAAACAGAGAATAAACTCTTCTTCTACACATACACAACAAAATCTCAGGTTTCCCTGTCCTCTATGAATGCTGCATCAAGAGAATGGGTTTTGTAACAGTATAGAAAGGTCAATGGTCTTAGGCTACTTCAGGAAGAATTTCAAATAGAAGAGTTTTTATGCAATCCAAGCACTCTGGCACTAACCTCCCCCCGACAGATCACCTCTCTTGTCATAACTCCAGTGTCATATTGACAGGATGCAATCAGTTGCTTTAGTTTCCCCTGTGGGGTTGTAAGGAGAGAGGAAATCTCAGGTAAAGGTCTTTAGGTTTTCACAAAAAAGCAGCTGCTGTAATTTCCATCTGGAATATGGTATGTTTACCAAAAAGCTCTCTCCAAAATTCAACGCGTAATCTACAAACCAAATCACAGATACAACGATAACAAAAAAGTAAAAGGCAACAGAAGATTGAGGATATTTAAAAAAAAACAAGCTAATAAACAATGGCAGAAGAGCAAAAAAGAAGAACAAAAAAGGTGAGAAGTGGGATGAGTAAGGGAACTGCTGAATGGAAAGTATGACCAAATTAGAGAATCTGTTATGTTCTGCATGTCAATCTCCTCTTTGTTATTTTTGATACTTATTACAAAAGTGTTTAAAATGTTCCTATCACACTTTCTCAGTGTGCGCTTTGTGATTTCCTAGTCTTTAAACATTCTTCTAAATACCAGCGCTATTTTCATTTTGGTGTCAGTGTGATGTTGAAGGCACTCTCTGATTTTGTGCTACAATACACTTGTACCAACTGGAATAAGACTCTTTTGGTTTTGCATCAGTCAGAAATGAGTCTTAGAAAAGCTTCAGAGAAATTTTTTAGTCACAGGACCTGTCTTTATAGAATAGACTTACACTAATCTCAAAATAAACACATCCTGCTATCTTCATTAGCTTAAAATGGTTACTGTCTTGCATTGACTAATATTAGATGTTTTGTTTTCCTACTTAGTTTGCTACCTTGGAAAATTACTGAGTCTGTGCAAGAACTTCCCACACAGTAAATGAAATTATGAATTTACAGTACACTACATATTTTTCAATAGTTCCTTTTGTGGACAATCTGGCTGGCATAGGTCAAGGTATTATCAAGTAAACTATCTTGTCCAAAGGTATTCTTAGTGTGTACTAGAATTAGATAGCCTGCTATAAATTCGCATCTTACATTATTGAATAATATTTTCCCTGTGTTCCTTGGGAATAGAAAAAAAAAGAGAGAGAGGGGTGTGTTGTAATTGGAATCTGGATGAGGCTTTGTGTTTATGCTTGCTATTTCTCATTTTAATGTTCTAGTACGGTTTGTCTGTGAAATCGGGTCAGCATTCTGAATTTCATAACTCTACTGGAATATACTGTGAAATATAAAACTATATAAGCCAAAAAAAAAAAAAGCTTAGCTTCTTTCTGATCCATTCCTTTCTATTTCAAAAGACAAAATACATTATTGCAAACTTGGCAGTAATATTTTATATATAACCTCTACATTACGTATCTATCATGCATGTTTTACTGCATTATAAGGGCAACCTGTATATCACAAAGGATTAATTACTGGGAAGACTTTCAGCTGTGTCCAGGCCAAAGTCTGTAATGATATACCAGAGAACAGAATTAAAGGACCATCCCAGCTCAAGCATTATATTGCCTTTGATGTTTCACTCCGAAGTATCAAAATCCATACCAATTTTGATCTTTTTTTCTTTGAAAACATAGTATATACTTTGCAAGGTAATAGAAATACAATGGTCAGAATTATCATACTCAGCCATGCTCTCTCTGATGAGAGAACAATAATAATAATACAATATAGAACAATAATAATAATAAAATAATAACAGAAAAGGTCTTGGGAGAAATAAATAAAATTTCTGCTTTGGCTATAGAATTTGGCCCTTTTGGCAGCTCTTTGAAAAACACTCACCTTCCTTAATATTCTTTTAATTTATGTCCAGAACCTTATGATTAACTAAAATTAAATAATGTCATTCTAAATAGAACTGTGTGAATACTTTTTCAACTTTGCTGGTAAGGTTGAAAGAATGAGATGGCATGAACATTTTCATGTGACCCAACGAGGATTTTTTATATTAAAGAATTTTAAAGTATTCTTTAATTCTTTTATTTAAACATAATGGGACTAAATTGTTAAATAAGTTCATTTTATAAAAGGAAAATTAAATTATTTTGATTAAAAAAGTCAAAACACTTTTGAAGTGGATTTAAACTTGTTTTTAACCAAAGTAAATAATTTAGCACATTCATTTTTATCATAATTCTTTCTTCTAGAAATGGAATGTATATCGAACTTCAAAATTGTATGAGTAATATTCAAAGTAACTTCTGGTTCCATGGACGCAGTGGTTTCAGCCCAGTCACAGACTTTGTTATTATACACTTAAATACTCAGTAACTGCCAGCTTTAATGGAGCTCCACTAACTCATACCATCTAACGTTTTGCTCAATATTTCTATGCATGCTTTTATGTATTTTAAGCTCTACACTGTTTCCGAGGTCTATTTTCATTATTTACATTACAGAAATGTCTACCCATTCTAGCTAAGACTGAGCATACACAGTAAAGCCATACATACGAAAGAAATAGAAGTATGAAAAGAAAACTAACTTGGCTTGCTAGAATAAAAGTTAGCAAATGTCCCAGAAAAAAGCTGAACTCTCCTAGAACAGGACTCTAAAACTGTAGCACATAGTTACCACACACCTAGGGTAAACTAGTGCTGCTCCAGGTATTCTCCAAAATAAACTAGATCCAGGACTAGAAGCTATCACTGCTGACAGATTTGCCTTCATTACTGCTGCTGAAGGCCTAAATTAGAGCCATGGAACAGGTCCTCCAATTTTTAAATTTGTGCAAATAAAGTATGTAAAAATGTTTTACTGAACTTCAACATTTCTACAGCATTCAGAATTTCAAATTACTCTTGCTCTTTTAACTTACTAAGTAATATCTCAGTTACAGAGAATATTCTTTGAGGTAAATACTTTATACAATGCCAAGATTTATCTACTTTAAATTAAGCTAGCCCAAGAAGCTTAACATTTAAATCAGGATTACCTCCTAACTAAATCAGCACAGACTGCACCTGAATATTCCAATCAATATATGACTAACAGGATTTTTCCTACCACAGACTAGCTAAATTCAAATATAATCTTAGCCACTGCTTCCTTTCTCCTGATTTTAACCAAGGATGCAACAACCTTTGCTGCTTGGGTGAACTCTTTTTGATATCTTAATGCGATTTACAGTACACTCTGGGATAACCCTTTGTTCAATATTGCTGAAGTGGCTTTTTCACCGATCAGTGGTTTTGAGAAAAGCTCAAAAGACATTATCAGTTGGTAACTGTTAATTAATTTTTTTATTTTAAAACTTATTCTAATACATATAACTGAACAAGAGGCTTTAAATGTTTCATGCTGGGAATATTATTATTTTTTTTAATTTCTTAAAATATTTTATTGCATCCAGACTTAGTTAAATGCCATTACCTTATACAAACGATGGAAATACAATCAACTATGTAAGCATATGGGCACGATATTTGGTAATTTCAAATAAAATATCAGCATTTGATATCTCTTTCTGATATCAATAGAAATATCCTTCAGCTTTGTCATCAGATGAAAGACTTAATCATAGTGCAAGTGATAATTTGGGAGAAGACGCACTTATGAAGCATCTCTACCTTCCGATGGCTCTTCCATTCCCCTGGTCAGCGGCCAAGGAGAGCCAGCTTTCCCTAAAATGTAGATATTAGCTCTGATATTTTGACTGCAACAAAAGTGCCATTCCTCAACACTGAAGTGTAAGACCAACATTTGCAGGATGCTTCGGGTTTTATTGATGGACTCTTTTAAGGGAGCCACGACTGCTTCACAGCGAGTCAACACTGACAAAAGATTTGGCTAACTTTTTCATCTTTCTTAGAACAAGTACCACAGATAGGTAACAAATCACACTTTGAATAATTAAGGTGAATGTTCAGTGGGAATGTTTTGTGGGATATCAAAACAGACAAAAGAAAAACAGGCTGGCTAGTTGTGCAGTTTCACTAGAGGATATTTTGTTATTTAAAGAAGGGGAAAGCCTAACAATTTCATATACCATTTGTCCCTCTCATACTGAACTGAATTCCTCTGGGAAGGTGAATAATGGTTATTATCTCATAACCCCAGCTTTAGATAGCTGAAGTAAATTAAATTAAAGCTTATTCCCTTTGTCTATTTTCAGTCATCTGTGCACCTTGACCAAACAGAACGTTCTTTCACACCAAGATATAGTGTTATGCATGTGCATTCATACTTTCTTGCTGGGTTTAGGGACAATTCCTATTTATGAGAATGCTCTGACAGCCCATTCCATCCTGGATAGGACTGAGTATCCAGGTCTGGTAAGCTGCATCTACTGCTGCTTTGCTGTGTAAGAGCAGCACAAAGCAGTTAGAGAATATGCACGAGATTATTCATTTATCTTTTCCTCTACCTAGAATTCTAGTTACCTAGTCTCCCTACTTTCTCAGGTGCCCTTACCACAGTTTCTAAGCACTACATCACTTTTTCAATGTACTTGCAACACATCTGTGAGACTTCTGCTCTCTTTGCATTGACCTGCACTTGAAGTATGGGGAGGCTAAATGGAGGAAAACCGACTGGGAATTCCCCAGTACTTGGCCAATTCTGTAAATGCTTCAATGCACTAAAAACTGATGAGGAACTGTAATTATCTGTTGCATCTCACTGCCTTTTCCAGAACAAATCACAAGTAGTACACCTGAGAGGTAATACCAAACTGCTTTCAGAGTAGGAGCATTAGCTGCTATTAAACTCTGTGTTTCCACCTCATTAAAGTCAATATAAGAGACAAGGTTTCAGGCAGAAGAAGATTGGCTTCAAAAACTCAAAACTGAATAGATATTATTATAATCTGAAATGCTTCAACTAGCTATGCCGGTAAGCACAGAAAAATCCTCTTTTGTGTTCTAGGCAAAAAAACTACATTTTAGTGATCTAGGTGACTCATTTGATGACATGCTGGAGTGGAAACAGCACAATAAAATGGTCAGGAGAGTTGTTATCGCATTTTCCAAAGTAATTTAGGGCAAAGTCATGCTCCAACTTTTTATTTTCTGTTTTATGAGTGGAAGTTTCCTTCCCATTTTCTTGCAACATAGCTGAAGAAGGTCACAAGTTCCCGGGTGACCATCTTTTGAAGTTGTCTTGTTCCTCAGAGCTCCTTTATATCAGCACACACCAATGTCAAATATAATTGCTGAACATTTAAAATTTCCTAATAGGATGAGAAAGCCAAAAAATGAATTAAATTGGTGGGAGTACAGCATTAACTGAATATTGCTCAGTATAGGAAATGTTCTAGAAAATATGCCACAAGACAGATTGACTTGAGATACTTACAAGGAGAAAATCCAAGTTCCTTTCTGCCAGACTGTAATTTAATCTGTCCCAAAGCAGAAAAATTAGACAGAGCAGAGATTACCCAGTACAGTGAAATCTTAAGCTAGTTTTAAGAGGCTTCTGTGTTTCTTCCTGTGGTGGACATTTTTGTATATGAATTCATAACTTTAAAGTAGATCAACCTAAGGTTATTACATATCCAACAGTGGTACATATCCAAAAGTGGGTAGACCTCTTCTCACAGCGCAAAGATTTTACACAGAAGAAAGACACTGAAACTTCATTTTAATTCTTATTCATTACTAAGATTGAAATAGTGGAATATGTTTTTAATCAAGTAATGATACAGTTAACCTACAGGTGGAAATAGGCAGGGAGAGCTCAGCAGCTGTGAGCAATGAATGAACTTAACTACATTGCAGTGACCTAATTGCAAATACAGAAATAATCTACAAAAACCCACTTTAACCAGAGACTCCACCCAGGTGATAGGTTTTGTGTCATGTGAAAGACATCCTAGTTCTAATAATCAGGATAGAAGTTTTTTTTTACTTTACTAAACTGACATTTAGTAAAGCCAGAAGTAGATCAATCCTTTGTTTAGTCAGTAAAATTAAAGGTGAGTTAGGTAAGCTGGAAAAGAATACTTTCATTTTTTCAGGTGTTTTTGTAGGCAATTCCTGTGTCCATAAGTACAGCAAACTACACAGTCTGTATTTGCAGGGATTAAACTTACAGTTGATCAACTTGCATTCTGTATAACGTGCGACTAAAGCAACCAAAAGTAGCTGCTACCAAGTTAAGGATAAAAAATTTACTATGAAGGGGCTTAACTACCAGCAGATTATAAGAAACTTACTGTAATACAAGCTCAAATTTAATCTTTATCTGTTCAACAGTTTGTTGTGGAAATTACGTTGAAAAGTATGCCATATGTTATATTAAGGACTGATGGCATTGTCATTACAGGCAAAAGTGATGATAAACATCGGTCAGCAACTAAGAGGGAATGGACTGAATACAGGTGATGGGAATTTGCTTAAAATAAATTATTTATTTTTATTTATTTAACTCAGAACACGTAGGCAACTGGAGAGATAAGAAGGGAGAATTACTCCTATGGCACTCAAGGTCAAACTGACCATCCCATTGAAAAACACAGGTACGATCATGTGTTATTAGGTTTTCCTAAATGTTTCAAGCCTTTTAAAACACTAAAGAAATAGACTCCCTGAGGCAAGAGCCAAGACAGCTTTCCAGACAAAATCCATTTGAGCGTTCTCTGCATTCTGATGTACACAAAGAATTAGCATCGTCACCCATATTCAGGGGTAAGGAAGGTCCTGCCACAGAACATGAGGTATATTAATAACCATTTAGGTATGCCTCAGGGTTACTGACTGATGTTGGATAAGGTTTTTCCCAACTGCAGGAAGAAAAGTTAATAAAATATAATCAGTAAACGTAAATGTTCACTACTCAGACAGATAACAAACCACTTGTAGAACCTTTTGATGAAATGCAAGAGGGTGTTAGCCATGGCATCTGTTCAGCTGGGGCCTTGGTTTTGAATGTAGCTGTGTGAATCTAGGATAATCAATTAGGCAGGGTGTCAGTGTGCCAGCACAGATGTCCTCAGTCAATTGCAGATAATCATCTAGTTCTTTGAAATTTCCAGAGGAGATTGTATTACTCCTGGGACACCCTTGACCTGCCATCAGGAAAGGTTTCTGAGATAAGAAAAATAAAAGATCATATCCTTTCCTAGTGCAGCAATATATTATTGCCGGCTATCCATAACCTTGAAAGGGGTTGTAACACACTAAGAGCTGGATGTGTTCTGCATGACACAGGAGCAGTTACTCCCCCTCCAGTATGAAATTAAGGCTTTACAGCATGATATGAAACACATTCAGGCACTTCTTACAAGATGGATTTCCCCATGAACTACATATCCTTATAGTCTATCAATGAGAATAAATAGTAAGGGATCAATGGCATCAGTGATATAAGCAGATGCTTCCTTTCACCCTCTTTGCCTAGGAGGATCAGCAGCTTCACAGATATGTAGCTTTTGCAAGGCCAAAGGAAGAGAGTTTTTAATTTCATTGCATGCTCACTCAAGATGACACTCTGAATATACAGAACCATGTGTGAAAAAGTGAGACTGAACTTTGTCATATATGGACTACAATAAGCACTTTCCCTAGCAATGGATCGAATTTTATTAGCATTGGCTTTAAAAACTTCTTAAGTAAGAATAAAACAAACTTAATACAATTTCTCCATTTCACCATATCATCCACCTTCACATATGTTGTTAGAGATTTTATAGACTTGGTAAAAATATTACTGGTGACAGTTTGGAAACAGAGCTATCTTGATTTCCTTAGCAGCACAAGACAACTGTTGAAACTGGAAGAAAATCTTATTGAGAAAAGACAAATGAAACCCCTTTTGACTTATATCTGTCACAGCAGAATGGATATTTATCACAGAAGTCAAAGTCAAAACTGACTATGGTGCCAAAGGAAGGAAGCTGGATCCAGAGGACTGTTTAGATCTATGCTCACCCACATTCTGATTCTTAGTAATATTATTAAGATAGACTATATATTCGGGGTCTTTTATTTTTTAGGGATCATTGATATGAAATGATGAGACAAGCAATGTCATCAAAAACCTGTTCACATGGGAAAGGACGTGCAGATAGTGGAGTCTTATACTCAGCCAAGGTGCGTGTGGAAGACCTAAGGACAGAAGAATTCCCACTTTTGCTAGAATCCCAGTTTGGAACATCTAGGCAATTGCTGGCTGGGCCAACAGATTGCAAAAGCAAGTATTTGCCACTTGAGACAATCCCTAATACCACAGATTCATACTACTCCAGGAGAAAGCAAAGGAAAAGGAAGATTAAAAAAGGGAAAAAAGATTGCATCAAGACTTTCAGTTACCAAAGATAAATAGAGTAAAACAGGTATGCTAGAGTTAATCATGTCTGCATTGTAGTCACTGCTGTGTAACAGGGAAAGAAGCAGGCAATCTTTATCTAGTTTAGTAGCCAATCAGTTGTGACACTACAGAGCTCACCACAGCCTAATACATATATATGAATAAATTTTGTGACTGCTGTTTAAATATATATTGGTTTATTCACTGCCTCTTCTGTTTTGTGAGGGTTTTCACTCTCCTCTTCCTTCTTCTGTTTTATGACACAGCTAATCAAAGCAGTGAGTTCCTAGCATATTGAACAGTGTAGAATTTATTAATGTGATGTTTGTTCTATTAAGCATCATTAAAAAACAAAAACAAAAACAAAAACAAAACAGTATTCTTTGTCTGGTGTTCTGAAAACTTTGGATAGGGAGCTTTGCATTTTTCCAAAAGAAGTTTGCCCCTTTCATTGACACTACTATAAAGAATTAAGAAGTCAGTTTGAGTGCCTTGCAGCTGCAGCGCAAAAGGCAGTGACTGGTAATTCTGAAGAATTGACTTAAAGTATCAGACACTAAGTCACAGAAAATTGTTCATTACATGCTCAGACTGAAGAGATAAATGTGTGAAAAAGGAATTATCTCACATTTATTTGAGAAAAGTTTTTCTGTAGTTTTACTATTCTGCTGCATTGGTTGGTTTTTATGATGATACTATATAACTTCATTTCGACACTGAAATATTGATGCATCAATTTCTCTAAAATAAAAACACTTCAAAGATCATATAGAAATGTTCTTTTATGTTCTCTGCAGCATGCATAGATATTTGAGATGTTTAACTTCCTCATTCATTGAAATTAAAGAAATATAAATGCTCATCCCTTAGATCTGAGCTCTGCAAGTCTCAGGAAACTGATGAGACTGAGTGTTTTATGCCAATGCCATTGATCAGATGTCACTGTCTGGCAGGACTAATTTAATTATTTTGGGCCAGGTTGGACCACCCTTATTCCATTAGGAGTCTAATTGATTTCACTGTGATTACCTGCAGAACAAAGTCCTGTCCAGCATGCTTAAGAAATGCAGGCTCCTGCCTTGTTGATGGAAGATGACTATTCAGATTAAAGTTATACTTTTGCCTTTAAAATTATTTTTCTACATATTCTGCAAAAATGAAATCCTTCACTCGTGTAACAAGGTGGGTGTTTTTTTTTCAGTCAAGAAAAATTTCAACATTGTTATTAATCTATTCTCCAACATGACTATTTGCATATACTTTGTTAAGGTATGACCTTCTAAGAGACACTGTGAGTTTGCATTAGCCATGAAGGCATTTTCAATAAAAGAATCCTTCTGTTAAGACAGTCCAAGTGATAAATGAAATACATATTAAGCCTTAATTGTAATTAATTAGAAGTATACATAACAACGCCCATGTTCAGTACCGCATAAAACAGGATTGGTTTCTATTAACACTTATCAATGTGCAAGGTTGAGATAACAGTACAAATTAATACTGAAGAATGCTAAATACAAAATCAATGAACTTCATCCAAGTCTGTTAAATAATGAAGGGATTTTAATAATACTCTTGCAGTTAAATGCCTGGTACATGTTGCCCTCTTGTGGAATCCATGATAAAGTACAATTTATCTTTATTTTATGATTTTGCTGTGGTATTTTAATGGCTGGAATGTAATGATTTATTAAATTTACCATGTGAATAATTTATCAAGAGGAGCACTGAATATATTTTGTATATGGCTAGATTTTGAAAAGAAACCTAGGTATTTGACTGTAGTTAATTAGGCCCAAGCACTGCAAATGGTAAGGAGCTCTAGAATATTAGTCAATGTTTTAATGTCCATGTCGGGGGCAGGGAGGAGAGAGAGAAGAACTATTATATGTAATTTTCCTGATTTTTGAATCCTTGTCACAGCTAAAAAATTTTGCTAACCCTGCACAAATATTATTTTAGAATGCCTATTTTCACACACCAAAAATAAGTAAAATAACTTTTTTAGTATCTTGAAAAAATACATAATTAAAGTCAAAAGACAAATCAGAAAAGACTGCATTTATACATAAGCATACTGCATTAACAACATTTCAAAGTGAGATTTTGTTTATAGTTTATGCATGGTTTAATTTAGTGCAAAGTTTGCCGTTGTTTATTCTACTCAGTTGTTCATCACTATATTAGATCTCAAATTTGTCAAATTGAAAGCACTCCTTCGAATGTTTGTTCACACTGTATTTTACCTTAGTCAATCAAAATGAAACCACTGATAAGTTAAAATTTTAGACTCTCCTATCTTGACCATTACTTCTCTAAACCCTTTAGGTCTATTTGTTTAGAAGAAACAATTTTGAAAATGCTAACATTTTAAAATTCCATTAAAATATTACTTTCAAAATATGAAAATTGCAATATGAAGTGCAGTTAGAACATTCCTTAATTAAGGCTGCACTTCTACTTCACAACAGTTTTAAGAGAGAAATATTTTCTTCAAGCATGAAGAATAAAACCAGGAAGTCTGTATTAAATCAGATATTATAGAACCAAAAAATAGATTTTAATAACACTAAGGAGGAGAATCAAGGACGTCAAAGACTGTTTAATACACTATTAAGATATTTTAAGAAGAGTTAAATCTGAACTGTGCTTGAATTTTCCATGGGAAGATCTGATCATATAAAAGTATAAATCTTTTAATTCCTTTAAAATTTCTTCTAACAAAAGGTAAGCTATATTTAACATGCTTACACTGTATTTTCAGGGAAACTTTAGATTCCTCTGACTTTATCTTTGCAGTTTGATTTCAGACATGAGTCAGTTTAGTACAACACTTGTACCCTTGATCAAAGACTCCCACCAGCTGTGGACAAAGGTCAGGTGTCCATGCTAATGTTATCAATAGCCTCCGATACTGCTGACAGTTGAGTGTCACTGATATGTCTGCAGGATCTGATAGATTTGGTGTGATTGCTTTATTCTTCACTCACTCAGGCTTTATTTAGTTTAGAAAAAGAGGCTGAAGGGAGGTTGCGATTAGCTAACGCGTTTTAGTTCACCCTGTCCTGTGACCTTTTTCCTAAGACTGGCACAAACTATCACATTTTACCTCAATTTGCCTGGATGAAATCAACCCAAGGGACAGGCAGTTCAAAGTTTAGCTAGTTGGTATCCCTGGATAATCTTACAAAAATGTAAATGTACAGGATATTCAAATTCTTTCAATATATTGGACTATTTATGGAGACTATGAACTATTTGGGGCAACAATGTCATTGCTAAATACTTGGATGAATGAAGTTGTCAAGCTTTGTTTTGTTTCTAGCAGCTCCCGCCCTCTCCACCACCTGCGGTTTTTGGCTGCAGCTTCTGCCTGCACTCGGGAAAACAATTATTAATGATCACCCTATAAGCTGAGGTTATGCTGGCTGACAAGGTCCAAAAGAACTGACCAGTATCCTCAGATATATATCCTATTTTTCTTCTAGCCCAGTTTTCTTAGAAGAGTTTAGTATTTATTGAACTTTTTTTTTTACTTTAGTATTTTACCTATGACATCCCCTAAATCTGGTTCTGTGCTTTTACAGTATTCAATGTGTATGTTTGTGCATGCACTTGCATTTAAAAATATATATGTATTCTAATCTTTACCCATATATACATACATGCTTCTTGGACTTAAATTTCTTGAGTTACCTCAGCTTCAGAAAGTGCATTAAATGCATACAACATCTGCAAATTTTAATAGATTATGACTTTTCCATCATCAAATATATAACAAAATACTATCTCAATGGTTTTAAAGTAGGAATAAAAGTACTGTGTAAAGCTTATGCCTGTATGAGATAACGCTGGTCTGACTGAAAGATTTTTTTGTTTTTGAGGGTTTTTTTTTTTGTAGGATTTGTTTGCAGGCTGCTCTGATCAATTCTTTGAGCTGGCTGACCATGTAGCTTCACAAATATTAGTGCTGGCTCAAGGGAAGCAGAAGGGATGCCTGGCAGAGAGCACTGAAAACAGAACCATCTCTTTTGACAACGGTGTCAACTTACGTTGACTTGATTGAGATGTGAAGCAATACCACAGTTAGATGACCTGGGTGAAATGCAGCTTTAGTGGTTTGAGGTCAATAATGCCCAGACTTTAAACCCCAAACCACCTACATATATCACAAAGCATTAGGCTCATGTGTTCACAAAGAACAGCAGTATTGAAATAGCCCCTGCCCTTTTGACTAGCTTCTCTAAGTTTATTCATGAAGGAGCATCATGTAGCAGAACTAATCTCCAGGCAAGTAAGGTATGGATCATGAAACTTTAGGAGCAATTATCGTAACATCCAAACTCAGGATAAATGAAAACATATATTAAGGTGACTGCTTTTTTATTGTTGCTTAAAAGCAAGACATAGATATATAGCAGCAGTAACTCTAGCATGAGGGGGTCCAATAATATCTAAGGCAACTGAAAACTGGAATTGAGGCAACTGGAAATGAGGCAATTGCTCTCATTTCAAATGGTGTAATCTATTTTCCTCTTCTTTCTCACTTAGCCATGTATACCTTCTTGTTAGAGATCTGGTAAATTATGTAGGGAAGCACCATTTACAGTCCAGAGCCATGAAAGACCAGCCACGATACCTGATATTTCTGATTCAGATAGATGATTCATACAGAGCTGAAAATCATCAGTGCACCAAAAACATTTTGTCCCTGAAAAAACTGCGGAAATATGAAAAAAATGTGCAACCTAGTCCTTCCTACACAGCATCTCAACCTGGAGATCAGAGAGAAAGAAGCACTATGTGAAATCTCTGCAATTGTCTGAAATAACTTTTTGGGTCTTCTGGAAGCCTGGAATATAAACAGATCTGAATGAGAGGACTAACACTGATTAACCACATTAGCAGTTTGGGTCCTAACCAGCCTGACAGCTTGCTCAATCAAAATGTTGTGTGGCTCCAGCACTATTAGAATTTCCTGGAGTGGACACCAGGTGTTTGGGTTACTTCTGCAGAGGAGGAGTAGAGAGTTATTTCTTCAGAAAATGAAGGTTGAAGAAGCCTGGTCTTCTAGCACAGCTGCGTGGAATGCTCAAAGGAAAATGCAGACATTATTCAATACTGCAGTCAGTGTTGGGAGAGGATTCTAACCTCCAACATCACTGCAATCTCCTTCATTTTCCCACAGCTTTTGGTGAAAACCGTTTAAGATTGCCACATCAGTTTCTTGAATTCATTACAGTTATATGAGAACAAAAGTGTAAATCTTGGAAAACCTGTCTTGCACTTGAATGAAAAATAAAGGAAAAAAGATGGGATTCAATTCTGTAGCTCACATTTAGAAAGTAAATAGTCAGGATTAAGCCTCTTGCACCCGGGAATGAAGACAGAACTCATACTAGATCTGAATTAAACCACTGCAATTCAGTAGCTCTAGTGTGGCTTGTGAAATCTTCCTTTGATTTTCACTGATGACTGTGTAAGTAACTGATGAAGTGCTGAAGTGATGGCTGAGTGATGACTGAGTGAAAGAGATAAAAACATTTCCTGCTTTGCTCTTATAACACGTCCTTAGCACCTTACATCTTAAAAAAACAGGTTTTCAAATATACCAGGCAAAAATGCTTTCTGTTTTTTGTGTCACTTCAGAGTAACATAGTAACACAAGCTGTTATTTACTTGCAAGCCCCTTTTACAAGCACAATGATCAGCCCCCTGGACTATGAGGAAAGACTGCAAACAATCCCTTTGAGGAACAAATAAAAGCCATTCTGTGTACACGTAGTACTTTCAGTTGGATGAAACACTTTATGGGTCATGATCAATGTTTCATATCCTGGTAAATTTATATTAGCAGCTATACTCCTTTACAAAGGCGGGTTGAAAAAGCTCCTAATTCAGTACAGCTTCTGAAGGTTGGATGTCTTAAAAAGCCTTTAAAATACCTTTTTTGCAGAAATCAATATGCTTTAAAACATTTGGACTTCAATGCAGTACTGTCCCCCAAAATATTTTAATCTACCTTTCAAAAATACAATGATATTATACCCAAACATATTATACTAAAACATCTAATGTTCAAAACATACAGTTTTATCTCATGGATTCATTTTTATTTTTGTCATGCAGAACTCAAAGAAAATACTGTTACTTAATATGCTTCATGGGAGGTATGAAGGGGAAAGAGGCCACAACATCAGCCCTATTGACATTCTTTGTGCCTTTCCAGCTAGTGAAAGATTTATATGGTACTTATGCTGACTTTGCTTCATGATGAATGTGAATGCATAGCAACTTTACAACTGAAATCAACGTAAAACTTTCAGATCTCTTTTTTTGTTGTTGTTTTTGTTCATTGATCTATTAAAGCAAAACTCTTTGCAGGAACATCTTGTAGAGCAGCACCTAATATCCCATTGAACAAAAATGTCATGTTTTGTTATACTGAATGCTATTTTACACACGAGGCATGTATGAAGAAGGCATTACTAGAACATACTAAAGCAGTTCATCCAATCTCCATTCTAAACATGAATCATGAACAAAATTTCCATGCAAATCTGACTCCTGAACACAATAAGGAATATTAGGGTTTCGTCTAAAATCTTCACAAACTCAGTAAAATCAGTGGGCTCTGAACTAATGCATTAGTCTTCAGCAATAGCTAAGAATTAAAATGACCCCAACGGTAAAGCCTAGTAACAAAAAGAGGTTACATCTCTTGAAACAAAGGATTTACAGCTTTGTCATTTCTTCTGCCTATTTGTAGTTTCTGCATCTTCTACTTTTCACTCATGTCCCATTAACTCTTACACATCCACTGAACATGATGGGTGACAGAAGCTATCATCACAGCTTGTGGTATCCCATACAAGGCCACGTCAGCAATATGATAACTAAGGGGTTTGGGGCAAAACACAAAGGGATTTGATATGAATCAACATTTACTTACATAGGTCTCAGAATGTAAATGCTAAAATAATTGTGTAAGATGTGATTTGTTTTATTTAGTCATATCAAGAAATAGTTGAAAGAGACAGAAAAAGTTTATCCAGTTTATCCCTTCCTCTCCCTAGCAAGAATAGTTGTGGCCCTGTTGATTTATTAGCCTATGATACACTTCCAGGAAATGAGACTAGGTGCTAGTCAACGGAAGAGGCTAGGGCAAGTACTGGTAGTGGATACTGCTGGCAGGATGCCACAAATTTCTCCATGCTCTTTAGCCAGCACTCTGTCAAAACTCTACTCCTCAGCAGCTGGGACAGCAAAATTTTAAGGGACTGGAGTGTCTGTTATACAAGGAAAAATTGAGAGAGCTGTGATTGTTCAGCCTGGAGAAGAGTCGGGGGCGGGGAGGGGGGATCTTATCAATGGGTCAAGAATCTGACAGGAAGGTGTACAGAAGACAGGGCCAGAATCATTTCAGTGGTGCCTATCGACAGGACAAGAGGCAACAGGCACAACCTGAAACACAGGAAGCTCCGTCTGAACATAACGAAAAACTTCTTTTCTGTAAGGAACTGAGCACTGGAATAAATTGCCCAGAGAGGTTGTGCAGCCTCCGTCCTTGAAGATGTTCAAAAGCCATCTGGACACAATCCTGGGCAATGTACTTTAGGTGACCCTGCTTGTGCAGGGGGGTTGGACTAGATGATCTCCAGAGGTCATTTCCAACCCCAACCATTCTGTGATTCTGTGATTTATTTTTGCCTACATTGTTGAGAAGGTCCGAGTCAGCTCTGCTAGAATGATCTCTCCTGATGAAAAATTTACATCTTTTGCACTGCCTCCCTGTACCCCTCCTTTCCTTCCTCCCTTTTCATGTTCCCTGTTCAGCATAGAGTTCTTCCTAACTGGATTTGGTAACCTTCTCAAATCCTGTCCAATGTTTTCTGTCAGTGTTCTCAGAAGAAATGCATTTATTTCTAGACCTCTAATCAATATTTTTAGACCACTGGTTTTTAAAGTATGAGCCAAATCACTGAAAGGCTCAAATCAAGTGTTCCTTAAGAGCTGCTTTAATCACTTACAGGAGACACCTATGCAATTTCTCGGAGTGAGGTCACAGCAAGGAGGGAGTTATACACGATACTGCCATCAGCTGAGAAGTGCTGTGAACATCTAGAGATGTTGGAATGTGCACAATCAGGTAAAAAAATTAACAAAGCATAGAAATAGTCTCTGAAATAAGAAAGGAAATCAAGTAATACCCCTCTTCCCAGCTGCCAGAAAATTATCATTGTCTCCACTACAGAGCTCCAGCAAACTGTAGCTGATGATAATATGACAGCCGTATGGACTGGAGAACAGAGCTTTGCATCAGCGCTGTCTTTATAAGAGCTCTACAGGGGAGGGGAAGAGAAGGGTCAGCCAACCAACATACTTCCTGGCACGTAAAACCATTCCTAATGAAGTCAGTGACAAAATTTCCAATAGATTCACTTGAGAATTTTGTGGGCTTAATCTACAAGGAAATACTCCGCTCTGGTAGAATTAAATAAATGTTTTAAAAAATTTTTTGTTCCAGCACAATATTTTAGAAACATCTTCATAAAAACAGATATAAATATTTTCTTCAGTTTGCCTGGAGATTTCTCTGGATTTCATTTTGATCTCTGCACTTTTTCCTTGCAGGAAGCTTTATGAAAAAAATGCTTTGTCTGTGTTCCTAATAGTGCTTCAATCACAGCAACAAGCAAAATAAAAGAAAAAAAGACCTAAATACTAACATACTTCTAAATCTTATTATCTATTTTTGTTTAAGTACGTTACTTGTTTAAGAGTGGCACGAAGAATATAGAAAGTAATTATGCTATTCACTTTCCACCTCTCTTTGCCTTTAGAATGTGGGAATTCTAAATAAGTGCCCTGATGATGCCAGATTGCTCTCTGGACTTGCCTGGATTCAGGCAGCACAGAGTCCTCTGGGATGACGTAGTAGCTGGTAGGAGTAAGGACAGTCCTTTAGATTTATGCTTTTTTGCTAAAACTCTACTAGCCGTAGTCAAGATACAGCAGTATACCAGAATTATCCTAAATTATATGTAGATATTGAAGGCCAGGGGAATACAGATTCCAAAGGAATATGTCAAATCCCAGTAGTCTCTTGTGAAATTTCTAATTTCTCTTATCTCCTATTAGGAGATTACCGCTGCTAACAATAATATAGCAAATTTAGGTTTACTCTCTCCTTTCTCCTAAAATGTATATAAAAATCTTTAATGAAGAAATAGTTTCATTTCAAGGTCAGAACTTCAAATAAGTCATAAAAATTGAATAATTTCCCTCCCCAAACCCACCCCTACCACTGTGACATTTGTTTTATTGCGAGTTCTCAGTGTCGCATTGCGTATGTGACTCACTTGGATGGAAACCCCTGCAATAAAGTGGGGAAGAAGGATATAGCAGGTGAGAAAGACACGCTGGGAAGCTGGCCTGCAGTATTTGCAAGCCTGCAGCTTTTGCAAGTGGACAGCGAACTTACAGCGAGAAGAGCTGGGAGCTGTCTGCTCACCACCTGGGCAGTGGGGAATAGCTTTTCCAGGGGACCGTCGAGATAGCTCCAAGTCAGAGCTGTCAAGGTAACTGGAACCAAGATTGGTGCAAGTACCCACCTGCAAGAATATTTCAGGCTGAAAAGAATTTTTACAGAACCTTTCTATTTTTATTCTGCATGACCAAGCCACTTTGAATTTTACCTATAAAATGTTCATTAGTCTAGTTTATATTCTAGTAGAACTTGGCTCTTTGGAAGGTTGAAAAGTGATTTGATTTTCTTTGCGGAGTCACTATAAGAAACAGTCTAGACATATTCCCCTCAAGCCTCTAGCTGACTTGGAGTTACATTACAGCAAGAAAAATAACCCTTGCAGGAAGCTAAAAACGTCTCATAAAATTCTATTCTTGCACATCTTCAGTACTTCACTTGATCTAAAAGATCCTGAAAAGTTCTGGAAGCTTTGTCTATTGTCTATTCCTCTCACTTAGAACCTTGTATAATTGGGCTCAAAATAAGAGGCCTTAATTTATTTATGAGAAAATGTGCCTTCATGAACTGAAAGAATGTTAAGTCTTACCCTCCCCTTCTCCCTCTTCATATCCTTAATATATTTCTAAACATATAAACTGGGACTGTAGGCAATCATACTGCAGGACTTTATCTCCACATATACAGAGCTCAAGTATTTCCAGAGAAGCATCTTTAAATACAGTAAGTCCAAATACAGCAACAAGAAAACTAGCTCTTTATGCAGTTACAACCAGGTGAGAGGAGCAGGGGTGGAGACAATCCTCAAACTAGAAGAAATGGAAATACTCTGTACATCCAAGTAGATACTATGAATCAACTTTAACCTGACCTTCACATAGAATACTTAATGTCTAGCAGTGGAGCTAAAGTTGCACATCAAAATCTCATTTCCGATTACTGATCTGTGAAATTCTTGTAGACAGTAGAAGAGTTTCAGAGAAGATAAAAAATAACACCTAAAGAAATATCAGCAAACAAACTGATATTTAATGAAGCATAAAATGTATTTTTTATCTTTACTGACTGATCCACGCATCTGCAAACTTAGGATTTCAGAAAACACTATGAACAACGGGTGAACACTTGTTTATAAATACTAGCAGCACATTTTGTCTTTGTGAACTTATTAAATAAAGCAGTAGCGCAAGTCATAAAAATTTTCTTATATTAAGCTAATTTCATGCTTTCAGAAGAGATTACATATCTTCAAACAAATATTTTGACTGTAAGCTGAATATTTTGTCAAAACAATTCTTTGCTTAATTAACATTACAAATGTTTCTGACAACTGAAAAAATGCCAATATTATTAATGTTATAAATTATGAAATTTCAGCTGTTTAGAGTAGCAGAGATTGAATACTGAGCAGATGCATTGCTGACGCCCTTGTGAATCAGCTATAAAAAAGCATTAGTTTCATACTGAAAATAAAATTGATCTCATTGGTCTTCATTGTCCACATCTGGAAAAATACAAAATAGAATCCAATCATGAACAATTGGTTTTAAAATTTTTTTTTTTCCCCCAACAATCAAATAATACAGTAAGAAGTATGTTTATTTACAGTATTCAATTTTGTAAATGTAACTTGGAATCAATAAAACATTTAGGTGGCTTGAATCAGCCAAAGAATGACCTCAGTCTGTGAAGCTCCGAACAGAAACTCCTCAATAGTTGTAGCCAAAGTTTGTAACAGAAAACGTACAGTATAGAAGGTAAGATTGTACGCTTTGATTACAATTGGAATATGAAGCTGAAAGGGTTCCAAGGACTGAAAAATCAAAAAAACAATTTACACTTGGAATCTACAGTCTTTTAACACTAACCTGCAAAGAGGGAAATAAGGCTGCTTAATTACTACTGACGAGAATAGGGCAAGCTACTTAGCAGTCTCTTTTTGTATCCTCAATGCCCTGCCTTCCCCCTTCTTGTAAGAAACACTTCTAACGAAATTTTTTTTTTTAACTTTTCACATCTGATGTCTTTTTTTTTCCCTTCTCATTTTTCCTTCCTACCACCTGTTGTGGTGTGTTTTTCATTGCCTCTCTTTGGGTGGTTACCCCCAGCCCTGATTCAGGTTCATTTGCTTGCTGAGTGAATATGGGCAATTTTTGGCTGTTCTGTGGTTTAGGCTGCTGCTCTTCCCTCCCCACAAGATTATCGGCAGAATTTGAGGTGTAAACATTTAAGAAATTACATATGTATATATATGCACACACAAATATATATATATGTTACTAGAGCTAAGAGCATAACTCTAGTAGGTCATAGCAATAAATAAGTTAATAAGCTAATATAAGCTGATGACAGCACCCTTTTCATATCCTTCTTTAAATGTACTGAGTATTATGGGAAGAAAGGCCAGCGAAGCATAGAAAATATATATATGAATGTCTGCAAATGTCAGCTGTGCCAGGAGCCACTAGAGGGACAACAAAGATGGAGAAAATACGCAAAAAGCCCAATGTGCTTCTTTACTTGCAGTCACTGGAAAACATGTATGTTGGGTGAGGAGGGAGAAAGAAATCCGAGTCCAGTAGCTTTACCTGTTGGAACTGCTCCTTTTCTGTGTGCTGCTTCACATTAAATCAGTCTGTTGCTCTGAACTTAGGGCAAAATATTCGCTCTTTTCTTTATTCTTCCACTCATTTAGAGTTAAATAATGTTTGTTTAAAGTTTACTGGAAAATACACCCTGTATCTCTAGTTACAGAGTGTTTACTAAAGCGCTGAAGAAAGGTTGGAATTCTGCTCTTACCTTTCCACTTATTCAGGACATTTGGTCTGTCTCATAGGCAGAACGCGTACAAAAGATGAAAGCCTATTATTTTAGCATTATTAAAATGGTTATCAAAACATTTTTAAGCCTATTATAACATGGAAATTGAAAACTACTTTTCAGGGTCTTTTTTCTCCTCTCCATTAGTGATTATTATACAAACATTTTTATTTCTTTTTTTATGAACGTGGACAATTATCAAGATGAATACATTAAAAGCCTTGATTCAAAATGACAAAACAACTGGAAATTCACAAATGCAACCAGAAAAATTTTGCCAGTATTGAATAGCGAACATAAAATCTCCTGGTTCTGAGAAGCAAATTTCCACGTGAAATGTGTAAGTTATGTCTGCAGTTGACGAGAAGAATAACAGAGCTATGTTGTGCCATTACAACACACAATTGAAGATATTTATTCGAGTTTTTACCACTGCTTGAATAATGTGCACATACTTGACAACTCCGAATAAGTATGTTGATTTTGAGTTAAAATAAAAGAATCCTGCCTATCTTTGAGGAATATAGATATGACCGGGTGCTAAGAAGTTATTATGAAAGAAATAAAGACAAGGCTGGGAGCTTGGTGTCTTAAGAATCAGATTGTACAAGATATTCTTGGATGGCTGAACCCTGATAAAATCAATTGACTTTAAAGGCTGCAATAATAGAGTTACACAGGCTGGCTTACAGGATGAGGACCTACTCTACTAGCAGTAGGCATTTTTCCAGATACCTCACTGAAAATGTAATGAACTTTGTAACCAAAACTGAAAACAAAATGAACTTTCTGTTCTTGATTTTTATGTAGTTAGTTTGTTTTTGGCACCAAAGCATATTAAGTTCTTTCATAGCAGGGGAGAAAAATCTAGAATATTTAAAAAAATAAGTAAATGCCATGATTGATAGAGCAAACAGGAGCAAACATCCTATTTTACAAACATAAAGTTAGATTTTAAAGTTATGGGGAGCATCTGACACAGAAAACAAAACAAAAAGAAAGTTTCTTACTTCATGCGTATAGAAAAGCTATAAAGAGCAGCAAATAGGATCATTTTTTCTAGAAAATAAAAACACCACTGGAAGTCTGCAGATTACACGTTCAAGGATAAACTACTGAAAAACATTGAAATGCTTTTTGGCTTGCAGTTTTAAAAACTTCTTTGAAGACTGGCAATTCATGCATTGAAGGAGAGGAAAGATAGTAACTTGTGGCACACTTGGATAAAGCATGAGTTTGAAAAATGAAATTACCATCAGTATAGTCCAAACTGTTAAAATATTAAAATAAAAAAAAGAAAAGGTACAAAAAGAGAATTTACTTGCCTCAAAACAGGAAAGAAAAAAACAAGTAACACTATCAACATTTTTTAAAGTGCTGAGAAAAGGTAAAATAAATTCTTAGGGATTACACTGTCTTTTCAATGATCTTACTTTCTGATATCTATACCAGCTGATATTTTTAGAAAGTAAGGGGGCATTCAGTGTTACTGTCAGCATCTCCAGGTTTCTTTGCTTCCTACATAGACACTGGAGAGAGAGTGACTTTTAAAGAGCTAGTCAGAGCTAGTCTTGGGGTGCTCTCCTGAAATTGCTCCCTTGTCTGTCTTATATTGCCCATTGCAAGGAAGGTGGGTTAAAATGGTGACATTTCATTCATTTTGTGTCTCAAGATCAAAAGGTAGAGAAGTAGACCAAATGTCAGATTTAATTTCAACATTTTTAGTGCCTGGAAGTCATCAGATGAAGCTGTAAAAAGTAGTAGAAGGCTTTAGGTCATTTCCTAGTGTTGATTTATTTGTTGTTGGTTTTTTTGTCAGTAGAATTGGATAGTTTCCTGATCTTCATCTACTGCTGGATTTGCAAATGAGCAAGTGAATACAAATGAAGCCAGGGTTAAAAGAAATTTTATATTTCTTGTTTTTGCATGTGAATTTAGTTCTGCTTTCCCATTGTTTCTTTCAGATTTTATTAGGGCTGTGAACTGTATGAGGAAAACTGTATCCCTGTGCGGTTAAAGCTGCATTGCCTATGGTGCATTTATGTGAACAAGAAGTGATCAATACGCTCCACTCTGAGAATGCCAGTGAAGAGAAAGTTCTGGCCCGAATTAATAGCAATTCCAAGTACAAAAGGAGTAAATGGGGGCTGGGAAATCAAAGACATAAAGAAAGAAGAACAAAGTGAGAGAAAGATTCTAACTAAAAGGTCAGGGAAGATCAGAGGACTGAGAAGAGAAAAAGCCTGAGGAACCTGGAATAAAAAAATGACTTCTAGACAAGTCCTCCTTTAACTTTACAATACTTCTACTAATATAATATTATTTTCTCATTGAATGCTATATGCAACAGGCAAGCAGAAGGACATGAGGAGAAGGGAACAGCTGAATGAAGAAGAATAAATGAAAGAAAGAAAAGTAGTATGAAATGATGGAGTTAAAGATGAGATGAAGTTGGAGCAAAGGTGAGCACTGAGAAAAGGAAACGGTAAAAGTGAAAAATAGGGAAAAATATCAAACGTTATAATTTCTATAGAAAAGTTACAGAAATTATCATATTTGCTGTAAGAGCAGACAGGAACTATGTTTGAACTACCGAAATGAGTGTAATAACTAGGTGCATTTATAATAGCAGAATTTACTATGGCAAAAATTTAGATGTGAAAAAATACAGATTTTTTTTTTTTGAATCTTTTGCAAGAGAAGAAAAGTTTTTGTTTATGGCCCTACTTGTTTTAGTTACCAGTAGAGACTGAACAGATCTAAATCTGAAGGAAATATTAAAGTGTGGCATCACCTAAGAGATGCAATGTACAATCTCCTGATCCATCTTCCTTTTGGAGATCTGTGCTACATTACACTGCTCAACATGCCACTGAGCTATTTTCAGTTTAATTCCATCCTTTCAGCTCTTATCATGGAAAATAACCAGAAAACTGCAGTACGGGTTCCCCAGAACAGAAGACACTAAAAGCTTCTGAGCTAAAGTACAACTGACCTAAAACTTATGATATATATTTTTAAATATTCTATGATGTATCTTCAAAACAAGGGTATTTCACAGGCTTCACTTGCATGAGCCCAAACTGTAAGATTTTCTAAACAAAACAGAATTCTCTGTATGCCTTCATGACAGGTAGTTCGGTGAATTTTACACGAATTTGGAAAACTGGTTTTATTATTTTTAGAATCTCTCCTAACTCTTTGTGTCACTTTGCATACATAAGAAATAATTGAAACCACTACCATAATTCATATCACAAGATTCTCCATGAATCAGAATTTCTATTCCATTAAATTGACAATTTATATGAAAATGCATTAGACACCATACTGACTCATTTGTTCAGACCCACAGCCAAATAGTATCAGTGTAGTAGAAAGTATCAATATAATGGTTTATCCCCAAGGATCTTGAACAGTCTCATATTCCAGGGGCATAGAGCAACGACTGAGTATTATTTAACTCTGTAGGAATATTGTTTTAAACACTTGAAAGCAAGAAGTAAAAATGAACATTGTAATTTAACATCACACTATTTCTACCAATACAAAACTATTTTCTTGTTAGATGCTATTTGCAATGGGCAAGCAGAAGGACATGAGAAGGGAAAAGCAGTAAACAGCTGAATGAAGGAAGAAGAAAAAATGAAAGAAAGATAAGCAGTATGAAAAGATAGAATTAAACATGACATGAAGATGGAGTAAAGGCAAGCACCATGAAAACCATGAAAATCTGGGCAGGGCTAAATCTTATACTTGTCAGAGGTATCAATAAATCTCTAATAATGGTAAGTTTTCTTCGTCATATCTGAGCTTTTTATATAAGACAATGCTTTTAGAGGACAAATGCCCAGGGATGAATCAGATGTTACATCAAAATTGGATAAGGAAGTTTGGGGCACAAAGGAAAATCCATATATCAAACATTGCAGGTTTTAGGCATTTTATGGAATTTTTTTATGCACTTGTACTTTATCTGTAAGTTTTGATAAGTTTGTAATATAGGAAAAGATAATTTCAGATTTTGAAAAGGGGAATACTTAAGTCTAATGAAAAAATCCAAAGAAAAGGGAAAGGGTATGGAATAGATTTTACCGGTTATGGATCTGACCCTTATTCAGCATAAGATGATACTTTCTTTTAACAGCTTCCTATTTCTTATACTACTTTCCCCTTGTATATCCACCTTGTATGTCTTTTAATCCTCTTTAGTCTCCTGTCATTTTCTCTGTCTGTCAGCAAAGCACGGATTCTTGGAGCAGGATTCCGGGACAATTTCAGTTCCTGCGGTCTCATTTTCATCAACAGTCTGACCCTGATTTCTCGCATGTGATGTAATGCTTCCAATCTGCAAGTGGTCTTCCGTCCAAGAACTGGACAGGCATGGCACAGCGTAGTTTCCAAGATAAAATGCATTCAGGTCCCAATATGGCCAATGCTGTTCCTTCAGTTTGTTACACCGGAATATATTATTGTTGTAAAACTGAAGGCTCCCTTCTTCTTCCCATCTTCTCCCTTTATCCCTAGACAAATATTAAGAAGATACACGCTCACTCTTGAAGAGCTCACCGTCATATTTCAGTTATGTGAAAACCGAAATGCTAGTTTTTCATTTTATAAAAAATAAAACAGTTGTCACTGCTTCTCAGTCATGCCACTACTGGTTATAATTTAGACTCAAATTTGGAAAAAGAAAAAAAAAAAAGCAAAACAGCCAATTAAATAGAATTTGGTGGTAGAGAAGAGTGAGCATGCAGTATTTGCAGAAATCATTAAGACTCACTTTCTTAACCAGAAGGTGAAATTAGCTATGGGTAAGCAATAACAAATACAACAACCATCGTATTTAACTGATGCCGTTTTTTCTCCACAGTTTAACAGGGGTCCCATTTTCACAAAAGATTGCGCTGTACTTTAATTTCTGATAAAATAACCTTCCACATCATTCTAAGGCAAAAGTATTCTGCCTGTTAAAGATGACCCCAGCTTGTAAGATTTGAAAAACCACCAGTTATTTTCTAGTTTCAAAAGCCCCTAAGCAAATAATTATTCAGAAATACAGGAACACATGAAGTCGAACATGGCACAGAAACAAGTATCAAATACTCAAAAGTAAACAGTCTGAAAAATAAAAAGCTTTGAGAGGTGATCAGCCAAAGCGCTCAATGACTATTTATGGTAACAGAGGCATTCTACAGAACATCTGGATTCCTTCTTGAGCAAACTTGCTCTTAACTAAACAAAGGAGAGTCTAAAATCATGGGACTGCAATAAAAATTTTACAACTCTACTAGTGAAAAATGTTAGCCTCAACGAAGACCAGATGATTTACTGTCTACAACAGCAGTTCTATTCAAGAATGCAAAAATTGTTATTTGTACTCTGAGAAATTTTTGTTACATTTGTTTCATACTAGTAAATGTTATCCTCCATCTCATTCTTATTTTTAAAAGTTTTTGTCCTAAAAATATACTTGAATCATTTTGGTGAAGTTGACGTTTGATACCTTAAACACTAGATGGCAGAAAAAGGCTGAAGCTAAGGATCTGAGAAAGTCTGTACCTAAACTAGCCTATGTTTCATGTATAGCATTTCAAAATTACTAGTCCAGGTGTATTTTACCTGTCTTTTCTATGAAAGATGTCAGAAATTATGTAAAAAATTATCTTCATATGTTACAATCTTTGCACATGCGTGTTTTTTTTCTTCCCTGGAACACTCTCATTCACAGCGTCTATTCTCATCCCACTCTTGGCACTCACAGCAGAAGCGGAAACCCCAGAGATGACAACGAGGATTCAGTGTACACAGGATGACTGCAGAACATGAACTGTTAAGCCATAAGGTCATCTCCTGAAGCCAAATTATATTGACTTCAAAGGACTGCATGATTAAATAAAAAATGAGTAAGAACTCAATGTAGAATTTAGGATTTAGCCTGTAGTACAGATCAAAGAAAGGGATTTATCTTTCGTACTTGTGAAGGAAATTAACAGTAAGATACACATAAACAATATTAAGACGCTAAGCACTCTAATATAGAAACAAACAGACAGGGTAAAAAGACTTCATTTAGTCCCCCTTCTGAAATTTTAAATTGGTCTTTATGAAAGAAGGACTAGCTGAAGTAAGAGATTAACAGACATACTGGCTCACCTGACCAGCTTCATGTATAATAAAATACAGCTAACAAGATGCCTTTAAACAAATTAATAGAAGTAGGATGTGATTTAGCTGTATTGCCACTGAAGGCAATTAAGATACCATTCTGATCATTATCAGGCTTATAGACTTCAGTATCCTACCATGTCTTTGATGGATCCCACTGCATCACAGCAGTGGAACAACTCACATTTTGCCTAACATATACTGGCTATCAGAAAAGTTAGGTATGGCTGAACTTGAGCAGCGTTGCAAATCTAATTTGCTGATACCAGTACTATCAATATGTTGTAGATGACATGGCAAATTTCACTGAGGCTGCACTTCAACTCTGCCTTTAATTCATGCATAGCAAACATCGTCTCAGGCAGCCAATGAATTTGCATAAGAGCAGCAATGTATCCATCGCAGCCTAGACATGTCATGTAGTATCACAAGAAAAGGAACATGTACAGACATTATCTCCTAGTCTAAGCCTTGTCCTAGCCATGCTGTATTTCTTCATATGCCTAGAGTTAAACATTGGAAGTTTCAGTCTTTCTGGTTTTGTCAGTTCTCCAAAGCATCCCCTTAGGAGGTCTACAAGTATACATTACATTACAGTAAAAAGTAGATACGTCACAAACTAAGCTTAACAAAGTATAGAGAGGAGGCTACCGAGCTTCAGCTTCCCAGCGGCTGCTCAGAGCTCTCCCCCCTCAGGGCTGTTCTTGGGACTGCCAAGGAAGGAAGGTGCTTCTAGGCAGTAACATGACTGACTCAAATGCATTTTAAAATCAACGGGAATGGCTTGGGCAGCAACGTATCCACTATTTCTAATCACATACTCTATCTTCTCAATATAACACGCAGTATTTCAAACTTCGTGCTGTGTGACACGCTGGAGATTGCTGCTTTGGGAAGATGAAATTCTAGGGTTTCCTAAGAATCAACATACATGGGTGTGAATTACCACTAAAGAGAAAAAGTTAAGAGACAGAAAATATGGAAAAAGAAAAACCCAATTTATATATTATCACTGGCTGTTCTATTGGTCTGGTTTGGCCTCATTTTTAAAATGATGCACTTAACCAGAATTAAGCAGTAACTTCAGGCCAAACTAGCAGAAATGGCAAGAGTATCGTTGGCCTTTCAACTCCACTTTCTCTTGGGCTGCTAATTTGACCGCTCTGAGGTGAAGTTCTCTTTGAGCAGATAAACGACGTTTTAATTTTTCATGTAGTTTCTGCATCGCCTAGCACAGAGATACTAGCACATAAGTAATGTACACTATAGCTGAGTGATTTGACTGAGCACAACACCCTCTTCTGTAGTTGGAAATACTATCTCTCTAGCATGTTGATTGGATTAATAACAAGTAAGAAGAGATTACTCAAGAATAAGAAGAATTATTTTCTGTCAGTTTTAATACAAGAACTAGGGACCAGCAAAAGTAGGTCACAGTGGGTGGCATATTTAGAACCAGCCAGTGTAGATTCTTCTTCACAAAACAGTTAATGAAATCATTGAACTCATAGCAACAAGAGGGAGAAGCAGCTAAAAGTTTACAATATTTCAAAAAATGTTTAGACAAATCAGCAGTTAACTCCCCACACTAAGGAGGAAAAGATACTACTCTGGGCTCAGAAAATCCCTGGGAGTGTTTTGGGGAGGTGGGCTTTCCTTCTTTTATATTCTTTCCTATGTGTTTGCTATTGGCCACTGTTGCATTTAGCATATCAAGATAGATCACTGGTGTGTCCTGCCATGGCTTTTTCTATATTCTTCTTAAGGTACAGCGCAATTTCATGACTGATATGCTAACCTAGATTGACTATTTCAAGGAATGCTATAGAATTTAGTTAAAGAAATATAACTTTACATTTGCTTATTTGAAAGGAAAGATTTCATTAATAATTTCTGAGTATAATTCTACCTCTGGTTAATCAGAAATTCTAGCAAAAACACTAGTTTTTCCTAGCTTTCCTGCTTTTTTGTGCATTTTCGTTCAGGTTAGGGCTTGCTCCTAAATACTGCTGAGCATAGTGAATACTCTAATTGTGCGTAAAAATGTCAGCCTCACTAATAATGAGTATGAACAGAAAAATCTTTTTTCCTCCATTAAACTTAAGTTAGACTTCTTTGAGAATATTATTTAACCAGATTAAATATAACAGAATCATTCAGTGTACAAGTTAGCTCATGCTATTTTATTTTGCCTTTCTGAATACGTAGAGAGCAACTCAGCTGTAATTCAATACTGGATGCAACCAGCTTCTGACTTGAAAATAAGAGATAATTTTGCTAGATACTTACAAAAGTTTTACTGTTTACTCTTCTCACTGGTAGTTACAGAAAATGCCTGCAGCCTTTAGCTTTGTAAAAAAATTTGGGTCTGAGCAAACTTCTAAAACAGCCTCTATAAATAAATGCAATAAAAACACAAAGGCCTTGGAAAATCCTATATAATTCTCTTCTGACAGGGGAATTCAAATGCTCAGATTCTCCAGAGCTGTTCATGATAAACAATAGTTTAACCTCATGAATAACGCTGCAGCTAGTATAGGCATGAAGCACCAGAATTCAAGGAGTGGTAAAAATAAAAGGTTTCTAACCAAAAATAATTGATCAGCAATAAAATACTGAATCTTGCTGAGGTGCTTACATGAGCATCAGTAGTTTATATTAGTATGCTCTACTGAAATGGCTGGAGTACAGTGATATGACCTTCTCTGCTGTCCCTACTTCTGGGGACACAATTTCTTGCAGAATAGCTGAGACTTCTTTCATGTTAAGCCATACCTTCACCACTCCAGCAACATTTGCCAGAGAATGTCTGTTGAAATCATCAGCACAGTTACGTTAAATATTAATAAAGTTCCATTTGGGAGAGGAAAATTCTTGGGCCACTGCCTAAAATTACTCAGTACAGAACCAAACTAGTTTCAGGACTTCTGTAGGCGTTGGAAAATAACTAGAATTCACAAGAATACATAGGCTATCAGTTATTTTGAACCCTGACAGCCAAAGGTCTAAAATATGACACACTCTAGGCTGAATTAATTTTCTATAATGAAATTCTAAACACTGTTTAACACTGCTTCTGGATAGATCTCTGTTTAAATACAAAGGGATCAATTTTCATTGAAATGCACAGGGGAGTCATATACATAACCACCATTAACAGCAGTTGGAATTACACAGAAAATATTCTACGTACTAAGAATAGATCCTAATCATTTTTGTTTGACACAGCACTGTATTTTAGCAGTTGTCATACTACAGTCAACAAACAAATAAGCATATCTAACTTGCAAATATGATCTGTGAACAACAAATACTCACGAATTCAGCCTTTCTTACGTATAGATGTAAGAAAGGGTCAGAGATATTCTGAGAGGTACTAGCATTTTTCTTTCTCAGCACCTGAATTGAGATATTGCAATGTAGTAATTAGATCAGCTCATAAGCTAGTTTATGAGCTACAGAGTCTTTGGAAGAAAAACTGCTCAAACTGGAAAGCAATTTTAGAATCTGAACTACATTAAAATATATAAAATTGTGGATTATGCTAAAGTTTCTATCTTCTTTGATTCTAGGTGGATTTCGGATTCTATGTGAATATTTAAATCACATAATGAAAGAAAATTATGCATCTTCCATGAACATGAAGAAAAATTGCTACTGTTAGACTTAGAATTGCATTCCCAGGGATAGGCATATGTTTCAACAGACACTGAGACCTCAGTTTCTGGATGTTCTTTAAATAGAAAACATACTGGTGTCCTGAAGTGCTGACACGCCATAATCTCTCACTGAGTAGCATCTCATCACATCAATAATCTCACTAAAATTGTTGGGAATGCTTATATGATAGCTGAACATAAATAGTTGCACCATGTCTAGCCTTAGGCAAACAAAAGGAGGGACAGAGAAATTTAATAATGCCATACTGCAAGAGCTGAACTTTGGTAGTGAGTGGTACATCCCCAAATTTTTGCAAGAAACTGATGGCAGAATGAACCGTTGTACGCGGATCTTTTAGTTTCAGTTCAACATCCTAAATATCATTTTAATATTGATTTGTTGAAGGTACTCGCATCTTTCTTCTCCAGGAGAGGTCAGTGTACAGTGTCAGTGCTTTTCCAAGGAATGCTTCAAAAAGCATTCATCTCTCATTTACAAACATTTCTCTCTGTCAAATTGTTTTTAATGAATCTCCACACATTCTTTGTTTGTTGAATTACTTACATTTTCTCTCTCTCCCCAGAAAATACCTTCTTTTTAGAAGCGTATGCTGCCCTCCAATATGGGTAAGTCACAACCAAGACAGAGAAAAGAATGTTATGCCTCCCCATTTCCAGGGGGGATTACAGCTGCTAGCCTAGTCTAATTATTTTCTTGGATAACATACAGTACGCTGCAGCCTTGAGAGTTAAGATCCCTTATAAAACACTGTGGCAGTCTACCATTACGATTATACTCTCTTACTCATACTGCTGTCAGCTATGAAAAATTCACTGAAGTCAGTTTACTCTGATATAAAATTATTCAAGACAAAGTTGAAAAGCTCTAAATACTCTGACATTGCATTTTTAACTCCTAACACGTTTTTAAATGACTGTAATTATTAGAGAACTTCTCAAAAATATCTTTTTTTAATTTAGCTCAGGCAAGGTTGGATAGTAACAAAATATCCTAACCATCTTAAATGCTCCTGGGGAGTTGTACAATATTGCAGGTCAAAGTCTGGTATTTCCTGGCAAATCAGTGGTGAGACTAGCTAAATTCACGGTAAGTCACAGTGCTATTTCAGCTAAAAGCATGAGTATGCTACAAATAAACATAGTATCTGTGCACTGGCTGTTTGCAATGCTGTACATTAATAAATGTCTATAAGCAGTGCTAAATCAAGGCGCAGACCAATCCTATGAAGAGGCAGAATTTGCTATTTTCTCCAAGTTACCTTTGTCCCTTAGACATAATGCATGAAGAATATAGCATGATAGCAAAATATAGGGAAACGTACGTTTTTGTTGCCAGTCATTTTGCAAACATTGAAATTCACTTTTAAGAACGGCCATGGCACCCTGTAACCGGAAACTTCTTTCCAGTCCCCTGCCATTCTCTTGTGCCTGATTTGAACATGAAGTTTTGGTAATTTATTTTCTTTCAGTGGGATTTACACAAAGTGGTAAACTAACAGCTTTAACAGCTTTACCCAAATCTGAAGAACAAGAATCTATGCAGGCATGATCACAAAGTTTCAAAACATGTACATTTTACCAAATGAGAATAAGATATTCTTTCATTCACCACTAGGAAGCAGTAGAACCATGTTTTTAATAATTACAAAAGAACAACTATTCATATGACAGACTTCTGGAACATTTAAAGAGTGGACTTCAAGGCAAAAAAGAAAAAAAAAAAACGTCATTTCTGTCTGATGACTGTATAAACTACCAGTGACATTGAATGTCCCTGGCAAGAAAGTAAAACCAGAGAGAATTCTCAACTTGATGGAAAAGCTTCATGCAAGAGACTTTTCTCCTGATTAAATGAGGCAAACCTTTGTAAACCCTATTAGTCACACAAGTCAATGGATCCATACTCTTCCCAACCCTTAAGCCCTAAACATGTCCTAATTACTTCAACAGTAGAAGTGTTATATTCTTCATTGTAATGTCACTAAGAAGAAAAGACTGAAGGCTTAGATTCTCCTGCAATTCAAATATCGCAACAACACTAAGACTACTCAGTGTGGTAATAACACTTAACATTTACACTCCGTGTTCATCTGCTACTTCACAAATATCAGTTAATAAGGCAGATTTAGAGGTGTATGTTTTCTTTGCTTTCTGGATTGGAAAATCAACTCACGAAAGTGATTCATTTGTCAAGAGTAACAAAATAAATCAGTGTTAAATGTTACTTTTCCTAGCTTTTCTTTCTACCTGAAACCATCATATGACACTTTTCAATATATATTCTATTTCAGGAGATGGACAAAGTACATACAATGATTTAAGTTCTGAGATGTTTATTACTTTCCAGAGTTTTAAATACAATTATTTTATGTCTTAACCTTCATATTAAAGGGCTGAAAGTTTATAATAGTATTGAGATATTTCCAAAGAAAGATATTGGGTTGATAGAATAATGTCATTTGCAACACTGGCAAATGTATGTTACTGTTTTTATATTTGTATACATATTATACTTCTTTATATATCTTCTTTACTTATGCATATTCCTATTATATCTCTTCTGGGGAAAAATTTCAAAGATATATGTTTCAAAGATGTCCTTTTTTTTCTCTCCTGATTTATACTCTTGAAATACCTGTAGTCCAAGTGATTCTCGGCTCTTCTGAACCTTTATGGTTTTTTCTTGCACACTAAGGCATTTTATATATCCTTTCTAATTTAATTTTCTGTACTTGTGAAGAATGCTGACTAAGCCCTTGGCAAAACATCCTGTTGGTATTTATTCTAGTCTTGATGTAAAATGTCATTGAAATTCACATGCACATAAAGGTTCAGTATCTACATTGCCTAAGAGAGTATACATGACCTGCTAGACAGAAGGGTCAACTCTAGAAGGTGGATTAGGTTGAGCTGGGTAAACAGACTCATCCACCTCCATGTCATGCCTGTCTCTGCTCTCACATGATATATATGTATTGCCAAATTAGTAGCACTTCTATAAATTTTCTTATGAAAATGATTGCAGGAAAATACACATTCTTGAATGAACATAAGAGCTTTAATGTTGACTAGGTCAATGCTGAAGATTTTGTAAGTAAATCTCTTAAGTGAGGGAAGAGCGAGGAACTAAACAGGACAAACTAATGAAAGAGAAAGAGACTGAGGATAATCTGGGAGTTTTTGCTCCTGGCCTCAGTGAAGGCAGGAGCAAAAATTGCTAAGACTGCAGAGTGAGGGCTTCCCTCAGACTTCAGACATTAAAGCTCTTCTCAGTCCTTTTGGTGAGCTCGATGTGAAGGAAGGGACCAGTCCTTTATAAATGAATGCATTTTTAAATTATTGCTTTATAGTTATAGTAAAATATATATCTTTTTTTAGTATTCTCTAAAGCAGTGCTACTGTGATTTTTAACCCTCCAGAATGCACTCTTTTAAATATAGGAAAGAAGATCAGAATATAGCATCATGTACAACAATAAGCAGAAATAAAATATAACATGGTTGGCAATATTCCAGCCGTCTTGGCTACTGGTCAGCTCTCAGATGTGACGATATGCTGTACGAGACTTGCCTCAGTATCCTCTACACACAAGCCTTACTTGACTGGGACCTAAGAATCTATAATAATACCTCTATAATAATGCAATTTGTCACTGTCAGGCAGCACTTGTGGTATACTTTCATAAATACTGGAATGAAAATACAATCAATGTAATTATTCTAAACTGTAAGCTATCTGAATTACAGGATATTTACTACATAGGAAAGCTTACTATTTATTTCTTTATAAAGTTGGGACTATACTCCAAGAAACTCAGTCACATCATTTACTTGCATAAAGAACTTTACTTCCTTGCACTTGTCAATTTATGTCTAGCTACAAAACTTTTTAAATCCTCAAGGAGCCTATTATGGTATTTCCTGCAGATCATTTGCCATATCTTGGAGTCACTGAAATCAGTGGTGAGCCTCTTGTTGATCTGATGAGGAACAGAAGTCACATGGCTTCTGTTTCTGAAGTTTGGAAAGTTTGTCTATCTGTACTTCTTACTATTTTTAGATCTCACTTGATTCATAGATCACAATGAACTTCACAAGATAAGCCAAAGACAAATGATTATCCAATATATTTTGTATCTAATATATAATATACAGACCTAAAGCATCAATAATTAAACCAACAGCAAACAGTACATTCTCAGGTATATATACTGAAATTTAAGTATTGTGTGCTAGATTTCTCAATGCAGAAAGTTCACAGCGGCTCTGCCTAAGTGATATTAAAAAAAAAAAAAGATATTTAAAACATTTCAGAACTGATAATTATTACTTTTCCCCAGCTGAATTCTCTTGCTCTGAAATTAAACTGATAACATTAAATCTGCTCATCAGAAAGAAGGATGAGGTGGAACTTTCCATTGAATAATCCTGTTATAATCTCCAAAGACATTGACTGATACACTATTTTATGTGAAGGATACTAGTATCATGTGCTAGATAGAAAGCATTTACTAAAAATCAAAAATTTCATATGCAAAAAAATGCTACAAAGAAACTTAAAACATTTAAGTTTACAAAGGAAGTAATTTTGCTGACCACCATGCTATTAAGCAGTGCTCCCTAAAATCAAGGCAGTTTCACCCACCGTACAAAAGAAAGAAAACAAATGAAGGTATAAATTCTCAACATATGTTTACAAAGACAGTTTTAAAAATCATAGCTTTCATTTTTCTGACTTCACCCAATCTATGATTGCATGTCAGTGCAAGTTGACTTCCAAATTTCATTTTGTAAAAATAAGTAACAGTTGCAAGAGGAATTTTTTTTGAAATGCTGATTAATACAATCCATAGATTCATTTTGCCGAAGAGTATGACCATAGCTAAATTCCCCCTAAGCATGAATGTTTTTGAAGCTATTTTAACAAAAACATCTTTGCAGTAGAACTCATAGCACAGTTATTCATAATAGGGGAAGTTTCAGGCCACAGTAATTGCAACATGTTACTAGTAATCTCAACATGTTTCAAGCTCACAAACATACCTGCATTGATTGAAAATGATTCCGAACTTGCATTTGCACACTCGAGAGTTATAGTTTAAAAGATTACACTCCTGTGCATTGGTGAACATGAGTGTATTCCAAACTCAAAGTCGGTGTAAGCCTTTGTCTTAATTTTTCTTTGCAGAAGGTTTGCACTCAGAAGCAGTTTCAGCTAAAGTTCTGGGTAAGCTTTTGCTGAGTTTTTACTGTTAGCCCAAAATGCTGCACATATTTTATAGACATAACATTTCGCATTCTGTTACAACAGAGAGTCTAAAACGAACTAAAACTGAAGAGTGCGATACTGACTCTCCTAACACTTTTTAGGAGCGCATGCCACTTTTCTGATTTTCCACAAGTTTCTGCTCCTAACATGTAGTTCAGGTAGCATGTGTGTGGAGAAAAAGGGGAGAAGGTAAGTAAGTGTGTTGAGGCAGTTACAACAACTAGAAAAGACCTAGCAAAGCAACAAGAATGGAGCAAGCAGAACAAGCCAAGGCAAATTTGGAGCTCAGCCAACCATCACTGGATTCCTGCAGCATGCATGCAGCTACGTCTCTCATATGACAGCAAGAAAGAGTAGGACCTTATGAAATCACTAAAGAAGCTAAAGCAAGTGATTAGCAGAGTCCAACAGCTCTGTTAGCCTTCTCAACATTTTCAGACACTGCATTGCCTGCACACCCTGCATCAGCCTCCAGAGCCCATTTTCCATCTCTCTCCCACGTCTCATTTAATTAGAGAGCTCACGCTATCCTGAAATCCTGTAAGAATATCCCTTGGTGTCCAGCAGCAGAATTCAAGAATCATTTCATGGCTCAGAGCAGAGTTCTTGCTCTGAGAGCCCACAGTCACCCTGGCTTCTCACTGGTAATTTTACACCTCTGCTCTGCTATATAAATATTTAAATATCTTGCATACACATTTCTTGACCATCGAGAAGATATTGAACAAGTTTTGTCCAAGAAAAGATTAACCAGCCATGACCTTCTTAGATTAGAAAAAAGACAAGTAATTGAGGTTACAACAAATGTATATAAACTCAAGATTACTTGGAGAAGGTTTTTACTGATATCTAGGCAGACAGGTTTTTAATGTTATTTTTTTGTACTACTTTTTTATTTACTGGTAGCAATAAAGGCCTCCAGTTTACCTCCTTTCTTCAGTATTTCTAGTGAACTAAAGTTTTAGGGTACTAAGTGGTCTGGCCTGCAAGGGCGAAGGTGGTTTTACAGGAAAATGGAAATAAAAGCCTAAGGTCTTGGTTAGGCTACGAGATGGTGTACATAAGCATCAGAAAGCAGAATGAGGAACTGAAGACGTGCGCCAATCCGTGTGCACAGATGTGCACCAGGACAGCTTACTGTTTTTATAGCATAACAAGGATCAGCCAGGGACACTGCACAGAACAGTTTGCAGAGTTTACCCCTCTTGAGTTTTCTTTCACCATTCTCACTGGCAGTGGAACAAATTACATCAGGTAGCTGTGGCTCCCTTTGGGTACAGCGATGAGCACTGTTACTCCACAGTATAAAACCAGAGTAAGCCCATGTCTTCCACACTATCTATCAGCAAAGGCAGTAAATGGCAGAAGTAGAAATAATATAGGAAAGAATAACATAAATGATGGAAAATAGGTAACAGAGTTTGCATGAGTAGAGAATAGGCAGCCTAGGACTCTTCAGGCTAGTTTAAATCTGAGGCTTGATCATTTCATTTGATGCTGTTATTGTGAAATAATCTTCTCCATACTGTTTAGGACTTTTACAACTCTCAATATCTCTTTCCTAACAACCAACATAAATAAATTCTTCTTCATATAATGCATGCTTAAATTATGGCCCTCCTCACCACAAAATCTTGTGGATATCAAAAAGCAGAAATTGTGACTTATCAGTGAACACCTACAGTGGAAGGAGGTTATGACGAGATAGGCAAGGGCGATGTGCTCACGAAGTTCAGCAAAGAACATAGGGAGTGAATGACTGCAGCTAATGCAAAGAAAGTTGAACTTATCTGAACACAAAGGGGAGCAGAGGATGGCCTTTGGTCTAAAGAAATGCCTGCATCAGCTGAGCGCATCAACTAGCTGCATACTTATCCATCCCTGAGTTCATCAAAATAGTGCATATGTCTTCCTGACTTAGCCAGATCAGCATGCAGGTAGGGGAGTATACATAGTTCAGCCCAACCCAGAGCATTAAAAATGAACAATCAATAAAAAACACTTTGAAGAAAGGAATGGTCTTGAGCTAGTTTCAACCCACATCCTCCTTCCTGGTGACTAGGGGTGCCCAACATCATGACAGTGAGCATATTACAGAGACCAGTAATGAGAATTACATTTGCATTATGATTTAGTTGTATACTGCAATTGCTATATTCAGCTAAATTTATACTGTGATTTAAGTGCATTGCTGCATCACTATGTTAAACCAAAATCCCTTGTAACATCAAACAACTTCAAATCTGGTATTAGATATGAAACCTTCCACATGTGGAATACCTAAAAGAACTTGGTCAGAGAGTACTGGGTTCTTGATATTAATGCAGTTAGAAGAAGTCAGGTTAGTTAATGGAAGAAAAAACCTCTAAGGGTTATTAAATGACAGTCTTCCATTTAAGATTCCGTAACCCGCATGTAAGGGGAAGTACCATCTTATATCAGTTCTTCTCCCCTCAGCTACTGTGCAGTAGCAGACCAGATGACCCTTTGGTCTGACCTAGTACAATTGTTCTTACATAAAGATGTAGAGAAACTGAGAAGCTCTAAGGTGCATATTTCACTTGGGTTTGTTTGTTGGGCTTTTTTTTCCCCCTGTACTGAAACCTAGTCATTTATGCTCAATTTTTATTTTCTGTATCTAAGTTATTTTTTGATACAATACAACACTTCAGCTCCCATCCTGTGACTATTTAGGGTATTTGGTAAATGTTTTAAGAGATGTCCTCAAAGTCTCAGTAAAATCTAAACAAAATGTCAGTTATGATCTTCTCAGTATACTCATTTATTAGCATGTGAGTAGAATGTCAAGAGATCAGGAATGAACAGTTTTTCACTCAGGCTTTGCTGTTCAGTTTTGTCATGTCATGGTCTCACAGGTCTTGCCTTGCACTAACATACCAGGTTCAAGTATATGGCTTATAGGTTAGGAATTCCCTGGTTCAAAAATAGACATTTTTTTAAATATAGAAGTGATATTTGCCACTCTCCAGACCCCAGCATGGGAAGAAACTGCACATTTTTCTATTCTCATTCTTTTTATACTCCAGTTCTCTTAGCAGACTTGAATATGCCCTATTTGAATATAATGATTTTTTTAAATTATGGACAGTCTCAGAACTTTTGCTTCCAGTATCTCAGTCTTTATTGCCAAAAGGGGGAGGTATATTTCTTCACAATCTTCAGTGCCGAAGAGTCTTGTACACAGTTCATTTAGCTGCTCATCACTCTCTATAACTCCTTGGATTTCCCATGTTTATATAATTGATGTGTTCCTTATTTAAATATTAAAGAAAGGTTTTGATATGAATTCTGTTCATACAACAATAGGTCTTCCAATCCAGAGTTTAAATGAATCTCACAAAATAAAGCCTAAATGACAACACTAGGAATCTATATCCTACCATCTCCCTTACCAATTACTTCTGGTGCACACATTTATACCAAAACAACAACTAAAAAGGAGTTTATCTGGTTTTTGTTTCAGAGAATATTTATTCTATCACTGCTGAAGAAAGAAAAATGTCAAACACTATCTGCCATTAGAATGACTATACCCTTGATTAAAAAATGAATTAAAAATGACTAAAAATAAACCAACTGAAAATTAAACTAGGTGAGACAGAAAACATGAAATTCTACCTTATTTTCTGACTGTTAATAAATCAATTTTAAGTAAGTGTGTATTCACAGAACAACCCTGTTTTAAAAATATTCTTCTGAGTTCAACGGGAAGTGAACAAACTTAACAAAGTATTTCCTGCATATGTCTATAGATTTACAATCCCGAGCTAAAACCTGCCATAATCAACAAGCAGAACATTTGACAAATTCCATTTGCTATTTCTTTTTTTTTAGTCTCTTGTCGCTCTGCAATTCATCATGCTAAAAGCTTTGATCCCTAGCGTTGAATAGACACGAATTTCCTAAATGGCTAAAACTTATGGGCAAGTGTTTCCTTTTAGAGCTGTATGTAAATGCAATGTTAAATTTTATTTTTGTAATCTCTTTAATCAGGAACAAGGGAATTAGCCAGCTGTTTGGAACTCATGTTAAGAAGTAATTAAGCATCTGATTGAATTTTTGTGCATATCAAACAGCAAAGGCTAGTATTTGCACACAAGACAGATCGCTTTCACTAAAAAAAAAATCTCCTTACCAAATGACAATAGAAAGAGTTTACTCCAATGGTTTGTCTCTGAGATATCCCTCCTCAAGAAAGCACACATCACAATGGCAAAAAATTTTGCTTTATGTGTCAATCATACCAACAGGATTCCTTACTGAGTGACACTAGCTTTCCCTTACATCTGTACTGTGTGTTATTGCAATACACTAAGGAATTGCCTGTCTTGCAGTCTTTACACACACACACACACACACACACACACACACACACACACACAAAAAAATCACAAATTATCAATTATTCCTGTGTGGAAAGAGACTTCACCGCCACCTGTGTTTTTACATTTTTTTTCCCCCCAGTGGGTGTAGGTAGAGGGGCAGTGAAGCAGGTTCATTTTTCAATTGCTAGTGAAAGATCTATTACAAATTATTATTGCTGAGGTTTATGTATATTATGTATAGCCAGGATTATTATACCTGACAAAGTAAAAGCCAATTTTTCTCCTTTTCATATGCGATTGTCTAGTATACGACGAATTTAAGAAAGATGGAACGTATTTTAGTTTTTAAACACTAACAGTCAATAGTCAAACAGAAAAAATAATTTTAAGATGTAAGATGATGAGGGAAAGCAAATCATTAGAGAAAACTGCTTTAGGTAATTTCATCTCAAGAGAAGTAGGAACAGCTCCTTGATTATTCCAATCTGCTCTGATTTGGGTCAAAGCATCCACACTCCCTTTGTGCTACCTGTGAACAAAGCAGATGCAGGAATGAGTATCATTAAGATAGGACAGCGAACTCTCTTTGTCTCCTCAGAGATTCCAAGGGTTTGGACTCAGCATGGGAGAGGGATTAATCATGCAGTTGTCCTCTTCCCACAGCACTTCTATCCTCTCTCATTGCTAAAGGGATGTCAAAATAAAGTAACATTGACTCCTCTAGAAATAATACGTAAGTGCCTCACTGCAGTCCCCTCACCCAAAGCCTTTCACTTTACTCTAGAGAGACCACAGAAAGCAATTGACAGGAATGCAACATCCCATGAGCATTAAGCGCCAAAGCTCAGAGGCACATGATAGCAGTATTCTTAGGACACCAAACTGGCACACCCAGTATGAATGCTGGCCCAGGCCTTCAAACCCCTTGTGGAGGTGAGGCTGATGGGTTGAACCTATTAGTCTGGTTTCACAGAAATTCTTGATGTATTCACAGAGCATGACCCCAAGGTATCCTAATCTGGTCTACTGGGACAGAGAGGGAGGGGGACTAGCAGGGATCCAGGAAACTAGAATACCTTAGGCCTGTCCCAGTAAAGATATTTAAGGAGTTCCTGGCATTTGGGTCTGCACACTTGCTAGACATAAGTACACAACACATACTCGTGGAACTGTCCTGCTCCTATCTTCTTCCACATGCTATAAAGAACGAATACATTGCCTATTTACTACAAAAAGATTTACAACAAAAAATCAGTCCTGCTGTGGCCAGTATCTGGGAATTCAGGGGAAAGGAATATCACAGTGCAACAAACTACCTGTGTAATTCAGATGTATTACTTAGTCTTCTTGTGATCACAACAGTTTAAAAAACAATAAAGTCCATGTCTATGCTTGTTTTGCTATCCCTCTGCTAATGAACAGGTATGGTAAGATTTACAGATCAGCTAAAAATCACAGGTGTTCAGAGATATATTTGACCATGAATTTTAAAGACAGTAAAGTATATCTTCACACTTTGGTTACTTTCTGCAGAGTCAGCTCATTCAGCCTACTGGAATGAGTTTTTGTAAGTTAAGTAAATTTTCACTTAAGGGATTTTCTAGGAACTGTTTGGTAAAAAGTTGTCGGGTGTTGAGAAAAAGACCATTTTAAAAATACAGAGGATTGTGCAGTCTTCCAAAGAATAGCCAAAGTGGTTCCCAGTAGAAAAACAGCAATTTTTAAATTCTGGTTATGCTTATTAATATATAGAAGATATATATTTCTAAGAAAGAAAAGGCTAATATTAGCATACTAGCACAATGTTGAAGGCAACCAGCTTAAAATTTCTGAGCAAATACATATTATTTATATCAAGTATCTACATGACCACTGGAAGATGTCATGGGATGGAAGAAAGAGTTTGTTTTACAAAGAAAAAAAAAGTCAAAACACACAAGCACCAATAGAGAATTTTTGTCCACTCCAACATCATGGAGCATTTTCCACAGAGTAGTAGCTAAAGCAGCAGCTGCAAACAACATTCTTCAAGGCAACAAAGTGTTAGGGTAGAATATTTGGCTGTGTTCCTAGGTTCCCCAAGCAAACACCATCTCCCTTAGAATAAAAATACTGAAATGGGATATACGCACATAGAAACTATATGAACCTACGTATATAAACGTGTCTACACAAGTAAGTACAGAAGATACACACACACATTTGCTCATACTGCAAGAACATTTTAAAGGTTGCTTTTGTTCAAAACTCAAAGCATAACATTGACATAAATACCTATAAATATGTTACTCTAGATCAAGACTCTGCCCCTCTCAGCGCATCCAGCCATGTCAATTTGAATTCTACTCCTAACATGGCTCTGACTGCAGAGAATCAATGGCTTAACCTTTGAATATTAGTCTACACATGCCTCCTAAGAAAAAGGATAATCCTTCTGATCTATTTACTCTCAGTTTTCCCCATTTAAGTTCCCTTTTCCCGCACTACAGAGTTTTTACTGAAGGGTTTAGAAACCAGTTTTGTAGATGCTAGGAAATGGTGACTGAATAGTTTTTTCATGGTAAAATGAATTACAAATTGATTATGGTTGTTACTCCATCGCAATAGGATAGATGCTTGTCTAACAGCACCTTGTGTTACTTTTTCAGACTCTTTTCTTTCTTCTCTAGAACAAGAATTCGAGAAATTGTTCTCTTACCCAAAGTAATCTATCCACAAAATTGAAGTTACACTCTCTCATATACTTTGTAGTACAAAGAAGGAAGCAAACGTAGCTTTTTAAATTAAATAGATTGTAGTAGATAAGACTAGCATTCTCCGGATCCTTCTCCCCTTTACAGCATTCAAGTGTTATTCTGTATTAGCAATTAATATCAGAGCAGAGACAGAACTTGGACAAAATGGAGAAAGAATTATTCAAAAAGTACTTTTTGAAGTTGTTTGTAACTTTGACTAAAACACTTAAGATTCTTGTGAAAAGACCTTCTTTCCCGTTATTGAAGAAAGAAATGTTATTCAAAAAAGCTACATGTATGTAGTTCGGTATCATGCTTGTAATTTGATAAAAGTAGATTAAAAATTTAGAGAATTTTATTTTCATACTTTTGTTAAAGTTCTTCTGAGGTGTGGTAACAGCCACAGTCAGTCTAGATTTTTATAATAGATCCTTATAATATAAATCAGGTGTTTTCTATAACACTAATAATCTAGATCTCTTTACTGGACAAGTTCCAGTCAAGAACAGCCTCTGTGAACAGCAAGAAGACAGGCTCATTGTTATCAAGTCTAGTTAGTTGCTTGTTAGTGCACACCATTTTATCTTTTCCTTAAACCATCAGGTCCTAGAGTCACATGATTCTGTGAAGTTCACAACTTCTATTTATTGAATTGAATGGAGAGGCTGAAAAAATGTGAAGCTCAAATACAAAGAAGCTAAACCACTGAAAATCAAAATAAATACCAGTTTTCTCAGCCTATCTCATAATTTTTTAAAGCATAGACACTGTTGCATCAATATATTATTTTCAGCTTTAATTACTTATATTAGTTATTAATTTTTCCTTTATTATAGTTTCCAAGTGATGAGCAAGAAAACGAATCAAAGATCAACTCTGGTACAACCACACTTCAAGTTAGATAGGAAAGCTCCTTGCAGTCTATTTTCATTTTGATGATGATTCCAGGTAGCATTGCTGAAGCTCAAGGCATGTATGGATTTTCTGAATTCCCGCTTTCTTCTTCCCAATTTATGTCAGTGTTTGTCCTTAAATAAACTCAAATCCAAAGAAAACAAAGGAACTTCCCACTGCTCCTGCTTTAGAAGACCTTAAAATTGAATTAAAGTATTGGTCCACAGATGAGCATGTAAGTACAATATTTGCCTATATATCTGAAATGTATCATATTTTCTGTGGTACTTGCAGCTGGAAACTTAACTGTCTTAATTGTTACAGCTACAAAAAATAGAGCTTTTGACTAATCTTCCTTTTTCAGCGTATTAGAACACGTGATCCTATGCAATGGTACCACATGCATTTCAGCCACGCTTCACCTGGGTGGGTTCAAGTACTTGTTGCCTTGGCAACACCATGCTTAAATGTTTTTCATTTTGCCTCCTTTCTCCTTTTAAAGTATGAACTATAAAAAAAAAGAAAGAAAGAAAAGAGGAGAAAGTAATATATCACATCTTTCTCTAACCAAAATTCACAACATTCCATGAAAGCAAATGTTAATAATTAAACCATCATAAGAGTGACCATTTTCCCGACAAAGAGTGCAAACAATATATATTATAGAAAAAAGTCAACCTGTTGTGTGACCTCAGATGTTCAATATTTTTAGTTTATTGAGAGCAGCAGATATAGCATCCTTGATTGTCTAATCTTTTTTCCATTGTTTAAAAAATGTTAATTCTATAGTATTTAAATAACTCATACTGTACATTTTACAAGTATTTAAAGAAATGCTTAAATAATTTCTTTAAATTAGTCATTTTATATTTTACAGATCAGTTAGTATCTTCTGTGAGATACTGCCCGTCCTTCAGAAAGCAGGGTCTTTGTAGCTGTGACAATACCTTTTAGTAATCAACGGGGTCAATGGTACCATCTGTCTGCACCAATAAATATACATACACTTAGTTTTATATATGTGTATACAAACATACACACACACACACACACGCACAAAAAACCTTAAAATGAGGTGGAGAGCACAACTATTATTAGTAAGAGCTTAATATAGCACGTAGGTAGTAACTAAGGTTGGCATGTAACTTGTTGCTCACTGGCCTGGCTTGTTTTATTATTATTTTATCAGTTACTGGCAAGGTAAGTGAATCTTTCAGCTTTAGGAGCAAAAACTGTTACACAAGAAGTTTTGGGACTGTGCATATGTGTGTGGCAATGGCTATGAGCATGGGCAGCTCACTCCAATCAATCAAAAATACTGAGAATACACTGCAAATCATCTTACTTCCTGAAACGACTACGGCGTTTTGGGCATCCATGTGATAAGCATAATGCTAAGTCTATGACCTGATACTGAGTACATCCTCAAGGTAGGAAGATTAACAAGGGACTTTTTGGTTCTTTGCCAGTGAATAGAGTGTAAAACATAACCATTCCATTTGGTAACACTTAAAAATCATCTTGCAGTGGTGTAGATGGCCCTAAAAGAATGCATTAAGAAGAATAAGCCTTTTCACCATAAAAGTGAATGGCATGTTTTATGTATGGTGAATATGCTAAAGAAAAACTAGGATTTTTTTTTTAAATAGTGTTTTAAAAAGACTGAGGGCTGACTTTGTACTGACCACTGTTAAGATAAGGAAACATATTAAGCTATGGAGGCACTCTCATTAAAATTTCTGTAGATAAAAAGATGATAGTGTCATTTAGAATCTTGTGGCACTACAAAGACATAATTTTCTCCTTTTTCATTAGGAAAGTTCCTGACTGAGCTCTTCTTAATCAAGGAATCAGATTCAGCCCTCCTTCATTTTTTAAAAGTTTGCTAAAGCTTTATTTTTTACGTCTAGAAAATACAAACAAATACCACTCCGCACAGCTGAGCCTCAAAACTAGAGAAATACCAGAATTTACAGAGGGCCTTTGTACCTGTAATTAAGCACATGAGCTGCAAATAAACTTTATTATTACAGTCATTACTTACAAGACAGTGATTTTTTCACAGACTTGAGTCATTTGCTGCAAAGACTGAATCCACTGTGCAAATAAATCTGAATCATTATGAACTCAGACAACTAGTTTTCTGTTGAGCATGTGCTTCCATTGATATAGGAGTTAGAAAGCATAAATAAGGTGGAGAGGTAAGAGCAGATGGAACAGTTCTGTGGTTAAACTTGTAAAGAGAAACGGATTCTAACCCCTTTTTGCATCATAACAGCAGTCATTTAAAACAGTTCCCAACAATGATCTCTGTCTGTTAGTTGTATTTGGGTCCACACCACTTAATTTCCAAAAGTGCCAAGGGCTCACAGTGCTCACAGCTGCAAATGAAGAAAATGAGATCTGTGCTTTGAATGCTTCAACTGTTATAAAAACCATGTCCAAGGTGTCTCCAGTGGAGAGATATATGAAATAGCTACTTCTGATCTAAATCTCTCCACGTTTCAAAGCTGCATCTACAAAATAGGACAGTAAGATCCTGTTACCTTGCTGGAGTTCTGTGATTATAAATTCAATAGGATTTCTAAATCACTCACATATTTTTGGAATAAGTAAACTGGAAAAGATCATTAGAACATTAATACCTCTGTCTTTCAAGCTAAGCAGTAAATTCAGCCTACATCCATACAGTCAAGATCATTAAATGAGCACTACCTGTTGTTTTGATAGCTCTTCAATTTTTCATGTTTCTACCCTTTATAACAGGTATTGGACATTTATATGTATACATCAGAAAGAATAGTTGATGGCATGGTTTGGAACAGGGATTTTGTGAGTGTGCATCTAGGATTGTCACTTACTCATGGGCAGCAAAGTCAAAAACAATTTATACAGATGAGTCTGAACAAGGGACAACAAAACATTTCTGTTACATTGTGTGTTTTATGTACAATGAACAAAGACCAATAAAATTACGTGAGAAGTACTTCAGAGGTTTTACACTTCATTTTTACAACTATAATTATCTTGCTATATACAATATAGTTTAGTGCTCCAATATACATGCAATATTTACCTGAATCTAACTGACTAAACCTACATGGAACAAAAATATCTAACTGATAAATTTTGCAGGTTTTCTTCCTCTATTTAAAATATAGAAGGTTATGATCATACCTTTACATAAAATCAATATTTTATGTCAAGGCCTTCCACGCTGCAGCATTTCCCAGCTACGGTGAATGCTATGCGTGCTCTTGTTTGGAATTAAAACCTACTTTTAACATGCAGAGCATCACTACATTCACACAATCCTTATTATAAATTCCTCTCCCTGTAACAAAACATTTTTTCCCTATTCCTGTTTTTTTACATTATAATTACAAAAGCAGTTATGACTTAACAAAGCCATAGCTGTAGCTATCACTCCTGCTTCTGTGCGTTTCACTCTCATATAGGCACCTCTATTCCTCTTTGAAAGGCATCCTAACAGTTAAAGACACTGCTAGCCACCATGCACACAGGCATATGCACACGTGCACACACAAAGGTGGAAAACTTCTAGAAGCAAGCAAAAGGATTGTAATTTTTTTTTGTAAGGAGCACTGTATTTTAGTTCTGCATAGATACATTTTCAAACAGTTGGACCTAAATCTAAGTTCTTGTAATTAATATTATCCCACAGAAATTAACACAACAGGGCTGATCTTTAACTGAAAATGTGATCATTCATTTATGCTTTCACCATAAAACTGACACAAAATGAGGTTTTTGTGCATTATTGGCTATGTACAGTTTACTGATAGTTTCTGGCCACACAACCTACAGCAACAGCTTTCTTCCCTCAGCAAATTCTCCGGCAGTAAACAAGATATATAATGTCCTTAATGTTGACTTATGAGGACTGATAGTTAAATATCCTATTACTTGGGGTTGACCATATACCCTTAAATGCATAAAATGAAAGATAGATAGAAGATACAGAACAGCATATTTTCCAGAAAGCATCACACTAAAGCATTTGATTTGTGCTATTAAAGACATGATACAAGTGTCACATAAAAGTTGCTCATATGTTTAAGCTGTCACTAAATTGATTAATGATTAAGAAGAGGTGAACAGTTCAGCAGAGTAAGTCTCAATCTAATACATACCAAGACATTAGCATCTGCTGAGAAGAAACTATCTTCTTTTTTATTAGCTAGGTTCAGATTTGATGGGATGAACCATTCACCCAGACATGGTCATAATTCAAGAGAAGTATAAGCAGTACAAAATGTCTTTTTTACTTTGGTATTTTATACACAAGGGAACAAACAACATAATCTGGGTCATATCATACCCTTTGTATTTAGAATTAAAATGCCCGAAAATAGTATTACAAAAAATATATATATAAAATGAATAAACTTTGATCAGAATATCTAATCTACTGTAATTCTGCACATCTCCCCCACTAACTCACCCTAGGAAACAACTCATATCAGGAATCTTTGAGGAGATTACTGGTGAAATGCAGAATATTCAGAACTGCCAGGACCATCCTAGCTGTATGCTTAATTTCCCAACGCCCTTGGCCTTCTTTTCCTAGGGAGCACAGGGCAGTCCACAGTTTCCCTTCTGGCCTGCTTTTGGATATGAAGAAAAATACAGCTTAGAGAGAGAATTTGCCCACCCCTTCCTCAGTCTAACTGAAGCACCTGAAATATGCAAGATCTAATGAAATGAATGTTTAAAGGGCATTGAAAGGTGAAATTAGAGGTATATTTGCAATTTCTAGAAAGATTTCTTAATCACTCATCATTAACTGCAGTTATCACACTAATCTCTAATAGTGTGAACCAGTAAGGATATGGACCAAGGCCAAGCAAATAGGTAGATTCAAAAAGCAAAGACTCATTAAAATTAAGAAGTAATATGTTAAGCAGTAAGCAACAAAACTATACTATATGATAAAAAGCAACAGAAGTCAAATCTGACAACTAAAGATTCTCAAAGTAAATTCTGAACTTTTTGAAAATGTATGAAAAAAGTAAGCATGAAATAATGAAAGTATCTTTCAAAGTATATTATTTCAAAACTTGTTAATAAATTTAAAGTTATTATCAATTTCATGGGCTAAGTTGTATAATAATTAATTAGCTTCATAGAGAAGGATCAGTGCCTATTAAGATGTACCTGAAGCAGCAGCAGTATTCATGACATTCTTGTCTCCTAAGACTGGTAAAGTGTATGCCTTTTTTATGTGATTAAAATTATTGGTTTAAAGGCAGGAGTCATAGACGTTAATTGGAATTATTATGATAGATACTGTACAAGCATATATAAATTTTATATGATCTATGTCTGAAAGCATTCACACTCTAAATGAAAGGAAAAACAAAGTGATTGTAAAATAAACAAGGGAAAAATGAGAAAGACAAAGAGTCCAATAATAAACCTGTATGCTTATAAAATAGTGATTATACATGTAAATAATATATTCTGTATCCCTTAATATGCATACTGGTATTTACTAAAGTCAGCTGCTTATGTTATTGTTGAAATGCAAATTGATGTTCACAGTAAAAAGTGAACAGTCTCTATCTGCTGTTACTTAGGACGCTCTCAGAACTGCAGGTTTCAGTAAACCTGCGTTATGTTGGAAGGGAATGCACTACAGGGTACAATGTTAAAAAAATGGCTAAAAGTAACTCTCTAATCATTATAGATAAGCTTATACAGATACAAGTATACATAAAATTATAGAATCAGATCAGGCTATTAACTAGGACACATATACACGAGATAAGGTATTTAAGTACATTAAGCAGATTCAAATACCCAAGTTAAATTAACATGCAGAAATTATGCACCAATATTTGAAAGTGTTTTAAATGTTATTAATGAAGCCTGGAAGATAATTATGTTAGGAAACCAGTAGCATTAAATGAAAATAATTCTGGGTAAAAGAACAAAATTCATCAAAAAATTTAATAAATGAATGAAAGAGTATAGATAAGAATCCAACTCAATTAGAGTCCATGGCCCCAAACCAGCAAACCATTTAGAGTGTAAGTTTAGTTGTATCAAAGTTAACAGACTGCATATGTCTGAAGATAAGCATCTGCCTAAGGAGTTTTCTACATAAGGGCCTATGGATTTTGAGCAACTACACTAAGAAACAACAGATTTGCATTGCAATAACTATATATAAAACTATATATAATAAAAATACTATCTTTCAAAAGAAAGTGTACTCTATAGTGAAATACAGACACTTATGTTTCTATCACTGTTTCATGTAGTGTGATCTGGAAAATTTTCTAGGAAGGTAAATAAGAGAGAACTGATTTCTAATCTGAAAAAGAAAAAAGATGATGAATTTTGCAATCTTTTTTCACAATTTATGTCTGTTAGTAACAGATACAGCCATTGAAACAAATCTTTCCATGAGCGTTGAATTAAATCTAAACATCACGAATGTGACAGCATTTGATTTTTGCTTCAGTTTTTTAGAATAGAAGAAAAATCCTAAACAAAAAAGTGATTAAATAAGTCTTTTGGAATAGCTGAAAGACCACTAGCATCAGATCTGGATATCAGTAGTGATCTCCACTGAGAATCAGAGATATGTTATATTGGTAATTATGTTTTACATTCAAGACACAGAGAACGAATAATGTCTTTAGGAGTAGATGTATCTGTATGTGATAGCTGACATTCCCTCACTCCAGAATCAGCAATTGGTGACTGATTCTTCTTTAGACTTGGCTTTAATAAGAAGAAAAACTTTACAGAAAAAGGTTTTGTAAAAATAACCTTGAATAATTATAACTACATAATATAAAATACTCCTGCAAACAAAATACTCCTCAACAGTCATACCTGAGAAGAGAGAATTTAGTATTGAAAAAAGTGCAATTAAAAACCCAAAGACTAGACTGTGCTGTTGCTCTGGAATTTTAAGTCAAAGATGAAATAAAAAACCCAGAAACTGTCTTCCAGCTAAGAGGAAACCCTATTAGAGAGTGGTTGCGGGCAGGACTAGATGAATGGTAACAGATAGGTATATGTACATATACAGCCTTTTGGGAGCATAAGAACTGAAAATCTGAATGCATTAGACAAACTACATTTTTTGTGTTTTCTAGTACTACTTAGGAATATAATTTAATGTTATATTGCAAATTTCAATTCAACTTAATTATTTTTTTCTTTTAGCAATGCAAGAAAAGCAAACAAATGAAATGCTAAATACACCTAGCAGCTTGGTGGCTGTTGTGGGTGGAGTCAGGATTTGATCCATAAAGGAGAAGGCCGTTGTGGTGGATGTCTTCTCTTTTTATAAAGGCCCAGTATCTAGACCAGAAACGTACCTACAAGCATTCCAGTCTCTTCTCATTCTGAGGAGTTTCAAACCATGAGGTTTTAGCTCTCGGGAAGTGCTCCAAACATTAAATTTTGATGGTAGCAACAGATAACATTTAGATATGTTCTCAATTCAGCCACTTTCTAAAGAAGCAGAGCTAAAGTCCCAAGATTGCAAAGATGGCCCAATCATGGGATTAGATAACTAAGCTTCCTCTTTTGCTCTTTTTTTTTTTCCATATCTGAATAAGTAGTTCTTACATCAGGCAATTTATGACATATGAGGACATCTACATGGGAGAAAGAAGCAGGGAACATGTAGCTTTCCCATTATATCATGAAAGTGCCTTCTAAAACATGGATACTATTGGCTTAACTCCAGTATAGACTACTTTACTCTAATACACACTGAAAGAGATTCCAGGAGCTAATATAGATTTTTCTGATTTGCATGGTATCAGACTTAGCTTTTCCACAGCCATGATTTGAAAGTATACCAAAACGTTTATTACTTTGTTATGTTTTTCATTTCATTAAAAGTATATGAACGGAACTCATTCACAGAAAATGTACACAGCAGATGACTCCCCGGAAAGAACTATCTCCACACGGAAGAAAGCTGTACATATGATTTAGGTTATTTGTGGGACACAGTTTAGGTAGCTAACTGTTATACCTTTAAAGGAATATGCATCCTATTAAACATGATTCTATTCAGTTACATTTTTGATAATCTAGCCTCGTTGCATATTAGCTTAGCATACTTGCAAAAATGATGGACAGATAGGCTTAGGCAATGATGTTCTCTGTATACCCACATGTATGTATCAGAGACAGCATGGAAATGTTAGTTCAAATATTCAGCTCATGTGCAGTTAAGAATGCCTCCAGGAAGGACACCACAAGGAAAGGTCCTTTCTTTCCTTCCTTCTATGACAAAGGATAACATGAGAGATGACAGTGAATTAACACAAGTGACAAAGTGCACTTTCAGATAAAGTTTTTGCTGCATATCTGTGAAATAACAGCTAGATCAGTCACCCGGGTAATGTTGTCAGTGAGAATCCAGTTAAGGTGTTAATTTTTCTCATGGTGATCTATGTGGTTAGGGGACTGGATGCGGTTCTTGGATGTGGCAGCTCTTTTTTTTTTTTTTTTTCTTTTTTTTTTTACAGATGGTGGTCGAGATAAGGAAATACACTGTCATGATGTAATTCCAGAGGATGTATGTAATCAGAAGTGCCAGTTCATGCCTCACAAAAGTAACTTAGTAACTTTCTAACAGGTAATTCTACTGAGATTCTCTCCTGCGAAAGTACTGTTTGTCTACACAGCCGATACTCAATTGATGACTTTGCAAAGTGCTTGGGACAGGGTATGACTGGCACCGTATCAGTCTTTAATTAGAAATTATTCCGTTCTACTCTAAGAATGTTCCTCTGCAGCAAGATGAATCAAGAAATAAGTATGCGGACACTCATATGAAATCAAGTATATATCTACTATTCTCAGTTTTAATAACCCTATTAGTTCATGTATCAAATACATTGTGCTAAACTTTTTTTTGCTTAAGAACAAGAACACTTTTGCTGTTACAGTAAGTTCTTATTTATGCAGCATCTAAGAAGACTATCATATTTATCTCAACAATGGAAAATGTTTTTAAAATAGAGTGAATATAGCTTTCAAGTAAAACCGACCACAGTCCTTTTGTCCCAGGTTTCCATAACCAGGTTTTAAGATTAGTTTTAGCTTCTTTAATTGTAATTGAGGAAGAAGAAATCATTTCAGAAAAACAAACGGAAACATAGCTTCGTAAAACGTTTATTTCCTGGGTATTGTAACTCAAACAGACCGCTAGTTCAGCAGGTGTGAAATTCCAGTTTAAGTAGAAGCTACTCTAATTTCACAGTCGAATTGCGGAGTTGCCACAGAGTCCCCATTGAGTAAATTTCACATTTGCATGCATTCAAGGTCATTACTGAAGGTGATCAAAATGAGACTCGACACCTCCATTTATTTATTGCCAGGAAGTGGGTCTGAAATTTGCACCGACTCTAATCACGCTGATTCCACGTCTAAGTCAAGGTTATTGCAGCCTTGTCGTGCCTTGTCAAAGAATTCCCAATTCTAAAACACTATTTTTCAATCATTCTCATCTTTGATCAGATTTCAAGCTCAGTAATTCTGACAGAGATACTACACAATCTGCTTGTACATCGCTTCACCAATTAACATTTTTTTCTCTCATCAGAATAAAATATCTTTTTCTTTCCTTTATTATATTCCTGAACATTTCCTTCAATGATGCATTTCACCATCTTGACCCAGTGAAAGACTTAAAAAAAGACTTAAGACTTAAAATATATACATACATGTGTCTGTGTGTATACAAATCTATACCTATATACATATACTTGCACACATATACAGTTGTGCATATATATATATTCATAAAACACATACATGCATATATGCACACAGAAATAAGGGAGAATTTAAATTCTGTATCCAGATAGTTAGTGTGACAACTAACAGAAATTTCAATAACCATTACAGTAAACACCACACAACAAGAATGAAAACTATCCAAATACTGACATGTACTGAAAATATTATTGATTCATTACGTTTAAAACATTGAATGAAATGAAAGAAAGGGAAAAATAATTCTGCTCAGTTTTTAAAGTAATATCTTGAATTTTTTTAAAAAAAAATCTTCTTAGAAAAAAACGTTATGTTTAATCTCATTTTGATTAGCATAAAAAATAAGAAAACCTCACAGGTCTATTGACAGTTCATATGAAAGGGAATGTTTTATCTCCATTACACAGATGAGAAAATTTATGCACCTAAGTATTACGACACTTATTTAAAATGACACACAGACTGAGAAGTGCTGAGAAACCCCCAAGGACTTATTTGTCCAATATCCTTACTTTTAGTATTATGTGAGCATATCTATTGTTTCTTTCAAAGCTTGGTCAAGCCCCACAACTCATTCATTTTATTTCTTCTCTAGTATCCTGATACAGCACTATCGCAGTCTATGCATTTTTTTACTCTAATTGTGCATTTCTGGAGACTTGAGTTTGAACTTGTGGAATGCGCTTAACTTATTCCATTATCACATGTATCTATTAGGAAACAAATTAATGAAGTTAGACTAAATCATGAAGTCAAATACCTTTATTTTTAAGAACCAGCTGTATATTCTTGGATTAGCTTCTATGGTTTGATAATTTTAAAATAGACTAGAGAGGCAACAACTATCAACTGATTTCCTATCACTCATTAAAAAGTTTTCTTTTGAGCTGAAAAATAAGCAGTAAATCGGTAAGTGTGAAATCAATTCCCTTTTACTGTTAGCAATTCTAAGATAAACACTTGTAATACACTTGGAAGGTACAGTACATTGCTAACTTTTGATCCTTGTACTCTCCGTACTGCATTATATGTCAAAGTTATCAATCAGAGTTTACCTAATTCACTGACCTATTTTTCTCCTGAAGAAAATTAAGTTTAAATGTCACTATAAGGAAGTATAATGAAGAACATCAATGACTAGCCATTTGGTCACTGCATTTTTACAAATTGGTCTTTCACCAAGCTTTTTGCTGAACTTAATATACTGTATTATGTTCTTCGTGTTATGCATTTAACATCAACAAGATCTTTACTAGGTATGCAGAAATATATAATCACTGCAGTATCTGACTTTTAAAGATCTGAAGTTTATTCTCACATATACCTATAAGTCAAAGAAGTATTACCATCCAACTTTACCAAATAACTGAAAAGAGAAAAGTAGTACTGCATGAACTGAAATAAGCTGGCCGCACAAGCACTGCATATACAAGCCAAGAATATTCACCACTGAATGCTTTACCCACAATCATTTACTAACGCTTCCTTCCGGGAGTGACTACCCATGCATCAAGATAGAAGCATTCTGTAATACTTCCAGTAATAGGGGAAACGTTTCTTCAGTGTAATGTACTTTTTACACTTGTTTTAAATAAACTTTTTTATTGTTACTTAAAACTAATAAATCATTTTCACCTCAAAACATTTTGAAATAGTGTCTTAATAATTAAAACCATTGGACAAAAATTCACAATCCCTTCTGGTTTCAGTCATTTCAGAAGAACACTCCAAAGACCTGTTACCTTGGCCTTCGTTTTAACCATTTTAACATAACCTACTTCTCCTGACTGTAGAACAGCACACCTATTTTGCAGAAGGGGATTTCCAGCTATAAAGCACAGAGGAGCATCCCAATCACTCTCTGTTCCCTTTCTAGTCTCCCCGCAGTAATGCTCGTTTAAAAAAATGGTTCAGAAACTGTTCTTCATGTTGTCCCTTTCTTGAGGGCCTCTATGAAAATATTTATCAGATGCATCATCATATGCTAACTCTGAAATATTTTTTCATTACTGTCGTCTTGCTCTAATATGAAGAGATTAAATACAATAAAATAGAACACAAGCAGGAAATCATTCATGCTATTGACATGTCAGAATGAATCATACTGAAACCTCTGTAAAATTTACTTAAAATTTACACTATTTACATGAAAGGTTTTTTAATCAGAAAACTACTCAGTTGCATTTTTGCCTTCTTTTTTCAGCAATACTAAAAGAAAAAGAAACAATGGCTTTTTAAGCATTAGTTTATGATGTTGCTATCTCAAGTTATTATGGGACTAATTTGCTCAGAAGACAATGGAGCTTTTTCTCGTGTAATGCTGCCTTTCCATGGCTATACCAATGTTGACAGCATGACAGATGACACAGATGCACAGAAATCTGCTAAATCCCACCTTTAATACAAGATCTAAGGTGTTAGCATTTTGAACCCATAGAGATTAGCAGATGTGAGTGAACCACCATGTAACTGGCTCACTCACACGTCCAACCAGTGCTTGATTTACTGATGTTCACCTATTGGTATGGTAATGAATTTAAACAGAAAACCCTGTCAGAAATCTACAGTGCTTCTACTCATGTGAGCCAAGAGCTCATATATGCTGGTATCAGCTTTTAGAGACTGTAGAGCTTTTAGAGACTGATTTGAGGGTGTTATTCTAGATAGTTTTTCTTTTACTTTTGAAAAATGTAGAAGTTGCAATGGTAGTTCTATGTTCATACCAGATCTGTGCAGTAGTGGTTCATATGTTAGAACAAATCAGAGCTGTATCAGCTGTGATCATGTATTTGTGTATTTGCTCTCAGCATACAATACAATACAATAATAGTCTTGGCTTTATGCCCACTGCTGCAGCTAAAAATCTACTGGAATGAATTTGTCTGTCAGGTTAAGTTTACCCGGTTATTGCTTTGCTTCATCTGGCAATGCCATTCTGATCCGGTGACCAGTAACCTACAGACAGAATCACCCTCATGCAGCTGTTTTCTGACTTATGCTGGGAGCTAACATTAACATTGATCTCTAAATGGTATTATTTAGGCTTTTGATGAATATTAGATGTTTCTAAAGTTTAAATGTCTTCTTTTAGGAATCAGATATGATTAAATAATGATATGAAGTCATTTATACAATCTTTGCAAGATTCATGATTCTTCTGTGGCTGTAACAGTGAATTAAACAGGCCACTGAGGTCATTTAGCATGACACAATCCATGTCTATGCTGGTAGACTTCAAAAGAAGGAGCTGCATTGAAACTGCTGGGAATGTTCTCTGGCCTATGTTAACTCCTGAATCATGTCTGGGAATTGCTTGGGATGCTGGCTGACCCATGCTAAAACCCCATGTTAGGGACTGTTCCACTTACTTATCAGCGTAGGCTGCCAAGTTTCAGTGGCCAGGAATGTTCCCTTTCTAACTCTTAATTTAGTAGCACAGGCATAACCTTACAAATATACTTTACGGTACTACCATTAAGTGAAGCGAAAATTTTCAGATATGACAAGTTTTTGTACTTCCATTTCAGGGTATCTAGTTTGTAAAACCCTAAACTGAGCTTTGACTTTCAGAAAGAACATTCTCCCCTACAAACATCATGTACTTAATGATTTCTCAGGGTAGCACTCTCCCATCAGTCCTGAAAATCATTCTGGAAATTGTCATGCAGCTAGTACATATGTTTTAAATGGTAAGCCTTTCGAGGGGTGTCTTCGCTTTAACTTTAGAGTGCAATCAGGCTCTTAAATTCTTATCTTTAAGGGACGGTCAACTTTTCATAATTACTAAGCACTCTTCAGTTTGCAATAACTCCAGAATGCTTTTGATTATGATCCCAATTCAATTATTGCACTGTACAAATAACATATCCTTAGAATATATTAGCATCTTTTAGCATTCCAACTAGTAAGTATTTATTGTGATATTTTGGAAGTCTTCTCCTATTACACAAAACCCCCCAAAAGCAAAGGAAAGAACTAAATCGAACACCAGTCGAAAAATACAAAAGCTTTAAATGCCTAGATGTTATAAAATTGCCTTTTACAAAACTCCGTATGAGAACTTGGTCCTGAATTATATGTGCTATTCTGAATTACCACTATATCCCTGCTTAAAAGTATAAGACATAAAATTGTGAATACATTGTCCTCCTTTGTAGAATATATTGTGGATAATTATAAACTGACTTCTGAAGTCCTAACAACTTACTTATTTTCTCAGACTGAAACAGATTTGTGTTGCATTAATTTTATGACAGAAAGATGATAAATATACTTAGGATGTATTAACATTTAATGATTAGACAGTAAATATACCTTTCTAATGCAAACAACAGTTTTACCTTGTGATTTTATCTACCTGTTACTCTGAGATGTTTTTGTGCAGGGAGTAATTTTAACTTGCATTCTAGGCTACAAAATGCAATATACAGAAGTGTATCAAGGAAACTACTTGTTAAAAAATACACAAAAATAAACTTAATCTGTCACAGCTAGCGAGTGAGCAAATGGCAGCTGTGTAATGGATTTATAGAATTCTGTCTTGTTTAAAAACTCATTGTTATGAAAGTCTAATGCAAATGTCCACCTGCATGAGCCTATTTTTATCTTGTCTGAAACAACTGTTGGTTTCTAAAAATTCTTTTTTATTGCTTTGTTTTGTAGTTTGTGTTTTTTTCTGCTGGTGAACATGAATTTGTTTCTAGAGAACTTCTCTTTCCTCATTTTCATTGAGGAATAAGCTACCATACCTTTTTGAAGAACCTGCCTCAAGGTAACTAGTGCAGCCATAGCACAGGATAACCACAGTACCCCAAGTTCCTCACTACTTTTTTATCTTCATAGCATTCCTGTCAGGAAGTACAGTATTAGCCCTGCTTTTCAGATGTGAAAGTCAAACACAGATATCTACCCAATAAAAGAGTTCAGGACCTATATCAAGATGGTTGGATAGAACTAAGGTGAGTGAAATTTGATCTTCTTTTCTTCTAAGACTGGAAGAAATAAAGTTCCTTCTGTATTTGTCTTTAAAGTTCTCCTGGGTGTTCAGAATTATGCTCTGAAAAAGCTCTGAACTGGTTAGATTGGCAAGTCAATGGAATTCAGTTTAACTCACAAGGACACCTCAGTCAGGTTCAAGATATGAGCTTGTTTTATGCAAGAATATTTGCTAGAGACAAACACATACCAACCGGTGCTAGTAATCCTGCTGTCTGTCCTGCTTCTATGAAGGACACTATTGCTTGTAGCAGGAATGTCTCACCTGGTCACAAATTAGTTTCAGAACCAATGTTGTTTCAGTCCCGCCCCATGATGATTCATTATAAAAATATCTTCCAAAATCAAAACTATAGAGTATTATTAAACTATGCATATTCATACCTTCTTTAAAATAATAAAATAGAACTATAAGATAATATATGCCATATTACATAATATTGTGGGAAATTCTACATTCTGTAAATGACTATTTAGATACATCATAAACAGCTACAGAGATTAGACACCACAGGTGACTTATATTGTTGCTGAGCTATGCTATGCAGTCGAGAAAAACTGTCTAGTCTTCTATGGGTAGAATGAATACCATCCATGTGAAAAGGGCCCTTACTACATGATATTAATTCAGGTTATCAGTCATATCTTTTTTTTTTCACTTCGTACAATGTGAAGAAAAAAAAAGTTATTTTTGTGCTATTTTAAGTGATCTCATGAACAACTTTTTATCCCACCCACTCCAACCTCACTTTTTTTGTTCCGTAAACAAGGACTACACGACATTAACATATATATTTACATGTAAGCTGGTTATATACACTTTAAATCTGCTAAGAACATTCCTGGCATATCTGAAAAGTGTGTCACATGAACAACTCAAATAAAATCAAGAAACTAAGCTTTGCTTAAAACAGGTGTGTAACTGCACACTTAACTAGAAATAGCGGTGGAAGAGAAGAGACATTTAGGGTAACTAGAGACATTTCCATTTTTTTAATTTTGTAATAGGGAGAAGGAGAAATGCGAAATAAATGTATTGCCTTTATAATTCTATTCTTGGCAGTTTGCACTAGCTCAGAAGACTTTTCAGACTACCAAGTTGCAAACTACAGACCTGCAATTCCCACCTTAATAATTACAGCCTATGTAGTAGATAAAGGAAACAGTCAGTTCCCATACTGAGAAGCAGATGTTATATTCTTTGCTTGTGGCTCATTTCTGCTTCGACTGAAGTCGAAAGTGAAATATCTATTGACTTCAGTTGTGCAGGATCAAATGCAAAGTGCATGGGTTAATATAAATGCAAACTAGAATTAGTATAGAAATGGGAGACATAAACGCAATGAAGAGAGAACTCAAAGGAATCTGCAGGGTGAGGCCCAGAAAGGTTAACCTTATATAACTTCTCAAGGAAGCCTGAGTTCTCAGAACCACTGAGGGAGGCTGTGCTTCTGAAAAGCACAGAAATTATTTTGGTGCCTGGTAATGATAAGAGTTCACATTTGAGCATGTTGTTTTTAATCTTTGCTTTAATGAATTTTGATTTTTGAAGCATTCCATTTGGTAGAGAAGAAAGGGGGGAAAAATTAGGTAATATGTTGGCCAAACATCACCAGCCAAGGTAGACTTAGCAATTTCGAGAACCTGTGTTATAGAGATATCACTATAAACACACACCCTCTGACAAATATTACATATATTATTTCATAGCATGAGAAAAAAAAACAATACTATCATAAAACTGCATTATTTTTAAGTCTAAACCGAGATCTTTGTATTTACCTGAGCAGATGAAAGAAAAAAGCCATACTGTAAATAAACAGGGAGGTTGTTTAATATGTATCTTGCCTAAAATCCTATCTTTAAATATAAACAAGTCTATCAAGGTCTACCTAGTTCCTGTCTCTAACAGAGGCTAATGCGAGTAAAAGAGTGCATTATCATGGCAAGAGTATAATGAAGAGTATAACGCTATTTCCTTAATATGCTTTCCTTATATCTAGCAATTATGAAGTCACAGGCTTCAAGATACAGATGCTCTGCTTTGTAGGTAATAGCCCTTTGACTTCCATTAATTTGTCCAATCAACTTTTGAAATGAGCCCTTGTGATAAGGTATTCTACAGTCTGACTAAATGTTATACAAAAAAAAGTACAAGTTCATTTGTTTTTTTTTTTTTTGTTTTGGCTGAATGTTTTTTTTTGGCACACCTGTCTCCTGTGAAGCTTACTGGATGTTCCCTAGTTCTTAAATCCGGAAAGCCAGCGGACAGTCTTCCCAAACTCAGTTTCTCCATGCCATTCATGGTTTTGTAAATCTCCATCTACTTTTAGCCATCTCTTTTCAGGCCTGAAGACTCCTAATCTGGGTTAGTCTACCGTGCAATCATATCTACTGTTTTCCTCCAGACTTCTTCCAGTCCCGCTACATGCTTTTATGATGACAGGACTGAACTTCAGACAGTATTAAAAATGTTACTACGCTAGAGAGCTTTATATATATATATATATATATATATATATATATAAAATAATGTTCTTTCTTTGTCTTGTTCTATATGCCTTTCCTAATGATTTCTAAAATTTGATTTGCCTTTTTTTCCTACTGCAATTGAGCATTGAACTGACACTTTCATAGAACTATCTATCATAGCTCCAAGAGCTCATTTCCATGTGATGAGACTTAGCTAGGAATCCATCATTACATATGTAAAGTTAAGACTGTTTATTTCCCACGTGCATCACTTCACGTTTATCTAAACTGCACTTCATCTGCTATTTTATTGCAGTCACCTAACATGGTAATATCTTTTTTCAGTTAATCATAGTCAGCCTTTATCCTTACTCCTTGAAATCTTTGTATCATCAGTAAATTCTGTCTACTCATACACACGCCCTTTTTTCAAAGTATTAACGAAAACGTTTAACAACCCAGACTCGTGTAACTCTGCTTGTGACCTCCTTCCTCTCTCAGAAAGGACTATTAATTCCTATCTTCTGCTTTCTGACTGACTTGTGTCTGCTCGGAGGCAAAAATTCTGTCTGTCTTTTTCAGCTCTTCCTCTTCCCCTTCCTTCTTTCCTTTGCACAAATCCTCAACATCATCATATGATATGCTACACTGTTGTCCAGATGCACTTCTACAGTTAAACACAAACCAAATCTACAGCTGAAATGAGTGACTTCTGGGTAGAAGGAGTGTTCTGCTGATACTGCTCACACAGAAATATATTAAAAACCTCTAACTCTCTGAATGCAAATGAACAGATTCCACTAAATACAGTTTCTCAAAACTCTTATAAAAATATATATTTTATGTCCGTCAGTTGAATACATAGAAAGGAAATCCCTATGTCAGAATTAGCGAGCCTGAAAAAGATTGGCAGCAGGTGCAATCCATTATTATGTTAAAGATTTGGGATATTTATTCCATGAAGAGCTGAAGTGTCGTCAATGCAAATTACACTTTTTTCCCCTCCCTCAATGCCTTGCCAATTCCTTAAAAAGAGTTACAATTAATGTCAAGCATATTCTATCTCTATATTTTTTGAAAGTGACCAACTCCAGCTTCAATAAATGTTTATTAAAACTACTTTGAATAGTTTCAGAACAGAATTCAAGTGTATGCAAATAGACATAAATAATATGATTGACCGTTTCATCATAGTATGCTGACAATATTAATCTACTAAAAAACTGATTTTCCCTCTTTGGCTTTTACTTGGATAGTCACAAGTCCTTCCATTTACAGTAAGTGCTATGGAGAAAAAATTCTATTCCCCTGCCCAGACACCGACTCGAACAATAGAATGCAGATACCTGGGGCTTCTCAGCCAGTAATTGCTATCTGCAAGTGAGTAGGGAGTAAGCAGAAAGACAGTTTGCTTCCTCGCTAAGTAGCCAATTTAATTAGCTTAAATGTACTGCAAGAATTAAACTGCTTCATGAGAATATGCAAAGTATTACACTGCTACTCCCATCTTTTTTCCTTTCTTCTCCTCTCAGTTGCCTCCTTCTCACCTCTCTAGGAACTAGAATCAGGAGAAAGGGTACAACCGAGCTGCGGTGCTCTTCTCTTTTTCACTATCGGATCAGTAAAGCTCTACACTTGTACAATCCAGCTGTTTCCAGATGTTAACTCTAATACCAATGCACATCCACATGCATGTACCAGTTTGTTGACATAAATAAGCTTTGGACTAGGCTGACACATATCCATCCTGCTCTGTAAGGTGAATTAAAAAGAAAAAAAATTTCACTTTGAATGTTAAAATATTCATTTTTGACTTATCTGAGCACACCCTTTATTTCTGGTAAATGTAACATATACTTCCAAAATTCATTAAACCTATTTTTATTGCTTTTCACAAATATTTCTCCATATGTATGAATAGGTTTTGGATGCCATTTTGTAAATACTTTATTGAAGTATCATCCTTATACTTTCCCCAGCTTGCTATGCAGAAGTCATGGAAAACAGGAAGTGCTGAACTGACATTTAACACTTCATTTCAAACAATCTGCTGTGACATCTTATATATGTGTCTTACATTTGTAGAAAGAAAGAGGAATTAAGCATCCCAGCAATTTTAAGAATTTTCTGCATGTTCTGTCCACAGTGATTTTGAAAATCTCACTACACTCTCAAAAAAATACTTAAAACCTTTTTGGTTATCAGCTGTTTTCTTGCTACTCTCTTAATTACATTTTGTTAGCAATCTTTCATGGCTCCCTAACTCTACAGCTATATAGTAGCAGTCTGGATCACCGAAGTTACATAAACCGAGTAAGAACACAGAGAATGCAAGAGTCTAAGTGCAAATATTCTTATGATGATCAAACTTTCTCCTCTGTGCATAAACTATCAATGGAAATAGAACAAGCAGCAACATAAATATATATTAAACACAGCTATGTGAAATCTGAAATAGTGATACAAAGATTAACTTTAAAAATTATAATAAAATCTGCAACACAATGTACATATATCTGACAACATGACCGAAAAGCAGTAAAAGAAACTTCTTCCCATTCACAGACACGTCCTGAGTCTTGTAAGGGAGTATATGCATCTTTCACTCGAGATCTCCTTTTAAGTTATAGAATTAAAAGGAAAAGATGAAAAAGCCTATCTCATCAGCCTTTCCGCACCCTGTATGTTAAAGTGGGCACAGTAGGTAAACTGAAAGATGCAGAATTTCATCCAATTAATTTCACAGCTTGAATAAAAGAAAGTGGGTCAGGGTGGCAGAGTAGTAAGTCTGTAGTCTTTCTATTTATGTTAATGAACAAATAAGATGGACTGAGATAATTCAGTACTTCACAATACAACCAGCTCCCCAACCTCTTGTACATGTTTCCTTTTATTAAATATATGGATTAACCACCAGTGAGATATCATTATCTTTATGATAAATTACAGTCCTGTTTTGAAAAGATTGTATGGGACAAATGATTGTATTTTCATAGACAACCTAATCAGTTGCTATTTTAACATTATACATATATATATCAGTACAGGTTTTTGTTTTTGTTTTTTTTTACTATCATAAATACTATAGAAATTTTTTCTGACACTACAAACTACATTATCATGCTGGTTCACAAAAAAGTCATGATCCATTAAGGTGGAGCCAGTCTGACCCTCTTTACATTGGTACATAGAGAATGTGAATGGAAATAAGATTGAAAAGAGAGGGTCAGGCTGGATATATGGAGACTTTCAACCATGGGGACAGTCAAGCAATGAAACAGGCTGCACAGCCAGAGAGGTTGTGCAATCTCAGTCCTTGGAAGTTTTCAGAACTGGACTGGATAAAGCCCTGAATAACCTGGTTTGACCTCATAGCTGACCATGCTACAAGGTTGGACTAGGGACCTCCTGACGTCCCTTCCAGTCTGAACCATCCTATAAGCCTATGACATTCCATACTGTCTACAAGTTGGTTACAGGAGCGTGCTCACATCTGGAGCAAAACCTTCATTTCATTTCACAAGATAGCTGAGGTTTTAGGTGGCAAGTTGTGCACATGCATGTGCGCGCGCACACACAGCGTACTTTCATAGTTCCTGGTGCAACCGGTGCATTCCAAGGACGCCCTTCAGCCTCTCAAGGTGCACATGGCTCTTTGACCACGAGCATGAGCGCAGGTTTGAACAGTGCTACCAAAGACCGCATAGATGTAGTCTACATGCACTGAACTGGAATTGTGGAATACAGTTTTTCAGATTTAGTCCAGTTTGCAGCCTGTATGCATGATTCAACTTGTCAAGGATAAGGAAGGATCATGCCAACCTTGACAACAAATAATGGCATGAATGAAAGAAAATGTGAGCATTTCAGATCAGTGTCATCTAATCCATTTGAAATAAAACAGCATGAAATAAAACAGCAGAGCAAGCACCTCCTTGCTCTGGGTCAGATCATTACATCCCTGATACTGCGGCTCCATGACATCTCTAAGAAATGAATGTAAACACTGCAATGACAGTAGCTTCATCTGATTTCTTGTACTCTACTATATGAATTCCTTTTTCACTTACACTTTTGTAAAGACTATCATAACACGTTTAAGCTTTAGTGTTTGCAAATACATTATAATTTGCTTAGAAGTATACAATGGGTGCGATGTTCTGATTGATGTTACACATGTATTGAAATATAAAGGACTTAACCTGAACAGAAACACCATCTTTAAAAACCCTGTCATTTCACTATGTTTGGATACCTTCTGGGGAACAAATGTGAATATTAAGATAACATGAATAATGTATTAATATCTTGTGGAAGGAGATTTCCTTCTACATGCTGACTTCACACTGAGTCATCAGACTAAGAGAATACAAGCATAATAATAGTACATAATATTGTACCATGGATAACACTTATAAACATGCCAATTCTCTCCCAACTTTAGCCAGATAATGAGGAGTTTTATGGACTGGAATCAGTTATCTGACAATATGAGAAACATGCAGCATGATAGTATTAACAGGGATCATAATGGAACACATTCTGGATCCTCAGATTGGTGATAAAACATATTTTTTAAATGACTGTAGAGATTGTACCTCAGTAAACATTTTGAAAATGGACATACGAAAGAAATCAATGGTATTTCCTCACATTGTTAGGGATCTCTTTTCCATATCCAACTCTTTCTTCTTTTAGCCCGAGTGATTAATGTCGTTACTACGGTTCACTGCTGCCTTGTGTGAACCAACTTCCCGGTATCTTTCCATTTTATGCTGCTTCATCCACAACTGGAAAGTGCCAGGCTAAAAGACTGCTCTTCACTCTTTCTTGCCTCTTCCTTATCCCTTGCTGCATTTATGGGAAAGTAGGTGTAGAGAGTACTTTCTCCAGGATATACATAATTACACCTAGCAGCTCCTCAATTTGAACTTAGTTCATTTCACTGCTGCGTTCTACAGGCAGGAACAGGGTTCATCTCATAGCTCTGGTATCTTTTAGATTGAATTCTTTTCTGAGGTTTCCTCTCCTTTGAGTTTCAGAGTCTATTAAGAAATTTCAACTTATATAATTGCTATTTATGTGAAAAGTTCAGGAAATAGAGTTCCCAAACTCTGTCCCACAGCCACGTCCTGCTGAGTCACGCTCTGAAACCTGAAGCTATTTGTAGTTTCACCCTGATGACCTGACAGAAACTTAGCTGGTAGAAGTGGAATCCCACATTTAGTGAGGCTCTTCACAGCAGACGACTATTTCAACAACAGGCTTCACATGCATAATATTTTATACCTTTTTAAAGACATGCACTTATGCTCGGTTCTTATTTTACTCACTTTCTGGCCCATTCGTGGTCTTCATGTCTGTTGCTGTTCTTTCAAAAATACTACCCATATGAGAGCTAGAACAATATTTATTTGTGATTCAGAATAGATTTTTGAAAGGTTTGCTTGGCTATGAACTCCAAACATCTCCTTAACATGCACCTCCTTCTTGCATAGTTCTCTGAATGTAAAATAGTTGCCTGAGTTACTGATGCCTTTTGATGTAAAAGTATTAAAAGTATACAGTGACCTGTGAGAAAAACCTCAATGGCTGTCTGACATGTTTGAATTGTACTTTGTTAGCTAAAAAATCTCCCCGAGAGGCACGTTGGAGGTTAATTCATGTCACCATATATGTCACCGTTCAGTGCTGAATCCTTTAGTTAATGTTTTTTTTGCTTCATTTTTCTCTTAGAAAGTAAATGTATTATTCCTGGGGCTCCATATTTCTTTTCATTTTCTCTTGCCTTTGGGCTACAGTTCTAATTCTCATATTGGATCTATTCACTGGCCTCTAAATTTCCTTTTTGACAGCTTGTGAGCATGTGCCACAAATACTGCTATAAGGATACAAACTCCATCATTTCTTCATTCCTTACTTTCATCCTTTCTTCTCTGTCTTCTCTGGTATACCTCCATGCTCCCTTCCGCATTTTTGTAAAGTAATTTCACAAATGTATTTAGTAAACACCTCTCAGCTATTTATGTAGCTACTTCTCTCTCCTAAATAGTCATCCCCATAATACATTTATTTTGTGTTCTGTTTGTCCCTCCTAAGTTCAGAGAGCAGGACTTCACAATACAATTAATTTATTGTTCCTTTCAACGAATGTTACACTGAAAACAAGGACATGGTAATTTCACAGAATACAGGACACACCAACAACAGATGTTCTGCTCTTCAAAATCTACTCAGCCCATCATAAAACTTGATGTTACTTAATGGACCTTCTGCAGCTAGGCAAATTTCAGTCATACACAGCTCCATTAACAACAATCAGCAGAAGCACCATTCAGTACCCCAAAAGCAAAACTCAAAAAAATCAAAACCTTTACCAAAAAAAAATACCACTGAGAGATGATGGAATCGGCAGGTTGTCTGTAATGAAAAATAATCCATCTCCTTCCTTTCATGGCCAGCAGATTAACTGGGATCTTTGTTTCCTTACTGAAATATCTGAGTTTGAAATCTGATGACTCAGTTGTGCAATATAATTTTCAGAAATCAGTAATTTAAATTTTTTTTATTCTTAGGTATGGAAGCTTATTGTTATAGCAAGCATTTATACTTTATTACAGCCCTAACACTTAAGAGATTATATCTGAACTGTATTGTGGCAAAGAATCTTATATCTGTAAATTAGAGAGACTAACAACAGAGAAATAAAATCACTGTTGCAGATGTTTCTGTAATAAACGGTATCAGAGGCACCACAGTAATAGTATGTATATTTTTACTATGCCTGCACTGTCCGATAATAACAACTATTTCTGTAACTCACAGAGTGCGTGAAAGTGCAACAGCAATAAAATACTGAACTTACCAGGTTGAATCATTAATCATAAGATCAATTTATGGCAGTAACTTGTAAAGGATTGTGGCCTTCCTTGGTGCCATAATTCCAGAGATAAGCCACTGAATATTTGTAGACTCCACAGAAAAATAAATATTTTTAAACACTAATATGGAAAAAATTTCTAAAGTCCAGCTCATTTTAACAAGCCATTCTGGGTTTTACAAAGCATCACAAGCCTTTGATACTGCATGTAAGGAATCAAGAACAATTATGAGAATATATTCTAAAACTTTCCAAGTTAGGTTGGGAGTGTAGGATAAGAAAAAGAAAAAAAAAAAGGAAGGTTATCAATAAATTAAACAATATTGTGAGACTAAAATACCAATATGCAAAATTATGCAAATGTTATCTGTTGGTCCTATAAATTACGAGAACTAGGAGATGTTTGTAATGTTGGAATATGAAGGTTTACTTTCACTTTTATGAAACTAATAGAACGCCATTTGAATTTCAAGTAGCATTCAAAATGAAGTACTTCCCTGTGTATTTTCTCAATTTAAATTTAAATTAGTTCAATTAAACAGTTTTAAATTAGTTATTCTTTCCAATTACAATAAAAAAAAAAACCAAACATTTTTTCCCATACTTTATTTTTTGAAGTCCTTCCCTGGAGCAGCAGTCTTGACATGACTGAGCATACTCTGTACCTAATTTTGTCTGGTTTTTTTAATAATTTTAAAACAGCTTATATTTTGAGCTGTAATTTCATTTATCAATTCTAATTGCCATTTGAAAGCAAAAGATTCTCATTATCTCCTCCAACTACCTTGGAGAAAAAAAATTACATTGGCAATGGCAGAAATTTTAACAGCAAAGGTCACTTCCGCAGCGTTCTGTTCTTCTGTCCTCTGTCCATGAAACACTAAAAATCATGATCTCATATACATCACATTCAAATCATACCAACATTACTTCTGAGAAAAAGCTATCATACCTGACTCTCCAGTCTGCTCTTCCAAATCCCTATGCCACTTCCTTAGTTATAAGGACGTAATTAGTAGTTGTGGTGCTGTATCGTGAACAAATCATATTACTAATCTGGCTTATTCCATAACACCTCAAATAACTTATGCTGGAAAAACTGAAGCTCATGCAGGGACAAGTACGTAGGGCAAAAAATTCTTAAAATATAAATGCCACAGAGAAAAAAATACATGGAATCCTATCCTCAGGAAGGGTTGAATTGTTTTGGCAGAAGCAATCAAAGTACATTAACCTGAAGAAGGTTGAGTTTTCATACAGGCATCTGCATAGAGAATAAAGGATTTTACAACAGAAAGTACCAAGCAACTTTCAAAATAGACAGTGATTTTAACCTCAAAACTAAATTGAATCTAGGATGTTAAACATATATATATGGTGTGTGTGTGTGTGCATGTTTATAATTTAAACAGCAAATGATTCGAGTCAAAAAGTGAAACTCCCAGCATTTTGGAAATGACAAGACTATAGTTCCTTATAAAATTGTCATTTCTTTGTAATATTTTCCTCTGTGTATGCATTGCTGCAATCTTTATTCACATGGTAGAAAATCTCTTTCAATGCACAGGCTGAAAACTGCTCACTGAATATCTAAGCTGCAATGTTTCATTTTGTTGTCATTTTAAAAAACGTGAACCAATGCTTTATTTATAATCCAATGCAAAGTTTGGTAATAAATAATTTCCTCTGGTCGTTCCTACATCATTCCCTTAAACTACATTCTTAGGTTTTGGTTTTTTTTTTTTAATCCCAAGAAGAGGAGAAGAGTAGTCATAAAGAGAAATAGTTTGCAATTTAATCACCCTCTTTATACATAAATTCTGTGACAAAAATAGAATAAGGCAAATTAGTATTATACTCAGAGAGCCTGATAGCTGCAGAAGCTGGGGGAATCTGAGGTGTGTTAAAAAATTGTTTGATCCATATTGGAGCAAGCGATGTCAAGGCTGCTTCACAATTTTGGTATTACTTCTTATACAGCATAAATATCTCCTATCTCAATAGGAAATGAGAATGTAGTTATTAGCTTGGAGACTGTAGTTGGATTATTTGCTAAGAAGATTCTGCAGTATCTAGATGAGAAAAAAGGACTTGCCATATCTGATCTAATATTAGGTACTCACCAGGTATCATTATTGGCTCCTTATTTAGTCAACAGGAAGACACAGGTAGTCAAGGAATAATTCAACCCATTTTAACCTTGACTGCAGAGAGACCCTACCCTCAGGTGTCTCAGCTTAACATGTAAGTTGGCATGAATTCAGACCCTTAGGGTCTAGAAAAGGCAAGTTACAACATTCACATCTCCTAATTTATTTCCTTAGGCTTTATATATTGAGCTTTTATGTTTCCTGAGACTGGTTCACTGTCAGGTTCTGTGTCTGGATTTAAAACTCTAGGATTAATTTCAAGAAGCGGATTCTATACCTTTTTCCCCCTTCTGAGACCTGAGAGGCTCTGGCCCAGCTGCTGAGGCTTGTGACTCATGCTTCAAGCTTTTTTTTTTTTTTTTTTTTTTTTTTTAAATCAGTCTCTTTTGAGTCCTTACCCAGAACACACGAATATAATAAAGACCTCACAAAGAGTTTTGAAATTCCTCCTTATTTTTGACAGCGCAAGGTCAAAACAGTGCAGTGAAATATATTATGCAATCCCACAGCCTCACTTACTTTTGAAAATATGAAGTTGTTCTAATGGGTCTCAAATACTTTCCTTCTCTGTACTAGAGCTACAAGCCTTCTGTATAATTTGGAGTTGCTATCCACAATAGGTAGGGAAAGACACTTTTTCCTGTAATAAAGCATCCTGTAATAGTCATCTCATCAACTTGACAATGGAAAAGGCTTCACATTTAAAATCTGATGAAATCTTCTTTGCTACATATAAATTAGTGGATCTAGCATTTCTTCACTCTGATCCATACTTCAGTCAAGCACCAAGGGTCTTTACTCTAGGCTTTAGTTTTCCTAGAAAGAAAGCAGGAAACACAGATTCATGAAGACAGGCACAGTATACTTTGTTTCTATCATTGATTTGGATAATTTCAGGACCAACACGTGCAAGATAAGCCAAAGTATACGCAATGCTTAGAGTGGAGGCAGCTCAGTTGTCAAAGAGAATTCACAGACACCAAGGATGGGATTTATCTGACAGAAGGTAAATCCAGACTCCTTTAGTGAAGGGAGAAAAACTGGCCACTGCAGAGAACAATCTCAAACACGCATACAGGACACATCAACTATGTCCTAAATTGCCTCTCCTTGCTGACTATAAAGCAATTAGAGCCTAAGTGATCAGCTCATATGCTCTCATTTACCGTACAGCATTAAGTTATCTGCATCCATGATGTTAGTTGGAAGGATGAAGAACACTAAGCCTCAGCACAGAACAAAAAAACCTACTTATCTGGTGGGAATTCAACAGGTCTGGTCAGCGTGTTGGAACCTTGCCGTAAGCTACAGAATAGAGCATAAAAAAGTTTGTATAAAGAAAATCAGCAGTTCTTAGCTTTTAGAAGGTGTTCACAAACTATCTTTACTCCTTTTGTAAATATTTGGGTATTTTAAAAGTTTGTTGACAAAAGTTACAGTGCTGTTAGGCTGCCATTTCTGAACAGTTACATTCAGAGTTTTGCGCAGAATAGCACCAAAGCTTAATCATGGGGAAATCCTATTTTTTCTCCAAAATACTGAAACTCAAGATTCAGGCCTGTGAAGCAACAGATATAGCAGGATATTAAAAAGTTTAAAAGGTCTCTATTTTATTAATATTGTCACAGCATGCTATACTCTCAAAGCATATGAACTTCAAAACTACTAAATACAGCTTTACCCCATTTAAGTAAGGTATTATTTCTTGCATCATAGAGTTGGAAAAAAATTGGGGCCTACCATCCAAAACCATCTAGAACATCCACCAGTTTTGTATAGATAAACTGAGAGATGTTAAGTCTTATTTTTCAGTCTTACTTAACATTCCAATTTTTTTGTGATGAAAATTTCAATTACATTTGATTCTAACAGCGAATGCTCAGAGCTGCTGGAAAATCCACCCTTGGGAGTAGAATTAGGCAGCCCATGAAACAAAGCGTGGACTACTAACGGCACCCTGTTAGTATTTTGTTTGAAGCCTCTTTTGCAGCAGCACTTTGGAAACCTATGGCAGACGCATGCATAGATTCCAGTTCTCTATGACAGCACAGTAAACAAGACAGACACTATAAAAATGGCAGTTTACGATGCTACCCTGACATGGTCTGGAAGCATTATGCACTGAAGGAAACAGGGAGACTATAGAAAAAGAAATCGCTCCATAAGCATTAAATCCAAAAGATTTAAGATTTATCTATCAGAATAAAGATTCTATATACTAGGCCCAGAATGGAGCAGTTTTACTCTAGATCTTCCTTCCATTTCAAAAAGTGTGGGAACATATATCCTTTTATCAATTATAACAATATACATGCAGTTACCATTTGTAAATGGTAGGCAAATACAGGCATTTGGTCCTTCCTGAAAACAGGACAGACTATTCAGTGTTTACTTCTAGTATCAATATTCTCTCCATCTCTCTGAATTAGCAAAATGGACTGTTCTGCAAATGCTGACCAAGGGATTTCACTTATTTTTTACAAGGTGACTGTAACTCCGACTGACTGGAGTTTCTGCAGTAACAGAAAGGCTAAATATTTTGAATCAGAACTCAAAGCCAGACTTGACACTGACTGAATATCTTCATAAGCTATAACTGACCTCAAAAATCCTTTTCTCACTGTACTCAGTTCCTTTGAAATACTAGATGATTCAGACTTCCCTGCTAAAGCACATATAACCTTTTCTTGTAATGTTTCCTGTTAAAAAAAAACCCTCTACACAGTTTTTAAAAAAACACGGGAAAGAAAACCCTTAATAATGGAATACTTCTGGGAAATAGGAATTAGAATCCAGCTTCATTTACAAGTTTATATTATAACTTCATAAATGTCTACAGTAGGATAAAATGCCACGAAGTCTCGCAAGAAAAGCAACATAATCAAATAAAGACAGCAGACAGTGACAGCACAGCAGCCTGCAATGTAAAGCCAAGGAGCCAGGCTAGCCTTAAATAAGCTAGCTCAGGTACCAGAAGTAATCCAGCCATGACAGCAGGGAGCTCAATTCAGGCAAACTGTGTGAATGCTGGAAAGAAATGAACTTACGGTAACATTTGGCCTATGCAGTAGGGTCCTTCCAAGGACACAGTAGTTTTGAAAAGATACATTATGAGAGTACAGAAAATAAACCAGAAAGGTAGATATTAGTCAAATGTCTTGTTCTCATTCCTCAATTTTGTGCATTTTAATTCAAATTCAGAATTGTCTGTATGTTTGGATAGCATAGCGTACCAAATTCCAAATATCGTTTTTAATCTGTGCATTAAATTGCACTGATTAACTTACAAGACCAATCTAAACTACCCTGTTCAATCCAAATGCTGAAGCAAAGCTATTGTACAAAACTTCTTCCCCTGCAACAGCTCCAATTTAAGACTAGAAACAAAACAGTCCACAAGTGCTACATCAGAAGCAGGCCGCCAAAGGGGGTAACTATGTGTAAAGCTGGTTGGAAGTAAACCTGAAGTTTATAGTAAAGCAAGTCACAGGTATTTCAGATTGCATATCAATTAAGAATTGAAGGACATAAGGCTGAGATGTTACAAATCTCTGACAAAAGCAAATGAAATAATAAAATACAGGAAATAAACCCCTGGGAACTGGAGAACAATGAATTCGCATGCAGTTTATCAAAGAACAGATTAAAGAGGCAACTGAACACATGCAGCCAACAGGTGATTTAGCTCCTACTTAACCACGTATAAACTTTCGATGAACTCCAAGTTTCCTACTTCCTCAGTGGAAGATGCAGTCATGAGCACACATAGGCTACATGCTCTCTGTTATCTCCAACTCTGAACTAGTCCTCATTTCATACCCAGATAAAATGCACTTTCATCAGTTACCATTCACAAGCAAACATGCACTTGGAAATGTGCCAAAAGGACAGAGCAGAACCTGATGAATAGAATTAGTTGTGGGTACTGTATTTTAAAAATCCTAACGTTTATTTAAGAATTATAGGCCAAATCAGCTAAGCAGCTTAAGGCTGTGCCAAATTTTAAGCATTGAACTATCCTAGAAATCTTAGCGTAACATAAAATTAAAGCTAGGTACGTGCTTAGAGGTATTAAGTTATTTCAAAAGATCAAGTGACCAGTTCCGTGTTAGCTTGCTGCCATGTTTTTATATTAGTGTTAGTGGATATAATATGTTTTCTGAAATAGTATTGCACATAAACACAATCCTTTATTTTACATACATATATAATTCCACCAAATGGATGTAAAGCAAACTGGAAATACTTAGTGTGAGTAGGGAGTACTGTAACTAAGTAAAATCCTGATAGGAATAACTTAAGCATTTTGCAAAAAAAAAAAAAAAAAAAAAAAGAGAGAGAGAGAGAGAGAAAGGAAGAATCCTTTTGTTGGTAACCATTAGCTACCTTTTTATTTTCATATATTAGAAGTGTGACCTTAGAGGTCCCATCAGCTGCATATCAAAAAGAAGTAGGCATAAACCTCACTCATCTATGATCTGGTTTTAAAAACAAGTTATAAATAATATCATTAAATTTTACCCTCAGGGTAATGTTGGAGACAAAAAAAAAAAAGACAAAGAAAAAACCTACCCACCGTATAATTAAAGAAACGTCTAAGCATGGAAGCTTAACAGTAAATGGCTAACTAGATGTGCTTCAAAGCACTGTTAAGGTGTCTTATCTTCATGATAGCCTGTAAAAATGCCTTAAGCAAAAATCATTTTTAAAGGATAGGTGTTTCTTTGTTTTCATACAACAGAGGAAGCACAGCAGACTAATTTAGTATTGCAGACACAGAACATTTGACTTGTAATTTTGACAATTAATGTACAATAATTAATGTAAGAAAAATATTTAAGCTATTATTAACAAAACTATAGGCTTACTATCACATGACTTAAAGTCATGGTGATATCCACATCCTTTTATTGTTTAATCTAATTTATAAAATATTTACCAAATATAAAATTTTACTCTTCTGAATATGGATTATAAGTTTCTCCCTGGATCCAGATAATAGGTGGATCCTATATTTGATATTATATATTTGATATAATATATTTGATAAACACGTATCAAATAATATTAAAAATACAATAAATAACATACGGTAACTCATCAGATATACATTCCTGTGTGATAATGGATATTGTGTAATACTTGCAATAGATGTAACTCAATACTTAAGGTTGAGAAAAAGCTTAAATACAGGATTATACAGAACGTTTGCTTATATTAAAAAATTAACCTTTTTTGTTTTCACCACTTCCACTGGGATTTAAAGTTCAGATTAGACAAAAGGTAGAAATTTCCTGTGAACTTTGTGCAAGACTAAGGTGACAGTCTCTTACCAAAGGACATTTTTCTACACATGCAGATATAGGTGTATATAAATCAACTGTTGTCAAGGTAGTAGTTGTGCAAATACTGTATTAGACACTTATTAAAATATTTAATAAAGAATCTCTAGACACCCTACTTCACAGCATTAAAAATAAATTAGCAAGTGCAGATGGGCCTACAGTAACCACTTGAGCAGTCATATAGGTGAAAACACACTTGTAAATTGTTACATTCTTTCACAGATATGACTGAAATTAGTTTTATAATTGATGTTAAAAAGATTAAATTGCTTTGACGCTCTAATGTATTCATCATCTAAGATTACTGAATCATTATTTAGACTACTGAATCTCTATGACTCTATGTCATTTTGTGCTGTACCTTTGTAAGTGAAAACGGTTCTCAGAACAACTGACAAATTATGTGAAGAAAAATTTGTTAGTTTTAACATGTGTAGAATAACTTCAGGTCAATATTCTATTCTATTCTATTCAGATTATCTGTAAATATATAGTTTAGCATGCATACACATTTCATCATTAACCATATGAAAAGAAGTAAACTATATTGAAGAATTCAAGTAAATGCATTCTTAGATTGTTATGAGCAAATGCCTTTACAGCAACCTTATTATGAACATTAGAGTGTCAGTGTTATGTAAGTTAGGAGAGTTTTTCACCATAAGTTTGTAAGTTTATAATGCCTATGGATAAATTTTAAGGCCTGATTATGCCGTTTCATAACTAGTGTAATTTTCTCTTTAAAAAGCTTCTGAATCAGGTCCACATATTTAAAAAAAAAAAAAACAAACTTACACTATACCTAATCTAGCCCATACTGAAAAAACTGATTTCCTCATTACCAGTTTTTTTCATATATATATAAAAGCATATGTGCATATATATACACACTTTTTTTTAGTGCTTGGTAGTCATTGTTGCCATTTTTACTTCTTTACTTTTGTAGGCAGCCTTCCCAAAACTTTACTTCCAAGATCACTTTTAGAGATTCGACGAATGCTCTGTCAGAGCATTCAAAACATGTGCAATATTTTGAAGACAACAGCAGGTTGAGGCTATGAGGGAAGAAAAATGGAAGAAACCCCTCCGGGTTCTTCTACAAGAAATAGAGAAAAAAAAGGGAAACAAAGCAAAGTGCCCTTTCTTTTACACTTACACTTACTTACACACACACACAGAGTTTATAAAGGGGTCTACCTGCAGGCTCAATAAATAGCAGCTGTAGCATCTAACCTTTATCAGTCATCATCTAGAACAGTGTCACTTTCTATTAACCAAGAGATGGACGAACTAAAATTACTTATACCGGTCTACGCAAGTCACTCAGCTTGCTTCAGTGCATTTTGATGACTTAATTAGGAGGAGAGTGCAGCACATGTGGTTTTCCAGTCAGGTTCATCACAAAGGCCACATCTTCAAAGCAGAATAGTTGTATGATCTACAGCTAGATTAAAAATCTGGATTTCTTCATTAAGTGTCTCGCAGCTGACTGTGCCTCTTAGTTTGTCTCCATCTAGTCAGGCTATTAAATAAAGCATCATGCTTTATTTATTTCTTTTTAAAGGCTAATAAAGAAATGGTGAATTGAAGTACAGCTGGCAATCTTCTCATTTATTAAGATCTCAGTGTACACAGTGACAATCTCTAGAAGGCAAGGCATGTGCTGGGTCCCTCCACCCTTTAATATTTGTCTTCTTTCAAAGCACAGAATTTCTACTGACAGGATTTCCAAACCTTTGTCATCTTCACATCTTCACAAAAAAAGGGGCGGGGGGAAAGGGGAGGTGACTAAGATCATGCTATAAAGCCAAGAAATGTGAAACAATCTGAGAGCTTTGAAAATGTGCTGGTGTCAATCAAAATCAAAAAGTAAGATATATGACAAAACTGTAAAAATCAGCTAGCATGTATCGGATAGAGTCAGAAATAATTTAGTCATATACTACATTTCAAGAGTAACAGTTATGCATTTTTATCAGCAGGGATGACTAGGAAAATTATGTTACTATTATGTAGTTAGATTAACTCAAATTAGTATACAAGATTTACTACACAGTTTCTATTTTCTGATAGCAAGAAACAATTCTCTCTTGTGCTATAATCTGGTTTACAGCCTCATAATGGAAATTATACATGGTAACATACGATTTTTCCTTGATAACAAATATATTGTATCATAACATAAGGTGACCTAGCATTAATTCATAAATACTAGGATACAAGAATACAAATGAATGTAAAATATTTTCTAAACAGCATATTACCCTGCACTTCAAAGACAACTGAATACTCCATGAGGTAAGATGGTTTTTCAGTTTTAAGAGTTACCAGTTGAAAATTCTATGTAGCTATGCATCTTCACAAAACTGCATACACCTGCATACAAATATACACTCATCAAACTGGATGTTTCAAAATACTGGTATGCTCTGGGTTTCTACTGCTTCTCCTCTACAAAAGGTTATAGGATGTCCTATGTTTATTACAGGGATAGGCAAGAAGGAAAAGGCAGACACACATACACACAGAGTCTTTACAAGAGAACAGATACCATTTTTGTCTTTTAATTTTCATTTTATCTAGTCTATCTTCTACAATCTTTTTGCTGTGAAATTCTTCTTTGTAGGGGTTAGCCAAAAGGTGAGCGTATTTTTGAAATTTGAGTTGAAAAGTCTTTTCTGCCTTTTTTGAGTCAATTGGAGATGTTCTGCTACGGAACTAAACTGGATTGACTTTAGCAAAGCCAAAATTGCCTGACTAGTTTCTCTAAATTTAACCTTGAATCCATAATCTACAAACTTGGGGGCACTTACAACTGGAAAGAACACACTGAATCATCAGCCGTTACTAAACATCACCTACACATGCCATTCATCTGAGTTATATTAAATAAGAATTGCAAAGATGCAACTTATGGCCATAACTGACATTTCGCAAAGCTTGTGAAAACAAAATGACAGGAAAACATGTACCAAAACATGGTATTATTTCTTGCCACTTCAGTTTTTGTCAACAGAAGCGTTCCTCCAAGGTGATCCCTTCTATGGCAAAAGGCAAAAGGTGTATGACGGAAAGTTACAAACCTGACAGAGAAGCATCTGGGGTCCTGGTGGACAAGCTGAACTTGAGTCAGCAGTGCACCCTTGCCCCAGGGGAAGCTACCAGCATGGTAGGATGCATTAGTGAGAGTGTAACCACCAGCAGATCAAGGGGAGCGGTTATTTCCCTCCTCTTGGCATTTGTGAGACTGCGTATGGAATAGCGTGTCCAGTTTTTGGGCCACTCATTCCAAGAGAGGTATTGAAAAATAGAAGAGAGTCTATATACAGAGTTAGACACTAAGAATAATTCCAGTCCGTTATCTATATATAAGCCTTTAATCAAAATTAGTTAAAGGTTACTTTCATCTGGGCTCTGATCCAACTAAGAACATAAATGGAATTTACATGTAATTTAAAAATTTGACCCCATTAAGTCACAGATTCCTCTATTTTTAGAATTTATATACTTCCTCTGTTTTTAGAATGTATACACCCTTGGGACATAAACTGCTATTCCTGAGAAGGCTTGGCTTTACACCAGGTTTGAGGTTTTTGGCATCTATCCTTCACCTTATTTCCTCTGTGACCTACAAAACTCTCTGTCCTGTTCAGGTGCTCTGAAGTGCTCACTGGCTCATCACAAAACAAAAATAAAATCAATAAAATCACCATCTTTTAGATATCAGCTTAGCAGTTGGATCACTTGCTCAGAATATATGAAATCTAAGCTGAAGTACCTCTCAACTGAAGGGATTCAAACCCTATACTCTATTCCTTGAAACATATCAATAGAGTACTAGTCACTCTTAGTCTCCTTGGCTCAATGAATCTTCATGGTTCCTTTACAGGAATTCATAATTAGTGAGTTCTATAGAATTTGAGCATTCAATTCTCTGGTTAACCTATGGTTTGGGCTGGGCTGAACATTTTATCCTTGTTCTCAGAAAAAAAACATGAAAACAACCAACTTGCTTAACTGAACTATCCAATGTCTTATTCAGAGGATTGAGAGATTTATTTTGGATATTTCACTGAAAATTTGTTCAGGTATTTTACAAGCAAAGAAAAATGAGTGAGCATACATTACATTACAAAAGACGGTCATCATCTTCATGAAGCAACAAAGGAAGATCTTTCAGTGCTGGGAAATGTTTTTCAAGGTAGCTTCATAGGTTGCAGGGTAACAGGGAATACAAAATTTATTGTCAAAATGTAACAATCATGCATATAAACCTGCAGTAACATATTCATCTAACAAATTCAATAGTTTGATAAGCCGGTGAAAAAGGAAATCTGCAAATCTGTAAGCCATTTTCACTAGCCAGATTCTTGAAGACTGAAAAGTTAAGAGTGATTTTAAAAATCAAAACAAATAACTTGATAGAAAAGGCAGAACTTAATAGTTAATGATGTTACTGAATTATGAATCACTTGACGAAAACTCTGATGGAAGTTTCCAGATTCCAACTACGATTGTTTACAGCTTGATGCAGCCTCTAAGGTAGGTACAGTGGGAAGGTGACTACTCTAGTTAAAAGCTAGGATAAAAAAGAATATTTGCATTTATGAAAGCTTCATTATGAATAATGACTCCTGTTGAAAGAGGAAAATAAGCTAGGGTAGTGAATCTATTTTATCTAGTAACGAGCCAAGAAGTATTAGGAAAAAGGAAATTTAAAATATCCTTGTTTACTCTGGAAGAGGTCAGTCCTGGGCTGGCTCTCTTCAAGACTTCAGTAAACTTCTATGATTATCAGAAAAGATTATTATTATTTTCTTTTAACTTACATTACTAGTGAAAAATATTTCTCACATTTATATTTTGTTTGACTGGTATCTCCTAAAAGAAATCAATTTCCTGGACAAACACTGCAGTTTACGTATTTAAAAATACAAAAAAGTATCAGAAAAAGAATCATTTTTTCTGAAAAATGATGAAAAGATGACAGACATCATAGTACAGCATTAGTATTTGCTCAGTTATTCATGACCACAGCGGTCTACAAGCTTCTGTCAAAACCTCTCAAAAAACTGCATGCAAAAGAGGTTTTTTACTCATCCTCTTTTCCTAAAATCTACAAAGAATTCTGTTACAAAAATCTATTAGTCTACCAGAAGCACTAGAAATTTGTCATTCCATGCTTTTACAAGGCTTTCTTGGTCCAGCTATCTCTATAGAGCTCAAGAATTGACTGAATTCCACAAATCTGGAATCTGTTCCAGTTCAGTACAGCATTTTCACCTTCCACAATACCCCCTGCTAAAGAACCTGATCACAAGCCCAATAAAGTCCATGAGAAATGTTTCTACTGCCCTAACTCTGAAAGCTTGCACTCACTTCTACTGATGTAAACTGAAAAAAAAAGTAAGTGTCCCAGCTTAAGTTATTGAAATCGTTTGCTGTATGTAGGATTTGTATTTCTTTTATTGTATTTTAACATTTTCCTGACAATGTGGTAACCGATAACTTAAAAAAACATTCAATGACTTAACTAAAAATATGGAGCTCAACATATGCATCTATATATATACAGAATTAGCTCCTGTCATGTTTTCTTAGATCAGTGATTTAAAATCAACTATCAAGTTATCCAGCTTTTAAATATGCAGAGCAACCGGAAAGAAAAATCACATCTTTCTCAGATAATGTTCAACCCTGATTAAATAAAGATGTGCCAAGGCAGAGATAGTCTATGTCTCAGGAGACAGCCATAGTGGAACTGAGAGTGTATTTTATATGTGAATTAGAGGTAAGATGTAATGACACAGATGAAAGGTTCAGCTGTGATTTTAATAAAGGGGGGAGACAGTACTTCCCTGCGGACTCCATATGCAAAGGAGCGAGACTCAACAAGAATATATGAAAAGATTCGGTAAAAACTGCAATAAATGATTCAAAGTTGTAAGATCATCATTAATATTCATCACATTTCACTGAAGTCGAAAATTCCAGTTCTGAGGTTAGGCTTTAACATATTTCTGCTAATTTATCATATGAAATTACAGCTATATCATCAATAAGTTGGAATAATTTTAGAATTTTAGGTAAGATAGAACTAAAGAGTTCGAAACTAATTTCATTTTGTAAAGGTTTCACAGGGCAGATGGTATAGAAATAATTTTACTGCATCCATTATTTGGAAAAGCATGGTCAGATTTTTATTGAAATAAAATAATAGTTACATTAGTAATATTTTGTTCATGGGTTTTTAGCTGCTATCTTACGTGCTTTTAGCAATCCTCCGTAAAAGCTGTTATCTACTACCTAATGATATTTTTTAAAGGATATAGCAGAGCTCCAAAGAAGCATTATTGCTTTTTTCCCCACTAAATGGTGGAAAAAATTTGAGATTTTGCACAGATCTCTTTCTATGCATTAAATAAATTAAAGAGAAAAGACATGCCTTTGTAAGTAGAAGACATGAAAAGAGCAAAATGAATGGGATGAACTGCTTAAAGAAAAAAAAAAATTCCTGCTTTATTTGATCTTTTGTGATAATCACACTTCTGGCACCCTGCCAGCTAAGCTGTGCACACTGATGTCTGGCCAAGGAGAGTAATCTTTTGGTTCGAGTCTAAGGTCTGTGATGAAAATTACAAAGCAGGGACAAAATAAAAATGTCACCTGTGATTTTATTCTGAAACTAATTCGATGGAGAAAGTAATACAATGCAAACAGCCTTTTTAGTAGAGTCCACAAAATTATGATTAAATTGAAACCAATGCAAGTGGATGGAGGAAGCTATCATGAAAATACATTGGTATCTGCAGGCATTCCTTTTAAAAAAGAACCTTGGATGTCTTTCTGGCAGGTAAATTGCTTTGAAATGTTGTTTGAAGTTTGAGGTCACACTTTTAGATGATAATTTTAACTTACACCTTCTTTTATTCTTTAGGCTTTTCAGTTCTCCTACATAATGCATTTGAAACAACAAAACCAAAAAAAATATGAATTCATTTCCTCAATTTACTTTCTGTGGACCGCCATTCATTACAGGTCAACATATCCTTGAGAGAAAAACCTTCTCTTTTCTCTTTTCATTGAGTAGCCTATATTGGAGCTAGTTGCCGACTGATATATTCACAAGAATTGTATAGGCAGAGAATTCTCCACACATAGTATATTCAGGTTATAAATCTAGCCAGTAGAGTCTTCTACATTGTTAATCAGATCCAAAACAGTAAACAAACCAAAAACCAGTATGTCACTTTCTTTTTTGTATGTCTATTGAAGCTTCTTACATTTTACTGAATGAATGAGCATTACTAACAGTACTGCTGAATATTTGTTTGGGTATTTAAATAATAAATATTAAAGATGATTCAGAACGACTCAGAAGCTGTTCTCATCAATTTACTCTAAAAAATAAAGATTTTGTTTCTTGTATTTAAAAATCTACTGCTCATTGAAGTGGAACGGTATAGGTATTTTCTTATTACCTTTCTTTTTATATCTGGATAGTAGTTTGACATTCCTATACATATTTATTATTCTTCTCTGCCCTAATAAGACTTGCCATACGCAGACACCAGGAATGATAACTGATCTCTAAAATTTCCCTGAAAACACTGCATTTCAGCTATTTCACATTTTCAGTGGCCTGCTATTTTCCTTCTTCTTCTTTAGGAATGCTCTCTATAGGTTTCCTATTCTGTTTGATCTTCAAGTCTGTTTCTGCACTCTGTATTTCTTCCCTTCACCAACACTGTTAATCAAAGGAATGTTTTCATAGGCACCTTAACCTTCTCGTACTTACATTTTCAGGCCACTCTTTTTAAGCATTGTCCTTTGTAATCAAAATGCAATTCATTGCTGTGTAGACTCTACGGTGCTTATTAAATTCTGTCTTTTAAATATACATATATACACACACATATCTCCATCCACACATGCACATATACACACGTAAATCTATGGAGAGAGTACTTTACGTATGTACATGGATATAGTCACACTGACATCACGTTAATTCATACAAACATGAGCATTCGTTTTTAAATAAAAGGCACCTACCTGGAATAAGTTGACCTGGAATAAGTTGACCCAGTAACTGATGGCATCTGGAAAGGCTGAATACAGCTACTATGACCAAAAAAGGATGATGTTTCCATTTCATGATGTGTCCTTCCTTGCATTACACCAGCTCAGCAGCACTAACATAAATGTTATCTGCAATAGAAATGGAAGTAAGAATAGAAGGATCAATGACAATTTTAAGATTCTTTCAAATCATTCTTTCCAGTATATCTTCTGTCAAGTTTGCTGGTTTCAATACAGTTAACTATTAAATTGACATTAAATTTTCTAACGTATAGGAAGCTATAAACTACAACCAGAAATATATTAACTATCCTTCCAGAGCAGACTGCTCTAAAAAGGATGCTTTAACGGAAGGTATGAGAAACCTCATAGTACACGTGTATGATTCGTCAGTGCTGCGTATTCTTTGGGTTGTCATGTAACGTAAGTTATCAAAGCAACTGCTCAGTTCTGCAAGACAATTCAGCGTAGATTTAATCCATCCCCATTCAAGGAAATATTTAAACACTTGTCAAAGTTGACGAACACATTTCAGCGCTGCTTAACCCTACATAAGCATGGCTCAAACTTCACACTTATACAGAAGTCTTCTTGTGACGTGGTGTTTTGCTGAATGAGAACTATGGATAATTTTACCCAGTAAGACTTTCAATAACTAAAGCAACTTTCTAGTGAGTTTCTGCATTCACAAGGGCAGAAAATTTCCATGCTGTTGGCAGAAAAATTGAATGCTAGGAAGGGAGCAAATCTTTTGAATTAAAATGTGACGTGTACACTCATTTTTCTGACCACCACAACTCTGTGTTGAAAAATATTCACAACTCTGCCACTGTTTAAAAATAATTTCTCCTCATCCTACTCACTTCTTACGTTCCAGCTACATTAGCACCTTAGTACCGACTTAGCCAGAACTCTCAAAGTCTTGTTCATACTATACGTAGCTGTTAAAAATTACTTTCCCTTACAGATGCTCAGTAACACCTTATGTTTTTTTAAAAAATCGCTTTAAATTAAATGCAGACAATCTTTAAATTTATAGAAGTTTCTGTTGTTGGTTTTTCAGGTAAGGGTCTTTATCTCAAAATAAAAACAAATGTGACTGAAATGTTCCACTTACTGTATAATTTCTGAGGCTCGTGACAAGTTGTTGATGCCAAAAGATATAATATTTTAAGTGTTTGTCAAGTTACCAGATGCCCACAATTGTCTAACCCTAACCAACACTAAACACTGTACCTAGTCTTCAGTCCTAAACATGAAGTAGACTCATAAAGAAAGCTATGTTCCAACAATAAATATGTTATAACTTGATAAGCTTACAAATACACTTCTCATTTCTCTCTTATCATACTCTTTACCCTCTTAATTCTAAACATGTGATCTCTGAGATGAGCAGTATTGCAACCTGTATATCACCCAAATGGCATCAGACATAACCATAACAGTGAAAAAATTATGGTGTTGTCAGTCACTTGTTCAGTCTGCTGGGACAGACAAATTTAGTTACACCATTATTGGGAATATTCAGTGTCATCTGATACTTCTGGATGTTCAAAAATGCATAAATAAGTTAAATATGAATAGGTTCAATCAGCTTCTCATCCCTATTCCACATTTGCTGCTTGTGTACACCTGTTTCTCTTATTTTAGCAACCAGAAATAATACTCCATTTTATTTTACTGCTATTGCCTGAACCCTACAATATATTTATCCTTCCTTTTTTATCTTTTCATCTACAATAGATATAGAAAGTTTCTTCCATTTCTGTTCTTTAAAATGCCCCTACCACTTGTCTTACTGCTCTTCTCTCGCAAACAACTCAACAGCTGTTAAAAAAATTTAAAAAAATTTAGCTTCAAATTCCTGTAGTTTCTACATGTGTACTTTCCACTCGCAAACATCAAACTGAATGGTGTTGCTAATCCAAAGTCAGTGAGACAGCCCACTGAATTCAGTTCACCAAAAAAAGGAAGGTTTTACGTTGACATTCCTATGCAAGGTGCTCACACTATGTATGAAACAGTCATTTCATTAATATACACCGCAAAATCATTCAAGGCCTCAAGAGATTTAATGAGTCTTCCCATCCACTGGCAGGACACAACTCCTAACCCTGTCAATGAGGGAAGAATTTGACTTGTGAGCCGTAAAGTTGGCATGTTAAAAAAAAAAATCTTAGTAACATATGTTATAGGACTTGCCCTACATGTAGAGGCATCCTATACATGAATCCAAAGCATTGTATTTCCCATGCTTGTCTTCTCTTTATACTTAATCAGTAGACTATGCCTTCTTTTTAATTGCTTTCCACATGACAGAGCTCTTCAAGAAACTCAGATTTTGAATGGCCAACTTTTTTGGTAAAACTTTTCTCTCCTCTCTGATTCTGCTTGTCACATGTTTGAATATAAAATATAGCATTTCATGTTAAAAGCTGAAATTATTCCAATGTTGTTAAAATATTGATTAATCTTAAGGAAATTTTCAGTGAACACTACTCTAATGAAGCAAAATAGTTTTAATATGAAAACAAAGCCTTTTAATCTAAAGTTTACAAACGATTCCAGTAGACAGTAACTTGAAAACAATCCCGACTAGGAGGCTAATTCTCTATATTGAGAGAACAGTTCTTTCTTCTGAAATAGTAATCCTGACCATGAGGAAAATAAACTGAAAAAAGATCATTTATATAATCAGAATGGAAAATAGTTTTCAGATACAAATTGAGGTCAGCAGAAGACAAAGACAGAAAAAAACTCCTTCTCATCATATTCTACTGCCACAGTCTAGCGATTTATCATGTACAACACTATAGTGAAAGAAACCCACAGAAGCGTATCACAACCAAGTGATTTCAGGTGGGAATTTAAAACGCTGCTTCCCTTAATTTATACTAAATGCCCATGAAGTATCTGCAAAACATATTTAGAACTTCATATAAGAACATCTCTATGTTATAACATTTAACTTACTGATCATATAAACTGAGCTAAGTATGCCTGTGTTTGGTCCTTCTCTTCAATTAGTCTTTTACTGTCTGATATGCAAAACTACTATTACAGAATGAGGACTGGCACTAATTAGATGTTGCCAGTGACAGAAGAATGATAGACTAGCTACATAAACTTGCTGGCCACAGACCTTGCTTAACAACATATTAAACAACTGCAGATCTACACCAGAATGTGCAAGAAAAGATTCAGGTGCAATGGGTTGTCCATAGCACATGATGAAGATAAAACACTGGTTCCTCTATGACATTATAATCATTAAAGAATCAATGGCAAATTAAACTGCACAAACCCAAAGGGGAGAGAAGCACTGAAGTAAAGGCAGAAAAAGGGGTCTAATCAATTATTTTCTTCCACTTTCCAAGTATAGTGCTATTTATCACTACAGCCAGTGCAGCATGCAGCAGCAGAAATAAAGATATTGAGACAAGACCAAAAATCAATGCTAGTTTTATCTTCATTTCTTTTCCCTTATTTTACAATTACATTATTATTGCTGTTTGTCTCAGAAATAGTAACCAGCTTTGTAGGATCGGATTTTCACAGCACATTGAATAGAAAAAAAGAACAGAATGGTCAAGCAATTGAGCTCCTGACTCATCAAAGTAACCTCCTTCTATAAGGGCTGTGATTTTTGGTAAGTAGTATGCTAAAGATCATTCATATACAGAACGTGATAGAATTTTGAATTATGGTGTACCTGAATGAAAACAGAAAAAAAAAAAATCTTAATTTTGAAGCAATACTAACTCTTTTTGAATGCAGGCAGTCTTCAAAGCTTTTCGTGCGCTGTTAGGCCTGCTAACATCAGAGGGAACTTCCTGGATTTTCAATCCTTTCACTGTAACATCCTAATGTCTATTAGATGGACCCCCGATATCTGGTCATCTCTGTTTAGACTGACACTTCTTCTGAACTTACTCCTCCTGTGCATTATCATCTCTGAAGTTACATATCACAGAAATGAAGAACTGCTTTAAACATCCTGTCTCAGTTAAGCTAAATTTATTTGGAGTTCTAGGAGGGTAAGAAGAAAGAACTGCCATATATTGTCTCAACTGTTTCCATTTAGGAGCAAGAATGACAGAGGGCTGAGAAACTGGGGGAAAAAAGTCTAGCCAGATCCTTTTTTGTTATGAAGTAGACCAGTTCTACTAAGATCAAAGCAGCTGCAACAATATAAAACTATTTAAACCAGAGTAGCTATCAGTGCAGAGCAACTAAGGATCTGGACTGTGACTCCTTCAAGCAATAGTTTCAGCAGACAGCTCAAGGAGCTGACATGTGGCACCTATTCATGGAGCTCAACTTATTTAATCTTCTACTACACCAAACTATTTTCCTTGTTTTAGAATCAGATGCTAGGCCAGTTCTTAAAATCATGACACGAGATTTGTACCTTACTTACTGTAAACTGTGTGTTATTTTAAACTGTAGTGAGAAAACAATCAAACAAAAAAATAGATTGAATGTGCTCAGTTTACATTTCCAGGCTGCCAGGTGACAGTGTCAAATACACATTCCTATGTAAACAGTCTTGCCTAGATTTTAAGTGGCTTGATTCTTTGTATGGTATACGTATTACCTAAGCAGTAACATAGTAATAGCACACCTAGGATCAGTCAAAGACCCCTTCCTCTTCCCGCCCCCCACAAAAAACACATTGTCCATATCTCCTTATTTATCTACTACCACTGAAAGACTGAAGCAGAAACCCAGGCATCAGTATCAGCATGACAGATTGTGGTACATGACATACGATGTAGTCTAAATCCTAAATACCCTCTAATACACTGCATACACATGAACGTTTAGTCTGAAGAGACAAACTTATGGTGAAAGGAATGTCTTTTCTCCCCCCAGTCCCAGCCTCACAAACAATCTCTATCAGAAGCTCTGCTAATCTTTAACATTTCCTTGTCTTGTCTGGCTATAATAGCTGAGACTAATTTTGAATAAGGGACAATCTTAACAGTTTTCCTCAGGGAGGAGTCCATAAATGAGAGAGCAAGCAGCAGAACATGATTTCTGCGTAAGGAAGCAATGTATTTATAAGGCAAAAAATGTGTAATGCAAGGTACAAAGCATGAATCTCTTCTAAATAGTAAGAATTCAGAGCTCCATATGTTTCTGCTCAAATCTAAACTGATGACAAATTCAGTAACAGTGGAATCAGCCCTGCATTTTTCAATGAACAACTCATACGAGCAGGCTGAATAGAAAGCTTTTTGAAAATACAGCCAAGGAAGATCTAAATAAATAATAACTTTCTACTATCTTATATTGCTGATTTCTTACCTCTTTTCTGCCCTAATGGCACATTAAATTAACAATCTTGATCTTTCTGTTCACATTCTATGAATTATACGTGACTGTCAAGACTTTCAAAGGAGTGTTTGGAAAGCCCGAGTACTGCATCTGTTGCAAAATCCCCAATTTTAAACATTGTATTATCAAATTGCTTTTCTGGAACTAAATACTCATGGCTTTTTGAACATCAGGCCCCTTTACAACTTCTGAAGTCATGGGTACAAAAACTCAGACAAAAAATATCATTATGTACTTTCAATGTATCCATAGTCATATCTTTTCTTTACACAGGAAATTAAAACCGGGACAAAATCCTTTATATATTCTTAATTAATAAATAACCTCTAGCAGGGAGCATGCATTTTAAAAATTATTCCTAAGAAATATTGTCAGTGTTCAAGCATGATTAAGCTGTGGTCATGTGAAGAAGTAAAGTGGTAGCTGTTAAAAGTACTTCCAAACAGAGTCACATGGATAGGAAACAACATTTGATCACTACAGGATTATAGAAAGAAAACTTGATGTCTGAAAGGTTAAAAAAAAAAATTCCTTTGACTGCATTTCAACTCCTCTGTTATATCTGACCTAAAAAAGCAAGGGTTTTCAAAGGCATTTAGCTTTAAACATTCACAGTACCTTTGAATGTCCTCAGCAGGACCAGAAAAGAGGGATTCAATTTTCAAAGATAATTGTGTCAGATAACTGTCTCATCCCTTTTCAGAAACAATCTGATAAATACCTAATTACCAGCCAAGTGATTTCAGAGCCACACAGCGGGACCTGAGCAAAGGCTAAAGGGAATGACAAGGTTCCCTAGAGCCATCAGAGCAAGAGGCAGTTGTTTTGTGAATTACTTCACTTTTTCAGCTGATAAAATGCATAGGGAGTCCTGAGAAGAAAAAAAAAAAAATCATAAAATGTTGAAACAGTAAACACAGAATCAGTATTTAACCACTGAAGTTAAATATTCTTTTTTAAAGGAAGTAAGACCAAGTATACAAAATAATTACACTCCAAAATCCATTATGGTAAGTACTTAAGTCCTTAAAATTATCCATTTTCTCCAAAAAAAACCTGTATACCTCAAAAACATCACACTTTACCTAGTATTGATATATAATACTGCATTCAAAAAAAATAGTTTTACTGTAATTTATATTGCAATTTTGTTGCACATTTAAAAAGCATTCTGATCTTACACAGCTATAGTTAAAAATTCAAAAACCTCCCTGGAAGCAGTGTTAACTGTTAAACTAGAAAGAGCTTCTGAAACGCAGCCAATGTTCAAGAACTCTCTCATGTTTCTTGAAAAAATAACTGAAAATTTGAGAAGTAATCCCTTTTAAAAATACTCGGTAACTTTATCATTGAAGTATGTTCTTCAGTTAAAAATCCCGCAGGTATATATAGCATCTCAGGTTCCAGTGAATTCTTTGAATATTTACACTGTAAAAGGCAATTCTGTAATCTTGCTGAATTCCTTGTCCTTGGAGAAATGTTGGCCCTCACTACATAACCTAAATGTTAACAGAGTGAAGAGCATGAAATATCAACATAATGTTGTGGAGTTTAGAATCACAGACGGGAAGCAGAAGACTACTGATAATGTTTCAACAGTATTAAACTGACCAAGTTATATATTCTTCAGGCGTTACGAAATATGTGTTTGCCTTGTGAAAAATGCAACAGGTCTGAGATGGTAATCTCAAAAGTATACTTTGCTGACCTAACTCCGCCCCTAGATTGGAGTAAACTGATTGGAATTTTGCAAATGAAATGAAGTAGGATGGATCCAGACATTTCTGTAAATCCCACTCATAAAACTTAAAAACAAGGACACACAAATGTTACATATACACAGCAGAGGTGAGTCAACGCGGCTCAGCACAATGTGGGGACAAAGATTTAAATTAAGCCAGTTGACTGTCCTCTGGAGAGGAACAGTAGTGATTACAGTCAAGAATAAACAGAAGGGTAGTTTTAAAACCTGTTTCAACTATTAAATAACAGTATTTCTGCATGGATCACTATGCATCCTATACATAAAAAGAAGCTAAAGTTTGCCTGGAAGAGCTGACACTCTGCCAGCATTTAGGCTCCAGCAGTCAGACTAGCATATTCAGCGGGGTAGGCAGAAAAAAGTGCTGGAATTTTGCTCATCTGCAAATTAAGGCTTGACCTCAGGTCACAACTTTGGCCTAACCAGTGTTGTGAAAGGGTTTTTAAATATGGAAATAAAATTTTCAGAATTATCTCTCCAGCTACAATTACTTTAGCATAGTAAATAAATACTCTGAGCATGGGATTACTGCATCGAGTGATATTTCAATTTATTAGGTGTAAAAGGGAAAGGTATATTTAAACTTCTTTCTTGGGGAGAAGCACAGGTCTACTTGTTTACATGCCTAGTCTACTTGTCTTTGGTTCAAACTCCACAATATTAAATATGAAACAAAAAGAAGCAGCTTCTACCCAGCAGTAGCAAGCACGAGTCCTGGATGTTATTGCAGAGTACAGTGACTGAAACTGTCCTGAAGTGAACACATGGGTGGAGACCTTGTGGAAGGTCTAATGTTCAGTAAAGTGCAACAGAATGCAAAAAACCTGCAAAAAAACTATTGAGTGGTAGTCACTCAATGCAAAGACCAAGCTGCACTTCAGCACATGGGGAAAGGTTTGTGTTCTGCTGGCTCTATGCTTCTCAGGCTTAAATCTATCACGACAGAAAGAGGCGGGAACTGGCCCTTCATAAATTCAAAATTGTATGAAATAAAAAGGGGAAAAAATGAACAAAAGTCTCAGTGCTGAAAGCAGAACAGGGATGCTCTCCACTCAGAAGCTATGAACCAATAAGCACTTGGGGATTGTGAACTGCAGTCTCTGGAGGCAGAGAAGCCTGACAGATTTATTTTTTCTTCTGGAGATTTAGCTTTGAGGAGAAGAAAAATAGCTTGGCTTTTCTGTCCTTAATAAGAACTGGGGAATGAGAAAGGGTTTGCAAATCTTGCCCTATCAACAAGCACACTCAACCACAAAAACTTCCAGAGTTTTCAAAGAAAATTTAGCTCTCCCCTAGAGTGCATTCCTCCCTCAGGGTTCACCAGTAAGGGTGAAATTTAAGTACTTAACAATTTAAGTACTTTCAACATTGTCTGCTTCTTGGTTAAATAGACTTGTGTGAAATGCTTACTCCTTGAGGGAAAGGAGTCCACCTTTCGTGAAGATACTGGAAGAGTGGCAGAATCCCTTTGAAACTGAGACTGGTCTGATAAAGTCATTACAGTTGTTAATAGCCACCCTTTCAGCTGCTTCCTCTGACTACTCCATGGCACTTAGCTGCAGCTCTGCACAGCTAGCAGTAGCAGGGCTGTCATTCCAGGAGGACGCTGCCGACTAGCTGTGCTTTAGGAAAGCCCTGTCTCATCCATACCCTAGGGAGCATAAGAGCTTCTCTCTCTAAGCGAGAGGAATACTATTGCCTCCTAGCCTGAGACCAAAACCTAGTAGCTTTTGCTGTGCTTTGTAAGCATAAGAGACTTTGCCATCTCACCATCTGTCTGTTCCTGATAGCTTTTAAACCAGGAGCCTGGTTTGAAGTAAAGAGAAACAAAAAGATATAAAGTCACTGCCATTCTACAACTCCTGAGAATGTAGTCTTTGAGTCAAAGGAAAAACAGTAATACATTCCTTGTTCCCACCCTGTCCCCAGAGAAACAAAGGGATGATATAAACATTATCCCTTCTGCCTGGGTCATCAGTCCTCGCACAACCAACTCTGTACCAGCTAAATGCGAGCGGGATGTGGGACATTGCAACAGTAGCCCTTAAAGGGCATGGGAGAGAACTAAAAATGAGATCTGAGATTACTGCAGAGTAATTCCAGCGACAGGACAAGAGGCAATGGGCAGAAACTGAAACACAGGAAGTTCCGTCTGAATATAAGGAGAATTTTTTTTTCCTATGTAGGTAACAGAACACTGGAACAAACTGCCCAGAGGGGTTGTGGAGTCTCCATCCTTGGAGATATTCAAAAGCTGTCTGGACATGATCCTGGACAACGTGCTCTAGGTGACCCTGCTTGAGCAGGGACATTGGACTAGGATGATCTCCAGAGGTCCCTTCCAAACTCAGCCATTCTGTGATTCTGTGAAAGTCCAGTGGATGTAGGACATAAATCTTTCAGAACGCAGGTCCTTATGGTCCAGCTTTGGCCTCCTATGAGGAAAATAACCAAAGATGGGTGCTGAGGAAGGGAGGGGAACCTACATGCAAGTGCCATTCTGTTACCCTGATAATCTCTCTCCATTATGCTTTATGAAAGGAATTTAGTTTTTCTGTGAGGTCTCAATAACCTAGGAAAAATTAAGATATCACTAGCAAGTTTCTCCCAGACAGTGATTGGCTCCCTGTTCCTACAGCAAGTATGAGAGAAGAGATAATCTGAGTTAACACTTGAAATCCCACTTTTAATATTTCTCTAGAATTTAAATTTCAGATAAAATCTATTTGAAAACCCCAAACCTCATCAAGAGCAGGATATGTAAAAAAGTTTCCTTCATCATGTAAAGATAAATTTGAAAATGCAGATAACTACTTAAAAGAAAATCATCCCTCCTTCCCTTCTCTTCCATGTTTTCTCCTTTTAGGATAAAATCCCTTACAGTACAGTTTAAATCATTTAATCAGTTATAGATCATAAATTAATGTCTGAAGGTATCTGTTAAAGAGCTAACACAGCAAAGAACTCAAGTTGATAGATTGAATAACCTGGAAATTCTGCCTCGTAACAGTGATCCCAGACCATTATTTCCATCTTTTAGAAACAGAGAAGGTATTAGCATACACTGGTATAGAAAGTAATTTAGAGCATGTATTTTATGTTTTGTTTCTAAATATTATTGTAGGAAAAGGAAGAAATAAGGTGGTTCTTATTAAGGTCTGAAAAATGTCCTAACCAGGAGTACGGAACACATATGGGAAAGCCAATCTATCCAATGGAAGGTGCATGTCTTGGAAAGGACATCTAATCTGAGAAACTGAATTCTTATGGAAAACCTGAAAATAACATTTACATGTAAACAACAACAAAACAAGCACATCTTGCAATAACAAATTCTGGCATTTCAGCTCCCTAGACAGCCTGGCAAACTGAAGCCCAGAAAATAGTTCTCATTCACAATTTTTCCCATCAATACAAAGAACATTTCTAAATGAAAATATACAGCTCCACAAAAAAAAAAAAAAAAAATCTGTCAGAATATCTAATATACTAAAAAGTCAGATTAACTGGCTAGTGTTTTGACAGGTCCCAAATTTCTAGCGTGGATCCTCACTCATTTTTTTATCTGTCAGATGCATAATCAGATGCTCACACATGCGCTGCGCTTCCTGTAACTACCATGGACACTAGCTATAAACATATTTTAAAAGTTATGGATGTGCCTGCCATAACTGGTGTGACCTTTCCTAATAGAGGAACTGCTGTATAATCACTCTCAGGTGAGCAGGAAAATAAAACATCTTGAATCACCGGATTCAGTCACATCAGCAGAAATTTGAAGACGTGGACCAAATAACTAAACTGCTAGCTCTTAAACCTTGAAAGACTAAAGCTTAAATATTATTAAGATGGCCTGAAATTGACAGTTGAAGCTTTATAGAAGTAAACAATTGATTTACTAGTAGTAAACCACGATGAACAAACTAACATGAAACTGATGAATAATTAGGAATGGGTAGAAAAAGCTAAATCCACAGGAATCATATATTTATAGCTTATCAACCATTTCAATTTTAGCCTTTTATTTAAACATTTATCTCAGAGGAGTGACTAGCATGTAGGACTTGTGACTGTTTGATTTTAAAAGGCTAAAATCAATTTCTGAGAAGTATTTCTGTCTTTGATTTTAGAGAAGTTCCTATTTCTTTCTATTGACACAGCTATCTCTACGGAAATACCTGAAATAAAGAGGCATTCATTTTCTGATAAGCCTTATGCTTATTAGAAAATTATGCTTATGCAGAAATCAGATGACATCAGTGCAGGAAGACAACCAATAGCTGAAGTGATGCTACTACGAGAAACTGTTTAAGGGTCCCCCAAGATATCTCCTGGATCCACAAAGAAACTGCTTATGCAGAGCACTGAGGTAGACGAAGAGCCATGAACTGAAGCACTGGCAAATGCAAATCAAAATTTCATTTTCAGAAAACAAATATTTCCTCTCCTAGCTTTTTTAATTCTTGTCTGAAATTGGCGCTGATGAAACAGGAAAAGTTAAACTGAAGTCAGGGAGAAAGAGTATGTCAAAATACGCTACTGTGCTCTGCAGTGGTACCAAAGAAGATATACATTGGGACACACTCTCAAATATGTTTTCAAATACAGTACCTTTATCCATATACTGGGAAAAAAATCTCAAGTATGCCTATTGAACACAGATCTTTTCTCCCCTTCTCCAGTATAATCAGCTTAAAAATATTTTCACAGATAAAACTTAAGCAAATACAAAACAATTGATGACTGACAAGTTGCTGACATTCTCCAAAGCAGCAGATGTTGCACTACATTGCAGGGAAGGAAGACATAGACAAATAATAATAAAGAACATGAATAAAAATTATAGCGGGTTTGATTATTGTGAAAATTAAAACAATCCAAAGCTCCTGATAAATAATTTGAAGACTGATAGTCCCTATTTTCCAAATGGGTAAATTTGGCATTCAAGAAATCAAATTCCCTGCAAAATTTTTCCCTTTTTAAATATTCAGACTCCAGTCTTCAAAAGTTGGTGTTTATGAGACTCCACTTTTAGCAATTTGCTGTACTAATCTAAAAAAGCATTGCTCACATTTACATATAAGCCAACTACATCATTTACATTCTTTAAGCAGTTTATTTACTTTGTACTTGGCAAAGCATCTGTTTCAGTTTTCCATAATACAGAATATATTATACAGAAAATATAGGTCTTCTCTGAACATCTGGAATAGGATAAACTAAATCTTACGCTAAATGCGACACAGTAGATTCACAATACAATATGAGACGAGGGGAAGTGACAAAATGGAATGACATAATACAGTTTCACTGCTCTTCCGTTTAATGCAACCTATCAGTATAACTCTAAGTCTGAAATACTTAATTTCACATATGAAAGTCAATCTGATCTCCTGGGCAAACATACAGGCAATTTATTTTAATAAATCACTGTCTCCATTCAAACATAAATCAAACTCTCTGCTACAGTAATAGAAGATAATGAGAAGAACCACTTTTCGCAGCAGGAGCAGGTCTATCGTCAAGTCGTGAAACCTGCAATAAATGCACCTCCTTATTAAAAATATCTAGTTACCTTCAATGGTCTTTGCTTTTATTTTGTGGTTCTAACACATACTTAGGTAAAAGTGTTTACTAAAGAAAATACATAAGCAGCTTTATTGACAAATCATAGTTTAACCCCTCCAATCCTGCTCTTCCCTCCTCTGCCTAATCTCTTATCTCAGGTGTCTCACTGATACCTCACAAAACTGGCATGTCATTGGCTTAACATGGCTAAAATGAACTCTCAGTCCTCCCACCCAAGCACTGCATTACCAGCATTCTGTCACTCGGCCTTTAATAAAATGTCATTTTTGTTTCACCTTTCTGTAGCCTTCCTAATCCAGACCACACATAAATCTTCGTGCTGGTTCTCCACACATTAGAGATAATTTTCTTCCTTTTTGCCTGCCCAGCTAAATGCTCACTTAAGCTCTTGGTTCTCATTTTGATTCATTTATTCTCAAGCTCCATTGCATCATATCAACCATTCCCTTTCAATCCTTTCTAAACGCAGTTTTTAGTTTTATCTCCATTTAGGTTTGATCACAATGGGTAAAAATTCCGAAAGCATAAAACAGCCTGAGAAATAAAGATCCCTGAATCCATTCGGGATTCTAAATGGATATGGCCCATTTTTGTAAGCACTCATGCAGCTAAGATGCAGATTATTATTAGACACATGAACACCTACAGAAGCTCATCTCTTTGACAATGGCACATCAATTCCTAAGTATCTCGGAAATTGGACAATTTTACACATTCACCCACTCTTGAAATCCTCTAACAGTTTCCTTTGTTTCATGCACCAATTTCTTCAGGTTTTTTCTTAACTTTGTCCTTTTTTGTCTACTCTTCTCTCTTAGCATTTTAAATTCTACTTCTCTTCTGCTGCTATGCATCTTATCGACAGCTTTGTCAGTTTCTCCCACAAATGTCTAATATTTCATTTCACTTCATGCCTTTTGCATAAACTATCCTCAGTGAACTTCCTCCTTAGCAGTACATCTAGCTCTAAGCCAGAACTAGCAAAGTGTGAGACAGTTAATGCTAAAAGAGTAACAAAGTACATATTCATATAAAGCATGCGTGTGTGTGTATCTAAACAATATATATCTGACCGCATATTGACACTCTTCTTCCATTGCAATGAATTTACATTCAAATCTATGTCAATGTTATGTGTCTGACAACAACATTAAGCTTTCACTGGGAACAATAAATCTTTTATCGATATAGATATTAAAATCACAACTTCTAATAGTTCATACACAGACACTATGTAGAAAATTATTAGACACCCAATACCAAGATTCTAAAGCCTACAATACATAAATATAAACACAGATATCTATGTTTCATTCTTCTCTGATTGTTTCTGCCTAGGATTCTTCTTTCTCATGTATTACAGTATAGCGTTGCTAAATTAACTGTTAGAAATCTAAGTTTTCCAGGAGTAAAGAAATAAAAAATAAAATACTAAACCAGAAAAAATATTTGCATGTTGTTAGTCAGAGACAATGCACACGGAAATTTAGTGTACTCTGTTGTGGCAGTAAATTAACAACTGGCATTCACAATTGACTCAGAGAACAAAATGAACTACCAGTTGATACTCGATCGATTGGTTCTGAACTTACCAGGTGGATAATGTTGCAGAGAAAATGGACTTTCATGGCCTAGGAAAAGCACCTGGCCCTGTGCCGTAAACCTATCAATGGAGGATGATCCTCAGCCAGTGTGCTTCGACTTCCAAGTCAAAGAACATGGAAGAAAGAGATGAATGCGTCCCTATGAGCAGTGTGTTTTAGAAGACAGAAGTTTTGTTAGGTAGAAGGCTTTGCCCTTGGACTCCAAGTTAACCCTAAACCACCTGTGGCAATTTCTCTTCCGTTCAGTGGGCTGGGTCACACTACTCCCCTGCCCTATTCCCTGTGCCCTAACTAGCAGCATAATTAGGTTTCATCTTCAATGCATCAAAGCTTCTGTAAAAGAGGCAATCTGCCTAGCTGTTTGCTCAGTTCTGGTGACATTCTCACTCATGAGGGCACCCACCAAGCTAGCTATTTTCTTTTTATTGGTTAAGTTTTTCACCCAGACCAGCTGTGTGATTCAACTTATGTGTTAGCTGCAGTGAGCATAAAGGAGAGGGCAAGAGGAAACAGCTATGAATATGGAAGAGGAAGGGTGAAACTGCCCCTGTTGGAAGCAGCTTACACTTATGCTAGATTAAGTGACCACACGACCATGGCTTTAAACCATGATCAAATCATGACTCTAAGCTTTCAGAGATTCCTAATAATAAACTCCTACCTTCTGGATGCATTTTTAAGAGGTGTGGGTGTGTGAGAGAAGGAGAACAGAATGGAGGAAAACAAAAACAAAAACCAAAGAGACATTTTGGCAAGTGAGAAGAAGAACAGTCTTCACAGAAAAGCTTTACACATAACGAAATTACCTAAGAGAAATTGCATGTGTCTTTCAATAAACGCTGTCCACACTAGAAAATATTTACATTCTTTCATTTACATATTAGTTGCATACCTATAAAGTAAAGCCATATTTAATTATTCTCATCAAAGCCTGTTATTTAGTAAAACCTTCTGCAGCTATTTGCTTTTAGAATATTTTTTGCTAAACACTAAATGTGACAGCAAAAACTAATCATATCTAATTTATAAAAAGAACCATACATTAGAATCTATACAAATGCATCTAATAAAATACTTGGAATTTTTCTTAAAAGAGGTACTAACACTTCCCCCTTTAATTCATTAGCTTTGATTCAACTTTGATTGCTGCTACAAAATACTATTTCTTTTTTACGATACCATGATCAGCTTTTTTGGCTTACCATAAAGGAGTGAACATCAATCATTTGTATTATTCTACCATGATCAGTGCTCAGAAGGGAATGCTCAAGTAACATTATTAAATCATGCATTACCTACAGCCCACAGTTAAAGAAAAACAAACTGCTGAATCCAAAGCTCTACTTATCAGAGAAATATGAATTGCCCTTTTCAATATATATTACTAAGAATTCTGTATGAGAAACTCTAGTAGCGAAGCCAAAGAGGATTCACATGAGATACACTTAGGGCTGAAGCACTTAGAAATTTTTGGCAGAAGTGATAATTCAGCACATTTTCAATGAGGGAATAAAATGGCCAGCACATGTATTAATCATCTGATATTATCTTTTGTATATCAGTGTGTACTCCTCTCCCTTTAATTGTTGCTAGCTGAAATGGCATTTGAGCTGAGTAGAGACTTGAGGATTAAGCTCATAACAACATACAACAAGGATTGCTTTGCCAGGTCTTCTACTGCATATATCTTGGCCACCACTCTCAAGACTCCATTTCTGTTAAAAGGTGTAATCAAGAGAATCAGGCAACAAAGGATGTAATGACTCACACTCTAAGAGGCATTTCCTAGCTTCTCATGAAAGAGTATTTGTGACCAACAAAACGTATTTTCCTCATGTCCCTTGGCAGAAGTGGTAAACAGGAGTGTGAAGCACTTTTTCAGGGGAGTGTCAGTATCACTCTCAACAACTGATTGATAAAGAAGGTTCTTCATGCTAGACTTTATATTTTTTATATGTGTCCAGAAATTTGGAATGTGGAGGACTTCCTCCCTTCGTGTTTCAGTGAACAACGTGCTAACAAATGCTGTTAGATACACAGCCCCAGATATCCCACGCGTACTTCATATTGTATCATAATGAATAGTACCATGCATACCGCCAGTAACAATGACAACTTATTTCCACTGGGTCCCAAACTTTTGCTGGAAACCTGTGGGAGAAATAGTATGGGCTTTTCTGTTCATTTCTTCAATGTGCATTTCTGTTTATTTTCTAAATGCCAGAATTAAAATGGAGACACCTGAGTATGCTTCATTATCCAGACCATATGTTAATGAAGAGACAGTAGGGGTTAAAAACAGGGAAAAGAAATGTTCTGGGCTAAATCTCTAGACGAGCCGAAACAATATAATTAAATGCATTTATCTTCTTGCCTGCAAAGAGATGCTGTGCTAACAAATTTATGATAATGCAGTAACCTTCTGAGTAGAGTAAAATGGCCAATCAGTTGCTTACATATTTAAAAGTCTGTTAGAGGATGGAGGAAACAACCTAACTTCAACCTCCTGAAGAGATAAAAAAGAATCTCTATATTTAAAAGTATATGGTTGCCTGAGGATAAGGGCTGAGAAAGAGCCGGTTATGTCAGATAAGTGGAGAAATACAGCCCAAAGTCACATTAGAGCAGAATGCTGCCTCCGAGAAGTATCTTCTAACGGGAAAGCTGCGGCGATGTTCAGTTTCTGTGCTATTTAGTTTGGTGTTACAGTACTATTTACAATAGTACACACTTCTGAATTTCTCATGGGCTAGATGTATACTGTCTTTCTGATCTGCTTTAGATTAATCCCTATTTCCCATCCCAGTTGGCTTGGACTATCTCGCATCCTGCTCTTTCCTAGCTTGGCTTGGAGTTGCCTGATTGAGTTCATACCACATGGCATCTGGGGTCATCTTTGGCTTAGTATTTATTCCACGGATATTCACCCACAATTATCTATTATAATTATATATACCACATTTGTAACTACTTAACCACAACTAGGCTTTGCCTAGGGAGGCATTTCTTTGTTCCACATCACATGGGGGCCTGGAGTGATACAGCAGCCATGGCATGAAGATGATCACAGTTACCAGATCCCTCGAATGAAACAGAGTGATACAATTTGAGCCACAAAGGCAATAGCAAAATAGTTGGAGCATACAAAATACATGAGATCTGTATAGACTGGTAATAAAAACTACAGTAACAGTCCAATGTGATTGACACATGCTGTCCCATCTTAAAATTTTTATGTTTTCTAAAAGAATTCCCAAACGCTTAGCCCACCTTTAAAACACATATTGTTCTACTCATCCTGAACTGAGGAGGAAAAAAGGAAGATTTGGGGGGGTTTATTTGTTTTTAGCACGGGTGATCTGGCAACAAATTAAAGGACTACAAGCCACAGTTACAATCTGAGAGGATTTTAAATGCTTGCCACATGAATTGGGGCAAAATTCAAGCCACAAGTGTACCTGCCCAGATCATTCCAAGCCAGTTCAGCTTCCTGAAAAATCAATGACTTGCAGAGAGGGCTTGCAGGCTCAGCAGGAGCTGCCATGAGCCCTGAGGTGTTAAGAGCGGAAGTGAGAAGTGAGAATCTGGCCCCTACAGAATGAAGTTAAACCAAGACTGAAGTTTCCAGGTGCTTTTGGATTTTTTCCTTTTTTAAGGAAAAAATTTCTCCCAACCGACTCTCAGAAAATATGAAAAAAAAATTCTCTAAAAAAAGACTAATTTCCATTTATGACTGGCACTGATAAGACAGAATTATTTGCAAATGGTCACTTTCCTCTTTTTTTTTTAATCCTCTCACCTAGTCCATATACTTCTCTCTTTTCCCCTACAAAAGGAGTGGAATGGTTAATCTTTACTGAGTAGGACAACTGTCTGGTGCTGAAGGTAGCAAAAGAAAAACAAATTACTGAAATATCTGGAGATTTTTTAGAAGATCCTATGACTAGCCAGAGTGAGCAAAGCAACATTTTGAATATGTAACTCTAAAGGTAGCATTGAAAAGAATTTCTCTTATTTAGTTGCACATTTATATTTTAATGCAACACAATTCAATTAAAAGGGCAAGAAAAAGAAATACAAGAAGATCCTAACTGGAAATTAAATACTTAATATTCTGTAATGTGCACCTACCAGACATTAGCAGGCAAAGGTTCCAAGGTACACCTTGCATCACCACTGGTCCCCCCACTTAAGTTCATACATAGAAAAAGCTGCTGTTCTCCCATGCCTGTGTAACAGTTCCCTCTCTCTTCTACTCATTTGTTCAAAGTTTACCGTGTCTAGTGAAAAGATTTCCAGGTAGCTGAGTCCTGAGATGGCTATGGGACAAAAGTTTGTATCTGCCACCACCCGCATGCAACACTTTTCGAGATGATGACAGTGCCTGAAGGCTCCAGCACAGTCCCAGTACCCTTCCTCTGCTGAGGGGCTCCTGTCATTCCCCGCAGGCTGCTGCATAAGTGACACTGTGCTTATTGCAGGAGGAAAATAAAACCCAAAGGAATTAAGAATTATGAAGGTCTGGACTTCACTGGCCCCAGTGTAACACTTGCCCCATCCACAACTCCTGGAGACATCCCTCTTATGTCTTGCTGAAGGAGAAGTTTGAGACAGATGGTATATTTATTTCTCTCTCTCCTCTTCCCTGAGTTTTAGTACATGGGTATGGCATAGTTTAGTACAACAGGTAGACCCTTGTTAGCGTAGTACTGCGTAGCAAGAAAAAAAAAGTCTTTCTCTCTTGCCTACTGAATTTTGAAAATTTGCCTCAGGATTCAGTCAAAATCTTTAATTTAGTATTCATGAAATAGAATAAAACTATCAAGAGTGTGAACTCTGCAGTTAGCCCTGCTTTCCGCAGGAGGCTGGACTAACTGCCAAAGATCTAAGTTTGAATATACTTTATCTTTCATGCTTACATTCCAATTACAAAGATGTGGGAAAACAATCTCCCTTTTCCCTACTGTTTCAGTTCATTAATCCTAATCCTCTGCCTGTCACCTGACAGACACACACACGCACACACGCACACACACACACGCACACGCACACACGCACACGCACACGCAGAGGAAAAACTAAGGGGAATTTGGTAGCTTTCATATATTTCGAGTTTTAGTGTCCAGGAAACAAAAGACAATATCCATACACTATTCGCAATAAAGAAGATTGCCTTTCTCAATAGGCATTTCAGCAATAGTAAATATAAATCTGCTGAAGCCATTTATATTATTTGATGTTGCTTTATCTGAGTTTGCCTAAAGATCTGACACCATACATTTAATTCTCAAGTGAGCTTATATATACACACCCTATCATATAAATGCCAACATTTTAACAGGGGAAGGTTTAGTTGGAATTCGTAATAACATACTATTAACCTGGAAAATGCAAAGATAAACTTGTTGAAATGCTTTCAGGAAATGCAGCAATCTTATTTTGGATTTCCTTATTTTGACTTCATTTATATATGCAGCGGTAACTTCGTATTCTAGAGCTAGGTTTATATCCCATATGTGTGTAGAGTTAATGTCACTTGGCTCATGGGAAAATAGCTGAAGAGTATAAAGATTGTTTCACGTTTGCTTCTGAAAGCTTAAGAATACTAATGAATTGAAAGCTGAATGTCTTACGTACAGGAAAGGGACAGTCTCCACAAAAAAAGTCTGAGATGCTAGAAAACAGTTGCCAGATTAAGTGCAGTTTCATCACCTGTCATTTTTCTAAAAATAACTGTCAAATAGAAATTAGTTATTCTTACTGTAACACCAGTGACATCTTGCATTATAGTACTATTCTCTCACTGTGTTGTCGTTAAGTCATACACATCTGGGAAAGTCCTTTCATCCATTCAGAATAACTGTACATAAAGCTCATTTATCATGCCTTTTTATGAGGCCTAAATATTGTCTTCCAGCCTGCTCTTATTTCTCCTTTCAATTATGTCCAAAAAACTGGATCATGGACTAAATACAAATCTATACAAAATCTTCGCAAAGAAAATCTCCCTCTTTGATTATCAGTCTGCATATAGACTGCTAGCTATGCTTTCATTTGCATATCCCCAATAGTAACTTCAACACTTCAGCACTAGAGAGTTTTCTATTAAAGGCAAGCAATCCTGACTGATGTTTTATGGCTTTCTCCACCTCTCTCAATTCCAAGCCATTCACAATGGGCTCACTGCTTCCTTCCATCACCTTAGCTGGAATGCCTGAGGCAATGTACTCATATCTAAACTTCAGATCAGATTTTCAAGGAGCAAAGGACCTAATTAAATCAACTGGAAAAAGAGTTTAATCAATAGCAAGCTATAAACTCCCATCTTGGTTTTATCTGTAAGTACGTAAATTAAAAAAGAAAAGTTCAATGCAGGAAAAGAGACTGAGAGAAGCACTAGCTGCACATTATCCTTTGTTTTCCGTAAATTAAGCCTCAAACCATTAAAAAGAATAGTCTGAGTTTTAATCAGGAAGTGCAATACTCATTATATATTTTAATTTAGGTAGGTGAAAAATCTCATTCTTTTCCTGTTCTCATCTTTTCTTTTCAGTCTGTAATTTCTATTCCTTTATAAACCCTTCCTTCAACAATTGAAGGTACAAAATTCTTTTAAACTTCCAGTATGTGGTAGATGGTAGTTTTTACTGCAATCTCTGCTTTTGCCCATTCAGTTTTGAAAGCAACATAATAAGACATACATTCTTCTCAAATATGCCTTTATTATTCACTGTTTTCACTGCAACTCTAAATACTGTTTATGCCCTGTTATCTCAATGTGCTTCACAGCATATGGGCTTCTTTGTACTTTTGAAAAGGGCTTTGCCAATCCAAACGGCACTGATAACCAGAAGTACCACTTTCATTTACCTTTAGCATGAAAGTTGTCAGTTTTTCCTCCTCCACTGACATTGTTCTTCCTATCTAAGCATTTATAAGCCATACGCTGCACTACTATTTTGCATAATGCTGTCTCTGCAGGCTACCATCCTAGACTGCACAAGACTGAACTGGTAAGCACATATTACAATACCACATCTTAACCACACATATGTTCAATGCTATTTGCCATACTGCAACTTAGACAGATGTGTTTGGTCGTAAGCTTTTAAAAAATGTCCATTTTGCTCATGAATTTATATCAAGAAGTATAACACAATATTGAATTTCCAGTCCATTCTGCATACTGCTGGGCCTGCTTTGCTCATTCTAATTTGATTGCAATACACTAGATACACGTCCTTCTCAAACTTGCCTTTATCTGCAGGCTGATACTTTCATAACGCAAAATAAAATGACAAGACTCCATATTTCCACAACTACACAGAGCATTTATTAAAAGAACTCTTTATGCTGTATTACCAGCTGGCTTTCCATACACTTTTATGCAGACTAATTTTGTGGTATCTCTGTCTTTCTTTGTGTAACCAGTACTCCCTCCAACTTCTATGAAGGCAACAACATCTAAATTTAGTTATTGTTTTTGTTGAAACAATGATTAAACTGGCATAGACACACCAACAGAATTATGTCTTAATAGCTGGCTGCTGGGTACACATAATAGAAACAAATATTTCCAGTAATAGTTGCATAAACAAAAATGAATAAACATGAACTTTTTTTCCTGGTTTTGCTTTGAAAATAAGATTCATGCCATCATACCACCACTCTAAACAAAAGCCCATAGTAAGTGTTGAATCTATTCATAAATTGTAACCAAATTTGAAAGAAGTACTCTCAGAGATGAACTCTCTTTGTGTACTTTGTGGAAATGGGCAACTGGACAGAGGTCTAAACAAGTGCTCTCACTGAAGGGCAGATGGCAGCAGGAGTACACCCAGTCAGTCAATCCACTTGCATGGGCCATCCAGTTAACACATCTGGAGGTTAGGATAAGGCACTAGTCACTTACTGTCAAAAATACAGTTAGGGAAGGATGGACTTGGTACTTGTCAGAAGCCACAGTAAGACACATCTCAAGATCTCCCCCACTCCCCATACCATCTATAATTACAGTAATGCTTACAATAAAAACTTGAAGAAATCTTAGATATGTAGTGGATGACAAATACAGTTTTGTAAAAAAGCAGACTATTAATTTCAAAACAAATTTCTGCACAGCCTTGAAATAGTATTTTTCATGTTATTCATCTTCAAAACCTTGGAACCCTATTGCTCTGTTTGCCCTACAAATCACAGCTGCATGTTAACTATTCTGCCTTAGTATTTTATCCTATTCCCACATTGTGCTACTCATTTTATGATTGACTACATTTAAAAATGATACAGGGAAACATAAGTTACATTTTAAGCTTTGCTTACTTAAATTAAAAATAAAGGACTCTACATGTCCCCACACCAACTACATTTTATTCATGGTTACATTCACACCATTTGGATATACACTTTCAGAAAGAGAATACACAAGAGACCCTTAGTTTCTAGCTATTTTTAATGTGAGGAGAAAAGTTTTGGTTCAGAAAACAATGAAAAGAAAGTGAATAATTCTAGTAATACAGTTGTTTAAAAATGTATTCAAAAGTCAGATTTACTTAATATCATGAACAAATATTTTAATGTCACCTGCTTTGACTTCAGAGAGACTGTATGCTACATTATGTTAATGCTAGATAATTAAAATCTGCAGTATGTGTCAATTAATGTCTCTTTCCAAAACTTACGGAACATAAGAGAATATACATATATATGCAATCCAACATATCAGATGATGGTGAATAATATAAAACCTTTATTAATGTTTTTCAAACAAAATATAGCAGTAAAGTACAAAATTATGTCAGGTTGTTATTAATAAGTGATGAAGAGATTATTCATTGAAACTTTATTGTCTTAAGCATAACACTCACAAGTTCTGAAACCTTAAACCATTAGACCCATGCCAAAAAATTTTCTCAGAGGAAACCACCGAGAAACAAATCAGAAAGTAGCACAACTGAAACATCACCCTCAAACTGGGAGTTATTAAAAATTAATTAAATGTACCTGCAAGTCACTTCACTTTGCAAGTACAGGGCTGGAATTAATTCTTTTGCTGTTTTCTTTCTTTTGCAAGTTTAAGTGTAAAAGAAAAGTCTCACTGGCAAGAAAAATGGAAAAAATGAATACATTTAAAATTATAGAATTCTATGCATATACAGTATGTTATGCCGTTCTCAAGTTGCAGTGAACAATAATTCAGTAATTCATCCATTCACTATGTGGTCATATTAGAAAGAACTGAGCTTGCATCTTGAAAATTTAATAAAAGGTAAAAACCAAGAGCCACTTCTTTACACAATCAGTTACGATTTTTTTTTTTAAAGTTCTGTCTGTTGTTCTTAGACAGAAATGGCTGTGGAATGAGGACTATCTATCTTATTCATTATGCACCACATGCATCCTGTTTGCAACTAAAGCCTTGAGGCACTAACAAATTATAAGCAAACAATTCCTATATACCTATACTGAAAATGTAACATGCATATTCCGATTGTAACCTGCAATCCTTTTTAAGGGAAGTCATTATCTGGTCTTTTGATCCCAAGACAGTAATAGGAACTACCTTCCAATTCTGTGTCTGTAAGAAAAGTTTTGTAAATAAAAGAAATCTTAAATCCAGAAAAAAGGTCTTTGAGAAGCAGAGAGTCTAAAGCCCTCAGGAAAATCAAATTGTACTTAGAAAAACATACTGCTTTTAAATTAATATTTCATGATAGTAGTACACAAAATGCCAAAATGGACTGTAACTGTTTACATTTATATAAATGTAGATGTTAATTTAGAAATACGGTCAATGAAAAGCTAAATACTAAATCAAATTTGGTTTACACTCCCTCATTTCCACGTTCTGTTAACTTGTTGGCTGTAATTTTTATTTTATAAAGTAAATTTTTAAATGTCAGTTGTTAACTACTGTTAAATGACCAGCTTCCCACCACATCTGGCTTCTCATTACGTATAAAGAGCAGCTGCTCTACCGCTTGAGAAGGAAGATGTTCTCTTCCCTTACAAATATTTCAGCACTATGCATCTTTTATGTTTCATAACAGCCAAGAACTCTTCAAAACAATATTTCTGTATTCCTAGCAGCTGCGTTGGTTTGCATTAAGCTGATGAGCCTTTACAAGATGCACCAAAGGGCAAAATTAATCTATGCTGATGAAAATGAAACTTCTGGAGTACAAGTCTGAACCTGACAAGTATTGAACACTCACAGTGCTTGCTGAAATCAAAAAAACATACAGATGCTCAGCAGTGCTAATGATAAGGCCTGAGCCTTTGGGTGATTAAGAAACTGATAAAGTAGATTAATTTGAAAGAAATTTACTCTTAAAATAAATCTTAAGCCATTAAATATCTATAAAAATCTATGAAAAATCTTAAGCTGTTAAATATCTATACCATGGTTTGAAGAGTGAAACAAAGACATTGAAATCCCCAAATCCTTCAAGTAGACGGACAGATGACAAAGAAGATGAATGCAGATGACACTATTTTTCACTCTGTTTTTTAAAATGAACCCTTTATGTAGGTATTTTACCATTATATTTCTAAATCAAAGACCAGAACATGGTAATATTTGACTCTGCTATTTATGTAGTATTTTGTTGGCAGGGGGAAGAGGGAGGGGAAATCTACAAAATATGCTAGTGTTTTCTCACTAGGAGCCCAGACTCCTTTCCCTCTTTTTTTAAATCTTCCAGAACCAAGTCCTAAGAATTTTGCTGCTTTCAAATAAAAGTATTGAAATTTTCTGCCTATTAACATCTTATCCTGTGAATCCTAATGCCATTATTCTTCTGTGTTTAACTGATACATAGGCACACGTTTATTTTATTATTTCCACTATTGTAAATAAAAAATGCAATAGTTTGTTACGATGTTCACTGTATTTATATAAGTACTAAAGCAATTTAAGTATGTTCTGGTTAACTTTAATTAGTACACAACTGTGTAACATTAGAACTTTATAAGCTGCAAGCTGGAGTAGCTACCATCATCCCAGTGAACTGAATTCAAAGGAAAACACTAACGCTAGTGACAAACATTTTTCCACTTTTTAAAATCAACGTGTAATTATTCCTCTGCCAAACCTCATTCAAAACTTCCAGTAAATCTTGTTTATTTAAAGAAAGGCTCTGTGCTACCTGATGCTGACCATCTATATTACCTTCAACTGACCAGTCAAGGAACTCCATATTGTAAAAGACAGAGGGTAGGTGGTATCTCTCCTTTTCTCACAGTGGTTTCAAATATTCTTCAGCCTTGACCCATGTGAGCAATATTTTAAGAATGGAAATATATACATGATCATTCAATTCAGTTTGGTATTATTACAGCTTGATTTCCGTGAGGGTAAAACAAACCGTTAACATCCCTGTACAAATTATGACTGTTTGTCGAATGTTGACACCTAGAGATCTAAGCGCCAAAGAAACTAGTATGTGACTATTTTTTCCATTCCTCATGGATAATGAAATAGCTGTCAGATGGTAACAACTTACACTAAATACTAAGCTAGTCTACATTTGAACGTGTGAAGTAGGAGTGAAATTCTCTCATTAACAAGAACCCTGAGCTTTTAGCTTCCCACTGAACATATCTAGTTTTTTTTTTTTGGTGCAAGTTAAAAGCATGTGTTTTCTTGATTATATAGTATGATAGCTCTGGTAGGTGCATCTGTTATAGATACCCTTAACCAGTGACAAAGCAGTTGCTGGCTGACTAGAGGCTTAATTGCAACATGGCAAATATAACCAGAAATAGAAAAGTACTATTATTCTACCATGCTGCTGAGATTCAGATTTTAAGTAATCTGAACACTAAAAGTCAAAGTGAAGACCAGAGTATAAACCCTAAGGCTACCCTTCTTGTAGGTGTGTACACACACACAAACACACATGCTTACACACGTACACGGAGTTTGCTGAAGGCTGAACAGCAAAAAGCATAGACCTCATCCTGGCAGAAAAGCAATAAGTTCAGAGTAACTATATATCAATAAATCTGCCAAAATGCCACGGTGAATAAACTCCTCTTACTAAAAACAGCACAACTTTACTTGCTTTCCAAGTCCTGTAACATTATTAACAAACTGATACATCTTAAAGACTCAACAAATTCCTGCAGGATTCTACTGAACTCACCCTGAGGCAACGGATGTTGAAGAACTACGAAAATCACAGAAGTACATAGTAGCAAATGAAGTAAAACATGACAAGTTTGAAAATCGTGGAAGGGTCTGTATATTTATACACCAGAGTTGCAGAAAACTAGAAACAAAATAAGAGTAACAGGTAGCAACCACTAAATCCTTGACTTAATCCTCAAAGCAATGAAAAGTGGATGGGAGCCACGTGGCTGGAAGGATGAAACACAAATATAAAAAAACATTCATTAAGGAAAGTATTTAACAGCATTTAACACCAAGTATTCAACAGCCCCAAATCCAAACTGATTTTTCATGTCTTTCTTCTTAACATAATGAACAGCTAGAGGAGTGGAAAGGTTAAAAGGGGAAAATAAATTCATATCAGTTATATTTACCACAGTTAGTATGCCTAATTCCATGGATATGCAAGGTAAATAGGAGTCAGCAGTTAGAAGTAGCATAGCAGCAGAACAGTAAGCTAAACTTCTATAACATAAAACACACTTCCTCAAAATTTTTGACAAATACAAGAATTGGAAGAAAGACCCAGTTTGCAGCCTTATTTTTACAAACAATTTTTTCTTCTAAAGATCTAAAAAAGTTTAAAAATAGCATATAACAATCAACCTGTAACAGCAACTACATACACGTATTACACATATAAATATATACATATGTGACCCAGCAGAGGGTTAAGGCTGAGTGGTACAGATAAGTCATGTTCTTCAGTCAACTAGGCAATTAAAAATAAGTATTTCCCCCTACAAGTGAAGGTGCTGCCTCATAAAATGTTTTCATGTTTAACTTAAAATGGAATTGCAAGTGTTTTGGATGTTTCTGTAAGCAAGGGGTTAAATACTTCTCCTCTGTTTGAACCATAACCCAGAAGCATTTTATGAGTGCAGTAATGCACTTCAATAAATGGAATTCACAATGGATACTCAATTTTCTTTGGGGAATGAAGAATTTCTATTCCCTTTCCACCTCACAATGCATTGGCAGGTGTAAGGTAATCTTTGTAGTCACAGAGTTTGTCATATAATATTGGATACATTTCATTTACATACATGCAGGAAGCAGTTAAGCATTAGAATACTGTCCCTCACCTAAGGTACAGCTACTTTAGTCTCTCAAACTGTTACCCTCCTTACTCATACAGAAACCAAGTTACACTCTTTCTTAACCCCATGAGAGCCTCCATTTCAATTTTTGGGGGGAAAAAAGTAAAGTAATCATAAAAAAGAGCATAAAGGTACACCTCATATATTTAAATTCTCATATTGATACTACAAGAGCGATCTCATTACCATAACAATATGTATATGAATATAAATAAATGCTTCACTTCATTTGTGTCAGCATTTGCAGAAAATAATATGACAGAGAGCAGGGCTCCAGGGATTCATTTGACATTACTGAACAACCTCTTAGCTTAGGATATGCCTTTAGCTGCCCTGCTGCAGACAGTTTACACAAAGAAAGATCTAATTTTGGCTTTGGAAAGTCTCAGACACTGATTTGTGCAACACAAAAAATTCACTAATGGGAATGCAAATAGTGTCATCTTTAGAAAAACAAAAAACGAAAAATAAAGAAACACCAACAGTTTACCGCCCTAAATATTAAATATAAATATTTTCTTAAGAATGTTTCTCTGAAAGGGCCCTTACGAGGACTGCTGCATGCTCCTCATTGCTCCTTGAGCAATGGCTGAGATTTAATACAAGATTTAGATTCCACAAGATTCCAACAATGAAGTATACCCTTAAATGTATAAAAGATCATTATTAAGTACTAGATTACTAGACACAACTCTCAGAACCCACTTCCAAAAACTTAGTAATAGCTTATATGTGGTAAGACTACCAAGATAATTTTTAATAGTTATTGTTAATGACAGAGCACTGCATATTAGAGACTCAGTTTAAAACTTGAAGTAATTCTGAGGATTCTGTTGCAATAGTGTTTTCCGTATTCCAGCTGGGGAACAGTCTACAGTGGCATGAGAAACAATGCTTCAAAAGGAGCTTTTTACTGCTTTAAAATTCAGAAAGAAGAGAAGGGAGGAACAAAACTAAACCATCTCATTACGGCTCCTTTGAGGATAGGTTCCTGCTGGTTCTGCACATATTGCATAGTACCTAATACAACCAGAAAAGTCAGGAAGGTCAGAGCAATCGCTGATAGTTGGAGACTACTAAAGTAAAGATTTAGAAGGGCTTTAACGATCGTTTAAACAATAACCCTTAGTTTATTCAGCAGTGTTCATAATGTCACACAGGAGAAGAAAAAAAAAAACCCTTTTTTACCCACATTATCAACATCTTGGCTGACAAATTTTTGGTAAAGTGGACATATGGGGAGCCATCTCCGGTAACCTACAGATTGCGTGGTATGACAGTGGCATTCTAACTGAAACTATGACACACAATTTTCTGTGCAAACTTTGCCTGAATCAGTGAAGTTTAAGTAGAATCAGAGCTCTGAAAGGGTTACTTTTGATTTTTTTCTAATAACGAAGAATTCATTCAAAGCCATAATACTACGACTGAGCATTCATATTGTTCCATAGCTTATCTTTAATAGATTTTTAGATGTGCGTCAATTGAAGAAGAATTTGGAATGGAATACAAAGCAGACTGGAAAGTTATATGGCTGTATAAAATAGAAAAGCCATTTGTGAATATACTAGACCTAACCTTAAAAGGCTAGAGATCTGCAGTGCTTCACTTTACACCAGCTGAAAATCTGACCTATTGAATTTAAGATGAAATTTTCCTATGTTTTATTTCACATTTTTTGCCAGTTTCCTATCTATTTTAGAAACCAATGTGGACTATTTCTATTAACAGTTGTATTCTAGAGTCAGCATGATGAAATTAAAACTAAAAAGGATAAGGTTCTACTCTTTCTTCTTTTCCTTCTTTTTGTACGATTCTCAGTTATCTTTCAGAACTTTGTAATCCTTTTTCCTGGCATCATTCAGGCCACCCTATCTTATTTCTGTAAATAGAACAATCTGAAAATTTTAGTGGCGAACGAAAAAGAAAATAAAGATAAGTGATTAAGGCTAAACTGGAGATGGTGTAAAATGGTGAAAAGAAACTTATTTGTATTGCAGTGAAACCACTTATAACAGGTTCAGTAATCTTGTATCATATGACACAAGCATGACATATTAAAGGGGAGAAAGCGTGCCTTGCATGGCCATTTCTCACCTTAGGTCCATCTCCTGCACAAGTGGTTGGGGAATGGTAGGAGACCTGGCTCCTTCCTGCAGCATTACTTCTGCAGTCAGGCAGGTATAGAGTTAATATTCCCTTGGCAGCAAAAGAAAAGCAGGAATTGAACTGTGGTTAGTTTTGTAGAGATACTGCCTTTTATTCAGGGTAAGTAATAAGGTGACAATTTGTGAGGTTACAGTGAAAGACAGATGTATGAAAAGAAGAAAGTAAAAAAAAGAACACAGAATAAGAAAATTAAAGGGAATTGTTGATGAAGAAGGATAAAATTAACACAGCAGTAAGAGAAACAGCCATCTTCTGTTATGAGTATAAGCAGTACCCATTGATTCTGAAAAAAGTCCAACCTAAAACGATCAGATAGCATGTGGATGGTGCAGCAGTCTAGTGTTGCATATTGGGAATTCTAAAGCAGTCCTAGTGCTCCTTCTGAAATGGAAAGTATTTTTACTAAATATGAAGTGGACCAAAAGAATTAGTAAAATAATCCTTGTGTTATGCCACTGGATATTATTACATGCAGTTAATTTTACAGTGTACCTACTTTTCAGACGCATTCTAAGCTGCAGAACATTGTATTTTGAAAACATCACACAACATGGTATGGGAAAGCAGGAAATTCTGGCAGCTGTAGAAACAGTTTAGATTTGGCATTTGGGAGGGAGTAGGAAATAATACTAAGTACGCGACTGATAGCTGAAAATGCATAGCAATACAAAGAGAAGTCTTGGCTAATAAACAAAGTTGATCAGAGTATAAAAAACATTTTGTTTTGCTATAGCTCTTGGACTTTCAACATTTATTCCAAACAAATCATCCTGACTTTTTGATATTTATTTTTGTCCTTAATCACATTCAAAGAACAGTCATGGGATATTGAAAAATAAGATGCAAGTTCTTGCATCTTCCACATCCCAGCCCCAATCTGTGAGTTCCAGCCACAACTGTTCAGATGTGTGATATTATAAACTTGTTATCACAATTCCATCTTTACGTACCTTCAGTAAACATTTTAATTTTAATAAAACAGCATGTTTATTGCAGAAGTACTTTTGTCAAAGCAGATTCCTCTTCCTAAAAGCATTAATCAATTGAAGTTCACAGCTGTACTTACCCACTTTTGAAAAGGCTATTTTCTCACTACAAAAACAATCTAACAAAAATAATTTTAAAAACCCCAAGAAGTGCATTAGTTCCTGCATCTAGGAAGAATAGTTCCACAGGTATGAACTTTTCAGATAAGGATATAGAGCTTGAAATCTTATCCCCATTTTTTATCTCTCTGAGCTCCGACTTTAATATTGGTATTTATAACCACTGAAGAAATATGGGTACCTTCAGATAGATACTTAACATGAGTCACCTATTTTAGGAGGAAGTCACCTTCTGGATATGCTCTCCACTGACTATCAGATCAAGCTGCCGGGGTTTATAAGCCTAGCTTTAAATGACCAACTTAAGATGGCAGAATCCTTCCTACTGTAGACACTTGATTAACATTTTAGTATGATTAAGATCTGGAGGGAAATAAAACCATTCTTCTCGACACTTCTAGAAAACCATTTCTGTTGCACAGCGTGCAAGACAGTCCATCAGAAAACTGCTAATTCAGACTGTTTTCTCCTCCTTCTTTGCGTATCTAAGGCTTTGCTCATTCCCAGTCTTTTCCTCGTTGTCACTCATCTGTGACTGCACTCTCCATCTGTACTGCCTTATGCTGAGTGATAAGGTCATACCAAAAATCCTATCCATAAATTAAAAAAACTGAAATACAGAAGCTTAGGAAAAAGAGCTGTTATTTAATAGCAGTACAAATAAAAAATCCCCTACAAAAATCAAAAATAAATACATAACCATTCTTCAAGTATAAGTGTTATGTGCAATTTCTCTTTCTTTCCAAGCTTTTGGTTCTCACACATCCTGATGCTGTATGGTTTTAAGATGTTTTTGTTGCATCCAATGCAGACTCTTTTCTCTTTAAATATTATACAGTACTATAAAAAGGAATAATAGGTTACAATGTATTTTTTATAACAGCCAAATCTAGATGTGCACACACATACAGACACATACAAAGTGGCTGAAGTAAACCACTCCACTGCAAAAGGCTTTTCTCTCTAGCTCATGTTATTGCCTCACTTAACCAAGCATCCTAAACTATCCAACAAAATGTTGGCAAAATTTATGTTAATACTAAGACCTCTAATGCCCTTAAAATTGCTGAGTCAATATTCTTTGGTCAGGATGCTACTTCTCATGGGTGATGGAAGCAAAGAACACCTTAATCTGCACATGGCCAGATAGGTAAAATTCGTTTCAGCCCTTGCAAAATAAAACTGCTGGTGCAGAAGGTCACTAAATACTTTAGGCCAAATCCTGAACTACGGACTGGATTCTCCAAATCGTCCTTGGCTACGTTAAGTCAATGGACAATATTCTGAACGTAGGCCAACAAATAACGCTTGGCCCTTGCTCAGGATGATTTGCCTGAATAGAGAGTATTATTCCGCAATTTACTGTTGTTCTGGAATTCTGAAATTGGATCATATATTAAAAAGTGTTAGTTATTACTCTAATAATCCAGGAAGAACTGTGCCTATATAAACAGCTGGCTCCCAGTTCAGCAAAGCATTTAATCTTGTCCTCAAAAACCATTTCTACTTAGCAGACTTCTTTACCTTACATTAAAATTTTAAATCCTTTAGATTCAAACTTAGCTTCACTGTTGCAATGAACAGCAATAGAGAAAGCCACCAGATATAGCAATGATGAGCTCAACTGGATGGTTTGGGTGCGTATACAAATTAACGCTAACACTTTAAATTACATTGGCCTGTATATTCAGAAGTCATATAACTGTAAAACAGGAGGGGAGGAAAAGCTGGAGGTAAAATATTTGTTTCTGTATATAAAACAGCTATGAGTCAAACCAGTGGTTACTCTAGTTCATTATCCTCTCTAAGAATATCAGTCGAAGGGACAAGAACAGTGCAAGCGCACAGAGCCTCTTCTCCAGGATGACTTCCCAGCTTTAGTACGGTTTGTTTAAGAGTTCACCAAGCTGGAGGTCATACCTGCATCTTTAATCTTTATTTTTAATACAGATTTTTTCTGTTGTGAATGTATTTGATTCATTTTTTAACCCATTTTGGCCATTAGAGCCAAAAGGTCTATGCACTACGAGAAGCAATTCCATTGTATTTTGCAAATCCAGTACTCAAGTAGAAATATCAGATTGTATGAGTTAAAACATTTTTAGTTATTTTGGTGCTACTTACAAACATAAAAGTCTTTATGTACTGTCTCCTGATACCTGAATGTTCATATGGATGGTAAAGGAGCTGTCGGTATGTCAGTGTGGGAAGCATGGTGTGCCGTTCGGAGGATTGGTGGAATTAGAATGCTGTTCATGACTTTTTGTAAAGCTTCAAGGGAGAAGCACGACTGTTTACATTTTGGATCTTTTCAAACGCTTTGTTCATCCACTTCTAACCCAAGACTAAACTCTATTCCCCTAGCAGGTGGATCTAAAGGATGGTATGGTCAGTTTTTGTTAATCACCCCCCTGCTGCGTTCCATGTAAAAGAAAGGCTGAAGCATTTTATATTGCTGCCGCCTTTACATCTATAAATGGAGATAAAGCAGGTGTTTTTGCTCCACTCACTCCACAGCTGCAGACTAGGAAGCAAGAAAGCACTAATATTGATTACAATATTTTGTTTTTCCCACAAGAAACACTTCTTCAAGAAAATATTTTGTATTCTGTTTGGTATCACAAGCTATACCACTCTAGATAGATGAAATATTCTGGAAATTAAAAAAAAAAAAAAAAAAGAAGCAATTTTGCCTTCAATCTATGTTCCCTTTCAATATCTCTTTGGAGCTGCAGTTTAGCCACAATAAAAAGTATAAAGAAACAATGCCAAACGACAGCAAAATTGGACAAAAACAATTTAAGGCAAAGAAAGTTATTTTTCAAGTCTAACATCAAGAAATGAAAAGATCACCAAAAAAAAGAAATTAAAGTTGCAAATGCAAATTTAAAATTAAGAAGCTGCTTTTAAATCTCCAGCTGCAGGAATCTAATAATCACCAGACAGCTGCTTATGGAAAGACATAAAATGGATGCATTTCCTGGTTTTTCTACAGCAGAGTTTTCACTTTCTTTTTACATGATTTTGAGCATCAACATCCAGGATGCCTAATACAAACAAATAAACAAAACAAAACAACAAGCGTAGCTCAAGCCAACAGGTTGTGGAGTTTTGTAACTAAAAAATGGCAAACAACATTGTTAACAAAGTGTTTATGTACATATAATTGGGATTAACCCAATTTGGAAAGAAAAAACCCCAAAAGCTACTCTCGAGAATAATACTTAAACTGAGCAATTTTTATTGAAAGCAGTCTTTTAAATTAGTGTGAAGCACACTATTATACTTCAGTTCTGATTTCAAAATTTTTAGAAATGGTAAGTAAGAATTTGTGAATGACAGTTTGAAGCCTTAAAAATTTAGCTTTGAGAACAATAGCGAGCAACAAGCAAGATCATGTCATAAGACTTGCTTCACAGAAGTTAGTTTCTTTACTTAGCGTATCGATACAACTTGCAATTTTAGGACAACCAAGTAGAACTCCAAATTGAGATTTTCACTGAATTGTATCTTTTGTTCAAAGAAATACATATTTATATGGACACAGGACAAATTTCAAAGATGGTGTAAGTAGGTAAGATTCCATTTGTATCACAGGAATTTTCAGAAACACTTGGGCTAAATTTGCTCCAAAAGTCCTTGGTATGCAATATATCATTCTTTTAATTTGGGTACAGATATCTCACATAAAGAAACCTCAGATCTCACAGTCATCATGCAGGGTAGCTACTTTGGAATATATATACCTCTGATTACACTCTAAAGTAATATTTGTGCTAGGCTTCCAATCAATGTGAAAGAGTATTTTGTCAAAAGGCGAACTGTTGGCAACTCTTGAGCATATTCATGAGGGCTTAGCAATGATTATGGTGCTAACATATACACAACAGCAGAGCTTCCATCACCATTGTTTTGTGTGTACTGCCCTGTGCATCTTTACTGGAGATTTTCCATAGATTCTAATAGCTCCCTGTAGGCCTCTCCACAGCAGACCTCTGCGCAGCTTGTAAGCTGACGTTGCTATGGAGCACCACCACCATTACTGAATAAAGGTGCAAAACAGTGCATTACAGCTGACGTGCAGCTCCGGAAGGCATTAAGTGTCTTTACTGAGCTGTCACTTACAGCCCTGTGGGAGATCAGAAGCAAGTCATGGGTCCAGGAAAATAATATAGTGCATTAGCAATAACTGTGACAGAAAACTGAAGGAGTTACACAGAATTAGTTATACCACATATGGTTGTACTTGGCAAAGAATGACTGAACTAATATTAACTATGTTAACGCACAGAATTCTGCTCTGATGTTTCAAAAACTTAAGGCATTGCTAGACTTGCAGTCTGACACAGAACTACTACCTCTATCAGAATAAATAAATTAACTATTTATCATGGCTACTAACTTTTGGGTTTACTTATGTATTTTGGTGTTGAGCCAAATTCTCTTTTCAGGCTTACACATGTCAGTCTTGTTCACTGCACTAGGAATTATGAATGCATATCCTTATAAGTGCATATAGCAGGCTAATAGCGCTCTTAATTATTTCGTATTTGTGACATTCACTTTTATAAACTTAGAAAGACTTCCACATAGTCAGATGCAATAAATTAGATATCATTATAATCCCTCAAGTATCCCTGACGCGGTCAGCATCTTGAGTTCTGGGAGGCACTCATTATAAAAGAAGCTTATTCACGCATATTTCTAACAGCGGGTTTACATGAGTAAACACAAGACTCCATTCTCTCTCCTCCAGATTTTTCAAAGGAACCTTCTATATCAACAGGCAGGTGGCGATACAGTATCTGTCAGTTTCTGTTTGGTATAAAAGCAAAGTCTGTTCTTGTCTTAAAATATAATTTACCAGCTTAGTGCAACTCTATTCAGTAAAGCGTTCACACGTAATTCTGACCTAAATTTGGAACTCTGTTACTGAATACAATGCTCCATTGGGATGCAAGGTAATACACATCCATGCATACACATACACGAAATACATATATTCATAAAATATTCTGTGAATTTACTAATTAAAAATGGCTTAGGGTCAAAGAATAAGCAAGTTTTGCATTTCAATTACAGTTTCAGTACAGGTTACCTTTCCTTTACATATCAGATCTAGAGTTTTATAAGGCATGAGTGCAACTGACAAGTGATAATTATTACAGTGGATAATATACGCCTTCAGGTACACTGCTTCCGATCAAGTCAAGATAATGGCAATTTCCTATCATTTCAGACAGAGGTATTATCCATATCAACTCGGTAATGATTATCATTACAGATTACAATTCAGTATAATATTCATTAATGATTTACTTTTATCATGGTAATTTTTAGATGTTTCATGCTGGATCAGGACCTTTTTTACTGTGCACACATCCAGTGGAAACAACAGTCCCCACCTCCCATAAACTCCCAAGAGCTGTTTTTGTGGGTTTTTTTTTTTTTTTGATGTTTCCTGTTTGTTGTCATTATGGTTCAATATTATTTTCATTATCATCCCAGAGTTCATAGCAATTCTTCATTTGCTACAGTTTTTGACTAGAATCAAGGAGCTGAGTGGCTTATTTTAAATCTCAGTAAAGTGGATAGATTTGTCTTTAAAACAAATGGCCTCTATTTTACAGACCAGCTATGGAAATGTAGCCCAAGCTACATCCTGTCTTAATCATACTATATGGAGTTAAATTGTATCATCTCCACTAAAAAAAAACAAGTAAGTTAAATCAGACCAATTTAAAGCTGTAATTAGCTTAATTTGGCCTTCAACTAAATTACTTTAAGAATGAGTACATATGGAAGTTTTAAAGTAGTGCTAAGTAAACAAATTGATGTACACAATTTATCCTCATGTTGAAAATCAGTAAAGCCTGGTCCTGCTGTAGACAATGGTAGAATTCTTAATGGTTCCCAAGATTAAAGAAGAAGGTTGTAAAGGAGAAAACAAAGTATTGCATACTGGACAGAGAACGAAGTAAGAAAGCTCTTCCTTTCTCCAAAGGAATACGCAGTTCCCCTCAGTGAACATACCAGAAAGGCATAGGTATTACTTCACATATAAAGCTGCCTGGGTATTAAAAGATACCTTGATGCATTCTGGCCAAATAAATATTGCCCATTGATTGACTCCATCCTCCTCCATGAAAAGCTCTGTTAATGTAATTCTATGCATGTAATTTATGGAGCATTCTGCTACCAAACAATAATAAATAAGTAAATATGAACTGTATGGGTGCTGCACCACTGTATTAATTTTGAGCTATAATTTATAAGTTTGCATCAGAGAAATAACACTACAGTATTGGTGTAGTGAATAGGAATACTATTTCCTTAAAGAATTTTTGGTAATTCAGTAATTTCAACTCACATTTTGAAGCTGATATATATTTCACTATGAATATCCTATACTCATCTTTAAAGGACTTTTTAATGCTGTATGGCTTTGGGCTGAAACAATAATAACACATTTTTGAGAATTTTATCCTGAGACTGTTTAAAATAAATGCCAGTATAGAGAAAGGGAGCAAGGGTTACACAGTTGTGAACTTTTGTCTTAAACTAATGTTTTCTTTCAGTTAACGAAATAGCTTAAGTCCATTGCCACTGGCTAAATGCAGATTATTTTTAATTTTGTTTTTAATGGCTACATACCTTTATATTTTAAATTTCCCTAAATGATTCAAATAAACACTGGTGAAAAAAAATAACAGATGCCCATTAGCATAGCTGCTCAAAAATAACATTAATGCCTTATTACTTATAACATATTCATCCAAATGTTTCATTAAATTCATAATGTAATATTAATGAGAAAAATAACTAAAATTTTCTGGACCCAGCAACCACAAACTGCCAGCTAATCATTAAATCCCAGTACTCCTTTCACTTAGTTTCATCTGCACAGGTTCCTCACAAATTCCCATTCACAGATCACAAAAGAACAATTTGGGTTTCTTCAAGAATTAATTAGACATTTGTATGAAAGACACTAGAACAACTGCTCCTCCTGCGAGTTCATAAAGCTGTTTAATTTGCTCTTGTATTTTCATTCAGAGAAGTTGGCAACACCACAATAAAACACAGCATGCACAGATAGCAAGCCAAATTTCTTACTTAATTGTTCACTTTCATTTACTATGCTCATTTAAAAGATGCAAGCACTAACACCTTTTAACCTCACCAATGACACAGCTGGGGCACTCTTCACACATTAATACAGAGTGACTTAGAATAATGCACCCCTTGTTAATCTGTAAAGAGTATTCAGGTTTAGATTTAAAGTCTGTACTTGCATTAGGAAAAGGATGAAAACCTCTCTCTTGTATAGTTAAACTTTTATTATATTTATATCTTAACAGCTAATTGCCTGAAGAAAGGAAAAAAAATACTGAACAGGAAGTATTGAAATGTATGTTAAATGCTGCAGAATAACAAGGCAGCATATTTACTGATTTCTTTTCTTGTTCTTTTTATTAACATTTTAGCTTCTTCACTGAGGAGCTAAATAGCTAATGGAATGATGCTCTTTGGCCAAAGTTGCTCTGTAAAGGTTCTATTGAGCAGAAATAATACATAGACTTCTGTAATAGATGCAAAACAGATCAGATTTCTGTATTCAGCAGAGGTATTCCACAAGAAACTTGGCTCAGCCACAGAAATAATTTTACTGAGAAGCCAGGGTGTGCCCTGTGGAGAGCTATTCGAGGGTGGAGACGATTATAATCCTTGCTCTGAACAGCAGCCCAGGTTCACAAGAGCTGAACAGCTGTTTTATACTGCTACAATATTTTTTCCTACTTCTGCAACTGTGGAGCTGGAATGCACTGGTGCATCTTTTTCAACTTAAGCATTAAAGACCTTTAAGATTTTCAAATTCACTATCTGCAAACGAAGATCTAGATATTCACTCTAATACGCGATGCAAATATTGGCTCACTATCATACCAGCACTAATGTCCATCTGTTAGCATGGCATTTAGCCCACACACAAGGTGGGATGCCAGTTTCAATAGGGCATAGGTGCCAATTAAATACAGATTTAGAGTGATAGCATGCAGAAGGCAGAAAATAATATATATTCTGTGAAAAGGCATTTCTAATGGTAAATACTGCCAAATGTTTTATTATAAGAGATCACTTGTTTTTATGATAGTGCATATTATGAGACAGATCTAAATCCCATGAAGTTCAAAGTATCCTTCTACACCATGCAGAAGAGGGTATGCGTAGGTGGGTGTAGGTATACATACATAAAAAAAAAGTGTCAAATCCTGCTCTTAACCAACTTAAATGGCAAGACTATTCAATTCATTAGGAGAACTGAGGGCTTCAAGAAAGTGCCTTTTTCCAGTCAATGTACATGACAGTGAAAACTCTCTGTGCACAGAAAGTACTAATTACGTTTGATTGACAAGGCAAAGAAACACTGCAGTGTTTGTCCTCAAGAAAAAAGAAAAGAAAAAAAAGCAAGCTTTGGCTAATCACAATTCTGTCTTCCTCCTCCTCAATGGCAAATAGGTTTTCATTAAATAATATTCATGCCAGCTATCTCCTAGGGTTTTTTTTCCCCGAAAGAAATGCATTACTGTAAGAAAAAAAATCTAGAAATTGAGATTTATTTAGTCTTCAGAGAAAAGGGTGTTCAACAAATACTAAAAAAAAAAACCTGATTAAGACATTATTGTTTACTGACAAGAAAGATCTCTCAAATTTTCTTCTCATTTTCCTCCTCCTCCTCCTCTCCTACCTCCTTTGCAACCTCTATTATTCCACAGTCTTTCAAGACACTTTCCTCCTACAGAACACATTTTCTGTGATGGACAAGATGGAAAAAACCACAATACAAAACCAGATGATTTCTGTTAATTATATGAGGTGAGAAGGGAAGAACTACAAACATGGGAGAAAGATGGATAGAACATAGGGCAGAATCACAGGATCAGCTAAAAAAGGGACAGATCTCACAGGTGTGAAATACAAAGTAAACACCACTGGAATTCACTGAATATGGTGAAAAGCAGAAGAGAGATGACAACGGTATAGAAAGGTGCAAAAAGCCAACAAGAGGGAACCAACAAGCGACTGAAGAAGAAGAGGCAGAAACTACTCCCCTAACACCGTCTCCTATTTGAGCCCACAAAATTTGCATACATTCTTACCCTAGCAGCGTTCAGGACAAGGGAAGAGGAAGTGAACAGATGCAGTAACAACAGAACAGTAAGCTCACCAAGTGCAAACAACCGACAGTCTAATGACCCTTGGCTCTCCTACCAAGTTTAATGACACAAAGCCTTACCTCCTACAGACTCCTCCTCAAACATACCTACATGGAGTAGAAGAATTTCAGTGCTGTCAAGGTTAATAGTTTGATTATCAAATTCACATGGGATGCTTCCAACTTTATTACTAACAGCTATTGAACATTTATAGGGAGAAAAAAAGAGACTCTTGGCGTTTTACCAATTTCAGACTTCTGACTGGGTTCAATTTCACTACCAGTGTTACAGTGTGCTACAAGTGTTATGAATTGTAATGCTTTATAACGTTTGGCTTCTGCTGAGTTTTTAGAGAAGTTCCTCAGCTCTAAGGAGCCACAGACGGAAGTGAAACAGATGGAGCATTTAACAGGGTTTCTCCTTGCCAGGAATGTGGACAACATCACACTAGGCTTTCAGAAAGAGAAAGACTGAGAGAATGAGCTCTACAAATGCAATTAGTTCTTTCTCACTGTTGTTTTTGTTTACTTAAAGTCTCATGCCTAATACAATGCACTACTGATATGTCTGTCATTCTTAAATATTTACAAATGCTGCTGAAAGTTTGTGTCAGAGAATAGCGTGCTTTATGTAGCACACAAACAGATTCTGCCACTTTAATTGGTAATATTTTAAGTAGATATTCTGTTACAGTATGGGAGTTGAACATCTTCATATTAATATACTTAACGCTTGTTTCTGTGAGGTATCAGACTGCCCTAACTTGGCTGCCTTGAAAAGGGACAGAGACACGTCTCTCAAGGCATAAAGTTTGGGAAAAATAAAAACAAATACATAAGCAACTACAATAAAAACCCACCTGTTTAGTTCCCATTACCTACAAAAGCAACGCACCTCTTTTTTTCGTAGATGAATAAACTAAGATTTCTAAAAGAAGAACTAATCAATCAGAAAACTGTATATATACTGATATGATCACCAGAGAGAGTTTCATATCTCACTGCTCTCAAACTAAAACAGAAACTGCAACCCGAAAGGCTATAACCAGAGAAAGACATTGTTGGAGGAACAGACAAATACACGGGCAGGTTAAACACAAGACAAATTTGATAAGTCTTTCTGGAAGCATGATTCCTAGAGGAAGGTTGTTCCAGAAATTGATTGCAGGTAATCTTACTCCAAAATCTTGTCCCTAGCTTTATAGAGTATGCCTGATCATTCTCTTGCTGTCTTCATCTCTGAGTGCAGAGCAGCCTGACAGTCTCACATCCATCAATATGGTCTGAAGAAGTGTCAAAGAGCTACAAAATGAATGTGTTAACACAGGCATAATGAATTGCGTGCACCTGTGTACCACAAGTAGAAGAATACCATGCTAGGAATTTGGAAGGAGTTGCTGAGCACTGCCAGGTCATCTCTAAATGCCAGCTGGCAGGCTAGCCTTTAAGTCCAAGTCCCACATGGGCAAAAATACGTGAAGTTTTAGACTTCTTACACCTCCTCCTTTTAAAACACTGTATATTTGCTCAGAATTTCCTAAAAGCAGCATAATCTTTCCAAAATTCTAGCCTAGTCGCTACCTATTGTGGCTTCTACTATAAAGCCACGAGATTAATTAATTAATACAGGACTTTCATTTATATGAAATCTCAGTAATACTGAACTATCACCTGAACAGTCTTATTTTCTGCCTGTTCAGCAATGCCTTTGAGAAAAGTTCTTAAGTGAGAGACTTTTCCTGACCAGGAAAGGGCTAGTACAAAGGGTTCCTATTTCTTCTGCTTCTTGCCCTGCTCTGGGCAGAAGGAGCTGTACCAAAGTGCACTGAGCTATGGCTGTCTTCTGCATCCTACCTGTTATTTGTTGTGCCAGACATAAACGCTCCCCTTCATAGCTCTAGAGAACAAGTAACTTATACCATGCTTGTGTTCGCTGCCCTCACCCTATGCTCTTGAGCTAAGCGCAAGAATGGACTGACTGAGGGTTAGGCTTTTTATCTTTTGAAGGAATCACAGAATCACAGGATGATTTAGGTTGGAAGGGACCTCTGGAGATCATCTAGTCCAACCTCCTCCCTGCTCCAGCAGGGTCCTCTAGAGCATATTGCCCAGGATCACATCCAGACGGGTTTTGAATATGTCCAGGGAAGGAGACTCCACTACCTCCCTGGGCAACCTGTTCCAGTGCTCTGTCACCCTCACAGGAAAGAAGTTTTTCCTCAGGTTCAGATGGAACTGCCTGTGTTTCAGTTTCTGCCCATTGCCTCTTGTCGTCACTGGGCACCACGGAGAAGACACTGGCCGCATCCTCTTGACACCCCCCCTTCAGATACTTGTACACGTTGATCAGATCACCTCTGCAGTCTTCTCTTCTCCAGACTGAACAGGCCCAGCTCTCACAGCCTTTCTTCATAGGAGAAGTACATAGGAGGAAAGTAGATACCCTTCAAATTCTGATGAAAACTTTAACTCCAGAAACTAATTCTTGGTATCAGGTACCAGGAAAGGAAAAATTACTCAGATTTTCCTACTTTGGGAGACGTTGCATCATTTTAGAAGCATACAATAGGAACTAGTCAGAATGAAGATGGTAGCCTAGCTGTATTGGACCCAAACTGTGCCATGGGAATTGCCATGTCTCTTTAGGTTACAAAGAAGAAAACATTCACCGTCAGTGAATTCCAGTTATTCATGGCACTGAACAGAAAAAAAATATTATGTTTTGCAATTAAAAGGAAGAAAATTTTACCAGTAGGCCACATAACGGATCATTAACCAAAATATCCATACTCAGAAGCCCAGCAGATTTAGTGAGCCACCGAATACAGATCATTAGCACTAGGAATAATAGCCATTGATTAAAAACTGACACATTGATCATTTGTTCTGGCTTTAGATTTGCCTATGGCTTCTATCCAGTTTGTCACAGTCCCATACAACATTGTATTCCCTAGATCATGAAAACTGTGGTTTCAGCTCCATGAACACACATCCTTAGTCCATTTATTTACAGTATTTATGCAGTATGTCCGTTGATTGGTTCCTGCCCATATAATTTAGTCATAAAGTCTTGCCAGGCCCATGATATGATTTGCTTCAAATTATTAAAACACTTTGTTTATTATTTATTATTGCAATATTGTTTGCCTTGTAACAGCTAAGGTTATGTTATCATTTCCATTACAAACACAGGCACATCAAGGGAATTAAAACTGGACTGCAACAATGTCGTTTTTAGGCTGGGACTCCACAGACAAGGTTTCAGCAGACAACAGATTTTTTTTTTAAACACTTTGTACTGAGAATAAAAACAAAATCCATCTCCCACCTGTGTGGGTACAGCAATATGCAAGAAAATAATTACCATTTTCTATCAAATCACTTTCATATACACATTTGCCTGCCTAAATTAAGATTTTTATAGCACGTCCTGGGTCATTCAGTTGTATTTCAAAATTATGAGGTAATTCAATTCTGTAAAGTCAGCCACTATATTTTCATAATAGTTTCATATTTTATGTATAGAATTCAGTATTTGTACGAAAGCATTACTCCCTGTACATGTAAATGTAACTAATTACCATTTAAAGACACATAATGGGCATTTCTCAACCTTAATACCCACACACAAGGTTTGAATATAACCTAACTACCAAGCTGAAAAACCCAAATTAATATAAACATTATTCTTTATTGAATAATGAATCTTCGTCATAAATGGCTGATCCAACATTATTCTTTATTGAATAATGAATCTTCGTCATAAATGGCTGATCCTATTGTCTACATCCATCACATCAGTGTTTATGTGATCAGCACACATTTTTAAAGAGTGTAATTACGTATTGTTTTATAGGAGAGGTGTGTGTGTGTATGTGTGTGCGCATGTGTGTGCGCGCACATGTGTGTATAGATGTAAAACCCCAGTACAAACATAAAATGATAATTCTTACTAGCATTAGGATTTAAAATATTACTTTTGCAAATAAAGATTTAACTTTGACAGCGCTTCTGCTAATAATTCAGATGCACAGCACGTCCCATTCTGAAGGTTTAAACGGACAGACAACCTACTTTCAAAGAAAGTTTAAGTAATCTTTGCTTCGGGTACAGTACATTCCCATACAGTTCACTTTCTCTATTAACATATAAGCACATCTACGATAGGCACTTACATGGATTAATAATAAGGTTAAATGGATTCCTGTACAAAATCATTTCAGAAATCTTAGGTAACATCTTTCTATTCTTTGCTTGGCTACAAAGGCCTATACCTTCAGGCTCATGGGCCACCTCAATTTAATATTATTGTATGTCAAGCATTTTTAGTTGTAATGGGTTAAAGGCCCCAACCCTGACATGGGAAATTTGAAAGCTAAGTAACTGTTTGTTTTACAGTTCCACATACCGCTGTTTTATAATCCAAAGGATTCTGTATTGCCCCGATTGCAGTTTGTGGAGTGCAGTTTGTGATTATGAGATTCAAATGAAGAAACAGGAACAGGTTGGGTGCCACATTCAGTGACACTCCAGTGCTGAATTTCGTTTCTGTGACAGCTATTTGATGCAAATGGAAGACTAATGTTTTTCCTTGTGGAAAAATTACAGCTAAATTATAAGTAAAGTTTTAGAAATTTATGGTCTGTACATTCTGTGAAATTTATACTCACTGTTGCAAAAATTTCCAGAACAACGTAATATTTCATCTTGCAAGAGCAGAAGAAACTTGAAGTTTCTACATATTTCAGAAAAAAACATTTCTGAAGGTTTTTTTTTTCTGAAAAAATGTTCTGAATGTTTTTACATATCTCAGAATTCATGGTTACCTCAAGGTATAATTTGTAAATACTGATATGATGTAATGTATTATATATTTTTATTATATACAGCCAACTCTGATTATGTGTGGAAAGCTTCCTCTACAGTTTGAATTAACTGTTTTTACAGTTAAACATAGACATTTTGCCGTTACTGCACACACGCTTGTGAACCTATACATTCTCTGCTCTCTACGGAACCTTAATCTAAACTGATAACCTCAAATGAAATTGCTACCTTTTGTCTCTGATGCACTTTAAGAATCTTTTGTGCGCCACTTCCCCTCTGACCTTCCTTTAGTGTTTAGAAAGTAAACAGAAAGAAAACAGTGGGTAAGACGCTGAGAAGTGAGTCAGGATATCGCTCCGCACAAACGTTGCATCAAATATACCTCATTACATTCCTGACTGATGCTTTACCAAACTACTATTGAAGCCATCATATAATGGAAATCCCACAACTTCCCCATCATATCCACTGAATTGCTTTGCCATCTCTATTCTCAGATTTCCTGATGTTGAAAAAAATCTGCTATGTTGCCTTGGAGAAGAGTTTATTGACATCTACCTACATATTCAAAGACAGATGGCATGCATCCCAAGTTTTCTCATCTCAGGAATAAATAGACTAGTTACCTCAATCTTTACCTTGAAAATCTGTTTCTGAAAACATCTTACATTCTTCTTGAACTACTGTACTCCAAACTGGCTGCCGTGGTCCAGTGACAGCCGTTTTAATATCAAGTAGAGCGAAAGATATGTTTAATGTGTCTTACATCATTATCTTTCAGAATGATTATTGCCCTTCTCAACAGGATAACTCACACTCCTGTTGTGTAAGGCCCTGCTTACACAAGATCCACTGCTACTCCACCATGTTGAGCCTGAGATCTACTGTACAGAGGTGGAACATGATCCTACCGCAGAGGAAGACAACAGTCAGTTTTCTTCCTGGAGAAGAACTAAGAAGAAGAAGAACTAAGTCTGTTCTTAGTTGCTGGTGTTCCCACAGATTTCTCTGTTTGGCCTGCCACCTCTTCTGTAGAAATGTACTTTCATACGCATCTACCCAGCAGATTCTCAGACTCATTCCAAAGAGGCTAATTTGATCCTTAAACCTTCCCACAAAGCTCTTTCCCCCTTCCCCTCTAAGGCATCCCAAAACTAGGTAAGTCCCAAAGAAGACCTCTTCTTGGCTGTCACCTGCCTGGAGCTGTTGACCAGAGTTTCTGCAGATCCAATTCAAAGTCTGGGTCGAGGCTCCAAGGGCCAGAATCCAAGCCACTTGAGACCCTCAAAAGTACAAGAGGCAGAAACAGCAGCCAGCTTGACTCTGACAACACAGTGCTTTATCACTATTGCAGACCTCTGTGTTGCTGTTCCTGTATAAGTACGTTAAGTTTCCTGCTAATCTTCTCCTTGTTAAGCAGGTTATAAACATGACAGGGTGTCTATTCAGCTTTTAGAAGATGCCCCAAAAAATAAATGTCTGTGTTTCTACTTCACAATGTATGGTTTAGTTCTAAAGGCTTTTAAAAATATCTAACTTAGTTAAAAATAAATGCTTTGCCAAACCATGTAGGGCAATGAAAGACATTTACCTAAATGATTAACTTGCTTCATGGTCCAGCAGAGTCGTATGACGTCAATCTATGAACAGAAGGCAGTGATCCAGGCAAGGCTGGACTATAATGTGCTAAAAGCACATTATGACTGGGGGCATTAAGCATGTATTTTCAAATAATGTCAAATTGATTTGCAGGTCACGTTTAAGTAGCCAATATACTCTATCCCTGGCCTCCTCCCTCCCTTTCTTAGTGAACTTCCTCTCCCTAACACTTATCCCCAGTCAGTGGGCAGACATAATGAAAAATTTTAAGATCCTCAGTTCATATGAATCAATGTAGCTGCATAAAAACTAACTAACAGTGTCTGTTAATACTAGATGAAAATTAGGTGTTTGCATTCTGCAGAAAAGACCTACAGTTTGCCAGGCTTTCCAATTTTACCTTTGTCTTTTTTCACAATTGCTTCTAATTGGCTTAAGCATATACTACCCTTGAACTGTTAGGGTTGCATACATTGACCTGCAAGAGCATAAATCACAAATGTGTTTAAGAAATAGACTCCAGCCAAAATAGGTAAAGCTCACTAAATTCTACAACGAAAAATTTCTTTCCTCTTGTGCCCTGCTCTTCCCTTCTGCCACTACTTCCCACGTTTCAGAGCCAGCATCACACCGCCTGTCCTCTGCTGCTTCGTTAAGGACAGAACACTCCAGGAGCACATCTTCCTTTGAAAGGGAAGAAGGATAAACTGGTGCTCAGGGCACTTGCTTGCAGCTCTAGAAAGTACCACATTCATTCTCTGATGCTGTCCTTTGTAAACTGCTTGTGTCTCTTTGGAGAAACCTGTACAAAGATACACACTGGGGGGGGGAAGGGGATTTTCCAAGTTCTATTGTAACTTTCAAGTATGTAAGTCAGGTTCACTAATTCACTAACCAAGTGCTCGAAAATGTCCTATTAAGCATCTTTAAGCATCTTCAAGCATCTTCAAGTATCTTCAAGTAACTAAATATTTGAAAATGTATCCCTCTTTCCGTTTCAACCATATTTCCTATCACAAAGTGGAGGTGATAGACATACTATAACAGCTATTGGATCTGGGGAATTTAGCTTCCATTCCTTCTCTGTGCTTACCTGTTTGACTTTTTTTAGAGAAATATATCTCTACTATCTGTTTCTTGTCAACATGTTTATGTTATTAAAGAAGTGGTTCAAAGCATGGCATGGACAACATGGGCATCTTCGTAAATTGTGCATAGAGAAGTAGCCACAGTTTTAAAATCACTCTGTGAATGTATTTCAAGTTAGATATCAAAAAAAAATAGTGTCTGGAATCACTAGTTAGATTCAAAATTAAGACTCTGAAAAGTTCTTTACCACTGACAAAAATCCAGTTCATACTAGTTTGAGGGTTTTTTTTCCTAGTGCTGTTTTAAGTTGGTTTTAATGTGTTGTTTGTGTCCGTTAGCTAGGCTAAGAAGAAACTGCTTAGAGACCTTGGGAGTAAAATTCAAACTCCTTTTGTGAGGCAGCATCTATTTCCTTGTCAAAAGGAACTACCAGGGGACCTCCTTCATGCCTCTCCGCATAGCCATGAGATTAAAGTTTTCTCTACAATGCCCAGGGGAACACTCCAGAAAGCACTTTAAAATTTAAACAGACAGTTCAAAAGGAAGCTATACTGCAATGGCAGGTTCCACCCATATGTTGATGGGGAAGTAGGTTAACCAGGGGCTAGAAAATTACCCCTTCAGAGTACAGCCCTTTGGATGGACCTTTCTGTGCTATTCTAGAGATATAAAAGTGATTCAGGGAAGATGTTAATTGATCCCAGAGCTGGATGGCCCCTTGGCCCAGAGGGGATAAGAATTGTGACTACAGGAGAGAGGGACAGATAGGCAGAGCATTAAAAAACATTAGGTTTTAAGTATGACAAAGGTGGGATCACTCACTGATATTGATTACCTATAAAGCTAGAGGCAGCTATGAAAATGAGGAATTTTCCTTCTTTCAAAACTGCTTTGGAAAGATAATTCTTCTGAAAGAAGTTTTATTTAACTTCTTAGTCTGGAACACAGCAACTTGACAAATAATTGTGCTGGCAGGACTCACAGTGGGCAAGGAGGTGAGAACTCCCTAGCTTCTATTATCACTGGAATTTGTCTCTCATCGAACCACAGCTTGGCAAGTCACTCCTGATGCTACATAAATGCTGATACAATCAAGTTCAAGCACTGTATTTTGGATAGTAAAAGTTAACTCCAAAATTAATTATTATACTTTTTTCCTGACAAGCTTTGTTTCAGGTCTGAGCATGACTGGCAACAAGGGTCCAGTGTATACAAGTTACAGCAGAGTAGCTACAAGAGTATAGGTAAACCAACATAAGTCTCTAGGCTTGATTTCATTCAGACGAAGGTCATATTGATTTACCTTGTACTGGTAAATTGACAGTCACAGGCTATAACCACTCAAAATCTGACTGCTTAGTCATTTAACTGAACTGGTATTTAAATCAGTTTTAAGTAAATTGGTAAAAATTATGTTTTTAGACAAACCACAGATTCCTGGTGTGAAACAAAAACAATTGCTATATTCATGCCAGAATCATAGCTGTCCTTGAAACCCATTTGTCTGTCCTTGATTTCCTTTCTATCTTTTCATTTATTATATAATACTGTTTTACACATTCCTCCCTAAAGAATATGGACTTATCATATGCCATGTGTGAACTTACAAACCGTTCTGAGATATAAACATAGTAAATTCTGAACAGTATAATAACTAGAAGAAACAGACATACTACTTGCAGTCTAAAACTTGTGTTTCCCTAATACAGGCCTATTCACTCATAATAACAACTAAATGGTTACTGTTTAAATTTATATTAATATAGTGTTATAGTAGTCACCATGGGATAAGGGCAACCACAAGGTAACATTTGCAGAGGGATGCAATGCTCATTAGACTAACAGCTACAACTCAAAAACCAACAGGCTTACAGCAAAACAAGTCTAATTCTTTCTCTCTCAGTTTTATCCTTAAATCCAAGAACAGTACTTATAAAAACTAAAATTACTTCCACTGAAGATAAGCATTGCTTCTCAATTACACACTGATGAGATGAGAAACAATTTCAGTTTGATTACTTTGATGTTTGATGCAGGCAGAAATGCATATTCAAACACCTTAGTAAAAGATGGAAAGCTAGACAATACTTATAAAGAACTTAAAGAGACTAATTTATAATTCATGGCTTATTGAAATGTCATATAACAATCTTACAAAGAAGCATTTTCAAAACTAAGATACTTTATCATCTTTTATATCATCCACGGATATCCTGCACAGCTATTATTTTGGTTGGTGAATAATTACACCAATAATTCCCATTAGTTTCATTCCTATTTGTAAAGATCGGATAGTAGTACCTTTACAGCTCATTAACTTCTAGATGTTTATTCAACTAATTATAATCATCCTTTAAGTAGATGTAATTCATCATATAAATAAGCCAGACTCTCTTTTTTCTCCTGCTCTGCAAACAAGTTGGATGAAACAGATTCAGTTCTAATTTCATGCAGAGATCTTTAAGATAAATGCAATAATAGAAGCAGCATTTGTCTATACATATTTATTAGCTGGCAACCACTGTGGTTTGTCTGTCTGAACATGCATTGTGACTACTTTGGTTCCATATGCCTTGACAGACTTTAAAACGGCGTAAACTCGGTTGGTTGACTCGAGTCTGCGATCGTAACCTTTCAGGAGAACTGAGAAGCTGCTTTTTCTCCTCATTTGCTTTGATTAGGTATCTTTCCTGGTTTCATGTGATAACATTTGCCACAAAAATAACATCAGCAAGAAATGCTTCTGTCTAACGATAACTCCAATTTTGTCAAGACTTGGTCGTGATTACCCATACTCAAAACTGGAAACTAAGAGAAAGGGAGTAATACTAAAATTTACCAGCTAGGCAGAGGTGGAGATGGAAAAAAAAGTCTCCAAACTCTGCTTCTACACGGCAACCAGCCACCCCTGGCAGGGGGTGCAGCTGAGGCAGCAGCCAGCACCACCCCGGCAGGGCACGAGCTGCCCCGGGCCGGTCCCAGCCGGTTCCAACCGGCCCTGGTGCCCCCCCAAACCTTTGGCCAATCAGGGGAGCCCCCGGCACCGCGAGGAGCGGCTGCGAGGGGAGGGGTTTGGAGCACGTGGGGCAGGGGAACCGTTGGGCGGAGGAGCCTGCGTAGCCTGCGCCGGCTTCGCTTCACTGAAGGAGAACCAGGAAAGAAGGGGGCACTGAAGTGTCTAATTATGCCCTTTTTCCCCTCGAATCAACAATTTGTGTTGGCCATAACTTAAATAAAATTTCCCTATATGAGGAAAGAATAAGAATTAAACACTGCAGGAGGGATCCATGTCACGGAAGATTCCTCTTTTAGGCTTCAGTTTGTTATTGCGGGCCCTGTTCTTAGCCCCATAATCTAATAAGATAAGTCAATCACAGTCCAATTACTGACACCTTTCCCCAAAATTTGCAGTAAAATGGATAGAAACTACAAAGAGTAACTAAACGTATTCCCACAAAACATAACAATCAAATCCCTCAGTTCATCTCTGCAAAATTTATTTGGGAATTTGCTCTGACAAGAGTTGAAGAATCAAAGATGATAAAAGCAAATAGCATATGGAAAGATTTGAGCAGGAATGTGACTAGGAACAAAGACAAAATCGATTCTAGAAGTATTTATTTCTGTTTTGTTTGATTATGTTTCCAGTGCCCAGCTAAGATCTGTGTTCTGCTGAAAACAGTATTATTACAATCAGAACCTCAGAAAAGTATTTCCTTTCTGTTTATTCACATAAATTAACAGGAGCTCAAGAAGTGCTTTTCTAATTCCAGATGCCTGACAAGTTGATTAAAGCCACAAATTGTGCAATTTATGCTAAAAGAAAAAAATATCAAAAACCAACATAAAACCCTAGCATCTTCTGAGAAACGTGAAAATGTTAAATGAATCATGGTTCCAAAGCATCAGAAAGAAAGATGCTTTCTGCATTGAATGATAGCTATTCACATACCTTTAACAGAGATTATGTAGCCAGAACATAATTTTTGTTGGTTATTTTTAACAAGAATCAAGTTACATGTCCACCAGTAAGCTCATTTGAACTTTCAAAGATCCTAAAGTAGCATAAAAATAAGGACTCAAAGATTTGTAATTCTTATGGAATAAGAAAGGACAAAGTTAACGTAATATGAATCTCACTAAATATGTTTATGCACCCTTAGTATTTCATTAAGTCACAGAGGATCATAAAATACAACATACAATTCACAAATCCCACTGGAAATTGACTACCCTGTAAATAGTTTACGTTCTTACTACACTTTATTGTATAATTTTCAGATCTCATTAGCCCTACCGAGATCAACAGGATAACTCCAATGCTCTGAAGCCAAGGCCTTGCATAACTGTTGCAATACAAGTCTTTGCGTGTACCAATTTGAATTGTTAAAATGAATACCATAATCATCACAGATATGATCAAATAGTTTTGCTGCTGAAATTTCAGCTGCTATTCTTGGCTTTTTTTTTTTTTGTGGTCGCTCCTCAGCATTTCCAGAGAGTTTGGGAAACTGTATATGAATACACTCAACCTATTTTTCAAGTTTTATTATGTATAGAACAAAATTTCCAGGTGTGGGCAGATGTAATGATTAAGCAACACAAAGTATTATCAGCTATTCCCACTTTAGTCAAAAAACACAAGTAGGAAGTTAGTGCCAAAAATCACACCAGTGCACATGGGAAAACCGAGTGTAGTTAATCTATCAAAAGACTTAAGTCTTCATCAGAAAGATTCCTGAAACAGCAGCACGGCTAACTCTTGACGTCTCTTGTCCATTGACACTTGAGCTTTTGATATTAACATTCTCCAGGTACCTAAAATTTGAGGTTTTAGAGTGCTCAGCTTACCACCTACACTAATTCAGGATTCACAGATGAGATGGTCTAGCACAGGTTTGTCCAAGGTGCTCACTCCAAAGTGCTCATCTCAAACCAAGCCTTCAGGACAGGGTTTCATGTACAAACAAAATTTGCCACTATTTCCTTGCAAGGTTCTAGCAGAGGTAGGGGCAGTTGTGCTCTACGCTTTGCATCTAACGGCTCCTTGGGAACAAACAGGACTCTTGACAACAGTTTCCTTTTCTCTTCTTGAAGGAATTAGCCCCTCTTTCAGGAGCATGGTTTGCAACAGGATGATTTGCCATAAGGACACTCACAGTCTCATCAGCTGAAATAATTCCAATGTACATTTCTGTGGGAGCAGCGAAAGGAAATGCAAAGAGGGAAGGAGAGAGACAGAACAGGCCCCTGTACCTTACTATGCAAGCACTCGTTCCAGAATAGGAAGAGGACTGTGAAACACCTCTCTAACGGCTGTTTCCTACAGCTGCGTGTTACCAAGTACCTGGACCACTCGAGAGAAAGGTGTCTGCCTGTCACTCTCTTGGCTCATCTACTGTGGAAACTTCTTGTGCAAAACAGAACAACTGCAACAGGCAACACTACAGCTGAACTCCCTGCTACTGACAAAACCCATCAGGGAAGCCAGCTACACAGTCTTACAACTATCCCAGGGTGACTTCCATGCTGCTGCAGCAATAATGGAGCCCAAACCACAGGTCTGAAAGGTAATTTGCACCTCTCTTAACTAGCTACACATTCATTTCTTCCTAAAATATATTGCACTCCCCCCAAAAAATCAATGAAGACAAATTCTATCAACGCTGCTGCTGAAAAGTTTTAGATATGAATCATTAAGAAGAAGAAATCATGGCAGGCTGCTTGTTTTGGGTTATTCCAGTCTTTAACCATGCTTTTGGCAAAGTGAATAGGCCTGATACAGAGCTTACTGAAATAAATGGAAAAGTCTCCCAAGTCCCAAATGTCACAGCAATTTAAATCAATCTGTTGAATGAGAAGGAGGATTTGGTAGGGTTTGTCTATGATTCTGCCTTTCATACAGTAAATAAAATTTACAATACTTTCATATAGTAAATGAAAACAAAAAAAGAACCACTCTAAATTTGTTGTATGTGCAAGATTAATATGCATTACATAGTAAGACAAGCTCCTCCACCAATCTGTAATATTAAAACTAGAAGGGTAAGCACAGTGTTTAAATCATTTGTTTAAATGTCAATATCTTGCCTGCTTCTGTAGCTGTGCAGTTTTTTGTGTCACGTCTTGTGCCTGCTATTGATTAAACAATCACAATTGCTAATGAGAAAGCAAAAGGTGCTATCTTTTGATCCACACCGAATTTTTAAGTCTGTTACTTCAAACCTTAAATTAATTTTGCTATAAAAAAATAGTATGCTCTCTGCTATACACTCTGAAAGTTGTAAGTATGTACATTACATCACTTCTCAGTAATCCATATTCACGTCAAAAGAAGTTTTTTTCCTCCCTTCAGAATTCAATTAACCTTAATGAATTGCCCTACCACAAACTGTCAGTCAAGCAGAACATGATCATTGTGAATTAAGTTCTCAGAAAGAATGGAGCCTAAATATTCAAGTGAAGTCTGTTCAGCTTCACATATATAGAGGTAAGGAAATGAATAAGTAGTTGAAGCCCATAGAAACATTGTTCGGGAGGCACTGGCTAAGGGCAAATGTCTGCGCGCAAAGCGCTTACCGCATGTTTATGTAGAAGAGTTGTATTCATCCTTTAATCCAGATAACAGAGACATTTAATCATCTTGTCCTGCAACAAATATGAGATACATGAAGAGATGATACCAAACTAATGCCTGTGGCATATGTAAGGACAGCAACTTGTCTTTATGTTCAAGCACTACCTGTCTACCCCAACAGTATCTGGATTCTAGTTAACATTGGCAAATAAATCCAAGGTATGACTCCTGTTGGGGATTAATTTTGTAAGTCAATGCTTTCTAGAAACTTCTCAGAAATAAACAAGGTGGGCATATAACATTTAAAACATTTCCCTTTATTTAAAATATGGAGGTTGGGTTTGTTGGGATTTATTATTTTGGCAAATTCAAGTCTCAGTGATCTTCAAACAAATGTGACTACTGCAAAGGATTTTGGTTAGGGGCAGTTATTTTCTAGACTTGCTGCAGGATCTTATCTCTTGATCCTCTCCTCCTTTTGGGAACTCACTTCACAATGATTCACAGAGGCTTTTACGGAGGAATATCTCAAATGGTTAGATTTATCGTGTCAGGAGGATGATCTCTTAATGGTTTTTCTCAAGCGTGGGTGTTAATACATTCACATTTAGGTCCTAGATGCCTTAAACAGCCTTGTAGTACTGGAAAAGTGTATTTGGTAGAGAGAATTGACATGGGTGCTGACTAAAGTCAGCCAGACAAGGATTGTTTGTCATAAAGCACACATGCTGTGGACTACAAAGAATAAATAAATGCAGTTCAGCTTTCTGCCAGGTTTCTGACAGCAAGAGGTTCCAACCTCAAGAAAGAGGTTGGAAGAGGAGCAGTTGAAAAGTATACCAAAAACTTCAGTCTTTATCCACTCATATTATCTATAAAAACATTAAAGACCAGAAAAGTCAGGCCTATTCATGCTGAGCAGTACTAACCTGTTCATTTACAGAAAAATAAGACTATCAGGTAAGGAAGTGATTCCTCAAACCATAAACAGCTGTCTCTTGTACAAAAGCTCTGAAGATGGCATTGGTAATTCAAAGGCGACACCTTCTGTGGACTAAAAGTCCATTTAGACGGGCTAAATGCTTATTGTGAAGCCAGGTCTAGTCTCTTGATACTTCTTTCTGTCAAAGTCTGCTCCAAGCCATAGGCATAAAAATGAATTCTTAGAGGTATATAATACAAGGCATAGTGTGATGGTTGCTGATGTGTTTTATAGCACACCACTTACCTTTATCCACTATCACCTTTATTTTCTAGTATCTTGAACACTGCATGATCACTAACAGTGAGCATCAGGCCTGTAAGGTGTTATTTCTACCTTTGATATGTGGCATTGATGACCAAAGCAGAGGAGGTGTTTCCTGCAAACGGGGTAAGACAGCACAGTGCTGAAGAGCCACTGGAAGGAGATTAAGAGATTGTTGCCAGTGCAAGGAGAGCACCATGGAGCAACTGCAAAAAGCTTGCTGGTGCAGCAGAAAGCAGGACTAGAAGGAGCTATGCTTCTGTTCATCAATTTCCTACCACGATGCCTGTCTCCCAGTCTGTGGGACACGGTGGACTGGCTCCTGGCATTCATAGGCTCCCTCTGCTAGACATAATTTCCATGCAGAGCCATCTCTTTATTGTTCTATTTCCTAAATCTCTTCCTGCTGCAGTAGAGGATTCTACCACTACCTGCAACTCCCTGGCCCCTCATAGGATACCTGCTGAAGAGTATAGCTCCCAAACTGGTTGAATATAGTACATGGTAAACACTGAAAGCTGTGAATGGAATGGCTTCATGCTATGAAAATATTCCTCTTTAAGCAAAAATCTTAACACGATATAGTAAAAGAAAATATGAACACCAAAGAAACAGCTGAAAGACTGTGCAGAAATACACAATTCTTTTTTCCAGTTTTACTCTCTTCCCTAAACTCTTTCCTGGAAAAAAAATTCAGTCATCAGCAAGGAGGCTTCTCTGTTACCATCCCTAGAGCTTTGGCAGGAAACAAGTAAAGCAAAGATGCTTAAATATGCATCAATCAATCAGACTGCTTACATTTCACTGAGGGCCAGAACCTTTTAGTTTTTCAGCTAGTGAAGCTTGGTCAGTTTTCTGATCTGTCATAACCTGCGCTTTGTGAAATTTCATACTGTTACAGCTTTAGGTTCAGAAAACAAATAATTTATGAAATCAATTTTCTCAGAACTGTTTGAGAGAAAACAATGCAAAAAGTCTTCACTAGTGTTTCATGAGTTACTCTAACAATTTTAAGGGTTTAAAGCAAATCCGCTTTTCTAAAGCTTCCCCATAGAGTTAGACTGGCTTATCTATTAAACTCTGAATCATTCTATTTCTCTCAGAGATACACGCCTTTGCATCATATTTGTGATGAATAAATCTAACTTTGCACTGTGCTGGATTCATTTACCTATTGTTCGTGCTGATAATACATTTTACAACGTTATCCTGTTCGATAATAATTTAATGATGGTCACTGCATCACTTGTGTTTATTTGTGCTATGGCATTGAATTTGTGGTATATAACAGCTTCAAAAATACATTTCCACATTTCTAGATTTTTAAACAGGTATTATGAAAAAAATCTGCTATAGTTACAATTACTGAAAGCTTTTATGGGCTCAGGGCTTGATACCACATTCAGGTGTTTCAGCAATAGATATGAAGATAAAAATATGTAGAAAAGGGAAGAAAAAACATGTTTTCTGATAATTCCACATTCTGATAATCCCTTCACATACAGTAGGTTCCACTACACTGAAGGTGCTCATCTGCAGATCTTGTCTAATGACAGACTATTGTTTGTGTAGCAACTTTGAACACAGTATTTGTGTATCATTTTATCTGTAGCTGCAAAAGGAAAAGGCAGAGGCAGGATATGAATCAAAAAGCCCAAAACAAAATTTAGAATACATCTCTCCAGCAAACAGAAGGCAGGGTAGTGCATATGCTATCATACCCGTCTAGCTTGATCTGGTTAGCAGTGCTAGATACGACAGCATGGGCTTTAAACCAAACTAGGCTTTCAACCAAACTAGCAATCGAATATAAACTCATGAGGACCCTGGGTTCATAGCTTATATCGAAGTCCAGGCTACTACACTGTTGCCATTATCTATGTTATCTACAGCAGCTTGCAAGTAGCACAGATGTTATAATCACAAGTATTTTTACTATGTCAGTTATTTTGCTCGACATTTCTTTTAAAGTTTTTAAACATAGCAGTGAAAAAAGCTAATAAAACTTTAAAGTTTTCTTAAAAATCCAAAAAAGCCAATGAAACATGCTGTTCAAAGTCCTTCTATTACATCCTGCCCTTTTTCCCTTGTTTAAAAAAAAATGAGTGTTTGTATTTTTCTCTTTAAATTATCTGTCCTAGTAGTTAGTCTTGCAGACCCATCTTGCTATTAAGACTTAGACAAACTGTGACCAGATGGCAATTCTCCTTTACTCACAGAAGTTAGGACTTTCCAATTGTTTCATAAAGTACTTGTCTAAACAAGGTGTCTTTTCTGGATTTAAATACCAACTTCACCTCACTACTGTCGAGTTCAGGGTGAAATGTCTCATTACTGTTATTCTGAGGATGATTATTAAATATTGATTGTAACTCTTACTGGAAAGTACTATTGTTCGGTTCAGTGTTATTTTTACAGTCAATCCTTGAAATATACTAAAATACAGCTTTAAAGGCTCTACTTTAGTATTCTGATGCAAGGGGATAATTAACTTACTAAGTTAAGTAGTAAGTTATATTACTAAGTACTGCTGTTACTACTGCTTCTCTTGATGAGTTCCCATGAATCATTTCATTGTCTTCAGTATTAGTATCATCTTTCTCACTCCAGTTTCTGCTTACCTGAAGCATACTGCAGGTCCTCTCAGATCTTGCCAATTCTTAATTTATCCAGTTGCAGGGACAAGCGTAACCATCAAGTAGTCAGAATGTAAGGATTAGTCAGTTCACTTCACCTTTCCCAGATGTCCAGGTAGTTCCCAGATTTTCTTCCTGGTAGGCATTAATGCCAAAAAAAATCCTATAGAGCTCCAGAATGAGGCTAGAACTCAGTGATGCTCCAAAGAAGCATAAAGAACTCTCAGGATCCTAGGGATTTCAATACTTCCTTGCATTTCATCTACATTTCATATATTAAAAGGACTTGGAATCAGCTAGGTATTTTGTAGTTATACTACCGCATTAATTAAAGAGCCCCTGAAATCCTGAAGGGTGTCAACTTGGGGGGGGGGGGAAGGGGACACCTATATATGTATTCGATTACACAGTAATTGGCTACAAGGTACTCTGATTCAAACAAGGAACAATGCCAATCCTCAGTTTGTGTTTCAACCTTCAGTAAGCAAGGAGCAACAGGATAATCAATACCTAAAAATTTAGAAGATTTCCTGATTGTTTATAATTCAGATTCTAAGCTTAATGATTTCAGTTGATGTAAAGTTGCCTCAAATTGAAATTCTGAATCAAGTTATATGAAGATTTTAGGGAATTTTCTCAAGATCCAAAATTGCTCGCAGATGTCTAGCTTCACATTCACAATAAGCTACAGTGGAGGTATTAGATACAGTCACTAGTTCTAAACTTGTATTCTTCACTCATGAAATTTCAAAGATAGGTGATTCTTCTACCTTTGTCATGCTGAATAATTAAAATTTACTGTAGGAGTGGGTGCATGTAGGCAACAGCTCCAGTGAGAACCCAGTGCAGCTGAATACCAAGCACTGACTAGAATCTGCTTATGCAGTTAACGGGAATTTAGTTTGAAGAAGAGACATCAGCCATATCAGCCATTTATTGCGGGGGGTAGGGAGGAAGGGGGTGGATCCTAACTGAAGCTCCCCAGTCTTGATAAATTTTATTGAATAAAAATATAGAATTGGTCTATTAGCAGTGCATGCAAGCTAGAGCTGCTATTTAGGAGTGCTGCCTTGTGCCTTAAGTACATTAAAATGCATTATCCATACTGACCAAAGTACCTTTTTCCCTCCCTTTAAGCCTTTTTGTAAGCTATAATTACAATTAGGCAAAGACATGTTTATTGTCACAAAATGTATGCCAATGGCTTACACTAATGCAATCCAAACAATAGCATGAAACATTTTTTCAGTTACTGCACAGACTCCCTATAGTGTTCCAAGCTGCTTTATGACATTTTAAACTTTGTATATAACGCAGTCCTTTAGAAAGCTGCAAAATCTGTCTGTTTCTTTCTTATGACCCTAGAAAACCTAAATCTATTAAAAGCACATTTTCATACCAGCAGGATAAAAATGCTTTTGCTACATTTATCTTCAAAATTGGTGGTGTTAAATAGTGCCAGGGGATAAATAACCATAAAATATAACACTAGTGTACAGTTTACTTTTCTTTTTGTTTCTGTTTGTCCCATTACAGCTATGCAATCATTCCTCAGTCACTGTGGCATGTACTGTTATTGTGGCAAGCAGTGTTGCTCCACCCCTATTGGTGGTGCCTGTCATGAGATGTAAGAAGGAAGCCATAGAGAGAAAATGTTCTGCAGCAGTACAGCCTGTATGTGCACACCTGTATTCCTGACTGATTTTCTAGCAACAGGGTTTTAAACAGCTTTTTAAATACCTTCATATATGATTTTTTGAAGTTGTATTATAGAAACATTCATTTAGCACATAAAAAGGAGCTAGCAATAGAAGTCTGAATAATGAATAACCGTAACAAAAAGCCAAGTGGCAGCTTGGATTTAAAAATTCAGATGTTACAATCAACTTCACTAATTTAACTCAGCTTCAGCTTCCTTGCACTTGCAGCAAACCCATGCTTGCTTAGTATACATGACCTGTTAAACTATTTGAGCTTTAAGCAGATGCTATTTTTCCAATCAAAATAGTTGATCAAAAATATTAGCATTGAAGCAACCTTAAAATAAACTTAATTCAAGAGAAATATGGTAAGAATATAATACCTAACCATGGTAAAGCCACATTTTTTACTAAGATAATTGAGAAGAATTAATATGGCTTGTGGAGAAGACTAAATATGGCTTCTTGACATAGCTTACAGTAGTTCCTCCTCTATCATGCAGGATCGATGTCCAGCCATAGTATAGTTCAAATATTGTCCTTTCTTTTTCAAAGGATAACATCTATCCTTTAAAGAACATTAAAATACTGAAATTGAGGATCAGAAAGTTAAGCTACTTCAGGAAATCTGGCACTGAATTTTCTGGAAGGACTGGAAATGGCATCTTGATATTTTGCATTCCATCCAGCATTCACTGAGCACATTCTCATTACTTTCTTTATGCAAGGATGTTCTCTCACTGACATCTTACAACTCTTTAAAGTGTTAAATAATAAAGCTAAACTGTGAAACTCTGGAAAAAATGTAATAAAAACTGGAAAAGTGTGGATGCTTCCTTTTCAGGGGATAAATAATTTCTTGAACTTGTGGCTACTGAACACTCTGAAACCTCTGGATTTTGTTAATCTAAATTATGAATAAATTCAAGGAAAAGAAATATCACACTTCAGATGATGATGTATGACATATCCAGTTTGGTAGACATACCTTTCTAAATCACTCTGGCAGGTTGTGAGCTGCTTACTCATATAATTAATATTTCACCTCACTGAAATAAATAGGAGTGATCTCAAGTAAATTCCCACCAATATAAGCTACTGCTTACATGTAGGTGATGTTCTCCACTTTTGTAATTAAGCCAGAACTCAACATATATGTAGCTTTAGTGACTTCAGTGGAAACAGTATATGCTTTACATTTTCTATGTTAAACACTTCTGAATCAAAGCCTAAATCCACAAACGTAATGAGCCTAAAAATGTCAGGAATTAATTTTAATTTTGAACTGATTTTTTAACTAGGATGGGGCAGGAATCTTACCTTATAATCAAGAAAAGTGCCCACAGTGGATTAATCAGACTGGGAACTCTCAAAAATTCAGATTAATGAAGAAAGAGGTAAGGGAAATTCAAAAACAAAGTGGAAAGGACACTCTAATCTGAGGCATCATTAGTATCCACAAATTCATATGGGCATCTTGTGTTGACATGCATTTGTTGCTGCAGTGGTTCTTATGAAATGTCTCAAAGCAATTTGGAGGAAGCCCTTTCTCCACAGCAAGTTCCAGAATAACCTAAAAGGGCTGAAATTATGGCTCATTACTTTGCAGTATCATAATTTTCTCTCCAAACCTAACACCAGTGCTTCACTCAAATTTCTAACTATGCAACTGTAAGATTTTATGGCATTCCATGGTTTAAATGTTTGGATAGGAAAGAAAAGCAAAAATATACACTATAGGTAGAATTGTTTAAAAGAGCAAGGAGCTCTCTAGGAAGATAAGAAGTTTATGGTGTGTCAAACATGTGGAATGTATTGTACTACAACTTTTGAGAACTCCTCCCCAAACTAAATGATAAAACAAAAACAAAAGTTCATGTCAGCCTTACAGAAGGAACATTTCATTTATATCATCAGGAGGCAAAGACTATTTCACAAACTTATTTTGAGAGCAGTTATGCCAAAATCATGGTATCAAATGCAGTCATAAAAAAACAAAAAACCTGTAGGCATTTGATACCATTGTCCAAAACAACAACCCCCTGCTCCCACCCAGAACATAGCCAATTCATTGATTTTGAACATGTATTTTGAACACTTGCAGCAGCAATGTTAAATAAGAAGCATCAACAGACCTACGTTTTCCACCTTTATCCCTCAATTCATTAATAAATAACCAAGTGAAAGACTTTCATGTTTGGCATGCTTGAACATGGAGATATCATATAAGCCACAGCAGCATGGGAAGGCAACCCGTTGGGAACATCTGAGAAGTGCCTGAGCTGCATGTATTTGAAAAGTTTGTTTTAAAATTACAGTAACATAATATGTTTAATATAAACGAATGCTTAGGGAAAAAATTTCAGCAGTAATTGTTCTCGATGACTGTAGTCAGTAAACTCATTAGAACTGCCTTCACTGTATACTTTATATTCTGTAGGTTTAAGTTCTATATGGCTCAAAGAAAAATTTCCGCTATAGTCAAATTTTTGGCTTATCTCTGAAAGATCTGCTGGTTTAGGGTCTCTGCTTCCTGATTTTAATCATGCTTCAGAAATTACTGTTAGCATTCTAAATACTCTGTGCTGGCAGGAAAAATGTCAGGACGCTTCTCAGAAAATTATTCCAAAGTTTTCATAGACAAAATAACATCTCTGCTATTAACTTATTCAATAGAAAATTGATTTTTATGAATGATAGTAAGGACATAAGTGTCTTTATACAAACATTCGGTATGGAATTTTGACCAGCTGAACTAAGACACAGCAAGTGCTTACATTTATTCCTTAACCAGGGCTGCACAATAATTGTAAGCTTTCATCTTGGGCAAACTCACTGAACTACAAACTCTCCACTGAGATGACAAATCCTTTGACTTTAACTTCAGTAAGAGTATAGTGATGAGGCCAATGGATTTAAGACAACATGCTAGTACCAGATTTTCTGTGGGGTGCGGTGGGGGTGGAGGGAGTGGGCCATAGGTATTTTTGTTTGTTTTTAGAAAAGTAAATGAAATGTCAAACTGAAAACTGCAGAACCTTTTGAACCTTAAAAGACCCCAACTTTTAAAAAGATTTGTACCTGACATGACAGCACTTGAGTAAAGGTAAGACCCAGACAATTTGTACACAAAAGTTGAAATAGTATAAATTGGCCTGCATTTACGACCCTAGCCCATAGCAAGTTCTCCAAATAGAGCAGTAAATGAAATCTTCACCTACATTTAGGAAAAACCTGAAAAGGTGCCAAAGCACAGATCTTACTATAAGAGATCCAAAGGAAATTCTTAGCATGTTTTTTCATAGGGGTTGAGCTTATGGAGAGACTATGATTCCAGTGATATGTGTACAAGTCATGGTGTGTCACAGGAGTCATGTGATTTTAGTTGCAGAATAAGAAATATGATCTAATTTGAAGGGTGAAAGATGGCATCACAAGGACATGACTTAAAACCCCTATGAGTCAAGGCAGATGACTTCATATTGTAGTAAAACAAAAAGTAGCTTTAATTTTTAGATTGATCGGATTGTACAGATTTAGGATGAAAAACAGTAGAAATTCCTCTATTTGAACTTCACTATAATCAGCATCTCTTCTGCCCTCATTTAACCTGCAACAACTCCTGGTTATATGAATACATCCAAAAAAAAAATTAGGTCTAGCTACCAAATATTTAGATCAGGATTAGAGGTCACTGTCAGATGCTGCCATGTGTTTTCAAACAGTATATAATAGAGTTATAAAATGATGGCTTTTACTTCAGATAGCTTATTTGTGATCAGGAAGAACAGTATCACAGCCTTACTACTGCTCTCCAGATAGATCAGTTACATGCTGAATGTAAAAGAAATCAGTTCTGTAAACAAATAACATAACTGCTTTAAAAGTTTCTTAACATTTATTATCTCAGTCAACAGTAATTTGTATTTGTGTAGTCTCAAAATTAAGATTCTTTTTCTTCTTACATAGATGACTCCTCTGCAAACATAGAGCTCATCTTAAAAAAAAAGAAGTTTAAAAAAGAAAAAAGAGCAGTATTTAGTTATTTTTCTATAACTTATAACCAGTAAACCAAAGATCAAAGTGAGTCTCTCAGGAGAAATAACTTTATTCTGTATAAGTTTTGTACACATACAGAAGTTCTACATACAGAGAGATGTTAGAAAACAAAATATGAATTTTCTCTATTTCATTCATTTTGCTACGTTCATCTCTGTTCCTCCCTCTTTAACATGGTTGTGAAACTGTCAGTGTGTTTCTGTTTGACAATCTGGGTGCCTTAAGTTAAGAGAGAACTGATTTACTCATAAATTAGCTCTGGCTTATGCTGGCCAGAAACAGCATCTGCAGTAACTGAAGTCATACAGATGTGAATTATCCAGACTATCCAGGCTCCAATGGAGAGCTACAGAAAATGATCACAATAAAATTCTCTTTGCCAAAATTGAGGGAAAAAATTGTAAAAAAAAATTCAAGTCCTCTTAAAGCCTTTTTTTTTTTTTTAAATCTTAACCAGATTCTGGTTTAGAATGATAGTTCTGTAGCTTAGGTGATTGAGGAGAGCTTCAGCTCTCCTCAGTAAATCAGGTTCCCTATCTAGGATATATTTTTCATTCTGGAAGTTTTACTTCCGTAGAAGAATATCATAGTACTGACTGGAAAAAACAACATATAGCCAGATTGACCTTGCTACATTAGACTTGTTTCCTTGTTACTGTCCTATAATTCTAGTATCTCAATCATCCAAAATTTAATGCATATACATGAGAATTTCACAAATCATGATCTGAATTAGTGTGCTATTTTATTAAGAAAACTTAAAAAAAACCCGCCAACGATAACAAGCCTAGTGACTAGCTATTGGGAGATATAATGACATGAATGTGATAGAAACTCCAGAAACTTCTCTGAAAAAATGTGCATGTTTTTATCTTTAATTACAATTATTTTACATCCTGATTAAATATGAAATATACAGCACACATGTCCTTAATACACATACTCCAGAGACATTGCTGAGACGCTGTTATATAAGCCAGCCTTCACCAGAGATGTATCCATTTAGGTCATGTGTAGACAGAGATTATCTGCGGATTATTTTGAGATAAATTTGTTCAGTAGAATCTCCAAGATATTCAGCTTTATGATTCTGGATTACTCTGCAGCCAAAGTTTTCCTTTATAAGTAGCCTTATACAGGGCTAAGAGTCAAAAATTGTCCTGGTTCCATTCCAACAATTCAAAGTAACAAAATGAAGTTTGTAAACACAATATATATTTGAAGGCTGCTCTGAAGAAAAGTGACTTCTTTGAAAGCAAAGATCTATCATTTGGACAAGACCTCAGGAGAGAGAGGAAAAAAACCAGACACAGGAAAGATTTCTTTCCTGCTATTGTATCAGAGCAGTTTTTGCTAACTATCAAGTTAGGCTGCCTCAGGCCACGATTCTGGCTGCCCGTACAGTGCTATTTTATCCCATATTCCTTTTAACAGCAGCTTCACCTTCCTTTGTCTGGATCTCAGTTTCTCCCCATTTACAGGAGCAGAAGAAGAAAAACAAACAAACAAACAACCTCAAACAAGAATATCTATACATTGGCCTGGGAGTATATAAAATCAATGTAGGAACTTGTAACATTAGAAACCGAAAATCCTGATTAGAATAGGAAGAAAAAAAAAATGGCTAACAGGAGTTGCCAAAGTTAAATGTATTTATCAACCCTGGGAAAGCAGAGCTGGGTAGCAAGCAATCTCTTGGAATTTCTAATTATTTGAAAATTTACTGATATTTCCATTTTAAATAGCTGCCTTGTCCTGAACTGGACAGCTAAAACTAGAAAAGCACAAGCTCCTACAACTTAAGTTAGAAAACCAGATGAAGTCATAAGAAACCATTTTTCCTTTTGCTGTGGCCCAGTAAGTTCCCTTTGTATAGATGAAGTTAAGCATGCGATCAGGTTTTTCAGAATTTGGGAGTAGCTGAATAATTTTATTTTAAGCAATAGTGTGTGTATTCTACACTTCTGTAAAGCTCAGGTTTCAATGCTCTTGTGTTAAGTATTTGAACGTGTGATGGTTGAGCAGATGGAATGTTTTATGGCAGAGCTTTCATTCGGAATCCAAAAGGCATCGTGTTTGCTTGTGGTCAAAGGTGAATTTATTCCCTATGCTAGCTCTGTCCTGAGGCTCTCCCTAAGCAGGTTCTGTCAACTGTGCTATGCTTCTGCCAAATTATGTGATGATTTTGTCATGCGGGTTAATATTCCCCCGTGATTCAGCTTTAATCAAATGCCTAAAAGCAAAGCATTGCTGAACAGCACAGTAACAAAAACGTGTTTTAAAGAGTTATGAATGAAGTATATTTGGGTATTAAAACTTGTGCACACAAATGTAAAATGCTTGTCATAACTCAAAGACATTTTTTTCTTTTTTCTGCAAAACAGTTACTGCAAACAGTTACTCACATGTCTAACCAACTTTAAATCCTTAACATTTCTTGTTGCCAAAAGGTAATGAAAGGATATACTCTTCCTGTTGGAATTTATACTTCGAAGTGAAGGACTGAGTTCAGTAAGGGTGAATTTCAAGGCTGTCAGCTCATACATACTCTCCAGCCATGTTCCACTACCCTAGCAGAATTGTATAGTAACTGGAATAATAACGTATATAATTCCAGGATAAACTGTTAAAAGTGAATGACAGTGGCAAGAGATGGGTCAACGCACAGACATAAACCTCTGCTAGGGATCCAACTCTTGCAGGTTTTGCAGTCTATTGGGATTATAGAGTGATGAAAATGTTACAACTGGCTGTCTCACTGAACACAGGCATATGCGTATGTATTGTGTTGTATCTATACAAGTGCCTGCTGTAGTTGTATAGGAATAGTGTCTTGTATGAACAATCAATAAATAAAAATATTAGTAACGTACTAAAATTCTGAGATTTCGTCTAGATTAGCAAGAAATACGGATGGATAGAGGCAATCCTTTTGAGGGAAATAGCTGATTCTGATGACACGTGTCCACAATATATACTTTTCATGGCTTTTTACTTCAGATGAGCTCGAGTCTGTCCTATGGACTGAATGCCTGTTTGTAGCTAGAATGCATTAGTTGCACTCCTGGAGTGTGCTAAATCTTCTAAATCTAAATCCTGGTTTCATCTGAAAGGAATCGAGTTCAGGCACCCCGAAAGCTCCCCATGGTGTGAACCAAAGCACAGTAAATGAGAAAGAAAAATATGCACTTCAAAAGCATGCTCTTGCTTCAAACTAGCACACTAAGAAGATGCACCCTGACAATGATATGCATCCTGGGATTCATATCTCATCCCCCATACGCATGCACATATAATATATATAAACAAGAAAGTGTTTCTGGCACAAACTGGTGGATATTGTTTAATCTGCTTTCTTTATGAGTTCACTTTCCCTGTATACTGCAACTCAACATAATTCTGTCAGGATTAATTTACCCACTGTTTTTCTAAAATTTCAGTCTAGCTAAATTTCTGGTTCTTTTTATGAGCCTTAGCATCCATTTGTTTCCTCCATAAAAATTTGACCCCAGAAAAAAGATCTGTAATTTGGAAATAATTCATTAGCTTGGAATTCTGAATACTGAATCAAATGCTGCACATATTAATTCAAAAAAAGGCTGAACATTAAACAAGCTAATGTTCTGTATTAGCAGGCGTAGGTTATAAGGGAAACCCTGTACATTTAGCTTGTAAACTTAGCAAATACACCAGTTAATTTGCCTTGACAATAATTTATCCATGGAAATAACAAATATTTTCTATTCCTCATCAACAATGGCAAAATCAACTTTAAATCATATTTCTTTAATGCCATATGAATAATCTCAAAGATGAATGTGTGAAAATAACTAGTTTTCAAATAAGTACCTACTCCCGTATGAAAGATTTTAGTTTGACTGAAAATACAATTTTTAAGAGAAAAATAGAAAAACAATGAGCTAGTATATTTACTTATTCATAATCACAGCAGTGGAGTTAAAGGATAGGCTATAGGGAGATTAAATATTCAGTATTCCAGACTTTAACTTGTATTTAGAAGGTCCTACGCTTAATTCCAGCCAACAGATATTTGGAAATCATTTTATTTTATTTTTAATTCAGGCTTATTGCTCATTTCCCAAAAGGCAGATTAGTATATTCATCTACAGCACTTACTAACTAGTAAGTATTGTGTTAGAAAGTGTGCACTGTTTGAGTTTCACATAGCACAACTCAATGAGGTGCAAAGATGCACTTGTAAACACATCTTCACATTTGGTCACCTTTGCTTATATTTGCTTTATAATTATGCACACTGAGCAAAATTATTGCTCAAACTTTTAACATTTTTCTTAAGACAATAACAGTTTTGAACAATAGATCTTTTGGACAAACAGTGTAATGGCACAGTGTCATAGCAGATGCTCCAGGAAATATTTTATACCTGAATATTGCACAATGTAACCACTTCTTACGAAAAACAACACAGTTTATCCCTAAGGGGTTCAGTTGGCTGGTGGGGAGGAAGGCCATGACCTCTTAGGATGTCTTCATTGTTTAATTATCCATGGAAAATCATTACCTGGCTTTAAACTTCTAGCTCTGCTACTGAAAACAAACTCATCTTTTTGTCTGTATGTATACACTGTGTCCATCACCGCAGTATTCATATACGTGTGCCATTTATATTGAAGTGCAGTAGTTGAATATTAGATAGTTGTGCTGAGAATCCTCTGATGATTACCGACAATTAATTACATGAGGGAGACAGTGATATGGTGAGCATTATCATTGAAAAATTCCAGTCCATAGTACAAATCCACAAGTCTTTTCAGCTAACAGCATTGCCGGAAATGAAGACAGTTGATTTTAAGGTGGAAAATGTTTTCCATGGAGGTTTTAATAAAGAAATAGAATGAAAATGCATTTTTAACGTGTATCAAAGAAGTATAAGAATGACAAAAGCTAGCATTTAAAATGCAAATCAGCTAGTGTTGTGTGACACAGTGTGAGATATATCTCAAAGTCTTAAGGTTGACTAATTGAATTGCCATTGATAAGATGTCACTTAAAGAGACATCTCTGCAGTGAAACATGGGTTTGCTGTAAATGACCTGTCATTACAGCCATGGGTAATGTCCGTGTCCAGACTGAAAAATATTGTAGCTCCCAGCAATATGCGCAGTAGGAGCTAAAACAGCAAGAATGGTAAGAAGTCAGCATACATGAACCACGAGAGAATTATGCCTCAGGTGCTATGTTAATTTACTTGTTGGCATACATTAATTGAAATCAATCAATAAAGCTCGTGGTACAACAGAGGAAATGCAAAAAAAGTAATTGAGTGCCACATTTATTCATTTTAAATTTGGAAAACAGAATAAGATTTTTCATTTGTGTCAATATAGATAATGTAATTAATTTTTTATCTTATATTCTTCCAAAGCTAATTAAAATAACTATGATGTCTATCAACAGCTCCTCTGTAAAGCCCAGACTGCTAATTCTGATTAGCAGTTAACTTGCAAATAATAGGGGTGAGTTCTATCAACTGAAAAATGATAAATTTTTGCTACTACCAGTAGTGCTAATCATTTTAGCATATTGAAGTCAGTTATACATTTTAGTTACTAAAGATTTGCAAAAATAGATTTTTTTTATTTACAGTATAACAACTTTTAAAAAACTCACTTCCAAATGTAAAAAAGGTCGAGATAATCTAAGGGAATCTAAGAAGCTCATAAAAAGCTCCTACTGTTTTTCTGCACTTTTGTCATTAAAATGGCTCAACGTATTCATTCTGTGTGTCCAGTGTTGACTGTCATTGCTTTTAATTTTTATTCTAGATTTTCTAAAGTTGTGGCTTTACCTCTACCAGAAGCCTTTTACATCATCATTATCTTATTTACTGCAATTATTTCTCTGAGCTCCACCAGCTAGTTCTCTGGACCACTGCCTAAAAACAGGGCCACTTCTTCACAGGCATGGAGAAATGCAATTAAAATTACAACTATCATTTCATGATCTAGTTCAAGAGTGCTCATCCTTACTCATTTTCCATTCCTAGAGAGATCAGGGGAAATCAGAGCACTCTTATTTATGACTGCTTTTCACAAGGAATGGTCACTTGCATCATGGCAAACATAGTGCCATCATTACGTCTTTGGTGGCATTAAGTTTTCTCAAACTTCATGCAGAAATGAATGAGATCTGAAAATGTAGCCTCTGTGGTATAAGGAGCGCTTCCTTCTACACTGGTAGCAGTGTTACTGATCTGTTTCTTTCCTTCTGATCGTGCTCAAAGGCATATCCACTCACACTTAGCTTTTTCTATCTCTGTTAAACTCCATGTAATAATACTAAACTCAACCTTCAGACAAAAAACTAGATCTGCAACTGTTGTCCTTTGGCATACATTTATTCAAATCATAGAGCTGTATATCAGCTGTGATTCTGGCAAACTGACTTTGTAGTATTTTCCTATTCTTGGTGGGGGGAAAGGTGGGGGGAGAGGAGATATAAAAAATACTGTACAAAATGACAAACGTGCAGATTATCTGGGAAATCAAATAAGTTTAATAGACACCTCTTGATTCCTAATGTGGCAGAGAGAATTTGTGAAACTCCAAGCAACAATATCAAACTTGCTTAGGCCCTTTTACACGACAATGCTGCATGATAGTATAGAATTATGGATTATACATTTTTCAGTAGGACTTCTCTAGCCAAAGATTAATCCAATTCCCAGAAAGGAGAGAGTCCTAAATGCCAGTTATTATGTAATATGTGAGACTGAATCACAGGTAACTGCTACAACAATTAGACCAGAGTCTGTTTGAAACTTGTTTTATCTCTCTCATGTTCTCTAATTCTTATTCACAATTAACAACTTGAAAGGTTTGAAGTAGTTTGAGCCTCTCAGGTTGAAGCTCAGAAGGAACAATACTGAAATTTTCAGTCATAAAATAGTTAAAATGGAAATGTACCTACAGAATATAAAAATTGAAGTTTATACTCCGACCCCAAATTTTAACAATGCATTTATTTTTTTAAACACTGGTAAAAGAAAAAGTTCTATGGCAGGCAAAAGACTTATCATAGTCTACAGCAGACTGCTTAAAGTTTCTACCATTTATTTGCAGTTACATACTAAGATTGAGAGCCAGCTATTAAATATGCCTATTAAAGTTAAAAATCACCTTCAAGCATTTTGCACTACTCATTTAAGATACTAACAAGGAATGATAACAGCTAAAGACATTCCAGCTCTCCTTTCTTGCAGTGATAAAGGCTAAGTACTTCACATTTTATTCAGTCCCACATACTTGGCCAACTTTTGAAGACTGTATATCTTGATTGGAATAGAAGGGTTGAATAGCTGCATTTCCCAGGAGACAGCAAGGGCCAATTTATGGATTTGATTTATGGATCCATGGCAGTAAATCGAGGGAAAGTTCTAGCTTTTTCAGGAACTGCTATGGATAGAGATTAGGCCCTCCTTTTTCTTCTCTTTCCAAAACTGTGCAGCTCAACTTCTTATGCAAAATGCACTACATGGAACCTGTAGATGACTGCAATGAACAACTTGTTCCATGAAGCTTTGCTTGATACAGAGATTCAGGTCCTAAATCCCTTCTCCAGTTCTACTGCAATAATTCCAATCCCAATTTGTTCCTTCTTCCTGCCATGGTGGAGAACTGTGCCCATCATCAGGTCCATGCCACATCTCCAAATCTTCCCCCAACACATGCCAAAGTCACTTGAAGGGACAGGCTAGACAAGGAGCAAATCAGTCAGCCTGGATGGATTTGAAGCAGCTTGGTACTCATTAGCCAGCAACTAAGTACATAACAATTAGTCATTCCACAAGACAATAGATAACTCTTGTATTTATGTGGATATTAATTTGGGTCTCTCTTTTCCTCTGCTACTTTTCACGAAATTTGTAGGAGGTTAGATATCTTTATGATCTCTCTATTAAATTTAACTGAAATTGGATAGTAGGTTCCAAGATTAGTTGTAAAGACAGGAAAACTATCCTTGCAATTTACTCTGGCTTTGTTTCTTTACCTGTTCAATGCATGTGAGAAGAGGACGATATTGAATTGCCCAAATTAAAAGACAGTAAACTCCGTGTACCTTGGATTACACCATTGTGAAACCTAGTATAAGTAACAGTGTGATTGAGAGGCATAGGTCATGTATTCCCCTCCTTTCCAACAAGTTTTTTTTTTTTTAAATCAACCATGGTTTATTGAATATGTGGAAGCAAGCAAAATGTACCCTGCCCTGAGCTATTAAGTGTCTTAAGATAAACAACCAACAAAAGAACAAACAGATCTCTTACCAAAATGATACTGAGTGGACAATGGACTAATGGATAACAGTATTAAAGACTTACTACAGCAGCACTTCTTCAAGCAAACCTTGCTAAAAAACATAAGCAGCTTTGTAGAGAGATGGAAAAAGCCAAAATGGATCCAGTGGTTTTTTAGCTGCATTTTGTGTTTGTCTTTTAATAGAAAATTATGTATTGAATTCTCACTTGGGAAGAAAATATGAAATCTATAAGCAAATATGCTGCTTCTATAGGACATACAATACTTGAACATACTTAATATTTGAAGTTTACATTCAAAGAATTATTTTTAAAACATTCTATAAATGGGTTCACGATTTATTTAAAAGTTCATGAGCTGTAGTGTATGAACTCTTCAGCATTTTTTGTTTACCAGCTTGTGACTACAAAGATATTTAGGAAACAGTAACCTCAATCTTTGATTTGAATCAAAACTTACAATTTTTAACTCTTTAAGGTAAGTTAATTTATCTTCCATGTAAAATTACAAACAAAAAGTAGATTTCAAACACAATGTAAAATAACTGCCTATCAATCTTCCCGACCAGACCTTCCACATTCATACTATCTTAGCCTGCATATCCAATTATCCTCCAACATTTGCTGCTCAACCATGCTGAGATTATTCACCGGCCCTCCAGTTAGACTGTAATAAAAGGTCTATAAGCGCATTTACACTCAGAGAAATAAGCTATAAATGCTAGCATTGCAATCATCTCTTTTGGAGTTACATGCACAATGATGAACAGTGCACTGACAAATCAGACTATTTCCAGCTACCTTATCAGTTCATTTGCATGATATTTGGACTTACTAATTCTCAAGAAGTCTTAAGTGCAACATACATTCAAGATGATACAATCCTTGACCAAAAGACCTTACAAGTAAAAGTAGAAGGTGTTTTCTTTTATGCACAGAGACCTAAAGCGTGGCTTCAACATGGATTTGTGATTAACTTCTGTAAAGGCAATCTCAGCTCCCCCCCACTGGGTTTTTTTCTTTGAAGAAATTTTAAAAAAAGTAATCATACGCTGAAACAGCATTACCCTCTTAAGATTGTGTTCTGCACAAAATTTGGCAGACTCTTTCTACTTCTCAGCAAAAAATTAACAGCAGATTAAAGGATAAAATGATTTCTGATATTCCAGTCTTCATAGTCTTTGCTCATTGTTGTACATCCAAAAAAAAAAATGCAACCCTTTGCCACAGGACATTTATATATGTTGCCAGAAATGTCAGAATGACAGTTCTCAGCCCAAAGCTGCTGCTGCTCAAACTGCAGGAGTCATTTCATTAGCTGGCAACTACAATTGGATATTTTTCCTCTTTGTGAAGAAGCTTCTTGTGGGAGGTGCAACTCACACTCGCATTCTCCATAAACCAAGTACTATTTTAAAGAAAAATATACTTAAGAAAACATTTACAAAGCACTGTGTGATATCCTTCTTATTTATTATCCTTACTTTCTTGCTGCATACATGATTTAACATTTTACAATTCAGGAGCTCACAATAGACTTTAAAGACATGGGACAAATTTAGGAAAATTCAGCTTTTCATTCCCATTTGTACTACTGCTGTGATTTAGAGAATCTAGATATTGGGTGTCCCTTGATAATCTATTCCATTGACAAAATGAGGTTCTTCAGTTATAGGTTAAAGTCATTCCGATGCTGTTCATTTCCTGTGTTACTGCTCTATAAGATAATATAAAACTGTAACCTGATATGCAACTAGCTGAGAAGGACGCTAATATCTTCCAAAATCATAAGCCATTAGTAAAATACATTGTATTAGTGAACTGAATTCACATACATGGACTCTTCTGAGCAGTTAGTGCTGTGATAACCTGTGGTCTCCTAAATGTCTTAATGAAATGGACTGACACTAGTGATGAAAATGGAAGGAGGAGATTTCAGTGGAAGGAGATTTCAGTGTGGCAAACCTGAGTTTTCTGGCCATCGCTGAACCAGGCAGGTAGCAGGTCTTCAGATTTACCTTTTGCAGTTGCTATTATGTAAACAATTTTCATGGAAACCAGTGAAAATTGCTAGCTGGTAATAATGTAGCCATATACCTAGATTGTTTTTTTATATACCCGCCACATTTTATACATGAACCCATGACAAATACATGTCTGTTCTCACAGCAGACCTCTTCTGTTCTTCAGCGATGATCTATTACTAAGCAAACAGATGCTATGTTTGTGAACAGAAATTTACATTAATGGTGACTTGTATATGTTTGATACTGCATTTCCTGGGTTATTTTGAATTCGATATTTTTGAATTGCCCCGCATTTTCTCCTTACTAGTAATCACTAGCTGTCCTTTTTATTTTATTTTATTTTTTAAGCTGGAACACAACACACTGAAGAGGATTTATACAGATTTGTATGGGTGTTCACTTCTGAATTACAGTCATTTTACCTTAGAAGCTCAGTACAAAGCAATTAAAATAAAAAATGCTACTGTAACTCATTTGAAGCTGTTCTACCCCTGATTTTGAGAAGGACGCCACATCTCTGCTACAGACATAGAATTACCTGAGTCACAGCCAGAGTATTGCCTAGCAGAGAGGATTCTCAAAAGCAAAGCAGGGCAGAACAAGCACTTCAGCCCTGCACTCTAATAGTGCTCTAGCCTTTAGGCAATCAAGATAGAGTAGCATTTAAGTTGTTTTAAATGCTTGTAAAGGCAGTCCTTTTCTATTCAGTTTTGTGAGCCATCTTAGGAAATTATGGAGAAGAAAAAACATATGTTTTCAAGCTTATATACTTCCATTAGTTTTCTCCAAAATTATTGACAAAAACAGTATCTGTTCCACTAGAGGGAGGAGCAGGCTCAGTAACTGAATTTCCAACTAATATTCCAGTACCACCTACAATAATAGCCTTATTTCTATGTGAAGTAGAACTTCTGTTGTCACAAAGAGCTGAAAGGGCAAAACTAGAACTTGAAGGTACATTCATGCCGAGAAGTAAATGTTATAACATTAAAAAAAAAACAACTTTTTTCATATGTCAGAGGTTTAAAAGACAAATAATCCTACCTAAGGGCCTTTTGACTTCTGCATACATTATTAGAAAAGAAGTGGGGTACATTTTTTAATTACAAATCGTGCCTTTCATACACTACTTAAATTTCTAGATCATGCTGTCCTTTGATACTTGGATAAAACTACCTGGAACAGAGCAGCAGTCTGTAGCTTACTTCACCTCTGGTCAAGGGCTTTACACAGATTCTTCATCTATTCTGCTGTCCCTCTTACTGTCCTTTTTTCTATCCCTCTCCTACTGTTAAGGTTTGGTAACAAGATACTATCTTCCTCTGAAAACAAAAAGAAAGAGAAGTCTGAAAGGCCTGTTGATATTTTCAAAGATGTCTGAAACTTCCATTTTGAAAAACTGCTCACAGTTACTCCATTTCAATAAACAACGTATCACTTTTTTCCAAGTTTTGAAATGGCTTAATTTATTAAGTACACTAATGCCCTGCTCTGCATTTGATAACACAAAATACAGTTTTTAGTAAAACAAATGTATTTAGGAACTTGTAGATTATGAATACCTTATAATATAACAAAGATACTAACACTTCCAATGTCCAATTCCAGATATTTTTCCTCAAAACATATTTGAGATGGAAGAGAACTAGATATTGCAAAGGTTCCATTTTCTCCAAGAAATCTCATGAACTATGAAGCCCTTTATCAGTTTCTGTATATGCACTTGCATATAATTATATGGCAAATTACTGTACTGAAAAGATTCAAATCATTCACTGATATAACTATTTTTAGCAACTTTGGCTAGGACAAGTCCCATGCACAGTTAGTGCAGCATAGAGGAAACAGGCTCCTTATAACTGCTGTATCTTATGCAGACAAGCAAGGGTACAAGTGGATATGGCTTTAGTCCAAGTTGTCCAGTCTCACCTGCCAGAGAAGAGCTGTACCAGAAAATGAGGATGTTTATGGAGAGCTGGAATCCAGCATACATTCCTGTTTTCCTCACGCTCTGAAACAGTGGCTAGGCTGATATGGAAACCAATGTACAATCTCCCCTTTAGGGAACTATGTGGCAGCATCCACCCAAATTACTTTTATACCATGCTTTTATACCATAGTAGCACATTATTACCTTCTAGCTGGGTATGACTAACAGCTATCATATGTTTGAATCTTCTCTGTGATTACTGAGATACAGTATTAAAACAATACTGTGTGTTATTTAATCCATATAGACAAGACCACAGCACAGAGGAGTACTGTATTTAGAGTGGAAGATGAGTTAAGCATTGGTTCCTAATTCCTTAGACAGTCAGTTTCATAGTGCTTTAGCATAAGACCTCATCCCTTCCCGTCTGCTGAAAGTTTTGTCTCTTAGGGAAGTTGAACTCTGCATGTTCCATCAGGCCCGAAAGACAGAGTTATTTTATACAGAGCTTGAAAATTTTTTAGCTATCCTGAGCCAAAGATATTAAGCTCCTTGGATATTAAGACAGAAACCTTGAACTTGATGGGATGCAGACAGTAGGGCTGATAAGCTTTTGGTAGTCCCAGGAGGAGATGTTCATGTGCTGTATGATTTTATACTGGCCAGCGCTGCCTAAATAAACTAGGCCTTCCTACTTCTCATTACTGTAGTTCAGCCAAGAATCAATGAAACTGAGTAACTGAGGTCAGCTAAAATTTTCCTGCCTTCCCAGAAGTGACAGTGCGTGCATGTAGCTGCTACTTTGTGAATGGTTGCACCATTCTCCCCAATGTGTTATATTAGAGTAAGATAAATCAGAAAAGGTTTTAGAGTTGTCTGTGATCATCTTAGCAGACTAGGGCAATAATTTCTTTTACCAAACTGCAAGGAATGTTTGGTGGTCGGTTTTATTGTAGGTTAATCCTGACATCAAGATAGGAAGCCATGTGTGGTTTGTGAGTAGAGATGAGCTGTAGAGTCATATAAAGGTCAGTGAGAAGAGTAAGAAGCCTGGATTATTTCACTGTTCCTAAAGTTCACTGACTCCCTTTCTGAATCTTTTGATCTGTGATGGTAAGCAAACGAGCTGTAGGGCTTAGATTTCACTTCTATTGTCAAAAATAAATAAACAAATAAACAAATAATTCTGAATTATGCTCCCTCATCTGTTTGTTTGTTTGTTTGTTTTTGATGGATGAAAAATTAACTCCATTTTCTCTTTAAATCTGTGTTGATTAGCCCAGAACTCACCGTCTCAGTCAGAGTTGGGGAATTTATGCATTTTGTTTTACAGTATTTAGCATGCCTTGATACAGGAAGATCAAAAATCAGTTTTGTTTGGTTTAATCTTTCAGAGTGCTACCTTGTTGCTACCAGCTACATGAAGTGAAATAATTTCATTGTTATGAAATAAAAGGGAATAGGTACAAAAGAATTATCATCTTTGTACGTAAAGCTATTTATCAAGTGAGACAAATATATACCCATTATGCCTTGTCCTAAAATAACCCAAGAAAGGCTGTACAGATTTTTCATCAGAGAATGATTTAGGAACTGCTTAGAACCTACAGCCAAATTAAGCATTTTTCACATACAAATATGTATCTATGACCATAGGTAATAAACAAGAAATTCACTGTAATGACATTGGAAACCTACTCTGGCAGATTTAGGATAACCATCCCTGAGAAAGAGGTTACAGTACTTAATTTAACAACATTTTAAGTACAACCTTTAGACAACTATTGTCGTGAACCGTGTATTAACAGGATGACTGGATATTAAAATAGCAGCACGTTGGACCTCTCACATGTCACACTAAGCAATGGTAGTAGAGGGAGGAGTTACAGCCCAGAGAGAAGTATCATTCAAACCACGTACTTCAGCCTGCTGCTGCTGAAGATTTTGGGAGAACTGCTATTCACTGGAAAGAGTTCACTATCAGGATGGTTCCTTATATTTTCGACATTACGTGAGAATGTAAGCATGAAACTACATGCTGGCAATTTAAAAGCAAATACAATCAAAGAATATTGTAATTAAACAAAATATTGATAGACTTCCTCCTGCCAAAGTTAAGTGAGACTGAATGTAGATGATGTTTAAGTATGGCAAAACACGAAAATGTTCATCCTTCTCTTTTATGCTTAGCATACTTTACCAATTAGCATACCAATTATGCTTAGCATACTTTAGCATTTGTTACCAGGACTTTTAAGAGAAATAAGTACCACTATCTCAAAACATGTCCCATAGCTATACTTTGTGTATACCTTATGTGTACATTTCAGAATTGAAAAGTCTGTATTTTCTTATAAGCTAAGATGTTAAGGGCAGGGCTTTGTTCATTTGATCAAAATATATTTGCTGAGCATTTTCAGCAGAGATAATACTTCACAGTACTGAAGTATCATTTCTACTTATAGTGCTAGGTTATGAAAATCCTGTTTTAGGTAACGCATTGAAGATGACTTGAATGATCTAACACTCCCTTCCAACATACATTCTTTCTGCAGTAGAGGAGAGGAATGCTTCTTGTTCTTTTCTTCTCATCTAGTTGTTAAGAATTATTTAAATAAAGATTTTTCTTATGTTGATGCTCTCCTTACTGTGACTGCTTTCTGTAATGAGATTTGCTAGTGCACAACAGTCAATAAGCTTTAGATTACTCCAAAATATTTTTTAGTGAACAAAGATAAAGTTATCATGCAGCTTCCAATCTCCGTGTAAGATGAAATGCATCTGAGCCCTGTAATTCTTTCTGCCATTCTTTCCATTCTCTCATTCCTCTCCCGTTACTTTCAGAGGAATTGTTCCTATCTATTCATAACATAGCCTAGATAATTCCAAAGTATGCCTTGCTTCCTTGCGTGTTCAGCACACCCAGTCTAACAGAAACAGTTGGAAACAGTTATTTCAGTGTTTCATTTCAATGCTAAGGGAGGTCAAACTTGATTTCAGTACTGTGTTACAAGAAGTAGAAATGTGTTTTAATTTTCTATATACCTTGTGCACACAATTTTTTTCAGTAGCTTCCCCCCCCCCCCCCCCAATTTTAAAAGCATTCAAAAGGGCTATAAGGCAGAAGTACATAACTGCACCAAGGGCTTGTCTGGGAACTGAATTTGGTTTTATTTTATTCAAAAATTTTGCTTAAAATTGTTTGCAGTTCTACAGATAATTTAATTTTCCTATGCAAAAACGATTTTATTTCAGCTGTCAGCTATGAAAACTCAAATGTGGGCTCAAAGAGTCAAGTCATATCCTTATAATCCATTTATCATTAATAAAATTCTTGACACAACTGGGGTGCATTTGAGGCATAAACTTGCAGAAGAATTTTTCCAAGTCACAGCTACCAGTGACAATAAATGAGAGTGAAAGGACAGAGTTTGATTTTCAGATTAAGTTGGGCTTGTGGGATTGGCAGTTTGAAACGGTTTATTTAGTGAATTGACAATTTTATAAGGAATCAGAATGGTTATACAACTCTATTGTCCAGCTGCTCCAGTAAAATCCTACTTTATAAGTATTTGTGTTCTTGGAGTAAAAGCAAGTTACAAAACGCAACTGCCACTCTTATTTGGATTTCCATATTTGTAAAAGGCAGCATCATGCCGTGGATCTCATCCTGTAGTTTGGTGATCTGTTTCTGGATGTATATAGTGTTGGAGGATTACCATTTTCAGTTTTTGGTGTTTTTTAACACTAAGTTATGGATATGAATTTCTCTTAGAGACTGTAATGAAGTTCCTAAAGTCCTATTTTTCCTATGAAATACCATAGGATCATAAAAAAACAATTGTGGCAACTTTGTACATGTATGCTTGCAGACAGTGTATCTTGTATTAAATTTTTCTGTTATTTTTCTATGTTTCCTCTCTTGCTTCTTAGAAAGAGGAGAACTAGAACAACAAAAAAAGAATATTTAATTGACTACCAAATCTGAGGTCACAAGCTACACAAAAAATACTAGAAATATCTGAAAGTGTGCTATATTAGATCACACACTCAAATATGGTTCTTTTTGAATATGTATTCATCACTGTAGTGACCTTGATACTGTGAAGAGCCACTTTGAAACTGTTGTTGGCAACTGAATTCTAGTTTACCAGATCAGTCCAATTCTTTCTTATGCTATTTTTAGGGATGGAGGAGACTTCTTATTATGGGAAGTAACAGAAAAATACATCAAATTCACTCATGTCCCCCATGCAACTGTTTATTCTCCTAGTCAGGGCACTGAGAGTGAAATCCAGAGCGTACAAGGGAAATCTGTTCACCTAAATTGAAGAAAGTGACACAGAAAATCCACATACTAATTGCCACTTTTGTGCTTCTCTGTTCAGCCTGAACATTTCTCCTAGAAGATGGAGATGATGCAGAAGTTCCTCAGCTAGGAAACAGAGAAACTCCGCTGCAGTATGGAAAAAAGAGAAAAGGGCTTTTGAACTCAGTGCTGTTCCTTGGACAGAACAAAATCCTGGGCTCTGAGCAAGGTTAAGATCCAGGCAGCAAGGACTACAATACAAAACATGGCTGGTACAGATACTTTACTTAAAAATACTGAGGGAAAAAAAGAGAAGTAATTGGATTTTGCTCAGGAATTGTTTCGTAAGCAAGTACAAGACCTCAACTTTAGCTACACTTTTCCCAAAGGTTAAGGTCTCATGGCTTGTTTTCCCAGTAGAGATGCCTAATCAGCTCTATCTTAAGCTGCCCTGTGTAATGTTCAAGGTTTGAAGTCAAGAAGCAAGCAAACGGCACCTTCTCCCCCTACTGTGCCAGGTTGCAAAGAGAACAGACACCACTCGAGGCCAAAAGAACACACAAGAAAAGTCAGCAGCTGGAGCGCTCAGGAGCAGGTAAGAAGTCCCAGGCTCTGGATACTGCTCCCAAGCCTGATTTTGAATACTATATTACAGAGTGTTTGCTAAAGCCAGAAGTAATGTGGAGACATTAGACTAGAATTAGCAATATCTCCTCCATGTTGGGGGACAACTAGTAAAGTACTAAGTCATACAGCTGTTTCCTTCTGATTCATGCTGCACTCATTTTGTTGATTTAAGGATCAGCTTACATGGATTCTGAGGAGCAAAAAGTGAGTTAAGTAGGGAAAAAAGATAAATACTTTCAATGTGTTCCCTACTGACAGAGGAGAAAGCAAAAGGGCATCTGGGGAAATAAATTTGCCAGAGGAAAATGTGAGAAATTCTCATGAATTGGCAAACCTGGAGCAGAAGCCTGAGAATGGTTAAGGAAAGGCAGACAACACGGGACTAGAAACTAAAAAAAATATATATATATATATATACCCTTACAGAAGTTATACTGAGATGACCAGGAAAGGCAGGAAGAAGGTACACACTTGGAGCTAAAGATGGACAGGACAGATAAATGATTGGAGAAGGCTGGAGGACAGAGAGTTAATTGAGACAAAGGATTGATGTATTTGGCAGACAATAAATTGATGGTGCAGAGAGAGAACTGATGGGACTCATGATTAGAAGATGGATAGGGAATGAAAGATTTATGGACTGAGCAGTTTAGACAGGTAAAGTATTACAGGTGAAACACAAGATATCTGGTAAGTCTCGTGCAAACTGAAGGAAATATTTTATTATGTCCTTCTGTGTGCTGAATAAGAAGGACATGAGTTGCTGCATGTTTAACTTACATGCTGAAGGTATGTAAGCTTGCTTTACAATTCTTTAAAGGCTTATTCAGTTTCCTTCTCCCTTCTACTTATTTTTTTTTTTTCTTTTTAATAAAGGATATCATGTTATAATTGCAGAAGAGATCACATAATTAGGGATGTTTCTCTTCATATACCTATTGCATGATATATCATCCTGATGACCCTGGGATAAAATTGAAATTGCCTAAGTTATGCTTGAGGAGGTCCTTTTCTTTTCTCTACGATACAAGCAAATCTATGTGCAAATCCATTCAAATTGGTTGAGCTATAAAGTTAGGAAACAAGGAAAGAGATGCAAAAATTACTAAACCACAATCTGCTCCTGAACCTAGAACCAAGTGCTAAACCTGTAATTCTACAGGGCTTGACATAGACTTGTAAAAATAAAAGAGTGTACAAAGAATGCTACCCGCAAACTTCAGTTTTGATCTGCAATGATTCTTGTATTGTCCTCAACAGAAGAGGCCAACATATTTAAAGTTCTCAACCTTCTATCTGAACAAAGGTGAAGTTAGGAAAGCAATGAGGTTATATGGAAATATATGAGTAACAAGGAGACATGCTATGTGTGTTAAGAAACTGGAATATTTTATATTTCTTTTTTGTGTTTTAAGCCATGGAAGAGGCTTTCTGAAGAAAATACACAATCAGAGAAAATAAAATTTACATCTACATTATTTAATTCTTCACCTCTTCCCTCTAAAGACAGGTTTATTGCCTCTACAGATGAACAGATATACTCATCTGCATCTGTACAGCCACCCTATTAGTTGTAACTTCTATCCCTTGCTACCTGGGAGTGCAGGTCTGGCTCTAAGCAACATAAGGTTGCTAGCTGTCTGTTAGGACAGAGATCACACTTAGAAAGGCAAGTGAAAAATGTGGACAAACACAAATCACAGCTCCCCAAGCAGATTCAGTTCTTCATCAAGGGGTTTCTTTGCTTGACAGCTGACTCCAGCCCTGCAAGATGAGAGACCAGAACTCCTTTCATGTAAGAGTTCAAGAGAAGCTAAATTCCTTAGCTTGTAATTTTTTTTCACTTACCTGTTGAACTAATTAACTCTCCTAATTTTATACATAGCCTTATGCTCCAACAAACAAGTCACAAAACCCAAATGTAAAAAAAATTTATTTACTCACTGTTCTACTTAATACGTTACCACATGTAGAAAATCTGTTGTAGCTGCCCACCTACACACACTAAAGTTTCCTGCAGTTTCCTCTACAAATCTGAATGTCCTCTGGCTAACATAGCTGCCTCTATTGCTTAGGCTAAGGTTCAGATAGGCTGAGGCCTGCAACAGACCTTGAGAAGAGTCGTAGTTTCTTTAAAAAATCCACACAAACATTATATATGTTAGCACTTAGTGTGGTCTAAATCCACTTAAAGCAAAAAACAACATAAAGAAAAGTCCCCAAAATAAAAACTGAAGATAAAATGCAGTAATAAAGGAAATAAATAATATTAGCAAAGAAAAGCTGCAGAACTCACATAGGGTTGCCTTTTGCTAAGAAATACATTTCGTTCCTTTTAAAGACACATTGGGAGACCATGTCTAATAAACTATTTGCCTTAGGGAAGATGCTTGCAGACACCTCACTGCAGAATCGGTCCAGCCCTTCTCGGGCTCCAAGATCCAATATCCAAATGTTGAAGATTCAATATGAACAAGAAAAGCAAAAGGTAAAGTTGAGATTTCCTCTCAGACTAAAAAGTCAAACAACTACCAAGCTGTTTCATGTTACCACAGTGCTGTCCTTTGTTTTTTTTTTTTTTTTTTAATGAGAATTCTTATGGAAATTAGTGCAGTTTCTGTTCAAGTGTCAGTCTTGGTATCCAGAAGTGTATATAAGTATTTGTTATTGTCTGAGCTTGGGACACAGCCGCCATACAATTTTGCAGAAGTTGGGCTGCATTTGCTGGAAGACTTTTAGTGGAAAGCAATGGACTACTCGGTCTGAAAAACACTAGAATCGTTTCATTAGCTTTCTGCCTTCTTTCCTTGTCCTTAATCACAAAATACGTGCCTCTTTCCACACTAACGTGTACCTGTATATGCCAGCATGATGTCACTGTAATTTATATCAATGTGTAATGTAAATAGAAAACATGTGTAGACAAATGTAAAATATTTATAGAAAAGAACAGAAAAAGAATCAGACCTGAGGTTAGGACATAAGCCTGATTACTTCATAATATATCAGGAAATTCTTAATCTGTTTTGTCTACAAACTGAGTCCAAGAAGGGCTTGTTTTTCAGTACAAGCTTCAGTTTAGTGAGAAACCTTCTCAAACGCCACATCTTGCCTTGCCTATCAGTTAAGCCTAAACAAATCTATGACATGATGGTCAAGAACTAGAGAAATGCCCCTTCTAGCCACTAGTCTGAGAAACACAGGTTTGTCACAACACATTTTTTCCTTAAAGATGCTCCCCAAACATGTGCAAAGTTCTTCAGTGTATTCACAATAATCAGCAATTTTAAAGTTTTCCTTTTTATAACTAAAAAGTGAAGAATGAGAAAAATGAAATAAAGATGAAAGTTAACTTAAGTCCATTTTCTAGTCATAAACCATTAACCTTAACAGATCCCAGTGAACAGGAAGAAAAAATAACATACAGTACTGTATAAAATATATAGCTAATTATGTTAAAAATCGACTTAATATACATCCTAATTCTAGCACATATTCTTATTTTGCATTTCTTCATTCAGTGTTTTGTTCCCTCATAGTTTTCACACTCAGGTGTTGCAACACTGTTACCAACAACAGCACAGAAAGAGGCATTTTTTATTAACCCTTCCACATGGATAAAAACAGGCAGAACCAGTAAAGCAGTGCAGAAAAATCTTATGCTCACGCAACTGGGCAATACTGGGTCCAGCACTGACCCCAGTAGGATCACTGTAATACTCTGGACTTCCTCAGGAGGCTCAGGCCTCAGTGGACACAGGTGACTCAAACCACTTTGGCTGTGCTTTGATACAGCTGTCGGAGGCGACGAAGCGCTAAAGCCACCCAAGCCAGCCGCCGCCTTGGGGCTGCAGGGGGGCGAGCGCCTTCTGCTTTCCCCCTTTGCGCCAAGACTCAGCGCCCAGCCCCGGGGGCCGCTGCTTTCCAGTCCCCAGCACCCACTGCCGGCAGGCTCAGGCGGGTTTCCCAAAGAGAGCCGCCGCCTGCGCAGCGCCGAGCACCCTCCCCCGGCGCCCCGGGGACGCTGCCCCGCGGGGCGGCGGCGCTGAGGGCTTGCGGCACTGCAGCTGCTGCTGCAGCGGGGCCGGAGGGCGGCCGGCCGGCCGGCCTGCTTCCCTCCTCCTGCCGCCTCGGGGGGGGCCTCCATTGTGTGGGGCGGCGGCTGCGCGCCCCATTGCGCGCCTCGCCCCCCACGGACAGGGGCCGCCACCCCCGCTACGCGCCGCCAAGCGGGTTATCGCAGCCACGCTCCCGCGCTACCCCTTTCCGTTTGTTTAAATACAAATAATTTTTTCTTTTCTTCTTTTTTCCGCTCCGCATTGATTTTCGGTCCCCGCCCGCTGGCTAAGCGGGGAATTGGGCGCAGGGAGCGCAGCGGGCGCGCTTCCCGCGGCGGAGCCGCCCCCGGAGCCGGCGTCCCGCGGGGAAGGGAGCAGCCACCGCCAAGAGCGCGGAAGCGCGGAGCGGACAAAGCGCGCTTCCCCCGCCCCGGCCCCAGGCAAACTCCGCGGCGGGCGGTGCGCGGAGCTCAGCCCCGCTCCCTGCGCGGCGCGCAGCCAGGGCGCGCGGCTGCGCCGCTGCCCAACTTCTTTGTGAGTAGCAAACGGACCACGGCGCCCCGCGGAAACCCCGCAACTTCACCGGCAGCACCGCGCCCCGCGCAGAAACTTGCGGGAGCGCAGGTCCTGCGGGGCGGCGCCGCCGCCGTCCCCCCGCCGGGCCGCCCGCGCCCCGCCGCGGCCCCAGCCCGCGGCCCGCTCCCGGGCCAGCCCTTCGCGCCGGGCGCTGCTCCGGCACTTGGGGACTTACCCGGAGGCAGCAGGGCGCTCAGAAAACTGGCACTTCCATGAAGCAGGCAGCCCTCTGCAACTTTCCTTGCATAGGGAGAGAACGTGTGTATATATATATATATATATATATGCTTTTATATATATATAGTTATAGGTGGAGAGACAGCTTAAGAAGACAAGCGCCTTAGGAGACTTTTAAACACGAATGGGAAGGATCTCGGATTTCTTCCCAGTCTCAGGACCCTGGCAAACCAAATCCTTCTTCAGAGGAGAATTCTCTCAGCCCCGTTATCTGTATTACTATTAATGCGCCGCGCAGAAGGCATCGCATACAAATAGAGGCGAGTGCGAGCGGCTATTGGCGGCTGCCGGGGGCCACCGGGTCCTACTGCTCCGGCGCCGGGAAACTACAAAGCAGCGAGAAGCGGGCGGCTGCGGAGAGGGGCTGGTTTGGGGCAATGGGAGAGCGAGGAAGGGAGAGCGGGAGGGAGGGAGGGAGGGAAGGAGAGGGAGAGAGGGAGGGCTGGAGGGACTGAGTCCTGTTTAATTGATTCGTTACCTCCGGTATTGTAATACATGTTGCAATGTTTAACCGAGAGAAAGCTGCATTATAAACGGATGTCATGCAATCTCTCCTTACATAGCTGCTCTTTCAGTGCTATTGTGCAGTCTGCTGTGAGAAATGGATCTGATTCTTTTAAACGGGGTTTTATCTGTCTACAGCTTTTTCCTTCACTGTTGAAACTATCTATTGTGTTCCCTAATAATTATGTATTTACTTCAGCAATCAATTATTCATTCAGTTTTCACTTACCTATGTCTTTTCTTTCACAGGTTATGGCTTTCCAAGGCATATCTGTTTCCCTGTGCAAAAAGGAAAAACAAGCACATTCCTAAAAATTAAGCAAATTATTCCTAGCTAGAAGAGAAAAAGTAAGATTAAAAAGAATTGTCAGGACATGTTTTCTCCAATATAAAATAAGAAGACTGCCAGTTAATATTTATAATCATGGTCCTTATTAGATATAAGAGATCGATAGACTGAAAGAAAATACCCTATTTAAAAATTAAGGCAGTGAAAAGAGAACAAAAACCGAAAACAGACACAGTGTTTATGTATGGAGTGATAAATGGCAGAGAGTAAGTATTGAGACAATAATGCCATGGATCAACATAATTAAAACTGACAACAATATACATGTAATATATGCAACATTATCACACTAAGTTAAATTTCTAGTATTATTTTGTAAATAATATACACTATATATGTAATATACATCAACATAATGTGCATTAGTAGGCTTAAAATTTGCATATTTAATAGTCTTTTAAATAATGTATGAAGATTATCTAGAAATAAATGCTGCAATATATGGCAATATATGATACAGTTAAAGATCTAAACATGCCCATTTGCGCTACAGAGAAGAATGGAAGTCAGTGACAAGAGGACAATATCCACAAGGTCTAGTGCAGGGTATTGATAATAGAGCAAGGTTCTCTAGTTATGAGCTACCCACATAAATACGGATATTATTACAAATATATTTTTACGAATGTTGATGAAAGGTCACATACAGCACAAGGCTACCTGCCATTGGCCCATGATTTCACTAGGTATATAGACAGAAAAAGATGAACAAAAAGAAATTTAAAACAAAATGTGGAGGAAAATGCAGTGTTTATGCAGCTCTTGAACTCTGAGGATCAACAATAGTAGTTGAAACATTCTTTGAACAAACTACACGATACACTTTGGAAGAAAGTGGCAGAGAAGGAAAAAGAGATTCATCATTTTTGTTCATCAGCAGCCCCTGACATCAGAAGTATTACAGTATTACTTCAGAGTCAGGTCTCTAGTGCTGCATTTCAGAGCTCCCTTACTACTTGCATCTTTAAGATCTTGCGTCTTGCTGGAAGAAGAGTTTAACTCTTTGTTCTTTGAATCTGTTGTTGCTTTGATTTGGATGTTTTTTTCACATTAGATGCCAAGTTTATCCCAATATGATAGCATTACTATTATCAGAATAGATATACTAGTATAATTAATAGGCTTCTATGACTATTCAGTTTTTACTGTAGTTACAGTTAAAAAATAACTTTCAGTTATGTTACCCTGAAAACAGTTGAGTATTGCACTGGTGAATACAAACCGCAAAGGGAGAGAGAGAGAGATTGTATTTGTTTGTGGTTTACACCAAATTTTGTTTTATTGTTTTTTCTCAAAAGTTCTACTTATGCCTAAAATTCTGCTTATAGTTATTCATGCAGAAACAGAACATCAGTGTTAACCAAGAGTTCAGGATACGCCTCTGTTCTTGTCTTTCTTCCAATGCCCTTAGACCTGCCATGATATCCTTGAAGAGATGCCTGATTAATATTAATTAAAGAGACAGCAAGCTCAGACCTACTGTATTTAACACAATAATGTCAAATCATTACCAATTTCTATGTTCCGTAAATTTAACAAAAATAGCAGATTAGTATAAGCGCAAATTAAGCAGGCAATAACTAACACCATCACAATTAAGAAATTAGTGGGTGAAGGAGAGAAATTGCCATGCCCATTGTAGAGCCTACAAAGATTAATGAAATATAGCTGTGAAACTGTTTTAATAGATAAATTGGGTGGGTGGTTAAACATCTGAGCTAAGATGATTACTTTGTAGTGAAACAAAACAAAGAGGAATAAATCACAAGCTGCTCTATTACCACAATTAAAATGCAATTGCTTGATCAATTATCACTCTGTAGCTAATAGCTTGATGGAGGACAAGCAAATAAATAAAATATTACACTACCCAAAGTTCTTGAAGTATAATAATATCTGTATACATCTACATTCCTTATTTACATGTATTTATGCCTAATACATATATAATGTATTGCATAACATAAGTGAGGCTGTATATAATGTTTTTCCTGTATATTACAAATAAATGGCTGAATAAAGATGATGCATAATCAAAATAATGCATATAGTGGTTAAAATAGATAACATGTTTAGAATACTGATATAATACCTTTATGTTTTCAAGATCTCCAAGAATCCCCTTGTTTTACGCAAACATGTTTTGGCAAAGTTTCCTCTAGGAATAGTTTGCAACGTCAGTATATGTGACGACATGCCTGCTTCGAAGTTGCCCTTGGAAAATGATGACCACTTACAGTACTTCATGTAGACATGAAACATTCTAGGGAAGTAGTAAAGCAAACAGTGACTGTCATATATCAGCATTACATTTTTCTGTCTCTAGTAGTCAGCAAAGCGTGCATTCCTATGTAGGAAGGCAAGCGGTTACATATATATTTGTATGAAATAAATTTTGGTTTATAAAGACAAATACCTTACTTCTCTATAGTATGAGCACCCTGTGATAACTTGATCTATAGGCAGTGGCAGTCGGCAGACTTGTCCCCTTGATCCAAAGTCCTGGTCAAGCATAACATTTGTTTCATCTATGGAATTACTCCAACAGTATAGTTTTGTAAAAGTGCCAAATACAAATTACTTTGTCATGATTATTCAGTATGACAAAATTATATGAATTTATGTTACTTTATGTTGTGGGAAAGCAACACAGATCGTGTTAAAAGTTGCATAAAATTTGAGAAGAAACATAGGGTTGCAGTGAGCTTCGGTGAGCTTTTCAGGTATCAAAATGGACATAAAAGACAGGTGGTGAATACATCCAATTGCAGAGAGGTCTGTTTAGGATTTCTTTTTAGTATTTTAATGCTTTGTCTGCTGCAAAAAGATTACATGTGTTTGACAAAACTATTTAGCCTTTTCCTAGACGGAGTATTTTGAAAATGTATGAGTATGTACGAATTTAAAGTGCGCAGTTGGTATGCTGTCAATGTGTATGCATTGCTGAAGAGTACTAATAGCTTTCTCACTCTTCTGTGAAGGAAGCAGAGTTTGTGCTCTTGAAAAAGTAGTATGAAGTCTAGTTAGCTGTTTGTTACCCTGTGATTTCCTCAGCTGCAAGTAGCATCCGTATTAAATCCCTGCACTTACATACTTGGAGTTAATATTTTATCTATGTTTGGTAGTGTATTTGAAGAGTAATGTAACAGACCACTGCCATTTCATCACTTCTGGATCAGAATGGATTTAAAAAAATGTGGATTCCTTTCTTTCCACCTTTCCCATTTATAAAAGCAGAAGATGCCTTCTGAATATCGGAGAAAACATACCGATGAAGAGAATAATTGAGTGTAGAGAAACTGTGCAAGGAAAACAGTAGGAGAATGGTCTCTGAAAAACACCACAGTGTGAAACTGGATTTTAAAGTTCTGTTAGAATACTGTTTTGGGCTTCTTCTGAAGTACCCTGTATTACCCAACCACCAGTAACTCTAGTAATGAGTTGTCAGAAAATGTAGGAAGGAAAGAAAGGGAATGGAGAAAGGAAAAGTAAGAAAGACTAAAATGAAAATTGAAAAAGGACCTGAAGAGAAACAGCACAACAGTACATGTATGTAAAACTTACACTATATTGAACAAAAATACTGGTCTATAACTAAAAGCGGAAAATAATTAAGAATAAGCTTTCTTACAATAGAGGTATAAGACAGAGGTAGAATTAAATAATGATTTAATGTAACTCCTAAACTGTCAGCTATTTTTTTTGCAGTGCATGAAGGGGTACCATTACAGAGTAATCATTCTGCATGCCAGTTCCTTTTGCCATCGTGTGCCTAGCCCTCTGTGCAATCATTTTATTCCAAAGTGTAAAATGCTTCCAGTCTGATTGACAGCTATTGTCAACAAATAGGAACAGTTGCAGGTCTCAACACCGTTGGCTCTCAGCTTGCACCAGTTTTTTCAGATGCTTGTATCAGGCTTGTTAGTAAAGAGCTAAGAGGTGAGGTACTGTGAGTACATTGGTAATATTGCTTTATCCATCCGTCCATTCAATACAGTCCAATTCATGTCCAAGAAGTTCTGGGGCACAACTGAGGGAGAGACAGGAAAGTGTTCTGGCTGAAACTCAGTTGTGAGGAACCTGAGGAAATGGTGTTAATCAGAGGGGAATATTTAGCTCTGTAACTACCTTTTGTAACCAAAGCAGTGGCATCTGAAGAGAATTTGAGCCCCTGGGTAATATTGATAGCTGGTCTCACTGCATAGGTAATACAAAGTCACTTGATATACGCATACAAATCTGACTCCTCAAACTAACTGTGCATTCAGACGTACATGGCAGGTCCCATGTATCTGCCAGTGTGGCCTCTGAGCTTATGCTTTAAGATGGCCATGGACCAAAGCTCACAACTTCATCTGTGCCTTTCTTGTTAGTCTCTGGATTAACAAATTGCAGCAGGGCCGGAGACTGCAATCTCATTTATACCTAAATAGGAGGGTGGTGGTATTCCCTTCAGTGCATGTCAGTGTAATTCATGCTTTTGCCACCTCTTTGCTGGATCACGTCGCTGCACTCCGCACTTTACGTCCATTTGAAATCTGGTGCTGGTGCAGACTGAGGCAGCAATGCCTGACACGCAGATTTCCTGCTGTAGGGGCATTAGAAACATGTGCGGGGACCGGCACTGAATCTGTCAATGCTTATTGGCTACCTATGGGAGATGAATGAGTTGGTTTTAGGAGAAAAGGGAAAAGAAAAAGAAGTGAGACACACCAGCCTTGAAACCTTCTAAATACTGGCTATCCCTCCCTGTTACAAGACTGGTTGAGGTCAGCGAGGGATGCCAAGCTGGAAGAGGTTTTAAATCTGAGAAAGGCTGAATGTTCTTTAGACTAAAGGAGATTTTTATTTGAAATGTTCAGATCCTGCAAAACCTTTTTTCATATGTAAAGACATGGAGAGTTGAAGCACTGGAAAATGGGATTTCTATATTTTGGGAGGGCATGGGTCTTCAGAGGGTGAGGACTTTCTGTTCTCGCTTTTTGAATGTGAAAGAGAAATATCACTGATACGATGTTTTCTAAGGTAAATCTCTAAGATTACATTTGTAAATGTGTTGTGGAATTGGAAATCTCTATCAAGATCCTTTGTCTAAAAGATAAAATTTCACCCATTGGATGGTTGTGTATATTGTGCACTTCGATTTTTTCAGACCTTAATAATAAATAAATATATAAACAAGGACTAACCAATGCACATGCACAAAGATGGAAGGTTAAAATGAGTTTGAAGAAAGTGTGAAAAATGGGAAAGCATCATATATCCACTTAGTGAAGGCTGCAGGGAAAAGATGAAGTCAGGAAAAGCCAAATGAGTTGGTGCACAGGAGTGTAGGAGAGAATAAGAAGAACTTTAAAAATATTTAGCAGAGGATAGTGCAATGCCAGAGAGGAACTTCTTAGAAAATTAAGAGGAAAATGAAGACTGAAGAAAATTGATTCACCCACTAAACCCTCCGATTTTATATTTTCCTTTTCCTTTTATTGTTAAAGAAAACTAGAGGATCATTGTGAAACTATTTTTGTTAGAGCTTCTGCCAAAAAGTGAAAAAGTATGCTTATAAAAATTGAATCTATAGAAGGTATCTGTTCCAGACTATAAACCATTTTGTTTTAAGTGAGGCAACATGGGAAGATATAATATCTTTAACAAGACACATTGCTATAGCTGGGGAGAGAGAACCCATGGATGTTGGCCGTGCAAGCTCTCCTTTAAGGCAGTTTGTCTCACTTCCATCCTTAGACTGTAATAGCTGCAGCAACATGACAACTGGCATTTTAGTTTGAAACATAAGCTTGGAAAGGTGCTTCCTGGGTCATCAAGTTGAGCCTCCAATATTAGAAGAAACCCAGACAGTTGTTCTCCAATTTAAAACACACTAAAGGAGGTTGAAATATGAAACCAGAACTGTGCAATTCTTTGTTACGTTATATGGAAAATGCTGCTTTTAATATGAACTGCAGCAACAGAAAAGAAAACATGCATAATATTCACTATAATAATACAGGGCTTCAGGTATGCATCAGCATTTGAATGGTGGCTGACTTCTGCAGCTCAGGGTTTCGTTCCCTGAGGACGGGGAGTGCGAACGCAACCCCGTGCAGAGTGGCTGCCAGCTCCATCCAGTTGCCAGCTCCTGTGCGGGAGAGAGTGTGCAAAGCTGCTGCTGCAGCGTTTCTGCAGCCTTGAGGCAACCTGAACTGACAGTGAGCAGGCTGTTGTTTGCATTTGTATACCCTATTCCTTGATGGTTTGCAAAGGATGACTCATCTCAGCCACACTGAATTGTGTTATTTGGGTGGCTTCTAAGCGCATATGGCAGAAGAGTGTTTGTAAGGAACTCAGTACAGTACTTCAGAAAGTTGTTGAAGTGAATATTGGGTATACTGACTAAGAGGCTGTAATACAAAGTAATTATTTTGGCAAGTTTACTGCTGCATATAAAACAAGGTCCTATTTTGTTTGGTTTCTTTGTTGTTTACAAGGAGAAAAAAATAGGTTTTTCAATAAAGCTTTACTAAAGCTAGAAGTCAATCCTGTTCTCCCTCATTGTGTTTATTTAGCTGTTGGTCAACAGTGTTTTGTTAAGACAAAATTTTAGGGAGGGATTGGATATTTAACCTAAAAAAATAAACTGCGCTTTTTTGAGGAAAATTCTAACTTCCCATTGAACAGTTGAACTCTAGAAAAGCAAAATATTTTAACTGAAGACTTACATTCAGAAGCACTAACTTTGTATCTCACTAGTACAGCTGCAATACATCTGCTTCATGCCTCCATTTTGGTCTTGGCTTCCCAGCTGTGCCTCATTATGGCTTGTATATTTCTTATGTACTGAAACATTTTTTGAAGAGAAAGTAATTTTTGATTAGCTCCAGGGTCCGTACACATCAGTGGGGAGAAGTTTGTTTTGAAGACCTAAATACTCCCTTATGCTTTAACAGGTAGGAGGAAACTGTCATAGGCAATAGAGGCACAGAAGGGAGGTTGGTTGAGGAGAGTGAGCTTTAAGGTACAGTATATCTTTCTTTCAAAATCTGGGATTTATTTTCCGTTGTACCATGTGATGATGTACAGGAAAAATGAAGTCAGGGCTGAAACAAAGCAGAGCATTTGCCTTTGCTTATCCGAACTCCTGAGATGAATCATTGCAAGGAAATGCTGATTAAGGCACCACAAACCTGTGCAGGTGTTTCCTTTTTATTTGTGAAGCCCCAAGTGAGATTCAGGGGAGAGCAGAGGTATGAGGGATGTGTTGAGGGTCTGGAGGAGAGACTTGCAGAGAAGCATTGTAGTTGAGCATACATGTGGGTGACTCTCTGGATAATGTAGGTTATTTATTATTTTTTTTTCTTTACTATTACTCAGCTACAGGACAGCTTGCTGAATCCAAAATTTTGAGGTGTGAGTCTTTTGCTACTTTGCATAGGAAGGGAAAAGTTTGCTTAGATCAGAAGGCTAAGCTAATTTGACTAAGCCAGTTCAACTTGATTTGTATTGAAAGACTTAATCTGAACTAATCTAAGGTATTTCTGAGGAGTATAAACCCTGTGTAAACAGTGGGAGGTGAAGATGTAAATAGGAAATAAAAAGGATGAGGAATGTAATTTGTTTTAAGATGTTTGACTGGACTATGACTGTGTTAAGAGATTGAAAATGAGCAATGGACTATCAGGAAGAAATTTCCAGTAACCAGGTTTCTTAAGTGATGTAATAGGTTGTAGAAGGAAGTGGAAGAGGTTTATGTGAAGTATTTGTGGCTATTCTGCAAAAGTCATTTAGCAAATATTTCATAGACTGCAATTCTGAATTTGTGGAGAGCTTGAGCAAACTGACTACTTGTAACTTAATACATGTGTGAGTCTAAGAATTTTTCCCTTCTCTTTTGATATACCTGTTTTTCTCTATGTTACTGGTGGGTTATGTTATACCTACCACACAAGAAAAAAAGCAGTGTAAGGGTTGTTCTTGCTAAAAATTTGTTGCTTTTATCAAAGAACTTTTATTCTGTCTTTGCCTATTTATGTATGCTATCTTATTGAATTTAGTGGATGTATTAGCTGGGCTATAATGATAGATCACTGAGAAAATGCTTGAAGGAAGAGGCCACAAATTACTTAATATCCTTATTCATTTTTTTTCTAGTAAAAACTATTGGTGTCTTCATTAACTCTCTTACCATATATAGTGCAGACCAGCAACTTAACCGTTATGGGTGAAATTTTATCTTTTAGACAAAGGATCTTGATAGAGATTTAGGGAAGAAAAAACAGAATTTGCTGAAAACTGAATCTAACCAGTCCTTTAAAAAAAAATCTAATGGATCTAATTCTTTATGACAATAAGCATCACATCATTGACACTCTTGGGACGAGGGGGTTCAGATACAGGTACTATAAGAGACAACCAAGGAACAGCATAGGCCTGGTCAGTGTGTGTTCTTCCACCTAACAGAAAGTTGGTGGTGCTCAGAGAACATATTCTCCTACAGCTGCAGGCAAAGGCTGGTCCTGTGGATCAGCAGACCAAATTTTGTTGTTACTAGAAGATTATTTTTCTAGTATAATTCTTAAAATAGTTTATTAATAATTATTTCTTAGCACTTAAACCTTCAGACAGTAAAGCATAATTCTTCTGTTCATTTCATTACATAGAACTGCACCAATCTTTGTTGGCTTCGGAGGAGATGCACTGAAATTAAGGAGACTGAGTTTCATTTTAGCTGGCTCTATATTCAGTTTGGGCTCTATATTCAGCTGGTTGAGATTTTAATTTGACTTCTATGTTTTTATATCTGTTTATATATATTTAAATTTTGCTTTTTTTGTGAAGAAAAGGTGTGTTTAGGGGGGCATTTTGTTTTTATAGCACTTCCTGAATTTTTGTACCTGATTGGTGAAGAAAAAGACAGGAAAAGTAGAAAGAAAAGGGAAAACAACAGCATGGTTTTTAACCTGTTTTGAGAACATAATAACTTAGAGAATTATTTTGAAACATTTGAAACAATGAACTGTTTTACCTGATTGAGCCTCTATATTTATAACTTCAAAAGTAGTTTAAGAGCAGAAAGGTCAAATGTTCTCTACAGATATAAAACAAGTGAATTCCTCTTCACAGGGTACCAACAAGCACTCCTGGGAACATACTCTTTAACACCTGTGCTAAAATAAACTCTTTCAAAACCTCCTTTACCTGTGAAGAGCCTTGGAGAAGTCAATGTTTCCTAGAACGCATTAAATTCACTCTACAGTAAATTGATGAGGAAACTTGAGAGTCAAGAACCACAAAGCTTTACTTTTAAAGGGTTGTGAGGTGGGATTCTGATGATCATGATCTGAAGTGCTGTATTGGGGCAAAAAAAACCCTCTGTCTCAAAAGATCTCCCTGAAAAACCTTTAAAGCAAATTGTTGTGGTTAGGACACCAGCCAAACAATTCCTAAACAATAACCTTAATTTTTTTTTTCCTTAAAATGTAAAAGCAAACCACTGCAATACATTTTTTCTTTTCTTTTCTTTTCTTCTTTCCCCCTGCACAGCACTGTAATACATTACAATGCTGTGGTTACAAAGTCCTCTGGGGAGTATCACAAACTTGTATGATGTTTCTTTAAAGCTCAGCTCTATATTTTGTTTTCTACATTAGCCAAATTATTCTAAAATCTCCTCTGGCAGGAGAGCTCCATACTGGAGGAGTCTCAAGAATATAAATTATTTCAGTTAAGGTTAGCAGACCTGAAATCAGTAAAAAGTGTATATCTGTTTCAGCGGACTTCATCAGGAGTTATGCTTTGCTTTCCATATTTGTTCCCCTCTTTTCATACTGGTCATTTCAATATGAATGAACATTTGGACAAGTGTTGCTTCATGAGTGCTGCTGAAATATTAATATTATTATGGGATATTGGATTGGGTAATAGTTAATAAGTTTGGAAAACCAGTCCAGGCTTCATTTGGACTACAAAGAAAAGTAAATATTCACCTGTATGATTGTTATCAACTGTGTTCCCAAAGAATTCCCCACTTCTAGGGAAAAGCCTAAGAGTAGGAGAGAGATGGTTTTTTTGTGTATCATTTTCTAAAATTTTTTGGGCATACCTTTTGGGATGCATAGTGAAAGACATTTATTTCTGCATCAGACTAAGTAGAAAAAAGTCAAATGTTATAAGTATCATTTAAGATTACTTCAAAAAAAAAAAAATCTGTCCTAGTAAATATTTGTAAGATGAAAGCTACAAAAGAGGAAAAGTTTTTTGTTGACACAGAAGGAAAGAAGTATGAATGACAGAAACCAAAGGGAGGCCTGAAACATGTTTAATTTGTGTTTTATGTTTTTTCAAATTTTTCCTACAATGAAAGCACTCTTACTTTTTTTTTTTTTCATGCAAAATGTAATCTTATCTGGGCCCAACAACTATGTTTAAGTAGTATAGTTAGTTCTAAATAATTAGAGGCAGTGATGTACAGACCTGTGGCATGTACAGACTGAGAAAGAGTACTGAAAGGACTGTTTAATATGTGTTTTTGCAATTGGAAGACTTGTGCATATACTATTGATAAAGAACACGAGCTTTTGGCAGAGTTGCGGTCATTTACCAGAGCAAATAGTGGAGCAAGAACATTTAATAGTAGCAGCTAGTGAAGCAAGGAGAACTGCATGGAGGGACATGAGAGTTTGTTCAGAGCATACCTGGTACATCATCAGCTGTTTGGGTATGGCTGAACTCAACAGAATAGATTTGTGTTGTGTTGTTTTGTTTTTTTTTTTAAATCCCAAAATCTGAGGAAAGTGTTCATGTAGGAGGAGGGGATCAGTCTGATGCCTTTTCTGTTCTGATTTTTTTTTATGATACAACTGGTCTTTACAATAGTTAGAGCTGCCATTTGGAAAAGAAACTTTTAATCATTCTACATTATTCTGTTTATCCTGTTATTGCTGTTTTCCTTTTTTCCTCCAATCAAATACTTCTTGGTAAGCCTTCCAATTCTCAGGTATGGAGGGGATATTAGCTTATTGAGTCCAGAAGGTTTAGTTTACTTTGATCGACTTTCTAAAATTTGAAGTTGTTGCTACCAATCAATGTTTGATAAAAGGAGTATGAGTTTTCACTAATTCTCCTTATAATTAGTCTTTTTTCCTTTCTTTTTTTCTTCTTTTTTTTTTTGGAGGATGGGCAGAATATGATTAACAAGCCTCTTTTTCTCACTTCAAAAAAATTGTCCTTTGCACAGAGTATTAAATCAGATTTTTTTCCATTATTAGCAACATAAATTTTATACTATCTGCAAATTTTATACTATCTGCAAAAAATGTACATAATCAGATGTTAGTCATTCATTTTGACATCTTTTTTTCCTTCATCTCATGGTAGATTCTAGAAAATGAATATCATCATTTCTACTTTGTATTCCATTTTGCTTAGTTTGATCCTGACACTTTTTTTTTCTATCTAGTGGGAATAGAAGATAAATAGTATGAAGATGAGATATGATTGAATTGGTGATTAATTTTCTCTTGCCATTCATTTACTAGTGCTCCTATTCTTTTGGAAATTAAGTTGGTTAGAAGGTAAAGGGGCAAATTACCTAGAAGGCTGCAAGAAAACCTATATAAGCTAAGCTTGTCTGAAATTAAGAACCAGGCAGACTTCATACCTGTGAAAGTATCTTCAATTCTATGCTTCTATAAAGTGCATATGTCCTATGCAGAATTGCCTTTCAATATTAAGGATGCAGTGTGGTCCATCTGTTCATGAGCCAGATAAGTACATAGTTCTTTCTGCAGTGAATAGATACAAGAAAACTATTTATCTTTGTCCTGAAACTGTTGAAAATTGATGCCCGTTCTTCCCAATGAACAGCCTAATACTGCTGATAGGTACTCTTTGTTAGAAGAGGCACTTGAAAACTTGGAAAAATAAGCTCAATAACCTGAAACCCTTACTTAAATACAGGAAGATTTTAAAGGTGCTTTTGAATGTGACTAAAAGCAGCACCTGATTTTTCAGAGGAGAAATTGAGGTTTCCCAGATAGTGAGTAGTAGTCATATCTCTGCAGTGCAGGAAAAAGAAGACAAACATCAGACTGAGGTGAGAGCACTGTGGCAGGCAGGCCTTTGAACTGACTGCTCTCAGAGGTTAAACTACAGTAGAGAAAAGCATGGAGAAAATAGGAGGGAAAATTGGCAATGAAGCGCAAGGACTAAAAAAAGAGATGAATAATGTCTGCTGAGTGAAGCCAAACATGATCTCTGTGGGCCTCAGCAGGAAAACCTAGCAGTGAGGAACAAGGAAAAGCTGAAAACCAGAGACTGAGACAACATGAAGTGATAATTTCTGGACCAAGGAAGAAAATGGACCATGGTATGAGCCCGTGGTAACACTTGACATACCGAAAAGATTCCTTTTAAAATTACAGACACCTAACAAATGATGAAAATGCTAATACTAATGACAGCTTCTTCAGTCAATATTTTGTTTTTTAAAAAACAAGTGGCAATTTGCTGTGTCTTGAGACAGCACTTCAAGTTCATTCACAGAGAATAAGCACAGTGCTGCAGTCCCTGAGAAACTGGTTGTTTTCAAGAACTGTGCACTACAGAATGACTGGCTGAAGGCTGGAATTAGCAGACTCATCTCAGAAATATTTCAATAGAAATATTTTGTTCAGTAAGACTTTTTTTTTTTTTTTTAAGTGATGCAAATATCCTTACTCACTGAATTTGTTAGGGTTTATCTCCCTGTAAATATGTCCATAGAAGACTCTGCTATTTCCTTGTTTGGCACTCTGGTAAAAGTTGCTTTTAGCTCGTTTCCCTCCCTCTTGCACGCAACCAGGGAAATCAATGATACAAACAAAGTATATACAACTAATACAGTTGCTGATAATACTTATGCTTGAAGTTAAGTAATTACTGGCAGCTAAACTAAACTGCTCTCTTTAAGAAAAGAAAATAATTTTGACATTGAATGACTGACATATCCATTATTACTTCAGAGCACTATAAATATTGCAAATTATAACACTTTAATTAGCAATATTTTTCATGAATTTTTAATTCAAATTGCAACAAAGCTTTATATATTGAAGTAGTTATGCTGATATGGAAACCATATCTGCCTGTTTTACAAGCTTCAGATTGATCCAATCTGTTTATATTGCAGGAGGTGATGAAATAACTGATGAATAAAGCAACTGGCAAATCCTTGAATTGAATTTTTGAGATAAGGCCCAAAAGAAAACTTTGGGTCTTGAAACTACCTCAGTGGACTTCAAAGCCCCATGTGAATAGAATGATTGGTAGAAGAGGGAAAACCCTTGTGGAAAGTCATTCATTCAGAATTTGAGTGAATTTTTAAAAAGGAGATGTCCCATTTTAATGCATAACCTGAAACCATTGTGGCTGCTGCTGAGACTTCCATTGCCTGGTGGAACTACTCTAAAACCCGTTTGGCTTTGTTCATGTTAGTTCTCAAATTCTTGGAAGGAATATTTTTCTTTGGGCTGTTATCTGAAACTTCAGTTTTAATCTATAAAAGAGATGTTTAATGGACCTAGAAAATATTTTTTCAAGTTTAATTTTCAGAGAGGAGGTGAATATTGTTCCCCACATCACACAGTGACATTTGCTCTAGGATACAATAGTGTGTTCCACATGAAGTCGTTGCTGTGATAGAGCTACTGTGAAGTGAGCTGGATCATAGCTAAGGTATTTTATTCTCTAGACTCACCATCCCATGAGAGTTCCCCTGAGAGCTCTATGGCTATTTTTAATGCAGATTATAGGTGGCATTATTTTTGTAGCATTGTACAGTATCTGGCTGTGGATAAAAGTGTCTCTTGAAAAGCCAGACACTTTGAAAAGCTAGATTCACAAACAAGATACAGAAGCATATTTGGTGAAATGACTTTACACTTAATCTTGACTAAAACGGATTAATTTGTCACTCACAGGTTTCAGTTGAGCTTACAGACGGTGGAAATAAACTTGCTAAGGCTGCTACTTATACAAAGCTTTAATGTTAGTTGTGTGAGAGTTAAGTATATAAGCAGAACCTTTTTTGACTGTAGTTTTTGTTCATAAAAAATGTACGCCAGCTGATTCAATTCAAACTGAAGTTCAATGTAAAACAGTATTCTACGTAGTATTGCTCACTTCAGTGAGTTTAACTTTCTTATAACTATTTATTGAAAATGTTATCTGAAATGTACCTGTGAGCTATCTGAGAGCTGCAAGCTTTGGGACTCAAGCCTGCAGCGTTAAACGTTTTGGTTAAATCCATCAAAATACTTAATCACATAGTTTACTTGAAACATTGTTTCAGTGACTAGAAGTTAATGGACTCTTCACATACCTTAACAACTTATGTGGCTCATGAGCACATAGCATGTACTGAACTCTAATCGCCTACCAGTTTCTAGAACATAAAAGAAGAACTGAAACAAAGCAACAGAATGAATTGGATTTTGTTTTCTTCAGTTCTCTAACATTACCATACTTACTGGATTTTCATGTAGATTGCCTCAGCCTGTATTTGCATTACAAATTTTTATTCCTATTATTGTTAAATGGATATATAATATTCACATAACTGTAACAATGAGCCTCTAGGCTCACTTATTTGGTTTTATAATTCAGTATTGTAGTGGGATGCGAAGCAAATATTTTGCTATAATGGTTATGATAATCGACTTCTAATGTTGTTTTATTTTCTAGTTACTCACCAGCAGTCTCCAAAGTTTAATAAAACTCAAAACATTTAATTTTATTGCCTTGTACTATTGATTATCTGCTTAACACCAAGAACAATGTGATCTGCTATTTTTGTCTTGCTGATCGCCTGAATTATCTTAAAGAAATGAGAGGAGTATGAGAAGAATCCCATGCAATGAAAAGTTGCTTGTCAGGATTACTCATGGCTGTTGTACAAAAAACACAAGCCTTTAATCTCAGGCTTGCAAAGCAAAGAAACTTTTATTGTTTCACCACTGAACTTGATATCCCTTTGGGCATTACACCATTTAGGTTTCTCCTTCTTGATTTTATTGCCAACATAAGCTTGTTTAAAGGAATGAAGAACATGCTGTCTACTTTGAGATGAGAAATTTTAAAATAATACTTCAGAAAAACTACTGCATTTCTTAGAGGTTTTTTTGTATCTTAGAAGCTACACTATGAAGGAAAATGAAGTCTGTTATAAATAACAAAAAGAAGACAAAGATGAGAACAACGTAAAGTTATATCCATTCTGCTACTGGGAAATATTTTTCACTTATTATGATGGTATAATGTGGTTTTGAAAACTTGGAGAATGTGAAAGCTGAACAAGCGATTTGCAGAAAGTAATAAGTGTTTTGTTTTTTTCTAGAAAGAATTTATCAAAGCCAATACATATTTTGCAAAAAAAAAAAAATTGAAGCACAGCATTACAAATTTCTAAAGCTATTTCGTTTTGATAATCAAAACTTTTTTTTGTACAGCAGTATAGTTTCACTATCTGCTCATCACAAGGTTATAAAAAAAGTAGGAGCTTCTATCAAATGTATGGAGCTCTCTTCTTACTGTACAATTCATTATTTTGAAAATTTCCATGTTGTCTTTTATATCAGTTTTCCATTTTGTGAAGTAGAGCTAATTCCTGGTAGTTTCTATGAGCTCATTGATCTTGTAACAGCAGATGTTTTACTATCATTCTAGTGAATCAATAACAGTAATCTTGTATTTAGTGAGCTGGAACAAATCGTATGTCTTTAATATTAAACTTCATACTTAAGTATACCATGTCTTCAAATTTTTGAAGAAGTGTGCAACATGTTTAACCAGGGCACCTCATTTTACTGGCAAGTGTCTACATATTTGTACCTTCAATGCTTGTATTGGGTGTATCAATTGCATTTGTCTCAGGTGGGGGTGAGGGGATAACAAACCATTCAGGACTACCATTTCTAAGGAATTAAACAGAGATAGCAGCAGCAACATTCTATACAAATCTATGATTATTATTAGGTTCTCTATCATTCTAAGGAAATTTTTGGTTTTTTTCTTCCCATTTACACTGAAGTACCAGTATATTTGTTTTGATTCATCAATATATGCTGCTTAACCTGAAGAAAGTTGTGTCAGTTTTAGCAATTATAGAGTTTCAATGTTAAGAAATTGGAAGTGTTGGCAAATTCCTTTTAATTTTTCATTTTTTTTCCAAGTGCTAAGTTTTACCTTTAGAATGATACTGTCAGGAAAACCAGAAGTATAACATTTTACACGATAGGTAACAATGTGCTTAGGATTCAGGCTAACTTTAGCCCAGCTAACATTTTTCCACATGAAGAAATTTTTTTTTTAAAAAAGTAAATCTCAAAGAAAAGCCTTAAAATAGATCATAGTATTTTTTCAGGTACCTAATAGGTCATATGTATTTTACTTTATGATAGCCTTCAGACTAGTTCTAATGAAGGCTTTCTGTTTCTGAACTTCATAGGTTTAAAACTCAGTTCTAAGACCCTCTTTGGAATTAATTTTGCATAAATTTTGTCTCTTATAGTTGTGAAGAAATTGCAAAAAGACGTATCACTGCATTTCTTAGTGTTTAAATTCAAGGGGATTGAACTACCCTTCTTCCTCAGTAAAGCCTATCTGCTGGCTCTATCTCTCTAGCTCTAGCTAGGCTTAAGCTAGGCAGACTATCTCTCCTTTGCTTGTTTTTATGTTTGTGTAGCCATTCCTAGCTCTGGATCACCATTCAACTACACTAGTGTCAGTGTCAGCACAGGGGACCTAGTAGAAATGAACAATGAAACAGAGAAATGAAACATCCTGAACTCACACTTGAATTAAATGTTACTGTGGTATAAAATCCCTCAGCTAAGCACTTTTCTTTGAGATAAACTGCTTTGGGGCTGACAAATTAGCCCCAGAGAATAGAGTTTCTGGCCAGTGCGGCTCTAAAGCATCACATAATCCATTGCGGACACGCTGTCGGCTTGTGTGCTGGATAGGGCTTGAATAATGTTACCTCCATAAACTCCCTCAAGAAATCATTCTTACTAAATTTTCAGCAAGCCAGTGTTGTGAGGTTTGGATGGTATGTCATGCAATTGTTAAAAAGGGACTTTGACCTGCATGTAAATATTTGCAATACTGTTTAGCTTCCTCCAATTTAAAATAAAATTTTAATCTAGTAGACTGATCAGCAAGTCTCTGCAGTATTACAGTTTAATATAAACTTTAAATGTAGACACTACACTTTTCTCATTGTGATATTCTGGAGAAAGCTGTTCTATCAGCTCTTATCAAGGATTTACCTTTGTTCCATAGAAGTGTGAAACCACTTTTAATGGACTTTTTTTTTAATTGAGAACCTATTTGTAACATTAATTGCCGATAGATGTCTTTTTGCATTTTTGTAAATCCTGTTGTTCTGTGTAAAACTTATTAAAATTTTTTAGGGGAGGCTGTTTTCAAAATATATAAAACATATAGATTCAGTAGTAGCCAAAAATAATTAAGGTCCTTCTTTGGATCACATGCAAATCGGTGTCCAGCTTTAGTTATCGTCTATATTTTTACTGTGTTACTTTATTGTAACGCTTTTTAGTATCTGTACTGTCTAAATACACAAAGGAAAATTGCAGATTTCAATGAGGTACAATTGTTTTTTGCAGCAGTAGTAGTTCAGAAACATTAATGAAAATGTATGTTGATCATTAAATATTTAGAATTGAATGAGAATTTTAACATACATTTTGTTGTAGCCCAACATCTTACCTATTGATTAGCATTTTCTTGGCCTTAAAATATGATTATTGCTGTATATTTTTATGCTTATGTAGCTTTCAGATGTACTGATTATTATCCAATTGTGATTAGTACACAAAGAATAAAAGATAATATATGCCCTGGGGGGGGGGGGGGAAGCCCCAAATCTCCCCTCCAAGGTTTTTATTTATTCTGTTCCATGTGACTATGTAGGAAGAATGTGGGAAGGAAAGAAGAAAAAAAGATATCATTTCAAAAGTACTTAGACTGCTTTAAAATCTTAAGTTTATTTTAAATTCTAATGGAGTACCTAACGGATCACCAAATATACCTATGGCAACTGCAATAATAACCTAGAATTTTCTAACTAGTATGTAAAAAAATTATTTTAATGAAGCTCGTAGGATTGATACAGAAAAAGATATAGCACTATGTGGCAAACTATCCAAAAGACACCTGCAAAACCAGGAGGTTTAGATTTAAACAATTTGCATTTTTTACCCTGTGAGATTTGGATAGGGATAATTATCTCTTGGTGGCTCTGCCTCCCTGTTTGTAAAACAGTGGAAATTATGCTTTTCGGAAAGCATTCTGCCTGCCTGCTATATTAGCTTCAACAGCAATGTGAACGTGTGTTATTCCTATAACATACCTATTGCTGTGGTAGCTGCTCTCTAACTTTTGCTCGATGCTTGGAGGTATGTCAAATGTCATGTTTTGTGGTGTATGTGTATATGTCTCCCAGCATGCACCCACACAGGGATGTTACATGTGATGTTTGGTTTCCTGATTTGTTCGAAATGGACACTGCGAGGAGGTGAGCAGTGGAGGTGAGGGTAAGGGGAGGAGGCGTGTGGTCTCTTCTCCTTGGTGCACCAGCCCAGAGGGGTGGAAAACATGTGGCCTTGATGTGAATGTGCTTAGATGTAAAAACTTGGGTTGATGGCTGGCAAGGGTCTCTCTGAACTAATTTTCAGTGAGCTCTTATGGAGGCTGGGAGGTCTGGGCACTGGGCTGCTGGCACTGGGTGACATCTGGTGGCTCGCTGTGAGCCTTTGAGGTGAGCTGGCCTTTGTGGGCTCCTGGGGACCTTAAGACTCATCCTGCAGCCATGTGGACTGCTTGACCTGGGAGTCCATGAAATAGCTATGCTGAGTCCACACTGTAAGACAGCATCTACATTACTTCCTTGCTTGGGTTCATCAGTGTTTTAGAGTATTTCTGAGACTCCTAGGTCTGCCATGGCTTCTGCTTATGGGTGTTCTGTTGACTGTGTGCTTCGAGGAGCTCAGAAATAAAAGTGGCTCTGCCTGTTGAATTGGGAATAGTAAGGAGTAGTGAGTACAAGGAAGTTGAAAAGATGAAAAATTATACTTGTCCAGTTCATTTAATAAAGCTATTGTTGTTTCTGTGTGTGTAATACAAATTAATAATAACCAGCTTTCATCAGTAGTCTCAAAAACATTATAAAATGGTTATTATTTTCAGCCACTGGGAAACTAAAGTGGAGGGTGATTAGATGATTTTTCTGAGTTCGTCAACAGCAGAGCCAGGGTTAACCTTACATTTATGAGACCCTGACCTCTATTCAGTAGCTCACAGCGCTATTAAAAATACAATACAATTCTGAGATACAGTTGCCATTACAATAATAATTCTAACATTACTATGAACAGTATTGTCTTTTACAGGTGCATTATGAAAAGGATGTTAATAAGAGAAATATAGTGTTCTCTAACATATGTGTCTCCCACAGGTGCTTTGCGCCTTCTTTTGACAATAAAACTATTGTTTTACCATCAATGAAAAAAACAATTGTCATAGGGACTGCTTAACACAGTGAACTTTATTTATCTGTTGGTAGTATCTTTCATTAAACCCACTACAAAATTAAGTTTTAAATTGTAAATCGTATCTAAACAGGTCAACATCAAATGTTCAACAGGTTTGACTTGCTCTACTTGAGCTGATTCACAGGTAAAATTCAAGGTTTCTTTTCTTCTCTCCTGCTCTCTCTCTCTCCCATATGCTCTTGCTCTCTTCTTTGTGTTACTCTTAGGTCTGAAAGAACAAACGTGATTGCTTTCCAAATCCAGTCTGAAAATCAGTTAGCTCATGAAATAAATAGACAACCAAGCTTGGCTTTTTATTCTTGGAAGGATGACATTTAAATTGCTATTGATCAGAAGAAAGTTCAGTTTGAGCAGAAGAATAAGGATAAACTCAAACTTATTTGCTGAGTCTGTGCAAACAACTTTAGATACATAACAGAATCTTAACAGAAAAATCTATCCTACGTCTGCTGAAATTCGTAAAGTTTTGTTAACTCTGCAAAGCTCTCTCAACTTTTGTAATGTCTCTTGTTAAAGGATAATTTAAAATCCTGCTTACTTAAAAGTTAAACTAATAGAAGAGAGAAAACTAGGGCCTTCAAGTTAAATTTGGAAATAATAGCTATCAAAGTTAAGATTACTCAATTACTTTTTTTTTGTTTTTAATGAAAATAATAAGCCCTGAAGACATTTGGGATATGTATGCTCATCCTGGAAGGTGAATGGTTCTGCCTTGTTCTGTAGGATAGCTGGGTTTATTTCTGCTTTGGAGTCTCTTCTTGCCTTGCCAAACAGCAGGAAAGCTCTTGAAGCATGTGCTAACACCTTCCAGAGATGTTAATGCCCTTTTCTGCTAAGCCATGACATGTTAGTGACACTTACAGACAGTTAAAGAGTAGTTCTTAAAATATATTTGTCCTGTTGGCTAATCACAGTTGTAAAGCTGACCTTGCTTTATGCAAAAAAAAAAAAAAACAAACAAAAACCAAACAAAAAAACCCAAACCAAATCCCCCCACCCCCCAAAAAAAAAACTCTCTAAAGTGATCCTAAAGGTCTAACGTTTGCATAGCACCCTTTTTTATTCAAAAAACCCATTTCATTATTTTCTACATCTAGAATGTTTTCCTCATGAGAACTACAGTTTTCCATTTTAATCTATCTAGTTTATTTACATAGGATCTGAATACCTTTCAATAATTTCAAAACAGAAACATCAGTAATAGTCCTATTTTATTTCTAGGCTGTATAAAAAGCAACCTTAAAAGTTTCTCGTTGCCGCTGGAGTTCATGATTCTGTGGTTAGTTGTGTTTCTGAAGGACTTGTGCATAAGTATGGAAAAAACTTCCAGAAATGACCTTTTAGTTCCAAAACGGATGGGGATTTCAATGTACTTACCTTCACTTTAAAAGTTGCTGCATCTCCATTTTTATGTTCTTTTTTATTTTAACTTTTCTCTGCGTGGCTCCTCTTACTGTTTATTTTTTCATTCCACCTCTACTTTACCTTTCCCATAGTGCTACTAATCCACTGTGCATATGTGTTATGACTCCCTTGTTCCTTCCTCTGAAGCATCTGGAGTAGATTAGTGCTAAGGTCAGGCTGTTAGAATGGATGAATTTGTGCTCTGCCTAAATTGCAGGGAGAGAACTCATGTACATTGGTGGCTCTCTCTGATATACAGAAAACTCAGCCCTTTTCAACATGTCATTGTTCAGCTAGAGTATAAATCATTAGACACATACACCTACATAAAAAGGAAAAGCACTCAAGGTCTTATGGAGAGATATCGTATGATCTTTGAAGTAGAACTCTCGGCTGGAAAACATAAGATTTTCCTCAAATAGAGAAAAATGAGGAGGGGAAGGAGAAATAAAAATATGCTAGGTATATTTGTGAATTGTAAGGGTCTGGGGGCTTAGGTCTGTCCTTTAAGACTACATATTTATATTTGGTATTACAAAGGGATCAGGACTGGGCCCTCTTTATACATAGACAGATCGTAGCGATAGATTGCTGAGGTTTAAAGAGACATTTTGCTCCTGTCCTCTGGTTTCCTTGGATACAGATAGCTATCCAAAAGGGGCCTAAAGTGTTATATAATCCTGTTTGATAGACACCAAAGTTAAAATTTCAAACCAAGATGACCTTGTTGTAATGGAGTTCTCAACAATGTGCCCAGTAAAGGATGAGCTGTTATTCTTCATCAGAGGGTGCGAGGTATACTATTGCAAAGATATGTTGATACAAATGGATGGTTATGAGAATTTTATGACCCTCTTATTTCTTTAATATCTTAAGTAGGATGAGGCAATTGGCTGACTAATGAGATCTTAATGGGAGTGGTGGTCTGAGTGAGGGGAGTATAACTGTCTTCATTTAGTCTCAATCTGTCCTGCTTAGAAATATATTGCCCTGAGAATTTTTCTTCTAACACTACAGACCTGGCACTGACAACGTTACTGATATATATAACAATTTGGAAAAAGCAGTAACTACAATAATGAAAGTAACCTTAGCAAGTGGAAATATTTTTGGTGAATGTTTTGAGTAGACCTGCTTATTTCTAGGAAACAACAGTCCTAGAATTTTCTTGTATCACAAAATAAGACTTTAAATCTCTGTGATCCCAGAGGAAAATTTCATTAATGACTTCCAGTAGCTAGGGTGCATAGTTTTCATTTGAATTTTCTACCAAAGATATACAATATAACATAGGAGTGTGGGTAAGTAAAAATTAGTTCTATGTTCATGTACTTTTTTTAGTTCTTCTGTTCTCTAATTTTATCTTCTAATCCCTGCTTTTTTTTCTATCATCTGTTTTTCTTCCATTCAGACAATAAGATTTTTTTTTCTTTTTTTCTCTTCATTTGATTATTTTATTCTGGTTGATGTGTCTTTTCTAAAGTAAAAATGTTCATTTTTCTCCCTTTATCCCTCTCAACCTTTTCTATCTGGTTCCTTCTTATTTGTTTTGAGCCGTATCAGTTATGAGTCTTCCAGCTTATATTTAATCTTCTCCCTTTTGATCTAAAGTTGCTTTCGCTAGTGTCTCTTACTGCCCTGTATGTTTTGAAGTTTAACGTCTTCAGGTCGTTTAGGTATATTAAATTTATGCAGTCCTTTGTTATAGTAGGGTATTATTGTAACTATCATGATCTACAAATATAAGCAAGACAAGTTTTGTGGCCAAAGGCAGCGTCTTTACTTAGATCAGCTAATATAGTTTGAAAGAAAATAGACAGCTGTTAGGGATATAAGCTGCTCTTGTCTGAAAGAAAGCCAGTAATCTTTAAAAACTAAATACCAGTTGAAAGTAATTATTCTAACCTAATTAGCTGGTTTACTCAGACCATTGGATAAAAGATAATTGGTATCTGTGTCTGTATGGAGGTGTTAACCATAGCTCTACCTTTTTTCCTAATTTCCAAGAAAGAGAGAAAGTACATTTATCAACTGTGGAGCGCTGCAGGTTAACTGAGGGAAAGAAAGAAATTATAATATTCCATAAAACTGGTACCTCTACTGAGGTACATAATTGTTAGTATCCCCTAGTGTTATGAATTTCAGTTTCTAGTTCATATGGGAATTAGTTCATCTTTTAAAGGTGTTTTGGAAGCCTCACTTAGAGATAAGGATAGAGAGGTCAAAGGGGACTTGTCTGTTCTGTGAGAAATGTTCTTCCCCTCGTGTCTGTCTCCTTCATTGACTGTCCCTAGGAGGTCATTACAAAGCTACCTTTCACCCAAGCGGTTTCTGCAGCACTAGTGCTCGGGGTGAAGCACAATATACAATATGTTTTGGAAAGTGCAGGTTGCATCTGGGGAGTTTGATTGCTCTGCTACAGGAGATGTCTCATTGGAAGGGGGGTACGGGTGGGTTGGCCAGATCTTGGCCACGTTTTCCCTAGCTATGGGCTGGTTATATTTGATACCTGTTATGTATCAGGGATTAATGGTATTTCATGTCTGAAAAGTGGGAGTTTCTGGGGAATGTCTTTCAAGATAGAAACCTCTAGCACAGGACATAACTTTTCAAATATGTATGTTAGGGTGATATTTCAGAGCCAGGAATGCCAGTCTGGTTTTGTTTTCTTTTTGTAATAATTCTGTGCATAGCAGATATTTTCCTAGAACAGTATTCCGGTCAACTAAAAATCCTCTTTAGGTGGCTAAATGTTATCACAAGTGTTGTCTTCAGAAGAAAATATGGTATTTGAAGAGATGGCTCATATTATTTATATTGTCGAATGTTGAGAAATGAATTCATAACGATTAATTATTACTATGACTACTATGACTATGATAATAGTGTCAATAAGTCATAATTCTTTGTTTGTTAGACAGTTATTGCACTTTTTTTGTGGTTGGAAAGATTACTGGATAGGTGGAGGTAGAAGTTAGTCTAGGCAAGGTCTTGATTGTTTTCTGTTATAATTTATCATCTAGGCTCTGTCCCACAGGAGTCTCAAGGCTCCTCAGCTTGAATTGATTTTTTTTTTTTTTGGTGCATGTCTTTTAGAATGAGAGTTCGAGTATAGATCACTACTACCTAGCAGGGAAAGAGATTTAACCCCTTTAAGTTTGTTACAGTGGGTAATTCAGAGTTACCTGTCAGCCTCACTGATGTTGTCTTTCTGTTTCAGGATTATCATCTCACTTCTTTTGTCTGCTACTATAATTACTATGTGATGGTTATGGATGGTATGGATTTTCTCTCAGAAAGATAACTTTTTTTGTCTTTTTACCACACTTTCTTCTCTGTAGTTAGAAAAAAACCTTTCTTGCAGGTGGTCTAATATATGCAGTTCAACTTGGAGTAATTGTTTGCAACTCGTATGCAGCTTTGAAGATTTCCTCTATTTCAAACATGAGGAGAGGCTTGTGTACCTAAGAGTCTATTTGTTTTTCTTCTAAAGGAAAATCTTGTCTTGGCATGGGTGGGAATCTCTTTTCAATCTGGATCCTTATTCTAAATAAAATATTAAAATGTATTTGAAATTGACTTCAGGTACAGCCTGGCCACCATCAATTTGCTACATTCTTTGGCGCAGCATTCAGGCCCAGCCCATTCTGAATAAAATGAGAAAAAGACAGTACACCTTGCCTATATAGCTTGGCTCTAAAAATAACGTATTTAGGAAGTCACTTTATTAAAATATTAGGGAATAGGATATTTAGTTTATAAACTTACAACTCTGCATAGACAGACAAAATTCTTAACCTCATCTTTTAATAAGTTTAGTCAGATGAAGGCAATGAAACTCAAAATGCTCATCCAAATTTAGAAAATACAAATCTAAGAAACATCACACAGCTGCAAAAGCTGCACAGAGGCAAAATGCAGGGGTTTAATTTCAGTACTGTAATTTTTAGAATCCCTACTTAATCTCTTTAGGTCCTGAAATTCTGAAGCACATGACTTTTGTTAAGTGAATATCCCTAAGAATCTAATATTTTTCTTTCTGTGCTTGCCTAAACCCGTGCTGCTTTAGCAGGACTGAGTAGTTCAGCACCTTTCCCACGGGTGCAGAGCTCAGCTGCCTGAGTAGCATCACAGCAATGTTCTTAGCAGGGTACACTATATTGAATTTTTTTGCCTTAGGAGAAAGGCCTGAAGGCAGAGCACCTCTGCATGAGAAGCAAAAAATGGAGGAGAAACATGGGCAGAGAGCGCCACTATGATAACCTTTAGGCTTGCTGTTGCTGTGGCCCTGGGTTGCAAGGAGGTTAAAGGTGGCAATGGCTCCAACCCAGTTCCCACTGTAGCAGCTGTCTTGCTCACCCAAACTTTCGGGGCTCCCCAGGGCTCTGGCACAGTGAGAATGGGCTGTGGGGCCTGGGCATGCTCAGCCCCAGGGGAAATCTCGTGCTACGGGCAAGCGCGCGCTTCACCTCCGCACAGAATTGCCTCAGCACAGCACAAATAGCACCTTTCAGCCAATGGCAGAACTAGAGGGGAAGGAGCTGATGGTAGTGTGCTTTCTGTTGATTAGATGTTAGCTAAAGCATGTAAAACAGTTCTTGGAATAGGGTTGCAATGGAGGTCTTCCTCTCCTAATAAAATAAATATCCTAATCGTCACTGAGTTCAAGAGCTATGGACTGTCCCCTCAACACATAGGCGAGGACATTACATTGCCAATGGAGCATAATGACTATAAATGAGCAGAAGTCCAGGAGATACAAAGCAGGAGGGTAAAGACCACAAAGTCTACTGAGGTGCAGCACAGCTATATGTTGTACTGAATTTTTTCTATGCTAAATTAACAAAGTTCACATAAAGTGCAACATAGGTAAACAAAACACCTCCGACCTGCTAGAACTATCATTATCCTGGAGGTTATTAGGATATTATTGATGACAGTATTTTGCAGCAGAAATAACATGTGCTTCCCCATTATTGGCACTGGAAAAAAACAGCAAGATCAACAAAAACAAAATGGAAACAGATTTACTATAGTTGCTAATCAGGCAAGAATAGAGGAGTTTGACAACAGCATGCATTCATATGGTCTGAAAGCCATTAAAGTGCAAACCCAGCAGTTATCGACAGGTGTCTGCTACAAGACAGAATAATCCTCTTATTTGTCAGGAAGTTTAGGCCATTTACAATGACCTTTTCTGCTTGTGTGATATTTTATTTGCCTTCAACCTTCCCTTCCCACTCAAAACAACCTGTAACAGCAACCAATGGAGTAAATTTTAAAGGCACATAATTCTTAGGTTTTCCACCACTGTCAAGTGATTGAATCAAGGGAACAAAAACTAGTTACGACAGAGCTTCCTTGGGTAATGCTTTAGATTCTTGTTCTTGACAATTATGTTCAAAGCTATAAGACGTTTGCTCATTTTTCTCTGAAACGATAGATTAAGACCTAGAAAGTATTTTAAAATAAATTATTGAGGTTTATGTTCTTTATAAACTAAGATTCATTTCAAACAAGTAATTAGTAGCTACAGTTATGTAATGTATCTCTAGACTATATGACTGGTCTGGTCCCACTCCTGTCGGCTGGATTGCTGTAATCTTCCAATCCCTTTTGACTTTGGCACTCTGACAGATTTAATAGAGCTATGAACAGACCCTTTGACAGCCAACTCAAAGCATTTGCCAAGTTGGCTATCTTTAATTTCAGGAAGGAGACACAGATAGAGGTGATTTTTCTCCATAAGTGTTGATGGTTTTCTTTAAAAGGACATGTTGCAGACAATGACTCATGCCGTGTCTCTGGGAAGCAGTTTATATATTATAATAATGGATGGGAGTTTCTCCTTCATCAAGAGCAGAATTCCTATTCAAATGTACTGCTACAAAACACTGTTTCTAGACACTTTTACTCAAGTGAGTAACAGTGTTATAATTGTATGCAATGACATACATTACAAAAATTCGTCATATTGCTACCTTGTGCTGGGTATGTTCTTTTCATGTTACTGTATTCTTAGCTGATGTAAACTAGTTTTGTTTCGAAGGAGCTGATTCATATTGGTTAAGGATCTGGTCAATTATATTATAGTCATCTTGAAAAAGGAAAATAGCAAGGAGTAAATTCATAACCTTATGGTGCACTTAATGAGACATGAAATATAAAAGAAAGTTCATTAAATAATCATTCTATATAACTAAGCAAGTTTGGCTGTCACTGAAAATATAGGTAAAATACATGCCTAATTGACAAGATAGGAAAATAAATTACAAAAGGGCAAATTCAACACGGCCTCAAGAATCTATTGAAATAATCATACTCAAACTCACCTTTGGGAGCTGTGTAGGAGTGTCTTTATTTTATCTCAGTAACAAATATAGTCTGAAGAAAATTTGAGTACAATATGACAAGATAACTAAGCTAATATTAAAGTCCTTACACTAACAAATGGGCCCTCAAATGACAGTTGGCACCAAGTCATATGCAATAACTTCCACAAACGTTTGCTTGATGTGATTCCACGTCATACTAAATATTTACTTACTGATAAATTGTTAATATCTGATAATAATTGGTAATATCTGATAAGAGGAACAATTAACTAGAAGTGTATTCTTTAACCAAAGATGCTGACAAAGTAATGTTTTATTGGAGAGGCACCAACGTATATGTACCTACGATCTTAAATACCTAAAATGATCACAAGTTTAAATGTTTTTGTAAGTACGAGTAGTATAAAGTAGGTGCTTAAACTTGAGCATATTCTCAGCCTTTGCTGAACAGCTGTTGTGACCTTGAAAAATATATAGCTATTCTTATCTGTACTTCGTATAAGGATACAATTTTTATTCTTGGGTCTTTGCTTAGTAGTTGAAACATTTTACTATGTATTGTTACTTTAACAAAAATTTTAATCGGAGAAAATTATTGGAAATTCATGAAAACAAATTCATGGAAATTTAGAAATGTGATCTAGCAATCTTAATATTCTCTCTTTTAGATATGAATTATACTTTATTTCCCATTGTAAAGTCTGACTTTTGTTATTTACTATATTATTTCTTTAGTATTCTATTCACTGTGCTGCCATAGATGGAGCTTTGTCCGGATAGATCCGCTCTAATTCAAGCTGTGTTATTCTGAACTTTGCCTTTTGCATACTTGATTATATATGCAAGAAATGAAATGGTAAAGAATTATTTCTTTCTAAAGCCATTTAAAAAAATGGAATCTGGCCTAATAAAATGTCTAAAGTTTTGAAGAAATATTTTCTTGCACCACAGAAGCATCTATATTCTATATCTGTCACAAAGGACTCTGTAGTCTGTTTGCTAATGAAATAGCTAATTAACTTGTATTTCATTGAAGTGGCTAATCTTTTCATCTGAATAAATACAAGGGCAGATATAGTGGCCTGAGGCAACCTCTTCCAGAGGTGGAGTCCAAGTTCTCTTTACCTGCTGCCGCTCTAGTAATGGCAGGCTTGCTTATTCCTTCCACAGAAGGCTGGTCTTGGAATGGAAACAAGTCTTGACCTACCTTCCTCACCAGTATGTCTCATTCTTTATCTTTTTTTCTTCTCCCTTCTTTCTTAATTAAATGGAAACTTTATACCACTACAGATGAAATTATCCTTTAATATCTGGCTGAAGTGATCAAAATAATGAGTAAATGTTATTTTTAATACAAATGATTAAAATCTCAGGAGTAAAATTAAATTAAGTGGAGAATTAAATTAAATAATGATTGAATTAAGGGGAAAGCATCGTACCAGCTTGGTTTTAAAACGACTTTTAATAGTATATTTCTAGTAGGACCTTCTAAAGGAGGTCTAACATTCTTCAGTTATGTTAGCATTCTTCTGAATAATATAAACCTTCCTGAGAAAGAGGCTAGCTATGGAAAATGTGAGAAGGCTTTCAGACATACAGAGAATGCAGATCTTGGGCACTGGGGACAGAGCACAATAAGGAATTCTGATAGTAAAAAGACATGTAAAGGGTTAATAAGATATTAATAAGGTTAACAGAGGTTTGCTGGAGCATAGGAGGAGGATGGGATTAAAGCAGGTGAGACCACTTAAGTTCATCTGGTATCAGATCTCCCGAACTCTAAATACAGCTGTTAGTATTGTTAATAAAATAAAATGCCAGTAATCAGATCCCTGAACATTTAAGCAGGTAAATCCCCAGAATGTAAAAGTGAACAAAGTCCTTCTAAATTAAAGGGAGGGGATTTTGTGTCATATTAGTCCTTTAAGAATGAGACATGTTACTTTTACCCTGACTTGCAGGGCACAGTGGAGAGAGATTAGCGGTAAGCAGCAAAGGCTACAGGAAAAAAATGACCAATGTCACCTTTCAAGCTACAAAAGCTACAGCAACTGAATTTTTATGCTGCTTCCTAGCTCCCTACTATGACTTACAGTTAACATTCTCGGCACTGCACCACAAAGGACTAATGCCTTACTCAGCAGAAGTAACCTAAGGTGAACAGGCACTGCTCGTTCGTATGGGGTCAGCGTGAGCTGAAAGTGCTTCATACTATACTATCATCAATATTGCTAGATAGGGAAGGCAACCAAATGATAACAGGGCTAGCTATGACCTTGGTGTAAGTGACAAACACCTTACATTATAGCAGTTCACAAGTGACAGTAAGTAATAGGGCTCGCAGAGGTGGCCATCAAGTATAAGTAATTAACTGAAGCAATGCAGAGAGGATACATGAGCCTGGGAAATGGTCCAAGAAAGCAGCAGAGAGGAGAAAAAAAAAAAAGATAGAAACTAGAAAAAGACATTTTTTGTTTAAGACAGGAGACTTATGAAGGATGCTGATAGCATCCTGGGCTGACTGGGGAGTGGAGATAAAGTAGATCAATTCTGTATAAAAAATGAATATCTTGCCTGGCTTGGATAACATCACATTAGTAGAACCAGTATTTTCTTTCCTGTTCCCAAATAAAGCATATAACAAACTAATATCTCTCTCATCGGAGGAAGGAGAGAAGGGCACATCCAGAGTTAGGTTTAGAATATACATACATATATACACACACACACACACACACACATATATCCAGGGCCAACATCCTGCACCTGCATTTAGATATAATCATGTCCTTAGATTTTATTTTTAGATTTCTATTTTAATAGTTTTTTTTCCTCATTCTCACCACTGTGGAGGGAAAGGGGATGAGGCCTGAAAATCTCTCCAGTTTGTAATTGAAGTAGTGATGTCCTCCTGAGTCAGCAGTCTGGAGAAGGGAGAAAAAAAAATTGACAAGAAAGACTATTCCAGTGAAGAGGTGTGTCAGAACTTCAGGTCAGGCAGAAAGCATCACTCCTGCAGAGGTATTTCTGGCAATGGAGTGTGTCTGGTAGACTTTACAAGCACGTACACCCTTATTAAGAGTATAAATTCAGAAGAAACTCATTTCTGCTACCTTTGTCTTTAACCATCCATTACTTTCAAAAGCTGTGAAATCTGTGCTATGACAGAATCTCAGCCTCCAAACTGCTTCAGTCTATCCCTGTGAGAGGAAAGTGCTACCTTGTGAACACCAAAAGCCTATATTTTTTCCTAGCAGGTTGAACTTACATTGTCTGTCTTCACCACAATCTGTTCCACCCCTTTTCTGAAAACTAGGTGTTACAGAGTGAACAAAGAACATCTGCAATCTTTTGGCACAAACCCAATAGCTGTACAGCTGTTAAACCCAGGACCTGATACCTCCCTTCTATGTAGCCTCTGGACCAAGGTTATGCTGAAATATGGAAGGATAATCAAGCATGAAAGTCTTTTTTTTTTTCTCTTTATGTGCTTTCTAGGTTGGTTGCAAAATGGAATACATCAGTCCTTCGGGAACTCAGGATCTGGAGCAGAAGATCAGAAAGCTGTAGGTGGGGCATTCATTTGCACTCCCCTCCCCCTCCCCCCCCCACCCCCCGCCCAGTATTTCTTCTGTGGTTCCTCCATCTGGACACAGTCCTGGGTAATGTGCTCTAGGTGACCCTGCTTGAGCAGGGGTTTGGACTAAATGATCTCCAGAGGTCCCTTCCAACCAGAACCATTCTGTGACTCTCATTTTTATAGAGGAGAAAAACAATAAAGTAAGCACTTCTTTATGCACAAGGAAAGTTCACTGATATCGTACTCTCTTCTTCTGGGAATCCCGTAACTAGACAAGGATGTAAGCAATGAAATAGTATTCCCTCTTTCTTATGTGTTTTTCCTGCAATTTAGTAAGTAGGGACAGGATCCAGCAGGTGCTATGGGGAAAAAATCCCCAACGATTGCTTAAGAATGTCTCATGGCTCATATCAAAGGTGCTTCTGAAACTACATGACAAGCAGGGAGAGTTGAGGGGGAGACAGAAATAGAACTTTCTCAGACATTACCGTTTTGAGAAAGGGCGACCCAGGGAGCACGTTACGTGATCATACAAAACCTGTTTTCCTTAACTCTAGCTGCAAACTGCTTAATCTATACAGGGAAATAGGATTTTCTTTTTAAACTGCATATGCAGATTTGCAAGGCCTCAATGTCTGCAAGTTGGCCAGAATTTTGTAAGTGATCAAGATTCAATGTACCAAGCTTATTTGTAAGTAGCCGCTTTTCCTGAAGCCAAAATAGAAGTTGAGCCCTCTTGAAAATGAAGCCAGATGCTTTCAAAAAGTAAAGACAGAATTTTGGTGTATTTGTGCCAGCAACACAGTGACTTTATATCCTATAGACAAGTGGAGTTTGATGGTCTTCAACCTGGAGATTTCTGGTATATGTCTTGAAGGAAGTTGTGAACAATACTGAGGAAACTGCTGGTAAACTTGAGTCAAAGCGGGAAGGTATTCAAATACTTTGTTTGCTCGTGAGTAGATCTTAAAAAATGTTTGTGAATAAGTAAAATTAATTGTATTATTATCTCCTAAAATGTTCAGCTTAGATAATATATACTATTTTTTCAGCAGTTCATCAGTGCATACAATTATATGCTTATAATTGTAAAGATGAATACGCACTAGCGAATAACTTTGAACACTGATTGTTCAAAGATGCTTTATCAACCAGTCAGGCGTTTCTGATGAAGTCTGAATCCTGCAATGAAGGACAAATATTCAACATCACTGAAGGATTTAAATAATACACTTCCCATTAACTCTAAAAAATGAGATATTTATAGACATTTCTATGCTTTTGAAAATCTGCTCCTGAATGCATGTCTAATTGCCACTATTTAACAATATATAGAGAAATAGAAATAAAATATATATATGGTCAGTATACCACGTGTAATTTTAAGGTAACACCCAAAAACAATTCTTGAGTGCTATCGACTTGAATAATTATAAATAATCAAATAATTATTGCTGTATATCTTCCCTTTTACTGAGCATGCTTCACTACTTGCAAACTCCTCTTCCTTTGTTTCTTTGGGAATGTACCATGCTTGAAATCTGTAAATAATCTTTTTCCTTGAATGTACTCCTAATTAGAAACCATGTTGAAAACAGTATGCCTTGTTCATATCGTACATTAAATCATCCCTCTTTGTTTAGATTTAGAAATTGGCATGTCATGTTGAATATTATTCTGGTAAAAATCTGTAGGAAACTTCTGAAACTCCCTGGAAACCTTCTGAATAAGAGCTGATGCATTTGCGGTTTTAATTGACAGCCTGTCTTTTTCTGTATGCATGACGCTTTCTTCATTTTAGCTAACTTCCCCAAAATGTGAGTTTCCCTAAAATGGATAGTTTTTTGTGGATGCATACATATGCTTCTTCCCAAGATAGGCATCTCTTTAGACAAGAGAAGAAACTGTATGATGGAAGGTCTCTGTCACCGTGAAATGACCAGGAACAGTTGTTAGAACGTATTTCCAAGTACAGTATATATCCAGCTGGCAACGTCTCCTAGTTGACTGCAAATGCTTGCCAGAATACAGTGTGGTTTTGTTCTCCCTGTCTTCCAATTATGCTCTATCTATTTTCATATTTTCTTTGCTTCTACTATTTCAGAATAGTTTACCATTTATCCTCAAGTTATTTTCCATTCACTTTTCTCTTTAGCTTCTACCAGTGATCCATTAAATGGTAAAAATTACCCTACCAGAGCATTTCCTCTGTGTTTGCATGTGATTTATTCCTTCAAAGACGACATGTCTTCAGTGACTGACCTTTTGTAAAACAGCTGTAAGGTCACTCCATGCTTGTCTTTAAGATGTGAAATACTTCTTCATCTTTAACAATGCAACTAGACTGGAGTTGCTGAGATCAAAATTTAATGCATTATATTGCACTTTATATTCACTTCTGACACATTCCAGGAAGAAATATTCATTGAAATGCGTATCAACTTTTCTAATAACTAATAACATCCTGTTTATCCTGATAATTTTATTCAGAATATATTAGTTTTTTTTTTTTTTTTTTTTTTACCAATGTCTTGATGCATATCATGTACGTAACTTCTAGAAATCATTGTATTTCTCAGGATGTGGGACATTCTCACTAGCCATTAGATAGAGCAAGAGGCATGAAAGAGTTTATGGATAATTAAAACTAGATATTTTTTTTCCATGAAACATACCAGGAGGCTAGCTACTTGTTGAAGCTACAGTTCTAAATCCTTATGACTTGTAGGGAAGTAGGCATTGACATATTCTGGCATTAGCATAGCTTTGAGTGCTTGCTTTGTTGAGGAGTATTTTACCTTTAAAAAAAAAAAAGTATATATTTTACACTTAGTATAGTAGAGCTGTTATTCTGTGTAATGCAAACACATGAAATTGTTCTCCATACATGTAATATGGTTTTATATTAGAAATAAAAAGTAGCTAATTATACAAGTTATTTTGGTAATCTATAGGGGTTTGGTTTTCCAGTGAGCTATTTTAAGAAAATTTGAGTAAAAATGATTCTAATATTAACTGATAACATTTTTTATCAACTCAAGTTAGCATTACGCTTTTTTTAAAACAATTGCCAAAGTATTGTAAGTCACTTAAGAAAGAAAAGAACACTTCTAATAAACATATCTAAAACTTACCATGTATTTCCTGTATTAGAGAGCTGGAATCTGACAGCTACTCTGCATTTAGATTTTTCACTTGATTCATCTCTACCTTTCCTGTGCCCTTTAAGGTGCATTCAGTTGAAAAACTGAACACATCAAGAAGCAGAAAATTGGAAAACTGCTTTTATTAAAAATTCTCCTGTAGTTTCTATAATGCCATTTCCTGTGGGCTAAAAAATGATTCCACTACGTCATGGACAATACAAGTAAGTGTTTACTTTACAGTTCACCTGATGTTTACATGCCAGGAATTGTTTCTGTTTAGTTTTCTGCTAATGTTCAATTCGATTTTAAAATTGCTATACTCCTACCATCCTTCATGGTATTCTCTAAGGAAAGATGTGTGAATTAGAACCTTCTTTTAATTTTCCCTCCTCTGCTTTCTTGTATTTTAGTGCTTAAAAAAAAAAAAAAGGGAGGAGGGGAAACTTATATACAGATACTATCAAGAAGTAAAAAAGAGTGCAGCATGTTTAACTTTGAAGCATGTTTCTTTTTTTTTAAATCATGAGAAAAATCTTATTTAAGATTAATGTGCTGAAATTTAATGAAAAAAAACCCAAGAGAAAATGACAATAAAGAAGTAGAGAGTATATCACATGCATACTAGCACTAGGAAAATTGTACTCTAAAAAAGGTTTTTATTTACATATTAATATCTTGGAATTAATCATAAAATCAAGGCAGAACAAGTTTTGGGAATTGCCGTGACTGCTCACAGTTTATTTTTGAAACATCATCACTTTAAATGACATTTTCTTCTAAGGGCACAGAGTGCCTAAATCCCTTTCAACATGTTCTAATCCTTTACCTACATCAAATGTTATCCAGTTTGTTGAAGATATTGGGCATGGTTTGATTTACTTTGAGTAACATTCACTGTCTCAATGTAAACCTGGATAACAATTTTATAACAGATCTTAGAAATTTAAAAGAAAACACTTTTTGTTTGCATGTGATTAAGTCTGAGCTGTTTAAAAAGAAATGAAATTTTAGAGCTTGTCATATTTCAAATAAGCATTAGTGTTTCTCTGGGTAAGTTTTGAGATTTTACATGTACAAACAGAGAAACCAAAAGGTCACTGACCATTTTTGACTGCTGAGGCAAAAATAGAGACAAAAAAGAATTTTGAATTTGAACTTAGTATTTGTGAAGCTATGCAATGGGATTTTTTGGAAGGAAGCAGGGCAGGGTGGTAATACTATTACAAGTTTGCTCTTTACATGAAGAAGGAGATAAAAAAGCAACAATGATGAGAGGAAAAAGGAGAAGAAAGGTCAAGGTTATTACAGAAACTAATCACAGGTGAGCAGTGAAGACATAATAATATGCAACAAAAAGAGAAAATAGCACAGTATGTCTGATGGTGAAGGAAGATTGTTAATGTAAACCTAACATAACCCAGCCTACAAACAAGACAGACAAAAATAACATGGGTATATCCATATTTTCCACAGAGTTCATCTTACCTGTTTTTAAACATTGATAGTTTTTGCCCAAGGGCATATTTTTTCATGTGTTTGGGTTGCCTACAACCCAATCTGATCAGTAGGTATGAGTGCCTGTTCTTATGGTTTGAGGTTAGGCGTCTCAAGAAACAAGTAGAACAAATTCTTGCTTAGTAACTTGACCATCAACCCTGTGTGCTTACTCAGCCAAACACCTCTGTTGCGTGACCCATGAACACACACCAAGTTCAGCACTGACCATGCTGTCTGGCAGTTGAACCAGGAATAGGCAAGGCTCCCCACCCTCCGACCGTGTGGGTCTCATGAGCATGGCCTCCTTTCTGTCCCCTGCAAATGTATTGGGAAGCGCCACCTTCCCTGGAGAGGATCATGTGTCTTGTGCTGGAGGCTGCAGCTGTAGCTCCCTTCCATCCCCACTTTAAGGGCATGTGCCCCTTTGCCCCACATGTGCAAAGGTCTGGCGCTGTGAGGCATAACAGAAGCCCACGCTGCCAGATCACACCATTGGTAACCATCAGGCTGACATCTTTATTCTCTGGATAGGTTGATTTAATCTGTTCAAAATAAAGTGGCTATGCAATATCAAGCTACCATGTCATTTGCTTATAAGACCAGCTTGAAAACTGATCCAAGACAAATTATTTTTGAGCCATGGCTGTCTTGTTGGAGATCTTGATTCCCCAGGACAGTAGCCTTCAGCAATTTTGTTGCTGATTTTGTAAATAACACACATTTTGAATAGTGAGAAGGCTGCTTTACAACCCTACAGAGTTATCCTGAACACACCGAATATGTCATTTATGCATAGGGATGTGGAGAGGATTACATGGAGAATACGGACAGTTGGAGAGGGAACCAAACTTGGTATGGTCAGCATCTATGCAGTTTGAAAGGAGCAGACTGGAGCAAAACAGGAACTAAATCAATTGGTTTTGTAAGCACATATGTGATTTTAAGATATTCACCCCTAGCTTCCTTTTTAGTCTGACTTAGTAGACTAAAGCCTTGGTAGACTTTATTCCAGGCTTGCAAAACTTCAGTGCCCGTCCATGAGGGCATGGTGCAGATACACTCTTGGAAATAGTAGGAAAAAAATATAAAAAATCTGTAGTCCAGTCACAAAAAATGAATGACGAGGAAAAGATGTTCACTGCAAAGACTTCATACGGTGTTATTAAAATTAAAGCTAAGCTTTACCCAGCAGTCATCCATTACGTTTGGTTTTTTATTGAGATGTGACAATTCTATGACATTGATACATGGACTAATAGTATAATAGATTTTTAATTGAACTGAGGAAAATACTTGCGGGGTCAAAGTTTTTAATAAATGAACGGATTAAATGTCCCATGAAAGGTACCATATGGTTTTTAAAAATCTGAAAATTAGTTGCAAAGTCACAGTTAATTTAATTATATAGTCTCCCTGTCTTGGGATAATAAACCAAACTGAGAATTGTAATAGAGAATGAAACCTTTGCTGCTGAGAGACGTTTTGAAAATGAAATATTTGGCTAACTACTTCTAAATGATTCTACTCGTATTCATAAGGATATTATTTTAAAGATAACATATTTCAGTCATAACACAGACATGACTGGTGGTGTATCATCTATTGAGCTGTACCTTCTTGTTATGCTGGCTTTCTCAGCACATTTTGCTCTCAGTAAAGCTAAAATATGGTTGGAAACATCTGGGAAGCAAATATGTCTAGACTACTGATAGGATTTTCCTTTTATAAGTGCAGCCTTATAAGTACCAACCTTTAAAACCAGTCCTGCAAGTTTGACTATTACAGGACACCTTGTTAGCAGCCAGCTTCCAATGCACCTACAGGTGTCCTCAAAACGTATGCAACAGAGCAGAATTTGCCTTGTGCTCTTCTTAATATATTATAAGAATACCTCTGCTTCTCTTGTATGTAATTTTTGCACTTGTAATTTTTGAGATTTTCAGTTGTCTGTTCTTTCCTACGCAGTGCTGTTTACCAGATGTGACCACCACCAGTGCATCTCTTCTATCCTATTTCTGTGCAAATACTATACCTGCGTCGACTTACTCCTTTCCAGGTAAGTGGTAAGTAAGGAGTAAAGTCTTTAATTCATTAACTTGGGTGCCTCTGAACATCATGGAGAAAAGTTAACCTTACAGTTAACATACTAGATAGACTTTATATAGGGAATTAGAAGTAGAACAAGATTATTCAGATAAGAAAATGCTCTCTAAATCACAGTGAACGTTCTACATTCAGGATGCGATGAAATCAGAAGTCTATTCAGTCTGTTAGATTTTATATTATGAACAAAGTCAATATGAAAACCAGAGCAATGATAAGAAATAACTCTGGTAATTTTTTTTTCAGAAGTAAAAAAAAAAAAACAAAACCCACTGATTCTGAAGGAATTTTTTTTTACCTTTCTGGTCAAGCAACTTTCTTACAGACATCTCTTTCTGAGATGTTTTTGTTCTCCTCCACATGATTTATATATTTATCCTGTCGAGAGTAAAGTAACTTTAGAAATATAAAAATACAAAAATAAAATAGAAAGTGAACTAATTAGAAATATTTAATGAACCAATATAATACAAATGCGTTTCATAAAGACCAGATGGAGAAAATGTGAACTAAAAAAAAACCTCATCAAGCAGTAAAATCTAAGATCTCATTGCTCATTCTTTTTCATTATTAACAGCTTGATGAATTTGATATCTTTGCAAATAGAAAGACAATCAGCGTCTTTAATAAGTATCCACTCTGACTTATTATAACAAAATAAAGTAATAGGGTTGTTCTAGAAATTGTGTCTTGCTTCAGCACTTAATATAAAATTGCTTGTATGAAATTATATGGTGAAAACCCATAGGAAAGTGTTCTAGATGACGTGAATCATTAAGCAACATCGAGCCAGATTTTTATTTTCTTTTATCTCCTCCTATTTTCAGGGGCAAAGGTGTTTGTAGACTTGTGATACTGTATCTTGTACTAAGTAATTTCCACCTCAAACGCATTACCCTGTCTTTTCAAATGAACAGTCCTGAATACTTTCAAACATAACTCTACAAGGTAGGTTCATGTAGTTATTTCATTGGTTTAATTGAGATGAAATATTTTGTATTTCTTGTCATAATTTTAAGTTATATAACATATTTCCCTGTATGCCATGAAAGTTTATATATATGCAAACAGTTCTTGCTGTTCCAAATAACTGTATGACTGAGGATCAAGGAAAAGTGTTGTACAGGAGGTAAAGGAATTGGAACATTCCTCAGTAGAAAGAGATTTTGTTATATGACATTGATCTCACTTCCTCCTCCTCTTTCCTCCAAAAATTCTTTAATGGAAAGAAAGTCTGTGTACAGATTGATTAGTAGAGGAAAATGTTTTGGATTTTACTTCTGCTTTCTAGACTATAGATTAATCTCACATTTCCCTTGCTTGAATTTCAGTTCACTGAAAAATGTAATCTTAAACACACAAAAATCAGAAGATAAGATTAAAATTTTCAAAACCTTTTAGTTTGCAGCTGGTTTGATAGAAGCCTAGGGAGAAGACTTTAAAAGATAATACTTTTAAAAGACAAATTTGACATAAATGAGTGAGCATTGTGTTTAGAGTTAAGGGGAAAAGCATAATAGTGGACTTCTGTCCTAATGCTCTGAAATTTAGGTGTATCCACCTCAGTTATGTTATATGGGTGACCAGATCTGTAAAGATCAGAGAGTATCAACATTTACAGTATGGATTCACATTAGTGTACTGGCATCAGTGATCTGATCTCATTTAGTGAGCTAACTAACTGAGTATAGGCTTGTTTTGGGTGATCTGACTTCATGACTAAAATACTTGGTCTCACTCAGATAGTGCAGTGTATATTGTATATGTTGATGTTTTGTGAACACTTAAAACTCTAAGACCGTAAAACTGAAATAAAAGTACTTTTTAGATAATGTCTCTTCACTTCTGCATATTTCTTAATGTTTTGAGTAATGACTGGACCATTCTTATGTTACATTAAATACCACCTCTAGTTTGATGCATGCCATTTACAGTAGCTCAAAAAGTAGAAAGTAGATTTGCACTGACCAAAAATAGCTAACTAAGACGTTCCCTGTGAGATACTAAATTCATATTAGCTGAAAGCAGAGGGAAGTGTGAGTACTCGTTTCTACCCCTGGGTGGCCCCTGACTTGCAGTAAGAAGTTAAGGGAAGAACATCCATATTCTTTATAGAAGCTGATAAATATGTGATGAAAAATGAGACAGTTAGTGAATGAGAAGTAGAAAAATATTATTTAAGATTTAATGTGTCAATAATGTCAAAATGTTTGCTATATCATTGAGATAAACAAAATGTTGGTTTGGGCTACTATAATACTATAATGATTTTATAGTAAATCTAATGTAAAACATAAATCTATTTACAATTTAACAAAATGAAACTACACTCAAAATGTAGCACTTGAGTATTATCAAAAAGAGGGAAAACTTCTTATTTTATTCAATTTTATCCTACTTGTTTTATCTGACCTTCACTATTGATGACAGTAAAGGGAGATCACCCTTTCCTATACTACGTTATTATAGTCATTGTTTCTTTATAGTCTTGTTTTTTGCTTTGTTTAAATCATTCTTGTGGTGATTCAGATTACAGATCTCCATGCAACTGAACAGTTCTAACTGACTCTGTGGGGTTCATATGTGTTTCTAAATAAACAATGTATGCTAGCAAGCGCTCTGCCTGTCACACGACACCATCTACTCAGAACAAGCTGCCAAACCGAAAAAGCTAACAACAAAAAAGAGGCAATGAACATTATAAATGACTGTTCAAGAAATAAAGCATGCTTAGGGAAGTTATCAGGGCTGGGACAGTTCAGTTTTCTCCTTTTTCCTCACTATTTGTGATAAGTTTTTTGAAGCAGATGTTTCTCTTCTGAAGAATAAAATATATGTTTGGTTGATGAGGGAGGAAAAAAGGCGGCAAGGCTTCACAAGAAAACACATGATTTTCACTGAAGAACAAGTAACGGTGAAAGAAACTTACCATAAAAGTCAGAGATTCTGATTTCTGGATTTCTCCACGCACAGAAAATGAAGGATCTGATCTCTGACCACTATCATGCATGAAATATAAAGGGGAATGAGTGGCTGACAGGTATGGTTCTGTTTTTGTCTGCAGTTTTGTGCTCTCAAAGCTATAGAGAGACTTTGTTAGACATTGCAGGCAGTAGATTTAACTACTGTTTGCTAGCTTTAACTGTTCTATTATTCTTAGAGAATTTGTTCAGAAGTGCTTGCTTTTTTAGTGCCTGGTTCTGAAAATATTATTTGAGAGTAACTTTTTGCATAAAAGCTGTCCCATTAAAGTAGTGTGCATGAAGTTAAGTACATGCCTGGAATTATTCATGTGAAAAAGTATCTGGGAGAAAAAGAGGTATTACTTCCCTGTAATTCCAAGATGAAACCCCATCAATCTTAGTAAGGTAACAATTGCACCATTCCCTTAGTGCACATATGTGGATGTTTTTGCCCTCCAACCACAAATGTCCTAGTTCTAAGAAAGCTTGAAAAATGTCTCTCTATTTATCTCACTTTCTCTCTCTTCTGGTCCTCTCAGTTCAAATATAGGGAGGGAGGGAGAGAATTAGAGACTCTCAGCCAAAAGCTATCTAAAATATATAAACACATTGCATACAAATGCTTACAAAAAAAAAAGTTTTGATTAGTTGATCACTCAAGATTAAGGCATGATTAAGCGGGCTGTTTCATGATTTTCTGTAGTTTGTGTTATACCTTCTCTTTCCTTTTAAAATCTCCCATATTCTCCATTCATTGTCTGTTCCTCGTTGGCGGACAGTCATGATGAGTAAATACTTAATATATTAAGCATAAAGTATACTTAATGTTTAGTATATGCTATTCACATAGTCCTTTAAATGTAAAATAAATGAGATCTTCATGCAGATTTTTGTGATATTTCAAAATATTTTAATTTTGGTCTTAGAGGTATAGTGGTTTTATTAGGCATATGATTAGCTGGGAATCTAGTATTTCTTTCTTTCTTTCTTTTTTTTTTGCTTTACAGCTAAATATTATGAAGAAGGTTCAGTTTAATAGATTTATTTAAAGAACAAATAAAACAATAGAAATGACATCTACATAGGTCACCTATATGGCTGGTACCTCCTAAAATCATTGTACAGATGATTGTTACCTGATCTAACAGAGGAACTGATAACAGTAGCAGATTGCCATTTTCTGCAAACCTTTGCTGGTGCATTTGTACATACTCTGCTGGTGCATTTCATAAATATTTACTGACAGCTGAAAAATATATATGGCTTTAAGCAAATACTACAGCAAGTATCATATTTAAGCATTTTAAGCATATGTTCTATTAGTGCTACATTTCAAGTCTTGTAACAAAGCTAAAATGTGTTGCACAGAAAATTGCATACCGTGTTAAGTGTTTTCCTGATTTTTACATTCCTCTTCCCTTTTATGTAAATTTTTTTTGATGAACACTCCACCCTGATTTTGCACAGGATCCTATATTTACTTAAAGCTCTCCCTGGCTGTGAGGTAGGACTGCTGCTCCCCTTGGTGCATCCTGCAGTCGTGGTCCCTCCATTGTCCGGAACTGACAGGGCATTGCATGCACTTGAGCTTCGTCTGTATCTATACATACAGGTTTTCCTCCCCTGTGTGGCTAGGATGCATCCACATTACACATATGAACCCAGGAGCCAGAAACTGATCCTGTGTCTAGGAAGTTAGACATATCTAGGAAGTTCACTATTTCATTCCAATTACTTTAAATAGACTATGCTGTTTTGATCACCTATTTTTATTGTCCTCTCTAAATGAGACTTTCTGCCTATTCCAGCTTCTTCTGTTTCTACTACCTCCTGGCTGGTTTCAAAACACAGTCAACTCTTCTTCATTACCACTTCTTCCAAGATACTGTGTTCACAGGTAGTAAATCAAAAGGCCCTTTTTATGCTCTTCAGTTTGCGTTCTTCCTTCTAAGGTTGTCTCAGTCCTTTATTCAAAATTTTTGCCTCTAGTCTGCTTGCCTTGCTGATCTGCGATTTTTTTTCCCCCTTTTTTCCTGCCTAGGTCATTGTTCAGGTATTGTCTGAATGTCCTTCATAGATGAACCCAATCCACATATGCTTTCTCAATCACTATGTTTTTAATAGTTTTCTGTATTTCCCAAAATCCATGTATTTTTGCTGAGTTAGCTCCCATTTCTTCAACCCAGCTCCAAATCCTATTTGTCTTCCAATGTTTCTTGTCCTAATGCCATTTTTGTTTGCTTGCTTATAGACGGTTTTTCTCTTCTTACCCAGGAGACTGCTGAACATTTTGCTAGAACTTCCCCAGAAATGCAACTTTTGCAGATGAGACTATTAATTTCTTGGATGCCTTGAATATGCAAATAATTCAAGAAAACCCCCATAAATATCAAGTTCTGTTTCCTTTTAATCATATATATATATATATAAAACTGTATATAAAATCACAATTATGTAAGACAGTATTACTTGTAAAGGAAAATTCTTTACAACTGCACAAGTTTAAAGGAATTGGTATAAATATATTGCTTATTTCTGCTAATTCTCTTCCATATCTTGATATGCAACCATCCAAAGTCTATCCCTTTTTTTTTCTGTGAGGTGTGGAGGATTGACTCAAGCACCTCCAGATTTGCTAGCATTAGAAAGACAGCCTCAGCAGTGTTCTTAGGCTGAGGCAGCTTTCCTGTGCATTTCCAATTAATCTCAGCAGGTTGTCTCTTTGTGGCAGGATAACATATAAAGTGCACTGTAAGATTGTGGCACTTTCTCTTCTACAGATTGAAAAGAAAATACTTGTGTGTACATTTCAAAAACACAGCTTACCTACAGACAGATCTTACCTACAGTCTTTTATGCATATTACGCATTTTAAATATCTTGAAGTGTACAAACACTATGAAGCAAGTGGTCTTTCTCAGCTGAAGATCACTGCTTATTTTGAAAATCAAAAAGAAAACATATGCCTGTTTCAGCAAAATAGTGAAATCTTTGGAGTAAATGCAGGTTAAATAATTAATCTGTGAGTAGAAAAAAGTTCCACAGCAGTTGCCTTTTTTGTTTGACACATCTGTTACTGAAAGGATTATTGTACTTGTCATGTGGGACATTCATACATCCATACAGATATATGAATGAATTATACCAGGGCACTGGAATTGCTAGTACGTGTCCAACCCCTGAAAAAGAATAAATGAAAATGTGAATTCCTGTTACCCCTGAAGAAGGGTTAGAAGGTATGCTCACATCAGTACGCACACGTGTGCATGCACACATACATATATACGTATATATCTCCTAGAGTTCCTATAAAAGACTAATTATCAAAATTTGGGGTTTTTATAGACGTAAGGATTCCTTAATCAACAATCCTAAACTATCAAAGTCATTATTGAATGGATAGTTTATTATAGTAGATTATATTTCATAGAGTGATACTACTGTGCAGATGTTTAGGATTGCAAATGAATAGCTGCACATCTTTTGGATCTGTTAATGCACGCCAGATCAGAGCCAGATAGCCATTAGCTACTTAGATACAGTGTGACATTTCTGAATTCGCCTGCTTTTTTCTAAGATCATATTTGTAACAGTGGAAGCAGTTAAAATGCTGAGCCTCTTTCTTAACAATTGTCAGTTGTACTAAAACTCTTTTCACAAAAAGGTATAAATATTTTCCTTAGTTTTTTATATGATATTTACAAAAAATATACATCCCACCTGGTTATTGATCCAAAACTAATCTGTCCTTCTGATTTTTTTCATACATAATTCACACTCCCTTAGCCGTTACCTACTTCTGATTTAGCTAAAAATGCGTTATTCCCCCAAATCTACCTATTTATATAAAATGCACATTTATTTTCTGGAATAAATACATAACCACTTAATGTTTTTTTTTTTAAAGGTCCAATTTAAGATCAATTTAAACCTTTCTTTGCTATTAACAAATATGTACTCACTGCACCTGGTTAGAAAAAACTGTTTTCTACAAATTACTGCATATTCATTAGTGAAAGATGAGCTTAAATCTTGTTTTGCAGTGGAAAGTGTATAGTAGGTGATTAAGCATTGAAAGTGAAAACGAAATATTCCATTCAGAAGGTGAACTCCAGGCTCCAGTCCTGTAGTAAGATAGATACTTACTGGTAAGAGCAGGAAATGTTCTTTGATGTATTCTCTGGCAGTTCAGTACAAATGGTCCTTACATGAATGCTGACAGAACTGAAAACTAGCTAGAGGAGTCAGCCTCAAAAATATATTTCATTACAATACTATTTTGGCAATTGAAGTATAATATTTTAGAGCAAAATAAGTCAAAGCAGCCTGTTTTATATTGTTAGTGGATGTATAAAATAAATACTTCTTCAGAAAATATTGTTAAGATCTTTTTGGAAGAAGTACTTATACTTCAAAAATAATGATGAGCTTGAATAATGAAATTAAAATCTGTGTAGAAACTAATTTTTCAAAAAACTTGTTTTTGATTAGAACAAAAAGTTGAGATTCACATTTTTCGCAGAATCTAAGAATTTCTTAAAACGCTATTTAAAATATTTCATTTATGTATTTCTAGTAAAAATAGCACTTCAAATAAGCACAAATCCAAAATTTTGGTGTCAGCTTACTGAAGTGAACTGAAAGATTTGATTTTTCTCTAGCATAACGTTAAGCTGTGTCTCCACGTCGCCCCATGATATTTCATGAGAACAGACTGACCACCTCTTGTGCATATCATTCCCTGTACGTGATGCTCAATTCAAGCAGATTTCCCAATATATACTGTGGTCAAATTTCTCCCCTCATATAGTCCAAGGAAAAGTCTCTCAGGTATTATGGTATATGAATGTCAGCCTAGGAGCTCATCCCATGGAAACCAAACTATACTTTCTAAAAATCACTACAGCAAATTAGTGAAAAAGTAGGTAACTGGCTGTAGCTGAATTTTTTTTTCACCTACAAAATATTTGGTTTGACTTTTCTAATAGAAAAGCGGTAAATGAGACATGCTTGCTTTAGGACCCAATTTCCTGACCTCGAGAAGCTGATTGAAAGTTTCTGGCTGAGAAGTGGGACTTGGGAATGGATTGAAGAAGGGCCAGGAGGGAGATTGGTCCCCTGGCATCCACAGACCTCAGCTGCACCGCATCAGTAAACTTTGGGGCCCTGCAGAGCCTTGGTCCATACAGTGCTTCTGGGTCCAGGCAAGCCACTGTGTCAGCGGTGGTGCTTCTTCTGGCAGTGGGTGGAGGTGATGTTGGTTGAAAGAGTGAGATAGCGGGACGCTCTAGTCTGCAGCTGGCAAAGCCAGAGAAGCTAACAGCTGCACGGAGCTCGGGATCACCAACAAGAGCAATAAATAGCAAAACGAGAGGGGAAGCATCCCTATTGGCAGGAGGCAAGGACAGATAAAGGGCTCCCCAAAGGAGATGGGATTGTGAGGCTGTAGTAGTTTAATCTACCACTATGAAACTTGACTAATGCAGGGGTGCAACCAGCTCTCTCTCTCTTTCCATTTAAATACAAATGAAAGCCTGAGTGGGGGTGATACACTTTATGTCCCATCTATAATAAATTATTCTTATTTATGCATTTTCCTAGTTATATAGCCATACTTTAGAATAATTTATCTGAAAGATAACATACATGCGCTATTCCTAATTTATAAATGATTACATTGTTTGGATAGCAAAAAGAGGGCAGGCAAAAATCCTATCCTAGCTGCTTGGAATGAAAATTGAACCTGTAAATAAAATACATATGGACTCAGTCCTCAGGGAGAGATTTGGATCCCATGAATGCTGTAGTGCTTGAGAAGAATAGAAATTATCCTCTATATAAAAATTCCACAAGATTCTAGTTTTCCATTTTATGAAATCTGTCCTTTACTCCATTTTAAAGGAAGAGAACAAGAAAATGCTGATGTAAATTTTGCTAATTCTTGAAATAACCGTTGCATTTAAATTGAAGGGTCTCAAAGAAGCAGAAGACTCTTCTCCTGCTTGCTAGAGGTGAGGTGTTCTCTGTTATCTCCAGTGCTAGTGACCTACAAAGCAATAAGAGTGAGCCTCGGTTTTGATAACCGCTTGGAAATGAGGTTTATCACAGATAATGAGTGATCCTGGCTTTGAAGTTTGCAGATACTGAAGATACTTTGCCTCCATAAGATGGATGAATAACATATTGGTGATTCCACCTCCTTCACCCCTCCCCCTGCCATGGTTATATGGATCATGCTTGGATTATAATGGCAGGGAGGATAATGGTTTCTAGAAAACAGAATCTGTTCTTTTGTTCAACCACATTTTTTTGTGTTTTGGCTCTGAAGTGATTGAGGCTATTAAATTAAATGCAGCATATGATATCTATTCTAAAGAAAATTACTGAAATATGGGAAACAGTGATAGTAGAGAGGAAGAGATTTAGCTATTCTTTTAACCTGAATGAGAATTTGACTACTAGTTATTAAATTTGTTCATGAAATGAATAATTCTGTGAAATAGCTAGTGGGCAGAATGAGCAAATAGAATAAGCAGCTAAAAGTTTGGAAGCTTATCTAATAGCAAAATCATGAGTCAGCTCTTCTGAATGACGAAACATTTTTACATCTAGATATTTTAATGTAGCACTATTAATAGAGCTAATGTTCTCCTTATTGTGGAGAAGCCAGAGCATAAAGCTTTCCTCTGTTAATTTCTTGCCATGCTTTGTCAGCAGGAATCTACTTAATTATATTTTAATTTGTGATTTTAATGAATGCCATGAACTTTTTTTAATGTAGTACACAATTTTTAAGGATATGCAGTTATATATGATATGAAGTTAAGAAATTATAGTATGTTGATAAATTATAAAATATTATAGAATGTTACTTGACAAATAATATGCAATCATAAGACCATTTTAAACATCTGCTCAAAAGAAATAAAAATTAAGATTAGACTTCATATACAGATGAAATTTTGGTTCTATTAAAGCTGAAAATGAAATTCAGATTTTCTTCAGGAAATAACACTAAATAAAAACTTGTACAGTTACACTGAAAAGAAAATTAGTGCACTTTGAATACTTCACATCATTGTAGTGTTATATAGGTATATGATCATACACCTTTGTAAAACAGCTTTAGAATAAGTTGATAAGTAATCATGCATCTGCTGTGGTTTTATAAAACATAAGTTGTTTTATCAATCCAAAATGCTTTTACATCTACCAATTCCTCCCCCCCCCTTCCCAAAACAAATAAATACCATCTCTTTTATTGTTTCTCTTCTACTTTCTTTGGGGGGAGGTGGAGAGAGAATGGCAATAACATGGCTATATATGCCCAGTCAGATGTACTTACCTCTCTGATTAATGTTGCTGAAATTAGCGGAGGATAAGAAGTTTCTCAGTATAAGAAAAATAGGCAGCATAAACAAGACTAACCTCAACCCAGATCTTGTTTTTCATCTGGCAGTATGTACTCCAGAAAAAGCATCAAGACAACAGAATTCAGTTATAAGGAAACTGAAAGTATTATTTCGCTTGATGTTTTCTTTTTCCTGTAACTCTCTAAGAAAATATAGTTCCTTACTATGCAAAATCTGTAATATTCATTCACAGTGTAAATGGCTCCCAAATGATTATTTAAGCCAAACAAGATTTCATTGTCACTGGGGAGTGTCAAGCAAGAAGATCTTGGGATTTGCATAATAATTGCTTTGAGGCAAGTGATATTCCATACAGTACTATGTATACAGAGAGTAATGAATATGGTAGCCACAGTCTGTTAGATCAATATCAGGAATATAATGAAAGCTGAATTTTTTTCAGCCTTTGGAGGTTTTCAAACATCCATACAAGCTAATGAGCTAATTTAGATAAGCCTTAAACATGAATTTAATCACATTACTGGTAATTATTAGCAGACACACAATATGAAGGCCTTTTAGTTTCCTTCAAAAGTTGTAATTAACCATAAAAAAGTAAATTATTTGACCTCCTGAACTGTTTGTAAAAGACTCAACTGAAGAAACAAGATTTAATAGAATGCTTAGCTTAGAGTAATTTTCCCTTATATGTTATTTAGCTGAAAGTAAAAGTGTGTCCCCTTTCACATGTTAACTTAAAAGAAAAACTAGACTGTATTTCTGAAAATGTTATTCAGTGAAATGACCCTGAAAACCAAACCCGTCCACTAAGTGTGCAGCGTATATTTGTCTGATACGTGGCCACATTCCCTCACCATCTCTTACATTTGTCTTGAATTAGTGCTTAAGCGTGTATATCTAGAAACCTCCCTAGCTCTTCTAAAATATTTAAGGTTAAGCATATGAATGAGCATCTCACTAGATTAGAATAACAAGTGTTCACTGAATAAGACTTGGTATTTTATTCAGCAAATGTTAGGCTGGCAGTCATGTCTGGCTCATAAGACTGAATGCAAGAAGAGCTCCTCTGTGACTGCCTACAGCAGAGGAGCTACGCTCTCCATGCGTTTCTGTGACGAGAAATCATGGTGGAGTATAAGTAGTAGTACATAAAAAAATTGTGTGAAAAGATTTTCAGATAAGGTTTTAAGTCCTAGAAATAGTTGATTTTTATCTCATAGACTTAAATTGGTGACTAATCATATTTTTAGTTTTTTTTTTTTTTTAAAGCCAAAGTAGCTGTTATGTAAAGTCTTGTAGCTGATGTGTATAGAGATTGGTCCCTTAAGTTATTATTCTGGAAAAAAACACTTAATAATTTAATTTTAAATAATGAAAATGAACTGTTTTTTGAAAGTTGGCAAATGGCTATAACTGTTCAATTTCTCACAGGCAGTGAAGGAGAGCGCTTTCTTATTTAACAGAGTAGTGAGCTCATCTACTTTTTCATTTATCAGTGTGCTCAAGAGCACATCTTACATGCTCTTACTCATGTTACTCAGAAGTTACTTGCCTTCAGCAGTATTGAAAAATGAAGATTTATGTGAAAACAGTTAAAATGCTTTTTTTTTCTGAGTGATTATAGTTGGTATAAAAGGTATTATCTTGAAAGAGGGTTGTTACAAGTAACTTTTTCTCAAAAGTTGGGGGAAATTATTTTTAACTAGAAACTACTTCTAAGGCATTATTTTGGGTTAAAATATGTATCTGAAAAGTAACAGCTCAGAATATTTTATTTTTCATCAGAGAACAGGAGAAATTTGTCCACACTTGAAATTTTCCATACCACTTTCATTTTTTGCTGAGAAATCCTTTTCTGTGTAATTCATTTTTCAACAAAAGGCTGACCAGCTTGAGGGGATCAGCTACTTTATCAGTGTCTGTGATTTGGCAATTTTGTAATATATTTTGCGTATAAACACTTTTTGCTTGCAGATTTAGTCGCTTCAGTTCATAGATGCTGGAGTTGCCCCTGTCTTGGCACCCTGGCTGTCAAGCTAAGCTAGAAGGTGCTGCTGCACACCAGAGAGGGATTAAAGTGGAATCAAGCCAAAGCTATGCTTTTCCTTTCTTGCAAGGGGCTAACAAGACTGGCCATGTCAGATCTTCCCTTCAGTGTCATTTGATCTCATGTGGTGTTTCTATGAAAGTTGCCTTCCAACCCCCCAAATACAGGATAATGTGGATAGAAACAAGTGGGAAGCCATCAGACAGAAGTGTCACTAATCAGCTATAGGAAGATAAGAGTGCACAACAATTTTGTGCTCTCTTTTTCTGCCGTATAAAATTGTTCTGCTTCTTGCAATGGTTTCTTCTTCCTGTCTTTTACCCGATTTTTTTTCTTTTATTGTGCTTTAAAACGCTTTGGTCTACTCCCTCCAGCTCCCGCTCTAACGTAGTCATCCTTTTTCCATTTGTTGGTTTTTCAGCTGGCCAATCCTTGTTAAATAAGACATTCCTGAAATATTGTGGAACTAATATGATGGTTCCTGCAATTGCCTTCGTCAGTTTATTTACGTTTTATATCTTTCTCTTATGCTGTATTTATATAAGCAGTTACAACAGTGGTGCACACTATCTAGAGACTAATTACTATTTACCATAACAAACACAAATATTAATCATGACTTTCATTATTTTTTTGCCTTCATAAACATGTGATATAATCCAGGACAATGGCAAGAGAGTGATCCTTAATAACAAAATTAGTACCTACTAATTAATTTAACCTACCCATTAATTTATTTGAAGGGTAAAGATTAATTTACTGTAAATGAAGAATAGAAGTATCTTCCCTTGGAATGGAAGTTTTCCTTAAACTTCACGGAGAGTGATAAGGACCTTTTGAGTGGAAGGTTATACCTCTGCTTAGTGAATGAAGTTCGTAGTTCAATTCTCAGTCGAACGCAAACTGGTGTGTGAGTGAATTTATAACATTAGGTAAGTAAGAGAAAGTATTCTCCTGTTTTCTATTTTGCATATGTTGATGGCATAAAAAGAGCATGTGTTACTTGATTTTCTGTGCTCTGTCTACCGCAAATGGGGTTGTGACCTTATCTGGGTGTCTCATCTAGCTGTCTCTTTGTTCTGTTGTGTTTAAGTAATTTAATACTAAAATATGAACATTATCATCTTGCAAGAATACAAAAATCAATTAAGGAAGGAAATTTAAACTTTGTTGTTGCTGTCTGAGGCACATTGTCCCTAATTAAGTTATACCTTCCTCTACCAAGCAAATTTTTCCATCATACCTGCTGGACATGTTTTACACAACAATATAATAACTTCTTTTGTTTATGTATTTCATAGTCTATTTTTAAAATACTCCAGTTGTAGCTGTACATACTCTTGTTTTTTGACTAAAATATCAAATTTGAGTATGAAAATCTTCTAGCTGTTAAACATTCAACTTTGCTTTACAAGCTGATCATACATATGTTTTTGACTGATTGCTTTTGTTATTTTCTGTGTTGATAACCAAAAATTTCCACTAGTTTTGCTGTTGAGTAATAATATTCAAAAAGCATGAAATAAAATGAGGAATCAGAGCACATGGTGACAACTCAAGAAAGAGAAAAGCTATTAGCAAAAACTACATATAATAAGATACCTACAGCCTTTCCTATTTTTAACCGTGATCATCTTTCACAGTGCTGAAGGGCTGCTTGTTCCTGGGGTTGATGAGGAGGCTGTTAAAATATACAGCTACTTTCCAGCTCAATACTGGGGCAGTACTAACTCAGCCACCTTAGCTCTGCTGCTTGGTGTATGGAAATTCCTGTCTGGGCCGTTGAATCACAAAAACTAATTTAACTGAGGTGATACACTGAATATCTTCCATAAAGTTTAATAAAGGGAATATTCTTTAGAAAATTTCAGGAATATTGCCCTAAACTATAAAGACCATTCTTGAAACTGAAACAAAGCAAAACATGAAATAAATCTAGTGGGTGTCAATTTTCTTTTATTTTATTTTAATGTTTCATGCCTACTCGCTCCTATGCTTCCAGATTTCCTGAGTGAAGAGTTTTATTTCTGTGGAGTGTGCTCAGGAACTGATTTTTATTTGGTTTCTCTGAACTCAGAAGGTATCTTTTCAAGTTGTCCCATTTGGGTGTGAACTTATTCAAATAGTAGGATATATGGTAAAACTTTTAAAACTACATTACAAAGATATTCTTGAAGTTATTTACGTTAGGATGAGATCATTCTCCTAGATCATGGCAGAAACATTGCATTTTCAACAGTGTTTGAGATTTGTTGTGGAAATTACTTGCTTGATTTTGTGGCTTATATTTGACGTTTTGAAGATTTGCTTTTTATAAGCATGCTGGGACAGGTACTTTGTGACAACCAGTGCTGGAGCGACATTGATTTACACAAAATAATGATCCTGTTCATTTCTTCTGTAATAGTGCAAAATGCCTCAGGCAGCTTTTTTGTGGGAAAGGCACTATGCAACTGTTAGTAATTTTTCTTAGCTCCATGAATCAACATGGCTGTAAAAGATGGAAGAAATATTCATACGCCGTGCTGGCCATCCTCCTCATTTTTACATGATCACAAAAAAAAAAAAAATCTATTTAGCAATTTTTGACCCATGCAGCTACTTCAGTCAGTCAAACTTACAAAAAATCTGCTTGATTGGGTAGGAAAACAAGCAGTCTGTATGTCCATGGAAGCAGACAGTTCCAGTGGGATCTTGTTCGTTCTGTGAGTTTTTGTGACCTCTGGATGAACAGAAAGTTGCACATGAATATGTAGGCAAGCACCAGCAAGGCAGATGTTACACTTGCTGACCTTCACTCACTGAAACTGATAATCAGTTTGGCTGTCATTCATTGTCCTTTTGAGGCTTTCACACAGCAAATGAATGCCAAGGAGACATATTTGGTCCTGCAGGTCCTGCCAGAAATTAGGTTTGGACTTGGATTTTTTGGAACGCATCCGAGCCTAGTTTGACAACAAAGGGAATGCTGCTGCAGTAACACGTGCAGATGATAACGCTTCTCAATCTGTTTGCATATTCTGGAGCAGGGATACATTGGAAGCCTTTGCTGCTTTCATGCAGTAATCTTTATGAAGGCAAAATATGCAGTAATGTCAAATAATATTCTTTATTTATACAGGCAAAACAGCCACTGAATTGATACCTATGTAACCTAACAACTGGGGCAGTTGCGGGGAGTGTTTCAGTTAAGAACAGGTAAATCATTAATGGCAGCAGCAGGAATCTGCTTCCACTGTATATGCCATTTGGATGAAAATAGGCAGATGAAATATAAAGATAAGTATTTTCTCATGCATTTAGTGCACTTTAATCACCCAGCAGCTAAAATAAGTTGGATTTAAAAAAAGAAGTTTTCTGTAGTGCTTTTTTGGGTTTCTTTGAAAACTTCATTAATGGTTTTCAGAGATGCTGTGATGGTACATGAGGATGAACAACACTGCAGCTGTATATACTAGATAGAAGGAATGTTACAAGAGAAGCATAATAGTGTTCGAGGACCAGAGCATATAAGAGTTTTTAACTCTTTAGAAGCTGCCGTGGGATTGCTATTTCCCTATAAGGATAGTATTTCCTGCTTATATCAAGCATTTGCAGTCTTACTTCCAGCATTTGGCTCAGTCAGTCAACTTAACAGTAGCTAAAGCAGGAGAAATAATGAAGCCCGATTTATTAGTAGCCTAGTTTCTATATCCTTTCAGCCTTTCTCCTCATATGTTCTCTGCTCCATCCTATATCTACAAAGTCTCTAAACAAACAAACAAACAAAAACTTTATATCTCTGATATTTGCAGTCTTTTTCTCGCTTTTAATCAAATTTATGAGAGTACAAAAATTGTTGGTAATGACAAACAGTATGAATCTTTACAGAAACAGGAAAAAAATAAGGTTAATAAGACGGCAGAGGAAGAATCCACTGTGAATCCTATAATGTTCACAAGCACGTTTGATCACCAGTTATATAATGTAAACTGTCTTTAGCATATACTGTTCAAAACACTGGTCATACTAACATCAGTGTTCCCTATTCATTTAGCTAATATTTCACCTAACTATGTACATATATGCAAGTACAAATTGCATCTTTGCATTTCTTTTTGTATGTTGCAGTAGAATTTATTAGAGAGAGATAAGAAGGTAGAAAAATGGTTCCCTGTTCCTCTTTCCTTTTTATTCTCTTTTTAACATAAATCATTTATTCTGTTTCTATTTTCTTATATGTATCCTTAAGTATAACAATAAATATATTTCTGTGGATATCTACCTTCTGAGAAGCTGTTCTACAGTCTGCATCCGCTTCTAGTACAAAGTCCTTTCCTCTGCTTTCCGCATAAGAGCAAGAGATCATCTTTTGTTTGCTGTTGGTGCTTTTTATGAAGCACCTTGGATGTAGGTGGAGTTACAGTCAACATTCTTCTATTAATTAAAAAAAAAAAAAGAGAGAGAGAAAATAAGAAACTGTTAGGGCTACCACAGCCAGGTTCCTTTAGAGTTTAAAAATGAGTGAGTAGTGGCCTCAAGGTTCATGTAAGTAAAGCCTGCAATCTGGTACCGCTCAGTGATTGAGCTCTCTGAAGTCCTCTCTGAGCATCTCTGGTGCTTGGCGTTAGGTAGACATGTGCCTCACAGCCACCCAGAAACGCAGCAAAGGGAAATACACTAAGAGCATAATTGAAAGTGGAGTGAAAGAACTTGTGAATAAAAAGACAGGGAGACTTTATTAGCGTACAGCAGAGAAAACATCGCTAACTATTGGAATTTAGATTAAAAGGCTGTAATTGCAGCTTTCACCTGAGGAGCGTACAGGACAGCTCATCTGGAAAGTTAGCTTTGCCCTTTTTCAGTCTGTGGCTTTGTATATGCTGATCCATTCTCCCACTGTAAGTTTATGTAGCCAGAAAGGCTATAATATGCTGTGCAAACAGTAATTCCTCTATTAGGGCTATCTTAGATAGTAAGTTTGGCAAAGAAAGCCCTGGGCAGCTCCTGTCACCCCAACATGTCCTCCCCATCTATATTTGCCTTGAGGGAGAGGATACAGAAATAGTTTATGTTGTCTTGTGAATATTAGGGTGATCTGGTGATGGTTTGGGCTTTCAAGTGTCTGAGCGTTACCTGAAGTGGTTCCAGTAAACTAAGGGGCTGAAGAAAAGGAAATCCTGTTTCCAAAATGTTGCTCTATATTTTTAACTTGCTAGATGTCCTTTGCTGAGGTGTTGTCTACTTGACCTCTCAGTGTTACAAAGCCTTCAGAGTGTTGTTTTTGTCGCCCTGTGAGGTTCGTGCCTTAGAGCAGAGACACATCATTGGTGTAGGCTGCTAATGGGACAGTGCAATGTTGATGCAGTAGCTGGAGTTTGGCAGCAATTTCTAGCCACATCGGTTTCTGTGCTACTGGCTAATCTGGGCTGTTTCTCACTCCAGAGCTTCCAGCCTCTCTGTCCCATGTCACTGCTGAATGCAGATGTGATCCATGGCAGTTAAAAAAGTATTAAAAAAAAATGAAAGGAGAAAGCTTTTATGTAGGGGTGAAATGCTATCTCACTTAATAGTATCCATGAACACTTCTCTGACTTTGAGATTTATGCAAGGATTTTTTTGGAAACAAATCTCCTTCCAATGACTTTTAATTTTTTTCAAACTGAGCCTTATCAGCATATTTAATACAATATAAGCAAATATGCTTACATTATAGATACGTTAATACATAATTTCATTATAGGTGTAACCATGTCAATTTTCTTTTTAACCTAGCAACCATGTTTAGGAAGTTCAATACTCTTTCCCCATTCTCTTTTCTCTTTTTCAGGCTATGTGTTCTGACTAGAAAAATCTGCTGTCTTCATGGCAACTAAAATTCTATTAGTAGCACAAATATAGCCTAGGCAATCACTGAATCCTCTGAATTCTGCCCTACCTAAGACCTTAATCTTGGTGTTAAAATGAACACTGTTTTTTAAATGTGAAAGACAATTCAGTCTCTGAAAAACCTTGATCCTGGGACTTCCTTCAATGCACACTCACAGTTCTGAAGGCAAAAGGAAAAACCAACAAAACACTTCTGACTGTGTGAAATTGAAAACCAGAAACTAGGCAGAGCAATATCAGAAGACTATGAGAGTGTAACTTAGAGAATTCATGAAAAATAGGCCTACGTTACTTTTCAAGGTGCTTTGGCTCATGAAAATTAATGTTTTAATGTTTGTTTAATGTTTATATTATGGTTTTTAGAGTGTTATTTATTATTGGCCATACATGTGGGTTTCTTTTTTTGCTTTCTTTTATTTTTTTCTGGGGAAAAGCATTAGTAAGTTGTACTTTACACAGAAAATTGTTTTTATTGGGCTTATGCAAGCAATTCAAAGAATTCAATTAAGAGTAGTTTATTACTTCCAGTATTAAGTATAACAGTAATAAGTAAGGTATACAGTGGTATAATAGTATCTATCAGCCAACTCCACTTTATTTATTGAACCAAATTTCATTAGTCGCTGTGAATAGATCTCATTCCACTGATTTCAATGATGTTGTACTTAGTCCTGTGGGCTTAAAAGCGATTGGTTATGGCTGAGACAAACACTAAATAATGGGACTTAAAACACTACTCTATGGACTGGCAAGGCACTGGAAGTGAATATTTGTTTTACTTTAGGAAGAAAAAGAAAAAGAAGATGGCAGAGACACCACAACCATTCTCAAAACTGAGTGTGCAAGGTTGGTTGTGCCACTGTGATCCGTTGAGCGAATCCTATGGTGATGTGCGATGTGCTACTTCCAAATTCATGCTGGTAGATCTTCTATGAACTTGTGTTTTTAATATGCTCAACCATCCTCTAATCCAAGTATCTTCATTATTTGTGCTTCCCCATTGCACAGGCCATATATACCTTTAGGTATGTCAAAAGTGGCTTGGGTAAAATTCAGCATAGGACCTCCCAGGTCAGTGAGGGGAATTATTACTAAATAGATAGTATATAGGCCATAGAAATCACCCTCTGATAAAACCACTAATTGATCAAATGGCCACTGACACGTTAGGCTCTTACACGGTGAGGAAAAGGAGGAATCGAATCACTCGAGTTGCCATAGACTAGATCTTGTAAGTGTGAGTCATTTGTTCTATCTAAGCAGAAAGTGATCTTGGTCTTGGGGCTGTCATCCATTGTTTGGCGTTTTTGTGACCTGGTTCTTCTTTCAGGGTAGAACAAGGGAACAGAAGGAATTGTGAGTCCGTAATTTTCTTGCTGAGCACTGCAAATGCAGACAACGAACAACTGCATTGCAGTCTGAAGTGATCACCTGGTAGAGACAGCTGCTCTCTGGAGTGCATCTTTTTCTCTTTATAAGGCTAAAGAAAGTCAGCAGGACATATATGCTTCTTTGTTATTGATGATATGCTGTTTATGCTTAAGCTAATTATGGTGCACTGCAATAACAAACTGGGTTTTTCATTGCTACCACTGCTCCTTTGAGGAAGCAACGGACCCTAGAGGGATATCACTTAGAAAGTGCAAGAGGAAGCCTACAGGAGGAAATGCAAACAGGCCTGGGATGACAGGAGTTACTGAATGCTTCACCTGCTGATACTACCCAAAATTTCAATACACTGGGAGTGGTAATATGGTATATTTGTATAGGAAACAAGCATCTTTTATTTCTGCACAGGTTGTGACCTGCATGCAGCAGAAAGAGATGGGAAGGTGAAAATGCTCATATTTCCTGGCAGTTTTGAGATCTGACAGAAAACAGCTTAGAGGGTAGTACAGGATCATAGTTACCACAACAGACCAATATCAAACCCAAAGAAGGCTAATCTTGCTCTGTGTAGCAAAGCCTACTGGAAAAAAAAAAAAAAAAAAAAGACAGCACTGCTTAAAAAGAAGATTGGAGTCATGTGAACTCAAAGGGACCAATTATTTTTTTCAGCTGTGCCACTCTTTCAGCCTGAAGACACCTGCTGAACTGTTCCTACTCTCTTTCCAACCCGGAAAATTCACAGGTGGTTCATGTTAGATTATGGGGACCTTCGTAGCCATCAGTATGATGTTACTACTTCTCTGCTCACTGAATTTCAATGCTTTGATCGAGGAACTGGTTTTCCTTACAGTCACAGATGGTTGCTGTCTGACAGGCTGACAGGCAGGCAAAGTAAATAGGCATTAAAATAAAGTATTCCTTTGTTTTGATGAGTCAGGCCAATGTCACCAGTTGTCATGTGGGTAGACACTGCAATATAATGCTTCTAGCTGCATTAGGATGGAGAGGTGTTGTATATAACTAGAATTTTACATCATTCTTTCAGAAAGCCCTTAACTGTTCTGTGGAGGTTTTAACTAACACATCTGAGCTCACAGGGCAATTTCACTATTCCTTTTTTGATTAAGGTGGAAAGTGATATCGTTATGTAGCATTGTGAAATTTCAAGGGGTGAGTCTGGAAAAATCCCATCTGCCAAAGATATGCCTGATTCTGCATAACAATGGGATTTCTGAGCACAGATCAATAGTAGGATCAAATGCTACATAATTATTATGTGTCTGGGCCAATATCTATCTCCCTGCCTCCAAAAGGCAAGAAAGATTTTTATGAAAAAAATAAGAACAGACTCTTGGGGTCATCAAAAGGTACAGATACTAATAAAGCATATAAACTGAGAACTAGGCACTATAAATCCGTTCTAATGATAGATTTCTTTTATTATCAAAAGAGAAATCCAATAAATAAACAGTGATTTTGAAACTGCTGAAATATTTTGGATTAAAAAGGGCAGTTCTATGCCATCTGTGGCAACTTCTGAAGAAATGTGACATCTGGTTGATGAACTCTCCTGGGGTAAATTTGTGGGACTGGAAATCCAGCTTTCCACGAAGGAATTGCTACTGATCTGTCCATGTGATACGACAGTGTTTCTATTCCGGCAAGTTAGTCATTGGTAGAGAAAGGTAGCCCACTGCCCTTTGGATTGATCTTTTTACCAGTTATATGGGAAAGGAATCAAATAAATCACTGGCAGAGTGGCTACAGAAAAGGGTAAGTGTGATAAATTCCTCATGTTTGGCATTTATCAAGTGAGATGAGCTTAAAATTGTGTTTTTGGTCATTACCTACATTTTAATTGCAAATAATGGAGTTATCAAGAAAACAGGTTTTGTATTATTGATGTGTTACCTGCCTAAAGACAGACTCTCTCTTTTATACCATTCAGTACTTGAAATAAATGACTTGTTTAATTTAAGTAGTTGAAAAGAAACTCCATTACCTTGGAGCTTTCATAAACAGTTCTCTTTTCCACTTGTTTCCTGGATGGTTTTATTAGATTGTGGTTAGCTGCTCAATGAAGCTAAATAACATTTTATAAGGTACTTCTGTTGAGAAGGAGAATCAAGGCTATTATCCTTAAGAGCACTGGCAAAATGTGTTTATTTAGCATTTAATTAAAAGTGTTAATTTTTATGTAGTATTTAAACTTTTTGGAACCTAATGGGTCTCTGTGCATAATTTCCTATCATGCTAAGGCCACAACTCCAGATTAGAGCCTCTGAGTGAGCGTGATCTCACCGCAAAGAGCGTATCTATCATCAGTCCATAATTAATAGAATAAAATGTACTTCTAGGGTAATTTCAAGTATTAATCTTTCTCCCAAGAAGTCTTGCAGTGAATTAGAAGGCTGGGGCTTCGTCTTCTGAAAGAGGGTTTATTAGCGTATGGGAAACGTAAACATGGCAAGAGCATGAGGCAGTCCCCTGCACAGTTTGCAGGGGATTAGGTATTACCCACTGGTAGCGACTGCCCCTGTGTGGTAGAATATCGCACCTGCTTGGACGTGTGCTTTTGCCATATGTCAGGCGCTGGAGGGAGAAGGACAGCTAGTCACAGTTAACAAAAGTCTACCCAACAGGCTATGGCATGTTATCAAATATTTTGGGTGGATTTTTATTCAGGAGCGTCATGGGACCAGCAGCCTTGTATCATGCCAGGCAGAACTGTGTGCTATAAAATACGTGCTTACCCTTTTTAGAGTGAAAACAAGCCAACAGAGAGCGACAGAGCTGAAAATCTGTTGCTAAAGTTAATCTTGCAAGCTTTTGGGGAGCATCCAAACATTTCCAAATATCAGGTCACTTACAAGGAATCCTAGAGAAGCCTGGAATTCTGCCACTGGTTTTGGGAATGTTTGTCTCTAGGTTTTGACTTGGTTTAATATTTCTGATTTGCTGATCCTGATTTCCAAAGACGTTTTACAGTAATGGTGGGTTTTCAAGCTACTGAAAAAAAAAAATGGATTTATTTCTAAGGAAAGATTATGAGCAAATCTATTCCTTAAAAATCTTGGAAACTGTAATTTTTAAATAGAAGTGGTTCTGTTTGTAAAGTCTAAAAATTCAACATGCTATATTCATTAAAAAAAAAGGTAAGAATTGCAAACTATTATATTCCAGTATTTTTGCTAATGTCAGTTTAATCTAGAAATTAACACTGTAAATTTTTACCTATAATTTGCCTTCAGGTGGATAAATGCAGGCATCTGAGTTAGTAAAATTATGTGCCTATCAGTGGTTGTGGAAAAAATAAACATAAATGCAAAAAGAAAAGAGTGTTTTCACAAAAGAAATTCCGTGGTAGTCATTTGAAAAGACCTTCCAAGATTGAGATAAATTAAGGTCAGGGAAGATTTGTATATTAAAAAGAGGCCAGAAGAGAAAATAGAAGATTTTATAAAGTAATCATTAGCATTTAGGTGGTGAAAGCATATAAAAATATACATGAAATACATATGCTGAGATTTATGGATTATTTACTAGATATTTGAAGTAGATGTCCATGCTCAAATTCTTTTTGATCCAAGGTGTTAAAAAAGATTAAAGATGTCTATGCGTAGTAATGAGTGTCTGAAATGAGGACTGACCTTGATTAAATCATTCTGCATCAGAACAGTTTTGTTTTCATTTGTACCTGTATTAAATCCTGCCATCCTTTCCACCAAGTTCTGTTACTTCTCTCAGAATCCGTAAGAGGCTGTTTTTCTCATTTTTCCATCCATATTTTATGAACAAAATGGCGTATTAGATTATATTTGAAAATGTTCATAGTTTTGTTACTGAATCATGTTATAAAACCTGGGCTTGAGGCTTTTCTGTGAGATGCATTAAGGTGGAAACAGCTATAATCATTCATGTAGGCTCAGGCTTTGCTTCTTAGTAAAGCTTTAATCGTTTGCCCCTGCATAATTGTCATCTTTTTCTTTTTTCAGTGAATTAGCCTCTCAGTCTGCCTATCAAAGAATCCTACTGTCCTTCTACCATGCAGATCTCACTTAGATCTGTGACATAAACATGGTGATAAGAAGTATCTGAGAGATGTGTCCCTGGTATCACTATTCACTGCTTTTGGTACTGTCAGAACTACTTCAGTTTCTAGATTTAATTCCATCTCCCTCACCTTCCATAGAAGTTAGATCTTGTTGGTTCTGTCTGTCTGTCTGTCTGTCTTTTCTGGATAACTAAAGGGCTTTTACTATTTAAGTCCAAGTATTATGACTAAGCTGATAACTTTGATTACCACTGACAAGACTAAGTGCAAATGATGAAAAATAAAACACCGTCCAAAACTCCACATTTCCTCTGTATTGACTTAATCATCTTAGTTGATATTTTCACCTTTCTTCACGTGTCTATCACTTCAGGAGAATTCATGTGTCAACATTGTCCCTCATTTTAGAGAACTGAAAATGAGAAAAATCGTTCAGCATGTTCATCTTGTGTCTTTACGTTAAATCAATCTTGAAATAATTTATCCTTCCCATGAGCCTTTCAAATACACAAATCTCATTCAGGCAGCTTCTGTGTAACTGGCACTGCTTCAGCTGAGTTGCTTATCCATGTGCTTCTGCATGCTCACATCAGATCCCTGTTTTAAAAGGATACAAGGCATGTTTTCATGCTTCTGATATTGTGGGTAAATCAGATCATTAAAGTCAAAGTTAACCTAATGAATCACAATGGAGTATTTAAAAAAATCTCTTTTTATATCTAAATGGATGAAATTGTTTTATTTATCAACTTCCACATCACTAGAAAGTAATTGTTAAGGTTTATGTAGAAAAACAGTGTGAAACACTATGCTTGAATTATTGTTAAGCTCAGTTTTGACTCCTCTGTCCACGTTTGCCTTTGGGATTATCTGGGGAGGGGCCATCTTTTTATATTTTCTTTGGATAGTTCTCTGCATAATGGCCTGATGCATAGATGGGGCTCCTTGTTGCTATTGCCGCAGAAATACATTTATTTCGGTAGCTAATACGATTTGTAGTCAGAAACATTATTTTTCAAAAAATTATTTAAGTATTGCAGTCAAGTCATGCTTGCATATGCTAAGATCTTCATCGTGCATCTAAATCTAAAAAACCCCAAAACCAAGAAACTGAAAAAAATACATATAAAAAATAAACAAATAGCACAGTTAAATATACTTAGGTTATCTCAGAGGTGAAATTGTCTTATAAATCTTTTGAGCCGAGATTGCAGTTGTTGCAGCACGTCTCTGAGTTGGAGATGCTGTGGAACTGCTCCGACCCAAGATGCGGAGCCTCTCGGGACCCCTGTCTCCTCATGGGGAGCTCTCTTTAGACATACAACCTACTTCCTTCATGTGACTGATGACATCTCTTTCCAGGAAGCTGGTATGTAAGAATTGCTTTTCCAAAAGAAAGGCAAAACAAAGTTTCCTTATTTCCCCTGGAAGAAGGCACTGCAGCTAAGCCTCTGCCCATGTTGCCCATGGGAGGGTGGGCTGTGAGTTAGGCTCCCAGCAGGCTGAAGCCCACTGGAGGTGCTGGAGCTTGCTTGGGCGTGTTTTAGGGTACCAGTTCCTGATTATCTGGACCGAGCTCTAGGCTCCCATTCAGCCTGTGCCTATTTTACTTATTTATTTACCTATTTCATTTTATAGGAACCAGGCTGTACGTGGAGTGACTGGGGCAGACTTGGCTCTTCCCCTGGCAGGACACTGGGATGCAGCAGGGGCAGGTCTCCAAACCTGTGAATGAAGAAGCTCTCCCAGATCAAATAAATAGATGTGAACAGGGAGACTTGATCCAAGGACTGGCTGGTAAGGTACAGGTAAGAAAGCGCTCTGCCAGCTTTTCATCACCTCAGAGATATTACCTTATAATTCCAGGACCAAACGTCATCATGATGGGATTGGGACACGGGCAGGCTGTTAAAGTGTGTTTCAGGCCTGAAATGAATGAATCCTTCCAAAGACCTTAGAAATTAATTCAATTTAATATCAGCACTGACCTACTGGTTTACAAACTTGTTCTGTTGCCATTTGCCAGTTGATGCGCTTCATATCTCACCTTGCTCTGTTGCTGCATTTGGTTGATCGGTGGACAGAGTTTAATCCGCTAATAGCAAACTGAAATTGTATCAGCTCTCAGATGCTGCTGTGTTCTGTTGCTACTTTATCAATGCAAACAATGTCTTGCTCCTTGACCCTTGGGCTGGTTCGTGGAGATGTACTACCTCGATGCACGTGCACCGTCTACATGTGGTTCATATAGAATAGCAAGCACTAGACTGTACCCTCAGGATTACCAGCAGGGCAAATAGAAATGTTCATATGCAAAAATAAAGATTACAGCTGCTTCTCTACAGGCTCTAGCTCTGGTACTTCTGGTTTAAAGATTAAAATAATCACTTATCCCATACGTACAAAATGGCTGTGCAAACCCAGTATTGAGATGAAGTTTAGTTCAAAAGGCAAGAGCAGGTAAAAAAAAAAAAAAAAAAAAAACAAATAGAAAACTATTTTCTGTTTGTCATATTTTGCAAAGGGGAGAAGGTCAGTTTTGAAATATTTCCCATCTGTTGGTGTAATGCCAAAGCTAGTTTTAGTGGATCTTAGACTTTGTACACCTATACAAAACATGATAAAAAGGCCAAATAGATTCCCTTCTGAAATAATATTTCCAGGAAAAATTTCATGACGCTATCCATTAGCCTTTCTGTAGCTGCAAAACTATTCACAAAAACAGCTCACTGGGTTCATGTGCATTGAACGGTTCAAGTGAAAAGCCATCAGTGGAACTGAATTAAAACCACAGAGCCAAGGTCTCTCCGGGTATAAATCATGTGCATTGCTATAATAGAACAACACATAACAGAAACAATTCTTCACACCATTGAATTTTTGGCATGGGAGTTGGTCTGAGTCCAAATCTCACTCTTGTGGCTTTCATATTTCTTAGCACGTAGGAAAACCTAAACTACAAAATTTTGTAATCACATTGTGACATTTGAGAATAGAATATATATCTTAGGTTCTAAAAAATAACACAGATTGGAATTTATCTTTTTTCCTTTTTTGACTGTCTTGGTCATGCCAGTAAATGCCAGTTTCTTACCTGTAAGATGTATTGGAGGTATAGCACCATGTCCTCATTTTACTATTAGAAGTCTCTTTTGTTTTTCATAGTGATAAAATATATGTCAAACACTATGTGCAACTCCTTTATGCCTTGCTTGCAGTGCTGCAATTAGGATCATACTGTGTCATATTCGAAGCTCAGTGACTGTTAAATGTGCTGTGCCTGCATCACACTAATTACTGTATCCGCCATTTTAGATGACCCCCTTGAAAACTGCTGCCAAAACTTTATATCTCAGAAATCACTTTCAGAATGCTTATGAAGTGAAGAATTTTCACAGCTCTTTACCTACTCAGATACTAAAAACTGTCAATCAACAAAATCAGGCTTGACAGTTTATATTCTAAGACCACTATTCAAAGATTTGCTTGAGCAATTATTCCTATTATCTATCAGCAATTGGGTTCTATGTTTAGCCAGTTGTTCACCTTTATATTGTAATAACGACTGGAAGTTGCTACAAGGGATCTGCCAAAACCCTTAGTATTATTTTTAAATGGAATGAGTCAGACATTCACATCGGCGTTATTGTACTCGGATGTTGCCTGTGCTGTGAGCTGCAAATTCAGTCCTGTTGCCCAGGTGTGTGGTTGTTTTCATTCAGAGCTCTGTACTGTTTCATCAATGTTTTTTCTCCCACGTGATTCAAAAAAATATAACTTGGATACTGAACACAGGAGACTTATTTACAAATCAGTTAAAATCTGGTTATATTTTTTTGGACAAGAGATAGAATTGTTTCCTCTTTATTTTACATACTCTTTCTGGGACCTGAGCGCTATACTTGAACCAACTTTTCAAGCTTATCTTTACAGCTAGATTTCTATGCAGTGTCTTGATTCCAGTAGGTGTAGGAAAAAAACACAGTAAAGAAAAATCACAGAATGTGATGAAACCTGTGATAGGATTATAAGAGTTTTAACCCTGTGAACTTATTGTATAGTTGCTGCACCAAGGGTGAGATTTGATTTATATGAAAAACTTAACTTTTTCTCTTTAATTTTCTAAAAATTATACTAGTCTGATCAGCAATAGGCTGGAATTTAGTAATGTGTTTTTGACCTAGATAAAAGTCTAGAGACTCTATAAGCTAGAGATTCTGACAGAAAATATTACTTCTTGCTAATATTTCAGTGTTTATTTGATTATTTTATTTTCTCTATTCCTGTATTCCTGCCAACATAGGAGTAAGAGTCAATATCTTCAAAGAGCTGTTATTAATTAGAATTGAATTGCTCTCTTATTCATAATATCAGGACTGGATCAGCATCCTATTAAAATAAAGGGCGAAACTCCAGTAGCCTTCAGGGGTCTTCAGACAGTGTACTGCTTAAAAGACAAAAACTGAGGTAGGCATACACATCATCTATTTTATTGTATTTCAGAGCAAGTACGTCATCCAAAAATAAAAAGGGGTGGGGGAAGAATGGTATGCCTAAAATAGGTTTTAGCTGGACTTCATTTGCCCAAATTGCCCTATAATCCAGTGAATCCTAAGAATCCTTTCCAGTTCATCATTCCATCATACTTATAAGGTGCATCTCAGTTTTAGTGAAAAGTGCCATCAGGTTAAGTCTGAGCTGGTAGGTATCTTCTTGGGATCCAGAAAGTGAGCTTATCAGAGTCTAGGGCTGTCGACAGGCCCGACTCCACAGACATGCTCAGAGCATAGTATATGTGTGCCCCTGTGACTGAGTCATTCACAAAGCAAAATTATAGAATAACGCTATTGTAATCAACTATCTTTCTTATAGAAAGATTTTTTCTGTGGTAAGTTCAGCGCTCTGCTCATTCTCGGAGGATTTAATTTCATTTTATTGGCTTTCCAGGAGATCACCAAAGCTCTAGGCCAAGGCCAGGACCTTGGCCTAGGAGGAAGAAAATTCATATAGAAAAGGCAGAGACCTATATTCTTGTTACTTGCACATTTTACATTAAACAGTCATTGGATTAATAAAAAATAATGCTGGGACCAGATCACGACTGCAACCTCACCACTATGTGTTGTCCAAGGAGATTTTTACAGCTCTCACAAGAGTGATGCCTAATTGTCCTACTAGGCCAACTCTCACTGAAATAGAATTAAAGGAATTTTTTCCTCAGTTAAAGCTGTTCTTCCTTCCTTTGAAACAACCTCTATAGCCTCAGGAGAGGTAATCTCCAGGCGCCTCAGAGCAGATATGCTGTCCCCAGTGCAGGCAGGAAATGCAGCTTCCAGAGTTCAGCCTGCAAAAGAGCCCTATCACAATCTCATCTATACATGTAAGGGATAAGCTCTATCAGTATACGAGAGCTTCCTGTCAGTATAGTATTTCTGTATAGCAGTTACGAGCTTATGTATATACTTCTAAATATATTTACACTTATAAATATTTATAAATATATGTTAGGATAAAGAAGAACCCTAACTGATATTAAATCAATGCATAAATTGTGCATGGGAGAATCAGTGGGAATTTCTTTATTGACTTTCCTGGGCTTTTGAGCAGGCCCTCTGCAGAAAAAGAGCTTTTGAGATTCTCCAGTGGGTACACAGAATTCTGGGAAGCAAATTGCCCTTGGATGAGAGGAGAGACAAAAGCATTTCAGAGCAGTCTGCTCTTGTTTTTCTGTAGGCTGATGAGAAGCCTTTTTGCTGTCTGGCCTAGCCATTTTAAACACCAAACCTTTGGATGAGATTTCTTTAACTTTGGCCTACTTTCCCTGGCTTGTCACAGTGCGTTAACTATGAGAATTATTCTGAAATACAGGCATCCGGCACAGTAATTTCTGCAAGAATGGAGCCAGTATATTTTTTAATTACATGATATGAAAATATAATGTATCTAATGTTCAATTTGGATTCTTCTAGCTTGGCATCATAAATGCATATGACCTTTTATTACAGACAAGAGAAACATAATTTAGGCTAAAATAAATATATTGCATGGGAGGGGCTGCTTTCAAATGTCAAGCGTGTTACCTATGTGAAAACAATACCACAAATTTGAGGCTCTGGAGGAGACGAAAGTAGAACTTCTTATTGGTCAATAGTGAGAAATGTGCCTGGGATTTGGTTAACTGTACTGCTGAATACAATACGTTAGTTTGATTTTCCATGATCTTTTTTCGCCAAAGAATGCTAGAAACAGCCACATGAGGCCTGCAACTATGCTATTTACTGCAGAGCCTTCAAGATTCCTGACTGAATCTACTACAGTGGCCTGTCAAGAAAATAACGTGGGTCAGATTAGGAGATGAGATCCAAATAAAACTGCAGTCCCTGAGCTACTTGTTTTGTTATCTGCTGTTGCTGGAGTGATAAAGTAACTTGAGATCCTGTGAGTCAGTTACCACTTTTTAGATGCTTTTCAGAGTTTTATATGCCAGGTGCATAATGCAAATATGTGGTACTGTGGGTATTCATTCCCCCAAAGTAGACAAAGCAGTGATAACTCCGGTATTAAGATCAGTCTTGCTCGAGAACTTGTCTCACTAGGATGACAAAAGAAAGTCAGTGGTGTTGACGAGGAATTTTATCGTGAGTAGTGCAGGCTGTTCTGAGCAGCTAATTTTTACTGGCTAGACTTATATAAGGTAAAAAATACAAGCCTTAAATGAATAGGGCTAATTTAAGAACAGGATCTGTAGAATTTATTCAGAAAGGTGGTCCTTCAGGAAGAAGTACGTATCAAAATTGCATTTACTGCATTTGGAGTTCTCTTTACAAGGCTACTTTTATTTCTGTTGCCTTTTTGATCATATCCCAGCGGGGATCAAGCTAATGTTGTAACTGTTCCTGAAGTAGATTGTAATTCCGCTTCTTGTAATTCCCATAGCAATTCTGTATGGCTAGTCCCCCATTCAGTTCAAACACTTATTGCTGTTTCTGAAGCCCGTAACCAGTGACAAAAATGGTGACCAGAAAGTATTGTTTAATAGTGGGACACGAATACACAAACAGAAGTTTGTTGCACCAACCAAAACATCTACATTCGGGATCATTTTACTTGAGTCCTTCCCCTTGTCTTGGAACCGAGGAATCTATGCTTCTTTATAAACTGTAGGAGTCGTCTTTATCTGAGTGCAGTTTCGTATGAGGAACTGCTTTCGTTCCCTGAAGAAAGATCTGCTTTTAAAACTAGCTTGAAATCCTTTGCCTGCTTGTCTCCGTGACTTGCTTCTTTGATAACCTGGTCTGGTGAGTTCAGCAAGAGGTCAGCCCTTGCATTGCCTTTCAAGTGTTGTTAGGATGGCAGTTATCTGAAGGTGTTACATTCTTTTGTGCTCAAGGGAACTAGCCCTTTGTTAAATTAACCCTGTAGATTCAGACTAACTTAAAGCATATATAATATTCTTGTGTTATTACAAAACAGCTCTTGAGCCAATACATTTGTTTGCTGTTATCTGCAAGCTCTGGCAAATCGTGATCCTGTAGTTTAGGTTTTTAAACCCCTGTTTTCCATTCTGTCCCAAGAGCTTACTGCGCCTCAGCAATGTTAGCAAGAGGAAACATGTATATCGTTTTGGCCCAAACTCTGTCCCTGATAGCTTCTTCTGACTCTCTTGTGATAGTGGTAAGCTCTGGGGAAGAACAAGGCAAAGGTGTTAATTTCTGCAGCAAGATTTGCTAGAATTTATCTGTTAAACCCAGAACATTAGAAGTCTTGTAAAGGATAAAAGAAATATTTCCGTGTTCTGTTTCAAATCCAACAGTCAGGCAGCGGGTGTCTCTGCTGAGACTGTTGCATTTTTCTTTCTGTTAAGAGCCCAGGGCACTATCTAAAAATAAATCCCTCTAAAGTTTACCAATCTGTATTTTATTTAGGATCCTCCTCCCCTGCAACCCCACTAGATCCTGTAACTGAGGTAACAGTCAGGATCTCTGCTGGTGGGAAAACAAGCCCTTTTTAAAACAAAGATATAGGACATGAAACAATTGTTTTTTCCTTGAAATAACTAACTGAAGAGCTTCAGATAAAAACAGCTGTTGGCAAAACTGCGTACAAGAATGATTCTATCCAGGGAAGAAGGAGACTGTGATTAAGTAAATGTATATATGATCCTTTAATAGCATAAGTATTACAACATATAGTTGCTCAAGCACAGTAACATCACATGCAGTTACGATGGATATGTTTGCCAGCGTATCATTATGGTAAACTTTAGCAGCATAGCACATAACTATGACAAACACTCCCATAACTAACAAGCACTCCCAAATCCCTGCCTTGCAGAGGTCTGTAAGAGCCCTTTGTTGGCCTTGCAAGCCCACGCTCACTGTAGGGGGCTTGCCAGAGTATGCTGGCTGGCATGCCAAGGTGGCCTGGAAAATGGTGGTAGCCTGGAAAATGGTGGTAGCCCTCCTAGTAGTCAGGTACTGGGATCTTCACTACTGATCCTCTTCAGCTGGTCCCGCTTCTTAGTACTTGAGTTACCTTTTTGTCCCTCAGATCTTCGTGACCTTTTGTGCTTCCTTGTTCTGTGCAGATGGATTGTTCATCATCTCTGTGATGGCCAGCTGAACTGGCCAGAGAGGTTGTGGAGTCTCCTTCGCTGGAGATATTCAAAACCCGCCTGGATGTGATCCTGGGAAATATGCTCTAGAGGACCCTGCTGGAGCAGGGAGATTGGACTAGATGATCTCCAGAGGTTCCTGCCAACCTCAACCATTCTGTGATTCTGTGAACTGGCCTAGGGACAGCCCATCACCCTGTCCTTGCTCTGCAGCTGTTTGCCCTATGGTCTGTTATATGTTAAATGAGAAATTTGCTAAATATCTTTAAACTAAATCAGCAAATAAGTTCCTGCCTTATAGTTATACTAATTCAGGGATTTAGTTAGTTCCTGCTTTGCTGTAAGAAATGTTAAATGTATTTATACTGGGCTTGAAATTTGGTTGCTGACCCATTTTGGCATAACACTTTCCTTTATCATGGGTTTGTGAATCCTTGATGTCTCAAGGAGAGGAAATGCGGTATTCTTTTTTTTTTTTTTTTTCTTGCTCTACAGCTTGAAGGATTTTTTTGATTTCACTAAAAAAAAAGATAAAATGTTCTCAACTGCCAGAGAAAACCACTTTGTACTTAATCTGCCTCTGCAACAGACAGAGCAGTTTCTGAAGCTCTTTTTGGAGGATAGTTAATCTCCAGCCATAGCAGATTAACCATACTCTATACTTCTACTGTACATGGTCCTCTGTGTGCTTCCTGGAGAAACTAGCTATGTGCTGGGTCCACTCTCTTCTGTCTTGACAGAGGGATTTCTGGAGACGGATGAGCAAGCAGTGAAGCAAACGTCCTCCTACTTTGCACCTTCTGTGCCCTTTCTAAATTACCCATTGGTTTTCATTTGCAGGCAAAACGAAAGGAGATAAGCTTTGTGGCCCAAGGAAATCAGGCTATTTTGCTTGCTAAAGTAACTGTGTGCTGAAATAATCAGTAGCTGAGAGTCAGCTGGAAACACATAAAGCAGGCAAATGGTATGAATAACAGGAAAGTAGTTCATAAGGTAATTTTGAACCTTTCAATAAGTGGAATGTTAGAGAAAATATTTAAATTGGTCATAAGACTGAGAAAGTTGGAGTTTTACTCAGTGCTTCGGCAGCTCAGCTGTTGCTTATGATACCTTCTTTGTTCTGTATCTCAAATTTCATTAGAAGCTGCTTCTCCTTCAACTTAAATAATCCTTTACAAACCCTGTAAAAATGAAAGGCACACATGCTTGAACTGTTTTTATTTTATTAAAGCACACAGTGCACAAAAAGTGACTCTCAAATTATGATTTGCACAGTACTGTATAATATAGTTGTATGTGAAATTTATAGTGCACCACAAACTGTTTAATACTCAGCACTTAAACTGCTGTGCTACCACAGCAAGCTGTAATAAATGGAGATTTAATACAGAACACGGTATCTGGACAGTTATTAACATTGTTTTTGCAGTATTTTACTGCCTGCTTGTAAACACTAGTTTATTGAAATGTAATAGTATGTTCATGGTCATATAAACTGTGAAAGAGAACAGGTTGTTTTCTTTACCAGAGGTACTGCAGAAAGAAAATGAAAAAGTCTAGACCTTGAACTTAAACATTCTAATTCTATATACAGAAAAACTAAATCCCTTTCCACTGCAATCCTTTGACCTTGTGTACCTGTTCAAGCTTTTTAACAAAAAACTGGGGGAGGTTGCTACTTTGGAGATTTTTTTTTTTTTTTGCTTGGTTTTTAAGTTCTGCTATTCTCTTCAAAGAGGTAGGGTTTGGTTTTTTTCCCCCGCTCTATTTTCATAATAGGGAAAGGAGGAAGGACACTTCAGTATATAGTGATATTTTTACAACTGGGTCTTGTGCCTACAGGAATGAGGGATTTAATTCTATTATATTGCACAGATTACCAAGGAGTTTCAGTAAATGATTATAACTTGATCTATTTATGTTCCAAAGTAAATATCTTCTGTGGTCTTATTTAATTTATGTGTATTTTATGATTTCTCCTTCCACTCTGTCACCTTTCGTAAGTATTTTAGGGCTAGTCCTTAGCAACTGCATTGAAAATGAAACAAAACAAAAGATTTGGACCTTCATGTATAGGTGGGAAAACTCTTGCCCAACCACTGAAGCCAGTGAAGTGCAGTACTAACTGATAATAGAAACTACAGGTTGTTCAATACATTTGAAAACTAAACTGCTTGTCTAGCAGCATTAAAGTAGAAATTTAGGGACATAACTTCATTCACCTAACTGAGAAAATGTCAGCCTAACTCAACGATTGCCCATAGCTAGCGATCTTCATAAATCTATTGTGCAGAGAATCTCTCCTGGTCAGCAGGAAGGGAAGAAACAAAGAATTAGAGGGTCTTTTGTCAAGAAGGGTGTCACACCTTAATCTGCCTTCTCAGCAGGATTGAGGTCTAGAATCTGTATAAATGAAACTGGCTTTCACATGCTTTTGCCCATACCATCACTTTCTAAGGTGGGTCTTCCCTTCTGAGACTTAAGAAGGTGTCTTCAGATGCTTCCTCTTACCCCATGACATGGAATTTCCTGCTCTGTATGTGCTATTCTGTTGCTAGATCCTCTGTGTCAGAGCCCTTTTACAGATGCTTTTCTTGCTTTGTCCACAAAGATAAGCAGCTGAGAAGATGAGCAAGGCTCTAATTGATGGACGATCCTTCCCAGTTGCTTGTCTGTATCAATTTTGATCTAAAAAGAGATATCTCTAATTAAATTTGGTGCACAGCTAACATCAAACATTGCACAGCTGCTTCACATATATAGTTATGCTTGAATTTTAGACACCTGACTAATACGATTTACTTGATGGGGCTTTAGATCTAGAGATTAGCATATCACAAATGGGTTCATGAACATATGCATCTCTGATACCTTCTGAAAAGTTAGGTAGGCACATACAGAAGCACTACTAATACTTTGAATGTCTCAAGCCAGGAGAAAATTGTGAATAAAAAAGTAGAATATTAGCTTCGTAAGTCATAAACTAAGAAGATCTGTTACTCTAGTCACTACTTTCACAGAATTCCCAGACTAACAGTGAAACAATGTCTTGCACCTAGAAAAGAAATGTCAGAGAATTCCTACTGCTCCTTTATTATATTTTTTGTCCACAGTACCAAGAAATAGACAGATCAGTATTAAGAAGAAAATCAAAAAATGACAATGTTGTGCAAAAATATTTTGTGCAAAAATAACAGACAGAACATGTGCAAAAACAGTGACTTATTTTTAATTTTATATGTCTAGAATTCCCTATAAAATGGCAACCATTTTTACAATGTGAGGAGGTATTTTCTACATTTAAAGGTAATGTAGACAAAAACCAGAATGAATATATATGATATTTGTCTACCTTATCGCTAGGTTTTGGAAGCATTCACTTATTTACCAAAAAAAAAAACAAAAAAAAAGGAAAAAAAAAGTTATCTGATTCAGGCTATATCTATTTTAGCTACAATGCGTTATCTATCACATATTATGAATTTATACTGAATGGAGATGCTAGAGGAAATGTAACTAAAAGCTTATGCAACAAATATACACAATATGATATTCACTAGTCAAAAAGACTGCTACCATTTTACTCTATAGAATGACATTTTAAAAATCCTAGCAAGATCTGAAAGGGCTGTAGTAATTATGTTATTTTTTTCCAGTAAAGAATAGAATTATCTGTTCTATCTATCTATCTATCTAATAGACTAACAAAGTCTAAAAGAAATATGAAACAGCAGGGTGAGATTTTTTTTTAATGAAGTTTTCTCCTTTAAAGTTTTCCTTCCTTCCATCTTACCTAAATAAATCAGCTGATATATATATTTTATTAATATGATGGGAGATCATGTTTTGCAAACAGATGTTTATTCACCATATGCTAGCATGTTATAGGATCTCTTTTGCACGTAGAATGTATAAAAGAATGTAGAGGGGTTTTGAGAAGAATCCAAGCATTTTTGTACTACTCAGTCACTCTCCAGCGCTCAGGCTGCTATTCATTTCCTTTTGCTCTCAGATTCCTACCCTGTCAAGGTACAGCCAACACTGTGTTTTTTTCCCCAAAGAATACTTGTGCTCCCATAGAACTGCAAGACCAGTGGCCAAAGGTCTGATAGCTGCAAAAAATCTTTTTAACATTGGGATGATTTTTGCGAACCTTTGTTTTGCTAGCTCTAGGCATTATGAAATTGCAATCCCAAGCATATCATGATGTCCTTAATTAAGAAATCTTTTTCTTCCTTCTTTTTCTTCTTTATTGACATTCTTAATTACTTAACTGATGGAAATAGAACTTTAACAGATATACCCTGAACTGCAGAATATGACTTCTGATATCCCAGACTTACGGTAAATAAAACCTCTACTTCTAGTGGGCTAGCTTGGTGTCATCATCTGGCTCAAATGGATTAATCTGTATCATTAAGTTAAAATCGAAGGTATTTTTGTGGTTTCCTCAGCATATATAGTTAGGGCAGAAAAGTGGAGGAGGAGAGTTCATTAGCATGCATGACAACGGCACATGAAAAATTAGGACCTGGAGTCCAGGTAAGGACAATACTACAGACAGAAATCTCTTTTGAATCTGTCTGTATGGGATTAAAGCTTAAAAACCTCTCATAATTACCTTCAATGTGAACTCATTTTTCATATCAGTATCTTATATTAAAATATATGGGCATGCATAAGAAATAAATCTAAAGAAGGGAAGCAAAATATGCATTATTATGGCTCATTAGTGCCTGATACACATTCCAAGTATAGAAGTTACCCTCATCCTGTTTCTGTGGGAGTTCAATCAAAAAGTGAGACAGATTTATAATATAGGAACAGAGTAGTCTGTGGCAGAGCCGGCATCTCCTGGTCCACTGCCATGTACCATCATTTATACTTGGAATCTGAAAGTGTATGTCTTATTAAACAAGAAAAGCTGTTTTTCACACTGCTTTTCCACAAGTGTAATTTTTGCACAAACTGCAGGACAGTAGGGATTATCTTGCACCATTTATTCCTATGCAATCAATATAAAATACTCTCATCCTGATATGGTAACTCTATATACCAACTCTCTGCAGTATAAATGATTACTCAGGATGAGAAGCAATGGAAAACTGGGCCCAGTAGATACCCCTTTCTTCACAATCCAACCCTTGAATTTTTTTCCATCGCTAACGGGAGACCCTTATGTCCTGTCACCAAATATAAGCAACAGGCATGTATTTTTGGCTGACAAACTCATTTGTGCTTATGTTTGAGAATGAAACCGCTATAACCAGCAAAAGACGAGGTTTAACATTACAATAGCATGTATTCTGATATAAAAAAGTTACTTGCTTTAGAGGTTATGTGCCAATTTTCCATTTCCAGCTTGAATATTATTTTGAAAAATGGCTTTTACTTATGAAAAAGGTACTTGTCCTCTAACAGTAAGCTACGTTTTATGTTTTAGGGATAGGAGTTCTCTTGAACTTCATTTCTTTCTGCTATTCTGAGAACTCAAAGTCTAGAAAGCAGCTAGAGCTTGCTAAATGATGATTCCTTTAATGTCAAGAGAGTCTGATACGACAGTGAACAGGTTAAACTTAGCCCAGATGTATGCATATCAAAGTTGGGAGAGGGAATAAAAACCTTGCATACAGTGTGCCACAGGAATTATGAGTGAATGTACAGTCTTCCAAGGAACAAATGCCATAGACAGGCAGGCCCAGAAAATCCAATGTCTTTAATCACTTATGCTAGCACAGATTACTGAGTTATCTTGAAAGCATAAAACAGAATTAGGTTCTTAAAGTCCAGTTCTATTTGAATTGAGCATCACCATGTAAGTTGATGTGTTGAAGTGCAAAGCGTCCGCTAGTCAAGCTTAAAGTCCTAAATAGTAGGCCTGATCTTTATCCATCTGTATTGCTAATTTTTATCTTCCATGTTGCTATTTTTGAGCTGGCGTTCAGTTGTATAACTTCAGCATAAAATTAATTATCCCCTTATAATGCAATAGCAGTCATGATGAGGTTGGTCAGAATATAAATATAACAACTTAGCAAGACACAGCCATGTGTTTGGTCTACATATTTTTCTATCCAACAAGCTACAAAATCATGCAGTAAGCTCAGTAGTACAAAACATCTGAATAACTCTAATATACTCATTTTAGTATACATGTTTTTCAAACTCTTTTCATTGTCTTCCTACCTAATATTTTCTCTCTAGAAGACTGAAAGAACGAGAGAAAGCGCACTGTAAATCAATTGGCTCTTCCTTGATAGATTGTGTGTGTGTGTGTATACATACATACATACATACATATATATATAAACTTCTGATCTTTTGATCTTGAAACAACATAACTTAAAAGCTTTTTCGTTTTGGCTCAAGTCCCAGACTCCAAATGTCATTTAAAGGATATATTTACATGATATACTGTTTGATACTCTACATCCTTGTATAAATTTGTATTCTTTTGTTTTGTTTTTTTAATAAATTGGTACTTCCCATGAGCTTTCTTGTATTGAGCTTTGACTATTTTATTAGAAGAATAAAATATTGTATTTATATAAAAATAGTGCTTCCTGAGGAAGTCTTTCAGTGCAGAAATATCAAACCCTGCAGAAGCAATAATTAAAAATGGAGCAAAGATCATCTTTCTCCACTGCTAAGTGAAACCAAAGAATTTTATAGTAAGCAAAGCAGTACTGTAGTATCAGAAATTAGTATTAGAAAAACTTCCTAATTAGAAAAATCTTTTCATGTTTACATGAGTAGAACTGTCTAACCAAGAAACTTAGATTTTCATTTTCTTTTATCTTCACAGCTTATCATTATCATGGCTTATATGTTTTCTAAAACATGGCTTGTGGGTGAAGGCAAATTTCTTGGGCAATAGGGAAATATATGCTGTGGTATATGTTAAAAGAATAGAAAATTCTTGTGATGCAGAATTTCAGTAAATGCAAGTCATGAAAATGATTAGCTTCAACAAACTGCAATCTAATGAGAAGAGCAAAAAATTGATTTACTGCAAATTGTTCTAATGTTTCTGCATAATATAGCCTTGCAAAATTGTCATGAAAATTTACCAGTCCAGATGCAAATGTCTGCTAGTCTGCCTTTTTTTCACTCTAATCAATCATTATGGTGAATTAACTAATAATTTTTACTCACTGCATCATGAAATGTTTTTCATTGGACAAAGTTGCACACACAAAGCTTCCCTGAACTGCTATACTCTAAATATGTATTTCTGCATACCTGTCATTGTACAGAATAGAGGAATGCATACATTATATTAGGTAGTTCTACAGCCTGCCTGTGTGTTGGGGATGTAATAAACATTAGTGAAAATAAAATGCATAAGGATTTCATGCATACAAAAGACAGTTGTACTGTAAACAGCTTTTTTTTTTTTTTAATTTTAGGAACATGACAAGCCTGAAGATTAATAATGTCAGTTGCACCAAATTCAGGCATCAAGGTAATGATTTGAGTATGGTGAAGGAGCAATGATATTTTGTGGAAAATTTTGATTTCAGTACTGAATTCAGTCTGGTATGAAGAATGTTTCTGGTTATGAAGTCCAAGCCTCCATCACAGGCTTCTGTGCTCTTGGATGGTTAAACTTTCTGGTGTCCTGAAAGTGAGGTGGCACATGCCTGGTAAGACTGAGATATCAGCTGTGCTATGATTTCAAGACTCTTTTATACCTAGAAAATTAGGGCTCTACCCATAATATCTTTTTCTTTATTTTGTAGTGATGATACTAGCTCTGGCAAAAGAAAGAGAGTTTCTAACAAAAGTCTTACCAAGAGCCAGTGTTCCCCTGGAACCTTCCTTGGATCTAGAAAAGCTTTTGTGAAGGTGAGCTGTGTTCATTAAAGGCTATAGCTATAAAGGAATTAAAAAATTTCAGAGGAAAAAACTCTCACATTTTTTCCCACCTAGGTCTAATAGCTATGCATATGCCATCAGATTGGTATTTGGACATTTATTTGGCTGAATGAAGAAAATCTGTTTCAATCACACTATTATGACTATAGTCCATGTTTTTAAGTGTTCTGTATAAAATTGAAACTGGAATAAGAAAAATCTGTTTTGATACAAAATGAAAATCTTTGGTGAATTTGTCATTTGATGGTATAGACCTGGCTGACGTGCTGGAGAGGGACTGTGTTGCAGGAAGGTCTCTGTCAGTGATGGGGCAATAAGATGGGTAAGATACGTTAGCTTTTAGAGGAGATAGGAGGCTGATAGTAAGAAAACTGAGTTAGAAGCAGCAGAAGGGCAAGGTCCAACAAACACCCAGTGGTCCCAGGGTTCAAGAAAAGTTTCAAAGTCCTTTAAATTAATCATGAAAATCAAATTAATGTAAGTAATTCACTATGCCGATAGACAGGTACAAGCTAGTACAAGCTAGTTTTGCCAATAGAAAGGAGAAAAAAATGCTTATTTAACAAAAAGAGAAGCATTTTTGTTACACAGTGTTTTTGTTTTGAATTTGCTGAAATTCAGCGATTGAGAAGATGATGACGGCATCTAGATGAGCATTTATGACAGCAGCTGCATCTGCTTGAGAAGGGAGCATTTTTCCGCCTTCAAGTAGGTGTTGCTGGAAATGAAGATTCACTTTAGATTTGAGGGTTGTATTGTATCAGTTTATTTTCAGCATCACTAACTTAAATATAGGCATTGAGATATGCAACAGTGCAAAGCAGATAAACTGTATTATTAACATAATTCTAGTAACACCAGCTGCAGTGAATACCGAACGCATTTATACTTAGCAGGGGAAAGTAAAAATGTAACCTGTACTGAGATTTGAATGTCTATTAACAGCTTGTCCAATGGCTGAAATTCAACTGGCCTCTTGTCAGTTCATAAGTTTCACTCATAGAGTGTTCTGCTTAATATTAAGTTAATCATTGTTTAGGAAAATAAAGAAAATCATAAATATCTATAATAAATCAAACTGACCTATAGTATACTAACTAGAGCCATGCCTGATCATAGATACAATTTATTATTTCCTTCCTCTTGTATCAACACACAAGATGAACTGTCAACGGTTCTGACATTTAAACCTAAAATTTAATATTTGCTTTTGTTCTAGGCTTTTCTATGTTTTTTTAATATAAATCTGTAGTTTGTCTGCATTTTTGTAGCAAAGCAGCTGCCAAATGGTCTTTTGCTGCTGTAGGAAACATTGCAGTTCATGCTATAAAGTATTTATCCTCTTCTGAATTTCCTGGAAAAAAAAAATGCATTTTTCAGATTTTTGAGCCGGATAAATCACCTACATATTTCTCAGCACAAATCAATGCTCAGCAGCAGAGGAGTTAATAATGTAATTTCATCCACACTACTACCCTTTTGTGTTGCATCTTGAAGCTATCTGTATTAATTTCTTTTGGATTTTAGTCACTACTTGTCATTGCCTTTAAAAATCAATGGTAACAAAGAAAATCTCTCTGCTTAGTTAGGGTATGCCAGAAATACTACTTTGGGCTCTAGTGGTTAAGATTCAAGGTATTCTTTCTCTGTTCTACTGCTAAAATGTAACTTGTGGCTACAGGACAGTGTCACTGTCCATTCACTATGATGAATTTTTGTTAGAGCAGAGTGTGGTCTGTTTCTTATCCCAGTTTTATGAGTGTAAATCCCTTTGGCCTAGAATAGAGGTGACTGCCACTGATTAGGAACCATGTTAAGCAGGGCAAAACTGTGTGGCATTCTTACAAGTCCTGAACCACCTAAATTCTGAAGTCACGACACGCAGAAGTGAAGCCTTCACAGGAGTCTGGAGAGCATATGCTTAAATTCAACTGATTCCATTGTGATTTAAGTTAAGCACATGCTTAATGTGCTTTCTTCAATATGGGCTTTGAGTTGCACTGAGACAGAAAGAAGCTGAGAGTGTTAATTGCCTTGCAGGCTTTTGCCAATAGTTTAATAATTATAGTATTTGAGAATTTATGGAGATTTTCTCACAGGAAAGCAAAAAAAAAAAAAAATCTGGTAGATGTTTATTCAAATGCAAACTTAATAGACTAAACATGAGCATTTTAGGTACAGTGATAAAACTGCCATTGACTTGTGTGCTCCAGGGTCTAGTAGTTATAAAGGAATATATCTGATTAAAAAAGGTAGCTACAGCTTTGACTGGATGGTTAGTGAAATTAGAAGTGAGATATGGTTGTAGTGATAAACAAATACAAGTAACTGTCTTACAAAATTTGTGTAGATATTAGCCAATGCATGGTGATACATTAGAAGTCTGCTCTAAGAAATACATTCTAAACTTTTTTTTACAGGGATCAGATGCAATGATACTGCAGAATGCTACTTCAAGTAAGTTTGTTTTAAAAATGACAATCATCTAATGAAATAGATTTTAGGCACATAACAGAGACTGACTTAAAGAGAATGTTCATCTCAATTACTTTATCAGTTTAGGATAATGCAGACTGATTTTAAGCATATTTATTTCAATAAAGAAAACAATTGGGTGCTATTATCACCCTAACCTTAGTAACATTCCTTACCTTAATAACAATGTGTTTTTCTTATTTGATTGACTGTTATTAGAACTTCTTGCCAACTACGTCATGTAGTATTTTTCTACTTTTCTTTTCAAGGAGTTTATAGAAATTTAAATCTTAAAAATTATCTAGGATAGAAATGCTCCAAAATAAAATCTTTAAAAGCAAGTCTTCCCTTTATATGTGTTCTGGATTTTCTCTGAAGGGATGCTATGTAATCCAAAGAAGGTGGGCAAGTTACACATTGAGAAGGCAGAGCAGTTCAGACTAAACTGATTGGGCTTCCTGTGTACATTATATAAATTAAATGGGAGAAGAACTTTCCATCTTTCCTTTTTCCATTTCAGAATATAAGTCAAGTTGCTTATCCCATGGCTTCTCTGAATCTGAAGGGACTACAAACTAAGCTTTAGAAAAACTCTGTCACTTCCCCCAGTAGATATATTTCATCACATACACATCCGGGGTGGCAGGATATTTTTGCTAAAAGTTTGTGCTTTATGGCAGATGTTATGAAAATATCAAATCTTTGGGTCACGAAAAAATATTTCCTCTTAAACAGATGGAGCAGGAAATTTTCATGGAAAGAAAACGTTATACTTAAAATAACAGTAGTTGGAATCATTCTTGTATCTCTGAGAAGTCTACAAGATTGCCTTCTTGAAGCCTTATGCTCTTTATTAGTAGAGCTGTAGTAATAAGAAACATCCACAATAATGTATGCATTTTGTATTTCTTGTCAGGTCATATGTTTCCTACCCTTCCAGGAAAACCTGGTATGGAGGAATGACAAGAGATAAAAAAAATCGAAGTGCTATATAAAATCTCTGATAGAGATGTGAATTTAGGTCTTCTGTAGTTGTAAGGAAAACATGGGGAGCTACTTGTTCTCCAGCGTTAAATTTAGTATTGCAAACACACTGCAAACTAGTGCAGTGTGCATCATGCCTTGAAAATGACTCAAGTTTATCTTACTTCAAGTAGTTTTTTTTATCTGTTTCAGAGACCAGTTCATTTGTGTTGGGACATAGGATGAAGACAGGAATATGAAAGTAAAACTATTGTTCTGATCATTCTTCAGCTCCTTTCTTCATTATCTCCCATTTTGAGAGTAATGATAGAGCACTTCCTAGAGGTATATCAAAAATAGCAATGAGAGTTATCTCCCTTAAATAAGCAGTGGAGCCTGGAGAGCTAAGGCAATGAAATGGCATTTAGTGATTTCCCTTATGCAGAGTGTTAGAGGCAGCCGAACCTAATGGGCTTTGGGATCTGGGGACTCCTCCTGCCCTGATGGATGTAAAGCTGCTGATGCTCTGTGTCCCTGAGTCCAGCCAGGAGCAAGGCTCAGCACATATTCCTGCGCACACATGTGTGCACACCCACCTGCAGGCAGACCTATGAGCCCCTCCAGTTTGCAGCCCCTCACTCTAGTAGCTGGCTCCCAGACCTCTTGTCCATTGGTTAGTCTGACTTGAAGTTTGCTAGCATTCACGTACAGAGGCACTAAGAAAATAGGCTGCACACTCAGAGAAAATAGTTAAAAATATAAGATTTAATAAGAATGTAGGACTGACTGCAGGGATTTAGTGCTGGGGTCAATCAAACAGATGTACTCACCAGCCACCTGTTTACACTCAGCTGGCTCCTTTCAGCCCCTTTTCCCTCATTTTTTCCGGTGCTTGTTCATCCCTGATCCACCTGGATCCCTCCCTTTCCCTGTCTATGATCATTTTCTTAAACATCCCAGAATAAGCTTCTCATATTCCCACAATCTTCTTAAAGCTTCGCATAATAAATGTTACACGCTCCCATAGTTTCTTTCCTCCTGCATCCAGGTACCTGGGTGTTTGCAGTCTCACAAAATTCAGTAAACTCCAAAATGTCTGAAGTTTTCTTTTCGTTTGTGGCTAGGGCACCTCAGTATCTTTCCTTTGTTAAATCTTCCAGTACTCCAGTAGGCTCATCACTGCTCCTCGTTGTTGCTGTGTGTGGCTCCCAGTTGTAAGGTATTTGATAGAGGTACACATAACTGACCGCTTCAAGGCTGTGAGGTGGAAAGCATTCCTGGTACGGTCTAGGCTTGTTGAGGGGAAACTTCTTCCGCATGGTTCCTCTAGGAATAACACCTCCTGCAACCCTTTCTCAGACTAGTGGCAGTATCAGATGTTACTCGTTTAACTTGACTTGACTTTGGTGCCAATACAGTGAGGACCACTAGGAAGAAGGTAGTCTCTCAGGTATTGCAACCTTGGGCCCACTTTCCAGGCAATAGTAAGCTGTTCCTCATTTTCTCTACAGCTTCACAGGAACTATTCCATATTACCTCTGATCAGTGACCTTCTTCAGGTACTTTTGCAATTGTTATGTAAAGTAATGTTATCTTATGCTACCCTAAAAACATTCATGGTGTTTTTGCTGAAGGAGCTTGGGGGCAGTCATGTGGAGGGAGACAAGCAGAAATAGTGGGTAGGTTTGCTTTGAAAAAAACCCTTGAAGGCCTGAGCTCTCTCAGATACCCATGGCAATCTAAAAAGGAGATACTTCACTGACCATAATAGACTTATCATCTAATAGGCATCTAATGGCCGTCTGGGTTGGAGGAGTTGTACTGCAACTGTAAATACCTACGTAATTTAGAGAACCATTTATCTGTGCTTTACCGAGTTAATTTGGGGAAAATAAATTTGGCATTAGGTATTAGCTTATGTGAGTCTTGATAACAGGACCCAATACTTTTAACTACTGAATGCGCAGAAGGACAGCGAGCAAAATCCTGTGGAAAGAGTTGTTCCAGAACTGACCTTTATCGTTTCAGAAAGTTACAGACTTCCCCCACAGGACAGCCTTAGAGTAGTCCCTTGTCAGGATCACCTGTATAGATGCAAAAACATTAGCATTTAGGAAGAGAGATCTAGTGAATTTGACCTTGATCAGATGATTGTCTACATTGTTAATTACTTTATATCTGCATCTGAAGACTTTCTGAGGTGTAATTTATAGTTGCAGAGGCTTATATTATAAAAACATAGTAGAACAACTCTATTAAAGATTGTCCGTTGCAAAGAAAACTCCCTCTGAAATGATGTGCTGCCTATAAAAAAAAAAAAGCTATTGAAAATAGTAAATTACATGATATAAAATCCAAGCCATTTCTCCATTAAAAAAGATGAACGATTGCCTGGAAAGGTCTGACAGGCAAAGTGAGAGCATTGCAATGTAGGCTTTCTTCATTAAAAACAAAAACAACAAAAAAAAAGAAACCAAAACACATAGCATAAATTATTTCTGGTGACTATTTTCTGTGCTGGCAGATGACAGTGATAATACTAATTACAGTTATATTTTCTGCAAAAGTTTATGGAAAATGTATGAAATTAAAATATTGCTTCAGATTTTACTTGTCAGATGTTAAAATTACTTTCTGTGAGTAAGAGAATAACTTTGTGTGAACTTTTTGAGAGCAGTAATCTCAGGAAACAGGCAATCCAAGTTTAGCATTGTTTTTGGCATTATGTTCTCTTTGCAGTAAAATGCTGAACAGATGTATCTGATAGCAGTTGTAACCTATTCAGAAGGAAGAGTGCCAGTGCCAACCTACCAGTGGCAGAAAGCAATAGAGTGTGTCTGGGACCTGTTCACCACATATGATTTGCCTGAGGTTACTGATTTGCCTCTCTTACAATGTTACGCAATAAATCACGGAAAACATGGATTCATTTTGAGCTTAAATGAAATAAGACAAAAAAATATAAAAAAACATATTATAAGGACTGCTGAATATTTTGTTTTCATACATGAAATAAAACATTTATAAGGCTAAATTATTTTAAACAGTAAACTAAAATAAAAACCCTAAAATATCTCTCTCGTTGCCTAATTTACTCATTTTCTTTTCAGAAAGAAATGCTATTACAGCCAAGACTTGCACAACATCTGCTGTGTTAATTATCAATATATTACTAAGCCCTCAATTTCCTTACTCAAACATATTTCTTTAAAACCTTATGAGGAACAATGGATTTAGGAGTGTATCACTTGGGATTTGATGTACTATTCGACTTAGATTCTTTCAGTCTGGCCAGATGGAGTTCATAAGAAAACATGGAGGAGGAAGTCTCTAAACTGTTGCCAAACTATCTTAACTCCATATGCAGGATTTGTAAAAATGGTAAAGGAACAGGTTATTCAACAGTGGCCTATAGGGAGAGAAAGTATAATTTATATATATAATCAGTTATGTCCTTAACGTAAAGTCAAAGGTAATTGTTCTTCAGACAACAGAAAGTATGTTTCACATACACTGCAGTTTCTATTTCAGACGAACCATTTGCTTAATCCATTTCAATATCACCTTCTGCAATGGCCATAGTTCATAAAATTCTTTGCAGGAAAATGTCAAGAAATAGATTTTCCTATGATATATATCAAAAACTAGGACTTTGGAAGACAAAAGAGAGGGACAAGATAAACGGTCAAAACAGTCTGCAGATTTTATTTTAAATTACTTTCATTTGAAAAGGTGTGTAGGTGCAGTCACCTAAGGTAGGAGTCATATCATCTACATCTGAGCTTGGCATCTTATGCTGCTTTTAAGTTAGCAGAGAAAGGCCACACTTTTAGTAAGCCATCTAAACTGTTTTAGATGATGCTGATGTTTTTTTGTCTTCTGATTGACACTAAAAGCAGCCTAGAGTGACAAATTAGAATTTTCGTCTTTACGGTGGTCATGTAAATCCTACCCCCATGACCACTAGCTACTGACCTTATGCTATGAACACAAGTGAGCTTAGAGACAGGATAAAATGTAACTGTTTTCTCAATTTATTTCTTCCTTTACTAGACACATGACCCTCCTCGGAGGGTATAAAAAGTTGTCCTTCTACTGACTTCAGCGGAATTCAACTGCCAGGAGTCAAGCCCCGCCTGAATGACATGTACGTGCATTTAGGTAATGGGACATGATGCAGAGATACATCTTTGGGTCTACATGTGCTCTGGGTGGACCATCTTGTTAGACTAACCTGCTCATTAGGCACACTGCATGTGAATGAATCCTCTGGGCTATGCAGAGTCTTAATGCAATGAATGAATTTGCTTTGCGGTCGAAAAGATTTTCTTCTCCCCAGGAAATGTATTATCTTATAATGCTATATTAAATTTAACAGTCTATGTTTTAAAATATATATAATATACTTTAGGAATTTAAAAAATATGCCTAAAAAAAAGAACTTAATATATAAATTAATTAAGGTAAAATAGGTATTTATGAAGAGCCACAGTGATCACTATTTTACTTTTCACCTTGACAATTCTTCTTGAGGTACAAAAATTTTATTCTTTAGGCACAGTGGGCCTCATTCCTAGCTCTTGTAAATCAAGTCAGGATAGCTCTGAGGATTTATGCCAGAAGAGGATCTTCAATACTGCGTAAAATTATTCCCAAATGAAAATTTTGATATAATTCCAATGAATTCCCTGAATAGACGTGTTACCTAAGCACAGTGTCACTTCTAAAATAATCTAGTTTCCTCATATGCTATATTATTGGCTTGAAGAAAGAGATTTTTAATACGCTATTTCCTATCCAGTAACTGCTGAAGGCGTTAATATGATGCCTTAAGTTGACTTTCTTCTGTAACATGCAATATTACTTGATGCTACTTTCAGAACTTGATTTGCCAGTAAATAAAGATTCTGTTGTCTCTGTAAACTTAAAGTTTACAGTTTTTATTAGAAAACTTAAAATTTTAATAAAAATTTAAAGAGTTCTTGTTAGAAAATACATAGATATGTTCCAAGTAGTTATAAATATGGTCTGAAGCACAATTTAGTAAAGCTCTATTCTGTATCTTTTAAATTATCTTCTCTCTATGTTAACCTAATATTTACAAAGAGATGGGAAACGGCAAGCTTCTGGAATAAAGCAGTAAATTACTTGTAGGAAGATATATTCTGGAAATTAATTTGGCCTTGCTTTTTCTCCTCTGAATAAAACAGAACGTATTATAAATATTCTTGAGTGTTTTGTAGTGCTTTGAAACTGCTGATGTTGCTTACAAGCACATTTTATCTACTTTTGTAACTTTGAAATGATGTAACATTAATATTTCTTGCCCAAACATTAGTATCTTAATTATGCAGGAAATCTGAGTTCGATATAGTATTTATAGTCATATATTGAACTCCATGGAGACAGTTACTATCATCTTTGTATCATACTCCACAAAATAACATCATTAATATGAGATGGATCTACAGATACAATAAATTATAATTATGACCAAGAAAAATAGTTTCTCCACTGAACATAGATTTTGTCATTTTCTTCTACAGATTTCTTTTAATCTAGTGCGGTTTATAAATGGAGCAGTTGTGTTTGACACCAGAAAATGATTATTTTTGCAATTTAATAGAAAATTAAGATTTTCTGCTTTCATTTGAAGAAAATATGTAGTGAAGGTCAAATACAATACTTAGACAATTTCAAACAAAAACAGTTCTTTCTCAAGACTGTTTTTAAAAGATTCTGATTTATTGAAATGTGAATCAGCACTAAAAAGTGTAAAGTACAATTAAATGCACAAAATTTATGTTTAAATAACATGAAGGTTGTGACACAAACTGACAAAAGACAGGAAATTTAAAGTTAAGGTTGAAACTAGTTTTAAGTCATGTCATGGAAAAACAGAGAGCATTATAGAGCATATAGTGTGTCAGTCTTAGCTTTCAATTTCCTGGCTTTTGTCAGTTTTTGTCATAATGTTAATTCTGTTTAACATAACTGTTGGCTTTAATATCCTTGCCTATTTTCTGTAGTTTTTTGTTGTTATAAGGGGAAATAAACTTCATTACAGTTAAGAAGGTACATATTATCTAGTGGAAAGTTTCTTTTTTTTTTATTCAATGTGTCATATATCTCTCAAAGCCATAATACATAACTTAGAAAACCTCTAAATATCCCGTTATTTGTCAATTAAAAATGACTTTCAGTGAGTGTCTTTGACCTATGCACTGAAGAACGGAGTCTATGTATTCTCAAAAAAAACATTTTGCCTTAAGATACTATTTTCAGGTGTCACAATTTTAAGGCCAGAATAGATATCCCAGGTAAAGCAAAACTATCATTCATTATGTGTTATGACGTTTTACAATCAGGGAGTCATGTTCCACAAGTTAGAATTTAGCAATTCCAGCCAACACATTCACATGGCACAAGGAGAAAACCTCGACCAAGACAGAAGGAGCTTGACCTCACCGTTCCTGCCACAAACTCTGTTGAAGTTGGCGGGGATTCTGGGCATGCAGCAGCTCTGTGTGACAACTGCAAGACCAAAGCCGAAATCTGAATAGTTTAATCTGCATGCAAATGGCTGTGGTGTAAGCGCATCAAAAATATTGCTATGGTTGCCACTGTGAAATATTACCTGGACTGGTCATCATTTTTAATAGACCTAAGTGTGCATAGGATGGTTCACTTATACCTCCTTAAAGTACACAGTTCTTCACATCAAAGGCGTTTGGGGCATTGCCTTATTACCAGAGATACTGTTATATGGCCTCTAAGACCATAATTAGCAGATGTTTATGAAGGCAGTAGTGAAGGGCAGGGATCTGTATCTGTTGTATGACAAAATAAGTCCTTGTATGGGTTACTTGCTTTTTGAAACTTTAGGCTGCCCAGAGTAAGAGAAGTTAAAATAATTTCATGACATTGCAGCTGCTTCCCCGGAAGCTTTGGATCTCCACAGGCACTGATGACCAAGTTATTTCCTTGTGAGTTGGTACTAGTAGGAGGAAGTACTTTCATGCTCTGCCTTCTACTCTTACGTTTAATTCCGTATTAGCTCTCCTGTTTCTGGGAACATAGAACCATTAATTTTAGACTACTTTTCAGTACCAAAAAATATATGCAATTTATACAGGACGTAAGGATGTTTGTGTTTGGAATAATTACTTCCTGCCTAAAGTAGGAGCCTCTAGGCACTGGCCATAAATCTGATCTCATTTGGTGTGCTCTTTTAAGTATTGTATCTACCTTGGAGTTGGAGTTTTATAATTTGCTTAGAAACCTGAATGCAAAATACTGACTATCCAACTCTTTGTTCTCCAGTTTGTTATCTCCTCAGGACCTAATGATCAATGTGGCTGACTAGAAGCTTTTAAATCTAAATCTGAACTGTGGATTTTGAATAGGAATCTTTTTGGGGCAGAAATAAATACATTTCAGAACTAGAATGATAACAGATTTTTGTCTTTTCTAATTTAATATTTCATTACAATCAAATAGATCAACTTTTCTATTTCACTTATGGGAAGTGGATAGATCAAATTAGCACTTCTTAAGGAACATCAGATCTTGAATCCTTAGTTTTGATCTGAGATTTTTGCCCCCTGATGATTGCTCATCCCTAATTTTGCTCCCTTGGTTCAGCAGGGAAATCTCACAAGCCTCAGTGGCTTGCAGGTATGTCAAACTTATACAGCCAGATTTCCAGCTGACTAATATTTTAAAATAAAATATAAGCTTCAGCTTTAACTTGTATGTACTTTAAAACTGTATTTTTATAGCTTAGAATTTCTGAAACAGGCAAAAGCCCCAACTGTGAACATGGGTTTTGTTGCAAAAAAGAATAAATGTGCAAAAATGATAAGAGTAAATGATTAAATAACTTGAAATGGTCCAAGTTGGAATTTTTATCCTCTTTCACAAACGGCAAAAATTCATGGAATAGACTGTACTTGCAGATACCAGAAAAAAACTATCCTCTAAAAAAGGTCAGGAAGTTTAATTGATTTCTTCATTGTTAATTACTTTGTGCTGGGATTTTTTAATAGCTAAAATATTTGAGAGTTTAAGAAAAAAGTTTTGTCTCTCTTACGTATAATATATTTTTTTTTCTGAATAATGCCCTGTGATTTAATTCATTTACAATCTAGTTAAGTAATTCTGAATAATATACTCAGAATAATATTTCAACTTAATTCATTAGCAGGCATCTGAGCAAATGACCACTGAAGTCAAAGGAAGTCTTTCTACAGATTTTAATGTTCTTTGGACTAGGTCCCAAATATGTTTTTTGTCTGCTGTTTGTTTCACTGCTTTTAGCGCATGCTAAATTAATTTGATGTCATTGTTTTGACTTCTTTTTTTCTTAATAGACTGCCACTTGGATTAATGCCTCTAGCATTTGTGCTTCTGATTGGCATTTAAATGTTCCCAGCAATCTAAGATATTCATAAGAGAAGGGATGACTTTTACGAGGAATAGAAATTTGACTAGTAAGCTTATGTGAATGTACCATTCTATAAAAAATTAGATTTTTTATAACGGATAATAGTAATGATCTCTTATGAGCTGTAAAGTACTGCTATGTAAAGCTACTTCTTATTCATCACTGTATATTGTTTCCTAGAGAGCCATTGGCTGAAATGGTCATTTTTATTCCTTATCTGTTATTTTTGCCTTCTGTGTGTTGCAATAATTTTCTTTTTTTAGTAACCTAAGACCTACATGTTTAAAAATTAAACATTTCTCTGTAAATCCTTTCGAACTACAATCTCACATGTTCTAGATTGTAATTCTTCTTGTTCTTTTCTTGTGGTTTCTTGCTATTAAGCCAAGACTCAAGAGAAGCTGTGTTGATAAACTGTTCTTTTTTTCATTTGAGCAGCTTTTCTGCTCCTTATTAGTCTTTCTTTTAAAATTCCATATTTACCACGTTCAGCAGGACTGTGAACTGCTGCAATAAAAGCTACAGCTGTTTCTCCTTTTGTTTCTTTCACCTCTTGCTACATATGTCCCAAATATGGTCAACAATGTTCTGCCTACCTAGGAAATGAGCATCAGAAGTCTCTTTTGTTTTGTTGCATTCCTCCTTTGCTGCTCCGAGAGAAGCAGGTTTTATAGCACGTTAGCAGCAGTAGCAGTTACAATAAATATTACTGGATAGTAATCTCCTGTTTTCTGTTCTAACCAGAAACTCTCTGGACTTGTTCCAGCCTCCAGAGCAAGCCGTACCAGCTGCCCGAGAAGGCACTTGGGCAGGCATCTGTCCTTTTTCCATTCGTGTTAGGGAGCGGCTGCTGTGCTAAGAGGTCCTGGTGTGCTGACAAGCTGCCTTGATATGCTGCTCCCACTGTGCAGAAGAGGGACTGATGCTTGCACAGTATCTGATGGTGCAGACCCTAGCAGCAGCTGATGGCAGGGGGTACTGTCTCCAAAATGTCATTTGACGGTGGGGACACACCGGCCATGTAAGTCCGCTTGCAAATGTGCTTTTGTTCATCTGGGTATTGTCTAGTGCAATCCTAGCTGCTTTCTGACATAAACAAGAAGAAAGCACTGTTTCAGTAGTCATGATTTTAGTCCAAAATTTATCATTCTAGCTCTGAGACATTTCTCATTTTCTTCTGATAACACTGAAGGAAAAGCAACTTTGAAAACATTGCTTCTCTCTGAGCACCCAAGGATTAATTTTTTACATAACTCCTTGTGCACTATACGTTGTTTCCCATCTATATTGGCCCAAGATGATCAGCCTATCTGTATGGTGACACAAGAGGAAAAAAGCTGCTTTGATCCTAGGTGAAATGCAAGCTGCCTAATTGACGGGAATGCAGTCTTCGTTCTGTAGACAGCAGTTCAAAGATACAAATGAGTCTTTTTTCTGCTTGTGCAGCCTGAATGTGACCCATACAATGTTTTGTCATTCACTCCCTTCCAAAGAGCCTGGTGGCAGAGATCTGTTTCAATGGGTGTCTGAGACTGAAGTCTCATGCCTACTTTTAACAGGCCAAAGTGCGTGCTGTAATTGAAAGGCAGCTACACGTTTCTGCTGTTTTTGCTTGTGCTTATGCATGATGAACTCGAGCAAAGAACTAATGTGGCTAAAAACCTGACTTATTTTAAAGAGTTTTCATCCAGATTAACCTCCTGTTTTAGGTGCCAACACATTACTGAAGAAGCTCAGGAGGCACATAGCTAAGGTGAAACGGAGAACGCAAGGAAAAGTAGAAACTCCCATTTTAGGGGTAGCTTTTTTCACTTAATCTAATCTTGGACTTCTGTTTTCAATTTCATTTGACCAGAATATGATGTGAGATAAGCCATGGTTTAACATACCAAGTCTTCTAAGCATGTCCTATGCTGGAACCTTTTAAAGGTAAGTCACTACCCTGGCACTTGGAAAGCAGGCATCACTGTGCATTTTTTGCATAAATTAAAGGTTATTAAGGCTTAAATTTTATTTACGTGTTCTGATATATGTGTACTTAGAAGCAGTAGAGGTCAGCATGGTTTGAAAATCATCACGCATCATCCTGTGTGCCTGAAATGGCACAATAACAAGAGAAGGCAATGGAGAATGTATAGCAGGACATGGTTTAAAAAAGAAAAGCTGAATCAGTGGAGTGCCTTTTAACTCATACGGATTTTTGTGTGATTGTCGACCAGAGATGCCTAGACTACCATTTCCTAGCTTGCTTCTTGTTACTAGTCCTTGTGCAAAGAGAAGTGAAGGTATTCTCTGTGTGTGCTGTTAGGATGAGTGGTCAGGTAGTATGGTTACCACTGTCACTCAGTATCTATTGAAATACAATCCTGTTTACCACAGTGGGAGTTTTCTGAGACTCCCAGGTAAGACTAGAGAATGTGAGCTGCAAATCAGAGCGCTTGTTTCAAGATGCAATTACCATCTATGTCTTCTGCACTGGAAACATCTTTTGATATTACAAAATGATTAGCATCTTTCAAGATAAGCCCATCTGATGACATAACAAAATATACTTAATTTACTGTAATACCCAACTCTAAGAAGGTAACTGATAAACTGAGGAAACATTTCATTTCTGGTCAGGGTAGAAAACAAATGAAATCGAATTACTATTGACTTCAGAAAGATGACCTGTTTCCTACTGTGACAATTCACAATTAAAATACACTGTCTTGGCTACTCTTTAACATAATGACCCCATCCAGACTGAATTTTTAAATGTATAATTAAACAGGCAGCTATTAAATAAAATAAAATAAAATAAAAAATAACTTTCGTGAGATAAAATGAAGAAAGCAGTTTGCATGCTGTTCATTTGATTTCTTACTTTGTGATTATTTTAGTAAGAAAATAAAGTGAAATGAATCTGCTTTAACAGGTACGTTATATATATCACTTGCTTCAGTTTCATTGTTCTTCCAGTAGAAGACACTAAGTACTTACCTTCAGCAGAAAGTTCCGTGTTATATTACTATTTTTATTAAGACAACCTTGAATGTAGTAGCAATAGAGCAGTTAGGATATGTTTGGTTATTCCAGGTTTCAGAATTTGCCAGTGTCTCCAAGGCATTTGCTATCTCATAGTAACATATCTCTTATCTGTTTTACTGGTTAATTGTATCTCTACCTGCTGTTTAACTTTGATCCGTTTTAAAATATTATTTGTGAGACTTCCCATATTCCTGATGAAGAGGGTTCTATGCCCCTAAAAATCAACAGATTTCTTGCTGCTGTCTTTTTTTATTTTGCAGTCTTCATCAGAAGTTTTATACTTAGTTACCAATTGCATAAACACAGAACAGTTATTAAGAGGGTAAATTACTTAAATCTATAGCTATTATTAAATACAATATTGTATGTACAGCACATGCAATAAATTTTATATTTAAATGTAAGTGTGAATCAATGCAGAAAGAAGCTAGAATTTATGTACCATTTTCAGTTGTTCATGGCGTTCTTTATAAAACAGATCATTTCTCTGGAGGTATTCTTAGATAAATGTGTATGTAATTTTAGGATGAGGAATGTAATTGATTAACTTATTGTTTACTAACAAAAACAGAAGAATGTGGGTGATCTTCAGTTATAAAGAGGTATTTTGCTTTGCGAGCTGCTGTGGTAATTTTATGACTCAGCTGGAAAAAAAGATCTAAAACCTTTGCCAAATAAAAGTAGTCTTCAATTTATCTGAATCTGTGCCATTTCAGAGTGCTTAGACTCAGTGTAGGGAGGGCAGCACTATTTGTAGGAGTAAAGCATCACAAAAACTCATGTTCACCACCTACTCTTGTGCTGTGATAAGATTATAAGTAGCTGATAATTTTGCCTGCTAATTTTTAACACTCATCAGATGTAACATGGTGAGTCAAATTCTAGATAAACTAAAGAACTGGATTAGTTATCTGTGATTAATTCCTTACTGGTGAGCGACTTAATCATTACAAACAAATCGAAAAGCAGCTTTTTCCTGAAAGCTTTTGCTTTCAATAAAGCTGTTTTAACAGCTTTGCTCTTCTTTTTCTTTGTTTACAAAACAGGTGTCACTGTAGTTAATCTTTCAATAAATTTTTCATAAATCTTCATGTCTTTCCCTAAGACAAAGGATTCACAGTAAGGGCCTAGTTTTTATTAAAAAAAAAAAAAAAAGAAAGAAAAATCAAAACCAAAGAACTTTAAAAGGTCATATTATTAAAGTTGTGCAATAATGCTTCCTTATATTTTTAAAAAAGTTACCTTCAGCCCCTGCTATTTTGTTTCTTTTCCTTATGCACTAATAGGACTTTTGTTCTGTATGAGCTGATACAGAAGAATTCCTCTTTTAAACTTCTAAGCAGAGATGACAATTGACATTTGCAAAATGAAAGAGAGAGTAGTATAGTACATTAGTAAATTGTAGTAAACAGCCCTACTGCGTAAAATTTAAAAGTGGGTGTGGAACTCAGAATGTTGTTATGAGCAAAGAGAACATACTTTATATGAGGAGATAAGAATTTATTATAAGTCCGATTAAAATCTTAGCAATCGGATCAAAAACATTGTTATTTTCAGTGCAGTTGCAATGGTACTAATGCCTGCAGCCCAAATTAGCTAAAATACAGAAAAATCTCTTTGCTAATGGAGTTTAAATTTTTAAATACTAGTACCTAGTCCTATTTCTTTGATGTTAAGGTCCCCCTTGCACTCTTTCCTGGGGCCCTAAGATCAATGAGTCAGCCTTCTCCAAGCAGAACGGTGACAGGGGTTGTTCCAAGAAGGCATCAGAACCCCAAATCCTTTGCTGGAGGTTGTGTAGTGTTCGTGCTGGTTGATTCCTCCTCCTCTTGCACTTGGATTATTTTATAGATTTCCTTAGCAAAGTCTGTGTTGTCTTCACTGGGTCCCAGCTCAACGTTGCATCTGCTTTTCTGTTTCCTTTGTTATTCCTAAAATTAGTTTTACCTAACTCACAGGGTTGTAGTCCTTTAGTGACCTACTGCTGTGCTCCATGTTTACAGTCTGGGAACTCAATATCATCCTGAGTCCTCCCATTTTCATGCCATGTTTTCTTTTAGAGCCTTAGACAGTTTGCTGTGCCCAAAATAGCTACATGTTATTGCTATAAACGCATGTTGACGCAACCTGACAGCGACACAATGGCCACCACAGCTCAAACAAGCCAAGGCCAGTCTGACCAAGACAGGCCCACACAAGTCCTGAGGCCCTGCACTGTCAGATCAATAAAAGGTCTGGGGCCTTTTATTAGTAAGCATAAAAAACTGTATTTATTGGGCTACAAGAAGCCTATAAATCTCCAGCCTTTGCCTTAGTATCTAGATGTTTTAGTATTGACAGATAGGGTGGAGGTCAAATGGCAGGGGCCTTTGGTGTGCCATTTGTAGAAGGGTTTCAATTTAGAGGGAAAGGGGATTGTAATGATTTTTTGCTGATCTCTAGCTAATATCCTTTCCCTCTTCTGAAAGGTCCCATTTCATTCATGCATTTGGCACAAAAATCAATCTAGTATGAGATGCAGCAAGACTTTGTAATCAGCCATTACAAAATAGAAAGATTGAGCTTGGTATTAGAGAAAAAGAGGGATTTCACTGTTGTCTTCAACTTAAATGGACACTCCAGAATGCTTCTTATATATTACTTGTCCTGTTATGGTGTGCATTTACTTCTAGCCATCCTATATAACACTCTAGAATTCAATATAAGGTTGCACAATGGAAAAATTATGAAACAAAGTGTTATTTAACTGTCTTGCCTTCTTCTATTTTTGCATAATAAAAAACCCTAGTCTGATAAAAACTCACAATAATAAGATGTAAAAAATTTGGGCTCAGTGAAATTCAGCAATTTAGATTCATAGTAAAAAACCTTTCCTCTACCTATAATGAACTTTTTTTCAGTCTAAGGGCCTGATCTGTATTTTACTGAAGTCAGTATCCAGTAGTTTGAGTAAACCTTGTGTGAAACTGAAACTTAACCCAGACTGTCATTTGTTTTCCAGATTTTGGTTGAAACAATACATAATCTAACGAAGATGCAGGTGCCATCCATGTTTGCTTTCTCCCTCCCCCATATTAAAAATCTGTTTATGCTTCAAATTTCATTAGCAGTGAGTAGGTTTCATCTGTAATCTGATAAAAAGTTTTAGTTACCCCAAGGTGAATACAAAATCTGTGTTTTGCACTAAATGGTGGCTGTGTGAGTGACAGTGTCCAGAGCACTTACAGTCTGCCTACTATACCTGGAATTTCATAGTAAGTAAAAAACTTCCGCGCAGCAAAGACTACCAACAAAAATCTTTGATGGAAGTTGTTTCTGTTTATTAGTTCTTAATGTTAAGATATAAAGCTGGGAACTAATGACCAGATTATGACAGTATGTGTTTATGAAACTCAGATAGAATTTTGTATAACTTAACAGACTTTTGTATAATTGAGGCCAGCATTTAAGCTAAAGAGTAATGTTTAAATATTCTCTCATTCTCACATTCTCATCTAAGTCATCAGTTGATGATCATACCTGGAAAAAATCTGCTCTAGCCTTTTTGTTAGAAGGCAAATTCACAGACAATGTGCAACACTGAATACTAGAAAATCTGATAATTGTTGGAAAGACCAAAACCTTTCAGGTGCATAAGCTATTTTAGGGTGTAAGTGCAAGCTGAGAACAATGACATGGATCTAACCTGAATATGTTAATAAAGCACTATAAGAAAACGGGCCTACAGAATAAACTGTGACAGTAGCAAGGGGGTAGATGATGGGGCAGACAAGGAGATACAGGCAATTAATGCACACATACCACTGAGGAGTTAGCAAGGTTGGCATGTTATAATGTTATAATGTATTAAAAAAAAGTCATGTTATGATATTTGTGATTTTCAGTATGCCACAGTTATGACACTTGCTTCCTGAGGTTATCTTCTGAAGATGTTTGGAAGGTTTTTACTGATGTTCAAGGCTCCAAAATGTCCACAATGACGTAATTGCTGGATTGCTTTGATGACTGGTGAATGCAAAGTGAGACTGGTGTCAATCTGATCTTGAAATATTTTGTATCAGAAACATATTTGGAGGAGACAGCTGGGGTGAAAATGATTATTTTATCCCTCATTTTGGTTCGTTTGCTACAAGAGAAAATTCTGAAGCGTGAGGAAACTTAATGATTTACAAGCTTTGTGTCGTACACATGTGTTTTCAGAACCACTGCGTCTTCCTACTTTTTTGAGGGAGTCATCATTGACTCTTGAAGTATTTCATTCAGAACAGCCTTTGAGTTGGAAAGACCGGTGTCGCTTGCAGAACACTGCTCATTTCAGTGACAGCAAGAATCGACATATGTATGAGGGACTAAATGTCGACAGCATGGTAACTTTCCGCAATTGTAGTCAACAGTCAAAGGCTTTCAAGTCACATAGGAAAAAATAATAACACAAAATGAACCTTTGTAAAGAATCCATATGCTTTGAGCTCTCTCGCTCTCTCTCTCAAAAAAAAAAAAAAAGAAAGAAAAAAGGAAAAAGATAAATGGCTTTTTCAGTGACCGTTTTGGCACTATTACCTCTTCTCTTCACCCCTTATGAGAGCTTTTACCTCTAATATTGGTGCATCCTGCTGTGGCTATGCTATTACTTAGCTATGACAAGAGTTTTAAAATTACAAACATGGGGGGCTAGGGTTGCTGCATTTTGCTTTAGCCTTTAAAAGTGGCTTGTTGATGCTAATGTACAGCACCCCTACTGTGCTTTTTTTTCTCATTTTGACTTTCTTTTTTGTTACATTTTGCATGTGGAGCCTGAGTGATTAATATTTCATCAGTTCTTCAGTGCAGCATGACAGAGGGATGTGTTGCATTTGGCTCTTCCAGAGCTCTGTTGCCACTGAATTGTGACTAATAGCTGGAGTTGGACCTCTAACGGTTTCATGGGATTGCCATGAAATAGAAGTAAACAACTGTTTGCCACATCATTAATCTATAAGAAGTTAATTAAATACTTTCCTCTGCATTTGAAATATATTGCCTTCTCCACAGTAAATCTGAAATTAGTAAATACTAATCATCTGATCAAACATACCACTGACTTTTCTTAATTTGACATTTAATGTAATATTTGATATAAGATGGTTTCATTAGTATAAAAGTTTGTCCCATCGATGGAAGTGTTACAATTTTTCTGAAAAAAAAGCTTTCATCTGTGTCCTTTGACTGGAAATAATATAATCAAATGCACTTGAAAGCTTCCATAACATCAGTTTATACATTATATATGTGTGTATATATACATATGGCTGTATACACACACGTGTGTGTGTGAGTGTGTGTATATATATATGTATATATATATATATATATGTATATATAAATATCATATAGCAGTAACACTACCACTTTGTAAATTCAGTTACTGCTATAATATTTTCAGAAATTAAGTCCTGTTTTTTAAGTTTAGTATTAAATCACCTTATATTTGTAGTAAGAAATATCAAGAATAGTATGTTGTAGAAGCTTGTGTACATAATCAGAGCAATTGTGATTTCAAAATTTTTTCTTAAGATGCTACATGTTTTATGGCTGTATTTATATATGCTTTATTGATGTGTGATTATTAAAACCAAAATTTTCAAGTCTGCACATTGGATTGGATTGGAGGCAGTGTATATATTTAGGTTAGCCTTGCAATCTAGTGACAAAGATGATGGCGGGTGGAATTCTGGAGAGAGAGCAGAATTCTAACATTGATAAAAAATTAGATTTAAAAGTGTGAAAAAAATCAGTTTAGCTAAATCTGCAAGAAACTTAGGCTGTGCTGCTCTTTGATTTTATTTCTATTAGATAGCCTATTTGAGCTACTATATAATGGATAGTCCACACAAACGCTCTTATCTTTAGCTCACGGTAGTGATGTCGGTAGGTTAAAATTCTCAGTATGTTACAACACCATATCCCCAAGATCATATTAATCATAGCAAAACCACAAGGTATTGTTGATTTATTAAGTGATATGTACAAATATTCTATTTTCTCTGGACAGTTTGCCACCATTGCCTTTGTAATTACTTGTGTGGATCTTTTGGCTGATTATTTTCAAAAACTAGAGAGTGTTTCACAGCAAGCTTGTGCCTAGATTTAGCTGTGGAAGATAGATTTAAAGAAATAAAACAAAATGACCTCATATAAAATGTAAAGCACAAATATTTGAAAATGATATGCTGTATATTCATCTTTCAGGAAATAAAGAAAAATGGAAAATGAAGAGTAAAATATGAAAGGAGTCTCACCTCAGGACTCTAAAGAGACCAAAAACTGAAACAATGGACTATCTCAAAGGGTCGTTTTATTTTATTAATGCCCTGTGATCTGTCAAAGCAGAATGAGAAAGATCCTTTTGACTGTTATTCCACTGAAGCCATTTTTCTTATTCCCTTTAAAAAATTAATGAAGGAAAACATATTGTACTAAATGAATGAAAAGATCAATTTGTATTCCCAATTTATTGGATCTCAATAGAACCAAAGCCTAGATGATTTGGATGTTCTCTAATTTTGACTGCGTGGTCATGCATTGGTGAGATCACGTCTGCTTTGTACTGCCTTCCTCAGTTGAATATGTAACCGATATTGGAGGAGAAAGATTATATAGGTCATAGATTTTTTATATGATCTATAGTATTTGGTTTTTTTTAAAGTCTATTCATGAAAATCAAAGAATTGCTTGACAGCTTCAGCTGACAGATGAAGAAATTTCCAGAACTTCCACTCTTCATGGTGGTTGTGAAAACTTTGAACATGTAACCTTAAAAATCTAGAAACCAGAAAAGCATGAGAACTAACAGGAGAACTGCCAGGAAGTGTAGGGAGAAGGGAACAGCTCATTACTTTTGAACAGTTAGAGGCTGTAGTACTATGGGTTATAATAGGGAGCGGGTGGGTGGTTGTTTCCAAGCTATCACGCTGCATTGACTGTCGAGAACAAACTGCTGAAATATAACAGTAACTTAAAACAGTCTGCGGCAGTCTGGGGGTGCAGCTAGTCATCAGGCCTTTGGCTGTTCATTAATATAGAGGTCTCGGTCTGTCCCACAGGGATCATCCCATAATGTTTCAGCACTGACTTCAGCCTTGGTCTCTTATGCATTGCTGTGTTACTGGGCTACAGAGTCATAATGATGAGTAATGACTTAGCGAACAGCTCCAGAAGGAAGTCTCAGAAATGTTCATGCTGGAATAAACAACTCCTATTGGCTAGGAGGTGCGTCTGAGAGGTAGAAGATTAAGGTTTAACTCCTTTCTCTGAGTTATATACAGAGCCATAATTGTTACGGAACGCAATTATTTTCTTATATTCCTTTTCAATAGTCGTAGTTTCCTTCAGTGTGGAAAAAAAGATTACATGAATTCTTAAAACTTTTAGTGGGAAGGGAAAAAAAAGGCTAGGAAGAGATGACAAAGACGTCTCTTTCCTAGAAATGTTTCTATTCTTGAAAAAGTGAGTCTTTAGGAAGCTGATGAAACCTAGCCAGGTTATATCCCCTCCTGGCGATGAGGTTTGCTGTGAATAGATGGATAATTTTCCTGTGGAACTCTTTACCTGATAACTCTGCCCTCAAGCCAGGATTTGAGAATGCTGGAATTGCCTCTGGCTCTTGGCAATACTGTTTTGTGTAAAGGAATTCAGTGCTGATGAAACAGAAATTGGGACTGATATGCAACAATACCGCAACGGCAGTTGCAAGCTTCCTGTTACTGTTTCAGCGGCTTGTCTTACCCGTTCCTGGCACAGCCACAGTCATAAAAACCTTACTCAGTCTCCATTTCCATTCAATATTTGGCCTGCTGAAAGCATCAATTAAACTCGATTGCAGTGAGATTTTTAGTTTGTGGAGCTATATACAAGACATATATTGAAACAGCTAATACATTTTATTAGAACAAGAAAAATCTAATCTCATATAGTGTACTCAGTCACCACTTCATTGTGCTATGACTGCTGGATGAAATTTCAGATCTGTCTTGGTCCTGACCTGGGCTTGATATGAATATTCACTCTAAATGTGTGTAAAGCTCCATATCTCATTACTAGTCTCCTGGGTTTTCCCTAAACAAATACAGTGGATTAAAATGTAAGTTCATTAGGTTAAAGTGCTTAATTATCTTAAAACTCTTAGTGTTAGAGTCAGATGTCAGGGTTTGATTAGCACTGCAGGGAGGCTCTGTAAGGAGTGAAATGGAAATAGCCATTGTCCTAGAATAGTTAAAATGCTATAAGTATGTAAATAAGGACACAAATATGAATCTAGATACATATTCAATATTTCTTAGCTCTAAAATGAAATAATTAGCATAAGTTATTTTCATGGATCCCTATCTCTGATCCTTAATTATATCAATGCTACATTATTTAATATTCCATGACAAGTTTTGCCCTAATCATGTTAATTTCAGTTCTGTGTATTGCCTTCACTACATATTAAAGCATCTTTTATTTGTGTGAAGTGTAGAGAAGAAATTATTGTCATTTTTTATTGACTTAAAATGCATCAAGTTCTAGAGTTCTGGGTGTCTCATGCAAGGTGTGATATAACAGCGAATTTTAACTTACAAAGCTTATCCTAAAAAGAGTAATGAACTACAACTCAGGAAAGAACTAGAAAAACTGTGCCTTCCCATAGGATGGGACAATTCTGTTAATGCAGTCAAAGAAGCTTTATTTTCAGCTTCCTCATTTCAGTGGATTTCTTTATTGCTTGAGAATTTCATAGAATTACAGAATGGTTGAGGTTGGAAGAGACTTCTGGAAATCGTCTAGTCCAAGCCCCCTGCTCAAGCAGGGTCACCTACAGCAGGTTGCCTAGCATTCTGTCCAGATGGCTTTTGAATATCTCCAAAGATGGAGACTCCACAACTTCTCTGGGCTACCTGTCCTAGTCACCCTCACAGGAAAAAAGGTTGTCCTTATGCCCAGATAGAACTTCCTGTGTTTCAGTTTCTGCCCATTGCCTCTCGTCCTATCACTGGGTAGCATGAGCCTAGCCCCATCCTCTTTATATCCTCCCTTCAGATATTTAAATGCATTAATAAGATTCTCCCTCAGTCTTCTCTTCTCCAGGGAAAACAGGCCCAGCTCCCTCAGCCTTTCCTCATAGGAGAGATGTTCCAATCCCTCAATCATTTTAGTAGCCCTTTACTGGACTTGCTGTAGTAGCCCCACATCTCTCTTGTGCTGGGAAGCCTGGAACAAGAAAGAGTACTCCAGATGAGGCCTCACCAGGACTGAGTAGAGGCAGGGGATCACATCCCTCAACCTGCTGGCAACGTTCTGCCTTATGCACCCCAGGATACCATTGGCCTTCTTGGCCACAAGGGCACATTGCTGGCTCAGGGACAACTTGTCTTCCGCCAGGACTCCCAGGTCCTTCTCTGCAGAGCTACTTTCCAGCAGGTCAACCCCCAGCCTGTCCTGGTGCATGGGGTTATTCCTCCCCAGTTGCAGGACCCTGCACTTTGCTTTGTTGAACTTCAGGAGGTTCCTCTCTGCCCATTTCTGCAGCCTGTCCAGGTCCCTCAGAATGGCAGCGCAGCCCTCTGGTGTATCAGCCACTCCTCCCAGTTTTGTATCATCTGCAAACTTGCTGAGGGTAAACTCTGTCCCATTATCTAGGTCATTAATGAATAAGGTCATTAATGAATATGTTGACCAAGACTGGACCCAGTACTGACCGCTGGGGGACACCACTTGCTACAGGCCTCCAAGTAGACTTTGCATCACTAATCACAACCCTCTGAGCTCTGCCATTCAGCTAGTTCTCAATCTACCTCACTGCTCATCCAGCCTGTATTTCATCAACTTGCCTGTGAGGGTGTGGTGGGAAATGTCAAAGGTCTTACTGAAGTCAAGGTAAACAGCATCCACTGCTGTCCTCTCCTCTCCCTGACTAGTTATTCCAGCAAAGAAGGCTATCAATCAGGTTGGTTGAGCATGATTTCTCCTTTGTGAATCTATGCTGACTACTCCTGATCCACCTTCTTGTCCTTTGTGTGCTTGCAAATGGTCTCCAGGATGAGCTGTTCCATCACCTTTCCAGGGATGGAGGTGAGGCTGACTGGCCTATAGTTCCCTGGGTCCTCCTTCTTGCCCTTTTTGAAGACTGGAGTGACGCTGGCTTTCTTCCAGCTCTCAGGCACCTCTCCTGATCACCATGACCTTCCAAAGATGATGGAGAGTGGCCTTGCAATGACATCAGCCAGATCCCTCAGCACTTGTGGATATATCCTATCTGGGCCCTATATGCCCAGTTTGCTTAAGTGATCCCTAACTAATCCTCCTCCACCAAGGGAAAGTCTTCCTTTCTCCAGCCTTCCTCTCTTGTTTCCAGGGTCTGGGATTGCTGAGGGCCAGTCTTACCACTAAAGACTGAGGTGAAGAAGCATTCAATATCTCTGCCTTTTCTGTATGCTTTGTCAGGAGGGACCCTGCCCCATTCAGCAAAGGACCCACATTACCCCTAGCCTACCATCTGATACTGATGTGTTTATAGAAGCCTTTCCTGTTGTCCTTGACATCGCTCACCAGATTAAGTGCCAGAAGGGCCTCAGCCTTCCTAGCCCTAACCCTGCATACTATGACAACATCTCTGCATTGCCCTCAGGTTGTCTGTCCCTGCTTCCACCTTCTGTACACTTTCTTATTTTGTCTGAGTTTTGCCAGGAGCTCCTTGTTCGTCCATGTAGGTCTCCTGCTCCCTTCGCTTAACTTCTTACTCATAGGGATGGACTGTTATTGAGCTTAAAGGAGGTGATCTCTGAATATCAACCAGTTTTCTTGGACTTCTCTTCCTTCAGGGGCCCTATCCCATGGCATTCTTCCAAGCATCTCACTAAAGACGCCAAAGTCTGCTCTCCTGAAGTCTAGGGATGTGATCCTAATTTTTTGCCCTGCTCTCTTCTCTCAAGATCCTGAGCTCTACCATCTCACGGTCACTGCAGCCAAGCTTGCCCCCAACTTTCACATCTCCATCAGACTGTCCTGGTTTGTAAGTTTGAACTCCAGCAGAGCATCTGTCCTTGCTGGCTCCTCTGTCCCTAGTGCCAGGAAGTTTTCATTGATGCTTTCCGAGAACCTCCTGGATTGCTTATGCCTTGCTGTGTTGTTTCTCCAGCAGATATTGGGGTGGTTAAAGTCCCCCATGATGACCAGGGCCCGTGAATGTGAGGCTACTTCCAGCTGTCTGTAGGAGGCCTTTTCTACTTCTTCCTGATCAAGTGGCCTGTAGCAAACACCCACAGCAGTGTGACCTGTGTTAGTCTGCCCCTTAATCCTTACCTACAAACTCAGCCAGCCTGTCATCCACCTCTATGCAGAGCTCAGTACATTCCGGCTGCTCTGTTGCATAAAGAGCAACTCCCTCTCCTCACCTTTCTGGTCTGTCCTTCCTAAAGAGCTTATATCCATTTATTGCAGCATTCCAGTCATGTGAGCTATCCCACCATATCTCTGTAATCATAATGAGATCATATTGCTGCAACTGCACACAGATCTCTAACCTCACCTGTTTATTCCCCATGCTGCATGCGTTTGTGTACAGGCACTTCTGAGAGATGTCTGAGCATGCTGATTTCCCAGGAAGGGTGCAAGAGGTTTCCCCATAGTCTTCCCTCACTTCCTTGACTGCCTGCAAGTGCTTCAGGTATCCCCACTTAAGCCCTGTTTTGTTTTGTTGATTGGACGTATGGGAAAGAGATCAGGAGCTGATTTCCAGATGAGCTATACCAATGATCACTATACTGTAAAAGTTTCTTTGCCATGTGGGAATATGGAACGTGTTGATTTTTAGGGTAGCGTTTGGAATTCAAGCTCTGCAGTAACCAGAAAGGGCCATGCAAACTACCAAAATCCTCATTCAGTTTCATTTTTCTCTGCATATTCACTGAAAAAGATCAAAATTCAAACTGCTTATTACCAGCAAACAAGAAATGAAATTGAAAAAGATAATTAGATTAATCCTGAGCTTGAACTTCCATGAAGTCTTTTGCCAGGCTCTTCTCAAGCTGCCTTAAAGTCAACCTCTAGCTATTTATTCTACATTAGAATTGGGTGTTTTTTTGTTGTTTTCTTTATTTGTTTTTACTTAAGGATTCTGTTCTTAATGTGTGGTATTATTCTCTCAAGAGTTTGAGGTAATCTTTATTCTAACTCATGATTAAATCTACCATGTGGTACTGCACTGACAGTTTCCTAACGTGTGCATTGCCAGGTCTGTAAGCGGCCATGGTTAGAAAGACCGAGGGAATGGGAACTGAAATAGCATGCCTTTGGTGGAAGCGACAGTGCCTATGGCAAACATTAAATTGTGACAGGCAGTGCAGCAGAAGGATTCTGTGTGGTTTTAGACAGTGTGTCTCATCTCTTCCCTTTGGATACCCATTGTGTTGCAGAATATTCATGATGGAGACTGCTCCACTGAGTCTAAGTTACTTAATCTGCAACTTGCTGCAGGGTTTCAAGACTTGCTAACAGCGTGAGGCATAGGGAGCATCCTTCCAGCCTGTTTCAGTCCCATGTGTGATAGCTTTGCTGTAGGAAAATTTCACTTTCATGTCTCTCCCTATTAAATGACACTGTAATTAGATTTTTTTTTACATGGTATCAAAATGATTCTGTAAATAGCTAGAGCAAAGTCCTACTCTAAGGTATCAAATAGCAACGCCACTGGAATGAACAGTAGCCAAATGCAAATATTCAACCCGATAGTCTACAAGGAGAGAGTTCAGAATGCGGAGCTGAACCTGATAATGCCCCCTTATACAAGTCATCTTGAGGGACGCAAATATTCCTGCTGAAATGAGAAAGATTCCTCAGCTGAACAATGGTTGTAGCAGTGGTCCGCTAATCTTTTGGGCAGTAACGACTCTGTATTGAAATATAATAAAATTAAAAATTATTACTGATAGAAAGACCTCTTTTTCTTCTATGATATAGGTGTTTCTATATCTAGAAAAAACGATAAAACTTTTTCTCGCATAATCTGTTTTTGGAAGAAAATCTAACTGAGGGAAGAGAATGCAAGTAAAATTCTGTCATCAACAGTTAATGCTTCCTAGTAAGCATTTAATACTGACTAAAGCCATAATGTTTGAAATATTTTGAAGAGATCATGTAATAAAGACATGGAATAATAATCCCTATTGTTCTTTTCTGTTTTATCTCCAGCCTTTTGATTTCTTCTTACTTTATTAAGGCCTCTGTTTCAGTTTTGAAACAGTGCATCCTCAAGTTCTGTCTTGCACTGGTTCAAGATGAATTTTCTACCACTGACTCCAAAGTGTGTTCATGTGGTACAGGTGTACTTCTGTAAATCTATTAACTTCTGGGTTTCTGTGGATGTTTATAGCTTTGCTCTCCTTCTCTTAGGGGAGGAAAGGACAAAAAAGGAAAGTACAAGCAGTGAGATGGTTAACTGGTTCCAGGATAAATGTTCATGTTGCTCTAATTTTGACGAAAGTACATTGGCTTCCTGTGAAGCAAAGGATTGATTTTTAAACACAGGAGCTGCAGACCAAGCACTACGTGGCTCAAGTCCAGCTTTCTTGAAAGACTGATTAACAGTCCCTCACATTCTCTTTGTTCTCTTGAAAATCATCAACTGCTTCAGACACCTACTGTAGCTTCCTGTGGTTCATATTCTGCTATTCTTTTAATGGTCTCTAATGTATTGAATATTTATGCTTTAATTTTAGGTTATGTTCTTCATTAGCTAATTTCAGAAAGCCACCTTATTTTTCCTATAAAAAAGAATTTGCCTGCAATTTCTTGAATTATGCTTTTTTATTATATCATCTTTAGATTTTATCCTATTGACTTTAGTCATCTTTGCCAGATCAGAATTTTAAAAAGCTTATGAATACTATTATTAATTCTATTCTACAACATTGTTGTTTATTATTGCTAGTTTATTTATGAAGAAATTTATATAATTATCAGATATTTTAAGTACCAGTATTTCCCAACTTGTTCCGATATATACCATAGCTTGAAGAGTTGTCTGTGAAATGATTTAAATTATTTTATTAATCCTCACTGACTTGGGAAGGCTGATCAGCAGTAAGATAGCTATAGGAGGCTGGCACAGAAAAGTGGTGCTGCTTTCTCTGTCACCCTTGTAGGAAACTCATCTGGCTCTGCAGTAGGAAAGTCTTGGAGATGAGACAGAACAAGCCAAGGATGAAGATATTCTCACAGTAACATAGCTTAGATATAGCTCCTATTAACTTTTAAATATTTTTTTAATTTTTTTTTAATTTAACAATAAAGGAAAAAGATTAGAGATAGATTTTAATGGATTAATTGCAGACCATTGCAAAGTAAGACCTTGGACCAGCCTTCTAGTTCAGAGAGTGGCTGACACTTCTTCCTGGTCCCAGACATTCACATTTATATGTTAAAAAAAAAAAAAAATCTTCTCTTAATGTAGATGTATACCAAACAAGATTATTATCAATTACAATAGTACAAGTACAAAATAGTCCATTTGTTTTTGTATTTCTCTTTCCAAAATATGCATATTCTTTCAATAAATATTTCACTGAATATTTTCTAAAACTAAACCAGTAATTAAGTAAATATGTATTCTAAAGGGTGTTCTGTCTCAGATAAAATTTGAGGTAAAATTATTAGCAAAACTTCATTCAGCTTTATAACACTTAACAGATGAATTTCCTGACTTTATTTTCTTGTAAAAAGAAGCTAACGTTCCAGTTGCATTCTCTGTTTATTCTCTCCCATTTACAAGGTTCCTTATGGTATCATTTGTTACATGTGTTTAAGGCAAATTAATTGTGGTTTACAGCCACTGAGAATCATTCTTGAGGAAGGGCTCATCTAAAGAAAAGCATAAAGAGCCTTATGTTACCATTTGCTTTCAAATCCAGTGTTACTAGCAAGTGTCTTATTAAAATATGGCACAAAACACAATGAAATTTGCACACATTATTAAAAAAAAAACCAACATTTTTATCCTGAAGAGGGAAGCAATGGCAAAATTTTAGGATAATTTACCATTTTTTTCTAGGTAGTTTTGCTAGGCTACCTATGGCTTTGCAAGATTGCCATCTCGTTTCTTTTCTTTTTGTTTTATCCTTTGATTTCCACCCAGAGCATTGTAGAACACAAAACAAAAGTGTCCATGGCACCAAAAACTGCCCTGGACTATCCTTTAGATTAAACTGGTAGTCCTTATTCAAGATTCAAATACTGTTTTCTGAGTTCAAAAAGAAACTAACTCTTGGGGTGTTTTCTTCTTTTTTTTTCATTTTTGTTTCAGGAGGTAACTTTTCTTCTTCATATCCAGTGAAATTAATTCCATTTATATCATGATTTAGATCCTGTAATTCCCTGCAGCAGACTCAATCTGCAGTGTGTTATGTTTGACATACTTGAGTCAGATCTTAAATTCAAACTTTCCTCCCTGTTTAAGAAGGCAGAAAAATCTACTGGCATAAATTAAATGAACCTTACTGCCTGGATAAAACTGTCACTCCTTTAAAACTCAATAACATCGATGTGCAAAATACTACCATGATGAACTGTAATAGGGTTACAGCTGGAACAAAATATTCCAAGGGTTCCTAGCTTTCTTATCATTTTTATTACTCTTTATCTCTTACTGAACCATAAAATACTGCATGTGATTCAGATTATATATTCAGGATGCTGTGCGAATGGCCTTTCAAAGCATGGTTTACTGTATTTAATTCTACTATTTTACATTAAATGTAAAGGGCTTGAAAATAAACACTAGAAGAAGCATGGACAAATGTCACAACTGTCTTACAAATCAAAACTATTATGCTTACACTTATGTTGAAATGGGAATACAGAAGGGAAAGGCGAGTTACAATTCGGCTTACAAACATTTTTTGTGGTAACTAATCATTAAGATAGATAGGCATAATTCTGATACCAGTGCTATTAACCATCCTTCTCTCAGGGAAAATTACAAAGGAAACCTAAATCTCCTTTGCAATATGGTGAGATGAATGGCACCCATTTTTCTACTCGCAGATCAAGATACCTTGAAAGAGCATAATGCTAGAGAAATTTAGAGGTATAAATAAGTATATTTAAACATATATCTACAGTTAGGGAAAAAGAAAACAAAACAGATTTTCACCCACATGCATGGGTAAAAGCATGAGCATGGGCTAGGGAGTTATTTCCAGGGCAGTGGCTCCAACTCTGCCAAAAATTATCACCTGCAGAATCACCTGCAGAAAATTATCACCTGCAGAATCACCTGCAACACTTTGTAGATTCTCATAAAAGTAGAACATTTTTTGCCCTGCAGCTTTTTTTCTTTCATGAAGGAGAGGCTGTTTCATGAAGCATAGATCATTTTTGTACATAAAGACTCATTAAGGGTGAAATATACCCTATCATTTACATCCTGGGTCTAGAGACAATTAAAGATTCAGGCATCTACAAGCTGCAAAATCTAACTTTAAGGCACTTGGCCTTATCTGTGCCTGATGTTCAGGATTAAGTGCCTAAGCAGTGTAGCCCAGGACAATGGCTGGACAGAGGCATGGCAGATAGGTTGATCACCAGGTCTGGGACACTGCGATCAGATGACTCCTTCAGGAACATCTGCACCTCAGTGCTGGCCGCAGGACACAGAGAAGGCAGATCCTCAGCCAGAGCTGGTAAGCGCTGTTGTTTTGTTTGTATGACCTAGCCTTGCCACTGCAAGATGAGAAAGGCAAAAAATTACTCTAAGTGTACTTACCCATCTCTCACGGGCTCCTCAGCCAAGACTGATTCCCAGCTCTCTCCATCTGATATCCACAGCTGTCAGGTGATATCTTATTTTCCTTTAAAATGAGACCCCTGCTAAGGAAGCTGGTGGGAGTGATCACACACACACACATATTTTATCTGTGTAAAGTTCTCTTTATCTAATTTTGTTGTGGTTTGAGCGCCTGCCCAGGAATTGAAAGGTTTTTTTTTTGTTTTTTTGGTTTTTTTTAATCTGGAGAGTTTCCTTGCCCCTATCTCTAATTCTAAAGTCACCATTCCAGTGAGTGGGTGTCAGACAAGGCTGGAGGAGGGGGTGGCGTCCCCATTCAGGCCCCATCATGGCAGCAAGCAAATCTATCTACTGCAGCACGATTTGCAGCCAGCGCTTAGGCTACTTGGGAGGACCAAGTTTTGGGTAGCAGTGGCTAAAACATTGCTGCTTTGCACTGACTGCCTACCAACCACCTCCAACTCATGAAACGTCATGTTATTCTACAGGCATCAAAGCTCAATCACAAACACAGATGTTGCAAGTTGATTTATCGAGGGAAGGATGACTCCTCCTAATAAATATTTACTAAAGAGTGATTAACTATAGTGGGTTCTGATGAGCTGTATAAGCTTTAGGTTTTATTTTTAATTTTATTTTCAGTAACTAGACTGATACAGATATGAATCCCGTAGCCAACTAAAAACTTATTCCTTTCTGATGTGTCGTGATGAGAATTTCAGCTTTCAAAATAAGAGCTTTTTTAAACAGATGAGTGTGAGGAAATAGCAAATCTACATTTCTGCGTTAAGTTAGAGAGTCATATATATAAAATGCTTGGAATATGTGTATACATAGGTATACACACATATACCTATATGCATATAAATGGAAAAGAATGTGGATTCTTTTGCTCCAGGACTTTCAGAAAATTCCGAAGTTTGTTTTTACTTTATTTAGTTGTAAGTTTATGACTTACAGCCCAGGCAGTCATATGTTATGTTACCTCATGTGAATTACTGCGGCCAAGTCTGCTAACCTCAGAATTCTTCAATAACACTTTGTTCAAGTGGCAGTAGAAGCATTTGAAAAAAAAACTTTTAAATGTAATTGTTTAAGAACAGAGGTCTTGTGTGCAACTTTGTCTTCTCACATGTAAAAGAATAAAGCTTACAAGATGAACAGATGTTCCAAAAATGACTCCAAACTAGAAGATAATAAAATGCAGACAAATGTCCCATGAAATTTTCTGTCTTTATACTAAAGTCGGAACACTTGGTGTAGCATCAGAGAACAGAAACAAATGAAGCATAAGGAAATAAGGTAAACACAACATTTAGCTAACTTTTGGAAAACAAATTTTAATCTGAATATCTTGAGAACTGAATACCTAGTAAGTCAGTCACATATAATCATAGGAATTAGCATGATATGAGAAATATAGAATGAAAGAAGCACAGAATTAGCAGCCAGACATTTTCCAAAGATAGGGAAGCTACACAAGCAGCAGAGTATTGAGCTGTGGTAGTAAAATCCTGTACACAGAAGAATGAGATGCATGCTTGATGGGCCAATTTCAAGCAGACGGAAGTGATGCCGACAGAAGGAAAAGATCTGCAGTTAGAGCACAGGGTTCGAGGGCTGGTACCAAAACCTGAGGGCATTGGGATTGTTTTGCTCGATGGTTTGAGACCTTCAGCAGAGATCTCTCTCTCTGAATTGAAGCTGCTGGCAGCATGGGGAGGTTGTTTTCCTCTCATAGGACTGACGTTACAGGAGACATACTGAGTGAGCTATTTCCAGCACAAATAGGACATTCTTCCTCCTTCATCCAGGAGACAGAAGAGATATCATTTGCAGTGGTGTGCGCAATTCTTGTTGCCTGTTTTCAGGAAGATTAAGGAAAAGTGGAAGAGAATGACTGAGGAAGTAGGGAGCCTTGCTTAAAAGGGTAATGAAAGGGCCTAGCAAAATAAAGCCATGTTTAAATGTGTAAAAAGCAAGTGTGGGGAAGGGAGAAATTCTGCTTACCCTTTGGTAACACTTGTCTAAGGGGACACATAGAGGTAACTACAACATATATGAATTTATGCTGGAAATTAAAAGGAGGTTTCAAACCCTACGAGCACAGAAACAGGAAAAAATAAGTGCAGGGAGCTTAACTGGCTCAGATATGAATCCTGTTGCAGGACTGTGAAAGAGAGCGTTTGATGCAGCTGCCTAAAGCAGCAGAAGGTTCCTTCCAGCATGTTTCCCCTGTTCTTGAAAGTCTGAATCTGCAGCAGAATATTCCTGCTGAACTCTGTGGAAATCAATGTTTCGTCTTTTAGCAAGGGCATCATTGTGACTAACTTCCCTAAGTGTTGAAATGTATAAGTTTGTATCTACACGTGCTAGCTTTAGCTACTTTTATGTAAATAAACCAATAAATTAGATGTAGCTTATATAGCACTAAATAACATAATTTTCTTTGCATAAATTACAAGGTGTGCTCTGTAAACAGCCATTTATAATATTATACAGATATATAAAAGTTTAAAGGCTGCTTTCAGTAGAATATGTAAATTTATCTTTAAAATAACTTGTTTTTCGAATGTATATTTTGAGTAAATTGTATTTTTATAGGTTGTTAATAGTAAAAATTAAGACAATTAAGGGCTCTTAAAATAATTTTACATAGAGTAAATATTCACATAATTTCTTTCTACTGACATTTTAATTGAATAACAAGGCTGCTCACATAATTGCTATATGTTCCAGAGTTGTTAATTCTACGCAGTATATTTGTGATTTCATTGGAAAGTTGTTGATTGCTATGGTTACAAATTAATTTATGCATTGCAATGAATTTTATTCATGGGGAACTGCAGTAACAATTGTATTACTGGTGCACTGTCTTTTCATAAGGCTCTTCATCCACCATTTAATAATGTAATCACGCCCTTTAAATAAACAAATGTATTTCCGATTATAAACATTAAAATAATAGGTATGAAAAAAAAGAATATTGCTATTACGTATTTAGTTATACAAGCAGAAGGTCAGACCTTCACTACCAGTGTATTCTCCTGGGGAATTAGAGAGGCTATATTACTGGTAGGATAATTAACATTACAAAAAGATTTATGTATTTGCAGACTGATTTTTTTTTTTTATGATGTGCTTTATTTTCATATTTGACACTATGGAAAATTACTTGCCACTTATGCTTAGTATTTTGTCACCTTTTTACTATATATACTTGTTTTTTCATAACAAGACTGTAATAAGATTAAAAATGGAACAATAGTCAATTCACACTTTTGAGTATTAAGATTGGACTGCAAGTGAACTGAATTTTCTGAAAAGCGTATCTATATTTTAAAAAGAAGCCATAGTTGAAACTTTATTTTTGAAAGTCTTAAGAACATAGTGGAAACACAAAATTGATTTCTCTCTACAGCAGCCTTAATTCTGTTGACTTACGGACTTCACCAGGTGTTGTTTTTCTTTCATAGCCTTTATGCCTTTGTTTACTCTGCATTTTTATTCTGTATTTACATAGCCTTTGCTATTTAACTGCTCAAGTTACAAACACCTAGCAGCTGTATAGTAGGTATTCGAACCCCCTTCAGTGCCCAGAACATATTGTTTAGTGCACATCCATCAAATTGACACTTGAAGAACCCTAGGAAGGATACTATGTCTTAATGAAACTTTGACAACAGTGGAAGCACCTTTAGAGATTTGTCCCTGAGTGGAACATGGGAAAAGTTAATAGATTGGTTCCCTGTTTAACTTATCATTTATCAAGCCTTCAGGTACATCAATTTTAATCCTGAATTTTTCAGTGTCTAATGTTCTAGACCTGCTAGTTCCATACTGTATTATATCAAAACAAGGATAAATCATGACGAGGCAGCAGAAATATCTTATTGTCAAAATAGTACAAAGGAGTGAGGAATCATCAATATTTTTTTGCACCTAGGCAGGCATTTAATTTCATATTTTCTTCCTTTTCTAAGTAAATAGAGTGGATTAAGTAAAATAACAGAAATTGCTGATTGCTAATTTTATTCTTGCAACTATTTAAAAAGTATTTGTAAATTTATGCAGCAGCCTACAATTTCAGATCAGTTTCATTATTTAAAAATGTCTTATGTTACTGTATTTCTTCATAATACACCTTTAAAAGGTAAAAACAGTATGGAAAGGACTGAAAAATCTTCAGTGTAAAAGAAAAACCCCTCAAAAACTCAGACTCTCATCAAACTTAAAAGCAAACTAATAAAATTTTTTTTTTCCCTGCAAAACTATAGGCAATTTATAAAAATAAATTAAAAAAAATTCTCATTATCACATCATTTTCTAGTTGTAAAAGTAGATTACATTGTTTAAGATATAAGTTGTCAAAAGACTAAGATTTAATAATAAGATTTAAAAGGCTAGATTGTTTTATTTATTTATTTATGTATAGTCATTTATGTTTTTTTATCCTCACTCAGAACTATCCATGTTATCTTTAGGGCTGAACATTAGAGAGAAAAAAAAAAGGAGGGAGAGAGAGAGACCCCACCCTTCATATTTAGACCAGTAAATAAACAATACAAAAAAAAAATATGCTGTTCTTGCTTTCAGTTTGTCCTTAGAACATCTGAAAAGCCCGCCTGGTACCTAGCACCTTAATGTGGATTTAGAATTTTAATTTTAAGTCTCCCATTTTTACAATATAATGGAATTAAAGGGCATGGATGAATATTATGTAAAACATGGATGCTCATTTTCCAGTCATAAAGAGGTTAACTAAATTTCAAAAACTCTGGCTACTGCAGTTTTAATATCAGTGAACTTTGAAAAATGATACAATTATCATTATTTGTTAGCAACACTAAGAAAAAATAAATATACCTATGTCTTATGCCTTCAAAGAAGGAGGTATGTAACTTCTTTAAGTCTCTGCTACAAGTCTTTTAAGCCCTGCCTTTTCCCCTTCCTTTTTTTTTTTTTTTCACTTACCTCTTTTTTCCTAAGGATTTTCTATTTATTTTTCTGAACTCTACTTTTCCTCTTTCTGTTCACTTTCCTACACCTCCCCCCCGCCATCATTCTTCTGTTTCCCATTCTAATCTATTTTATCTACCTTTTCCGTTGACCTTGGTTTTGTTATGCTCCACTCTGCCTTCAGTTCTTGTTTGTGTTCTCTTTCACTTCACTCATACAGTCCTTCAGTTCTTCATTCTCTTAATTTTTCTGGTTTTTCTTCCATTGTTGTCATTTTTTATATTTACATATATTATTTTTTCCTATTTTCCTGTTTTACCCATACTTATCCCCTGTATGGAATCTCGTTAAAGGTTTTCTTACGTTTCCCCTTTGTAGTCCGCTTTGGAAGCAGTCACTGTAAACACTGGAGATATCATGAACAGCAATTTCAGTTGCAATGCCATCAAAATTATAGGAAGTAATCCCAGCATGCTGGTCTCTCATGCATAGTTATGTGTGTCTTTGTTCAAGATACACACATGATTATATGGTGCTCTCTGTGGCACTATTCCATTTCTTTGGAAATATTGCATATATGCCATTTGTGTGTGAAGAAGATTCTGGCAAGTGGCCCCCTTATGTGATCAAAGTATCTATAATATACAGAATACTTTGAAGAAACTTAACAGCAATGAATCCTCCTTTTAGTCCACACACTGTGGGAACAGCATTATATTTTGTTTGTTTGTTTGACAATTTATTTGAATGTGGCCAAAGAATAGAACAAAATCATTATATATTTTTTTCTTTCTAACTCTAAATAATAATTTTGTCCTCAGGAAAGTTCCTTAATGACAGCAGTTCTGTTCTGTGATTGTCAGTGAAATCTTTTCTAATGTCTAACGTTAGTAATGCAAGACTTCCACCCGGAAGGGAGACTGTGGCCTTGCAGGTAAGACCAGAACTCCAGAGCTCTGGTCTGTGTTCCAGATTCTCTTTCAGATTTTAAAAGTTCAGCCATAAATACTAATAAATACATCAGAATACCACAATGAGGAGAGGGTGAAATGTGTTGGGTTTCTGGCTTGGGAAGAAATGTTTTTTATACACTCCTTCAGCAATGCATGTAAGAAAAAAAGACTGATCATTTCAAATTACTGAGGCTGGATGCAACTTGCTGCAAAAATCACCAAAGTCAAGTCATGAATAACCTGGCAAGTTAACTAGCAAAAGCTGAGGAAAACTTTGCACCAGCAGCAATGTGGGAATTCTGTCCAGGTACACAGTAAATGTGAGGGCTCTTAGAAAACTAGATTTCCCTGAGAAAATTAGGGATATAGTAGGGGCAGGTTTGGGTGACAAACTTTTCCTGGTACAGATATGGTGATTAATATCATTTTACTCATAAAAAGCTTGAGCATCTACCATGTAACCAGATATGTGTTATTTTACTCTGCAGGAGCAGAATATATTAGACTAGCAGAAGCTTATCCTTGCTGTTACATTTTATAGGTGCTTTTTACTTAAAATATATTATCACAGCAAGACACTCATGACTTAGAGCAATCTCAAGTTGGATAGAAGATAGGCTTTATATATCCAGTGCGGGAACTAAGGAAGAACTTAGGTATATGACTCTTGAGTGCAGTGCTGGAGAAACTTCCATTGGGGGAGAAGTCTTTCTCTCTCTTTCTGTCTCTCCTCTCTCTCTCTCTCTCTCATAATGTATGTATTATCAAAAGACACTCTACTGCTAAATGCATAGGGCAGCCCAGGGGACTAGTGTCTCCTAGGTCATACAGAAGTGTAATGCCTGTCTTTGGCCTGGTTAACCTTCCTCTTTTCACATCTTTAAAAAGAGCTTTAATTGGGAAGGAGGAAAGTCCTTCTTTCTAGACTGTGCTCTAAGATGTTGCCTGCGGGAGCTGGTGAGTTCGTGTCTTGCAGTCTGAGTGGTGTTATGTAATATGCAATGAATGTGGGCTTTCCATTTTCTGGAAAAAAAAATTACCTAATCCATGAAGTTGTGCTTTTAGTAGCTGAATTTTTAAGCCTGGTTCTTGTGATGCATTTGATAATGTTTTTGATACATGTGAAGTGCTCTGAGTTCACTGAGAGGTGGCTTACTGAGAAAAGTTAGCTTCTGAGGAGCTGCCTCATTTCTGGATCTTTGCTACTAGAAAAAGACACTTGAATATTCAAGCTGAGTTAGTGCAGGCAATATCAACCCACATGAGGAAGGCTTGTTAAGTTTCAGATAGTTTCCATATTAGTGAGGCACTGACCTAAATGGTTAATGTGGTACCTCACATATCTTTTGGGTTCTAGTGTTGTTTCAGATCTGATTCTGGGACTCCTTCAGAGGGGACAGCTCATTCACTGTCATGAAAAAACAGTGAAATCACAAAAATACTTAAAAAGTACAATACAAAGTTCAGCACTTAATTCCCTCTAGCAAAAACAATAGTGGTAATAATCAGGCATTTACTTTAATTTTCAGTATGTAATAAATAGATGTCATGAAGTTATAATGTCTTTGACTATTCTTTCCTTTCACATTCATCTTCATTAAGATCATTAGAAATATTTTAACGGATGGTTTGCATTTAATAACTAAAAATCACAGGTACTTCTCTAAGACTGAATCATAAAATTGGCCATCTTTCTCTGGGCTAGGAAAGGACCTAAACAAAATATGCCAGATTATAAGTTCAAAGGCTTCTCATTGCAGGTTTTCATATAATAACGCTTTAAAACTTTACAACCTGAGGTAACTGTTCTCAATACCATGCCTGCAGCTTCTAGCCAGAAATTACTTTCTTCAGTAATAAGAAATGTTTCTATCTGTCCCTTCTCTTATCTGGACTAGGTTCTGGTTACTTCTGAATGTAAACCTTATCATGGGATTCAGGGAGGCAATCAAGAATATAAAATCCTATATTTTAAAAAGTCATTGTTAGGAAAACAGACACCCAATCTGCAGCTATCATTATCTCTGATTTTTTTTGTGTGTCAAATGAAAGAAAGAGAGCTAGTACTAGTACTGTATTTTGTACCCTAACTAGACAGAAAACCAGAAAAAAAGAACTAACATTGTCTTTTATTCTTCGTGTTACTAGTTATTACTACTATCATATTTCCTGCTATCATTTTGTAAACTGTAAGAGCTTTTCAAATAAAAAGATTTTTAGAAAAATCTTTCGTCTACCTCACAAAGTAGTACTTATATTAAATATTGTGAGAAACAGTAAAATTTACTTCTATTCCTTCTTTTATTAACATACCATTTCTCCATATTATCTTTCTTTTTCTCCCCTTCTCCCTCTCTTTTTTAAAATGCTGCTCAGAAATTCAGTGTCATTTGAACCATACAGTTTTATGGAATTTAACACCCTGGTTCTTATCTCTTCTCCATTTTTTAAGCTACTTTCCTTTCTTGAACCATCTCCACCTTACATTTTCTTTATAAATTTATTTTATCTCTACCTATTATGATCTTCCCAATCTATAATGTTTATGTGTTTTAAAGGCAAGCTTATCTTCCTGATGTGACAGGAAGAAATGTTTTTTTTTGTTTTGTTTAGTTTTGTTTTTCCCACTGTGTGGAATGCTTTTGTGTAATCCCACTTAAAATCAGGAATGGAGTCGGCCTGAGTGTAATATAATATGCGTTTAGATGGCCAGTCTTTCTGACCAAAGAAATAGCTGTGCTATATCTTTCCAGATGTCCTCCTTATGGGGCAGTTCTGCCAACAATTAAGAGGTTCCTCCAAGTCAAAGCTAAGTGAAGGTATGTCTTTCACACATGCCCAAACTATCCTACAGGTAACGGATATTGTATTGTGTCAGACACCAGTCTCCTAAGAAACATAGGTGAAAAGTCAAACAATTCAGTGGAGTGTACCAGAATACTCATGAGAGTCTATTCAATATCCACAGAGATATCAAGTAGAGCAATGGTAATGAAAATGGAGATATGTATGGGATCTTTGACAATGGAATTAATGATTAACTCAGATTTACTGTCTCCTGTTGGATTGCGTTCAGGTTAATATAGAAGAACTACTGAAACAGTATTGATTTTTGAAAAAAGGTTTATCATTGCAATTAATGTATTTGTTACCATATCCAAATTCCCTGTGTATTACTTGTTCTGACATTGTGCAGAAAGTAGAATAATTGCAAAGAGCAGAGGAGCGTATTTCAGCTCAAACAGCAGTGCAATCAGGTGGCTGAACTAGAACTGTATTTCCAGTTAAGGTGAGTCAAAACCAAAAGGAATAGGTAGCTTCCTCAAAGTCTTGTGCCGTCCTTACAGCAGCCCAGTTTGGACCTATTTCGACCAACAGATCATCCTGTCTGTCAGTAACTATCCTTTTATTCAGGATGGCTAACATGGGTTAAAATAGCAATGAACACAACAAAAGCTCAGCTTAAACTCTGGTAAGCATGGTAAATGGCTTTCTTTGAAAATGAGAGCATCAATCTCAACAAGAAGCTGACGATTCTACACAAACCTACTGGTCAAAGGCAAGGAATTAATCTCAACCCATGTTATGATTTTAATCAGAGCAAGCTCTTGCTAGACGTATGCCAAGCAGTTGAAATTTGAACAATTATAGATGCCTTGTCTCATCCATCAGACCTGCTGGGAAGGATTCCATAAATCTTCTTTTGCTGCTTGTCCATTGATGTGATAAATTGGCATTTTTCTAAGTAGTACTATTTCATTGCCTATATGTTTTGATATGCCCCAACAACTGGGTTTACCCAGTTTCCCTCTTGCTAAGGTAAACCTAGTGCATCAAGTTACATTTTAATCTGGTGTTCTGTCTAGTAGATTTTATGTTGTAATAACAACATTATCAGAGGAACATTACAAAGGAATAAGTCCAGGGCTTAACAGTATGAAGCTAGAAGATAGCCACAATATCTTAATACCATTTTAATATAAGCATGGTATGTTTATAACATAGATTTGAACAGCTGAAATAATGCCCCCCCATTTTCTGTAGTGGACTGAATTATGTTGTGCTTTGCCTTCAAGCATCAGTTAGAAGTTCCTTCACAAGATCAATATTTATTACCAACTAAACATTAAGAACATCCCTTCTGAAAGTAGAATTTTCAGAACAAATTCTTTTCCATGTAAATTTGTTCTGTTTTAATTGCCTATCTAGTTTTTACACAGTTCTACTTACACAATAACGGTGGTACTAGAGAGAAGTTCTTTTTGAGTGCGTTAGCAAATATTTTCTCAATTTACTTCTATAGAGTATTCTGTATCACTGAATGCAAAGAAATGATTAATTAATGAATTGTATAGTAAATAAATTAGACAGTGATATTCTGGCTGTTAAGCCACAGGCATTGTTGCACACAAAGAGAAGGATCCTTCTTCCAGAAGGAATATAGAATTATACAAGCTCATCTCCATTCAGCCCCAGGCACCCACACTCCCCACTGGCAGCTGAGTATTTAATTTCTTGGTGCATTTCTATTATTAATTTGTCTAACAGAAACAATTATCATCAAATTATTAGGCCTACTCTCATAATCAGCATTGCATTACTGAAATCTATAAAATCAATCAAATCTGCACGGATTTAGGCCAAATTAGAATCTCACTTCACCAGTACACAGAATAAAGGAAATATGTTTCTCTCAGGGCATGCATATGACGTTTATCTCCACTTAGAGGTGCGCATTGGAATCAGATGATAGTCTTCAGTGTAGCCTGCTGTATCTTTGTGCAACAGACCTTGTTGTGAGCTTAGGAGTGTGCTGTAGAAAAGACATATTCCGTTATGCAAGGCTGAAAAACTTGTTGCTGCAGTCAGCTATAAAATGAAGGAATTTTTTTAATGGTAAGAAAACAAGGATTAAGATCTCTGGGGATACACAGCAGAATCTACAATAGCAGTCTCCCCCTAAGCCAGATAAGAAAGCCTATTAGGCAGATGGTATCACACATGAAAAAAGTGATCAAGCTGTGAGAAAGAGAGCCAGATCTACTTAGTGTGATAATTAGAAAAGAAAGAGCCCCAAAGGAAGTGCAGGAGAGTAAAAGACAACATCACAGCTGAAAAAAGTGGTGGAGATCGTCATTTGGTCCAGGAATAGGTCAGATTAAGCTAGGAAGAATGAAGGCCTGTGAAATTAGTGGGCTGAATTTAAGGAGAGTTTGCATATCACATTATGGGATTACAGTTTGTTATCACATTGAAAATAGTATTGATCTGATTCCTGTCTGGTTCCAAAAGGAGTTCAGGAATTTGAACGGCAAAAACCTACTTGCTTTTTTTTTCCTGTGCTCTCCCCAGGAAGCCAAATTCTGTATTTGCTTGCCGATGCATATGTATAAACAGCTGCAGAATATGAGTTTTAGAGTCTGCTCTCACGCAACTTGATGAGAAGACATTTAGCACAATGGACTTCAACTTAATTTAAAATCACTGTGCAGAGGAAGTTATGTAGATACCAACTGACATGTCTCAGTACCCAAAACGAAGCCAATAAATTAGATCCATGCAGTTATCTCATAGAATAGTTGTATTTCAAAGTATCAAATCTTAAAAAAGACTTCCCATGTTTAAAAGTTGCTTAATAATAAATCTAAAAAATATGAAACATGAGGGTTGTTCCCCTCTTTCCAATGCCTCAAAGTCTCTTTTCAAGTGTTAAGAAGGAATTTCCTTCCTGATATTCTCTTTTTCCTCCCTACCATAAAGATTTTTAAGTGCCTAAATATTCAAACAAATACTTCAGTACTTAACAGGTATCTATCAAAAGCAAGTGCTACAGTGCAGTGTACAAGGCAACTTTAGCAACATGGATGCTGTGTTTAGGTCACTTAGAACCTGAGGCATACTGACCTGTACAGGTATTTTATTCCCTTGAATTTTTCTGTAGACATCAGATTTAGAGAACAAGCAAACTGCTGCTAGCAGATTTTAATAAGTTTTTTTTTGTTTTAATAATTAAAAATATTATTTCAAAACTCTACAGACTTTAATTTAAAAAATTGTCACAGTTTGTGACCTTCATCAAGGCTGGTATTAAGATTAATCTTATTTCAAAGTCACACTTCAAAGTGATCCTAGTTTCAGCCTTTAAAACAATTAAGTTACCCTGCTATCTTGACTTCACAACATAAAAATAATGTAGCTCAAGGAGTAAACTTTCATAGTCATGAAAAAAAATTCTTATTTAACCATCTATTTCCAAAAAAAGTTAATGGGAATATTTCTATTGGTTTTGGGAGGGAAGAAAGTTCAAACAGTTTTTCAATGATAGAGTTTTGAATGGAGGCATTTTTGTACCTACTCACACCAGTTTAGGCCTGTATTTTCCTGGGTAATGAGCAGCTTCACTAGTTTCCAAGGTTACACAGAAGAACTCATAGCTGACAATGATGGTTCTTCCCCATGGGAACTCCTTTCAGTCACCATTAGTTTCTTTTCGCTAACAGATGAGAATTATGTTCATTCATAAAAGACATTGTACAGTCTCAGCCTATTTGTTTGCGTGGTTTGACCTTATTTACTGTTTTTATGTAAAAAGATAGAACTAGGTATAATGAATGAAGGCTAATTAAATATTGTATAAATGGACTATCACTATCACTTTTGCATTCTTCCTTTCAGTTAAATTTACTGTCCTTTATGTGGCTATCAGCAGAAAAGGTAAATAGCCTCTTGGCACCGCATACTTTTATGAGTACTTCTGGCATCATTTCTAATTCATCCCTACCTATACCAAGCATCTTTTATTATTTTGCAAGGCTTTTTAAAATTCGCTTTTGTTTCCCTTATTTTTGAATGTCCTGTGTTTCTACTTCATCTCATTTTTGGTCTCCTTGCAAGGAAAAAAAAAAAAGAAGTATTAAAGGTAAGGGGTACCAGAATGCTGTTGCTTATTGTCTCTTTTTTATTTTTGTTTTGGCTGGTTATTTTAAAAGGAGGGTGAGTTTGTGAAATTTCTAATAGAATTATTCCTTTGGTGTGTTTTATTTTGTTTTGTTTTTAAAACAAATTTCTACTTGCTCCAGGTAGAATGTTGCACAGATTCATATTCCAGAATAGAGGAGAGCTTTGAAGTGCCTTCTTTCCGGGTGCTGGAAATTTGAAGAAAAAACTGACAACAAACTCTGAATGTGCATCCACATCTCGTATAAAGATCTGTAGTGCTTATCACAACCAGGTATTGAAATTTTTGTAATCTCAATGTTAAAATTTGAAGGATAATATTAATTCATACTTGTGAAGTCCTCTGAGTTCTAGAGGGAGAGATAAAAAAGGAGGGGACTTATCAGTACTTCTAATCATATCTTCCAGGCACTGCTATTGATCCAAAGACTAATGCTTACACTTTAATTTTTGTATTTATTTGGTCATTTTGCTTAAAGTCTTCATAGCTATTGGATTTTGTAAGCCTTTGACGCACAGAACTCTTGCTTATTTCAGTAGAATTTAGACAACGATATAGGTTTTAAAAACATTATTCTGTGTTCACAAGTCAATTCAAATGCTTTTTGCTTTTAACTTCAAGTCCAAAATATAGATTCTCAAAAAACTGCTCAGTGAAGCGTCACAAGAAGGGTGTCTAAATTCACAGACACAGAACAGCATTGGTTCACCCAAAGCCTGACAGCCCCCACTTTCTTCTATCCTCAGTGCACTGAGGTTCAGAGTTGGACCTCACCTCTGTCTCTCTTGCCCCTAGCAATCCATCATTGGTCCTTCCACCCTGGGCCACAGTGAAGCACAGCAGAGAGGGGAGGTCATGCCAGCAGGCCCTTGTCACAAAAACAGTGACTAGAATATTCCTAGCACTCGGACAACCCAGGTTCAGGTTCTCTCCAGGCTGAATGAAAGCAAAGGAACAAACTGTGGTACTCTGACGCCATTCTGTAAGTCCTCTTCACAAAAATTATCAGAATATTTACCAGTCCACTCTGAAATATAGCTGCTCAGCTCTGTAGTGGTTACAGCTTTTACATGGAAAACCTGAAATAGGTAAATTGTGCGTAAGACTTATCTTTGATTCCTTGCATTTTTTTTCTTGTATATATCTACATCCAAAAGTCATGAGTCATAAGACAACTAGAGCCTAGTGGTGGCGTTGGTTGATGCTGTTTCTTCTATTTCTTTCGGAGTACGTGAACCTTGTTTGGTGGTCTTACTGTCTATGCAAACTGTAGGAACAGTATACATTACACTTGCAGGAAGTAATCGTTTAGAATATAGCAATCTGAAAAAGAATATGATGAAGTATTAAAGGCTGCTCGTCTGCTGTAAAAATGATATTAAGTAATAACGTAATATGCTCAGCTAAATTACATAATTTTTGAGTTATTGGAGGTTGTAAAAGCACTTAAAAGGTTATTGACATTAGTTTTGGGTGAAGAAGTCACATATTGCAGTAATAATGACAACTCCTTAACAATTAAGTAAAATATGCATTTTAATTGTTACCCCATTCAAAGGTTCTGCTTTTTCCTGATGCATTAACAAATGGAATAATTTGTCTTTGCATTATTTAATTTTCAAAATAGAGAAATCTCAAAAAATTCTGTTGCGTTCTTCTTGCAGCAAATAATACTTGATTCTGATTTGGGTTTTTTTTTTTTTTCTTTTGAATTTAATATGATGAAGATAGAAAATCAGCATAAAAATCAATATCTTGCAACCTTTGTTTGTATTAAAATAGTTACAGTTATGCTTAATGCTATTTACAGATGGCAGATACACATTTCTGAAGCTGAGTAGGTGGTTTCTTTGAACGCTGTGGCGTGAGTAATCTGTACTATTTTCTATGCACATGTAGTGCTTTGCATCACAGAGCAATTATTTTTCAAATAATAATTGAAATAATTATTTAGTAATAACTAGCAATAATAAAAACAGGAATAATTTAGGAATAAGACTAGCAGGGAAAAAAACAGAAGTCTGCATGTCTCATTCTTTATGAGTTAAGTAAATGAATTATTTAGGTCTGAAACACACGGTCTTTATTGTCCTTTGGTCATACGTCATACAGTAAATCTACTGTAAAAATAAATGACTCAACTGTTATTAATTACATTAAACTAGAATTTTGTTTGGTTTTTGATTGTTGACAAAAGAGTTTTAAAGCCTACAGAAAATCCAGAGAAAATTACCCTTTTATATGCAGTGAGACCATACCTTTGTTTGCTCACATGATAGCTGTAGGGTGCTGAAGGCGAAGGGAGAAGCAAACGGGGGACGGCTCGGTATCAGCTGCGGGAAAGGAGGGTGCCTCTCAGGGGTTATCATATACGTTGTACCAGTTCTTGCTGCTAAGTTGTGCTGTCCCTAAGTGTAAAAGATTTTATATTACAAATAAATTCCCTTAGTGTGACCTACAATACATAAAATAATTCTTTCCTTTTCAGAATCCTCCCACAGTGGAAAAAGATAATATATCTTAACCATCTGAGGGTGCTAAGCTGAGCTACAGACAGCAAGGCTATGTCATATTAGCTTTAGTCAAAATATCATTTATATGCTTCTAATAGAGATAATATGGAGTTGATCTTTCTCCTCTTGCTAGTATCTTATGCAGTAATGGTAACTTTATCTTCTTTGTCATTCTATTTTAACTCTGTGCATTTTTCTTGGTTCACCTAGCTGACTGATGATTTTTTCTGGAAGTTCTGATTTTCTCAATTTGCGATGCTTTGACCCCTTGTCTTACCCTTTTCATTTACTCTATATTATTTTTGGTGACAGTACTGTCCATTAAAGGCTTGGCAAAGTTGTCTTGCTAAGTTAAGATACCTGCTTTTTGTCTTTTCATTAGGAGTCACCCACTACTGCCACTTAGATCCTCATGTTTATGATGACAGAATTACACATATGTACATACCCTTGCTTCATTCTGCTCTTTTTTGTTCTCATTTCTCATACTGCAAGCTGTGTGAAAACTTGTGATAAAGGCTCATCAAAGTCTTCAGAATTCTCCATTTCTCTGCCTAAATTGCTTTTGTCATTCATTAGTCCCCAAGAGGTTCATTTTTCAAAACACTCCATAAAATTATTTGTTAATGTCATAGATATGCTTACCACACACAAGTTTTGGTGCTGCTTTGAAAATATAAACTTATATATTCTGTCTATTTCTAGATATAGATGTAGCACTGAACCTCAACTTCTTAAATTCATTAGAGTTCTATTGATTTTTTTTCTGTGATTTACTAGCCCCTATTCTACTACGTATAGTATTTCAGCAGATAGTTTCTCTGGGCCACTGTCACCTCAACAGGAAAACATTACCAATCCTCTAATAGGCAGAATTAATTCATGTCCGGTTTTCTTTAGTTGCTCATACTTTTAGCGAAGAAAAAAATAAAGTAATAGCTCCCTGCCCTCCCTTCACTGGAAACTATTTTTTTCAAGTCAGTCAAATTTAGCCTCTGGCATATTCTACTGATAGGAAACACAAGTATTTATGCTCCTCACTGCTAAGTTTCAGACTTGGTGTCAGCTTGCCAAATGTTTTTAATGCTTTTTTAACCTTCAATGGATTCCACATTTAGTAACATCCACACATGCACACCACTACAACAGGATCTGAACTCTATGTTTTGCTGGTGACTTTTCATCATCTGTGCTGATCAAGCCACCTTTGTCATGTTCCAATTTACTTTGTGAAGTGGCTAAATCTTTATTTATGGTCTGGCTGGACGTTCTCCCTGGTGGGTTGCTTCTACAAGGCACTGGTCTCCATCTCGGCAGTGGTCTAAGTCTGAAAAGTTCAGAGCACTTGCAACTTTATGGAAATATACGGCACCTTTCAGTATTGATTTCCAGATTAAACCACAGCAAGTGTAGTGCTTTCCTATCACAATATTCTGGTTAGGATGATTTCCCTCTTTTTATTGAATTTGTAGTAAGGTAGGTTTTTCCTCAGTTTATTTTTCTCTACTCCACAAGTCCTAGTAAATTTGGATGTACAGCAGTGTCAAAATATCAATGGAAGTAGTTTTTCTATATTAGATAATTTAAACTGAGTGATACTAAAATCTATTCACTTCTCCCTTGTGTATCTTTTTATATGTGCCTGTGTCTGTCTGTCCTTTCTATCATCCTGTTTATCCATAAGGGGTCAAACAAACTAAGAACTGTAAGTTTATGTGCCTACAGTGCATAACCAGTTCTCACAAAATGTTGTCTTAGGCTTTCAGGATTGGTGATCCCAAAGGTAAGATCTGTGATGAGTTCTTCGGGCTCATGTCAACTTCTATCTACAGCAGGATAAATGCAGACCAGCTCCTGGCCAGTTAAATAAATGTCAGTACTGCGAAAGTGCTGTGAGATCAGACTTAAGCCTCCTTTCCTTTTCCAGATCCTTTGTCTACTTAGTATCCATATCCAGAATTATGTGTTCATATTATTGCATATCTGGTAGAAAATTAGGCTAGTTATTATTTGCTAACTTTAAAACAATCAGAAGCCCAGGCACACACAGGCACGACTGCTCTTCTTGCTGTTCTCAATGATCTTGCTGCACAGAGCCAGACAAGAGCTGACATAAGGATTACTGCAGCTGGTTTACACTAAGAACTCTCTGCCCTTGAGAAATTCCCTGAGTACCCTTTTAGCATTTCTGAGAGTTTCCTTTGTCCTTAATCTTGTTCTATGCATATTTCCGTGGGCAACATGCAATGGCTTTTGAATTCAGTCCTCAGAGCTCTCCATATATGAGAGAAAAAGAAGTCCTGTGTTCACTTATACTCCTTCATTTACTGAGAATGCATGAAGCTTTATATCTTAATCTTGCCTGCTGTTATATCTACTGAATATTTTTTCCATATTCTGATTTGACCAACTTGAAGAGTAATTTCTTTTATTTGGTGTGGGCTATAATGGAAAACAAAAGAAATGTATGTGTAAAGCAATTCACCAGTACATTTGGACACAAATTCCACTGCTCAGACAGGTTGCTTTTGTGGATTTGGTGAAGTAATGCAACTTTTCTTTTTTTTTTTTTTTTTTTGGTCCCCTATTGTTTCTGACTTGGTGGTAAGATCGTGTATTATGGTCCAAATCTTGTAAATGCCTTCTTCTGAGTGTAGAATTTAGTGCTATGACTAAAGCCACTGAAGACGGTAAATATGTAATATTTCTTTCCAAATAATAGATAAAGAGCAAAGTGTTCTGCTTTCAGTAAGTAAAGCCATTTTAGCTAAGCAAGTTTTATTCTATTACAAAACATTAACTACAGATTTGCAAGCCAGTTTTTTTTTTTTTAAGTCCTTAAAATAAACCAGATCAACTGCCTTGCATTAACATTGTCTTGTTAAAATAGTTGAATCACAGAGTCTAAAATTTCAGTGAATGTCAGTCTTACCTGGAATAATGATGTGTGGATATTAAAACACTCTCCATCTGTTCCTACTTTCTTTTGTTATAAAAAAATAAATCATTCAAGTAGGTAACTTAACCCCCAAACTAACTAAAATGATATTTGCATCAGAAATTTGACCATTAAATTAATTTCATAAAATGTTCATAATATCAAGAACGGAGGAAGGAGGGTATGGAAAGAAACAGAAGGCCTACTCCCACCCTTCCATGCCCACTAAACCTTACATTTCACCTCTGAAAGGGTTCTGCTGTGCACATACTCCACAGACATAATGGGCAAAAACTCTCCACCGCATTAATCTAGGTTTATGACGGTGCAAATTTGGAGGATTTTTCACTGGTTATAACTCCATGGAAATTCATGAATATAATCCTGCAGTGATGAAATGAGGAATTAGGCCCTTTATTTTTAATAAAACTGGTAATATTATCAAAGTACTTTCCTCTCTTGAAATCTAATATAAAGTTCGATCCTGAAAACCTTTGCAAACACATATCCACTGCAAGGACTAGATCTTCTGAAGTTATTGATTTTATTTAGGGTAGCTGGAACCATACCTTTTTATATGACGGGCCAGTAAGCACTAGGGAAATCAGGCTTTACCTTCTTTGCTGGGGGAAAGGCGAGATGATGAAGGCTCAGTAAAGGGGCAAGGGACGGTCGCTGGTGTGAGTAGCACCTCCGAAATCATTTGCCGGTTGCTGTGGTCCTGGACTGAATCAAATCTGTTTAGGTCTGATGGCTTTGCTGACTGCTGTAGTGGAACATTTACATTTTGCCCTTCCGCTGCTGTTCAGAGATAAATATGACATTTTGTCAACTCACTAATAGGAACTGATGCCAAACTCAGCCTGCTTCAAGGTCATGTGATTTGCTCATAATTCAGGGGTACAAAATTGCTTCTTTGGTATGTGAATCTTAGCATGTTTCAAGGAGAAATGCATTCTCCCTTTCTCCTCCTACAACTAATTGTGTGGACACAGAGAAACAGCACAGAAAGAAGGCCCTTCAGATTTCCACAATGCTGCCCTTGAAAATGTGAATTTACTACTCATAAACAAGTGTGGTATTATATTTAGTTACAGAATCCAAAGTAACAAAAGTGTAACACACAGCCTGACACATAGCATCCTTTGTTAGCAGTTGACTGAGTTATTTTATATAAATAGTTTTATTTACTATGTGTGTTTTACATTTTTCTTCTAATACTATTAAGGAAGACAACTTTGGATCAATTTACTTGGAAGCCATTTACTCAACCAAGGTGAAATGTATAAAGCACTCAGTATCGCAGATCTATTTGGCCTGTTTCCATCTGTTTGTGCATTTTGCCCTTCAGGCAATTTTTATTAGTTCTCTATTTGTATTTTTTCAGTGTGTCCTTTCCCTATAAACAATAAGTTGTTAATAAATGAGAAAAAGACCATGAAATATAAATAATGACAGGAGTAGAATGTTTGAAGAACCAAGAATATCACTTCAGGAGGTTCATTTACTATTTCTTCATAACTTTGTCACCTATTTGCTCCTTCAGTCTTTTGCCTTTTAAATTCTCATATGTTGCTTATAAGCAGACTCAGACCAGCCTCTGCAATTTTTTGATGCTATTGTGAGAAATGCAAACGAATGATGACCTGCAAAGATTGATTTTTCTTTCTTCTTTTCTAAGTCTGCTTCATTTTCGTGTCGAGTTGAAGACCTTATATTCTGGGATGGCCTGTAACACAGAAGGGCCATTAACTGCTACCTGTGCTGCAGGCAGAAAAACTTACAAGATATTAAAGACCTTTCTCATGCTGTACATTATTGGAAAAAAAGAGCTTTTAAATCAGCAGCGTGTGCATGCAGCCCTTCTTATTTTTTTGGCTATGTTTTATGAGGATCAAATAGGTAATTTCAAAGTTAAAAGATCTGCAAGTTTATGTAATCTACAGCTTTTCAGAACACTTTCCTGAATACATCATACACTGCAGATTACTTTCATAACTCATGTTTACATGAACAAATATTACATGATGCAACGTTGCACAGTAGTATAAATGGAACTGTAAACGTGTATTCTTCATGCACTTCTTGAAACATTATGTGAACACAGAGCTGAAGAAAGAACTCTATTTTCCTTGAGAAAGGAAGGAAGAATAGGTGATATAATATCTACTTCTATATTAGCTCAAATCTTATGCAAGCTCTATCCAAGAAAATAGCTCTGTCCAATAAAATCCCATCTCCTATCCCAGTTTCGCACAGGTAAAATGGGGAACACAGTACTGCTAAAAATCAGATATACTTCCAAGTCACTGAAAACAAAGTAGAATACGAAATCAAATTACTTTGGTCATCTGGAACTATTTCAATAGCTATTTTAGACACTATAGCATCCCACTATGTTGGATCAAAGCAGGCATCCAAATTGTAAGTGAACAAGTCTTTTTAATTTCTGAATGCAGAAAACGGTTGCAGGCTGAAGGACGAAACAACAAATATCAGCTTTGGACAATCTTTTTAGCTACACTGTTCGAATGTAAAGTTTGCCAAAAAGCAACACTTTTCAGACAAAGGGAATCCCAACATTCATTGACTATTTTTTCAACAACAAAAATATACTTGCTTTGAAAAAATGCATTTTTTCTGATAAGAAGTAACCATTTGCTTTGAACTGACAATTTGACTTTTTTTCCCCTGTTCGTTTGATACAAAGTTGCATCAGAAACACAAGGTTGATTTTTAAAATGTTACTTCAGATAATTAAAAAATTCCATGAAAATTGACATTTTCTTCTGCAGAAATATATAATAAATATATAATATTATGATAATATATCTTCTAATGTTACAGCCATCCAACTCTAGTGATCAAAACCTGATTCCACCTCTTCCTTTATTAAAGTGAGTCAACTCACTGATACGCATAGTCTCACTCTCATGATTCAAGTCCCCATGTATAGCATTGTTTCTGAATGGAGGGAGTAATGAGAAATTTGAAAAATATTTTGCATATGGCCACATAAACAGCCTAGAAAGCTGTAATTCACATCAGACTCTTTTTCTTGGAGCAGGGAGAGGCTCAGCTCTTCTTTCATGTTTTTCCAAACTCATCATGGTCTCTGCTCAGCGCAAAGCAGAAAAGATCACACCACAAAAAGATCACAAGTTTGTCCGCTTGTCCAATATAACTGTTTCTGTGGATTAACTGAAACTGGCAAGCTGCATTATCTGTCAATTATTGTGGCTGCACCCCCTGCAATGCAAATCAGCATCAGTTATAAACTAGAATATTTCATTTGGTTTAAGGCAACCACAAATATCTTCATTAGTATCTCACCGGAGTGTATGATTATTTGAAGTAGCTCAAAACTGCAGAGAGATTGCTAAAGGGCAAGATTGGTAGTAGGAATACCATTTTCACACATCCGTCAATTAGGATCTCACTTTAAGGTTGGGAACAAATAAAGATGAAAAAACTCACACATAATGACCTTCATATTTGTTACAGAATTCCTCTTATTTGTAGTATTTTGTGCAATAATACAGAAAAGTTCTCCTTTATATGAGTGCTTCCTTTCATGCAACACCGAATTAAGACCTTTTTCTGTATAACCTGAAGCGATTTACTAGAATTCTCATTTTGAACACGCAAACATAAATATGCAAGACAATTTAACTTTATAACATGTCATCAACACAAATATCTCACAATTCCCAGCCGCTGCCACCATGACTGCTGTTTGAAATGTCGCATTCCAAATTTCAAAGTAACAGGCACGATTATTTCAGGGGCTGCATTCTGCCACCTACATTTTATTGGACTGATATTTTATCTGCACTATGATTAGCTGAGCCAATTTTTGAGCAAAGCACTTAAATGATTAAAATGTGAAATGTTTCAGAGAGTGTTATAAGGTTGGTCACCTGGAATGTGCTAGTAGGGGGTGTTAATATAGTTGCCAAATTATTTTGGGCAATGAACAGAAATTAAATTAGACTGGAGAGCCACTTAGGAAAGCCAGGCAAATTCTGTCAGCTATAGGTAAAGAGAAACTGAAAAGGACTGAAAAAGGGAATGGTGAAGGGCTGGAAGAGGAAGGGACAAACCTCAGAGGATCGGCAATATGGGATACTCGCACTGGAATATGAGCTCCAGTTCAACAGGAGGGGAGTTTTATGTCAATGGTGCTAAAATGGCTGCAGTTTGGATCAAAATGAGGGGATGAGAAGCAGTGGTACAGGTAATTGCCCCAGCTGGGATAACATTCTGCCCGTTTTGATCCTGAGCGACTCGCCTAAGGAGAGCTAAGCATCTGGTGTATGAGAGCTGTAATACTGAGGCAGTAGTATGAAGATTTGCAGACTATTAGCAACATTAAAAATGAGGTAGCTTCCAGCCCCCCCCCACCCCCCAATTTTGTAAAAGGGTATTTTCTATGTAGTATTAACCAATGTTTCCCTCTAGTTTGCTAATATCTGTCTTTACATCTCTGAGCTTCCTGCTGCAATAACATAACTGTGGTTGCTTTCTTACTGTTTTGTGCTCATACTTTCCTTTCCAAACTCAGATTTTCTGCTTCCGTATTCACCCATGATATCAGAAATCATTTCTTTTTTTTAAGACCAACCATTCATCCTTTGTATAAATAATATGGCAGCCTAGCTGATATTGGCACATTGCTGTCTTGCATGCTTTCTTAAGTAAGTAAGTTACTAGGGTCTGATTCTGCATTTCAGAATAGTTAGTGACATGCAGTAAAAACAAAATTCAGGAATGTGACAGAATATCAACAGTAATTTTAGAAAACCCTCCAAACAACAAATGTCACCTGGCAAGGTAATAAGAGTGCAAGGATGAATTATTCCATTTGTTAATGCATCGTATTAGTTCGTTTGAGTAAGAAAAAGGTCACTCATGTTTTCAGGGAGGGTAGCAAACAATTTGGAAAGATTTAGTTAATTAGCGGAAACAAAAGTGAAAATCCAACCTATTAACTGTAGAAGCTATTAAAAGGAGACAGATGGATAAACAAAGCTGTTTTTCCCTTTGGCTTTGGGTTCAGTTATTAAGGCTGGAAAAATCAGAATGCAGGAAATATTCCTTTCATTTACTCTAAATTCTAGGTAAAAGCTAGAATTCGATATTCAAAGCTGTGTGTGGGCAGTGCAAGAGTTTTGAAAATTTAGCTTCTGCTTTGAATACTTTCACCATCTGGATACTTGTTTATAGCTGTACACACAGGCGACAGGACAGCTGCCAGAAGAGGTAGCGGGCTGTGCCTATTTGTACAGTGCCCCTCCCTTTGCAGTGTCTCCTCCCATCTCTTCCACATCCCACACTCTTTACTCTAGTGCAGAAGCAGTAAAAGCATATAACAACTAGAGGTGACCTGATAATCAGCCAGTGATCATCAAGCGATCACCGTTAACCCTTACCTAACCAGGTTACCATTCATTTATACAACCTCTTTGGAAGGAAGGAGATATGTCTGCTATGTGAGGCTGAGATCATCTGGGTCTCATTTTCCCTTCCTTTACCCAGTTTGTCTCAGCACATGCTTGGACGCAATCAGGTCTTGTGCTGTTTTTCTGTTGTTTCTTGCATCACTGTCCAGAAATGCATCTCTGTTCCTTACACTCCTCTCGGACCCCACTTCTTTGGAAATGCTTTTGTATTCCAAGGACACACTAATGTCCAGACAACAAACTTCTATTTTGCGTGTTTTTAGAAAAGGTGCGTGTGTAATATTTTGGAGCAGTAGCTGGAAAAGGACATTTCAAGCTTAGTTGTTTATCTGAATAGAAGAACATACTCTCTACATTGCAGTGTTTCCTAACCTTACTTGCAAAGCTGAAAGGTTGGAAGAATTAATAGTTCTATTGCTTTGGCAGTGCTGTGGAAAAGCTCTTTACATTTTTTAAATTAAATTAATCCCAAAGCAGCAACTAAATGCAGTACACGGTAAAAATGTCAAAAACGCTCTCTATGCCTCATGCACAGATTTTAGATTGGTATATGTACACATGAAATACTCAGCTTTGGTATTACTAGTACATTTTATGTACTGCTCAATATTTTCTTAAATTCCTTGAAAATTTGCATGAAATATTAATATATGGATTGGGAGTTAGCTCATTAACTATAAATTAAAAGTTGGCTTTCATTATTTAATGGTTAAATTCAGGCTGCTGGTTGTGGTAGTTTTTTCTATGCTAATTATTATTTTCTTAATGGAAATAACAATGCAGTGGTACAACTCCAGATCAAAAAAATCTTCATAATAATTAAAAAAGAAGTTTAAGTGTCTTTACTTAGAAATTAGAAGGTGATCCCAGTGTACAATGGTTGCTTAGCCCCAGGGGAAAAAAGCAAACAATATATATATACTAAATTCTACGTCTTTACTTTTCTAACTTTTAATTAGGGCAGATTTTCATGGTGATAATGGCTAATAAAATTAATATATACCTGTAGTATTAAGTTCACCTGACTGAAGAATGTAAACAAGTCATTTCCTTAATTAAAACCCAGTCTTGCTATTCTTGCTCACATTGTAAAGTCACCTATTTCTAGAGTAATTCTTCTGAAGCTTGTAGGAGTATTTATGGATGAATTTTGTTCTTAATAGTCTACATAAATTATTACAGTTCCAGTGAATTCAAGAGAATCACAGGGAGAAATTTAGTTCCATTGATACAAAATAAGACCTTTTCAAAACAAAACAAATGTTCAGGATGAAGGAGCCATCATAAGAGAAATGTTTCTTTTTCTTTAAAAAGAAAATTTAGATATTTACAATGAAGCATCTACATCTTAGCAAGTCATGTCAGACTTTATTTATACCCAAGGGAGAGGTAAGAAGTTTTAGAGCATCCTTCTCATCTTATGATCGACACCTACTTAAAAGTGAAATGAATCAGACCTTAAAAGGAGCTTTTTTTTTTTCTGCTGAGGGAAACTGAAGTGATTAACTCAGGTACACATATCTACATTAGGGAATCTTAATCCTCTTGGTTTGTTGGATCCCGTCCTAGCTCCTTAAATTCCACCGTACAAAAGAAGATACCAATCAAAATAAAAAAATAAATACATGAAAACCCTGAATACACCAAGCTATGTTACCTAGCTATTATTACCTATGCAATACAAACAAGGAATGCTTGTGAAAGTAGCTGAAACAAAAGTGAAATAGCTACCTGAACACTTGTTCAAACAGATATCTCAACAATCTTTTTTTAATTTTTTTTCACTGCAAGCCTGCTCTGGGAACCTAAACTGTGACGGAGACTTAATAGAAGGTTTCTTAAGTACTGATTTGGAAATTCCTACAGAAAAAAGCATTTATTTTTCTTTCCTGTACAATCCAGTTTATATTATCATCTGTATCTGTTCTGCTACTCATTAAACTGGCATAGCCTTCTAGAAGTGAGTGGATCTCCAGTAGTTTCCACTCTTTGGAGTCTGGCTGATAATTTAGTTACGAGATAAGGCAGATGCAGAGTGAGATTTTTTGACTCCTAACTCCTCTCACTACCTTGCCAGTCCTCCCTGTCTAAAAGAATTCATTTTTCAGATATAGGCTTTTGTTCCAAGAGGACTCTTCTTTGGGTGCAATTTATTATTCAAAATGCTCCTCCTCGTTTCTCATTCTGTGAACATAGTGATGAAATGCAAGGGAATGTACTGATAGTCAGAAACACAAAAGATGAGATTTTTTTCATTCATACTCCTTGTTAGCATCTTCACTAACACAGTATTCTTGGTATGCTCCCAAAGAGGAAAAAAAGGAACAAATAAAATACTTGCATTAAAGAGAAGAAAGGAGGAAAATAAGGAAGGTTGATGGCGGCCGTTCTTCCAGAAATTGAAAAGGGAGCTCAGAGGACGAAGCAGACACTGCAGAAAGTTCTTGAGGAAGAATCACGCTGCTTCGGATCAGCTAAATGTCTCCTTTATTAGATACTAACAACACTATAGTATGGTCAACTGCATAATAGAAATCCCTTCAGTAGAAGCATAGTTACTCATGCACGACTGACTAATTCCTCCAGTGTCAACAGAAAGAGTTTGAAATACCCCGTGGCACAAAAGGTTACTTCTGCTGTCACTTTATCAGTGGGAAGAAGTGTGTCATCTTTCCTGAGTCACTATGATCCTGCACCTGATTACTCGTATAAATCATAAGCTGCAGATGAGTTATTATGTCAGTGATAGATAGTATGAAAATCTGTCAGTTTTCAACAGGCTACTTGCTAACTCTGATCTCTTCACAAAAATGAACAGGAATATTAAACTCCGTCTTGTGTTTATTAAAGCAATATCCTACCACTTAAAGCTTATTACTGAATTAGCTGCTATTTCACAAAACTCAACATGCAACACGCTATTCAAACTCTCATGCAGCTATGCAGTTGTGTGAGAATCACCATCAGGATTTTGGTGCACGACAAAACAGAAAAGTACTTCAGTTAAATCCCAGCCATTCAGCTTTTTTTTATACTTTAAGTGTCTCATTTAAAATAATTATGAATTCACAACTTTTTATTATTTGAAAGAGGATGATGGTAGTGATATGCCTTTCAATCATGCCTTTATGACCGTGGCAAGTGGACTGTGTGATTCACATCTACAGCTATTAAGGTGCCTTTGTCACAACCTCAGGCCTTTATCTTACCCGAGATGGACTTCATAAACTGATGGTTCCCACCTTTGGGATTTATTAAGCAGATATGTTGTCCTTCACAGTTCCGACAAAGGTCAACTTCACAATGTTCCTGTTCCTTACAAGCAATTACCAGAAAATACTAGTATTGGAAATACTTGATATCTTGAACCTCAAAATAATGATGTGGGGAGTTTTCAGCTCCAGAGTGGGCTGAATATGAATTCTATACAGTTGACTCTAGACACGTGTTGAGCAAGTGCCACCTCTTTTAATAAAGCCAAAGTGTTCTATTTTTAACAGTGGGTTTAATTTAATCAAGACAATTGAAACGTTGGCTATGGTAAGGGAAAGGATTGTCATTATCTCATTTATTTAAGTTGCATCATTTTTCCAACATGAATACAGCTGCTGAGTAGAAAAAAGACCTCCAAAAAATTGTCAAATCTTGTTACTGTTTTGGGTGTAGTAAAATATTTGCTGCATAGCACAGCATTTGGAATATAAACAATAAAGGGCAATGCACTCTAGTGTTATAAAAATAGCAACTTCAGAATAATTGGATTGCAACATACCAAATGCCATCCTGCGACCTTGGGTTCTGTGAATAGCTGCATCAAGATGTGTGGGAGTGAAGAGGAATAACAGCACTAGTTCGAAAGATGAAGAAAGGAAGATACAAATCCGCAAAAATACTGATACCAGAGCTATGTAGCTTGTTAATAAATTCTGATGAATATTATAGGCCTAGGGGACATATCACACATGCTAAATCCTGGCTTATTTGAGTTGCTGGAGTTGGTACTTAAGGATACGCACACAAGAAATTGGAGGAATCCTCTATCCTGCAAAGTCAGCTCACGGAGCTCCTTATTCCAAGGAGCAGCAGATTGAAGGGACAGTAGCACTGGTATCACTGAAGATCTATATGCCTGTTTAACAGAAACTTGTCAGTGCCAATATATGATGACTTTACTTTTGAACTAATTAAAAAAAAACTTTATGATTTTCTGTTCCATTTTTCAATTATTTCTACCTAGAATGAATGGTCTTACTTAAATCAAGGTAGCATTGCCAAGTCCATATATTTCTTTTGAGGATGAGGCTAACTGGAGGATATCAGATCCTCTTGCTCTGTCTCTCACAGCTCAGTCCAACCATAATCTTTTCTCTTGCACGCCAGATACAATAGGTTTAGCAAGCTCACGTGGAATAGACCTGAGTGCTGATCAAAAGGATGAAGGAAAAACAGCAGATATGGGAATTTGATTCCTCATTCTACTATATTCTCCAGCAGAACTTTGAGACCTGCAGTATACACATAACAGCCATTCACCAAAGTACTAAATTTAAGCCTTTATATATACTATCTGTTGTAAAGACACTAACATGGAATTGAAAACAGAAATTAAATTTCGTTAGCCTCTGAATTAAGAACAAAATTGAAATATTGCCACTGAAGCAACGGCAGTGAGGCCGAAGCAAAACTGATATGCCAGTTGTAAGACATTTAGAGGCATAATTTGAAAATATTAGTGCAGTATGTGCTGTATGGATGGGCAGGAGCTTGGTGCAGTATGAAGTATATACAATTTTGTCTTTGTCTTTCATGTAGAACTTTCTGTGTGCGTTTATAACACGAGTTATTTCTCTCCATTAATGACATTTTGAAACTGTAGTGCTTTAGAAATCTGATGAGCATCAATTCCAAATTGCTTCTAGGGTGTGGTATGAGTCAATTAATGTGTTCTGTTCTGACATAAATTAAAAGGCTACAGTTGTCAGAGGCATATACTGGCATAATTGCGGAATATGCAGTATGTATTGATGAGTATTCTAAGAGGAATATAGAGATAATTATGCTCAACTGTACTTATCATGAAACAAAATCAATGTTATTTTCTACTGATCTTCACAGAGGCATACAAATAGCTTCAGTGCTAATAGTTCTGCTAATTGCACGTGTCCTTGTGCATATTTATGAATGCAAAATAACCAGACTATCTTGCAGACTATCTTGCAGAATAAAGCAAGCATGGCTTTTCTTAGTAGGACATTTCAGAGCTAAATACATTAGACAGGTAAAAGTTAGTTTATAAAGAAACTAAGAAAAGATCACTACAGAAATCTGCAAGTGAAAAAACTGTGGCCTGAATTTAAAGAATAGATTCTTTTGATCATTCGAATGCTTTTTAAAAATGGGCCTAAAATACATATTATCCTGATTTATTTTGAATGCTTTAAGAAGAAAAGGCAATGTTAAACTATTTTATTTATTTATTTATTTTATCTTCAACTGCACTAGTTCTATGTTTCATGTAGCAGATCTTTATAAACTGCAGAATTCCATGGTAGCCAAATACGATTTGAACTGCATTAGAAATAGTGGACATTTTCTGAATTCCAAAGCTGACTAAAGTTTTACTTGGAAACTTCCATTAAAAACAATTATTTTAAATTAAATATTTATTTGTTTCTTCTACTCCTATTTCCCATAGCCATTATAACCTTTTCATGCTCCAGGATGCGCACTGAGTGCAAGACTCCCCCTATCTGCAGATAGATTATTCCCTTCAATACTTGCCTCAGGGCCTGCAGCTCTATTTCCTCTCCTGACAAGAAGCAACAGCCCGTGCTGTGCTTTTACTGTAGCAGGGTGGGAGTGGGAGGTTAATCGGGCATCTGCTCTCACTCCTGCTGGGACGAAGTGGTACCCCAGCCATAGCTACTCTGGTGTTTGTATCAGAGACAGCAGCCACCAAATCTGCAGGCCAAGCTCTCCAAATTCATGATATATGCAAATTAGTAGTACTGTAACCATCCATTATAGGGACTGACAAATCATGTCGTTCTGCTGTCATTCATACATCTAGTTTTTACTTATTTATACTTGAAGTCAACCCTAGGGCAAGCACAGCTCCCAAGTCAGAACTATTTCATACTTCATTCCATTACTGGTGCCAGGTAATAGCCCTCGCTTTATTACCTTGTATCTATAGCTCCCCTTAGGGTCCCCATCCTCATTGCTATGAGCTTGTGTAGAGGTCCTGGCAGCTCCTGAACACAAGATTTCGTCCTGTCACCCACACAAAGCATCAGTATCAGTAACAAGTTTCATCTTCTCCTACTATATGATATAAAATATTATTGTTATTACTGCTTCAAATACAAAGCTGTTTTTTTACGTTATTTTGCCCTGCATTATAAAGGCGAAGTGAACATCTCCTGGATGAATGCTACATAGCCAAACTGGAGGGCCCTTGTTGTCAATGTTGGGAGGATAAATGGCAGTGAGCTGATCCATCAGGGGCACTCTGCTTGTAGCAGCCTCAGCAGAAAAGCAATAACGGAAACTCTTTTTTTAAGGGAAAGCCATTTTAGAATGAGCACGTCTGTGAACTGAAACAACCAGAAGAAGGTAGGTAGGATGAAAACGAGATGTTGTAGAGGGGCTTATTAGTAGAGACTCAAGGTGAGTCGCTACTGCTTTATAGTGCCAGGTGAGACTTTGAGAAGAAAACGAGGATAATAAGGGTGGAAAATATTGTTTAAGAGTTGGCATACTTCTGTAAAGGGAAGCGGTGACTCATAAATCTATCAGAGTTCTTTGAAGGAGTCAGTTAGCGCTAGGATCACATATCAGCAGTCAATATAGTGCCTTTGAATTTTCAAGAAGCATTTGATGATGCTTTTTATGTTTAATAAAACATTCTGTCATGGAGCAGTGGCTTATTCTTGTCTTTGATTAATAAATGGTCAAAAGAAAAACAGGAACCTCATTACGAATACTGAGCGGAATGAGAGAAAATCCAGCTGAGTATTTGTGTCACTGAAAATTATTGAGTAAAAGCTAAAAATTGCTGTAGCTACTTTGGGAATTCTTCTTTTACTCATGACTGCCTCAGTGTTTAGAGAAAATGGATAGCAGTTGGCAGAGTGGCTGAAGAGGAAACTCAAAGCTATATGGAAAAATGGCTTATCTTTGGCACGGGAGAGTGCACTTAAACCGATTAATGTAGACATTATATCATATAGCTACAAAGTGCCAATGTTTATGGATAGTCTGAGTAGCCAAGTTTTGGGTCACTTGGAAAGTATTCTCAAAGTAAGATTACACTTTTTGTCTCTATTGAATTAGGCAAGTCTTTGTTTCATAAATTCTCTCTTGAGTTCTTTCAGTGAGATAAATATCACTGATTTCCTCATAATTTAGAAGTTTCTACACGTTTGCTCTGGTGAACTGCATATCCTTGGGATTCCTCTTGATTCCTTTGTGTTTTGTCATATGTCTTCTGCATTGCAGGAGAGTCTTAGATAGAAGGTAGCTGGGGAAAGAAAACAAAGCAATGAGCATCATAGCTGAAAGGAAGCATGAAAAGACGTTGAAGTGGAGATATTCTGGTTAGAACTACGTGAAATTTTGCCTTGGAGGAATCCGGTAGTGAATTCTCCTCGCTGAGAGCTCAATATATGTGCCTAATGAAAGTTGCTGCCAACTGTACCTGAAGCTTCCAGGAATCTGAGGCCTCAAAGCTTTATTCTGATATTTGCTGAATATTTCCTGAATGCTGCTTCCTTCTTCCATTCTTGCCTCTTTTGCTTGGGATGGGGATAGGATCAGCACTTTAGGGGATTTGGCTTTGTTCCGCTTTAAAAGTACAGCAGACGTAGTTTAAAAGCTTTTGATTTTATACCTTACATTTCTGGCTCCAGCAACCTAGCACTATGAGGCATTTCCTTAATTACTTCCTTAATGCACACTATTGGGAACAGCCTGCACCTTTAGAATATATGGCTGATGTTGTCAGGCTTCATTCTGACTGCTTGGAGTTAAAATTTATATCCCATCCAATTTGGTATTACCACGATTGGAGTACATGATGCACATCTGTTAAGGTACTGACAATTTTCAGTATGATATTTCAGCAGATTTCCAGCACTCATGATTTGTGTAGCTAACTTTATAAACTGCAGTTTCATAGAAGAAGTGTTAAATTAAGTCATCATCACATAAATTGGTGGCTTTCCTTCTGCCTTTATACATGAAAAATTTGAATCCAATACTGCTACTAAACGAAATGGTCATTTTATTAAATCTAGCTTATGATTCAATAATTCTGTCAAACTTCTCTTCATGTTCAGACATCAATCTTCTGGGTGTCTTTTAAGAAGTGTACAAAGTTCCAGACAATGGAAATGAGAAGGAAAATCAGGCTTATAAACCTCCAACTTGTGTACAGCCAGGACAGTGATTTAATCTCACGAAAGATATAATCAAAGCCTCCAGAAATAGCCATCTCCTATCTTAGAAATTAGTCACGTACTAAAGCTAGCCCACAATACTGATGTCCATACATCAGCTAGAGGATACACCACTTGAGGATAATAATGGATTCTCCTAGAGCTGAAAAGAAGATGAAAAGAAGAAAAGGGAAAGTTTATCAGATCCATCCAAAAGAGAACAAATTATCTTTAGAGTGGTAAGAGTGTTGATGTTGTCTTCTTTTTTTAAAATTCAGCATCATTTTTATTTATTAATAACTAGCTTTCTGTTGATCGAAGGAGACATATTCACCACCTGCTTTCTCCCTAATCAATTACTTTTTGTTTTATCACCTCAGTGCATATTGCTTCTGCAAAGTCATTTAAATAACTTAAGCCCTGGATCTTGCAGCTGTATCTGAGCAGTGCTAAACCATATTGCTTGACCCTCACTGTGAATCTCTGACCACACAAGTCTGACAGAGTAGACCTATAAACCCCGTTTCAAGTACGGCATCTGTATGTACAAAAGGGCAATATAAAAATAGGAAAACAGCTGTATCCCGTGTGCTGAGGAACATTTTCTCTCGGTTATATTCAAAGCATACATTTACACTTTTGTTTCATTGGTGCCCCTTTACCCCCTTAGAGAGTCTAAGGAGGACTACCTAGCAGGTTAAGGCCAGCACTTAAAAAAATAACAAATTTCAACTTTTCTTTGTATTCAGTAGAATTGTAAGATTGGATAGATAAGAACTGTATGAAAAAGCAACATATGTTATTAGAAAAAGTGATTCATTTGGAAAAATGGACGTGATTCAGGGACTGATGCTCTTTTTCACTTCATTGATTTTCACAAGGGGCATTTGACCTTGGGGACTAGGCAAAGTTTTCAGTTTCTCAGAAATAACCAAATCTAACTCTTCCATACCCTAATTGTTCTGTTCATGCTCTTCTGGTATATGAGATATCTCTTTGGACTAGTGTAAGGGACAAAATGAGGTCTTTTCTTGATGCTATGATTAATTTATGTTGAGATGAGTCTGATGACAGTTTTCAGTGGCATTCCTCCTCTGCTGATTTTTCTCATACCTATGAATATTTTGCAGCTATATTTTTTTCTAGGGAACACATAAGGGAATAAACTATTCAGGTGGATACCTAAGTAAAAGCCTTACAATCTTGGATCTCCATAATGAGCTTTTTCACCATTACTACTATGATCAACCACTCACCTAAGGAAATAGGAGTTCATTTTTATAGAACTGCAAAATCATAACGCAAAATGGCTGCTTAAGCACCTTTTTGCTATACCTGAGAAAATACATTGTATACAAGTAAAATTTTTTGATAGCTTTAGGAATACGGGTATTTTAATTTCCAGTCAATTTAAATCATTTTGATTTCTTGAAGTAGTGAGTTTGAAGTACATATACTGAGAAAAATACCAAAGGTGGGCTCATCAGGGCAAGTCCTATTAGCTCCTTATCAGAACTACCTGTGATAACCAGTGATCCCAATATGCAATGTGAAACAGTCATGTCCTTTTACCTTTCCCATTCACTTTCTCTCTTCTTCCTGCCCTAACTGAAACTCCAGTGAGGATGTATAAACTCAAAGAAAACATAGTGCTCCCTTACAAAGGAGGTTACAGGAGAGAAAGCCAGTCTGGGTTGATGCTGAAGTCTTTATTGCTAAGTCTCATCCTCTCCAGTTGTGTTGTAAGAGTTCTTAAAAAAATTCTTACGTGCTAATTTTGTGAGTACTTGACTTTTTTTTATTTTATTTTTAGGGCTGTAGAAATTCACAAGCAGGTTAAGCATGTGTGTTTGTAAGACTACGTCTCAATGCTTAAAAATATAGATAGAAAAGAAAACAGTCTTCTATGGCTCCCTTTCACTGAAGTCAGTAGTTTAATGCAATCTGGTTAATGCCTATGAGTTAGCAGCACTGTCTGGTATTTTCCATGTTATGCTAAACACAATAGTGTTTAATGGCTTGATAATGTTTAGGTTCATGTGATAAAACTTTTCAGTGGTTTGCTAATAAACACTGAAAGAGGCCTTCTCTCAAAGTAGTTTTGTTGATATGGACAGCAAAGGGTGGGGAAAAGGGAAGAGGCTTTCAACCAGGAGAATTGCTTCTCCCTGAGCAAAAACAAAACACATGCATCACCCTCAAAGAAAAGAACAATAACAGATCATGATTACAAGTCTTACAAAAATAAAATAAAGGAAAAAAAAAAGAGCAGATGGGGAAAAATCAGCAAAATCAACTATTATAAAGAAACAAACCCCTTCCTAATAATCCTTATGAGAGGAAGATCACTCCCTATTTATGTGATCAAACCCCTGGAGGAAAAATGTAATGGTAAAGCTGTCACCTGATGATATCTCACTCATCTCCTCCTAATCCATGAGCAGACTAGTTAATGTATTATACAAACTGCATATGCATAAGCAGTTCAACATCAAGCCTTACAAACCTTATTCCCTGAAGGTACAATAGCTAAATTGAGGCTCTGTTTGCTTGCATAGGAGTAGAAGTCCAGGAACAAAAAAGACATATATAGTATCCTACAGGTAATCCAGCATTCAGATAGCTTTTTCTTCAAAGGCAAATGGATATTTGTATCATACAGGAAACAAAAGGACCTAATTCTGTAGTGTATATGAAGGTGAATTTCCATTGCAGTAAATTCAGTTGACTGCTTATTGTATCGCTCACATTTTACAAGACTACTTAAAATCTTCAATAGTCCAATTTTGGGGTGTTTCAACAAATTGACAGAACTAATTCTAAAGGAAAAACATGACTATATTAGAAAGCAAAAATACGATTGATTTAGAGGGGAGTTTTGCTTAAATAAGAATTTCAGCACTTGTTCCTTTGTTTGTGTTGAAAGTATACAATCCATATCACCAGAGTAAATTAAGAGAAGTCAGCAGTCAATTAGACTAACTCAAATAGATCTATATAGAAGCCCCAAAGCAATTGTTCTGGTGACTTAAGTTATTAATTTCATAAATTTATTGGTGGTTAGTGACCACAGCTAGTTTTTGAAACTATGCAATCAAATAGACTATTAGAACCGCTACCTTAAAAAAAAAATATCTGTTGTGCATATGATTTTGGATTTCTTAGGTATGTAGCTAAAAACTAAAGTATTTATGTATTTTTAAAATTTATTTTTTAACTTTCAATTTCTGCTTGAAAATGATTCTTATTTTCTTTTGTCAGTTTTAAGAAGCCTCAATGTTTAATTCTGGTGTCCCAGCTAATATCCAGTTATTACCCATCTAAATACTCCACGTCATTTTGATTGGAAGATAATTTTGTTCCCTCTGCTGAAAGTGTTTCGGAGCCGTGCTGTCCAGAGCTAAACAGTTACTGTCCTCCTTTATAGAAATGACTGCATTCACACGCAGTTGAAGTGATTCCTGTATATGCATCACTTACAATGTAAAGTGTTTTGAAGATGCATAAGCCAACACTCAGTCAGTGACTGAATAAGCAGCTGGTGTCTCTTATTTCTTTACAGAATCTGAATGTTAGTGGTTTGAGCTATTTCAGGATTTTGGCCCACTTTTAGCAGCAGTTCTATTAAGGATAAGGTTGGGGAGTGAAGCTGGGGCCGTACAGTGTTAGTGTTATCGCAAACCCATTGCAGTTCAGAGTGATCCTCATTAGCAATTAGCCAAGATATGCAAGTCCCTATCTCTTTCATATCTTCCCCAAAAGTCTTGAATCTTTGCTTCTAATGCAGTTATTGTATGCCAATTTTCAGCTGGTGCTTATCTATGTGGTTATATCAGGATCTATCTATTTGTACTGCTAGATTATTTGGTATTTTACCCTTCAAAATGAGCATCTAAAAAAATAAACACTATTCAGTACATATTAATCACATTTTTAAAGCTTGATCTCTTCTTTTAAAGCTTGGACTTCAGTTTTACTTCAGCATTTGTGATGCTGGATTTGTTATAGGAATTCTATGAAAGGAGGAGGAGTAGTTATATTTTAGGACGCAATTCTTATCAATAGAGGCATCTGAGCTGTTTCTAAAATGATTATACTTAGGTGATTTTGATTTTGTAGATGCTTACCACTGATGTTTTTAGCACAAAATTACTTATGCTGGGAGGTATGAAAATCATGCTGTTCCACTGACAATACATAGAGAAATAGGCAGCAGAGGCAAAGAAGTGTATTATGACAGCCTGTTAAGCTGTAGGGTGTAGGGTAAAACAGGGAATTGAGAATCAGAAAAAAACAAAGAAAAGCACAGATAGGTGGGTGGAAAACTGCTAGAGGGAACAGAAACTGCTGCAAGCAAGATTTAGCATAATCATTCATGGAAGGTTTACAAAAGGATATTACAGCTACCTGGGAGACCAGAGCCCAGGGCCATTTTGGCACACAATCTAGAGAGAAACTATAATGCAGTCATACAGTGTTTCAGGATCCAGTCATAGTAGAAGTGTGTTCGGAAGGCAGAAGGCGGCCAAAACGGTTGAAACTTGAAAGTCAACTAATTTTCTTTCTTAAGTACATGATATTGAGGCTTCCATGGAGAGTGTGGGGGCTGCCACAGGCACCCAAAAAAGTAAGTATCCTGCAAGGCTGAGGGTGAGAATTCGTTGTTACTTTAGTTCTGGAGAGTCTCACTGACTGAAAGAATGCAAGCACTGACCTTAGGAACAATTCCTTTCATAGTAAGGAGGTCCCACTCTATTGGCTATGACAATAAAACACCTCCGCGTAGATAAATCCTTCGGATTTTAACATCTCTTCACAACTCTAGGATAATAATTCATTAAATATCCTTACATTTGCTACTTCCAAAACAACACATCTTCTCACCCGTTAATGGTAACTCCACCATGTGTAGCTACTGGAATATCTTATAAGTTTATGTGACTTCACTCATGACATTTGCAGCATGATTTCTCCTTTCCTTTTCAATTCTTTTTTTATTGGGAAGAACTGAGGAAATATGCTTTAAGAGCAACATTTTTTAAGGATAATGTTTTTTTTAACTAGCCTTGGTGATGAGAACCTGTACGACAAGAAAGAGTGCAGAAGTGCTTGCCGTTCTGCCAGCTGAACTGAAATTATTTGAAAGGGCTTTCAACAGCTGTTGTGGCAGAGCTGCAATTGCAAGCACTTGAGAGTTAGGCACTTCAGCACCTAAAGGTAAAAGGTTTCCTCGCTAGAGACACAGCTTTGTGATCTGTTTAAGCTAATAGTGGGCTGCTATAAAAAGGGGTGGACCTGCGTGCCTGCTCTTTCCCTCCCTATGATATGTTCCAGCTTTGTACCTGGGTCACTGTTAGCTGTCCAAAGGATCAGATCACTGTGCCAACTTGATCTAAAGTATTTGTTTTTTTTAGTGGGCAGCTGTCTACCAGATCAGTTCCTTGAACCAGTTTATGTGCAGCTGGGTGATGCAAGGAAAGGGGTCAGCAACATGCCTCCTTCCAGATGACAGGGAGGCAGTCTGCATTAAAATCAGTTTATAGTGTCCTGGAGCCACAGCTCAGGTGAAGGGGGTGGTCATCTGCATAACCCTGACTATAGCGTATGACTGAGGAGCAAGTTATAAGCTGTCTTCTAATAGTGCGAATGTGAATTATGAATTCCTTAGGCGACCTGTGAAATCTGTGCCTGAAAGCACCTGGTTCCCGGTCTCCCAGGTCTCTTGGCCTCAGTTCCCTCTCTATAAGCTGAGAAGGACAGTACTTTCCTTTTCTCACACTCTATGTGGGTTATGCATTTCTACAGTCAGGTTTTCAGGCCATATACTGTCCTTCTGCAGGTCTGTGTGCAGTGCCTGGTGCAACAGCACCATGATCTCAAAGGAGGAGTGGCGAGGAAAGACCTGAGAGCATCTCTCACTATTACAGTGATACCAATAAGAGACAGTAATGTGTTTATTGACACAGAAATGTGTAACCTTGGGCCAACTGTAACTATATTTCATTCTGATATCTAGTGGCCATCTATAAATCAAGCGTGGATCCTGGTTGTTGTGGTCAATTAGCACTTTCATTTGATTGAGTGGCCCTATAAAATTTATATAAAAACTATGTAAATAATCAAAAATGTGTTATAATTGCCTTGAAAATTATTCTATATCTCAGTAGGTATGGTGGAAAATGAAACCTGTTCCTAGAGCATCTCTAGTTGCTAAGATACAGTTGCTTCAATCATAGAAATTGTCTCTCGCACCAGACACATTATTCTGGTAAATTGGACTTTCTGACTGAGTACCAAGGGAAAGGGGAACAATCAGAAACAGAGACAATTGCTATTACAGAGCTGCATGAGGTCTAGTATACATACGCTGCAGATTCTGTTTTTATATCTGCCTATGTTTCTATTTTCATGAACATTTTTTTTCTTCCCTTTTTTTTTTTAAATTTTTTTCATCTTTCAAGAAATCTTCCAGTGAGGCAGCATGCTACACAACGTGGTTACCTCAAAGCAGAGGTGGGTGTAAAGATGATGGTCACCAGTTCCCTGTTCCCTCATCTTTCCAAACAAACAGAACCCCCAATTTTTGATTTAAGACTGAGGTTTCAGTAAAAGCCTGTGACGCATGGGGCTCTGCCTTGTACAATATGTGAAGCAGATAGGAAAAGCAATATGGTCTCCTCTGTATCTGCTGCTCTGTTAGGGCATGTAGCCCTGCGAGGCCCTGCCAGTCTGGGCCGCCGGCTCTGAAACATGTGGACACCCCCTTCCCTAGGTTGGGTCAGTGTGGCATGATTTCCTACATGTGTATGAGTAAGATGCTTGTGTGGCAGCCAGGATTTGAGCCTAGATTTTTCATAAATTTGTTGAGTGGTGAGAAATGATACCCGTAACATGAGAATGAAAGCGCAGACAAGCTTCTCTAAAGAGGCAGTGTATCAAGAAATCACTGGGTTCATTCATTAGATCTGAGAGCGATGTGTGTGTGCTTATAGCTCATTTACTTTTTACATTAATTATAAATTGGCCTCAGTCCTCTTCTGCTTGATCACTGTTTAATTCTCCTGTGTTACAACTTCATGTTTTGTTGACTTTAGAGATGTTGGGTTTTTTTTTTTGAACACTGCAATTATACCTTGTTCCCATTGAATAAAGTACGGAAGCAACAAAAACCCAGCTAGCTTTCCATCAAATGCAATGAAAGCAAAAGACCAATCTTTGCAGAACTCCATGTTATAAGTTTGAAGCTGTTACAAATTCTGAACATGTTACTATATTCTATGCTGAAACGTCTTGGCTAATTAAGTTTCTGGCTGAGTTTCTTCTGTAGCTTGCTCAAAGATTTATAACGCTAAAGATCAGAAGGCTGAATCAAGGATTTAATAAAATGTGTAGTACAAAGGAAGAAGTTGTGCAGCTGCACAGAATAGTAAGTGTTCATTTTAGCGCTACTGATGTGAACGTAACGGTAATTACCACACTTCTATTGAAATTGATTTAAGTTTCAACCTTATTTGGATCTTTAAGCATGTCATTAATTAATTACTTTATCTAAGCAGACTTGAGGTATTGCTGAAAATCTTGTAGAAAAACATGTTGCTGTTTTTCTGTTTAGCTTTTCCTATTACATTTCTGCATATTTGTGTGGCAGCATGCTCATGAAGGTATACAGACATAGTGATGCGTTGCACTCATTCGTAGGTTTTACCAGAAAAATACTTTGTATTATTCTACTGTACACTACTCAAATCACATTATAGTTAATGGACTTCTATTTTTTGTCTTTGAGATAGCAAAATTTCAAGAAATGTTTCCTAGGATTTATTTCTCTGAGTGAAGGGATGACACTTGTAAGCATTATCTGTCTACTCTTATAGCATACAAATAAGACAGCTTAGAAAACAGATAAGGTAAAAATGTATCCAAGTTCAAAATATATTGTTGGGTCTCTAAATCTTTTCTAGTACAGTAAAATGTTCAAAAGTTGTTCCTGCCCAATACCAGCCAAAGATATTTTTAAACTATGTTTTTATGAAGTGCATTTTGAGATACTGTGCTGCCCTGAACTGTTTGAAAATCATGGATATAAGCTAATCTTTTAGGGAAACTAGAGTTTAGCTCTTTTATGATTCAAGGTTCAGAAGGTGTACATTGGATTACACCCAAGATTTTGCATTTAAAGCCGAACAGACACTCTGAAGAGTAACACAAATAGTGGTAAAATTAGCTTTCTAGACTCTTGATTTCCTTTGCATCAGAAAATAACTGAAATGTAACCATATCATCTTTAAATAATCTTTTTTGAGCAAGCATCTTTCTCAAGGGAAGAATCAACCCACGTTTTCATAAATTCATACACAAAACTGTTATCAGGCACACCACTGAAAAATAAGGGATTCTTGCAGCATTTATTTAAAAAAAAAATAGTACAGCTGTGCTGACTGCTACGCTTATATTCAGACTGTGGGACACTCTGCATGGCTGCTGTTTTTATGTAATCTGGTAAGTTTACTTACAATGGCACATAGATGAGCCTTTTAAGAAGGCCTAACAGAGTTCTCTTAAGACATCTTAAATATTTTATGCCTGCTTTCTTTATAAAGTAGTGAAATTCCTTCTTTGAAATGTGTAGTGGGCCTGATTTCAGGGGCCCTAGGCACTCCTTTTGAAGATGGCAGGATGCTAAAAGAGCAGCTATACATCCAAGCTGTGCTGCATGGAGGCATTAATCTGAAACTCCCTAATATCCATTGCAAGAACGCGACTTTGGATCTGAGCCTGGGGTGACTCTTTGGAGCTCTATCTTACGGCTGGTGCATCAAAGCCAGGGAGAATCCATGCTACAATACACAAATGTCTTTGTGATGCGAGGCCACCACTTAACATCCTCTGCTGCCTCCTCACCTCTGGGGAAGGTGGATGAGGGTGCTGGGCTGGGCTGGTGCTGCTGAGCAGGGCAATAGCATGAAGTTCAAATGTCCAGGGGCAAACACTGGTGGCATGCAATTACTTCTCTCTGCTCAGACTCTAATGCTGAAATAGGTGCTGAAGCACCATTAATGCTGAAATAGGTGCTGAATCCATTAATAATGGCAGGTGCCATTGCTGCCCAACGAATGGCACGTATTGATTAAAATCTCATGAGTGAGGGAAATGAGCTGATGACAGTTCTAAAATTGTTTTTTTTCAGTGGAGTAAATATGGCTTAAGGCCGTCCAAGGAAGAGCAGAAAGGTAAGATTGATCTGAAGGAGAAAAAGGAGTTATGATATCATCTATTTGCTTAGATGGATAAAGCAAAATCCTTTCTCCCTTCCCCCAACTATTCAAAATAAACTTCACTAATGCATTTTGAAACTAGAAATGTGAAACAGTAAAACTCAGTTTCATAGAGTACAATTTTTTGGGTATGCAGAAGGAATATCATTGTCCATTTCTTTTAGCCATTCATGTTTTTTACAGAGATTTAATTAATATAATAATAATAGAAGAAAAATAGACATCTCTCCAGCTGATAGCTGCATTATTTTTGAAATAATTACTTGAAATATGATTGTGTATTCCCTTAAACGTAATTTTCCCCCCTCTTTTTTCCTTTTTCAATACTGTCATTTTTTCATCTAGTGAAAATTCAGGAAATGTAATAATACTTGCAGTGACTTGATAAATTACCTGTCTATTATCAGGAGAAGTAAACCTTTCCTTATTCAGAGAAGGCTAATAGAACAGAAGACAATATGCCCTATTGCAAACTACTACACAAATCAATATAATCATGCTAACATGAAGCATTTTAAGTTAAATAGTATCCTTGTTCCATTTAGATTCTATTTAGATAGCATGTAACCTAAGAAGTCGCAATGTATATCCTTTCTATATGACAGAAAGTTTCTGTAACAGAAAGCTTCTATCCTTTCTATATAAGAAGACAGTATATATCCTTTCCATAGCTATACATGAGCTGATTCCTTACGAGGTCTTGAACTGAAAGCACCTTGGTAAGGCACTATACAGTGTAAATAGTTCTATTCTGACATAAACAATTATTGTGGTATGGTATAAGTACTTTCCTGTGTTAAAGATATTTGCTGTAAGTAGGAATAAAACAATGCAATCAATACCTCTTTTTTAACATATAGATAGCACCTTGGAAACTTCTATAAATGTATTAGATTTTAAAAATTTCTGAAGTTTTGTTAAGATCAATGCATCAAGTATATAGCAATACTAAACAAATCAATTTAACCATGTTGTCATAGTGGAACTTTAATAATAAATCAAATTATAAAATAATTACACAAAGATAACACCAAACAACATCTTAATTTCATATCTTTCCAATAAAATTAGAGTAGACAGCAGAAACTCAAATAAACAATCAGCAGTAATCATAGTTCAGATAATGATGATGGAAAGCAAGCCCTGTCTTGAATAGAAATGCTAAATGACATCAAAAGCTAAGTTTGAAAAGCTAGCATTTTGCTGCAAAATGCTAGATTATCACGTGTGCAAAACTGGAACAGATATTAAAATCCTAACCTGGATCCAGATTTCATATTTGCCTTCTTGAAGAAGAAGGTAAATTAAGTTCTTTGTATAGCAATATTCCTATTATTGAAATCTGGAAGCTGATGGTTGGAAGCAGATCATCTGAAACTACAGAATCCTCACTACAAATGAACAGTGAAATATTAACAATAATGTGCAGCCAAGACTAAAACTGCCAATGCTAATTACAAAGAAGGATTCAGATCTGAGCTTATTTCATCCAGTGAGGGCTATGGAATTGACATCTGGCTTACATTTATATATTTCATTTGTTTTCATTAAAGTTTCTTCTATGCAATGGAATTGGACACTCTGCCTGTTACAAAGTGACACTTTCTTATGGAGGTACTTTTCATGTTTCACTTCCGATAAAGCCAAACTACTGAGATTTGTATATGAGAGGTTTTTTTCCACTCTCTGCAGCATTATTCTTTTGATTGTAAAATTATACCTGAAGTATTTTTCCTTTAGACTTGTGAGCAAAATTAACAATTCCAGTTCAATTGAAGGGCAAGCAAGAGTGGGGAAATGATCCAGCATAGTGGAACAAAAGTTAAAAAAGGCTCTGTAAAGTTTCTTAATATAGGACTTTCTTCTCAGGAGAAGGCTTGGCAGGTTGGGGAGGAGGAAAAAAGCAAGGTTTTATACAGAAGGAAAGATGTCATAAACACTAACTGAGGCTGGAAAGATACCATCACAGATCTTGCAACCTCAGAAGCATAAATTGTCTTTTTGACTGTGCTATGCTCCTTTTAAATTCATTTCCTACAGACACCAAAGTAAATTTCAGTTGTTTGTGTATTAGTTTTTCAGGTATTTGCAGAGATAAAATTCTTGGTGGCATTCTCAGAGAAAATATTGTATTTTATATGGAATAAGACATTGTTTCACGAAGAGAGAGATCAAGGGGACAAAGTAAGAGAAACTAGCTATTTCTCCAGGAGGATGATAACATAACATCACTACCTCAAGTTCTTTTCAAAATGAACAATAATGAATACATGATATGTCACCTATGTGACCTGGAATATCACATATTATTTTCAAAAGAAACTTGAGCACTTAAATCCTATGTTTAAAAGTCAACAGCCTTTAAGATTCAAAGCGCCTCAGATATTGAAAATTGGACTTAAGATTTTTTTCAGTTGTTTGCATTTCAGTTTTTATTAGGCTATATTGTGGTGAGGAGATTTATTTTATTTTACTTTTTTAATACAAGCCAGGAATAAAGTTTAGTCATTAAAATGTAGTCATCTTTATTATGAAGAAAAGACAAGGCTTTAAGGTGAAAAATTGGTTTGTATGTATGTGAACTGTCTACTGTGCCATCAGCAAGATCATTACAGTCTATCTGGAGTGCCATGGACATGCCACTGAACAAATATTAGATTACTTTATGCCTATAAACCTCAGGCATCGTGCACTTTTCTAAATTATTCACACATAATCACTCCAGGGGATTACACTTTAGGATGATGGGAGGATGCCTTAAAGCAGACAGCCATGAAGTACCTTTATTCTTCTTCAGTGTGTTCTTGGAATACATTAGTCTTGAAGCTTAAAATGTACAGTGATGAGTTTACCTATTTGAAAAAGATGATGAAGACTGCATATCTGCCTGATAAGCTGATTGCTATATTTAATTTAGTTATTGGGAATGAAAAGCAAGCTTTTTTATTTATTAATTTTATTTATTCATTTATTTTTAAGGACGCTTCTAAAGATAGGTTTTTTCATGTGTTAGTTATTTTCAGTGGTTAGGGTTACTTCTCAAAAGTCTTGCTGTTCAGAAATAATAAGTGCATTAAATCGAATCTCTTGAACTAGTAGCAGATTACTGTTATTAATAAAACTGTATTTGCTTTGTGAAAAATGTAGTATGCCTAGGGAACCTTGAAAGTGTAAAACTAGCAAAAGTCATGATGTGGCTGTTTTTCCTGCTAGACTTTTTTTTTTTTTTTTTAAACAGTGGATACAAAATTCAATAATACTGGCTACAGAGAGGAGTTCTGGAAATTCATGGCATCCAATAAAATATCCTTGCATGGCCATTCATGCCTCATATGACCTTTTCAATAAATTAGCCTCTGTGAATGATGCATAGGATAGAAGTAGCAATACACTGATATTCTTTCCTTCCTATTTCTAAAGCAGAGCAGAGCATCTTAGTAGAAAGCTTCCAGTGTAATGAACTCTTGGGCAATAGCATCAGAGGACACTCTTCAATTTCAAAGATGAAGTGGAGTTTATTTTGACATAGCTGACCTAAATATATACATCTCTTGCAGAATCTCTCTTTTAAAGGCAGAAAAAAAAGTCCTACAGAAACTATTGCAATAGCATGTAAAGTTGAGATAAAAATGGCAATGTTTTCAAGAATATGTGTTAATGCTTCAAAGAGACTTTTGAATCTCTGCCTTCTTTTGATAAACTATCTTGTTTCTCCTTCACTTTGTAGTAATTCATTAGTATATTTTTCACTTTCCTCAGTTTGTATATTTGATAGACTTTTGCACATAGGCATGTTCAGGAAGGCAAGCAAAGTAAATATGTAGCTAATGGAGAATGCAAAAATTGACGTTGAAATATGACTTTCTTTAAAGTGAGGGCATCCAAAACTTACATGTAAGTAGATTTCAAACTGGTGTTGGTGCTTTTGCATTTAAATATTTTTCTTATATATTTGGTGCAAAATATATTTATTTTTCCTATGGGAAATGTACCTTCATTAGGGCAAAAATCTAACAAAGCTCCTGAGCTACTCACATACAGAATTTTAGCTGCAGTTAATGATTCCTGGAGTAAGCAATGTTAGTTTTATGGGTCTTATTTGCTTGCAGATAACTTTCAAATATAAAAAGGAAGGGAAATCTAATATGTGCAACATTAGCTAATTTTTTTAGTAAAAATGAGAAATGTTCCTCATTACAGGTGATGCCTGAGAAGTCTGAGGGCTGCTATTGGGAATGTTTTGAAGTTTGGGTGTGTATTGAGTTCGTCTTCTTTCAACGAGCTTTCTCTTTCTTCCCAGGGAAGTAATTCTTGACACCTATTAACTTCTGTCGACTGCCATCCTGCTCACATTTCATTTTGAGCAGACCTATGACATTCAGAACAGCTATTCAAATGAACAAACAAGCTGAAACCAGAGCAGCTACTCGGGTCAGAATGAGTGTTGGACAGTGGAGAATGGACCTTCCAAAAAAGCCCAATAAGCAATGTCAAAGAGTTTAAAAATGGTACTATTTTACAAGAGATCGTGTTAGAAGACTGAGAGAAACTAATGCAGAATTTTTAGGAAGCGAGGATTAACTATTTTTTTCAAGTAATGATACACAGATAAAGGCCTGAGCATGACATTTTTCTTGTAAGTATGCGTGCCTATAGCTCAAAAAAATTTGAGCCTGAGATATTTATAGCCAGTGTTGAAATGAGTTTTGCATATATTATAGCAAAACTGGCACAGAACCCCGCTTTCCTGGTGTGTGCCAAGAACTCTCAAATGGTGTACCGGTGCTCAAAAAATACGGAAAAAGTTCCTCTGTGCTTTTCACTCAATTGTTCAAACATGCCAATTTGAATAGAAAATGTTATTATTAAAGTCAAAGTAATGAATTTGTTCCAAGTAGTTAAAAATAACTCATGATAAAATCTCCAGTAAAAAGCAGATTTAGGATTTAAGGAAATTGTTAATTACATTAAACCTTTTCATCCTGATGTGGTTCGTGAGTGCAATCAATCTCACTCTAAGGTTGATATAACAGTACCTCATATCTGGAAGAACCATTCAAATTACCCAGGAAGTTACTGAGAAAGCTTATATACACGTTTTTATTCCTGAACTAGTACTTTAGTGATAAGTGTGACTCTGGATGTTAAGACTCTCAGAAAGAAGGAAAACAAACAGACCGTTCAGGTCTTTAACCCTGGGTGATGCATCCCTACAAATATTTTGTTACTGTTTCATACAGCTGTGTTTTATCGTGAAGTTTCACCACTTCCCTGGGAAAATGTGAACATGTAAAAGAAGGAAACCTGACTTATGTTCTTTGAAGTCATAATTTGAGAGAAAAAATTGAGATGGAACAGAATTTTGCAAAATGGTCTACAAGACGCACTACAAACTATAGATTGCTTGCAGGATGTTCATAAAAACCTACTTCAGTTTGTGTTAAATAAGCTTTTTTGCCACTGACCTTCAAGAGGGTTGGATTCATAGTGCAGCATAAAATAAGTCTGTTATGTAGATGAGAATTGATATTACATGGTAAATTACTAATGCGTCGTCTTATGATACTTGCTAACTATATAGGATTTTCACAAATAAGCATTTCTTTTTTGATTAATTTCTGTGTCAGTCTTCTTTCTCCTTGTACCATTGCAGTCCAGTCTAATTTTTTGCTCTTTTTCCACACTGTAAATGTGACCATGTCTACAAAATTACATATCTTCATTAGGATTTTCTATTAGATGTCACAACTGATTAGAGATGATTAATTGTCTATAAAGGCAGCAGAGCTTACTGCACACGTAGAACTAAAAAAACAACCAAACAAGAAGGTATATTGGTGTGTGTATGCAAGCACGTGCATGATCATGCTATCTGCATTCTAATTTAAAAGGAAACTACTATTTGGCAACTAAATTAGAAGATAATATTAAAATCATTGAAAGCTTATTACAGGCTAGAGGTTCTAACCTGTTCTTACACAGTCTAGTAATTGCATTTTATAATTTTTTGCACAAAATCTGAACATATCAGTTACTTTCCTTATCTGGAAAACAGCCCAAGTTCCAAATGGTCAAGAACATAGAACAAGCCCCCTGTTGTCAATATTCTCACAAGAAATCCAGAGTCATCCCAGATGCACCACGGAACTTAACATTTGTGTTACCAAAATGGGAAAAGTTCCAGTCAGATCTACATCTTTTCAGATGGTCATGTCAAATAACAAGCTGCAAATCAATGAAATTGAGTTTTATTTATTATAGCACTTGCAGAATTATTTGTAAAAATCCTAGAACTAAGGAAAGCTCAGTTAAGAGTCTTAAAAAATAAAGTATCAGATTATCAGCTGCTGTAATTCAGCAGTGCTAGCTAAATATTAACAAAAGTATAACTCTCTCTTTTCTAAAGTGAGCATTGGAATTACAATGTCAGAGATGCTTCAGTGGAATTTTAGGAGCATCCTGCAGTGTAAAATTATAGATGGAGAAAATCTAACTGCAGGAAACATTTGAAGGATTAAGAGGGAGAGAAGCAACAACTTCATGTAGAACCTCTGGGTAAAATGTTTTGAGAGCATTTCAATGAAAGTGCAAGGCATAGAAAACAAAATTGTGGAAAAAAATCCTAAATTGAAACAATTGTTATGTCTGCGTGTCTGGTTACTTTACATATGTTTGCTTGCTTGCCTGTGGAACTATAGTTCTTTAATTAGATATTATAAATAATATCTTACATTGCATTAATTTTATGTGCAGCACAACTTTCTATTTATATTATTATAACCCTATTGTCAAAATCTTAAAATGTATATCCTGGTCCAGGAGGACAGGACCCGTCTGGACATGATCCTGGGCAAAGTGCTCTAGAGGACCCTGCTTGAGCAGGGAGGTTGGACTCGATGATCTCTAGAGGTCCCTTCCAACCTTGGCCATTCTGAGATTCTGTGATCTTGCAGAGCGCAAGGAGAACAAGGCTGTTGTGCCTAAGAACAGATGAGCTAATATTGTGAATTGTTTCAAAGGTCCATCAAGCCCAACAGTCTGTCTCCAGTGGTGGACGATAATTGATACTTTGAGTTACAAACAATAATCAGGGTATAAACAAATTGGTCCACATTTTCGGCAAAAGTATTTTGTTTTTATCACTGAAATAGCACAAGACTTTTTGTATTCATGAGCAATGTATCTTGTATATGAATATGTTACTTTTGGCATAATATAGGGCAACCTTGCATCAAAACTATGCTGAAAACAGCAGATATTATACTTCGTACCTTTCACAATTTGTAGTACAGGCATCTGATGCATAGCATTTGAGAACCTCTCTGGTAGGTGAATATAATGCTATAAAACTGAAAACCAGCAGTTACAAGTGATCCTGGCATCAAGCTTTATAGTCTATTTAATATTATACCAGTTTTCAGGCTCCTGGAAAGCTCTCTTTTTTTTTTTTAATAGATTTTTTAATAGATTATTATACATATATGTAAAGTTATACTAAATGAGATTAATTTTCTTTTTTGTATTTTGTTAAAAGGTTCATTTACATTTGAAGTAAAGTATGTAGCCACCATTGGCTATTATATTTATTTGCTGATAAATGTAGAGGCAGTATCAGAAAGTTACATTTTAAGTCATGCTTCAAAAACCTTAATATTACTCTTATTCTCTTACTGAAATCAATGGATTTTGTTATTGATTTTAATCAAAAAAGACTATGCTGAGAGTTCTGAAAATGTTCACATATCTATATATCTATATACATGTATATACACATTCACTTTTATTTCTCTATGGGGAAAAATACTATGTTTTAAATGCAGTTATAAGTGTCCTCATCAGGTGATAGCATATTATATCATGAAGGGTTCTTATGCATCTTTTCTCATCCTCTTCTGATCACTTAATTTGAATGTCGGAAGCATCCATTTAAAAGAGGAGCTTATGTAAATCTTGTGGAAATCGACTGTGTATAATACAGCAACACTTAGAATCATAAACCATGTACTTTTTGATACCACAAGGATTTAACAATAAATCCTTAGGGTTACCCTAACCCTAAGGAAAACATGTAGTTCTGGGGCTGATTTTAGTTTGTCCTTTTCAAGAAACGGGTCAAGACCAAAGCTTTCAACTTTTTTTTTTTTTTTTTTTTTTTAAGAACTTAAACAGCACCACACTAATATTTACTTCCTCTTGAAATTCTTGCTCCACTCTTTGTTCACTGCAAGTGGGAAGAAAAAATACTTGCAGTAATAGTTCTACCTGCTGCTTGTATTTTGGGGGAATTATTTATCCTGTTTTCTATGCTGAAGAAAAAGGAATACAAAAGCTCTCAAGTAGCCATCTGACAACTCTTATTGATACAAAAGGGATGGGATGTAACACTAGAAGAGACCTTGGGGTCCTAAGAATTTGGGGATCTTTTGCAGTCTTCTAATCCTGACAAGGAGAGGACCTTTGCAGAAGCCATGTGAGGGGGAGGGAGATTCCTTTGTAAGCTCACTGCATGTCCCAAACTGAATTGTTTGTAATCATACTCTATTTTCTTCCCTTCTTCCTCCCTCACTTATTCAAAGTATTGCGCTGTGTTCACCCTAATCACCTTTCATAAGCTTAAACACGCAACCTTCTGAATGATATGTTGATATTACTTCACTTTAAGCAGATTTTTTTTTCCTCCCTCAAAACTGGAAATGAAAATGTATGGGGAAACTAAGAGGTTTCATTTATGTCATCTTGAAGCCAAAGACAGATAATACATTTGGGAATTATGTCACCTAGCTTTGTATCTCCAGCATTTAGATGTCTACAGCTGACTAGTCACCTACCCTTTCTTTCACCAGTGGAGAGAAGCAGGCATCTTTATCTACTTCTACGTATATCCTGGAATAGGTATCTTACGTAGATCAAATATACTGTGCCTTGAAAGTGTCTACCCTTCTCTGTTGGCATGAAAAGGGAGTCAGTTCCTTAGCTGAGATACAGTTGTCTCCACAAAGACGCCTGAAGCTAGATGAAGTGGATCCCTTCATTTGTGGGCTGAGGAGTTGTACAGAGTCTTGTTCAAGTCATTTCCCAACCCAGCAACGCTGTAAAGTTGCCTCTGACTGCAGTCATGAATTTTATTTCAGTGCTTATATCCATGTTCTAGCTAGCTCAGCTCCTTCCCCTTCCAGGCAGCAGGACATCCCTGAGTGATACTTCTGAATTGCAAAGTATATACAACCCTATTCAGCTGTTCTACAATAAGTTCCCCACTCCAGTCTAGATACACAGTGAAACAGTCCTTCATTCAGGAAATGCTCTCCCCGGGTGAGTAGTTTACAATATTGAATTTATCTAATTTAATCAATGTATATTTCTGTCTAATCACAGGGAGAAAATATTAATGATATTTTCCTTTTCTGTGTGCAGGTCATCTATATGATTATCTCTAAGACCTCTCCTTTTATCTATGTCTGTGTTCTTTTTTTCCAAATATGAGGATATTTTGGTATAAAACTGACAGTTTTATATTTAATAGGGATCAATATGTGCTACAGCTAAATCTATCTAGATACTTACAGCTTATGTCTAGACATATTTAGGTACTGGGATCACTTAAATGTTTGACTGAGATGAAAGACTCCTGGCAATGCTCTGTGATACATTTTACAGTGATGGAGCAGCACTTGTGCTTCTAGCAAGTACAGTCCTTTGACCACCTGATAATATAGAGAGTGTTGCAAGGATACTTCTCAATTTTCTTGTTGCATGAAATGAAGTATACCTCACAAATCAGCTTTGCACAAATCCTATAGCAAGTATTTTGGAATTTAAAACTGCTAAGAAAACAGCAAATGGCTTGCTGACACCTGCTGCAGCAGTAGCATTAAGAATGCTGCCAAGCAGAAGCCATTTGTCACCTACCCATAGCGAGGAGGCAGAGTCGAGGCAAGCTTAATCTATGCTGCTTCTGTATTAGTGGAATAGCTGTTCAATAAAAAAGGCTGGCCCAGCAGGGGAAAGCCTTTCCGTCTAGTGTAAAGTGAACCAGCCAATTCTGATCAGAATTAATGTTATCTGAGGTGCCCAGCCCCTTTTAAATTCAGAATGTACCGAATGCTTACTGAAACCTATTGCTTTTGTGATTTCTAAAATTACTGAGTGAAATGCCTGATATTTACATAAATGAATTTGTAAAAATTCAGGTTATTTGCGTGCCAATTGAAAGGAGGAAAGTGTATAATTACACCCTAAAAATGTGGATATTAAGTTAATCTCAGCCCTTATTCTGCTGTATTAAACGGCTCAACTGGGGTTGTGAAATAGAAATTGAAACTTTTTTCTGAGAATAAAGTTTTTTTTTTAAATTCAATTGTATGCAAATTCTGAGGAAACTACCTAGATCTCATGGGCACTATCTGTTTCCCCAGCTCTCACTGAATTAGCCTGCAGCTGCTGTCCGGTTAGCCTTATTCTAGCAATACCGATGTCACAGCAGCTATTGTGCGATCTGGCAGAAAGAAAAAGATTCCTTTTAGCCTCTCTTTCATTTACATTCATAAACTGTCCTTCTTAAAACAGGTCTTTGTATGCAGAAGAAGTAAAAATGATTATACAAAATCCATTATTACTGACTTGCCTGTTTGTTAGCCAACAGCTTTCTGCTTTGGTGAAATAAAGGAACTTTACAGTACTGGCTGATTAGTACAGTCTTACGCACTGTACTGTGTCACATGTGGCAAGCTGCTGTGCCTTGACTGGGGGAGTGATGGGGGGAAGGGAGGAAAGTTACCTTAATGAGCCTGAATACAAGCCCCGCAGTCAGACTTTACAGGCTTCTGACCTGTAAGCCTTGATCCTGAAATGGTGGCTGGCTGCCTGGACAAACCTGAACTTGTCACAGGAGCTTTTTAGGGTTTGGAGTTCAGCTGTGGGTAAACCAACTAGACGGTGTCAGATGTCTGCAAAGTAGGCAGTATAGATTTAAGTCATGGAAGTCTTACACTCTTTTTTGCTTAATTCTTGCGCTCTTCAACATAGTTACTAATCCGTGGTGACGACACTATTTTCCTGAGATGATGTTATATTTTATATTCTGGTGTAAAAGTGAGACTCCGAACCTTTCGTTTGCTTTAGCAGCGTATTCTAATTCAGAGCTGTATAATAGGAATAGAAATTTTGCACTTGCAAAATCTTTCAGTGTTGATATTTTATAAATACACTAATGCAGCTGAACTAATTTAAGCCTGTGTTAACATTGCTCATGAAGCATATCGCGCGTTTAATTGCAATGCAAAAAGAACAAATAATGAGAATAAGTTACCTAAATTATTTCGCTACAAAAGAATTAATGTGACAGGCAATTAAAGTATCCATTTAAGTGTAGTCATTCAATTGTTTGTCATTCAGAATTACCTAAGCTAAGGGTGAAGGTGTTATTAAAAACATTAATTTAATTTGTTATATAAAAGGCAGACAATTATCATAAAATATTGCAAATGATAATGAGAAACACTTTAATGAAGTCTTGGTTTAATTAGAGGAGCTATCACTATGATTAGCCTGTGGAAAAATAGCAGAGTATTAATATTTTTTTTTCATTATGATTAGAGTCTTAGAGAGTTATTTAACAACTTACATAAAGAAATATAGGCTTATATTTAAATCTATGGGAGGGTATCTTTGTTTTGTTACACATAGATTTATGATACTATATAGATAAATCCAATTTCTAAAGACAATATTCTAAGCTAAGTATTACTTATCTATCTTAATCTCTCAATTGCATGTGATATCCACTGTTAAGAGCATCTTACTAAAAAAAAAAAAAAACTTACGGAACATGGAAGCACCTGTGAAGCTTTCCTTGGTGGCTTTTGACCTTTTAAAACCATAACATAAAATGTATTTGAGAACTGTACTCAGTTGTACAGTTGTACTAGGCCGTATTTCTAACTCAGGCAAAGTGTTGTTCTACAACAAAAGTTAGCTTAAGTCAGCTTGCTTGATACAAAATTGTATTTGAGAGAAAATATTCCCTTTTTAGATTTAAGAGAGTTCATGAGTGAAGGAAAAATTAAAGAAAAAAGTAGGTCCAACCATTTTCATTGAGTTTTAAAATTATTTTAAGAATTACTTTTCCCTGCATCCTTTATATGAGAAAAATACTAGAAATGGCACAGTGATAGACATTCAGTTGGAGATTGTTCTGACAGGGACAAGTGGTTATGCTTGAGAAAGTATTACCCTCATCATGATAGTCTGCTCTCTGCTGTGCCCCCTTCCCCCAGCCCCAGATTTCCTGCCATTCCTTTATCCAGAGCTTCTATGAAGCTAATAAGAGCTATGAGAAGCTACCGTTTTATGTTTTAGAGTGATCAGAATAATGTGGAAAAAAAAAGAAACCCTGTCGGTTGGGCAGTTCTAGCTTCCTTTCATCTTTTCTGGTTGTAACAACAGCTGTGAGTTCTTGCTTTAATAAGGAAAGGATTTATTTATTTCAGGGATTTTTATTTCAGGGATAATACCTTACTGTGATGAACTGGCTATATCTTAACTTCCTATTTTATTCAATAACATATACAAACCAGGGAAGATCAAAATATCTTCTCATTTACTGTCTTCTATTTTCCATCTCTTTATTCTGTTTCTCTTCCTCTCAATTTCTAACTTTCATATTTAATTCATAGTTAACATAGTAGCAAGATGATGAATTTGGTTCTCACTGGGTGAGATGTCCAGTAAACACATTTTCTTTGACAGTCTTTTGTATGCATTATTATGCATATGAATTCAGATTTGGATACATATTGGTAGAAACTAGAGCCTCTGTTTATCAAAATAAAATGTACTGCCACATGCAAGCCCTTTTATATACCCTAACGGGATGTATTTTAGACAGATCTTGGTGAAGAGCTTTTCAGAAAATCAGATTATTTGCTTGAGAAATGAAACTAACATCAATGTCTCTTCTGATTTTCGATAACAGGTACACTTTTCTACCAAGACCTGCTCGAAAGCCAGTTTTAATTGCTATCTCCTGTATAAAATAACACTGCAATTAAGCTCTTGTCAAGTGTTCCATTATTTGATTTCAGTGACATATAACTACAATAGAGTACATTTATGAACTGTATCTCAAACAGTAATGTTTATTTGACTTCTAAGATGGAGATGAAATAGCTTCATAGATTTTTGTAGGTTAAAGACAGAAGAGGTCCTCATGGCACCCTGACAGCTTTGCTGTGCTCCATTCCATAAGTTATAGACACTTTACAAATTACTAGGTCGTAACTTGTGATGGACCTGGCCCAATTGCAAATGTGATTACTTAAACCTAACAAAAATAATTTAAATACCATGTTTCATCTCACAGTTTGGTGGGGTAAGTTAATGCCAAAGCAAGCATCCACACCTGTCTGATAAGAAAGCTGAACTTGAGTGTGCGCTTTCAATCTGAGATAAAATAGCAATATTAGATGTATGTGGATAGATATGAAAAGCTATGGGTACCCACACAGTGGCATTATCACAGTTACTAGACTTGCTGTAGTTTTAATAAACAAATTTGATATGCTTGGTAGATATTTTCTCATGGATTGGAGATTTTTGAAATGTATTTGATGAAAATACCTATTTTATAAAGGAAACACTTTTCTTGTTTTACTAAAGATGAGTTGATGAATGTATATATGTCACAAGTCATTCTATGTGGTACTTTTCATTAATTCAGAGGCATTGCATGATTTCCTTGATTAGATATTCTGTGACGGCAAGGTAAGGCAAAAAGCTCGTATTTTACTCTCTGAAATCAATCTATTCAGGCATAGTAGCTGGTCTTTGAAAAAGGGTAAATAAAACAAGCGTGTTTTCCATTAAGCTCTTCATTCATCATCAGTTCTGTTAAAATGTTGAATATAACTAGGTAGTTCTATGCTGTTTCTGAAAATACATCTGCTCTATCTGAGTTTCCCTCGTGAGTCAATGGGACTGTTGACAGTTCCTGTAGAGCATGGAATAGTGCTATAATACTTTGTCATCTTTTCCTTATTCTCTTCACACATAAGAAATTGTATTTATTTTGCTGCACTGGATGAACTTTTACAAAGGCTTCTGCTAGTGGCTTCTAATTTGACTGCATATTTGTTAGACTCCATTTCGTCTCCAGAGGACTTTGCCATATTTTAAATAGGATTCAAAAAGAAAAATACCTATTGAGGATCATTTTTGAATTGTATGGCGCAGAGTAAGCCAGTTATCTGAGGAGCCTGGCTCATCAAGGAAGATGGAGAGAAGAGGTCAGGGAGTTTCCAGACTGAAAAACCTGTATCTTTTTCTCAGAAGTTTAGCATTTAATGCTGTATACTCCTGTAAATCACTGTCCAGTTAAAGGAACAGTTATATGCCATTTAAGAGGATTTGTGGGAAGGAGATTGGAGACTGTTAGCATTTGATGGTTCTTGAAATGTTGACTACTTAGTGATACATGATTTGCATGTATGCGTGTGCTAACAGCCAACTTAAGTACTTTCGTTAATAATGCAAGATTTGTCCTTCCTTTTCTCTGATCCATAAGTATGGAAATGTATCTGAATAAGTTCATTAGATTACAGAGCGTGTGTTAGCGGAATTTTTTTTTTTCTGATTGAGGGTACGTTTTTGAAGTAGTTATTGATCGTATCAAATCTCTGTGCTTTGGTTTGCATCTCTAGTGTCTCAGTGAGTGCAAACTGCCTTTCTTTTGCATGAAAGTAATCTGAAAGATGCATTAAAAATGGGTGCAGGCCTTGAGTAGGTGTTAAGTCCACAGGACCAGACTGGAGTTAGTCTAAAGTAAACGCCCTTGAAGCACACGTAGTGTGGATATCAGGTCCTCAGCACAGAGTGTTTCACTCTGCACATCTGCTTTTATTGCTCCACACTACTTGTTCATGTAGACACAGCCTGTGCTAGCTAGAACCATAGTTCCTGTGGTTCATATACCTATTGGGGTAGAGATCTCTACATCAGTAGCTGTAAATAGAGTAAATGTACTCTTTCCTTATACATGGCTGGGTACATTCCAGCCTGAGTTAAAGTGCAGCATAAACTCCAATGTCATATCCTTAGCTAAGTAAACGAAAACATGGATTAGGTCTGGAGTGGTAGCAATTTTCAGATTCTGACGTAACAAGCATTTCACCTGGCCACTCTGCACAGTTAATGAGAGACTCTACTGCTAACATAGTCATCTTAGGGCAGCAGGTTTTCATATTGTTTAGATGTAGGTACAAAAATTTTTCTAGACTGTTAAAAATTGTTTCATGTCAGAGATTAGAACTAGATAAACTGTGTGACCTGTTGCATGAGATATAATTAACTGAGGACCAGCTTGGCCTTATCTGAAGGAGTAGAAAGCAATTTTCTTGAGAAAGGTTGAAAAAATCCATATTGATCAGTCCTAAGTAGTAAAAATTTATTGCAATGTTGTCACTTGCCTTATTCCAAATCAATACAAATCTCACCAAAAGCTTCTTAAATGCAATAAGAATCTGACAAGGCCTTTTTGTCACAGATTAGTGTTAAAGCAATGAAAAGGCCCCCAAGGAAAATTGTTTCTGACCAGAATGCCAGTTGTATGCCATTTCAGAGGTATTTTTTCTGGTGTAGGACATCTTTATTGGCATTTTGGAACCCTGAAGTAAAGCTTTATGTTTTATCAGTTAACTAATGCAAATGTTAAGAGATGCCTGTAGACCTTGCACTTTTGATTGTTTTCATCAAATTGAAAAAAACTGTTAGTTTTAATTTTTTAATTAAAAAATGAATGAAAGGAAACCACCTGAATGAAAAGGAAATATTGGACATAGATGCATCCCTCCTGTTTTCAATTTAAATAAAATTTAAAAAAAGAGTTAGTCACAGGACTAAGATCCTAACAAAAATTAGCTTATACTCATATGAAAGTAATACTTCTCTTCCTAGGAATGTATTCTTGTAAACAAGAATTCACATTCAGAATAATTGCAACCTAGCTATAACATACATTTATGTTTACATAAATTACCTACCTAAAGCAGTGAAATTCGATTTCAGGTAGTGAGGAACTAAAACAACATCCCCTGTACCTGAAAATAAAAGTTTTTCAGGAATTCTGGTTTTACTAACATTTGATCAATTAAGTGGCATTACCATGGTAATTTGCACAGCAAGGGCTACTTTGGTTATTAGGTCCTCACATCCTTCATTATTTGTGCTGAAAATGCACACATACACTCATTAAAAATTAATGAATCTGGAATTAGTGAAAAGTACCTACTTAAATTTTGAATTTTTTGAAATTTGAAATGATTTCTTGATTTCAGCGGGGGACTGGATGCCTGCGAATGTCTAGGCACAAATAATGTAAAACCTGTGGAAAGACAATGGCATTTATGATACTGAATTGCTTAGGAGTTATTAAAAAAACACTATTTTTGTCCCTCGTGTAAGATGGTGTCTGCACGGTTATATGATTTAGCTCTTTATCCCTAGCTCTTTCAAATACACTTGCCAACATCCTGAATGTGCACTGCATTAACATATTTACTTATGCTAAGTCAGTCCTCACTTTCAGAGCCAGACATTCATCTCAGTTAAAAGGCAGCAAATAGGAGGAAATTGCTTCCTAAACCTTCTCTTGGGTGTTTCTTGCTCTGAGTGCTGCTTCTATGCTCTCTTCTGCCTCAAATGGAACCTGTTGTCTTAAATACTTGCTCTCAACCAAGAGAGCAAAACAGCCTAATTTCCTAGGTACAGTCTGATAGACACCATCCATCAGCTAATAAAAGATAACTGGCTACTTAGAAGGCTAGGGTTACTTTCTAATTTGAACCTAATCGAAGCTTCTCTTCCTTCTCATATTATTTTTTCAACTATTTAGTAGCTTTCTTCTTATCTGCAATGCTTCCTATGAGGCGCTACTTCAAAACAACGAGTAGAAAAAAGGAAATAGAAACTGAAGTGCATCTAGAAAAGAAAAGACTAGAGAATATGGAGGCATGGCCTGCAGAATAGAAAAATTCTCCAGAATGCAGCTTTCTAGAGTAACTAGAAGTTGTCTAAGGAGAGGAAGTTGTCTAAGAGTTGCCTCACAAAAGCAGACAGAAATACTATGGAGGAGGATAAATAGAAATTAGCTTTTCATTATTGTGGCGGTGACATGTTGAGGCATCTATTTGATATGTTTCAGTTAAAAGACAGTAAACTTTTTAGGCTCTCCTAAAAATTTTCAGAAGACTGCTACATGCCTAGAAGGAAGGAAATAATCAAGAATTATTGGTTCTACACAAGAACTTAAACATCTGAAATGCTAAAACGAAGCTGTAGTGTTGCAGACACAACAGTCTTTTTTAACAGATTTGGAATTGTCGCTCCCAAATATGCAAGTTTGGAAGCTTTCTGAACTCTTCCAGTCCAGGTGAGATTATAGTCAGGAAGGATCCAAAGCTGAGAATCACCTTTCCAGTGTGGACTTAAAGGTGTTAAAAAAACAAAAAACAAAAGGCTTTGCTTAGTGGTAGATTAGATGTATTCTCTTAGTTTTAGCTAAAATGTAACAACGTAATTTTGAAAGCTGTTCGTTATTATCTCTCAGATATGCAGGAACTGATTCTGGCTTGGTCAGTCTGGAGAGCCTGAGAGAGAAAAACTCTCTTCTTCAGAAAGTGATGGACTTGCTTCTGTTAACAAATTGCAAAGACCTTTTAAACAGCAATTCAAAGAAAGAAAGAAAATGTGTGCCTCCTAATTGGGAAAAATGCAGCATTCAAGCATGAGTTTGTACTCACAACTACTTGAATTATTAATTTGAGTATTTCACACTTTAAAGTCCAAATTCATCATGATTTTGGAAAAGTCTGATGACAGGGAATAGACAAGACACGGCAGCAGGCAGGGGACAGAAACAGTTAAACAACTGGCAGGGCAAGAATTTAACTGCAATTCATGAGTGGCTTCCAGGCCTTCAAAATTGTACATATTTTCATAAAAAGTATCAGAACTAGCTTTCATTCTAAACTATATGAACATCGCACAAAGAGAAAAGAGGTTGAAAACAATTGCTAAACAATTCAGAATGATCATTTATCATGCTTTAAATGGGAAAAGAAAAATTTTTTCTTCATAAGAGTGTAGGGAATGTATCTCTTATATTAAGAAAATTGGCCTCCGCGTTCAGTCTATAAGGCGAGCGCTTAGGGAAGTGCAATGCACATCAAGCAAAAGATACCACGGCTATCTTTTGTGTGTTTTCTTTGGTCTGCTGGAAACAAAACTTTTGCACTGAAGTTGATGGCAAAACTCTCTGTGGAGCATGATACCATTTTGGGTTTAAACTTCCTGTTTTTACTGAGTTGCAGTGATGAAGTCAGGTGGAGGAGTGAGACTTTGGTGGGGCTTTCTAGGCAACAGTGAGATGCCTCAGAGGACACTACTGCTGGGAACTGATCTCTCTGCTCCCGGACGCAGTCTGGGATCAGGTTTCCAAAACACTTTTTATATTCAAATGTGAACGAGATGCTGCAGGTATTTTGTAATGTTCACAACTGTATGCTTGCCATCTTAAGCACAGTGTTTCATCTTCGTAGGTAAGATATGGAGCTAGAGTAGAGATGAGGATGAAAAATATTCATTTTAGCTTTAGTATGCCGCAATAGGGGATAAGAAGTTACAGCTAAGATGCAGTTTAGGAAACAGCTTCCTCTTACCTCTCAATTGGTAGTTACCAGCCCTTTGAAAAGGCCCAGAAAGTGACTACAAGAGTTTGCTTGCTTGCTTGCTTGCTTTTTAACCCTTTTGACTCAAAGTAAAAGATTTTTTTTGCATTCTAATCTGAAACCTAGGCATTTCATTAACAGAATATATATCTTTATTTTCTTTGCAAAATCAGCATATAATAACAGAATTTTATCAGAGACAATGCCAGCTTCTCCTTCTATCATCTACTGAGAACATAGATCACAGCAACCAGAATAAATGCACTTTTTACATAGCAGCTGCAGACAAGAATGCATTCAAAGCGTTAATCCAACCAATTTCATTACAGTCAAGAATGGTTATGCAGAAATGACTTGAGACAGTTATTTAGAGGGAGGATTGCAGAGACAGCTCTTTTATTGACTGCTGCTCTCATGGAACAAAAATCAGGAAGGAGGATTTTTGTAAGGCATTTGTACGCCACGACTGTCTCCTTAGATGGTTTAGTTGTATTAAAGCCTGGATTATGGAAGTATCCTTGTGTTCTGTGTTGAATTAAAAAAAAGATTTGCTGCCTTGGACAATGGGAAGTCATGCAGTCCAATGCTAAGTAACATCTGCTATGTACTTTTATGCCACTTGCAGACTGTAAAACACGTAGTAGGGATCTACTGAAAAGAAGGCAGATTTCAAGGTCCGGAATATAACAACAGGTAACAGATGTTTTGGTCAGATGGTTAAATTAAAATGCACATTTTAGTGCTGGTGTCTGAAGCAGTAAATAAAAATAAGACTTATGACTTAACAAACTCCTTATTCAGTAATTTGCCTGGAAACCTCCTCAGGACACACAGCAACATTACAAATCCTATTATCGTGTAATTTTATTTTATATGTTTCTTAACGGATCTTTAATTTTGACTTGAAAGATCCAAGTACTTTTGCTAGATTTAGAGACTTTTCTTGGTATCAAGCAAGTTAATTAAAAGTGAGCCCTTACAAATGGTTTGTATGATTTTAACATGCATTTTGTGTATTGATACATTCTGCTATGTCCAGTACTTCACTGGGGAAACGGAAACACAGTCTGATATTTCTTAAACCAAATGTTCTTCATATTGCTAGGATGTTTTTCTTTCTTCTTCTTAGTATTAAGATTTTTTTTTTTTTGACATCTGATGAGATCTTCATCTGACCCTTCTAATGAGCTGCTTGTCTTTAATTGACAGATATATACCAGCTGTGGAAGGCCACGAACGTATTTTCCAGGGTTCTCTGAGATGACAGGGCTGCGAGAACCCGAGTATTTCAATGGTAAGAGTGTTACAGAAAGCAGGTAAGTTCAGTCCGTTGTTTTTGAGGGCATTGCCACTGCTTGCGAAGGGCCTGGGGAGGACAGCCTCTGTGCTTCTGGTGTCTCTGCGGGAGGGTGAAAGGCCAGTAAGCAGCCCATGAAGTGGCTACTGACTGATGGCGCGCACCGGGACTCTCAGAAAGTCCTGGATCAGTGGAAAGCTTTAGTAGCGGTGGCTTCCTGCCACAGATGCTAGGCATCTCTTCTGGCAATTTGTAACTGTAAAGGATGAAAGATCCCACAAACTGAAATAAAATGTGGATGTTCACATAGTGTTGCCGCTAATTTATTCCATCTTGATTTAAGAACAGTAATCCAGTTACTAAAGTATTATAGTACCCTTTAAACATGATTTCTGTGCCATGCACTGTTCATGTTGTGTTTGCCTGTTATTATCTCTTTATTTCAATTAATATGCTCAAGTTCCCCACCACTGGGAGTGGGGAATCTGGATTTCCTCCCGCTTCAGTAAAGTGCAGTTCAGTGATCCTCAGCTTAATGCATGCTGCAAGGTCATCCCTTATTTTTCAACTGAGAAACACAGAATTAGGCACAGTTAAGACAAATACGAACAAATTCAGACAAAAATCATTTTTCCTTTAGTTTGATTCATTTATTTTCATACATCAGATTCCTAAACTGACAGGATGCATAGAATTTTCAAAAGTAAACATAAAGAATCGCTTATCAGAGCCCTGCAGGTTGATCTCTATCCTTCCCCATGGTAACACTTTTTCAGCACTGTAGCAGCCAGCAGAGTAGATAATGGGGCACTTCTGAACCTGAAAATTAGATGCTGCCCGCCATGACTTAAAAAAAAAAAAAATCTCACAGTGGAAGGACATGAAGAAAAGAGGATGAAGTTAATTTTTATTTGTTTATATTAAAAAAAAAGGAAAAGCAGATGGAAAATATAGAAGTCAGGTAATAAGAGAGAGAGAAGTGCACATGGAGTTGGGGAGATGACCAAACAAACCAATATATGCAAATGCCTGAAAAGAGTGATGTAAACTTTTTTCACTCACTTAATACGTAGAGAGTTTGGCTTATTTACTGAGACTTACTGATTGGCTAAAAGAGAAAGCATCTGTTATTTCCTTTAATGTAATTATCCTAGCCAGCTGATTTGGGAATGTAAGAAAGTATCTTGCATACTATACATATTGATGAAGGTACTGCAATGTCTGTATTGCCATTTGCTTTTTATAGTGGCAATATTCACAAATAGCAATGTGAAATGAATAGGCGAATTTCTCTTAGCAGACACCAATAAAAAGCTTAAGGACCATTTTAAGATACAAATGACTAGGAGCTATTTTCTTAAAAAAAAATTGGATTTCTATTTCAGTTTTTTACTGCTTTAAATTGTCACACCTGTGTACTGTGTACCTAATAATGAATAAGCTAATACAGAGGAGATAAGAGAGGAGAAAAGATTAAAGTTTATATTTTCTTATACCAACAGTCCATTGAATTTTTCATCAATCCAGAGATGTTTTACACTCATAAAGTAAAAAAGATGAATGAACTTTCCTGAAAATTTCTCAGTAATGATTCCTGATGCTGTGCAACAATACTCCTTTTCTGACTGACAGCTACAGCAGTCTAACTCTGTCTCTGATAATACAAACATCACACTGAATCTTTCATGAATAGATATAGTCTTCTTCCCTTTATTAGCTTTCTCATCCCATAGACAAAGGACAGTCAGTATAGGCATCATTCCTTTTCTTTAGAAAGAAGTAGATTAGCCCATTTCCTCATGGGGGTTTGCAAAGTCCTTCAATAGACGTGACTGGAAGAGGAAGAGGCTGAAGATGGTGGCCTAAGGGAATAAACTGCTGACTTGATAAATCTTTGGGTCTTAAGAGGTCATCTCTTGATGTCTGAAAGAAAGATTGACTTACCAGCAAATATGAGCACTAGTTTTTATGGCTTTATGAGTTTTTTTTTTTAAAGTAATGTAAAAAACATATTTGTATATGAGTTGCTTATAATTTTTGGCAACTACAGAAGCAGTATTCTTTCTGAAGTCTTATTATGAAATTCTCATAGATTTATTTATTTCTTTTTACATAGTGTGTACGTTGTTCATGTAATGTGCAGGGAATTTTAATGAGCTTTTACACAACAAACGCAGCTATGAAATGCAACATGGAAAAATGTGAAACTCTGAACTTCAGCAGCACCTTACAGACTCTAAATACCATGAAGCAGTAAACAACATATTATTTACGAAATTATGATGCATCATATGCATTGACCAGAGATAAAAATCAATTGCAGCCAGGAGCAGATTAATGCATTTCATTTTTCCTGGAGTATTTCATAATCTGTGAAGATTTACTCTACCATGGGAGAACATACAAATTTTTTTTTTTGTCCACAAGCATTTAACTTTCATTGCTCCTTACTTATTACCTTTATCTAAAAACTCAGAGTACAATCCCTTGTAACGGAAGTTCAGGAGATGCTCCAGGAATCAGTGGAACCCTCCATGTTTGCAATTTTACAGTTTATAATTTTACCTTTTTTTTTTTTGGTAACTATATTATTTACATAGGGTGATATAAAGGAGTGCAAACTGCACATGTTCAAACTCTGATATTTAAGAAGGATTCACTTCTAAGACAGGCAGACCACACCGTTGTGACGCAGTTTTCGGGTGGGCTGAGACCTAAAGATGGAAATTCAAAGGGGTTATACCTTAGGGGATGCCCTGTGTAATTTCTGGCTGGCAGTAAATCTGCAGGTAGACTATGCTTTCTAGACATCTTTTGTTGCTGCAATTTGCTCTCAGTAAATTTGCTGCTGTTACTTAGTACCAGCAATCCAGCAATCCATAAAAGAACTGGTGCTTTTATGGGTACAAAAAACTGTTCCAAGTCTAAAAGTATTTTGTTATATGTGGAAAATAGAGAAGTGTTATTCTTGTATGTGACATGCTCAGAGTAGCTCTCATTATCTGTAGCTGAGGAGGGATTCAAATTCAAGTGTTGTAAGTTCTAGGCAATTTTTAGACCTGATCTTGATTTCAGTTTGACACATGGGAGCAAATACAGATATTGCACATATGGATTGTGTTTTGCAGAAGCACTGGAAATGGGTGAACGGCGTCTCTGATCTAGTTGCATTAAGAGATTTCTCCTTATCGTTAGAGTCTTGCATCAGAAAGTGATTTGATATTATTTTTAAATAAGGGCTGTGAGGATACACTGCTGTTCTGTTCCGTGTGCGTGTGTGAGCATGTATGTATTTTCTTTTCTTTTTTCTTTTCTTTTCTTTTCCAAAATATCTCTCTCCTGAGGGCTGTATAGTCTAAGTCCAGATTGCTGCTGTCCTCCCCTCACAGCCTGGCAGAGAATTATTGATTCATTATGGGAGGATGTGATGAACTGACAGCAGCAGGAACTTTTATTTGCTCCTTTCAGAAAAAAAAGCACCAGACAGCTAATTTCTTGTTACTGTTTAAGAAGGACGAAGAGGGGCAAAGAACAAGGTGAAGAATGAATATGATTATTGCTCCCATTACAATTTAGGCAAAGGTGTGTTGGGACTAAATTTGCCTTGCTGGGATTAAAAACCCGATATCATCCTAATGTATCAGTAATGTTATGATCAGAGCAAAGGACTGAAAGAAAAACTTGAGGCCCTCCCCCAGAGTCAAAACCAACTGCACGGGAGCTGTTTTGTCCAAAGCACCCAAAGACCATCTTTTCTACCAGCTGCAGCCATAAAACATTGCAAACATTTAGGATAAATATAAACTGTAAAAGAAGAACAAAAGTCTTAACTATAAACAGATGGATACTGCTTTTGTTATAGAAGAAAGTGCAGGCTAAAATAAAAAGAGGGAGAAGGGAGCGTTGAGGGGCATTAGCTAAAGTCAGCACTGAATAAACAGAAGGATACTTGTTTCTACAAAACTTTTGACGGAACAGAGATTAATGCCGTTTTCAAAAAGAATAGCAAAAGAAATTTATGATAGAAATGTATACAATTTGCAAGGGCAATCTACATTTCTAGCCTAAGTTCTGTAAACTCTGCCAAGGAGGTCAAACAAGTATAATATCCCCAGAAAACAGGCTCAGTTAGGGTTAGCAGATCAGAGATGCACGAAAATAAATCTGTAAGTATTCAGCAGCATATCTGAATTCTAGGCCATTCACATGAAAAGCAATTGTTCTAGTGGCTAGATGTTGAAATTCACATTTTATATTATGCCATAGTATGCTATGCCATGTTATGCCCTGTTCTGCAATGTGTTGTGTATGGTTGGATTGATGCATTCAGGCAGATCACAGGGAAGTCAGCCAGCGGACAGCAAATTCCAAAACAAGGATAAAAGAGAAGAATGTTAAATAGGAAAATCAAAGTATGATGATGTTATTTTTTGCACAAATAAATGCACACAATGTTGCTGGCTGGGGTAGCATAGGACTAGGAACCATATACAGAAGTGCACTACAGAAAAAGAGCATTGTACTGATTTCTAGATTTTTTTCCTATAAATATTGTGGAGTTACTTTCTTTGCAGAAACAGTTTTGACTGTAAAATATCTTGTTGTCTCTCTCCTGGGGAGTGTTGCTGAAAGTCAATGAGAGATACTTATCACAGCTTGATATTATTTTATATATAGAGGTAAAAAATCCATTTTATTAGGCAACATTACAGCGTCTAGAAGCTAACAGTCCTCACCAAATAACAACATACTATTTGTAATATGTTTAATACCTTGTGAAAATTAGGGAAGTTTTGTGGATATGTATATCCCACTTAATCACAATTAAGTCCCATGTCTACTAATAATACTTTATTTGTAGGCTAGCTGGCATCAGTGCCAACCAAATTTTCACGACTTTAGTACTTCAGTTGCTAGAAAGAGGTCTGCAGTGAGCCTTCTGTGATTTTAAGGAAATAGAGCTAAACTATTTTTCGTACACAGTGTTTTGCAAAGGAAGAGGAAAAAGGAAAGTGGGGTGACACTCCTGACTTGTCACCTCAGCTTTATATCTCTGAAAAATATTCTCCATATCTAATATTTCTCAAAGATACCTTAGAGGCCAGCTGTGTTATAATTTTTCAGTAACACGGTAGCTGTGCTGTAAGAATGGCTCAGAAAGATTGCATTAGGTACATATGTAATATAATAGACTTAGAAGTAGGTTGATATATTCTCAAATCGAAGATGTTTGGAAAATAATTGTCTGATCTAAGGAAAGTGTGATTAGTCACCCACTTGCCTGCTGACCCCTTAATCACTGTGCTGCTATCTATTGGTATAGAGAGTCCACTCTCTTTCTCACAGCCCCCAGTTTTGACAAGAAAATGTTTTCCATGTTGACAGTGTGGATGCTTTTTATTGGCACAAAAAAGAAAAGAGAATATAAAGCAGGTAGCAGCAATGAAGAAAGAAACAATTCTTTAATTGGAGATGCTGCTAATAACAGTGTCTAGTAATTCTGGTCACTAATTCTCTAACCTAGATTCATACTGTAGTGCAAATAATATATACAAACATATCTACCATATCTACCAATATCTACCAACTACCATATCTACTATGTTTCCACATAGTGTGATTTATGAAACTTCCAAAATGAAAAACAGTAAAAAAGATACTTTTAATCCTGGTTTGTTTTTTTGTTTGGAGGTAACCTGTTTCATCTTTAGCATATTTCCACTATGCTCAGTAGAGGTGGAAGGCATGTGGAATTTCATTTCACTGCTATTCTGTTCACTTCAAAATGATATCAGTTATATTGCAAAGTTTTAAGTAGGCAAGCCTAAAACTATGATATTACCAAAAAGCAGCAAAATACCATATGGAATACTATATAGTAATATAGTGTATTATATAATGATATTATAGTAATAGTGATATATGCAATATTTCTGATTGGCTTAGCAATTCTGTGTCTTATTTCTTGCCTCATTCAGCAAGACAACCTAGCCTACTATATATTACTGTATATCAGGTAACTGAATATAGGTGAACAATTATACTTGCACAGGAGTTTGGAAGGTGTGAGCTAGCACATGAACTTGTTATATATAGTTAATGTAGTGTCTGCAGCACTACAATATGGCCTCAGCACAGATCATCCACTTAGAGGACCCCAAAATACTGGGTGCACTTTATGGGAGTCATCCAAGACTGCATTGCCTCATGATGGTCCCAAGTTACAGTATTTAATGGTATGGTATGGTAATCAGATTAAAGCTACTGGAGTTATTAAAATAGGATACTTATAGTAAGGTAAACACAGTGTCTGTTTGAACTGTAATCACATGTTCTGCTTTCTATAGCCACAGCAACAGACCCTTTAACGTGACTCACATTTTTAAAGAGGCTGGAGACTTAACGTGCTATGGAAAAAGAACAAAGTAAAAGAATATAAGAGTTTCTATAAAGAAAATGTAGATCCAGAGAGCAAGGGGAGAAAATATTGAACAAAGATAATACTCTTTTCAATTATTCAAACTATTAATTTGAGTAAATCTATGCATGAGGAAAAATTTAGACTACATAGTTGATTATATATGCACTTACGCTATGTATGCATATTTAATAGATGGAGATGGATTTAAACCTACCTATATATACCCTTAGGTAAAGAGAAGACGGTAGCAACCTGTATTCTGACATGTGGAATCAAGTGTTGCAAATTTCTTTAGTATCTTTGCTTAGTACTCTGAATAGTAGGAAAGCATAATGTCAGCCTGAAAAAGCCCCCAAGCAATAAGTGAAAAAGGGATGTAAAATAGCGCTGGTATTCAGCATTCTCAATTGAAGAATACTTTTGTATATGGCTACTTTACATCCTCTATTTGAAATGTAAAGAGAATTCAATTCTGCTCCTTCTGTGGAGAGCAGATAAAAATGCTTGTCAAGAGAGACCTTTAGGAAGGTCTACTTTGAATATTTTAATGCTTACAAAACTTTAACTCTGCATGAAACTGCCTGGAATGTTGATCTTGCAATTCGCTTTAGGAAAGTATAGCATTTTCTGTGAAAACCAGCCTTAAAGTAGGGAGAAATTGATTCTGTAATGATGCCCTTTTACTATTACTTTGTTTCTGTTATACTAAATGGTTGATGTAGATATAATCATTCAACCTGATGTTGTTGCAGCAGAACGAAAACTGATCAATATATCATTATTGATCAGTTTCTTTCTGACTGGCTTAGCAAATCTGTGTGTTATTTCTTGCCTCATGCAGCCAGACTGTTTAGCCCATCCAGAATTAATCTAAATAAATGTTTGCCTCTATGAACATGCGAGGTTACAAAACAAGTAATTATATAAAAATGAGCTGAACAATAACATAATTAGAGATATACATATATTAAAGCATTTAAGTATGCACTTAAAATTAGGCATGAAATTAAAATCTTACTTAAATCGAGGCAAAACCCAAATTACTTTGCTTAGTCACAGTCATGGTAATCAGATGACCACCTCTGTTCAGCTCAATTTATGCAAGGCCTTCAAAACTACTGTTTCTAAAACCCATATACTATAACTTTGAGTGTTTTCTAATTGAATTCACTTAGGTGCTTTATTAATAAAGCTCTTAAAATAGATTGAAATTTTTTACAGCACTATAAAAAGGCGTGTTACAAACTGTACGTTTAGCACAATCCAATGAAATAACATCTCAGTCATGCTCTGTCTACTTTTAATGTATTCCTTACATACTTTGTGAATCATATTCAAGAAATATTCATGATTTTGTGATTATATTCTCAGTGTTACCTGACGATCCCATTTGACTCCTGCACGTGAAATAGTCTATTTTTTTCCTTTTTTTTCCCTAGTTTAGCCATATGACTTTTAATATCCACTTCATCAGGATGCTAACCAGCAAACCACAATAAATTCATCAGCTTAGAGTGCTTTTAGTGTCCAATTTCAGGTCTCTACTGGGTAACATGACAAAAAATGTAGTTACTTTACCAATTACATGTCTTTCCCTGCCTGCCTTCTGTGTGGAATGACATCTAATTGAGAAACTCTTTGACAACACAGTTTCAGTCCTTATTACCATGTACCCGGTAGATCCAGAGAAACATGTAGGAGGAAGGGTCAAGGAACATTTGTGTAGTTCAAGTTGAGAGGTCAAATTAGGCTTCCACTGCTCAGGTATCATACTAACTGAATTTCAGGGTTATCCTATTATGTCAACAAAAAGAGGTGTCTGAAACTGATTACCTTGCTGCTCCATTACTAGCCTCCTTCACCTACTTTTTCTCAGTAAAGTGTTTCAAGCAGAAATATGCTGATAAATAATTTTTACTTGCTTAGTGCTTAATTTTTAGCTTGTTATTTGCAGTGTACGCTAATTTTATGTTAGAAATCATTTTGGAATGGAAATGGAGAGTTAAGTGTCAAATCCAAAGGACTAAATCCTTTTGGCCTCAGGCATAGTTGGGAACTGTGTAAGGAAGATTATAGTAAAAATAGATTTTTTTTCAGGCAGTTTCAGGAAGTAATTTACAGCTGCTTTGAGATTGCTTGATCTCTTGGTCAGGGACATCCTGTCTGCTGAGACATTCGGATCATTTTGCTTTTAGAAAGGCCTATGAAAGACCAGATTATGCCTCAGTATGTGCCCGGGAGTTTCCTAGCCCCAGATTTCCTCAGTCAGATGGATACCTGCTACGCTTCGGGGTGGATCCACTCTGATTTTTCAAAGAAGAAGATATGAAAACAAAGAGTTAATCAGTCTTCAATAGTCAATATTCAAAAACTGTACATGACAAGAAGCATTGCAGAGGAGCACGAAAGCTTAATGTTTCTCCTGAAGGTCGATTCCTCTTCCAAGTTCTTCTTTGTTTCTAAACAATTCCAGTGTTTCCCCTCACTTTCCCGCTAATGTGCATTATTTTCCTTAGTCTACTCATTGCCTCATTTTACACAGCATAAATTTTTTTGTTTCCTGTGAGTGGCCTGGGTCAGATGCTCCCCAAGTTGAGGAGTCTCATAGGCCTCCTTGGCCTCTGCTAATGCAGGCCAGGTGTAGTCTGAAACCATTTCCCCTTTTTCAGCATCTCATCCCTGACATGAGAGAGTTCATCCAGTATTAGTTTTCCTCCTGCTAGTTTGTCATCTTTTGTTACGAGAAGCAGAAAATATGTTGCCCTATCCCCATTTAGTTTATAGATTTCCTTGACTCGGGCAAGTTAAGCCCTATCTTGATGGCTCTCACTGAGTCCAGTAAGGTATATCCTATGGAGTCTCACTCTTAGCTGAGCTGGGGGCTAGGATTTGAACTGTGAATGGTCTGGCTTGCCAAAGATTTCCCCTAAGAGAAGACAAATTTTTATTACAAGAGTAAATGAAAACATACCTTTTTGTTAACAATAATCTTTTGTTTTCTCTTGTTGTTGTTTGTTCAGGGCGTGTGGGGGTGTGTGTTTTAACTTAGATATCCACATAGCTGTGTGAATGGCAATAATGAAAGAGAATAAAACTCACTGTAAATTGAGTTTGGAATACTGTAAAATAAGATTAGAGAAAAGCTAGCTGGGAGACCGAGGGGATGAACTATTTTTCTCTTTGTTCATCTTTAATAAAATATTCCAGCCAGCTGACTGTGGGCGAATCTCAGGAAATAGTGAAGAGCCTTGGATACAAATCTCTGTTTTGTGAACTGACACAATGACAGCCAGCTTGTGCCCAGCTACTGCCTGCTTATTACTGGGCCTGAAGGTAAAAGGAGGCTGCAGTTTACTAATCTTATGTTTCCAGTCTCTAGAATTTGAAAGTCTGTAGTTGAGCGCTATAGCCTTCTCAAACTGTCTTGAAATCTCAAATTTTTCTTAAAATGAATTTTGTTGCTTTTGTATTGTCTTTCTGACTTCTGAGTTTTTGGGTTCTATACAACTCATTTTTACAAAAGACTACAAACTTTCTTGAAATTAAACCCAAGTTTTTTTACTAAATTGTAAACTACAAAAAAAAAAAAAAAAGAATCTTTAGGAATAGCATAAATAACAGTGAGATTCCCAATAAAACAGAAAAGATTCTTCATTATCCTTTGTATAAATTTGTCAGGAAACATGCCAGCCATAATAAGAACAAAACATGTGACCACTCAAATTTAGAGCTAAACAGATTTTAGCTAAACAAGTAAAAGTCAGAATTCCCGAAGGGCCCATTGAGAACACAATTGCCCATCAGCTGTCAGGCATGGGTATCTCGGAGGTCACAACTGTTTCCTATACAAAAGGATAATATTACATTCTCTGTTCATACAAAGTGTCTGCTGAGATCATGCAGAATTTTAAGTATAAATTGTGGAGCTGATAAAAATATTGTCATATATGATAAACTTTCCATGTTCTACATTGCATCGTGTTTTTGAAGTAATACATTTTTGGATATTCTCAGTTATTCCCTAGGAGCTGCTTAATATTAGGTATTTCTTCTCTCTTATCCCTGCTCTTTCAGCAGCTGTTCTTTACCATGTGTAAAGGGCTAGATGTAATAGCAGCAACAGAATTGTGAAATAGGCAGCTTTTTCAAGGGGCTGTAGCTGGAGGCAGATGGTCCCTGTCAGCTGGTCCCATAAACAAGACACTTCCTTGGTGCTGGCCATCTTCCAAAGTGACATAACTCTGTGAGCAGTTGTTTAACTTGTAATTTATTGAGAGGATGATTAATCAGAATGAAGGAGAAGTAGTGAGGTTAAAGGAGGCGAGAAGCAGGTCTGAGTTTTGCTGGGTGACTCTGCTTGCAGGCTGGAATTGCTGTGCGGTCCGATCTGGAGACCCCCAGCGAGGACAATAATGCAGAAAGATAACGAGGGGCCTTCTCTTAGGACAGCAGGCGGATGTACAGCCCCCATTTTGGGGTAGGAAATACTAGAAACTTGATATGACCAGTCCTGTAGCACAGCATCTTCTCTGTAATTCTCACTGTAATAAAAATAAAGCCTGTACATTAAACAAAGCATGAAATAGGGCATGAGTAATTTTACGGTAAATTCAAGACCAGTTCTTCTTCTACTTGTATTCTGGCAGCTACTGCTACTCCACCAAAACAGAATTAACTTGTGTAAAGAAATGGCACAGCAGTGTCAGTTATGTGAATAACTGGTTTATAATACGATGACTGAACAGAAAAATGGAAAGGAAAAAGGATCTACTTGACTCAAAAAAAAAAAAAAAGAATTCTTTCTACCTGCCTGCTCTTTAGGCCAAAGGAAATCTTTGGAGCCTGAGCATGTTTCTTCGTATAAAATTTAGCCAAATTTGGTCTCAAATATGAAATTAATTTAATTTCTATTTAGCTGAAATATTCTGATTTTTTCCTACTAATTTTCTTTTCTCTTTTTACGCACAAACTATTTACCAAATTACCCCTTACTTGTATGCTAAATGTTTTTACATAGATGTTAAGTGAGAATTGAAAATAACTGAGAGCTAAATTTCGGCAAAAGGTGTTCATTTTTGTTTGCAAGAATTCAAGTCATTCTGAACCTGTGTGAAGCTAAGCAGATGGTGAATGTCAGCTACAACTTAAAAGGATTCTACAGAGCTTGGAAATAGCTAAAGAAATTTAAAAGTTCACGCTAGAAACCCACTTAAATGTATCTGCTGTGTGTCTCTTTCCTTGAGCCCCCAGATTGAACAGGGTGTTATCACCGAAGCAATTCAAACCCATGTGTGCTCATCCATCAGACTGAACAGTAGAAATACCTGCTGAAATCCAGCTGAAACTGCTTTTTTCATTTATTCTCTAACTGAATTTGTAAATTGATGTTTAGCTAATAATAACCCACCATTACATCGACAAGCTGTATCATTTCAGCTCATGAATGGTGCTTCATGGTAAATAAGCCTATTTTTTCCAATATTATAACAGTGATCTGTGCAATAAGATAACCATTCACTCAGTAGTATTTGGCAGAAATGGAGTTCTGCAATTTCTGGCACACATTCTTTAATGCACTTTTTCTTATAATCCTTGCTCCTGATGGTAAAGGCTGACTTACAGCAGAAACTCACCCTCTTCAGGATTATGGTCACTAAATATGAAGATGTAATTTGAGTGATAATGAAAGAACATTTTATTGAAAATCTCCAGAGACTCTGCTTCACAAGATACAATTGGAGGGGGGCTACACCAATTTCTCCACTAAGTATCTCAACCATCAAGATGTGTATATTGTAAATCTGTATGGAGTGAGGCGGAAGTAATATAATCAATAACAATATGAAATTAGAATATAGCCTCTGCTGAAAAGGGTTGGGGAGAGGGGACTGGTGAAGAACCCTAAAATGGATGCCTTGTTCTCTGAAATGGTGCTCACCAATGTGTTCTTAATCTTCGCTTTCGTCTATGTCTTTGGAAATGCTGGGACAGACCTTCACATGTTGTAAACTGTGCAGCTGAACTGACTAGCAAGGTTTTCAGTAATATAAGACACTTTTTTTATTATTATTTTTATTTTTTAATAGACAAAGCTCCAAACTGTGTGTTGGTACAGTGGAAGGTTGCTTGCTGGCACTTCTCTTTAAGGGCTTACTCAGAATCTTCTCTCTCAGATCTGTGGCTCTAAAATGAAGACTAGAAATCAAATGGTATGCTTGGAACAACTGCCATACCTTGTCAGTGCTTCTTCTAAGAGTTTACGACACCAGAGCTGCAAGGACTGCTTTGGTTGTATATTTATTTCCTGAAAATGTTTAATTCTTTAATGCTTTAGACCTATGTGATTGGAGACTTATTTGCTTCAGAGATGTTCAGAGATGATGGCCTCATTTCCTTCATGATTAGTGCTGTGATCACAAAAGCTGAAGCTGGAGCCCATCATTTAAAAAGACAACAGATTACTGGTTATTCAATGCAAGGGAATTTGGTATTGAAGTCTGGTTTTCTCCCTGGTCCAAAATAATTCAAATCAATTGCCACTTAGTCTCACTATTTTTTCTTTTTCTTTTTTTTTTTTTTTTTTAACTGAGCCCTTGTGAAGAAGCATGAAGACTAGTATTTGAGAGTAAGGAGCCAAGTGAAACTCATTTGATGGCTGATTTATTATCTTCTTTTATCAGTGCTGGTGAAAAGCTCTTACTTATTTTAAAAAAAAATCACTTCAAAGGTGTTGAGAGATTTTCTTCTTGTATGTTTATTTAATATAATAATACTACAATTTTGTATTTTATGCTTGACCTTCCTTTTACAAAGACAAAGTACCTTAAAAATCATCCTCTAGTACAGACTGAAAATAAATGAATATTTCTTTTGCAAGCATAGAATAATTTAAAAAATATCACTAACTTTCTAAGTGCTGAGAATGATGTTACATTTTTGCCTCTGATGTGAAAACTAATTTTTTTGTAGTAAGGAGTATGTTCCACTCAAATGTGAACTAGGTATGATTTCCTTTTGGGTTTTAAGTTTTAAGAGGGTTCACAAACCAGTGAGGAATAGTTTGCTTATGTGTTAGAAAAATAATTTTTGTACTTATAATATTGTGTTTCATGGATTTCCTCCTCCCCTCCACTCTGTTAGTATTTCTTTAATACAATTTTTTTTTCCTTCTGGTTTCAAATATACTGATCTTATACTTCTGAGCTTGAAATAAATATTTCCCTTGGAAGTACAAATTTTCATGTAAGCAAAAAAAAAATACGTATATTTTCTCAGCTACCATGGCTGCTAACCAAGAAAGGATTTTGGTATGCATTATTACAAAACAGGCTTACAGTCTCCTTTGCTCCAAAGATTTAAAATATATAAAAAGATCTATTTTTAATAATACTTGATTTTAACAGCAATCAGTTTCCCTCCTTACAAAGTTTGTTTTTCTTTTCTTCACTCTGCTTACCTGTAGAAGGAAGTGAGTAGTTAAAACTGACATTCTAAATTAGGACAACCTGAGCACTAAAACCAGCTGTAATGATGGTGATATTTCTGAATTTCCTTTTAGACATTGAGAAATAATTTTGAGCATTGGTGCTTGACATTTAAGAGCTTGAGAACCACTCTGCTGCTCAGCAAAGTTGCATAAAATATACACAGTCCTAATGACCTGACTTTGTGCAGCCTTTTTACGTAGTACTTCAAGTCGACCTTTTGAATTTGCATAACCAGCTGTCAGTCTTACTCTTAGTTGCATTTTGGAGTTACTTATTCCTCGGTAACATAAAAGAGCTACTGTGCTCTCCTTTGTGGATTCCCAGCAAAGTGTTCTAGTCACGGGTTATTCACCTAGCTGTCAGGGCTCCCATCTGTAACCTTTACTCATTATCCTACATGCCTCACATTAACCACACTAAAGCCAGTTCATTTTCATTTTTTAACTATTTTAACTATTATATGCTGTTAGTTATGTAATGTTGTTCATTGTTAAAAATATATACATGTCATAAAGCTATGTGTTTCTTGAGGTGAGTGAAAGGGTGATGGCTTCATGAAATAAAATGCAAAGTGACTGGACAGACAGCAGAAGGAAGAACAGCCCTGAAAATATAGATTGCAGAGGACCCCACAGTAGGGAGGGATACAGAAATAGACACATGCTCCAAACAGAGCCAGCTTAGCTTTAACAGAGCTGCTTCACTTTAGCTCAGCCCAGGCCTCACTGGACCTTAGCTGGCTCTATAATGAGCCTCAATCCAGGCTACAATCAACTATGGATTACATGGTGGTTGTAATTTGGGAATTATTGGTTTAAATCCTTTTTCTAGAAAATGGAACATCTTATACTAATGTGAAACACCAACAAATGAATTTTACTATGGGTAGAAAGGAAAGGGAGGAAAAATTATAGTTGTCTTATCACTTCCCCTACATCTGCCATGCTAAACCAGATCTGGAAATGTTTGAACATCCTCTCCATTTTGTTGTGATGGAGGTGCTAAAACTCAGAACTGTAAAAATAGTGGTGATGTTTCTACAAAGATTTCACTTTGCTGATAATTAGCCCTGAGGAAAAGTGCCAGATAATACGAAAGAGTTTGTTTGAGTTTCTTTTTGTTTTAAAATGTCAAGTCAGTCTTGAACAAAAAGATTGCTCATGTTTTATGCTCTGAAAAGAGTCAGATACTGACATAACTGATCTGCTCAATGGAGTAGTGACAGACATGAGCCTGGAAAAGCTTCATACATGAGAAAATTTTAGAATAATATTACTGCTCTTTACAGAGGTAAGCAGGTGACACTCTCCATTATACAAGTCAGACTATGTGATCTATGCACCATTCTGGTCTTAAGGCATATATAAATCTGAGAATTTGTTACTGCGTTCATCTGCCGCTTTGTGGAAAAGAATAAGGGATGCCATCCTAGAACTCCATGATCTATTTTTATATGCTAGATTTCACAGACAGACAAATATTTTACAATGATAAATGTATCATGGAAAAGCTTTAGCTAAGTGGCAGCACAGTTAAAGGAGGTTAAAATGTTGAAGCCTAGAACAGTTTTCCAATTCTAATATAAACAGGAAAATATCTATGGGAGAAGGGTGTGATACCAAATCTATTTATATGTGCGCGCACCTACACACACACACACACACACACACACACACATTTATATATACTTACACACATACATCCATGTGTATACATAGTTTGGACGTGCAGCTGTGGGCCAAATAACCATCATCCCAAAGGAAGATTCTTCAGAATCTTAATTAACTTCACTTTTTGACAATCAGTCTCTTTTTGGGGTGGTTAGATTTCACGGAAGATCCAAACCTGAATGGGGTGGGAGGAGAATGACAAGATGTGATATGGCTATAGCTTTATATTTCAGGGTAAATTTTGGTATTCAGTGGTACTCTTCAACAGACATGAATGAAGCGGGTTTTGTTTTTCCTACAAGAAGTGATTGATTTAATGAATTGATGGCATGTTCTCAGAATAAAATGTCTTTGCTGCTCTTCTTTTAATTATTACAAACTGACTTCACTGTGTAATAGTGTTTCCACATTGTGTGGTGGATATTTCCTCTCTTAAAACTCTCTCTTCAGAAATGTGGCAAGTAAGGTCAGATGCCTCTTAATGGGAATAAAAATGAAAAGCACTACCTCATTGATTTCTTCTCCACTTCCAAAAATGAGATCCTTTTTTTATCTCTCTGCCTCATCATGATGATTCCAGATAAGTACCTTCATAATAACAGTCTAGTATGGAGGGTTATAATGCTTCATTTCAATGATATCCTACAGTAAGTTTATCATAGATTCAATTCACGGCTGTGAGACTGTGGCTGCAGTTACTCGGAGGAGCTCTCAATGAAAGAATTCATCTGTGCATGGCAGATAGTGAACCAAATTCATTCCTGCTGTAAGTCATCTGACTTTATTGGACTTACCGCAGAAGACAAATTTTGGCCCACTCCATTTATCCATCGCTCTGCAGGAGGATGCCTTTCATAAAAGCTATTTTCCTCTTTGTTGCTCTGCTACTTACATATTTCATTCTTTGAGTGGCAGAAGTGGGTGATAAAGACGAATATTTGGAGCTCTACTTCTTTTATAATGAAGTTCTTATGCAAAGGAATATAATAACTCTGAACATTTCACTCGAAATGGCTGGTGAGAGAAAATATAAAGAAATTGCAAGCTATGGGACTAGAAGAAAAACTACATAAAAATATTGTTTTATAAAAGTGCTTTCATCAGTTTAATAGAAACTGTGCTTATATAGTAATTCCAGTATTCAAGTTACTGAACTGTTTATAAATTACTGTTCTTCACATCACTGTCAATGAGAAAATATTATTGTCCCCATATTATTAATATGTGAACAGATTTGATTAACACCACAAATAGGGCTATGCATTTAATTATCTGCTGAAAGAGTAACTCCCATTTAAAATAAAATATACATTCTATGAAAAAGATAAAAAGTCTTTTAGCTAATAAATCAAGTGCATTCCTTGAATTATTTTTCTGAGTAGTCAACTCATTATCTTCGAAAGGCCAAGTTAGAAAGGGATTTTTCATTCCTTTTATGAACCAATTTGGCTAGGAGTTAAATTTGCAAAGCAATATTTGAGGGTGAGTAGGAGAAAGATGGTTTGTTCTTATTTAACAACTTATTTATAATAGCACTGAAAAGTAGAATAGACAGAGAGGCCAAGGATTTACTGAAGTCTGCCTAAGACAAAGTGCTAACAGTCAGATGACTCCCTTATAAGCTTTCCTATATATCTATGCCACATTTTAAACTATTACTGCATATAAAATTGTGTATCTCTTTAAACTGAATATGCTTATATCTGTTATGAATACAATAAAAGCTTCACATATATGTTTATTTTTCATAAGAGTCTAAAAACTCAGCTCCAGCTTTGTGTTGCCTTATTCCTGTAACTAACGGAAGTTAACAATATTTTACTCATTTTGTAATTTTTACCTTTATGTACTGATCCCTTCTGATACACAACTTTGTACTTACAGAAGGCTATCAGTACACTTTAAAACTGGCAGAATAACAGAAAAGAAATCAAGTGGCATCTAAAATACAGTTATTGCTTGTATGCTACATAGGGAGAAAGTTTACTTAGTATTTTATAGTTTGGATGACTGATATATATATTCACAGTACGCTGATTACATATCGAGAAAGCTTTCTTAGTTTGCTTCAGCATTCAGCCAGCCTGACTCCTGCTTATTGTATAGTTCACATCCACTCATTAACAATATTTCTATCTGACATCTTCTGTTCTAATAGACCCAACCTATCCTTTTGTTTAACAAATATATCATGGAAAATTAACTGCCTTAATAAAGCAATTAGATTTTCAACTGCAAATAACAGTCTCTTAAATATCCAGATAAGGTTTCCTTTTTTTTCCCCATTTCCTCTGACTTGATTATTTTCTTTTTTAACCTGCAGAGGGTGCAGTTCACAGGATTTGAGATGTGTATTCAAAGATGAAGATTAAATCTAAGAAATCTGTGTAGGCTGCTTATATAATCAAATGTGACTGATGTGGAAGTGATTTTTTTTAATATATGGTTCTGGTATTGAACACGTTTGTTCCTGCTGTGAGTCTGAATTCAGTTAAAGCTGCACCACTCGCTAGAAAACCTCCTGGAAAATCTATTATACCGAAGATGAAGGTGAAGGAACTAGGGCCAAGCCCACCAAAGCCTTTAAGCATATGCTCACCTTTTGAACAGGTGAATAGTTGCATCCATGTTAAATGGGGCTATTTGGCTACTTTAGGTGAAATATGTTTTCAAATACCTTGCTGAATCTGGGCTTATACTGCTTGTTTCTTGTGAAGGCAAGGACTCGCATCACTGCAGACATAAAAGTCTGATCTGATGCCACATGGTCTTTATGTTTTTGTGAGATTTGTAGGATTTCTCTAGGGTTCTGAGTATTTTTCCTCCAAATGCCAAAAATGTAAGATGTCACATAAGCTCAGATTGTCAGAGAAACATTGGTTTCTCTGGCAGATGACGCCCCATCCTTCAAGTTTAAGTGAATGGACAAATTCTTTCCATCTTTAGAAGGGTCCAAATCATTTTATCCTCCTAGCTGGAGAGTAAAAGAAACATGTGAAAGTTGGCTGAGGTGAACTGAGAGGGAATATATTTTGGATGATGAATTGACCTGAATGACAATATATACTTTAGGAAAAGAAGTAATTTCATCTAAAGCCCTCTGAGGTCAATTGAAAGTCTCATGGTAACTAAAAGAGCCTTTAGATCAGATCATATTTGCTAGGGAAAAACATAAACAGTCTTACTGAAAATATTTTCAAAGTCATAGTAGTCAGATAAAATGGCTAATAACAAGTGATTAAAAAAAAAAAAGTACTATAATGTTTACTGGAGTACTTAGTACTGCTTGAGTGCCGTAACAAAGAGTGAACATGCCAGATCAGCTCATCTAACATATAATTGGATGAATGAGGCGGAATATATTGGGATGTTGATCATGTAGCACATTAACGACTGTATATTGACAAGGAGGTTCCTTAGTGATGGTGTTGATTTTGATTTCTTGTTAAGCTCTCTCAGTGATTTGTGACTAATCTATATTTAATTTAAAGTATTCAATAGAATCTCCCACATCTCTGTTTTGAAGTCTCTCTTTTTTGATAGAAATTTTACTGAACTTTATTACCCCTGATTATAGTTAAACATGTTGTGCACAAGCCTTGAGAGAGCTTGTCTAATGACTCATAATTAGTTTGATAGCCAGCTCCATTAGGTGATCCACAAAATTTTCTTCCCCACCCCTTAGTATGACGATCTGCAACCACTTCATGGGAGTTACAACACGAGATACTGCAAAATATGCATTAAGATGAAATTGAATAATGCTATTTACTTGTGATTGCAACTCTAATTGTTTAAGTATCATCATCATGAATCCAGCAGAAGACTAACTCTCCACCGCCTGTTCTGTTCAATGTAGCGCTTACTCTCCCTCAATTTTAGCTGTTCTCTTTTCTTCATTACTGATTGTGACTTTGATTAATGTAAATGGAATTGACCACGAAACAGGAGCACTTATTTTTTGCTTTGAATAGCTGAAAATTTACCCCTAAAATCCAAAACAAGCTTGTTTTTAAAAAAATTCAAAATCTTGCTTTTAAAGAAGACATTTTCCATGCACAAGACCAAAAATTGTATAAACCATAATTAAACCATCATTCAATGGAAAAAGTAACACCTACAGCAACAAAAAAAAAGATTACAAGACAGTTCGTAATCCTTTTTTTCCACAATTTTTGGCAAGATGAAGAAAAAATAGAAAATTGGACAAGCAGAGGTTTTTTGCTTCTCTTTGGAATAAAGACATATATGGCAGAAATACAGATAAATGAGGAGATGAAATAACTGTGGCCTCCAATGCCTGATGGTGTGGACACTTCAACCACTAAGGGAAGATCTGGGAGAGCCCTGATTCAGAGCAGGTATTTGAATCTGTATTCAGACAGTGAATCTGTCCCTTCGACACTGTGTCACAAGAGCAAGGGCTCGGATCCCTTGCTCCCTCACTTCTCCCTGCTGAGAATGGCCAGATCACTAAGCCATTCTTGCTCTCTCTCTTGTCCATGGTAAATAATAAGTATTTTACACAAAGTGAAACTGTTTAATGGGGAATATGGGCAATTGCTGGTTGACGTGCTCTCAGTGAACAAGAGGCTGTTCCTAATAGGAAAGGGAAGAGGGAACTGAGAGCAGTCCTTCTTCATGCTTTATGCTTGAAGATGCTACCTTTCTGGTTTTGTTTGTTTGTTTTGTTTTTACCACAGGGAAAAACAGGTAGGAAGTAGGTTCTGAGGCAAACCCTGAAGGCTTGCTGGGGCTTCGGTACAAAAACAGCACCATGACTCACAAAAGCACATGTTAATAGCATTAGGTGCTTAAATGATTCACACTGATTTCTCCAAGGTAGGGCTGCAGATGGATTGCCATTTGAGCACCTAAATTTACTATTTAGGCAGCTGTTGGCAGCAATACACGGAAGTCTCTGCAAATCTTACACAGAGCCTTTCTGAGCAAATTATGGTATACTAGATTCTAAAGATAGACTGATGAATGGCAGGCTGTGGAGGATAGTTTGCTTCTTACTCCCAAACCCAAGTCAGAAACAATAATTTTGAAACATTTTGCATTCTGTTTCTGAGCAGTAAATCAATGAAAAAAATCACAGTCCATTGCCATGTATCCCTTGCATTTTCTCCACTTAAAAATAGCTAAACTTTTCATATAAAATGGTGATTTTAATAAGGTACTAGAATGCTGACTATAGAAATACAAAATGCTTCTTAAAATGCTAATTAATTCCTCTGGCAAAAAAGACGAGCGGTAAATATTTCTTGGGAAATCCGTGTTTCTGTATATGCCACCACATGAGAACAGGAAGTCAAAGAGGAAGCTTTGTTCCAGATGACATCCTCAGAGGGGACTCTGCAAGCTGCTGGTGGAGAAGAGAGCATATATGAGAATCTGTTGTATAGTACTCTCACTAGCTGTCTTACCATAACTGGGTAAAATATTCTTATTCATGTATTTTGCAAACTGTTGCCAAAAGTAAGTGGAGCTTTCTTCTTTTGCTTTCTAGTTTAACTGTTACTAGAACAGTGACAGACTTTATTAACATAATGGTTGTTATATAATTTCCCATATGCTTTCATTATTAAATATCCTTATAAAAACCCACCCATCATGCTCTCAAGAAAGTAAAGTCCATTTCTATGTAGAGAGGAATCAGAGGGGTCCCAAATAGACCTCAAACTCTGCAAAGAGCATACCAAATGTTGCAGTTAGACCTGTTTGCTGCACATGAAAAGAAATAAGAAGAAGATGATTATTGCAGAAGTTGTAGAGAAAAGCTGATTAAATGGCAATGGCTACTGTGAAAGTGCCCTCTGATAACTGAGCCAGCTTGTTCTCGTTCACAGCACATCAATGTAAAGGTGCTTGCTGTCTAGCCTCACTGTGTGTCTCAAGCACTATGCAGTGGCAGTGAAGGGAACTGCTAGAAAAAGCATAAGAACTTCATGAAGTATAACAGTTTTATTTTTGCAGAGGCTGAAACTAGAAGACTCCAGGAGAAATAAGGTTATATACAATAGGTCGTACATCCTCTTCTAGAACTAGACATCTCAGCTGAAGATTGGCTGCCTATAGTGGCTCATGCATTTTTAGTAAGTGCTACTATTCACCATACCTCTGACTTTTATGTAACAAGATCCCAATCGAATTCAAAGTCAAACAAAACAGATGATGACTATTTTTGCCAGTGTTTTAACCTAACCCCATTGCTTTATCTGAAAAGAGTGTTACAACACTCAGTTCTCTTGGTAGGGTAGAGAGTTGGCTGTCTGAAGCAGAGACACCAGAACTAAAACCCTGATTTTACTATCATCTGCACAGAGGATACTGCTGGTGAAAAACATATACCAGTTTATAATTTAGTAGATAACATTATATAGAGAGTTTAGGAGGGAAACAGTGTTCCGGCTGAGGAGTGTGGTGTGAGGCAGAGCCTGGCATAGCATTACCATTTACTTGGATTTCCCAGTACATCTCATCCTTTTCCATCTGGAATTTTTATTTGCCTAGGCAATAAAAAAGAAAAGAATTTCTCAATTTATTCAGGATTTCAGGACACCATGCGGTCCTGCTTCAGCTGAGCTGCCTGACATATGGCAGTTTTCCTCAGCTGAGCTCCAGAGGTTCTGGACAAAGGCCCCAGGCTTCTGGATGTGTCCTACTTGCTATTCACATTGCAGCTCAGCTGCGCTGTGTGTCTGTCCATACATATACCTATCCGCAATTTCTCAGTTTAACAAGAGCCCAAACTTAATCCGGCTATATTCCAGGAAGGTGGGATGTTACACAGAGTTTCTTTAGTATATAGCTGGTATCAACAGTGAATGGAAGGGACCACAGTAATATATGTTCTCCTCAGGAGGAATTGTATTAGCAAAGAGTGAGGTCATTGGTATCTCCCTTGGTATTTTTCCAGTTTTATAACACGTTCATAGCATTGTGAGGAGCATAGGTTTTGCGGGGGAGATGGAGAATTGCGAGAGACTGACAACGGCTGAGATGTTTGGGAACCAGTGAATTTGAAAGGCTAGCAAGAACGGATTATGCAGTAATTGCAGAGATGTAACTATTTCACTTCTTTTCCCCTAGTCATCTTCCTTCTTCTTCTCTCCTCCTTCCCATAAACAAATGCTTATAAAAACAGAAGGGCAGATTATATTGCTTTGCATGGCTTTGCTTGGATTTTACGGACAGATACTGTGTTCTGGCTCCCTGCCACAGCAACAGTCAAATCCAACGCCAAATTGCAGCACAGGACTATTTTGAATGACAAACTAAAGTGTGTGTAAGGATCTGAAAACAGGTGGTCTGGGATGTCTGATATCAACAGAGCATCTGGTCACTGGAGTGTGACTGGACTATACTTTGTACTCCTAATCTGGAGAGGTATTAGCAATGACCGAAGAAGCTGGCCTCTTTTCCAGTCCTATCATTTTGTAACGTATTCTGAGTATCAAAGTACTGACAAACCTGCATTTGATGCTAAAATATTTCAGCCATTCCATAATTTATTTACATAATATGTGTTTCTTAAAAGACTGGAAGCCAGACTATCTTCCCACATGACAGAATATTTGCACAATATGGCTTCACTTTCTTTTGTGAAGACACACATCTGTTGCAAAACACATGCATGACTTTTGACCTCTTTGTTCAGTTTTAAGTGACTAGTCAAAACAAATACATTTTTATGCCTGTTTAATGTTATCAATTGTATTAATATTAGGCCTGTTAAGTCAATAAAATGACTTTAAATAGCCTTTCAAAGTGGTCATCCTTTCTCTCTTTGCAATCATACACCTGTTAATTTATCAGCATTCTTACAGGTACGATACTTGCAGATAACCAAAGTCCTGAAACACTTTTTGTTAGAGGACAGCAGAATTTGCTTGGAACGCCTTTGCATTTATCAGGGACAGACCCCGAAGGGAGTGTGTTTTTTGCTAATGATGCAGGTTGTACACATGAGTAAAATTTTAGATACAGAATTATAAGAGCAGGTATGAGAGTATATGGTCATGTAAAACATGTAAAGTCTGCAATTTTATATCATGTCAGATCTTTCAGAGATCTTGTGTGCACATAATTGCCTCCAGTAAACAGGAAGTACTTCATGGCAGTTTATCATGCAATGAAAGACGAAACATAGGCTGTGACTTCATATAGCAACATTTTCAACTAGCTTTAATGTGTGGGTTTTTATGAATAGGACTCCTTTACTGAAATCCATATGAGACAGCTTTCTGTTTTGCTATACGTTAAGAAGGACTGATGAGGAAGATGATAATTTTCCTAAATGTTCTCTTTGTATAGCATGCCTTCACTTCTGTTTAGGTGAATACAACTGTTTTCCTGTAATTCCAGGAATTACCTGGAATATCCCTATCTGTATTTAAACTCAGACTTAAAAATACAAAATTAAAAAAATCTCCCAAGACATTGATGAAGCAAGTCCTTTCTTTCATTGTTACAACTCAACACCACTAAGGACTGTCCCAGAAGGACTTACGGTGCCAGCATTATTCATTTACCCTTGTGAGCAAGTAGAAGAGAAATACCATGGTGATATGTGATTAATATGTATTTTGTAAGAAAAAAAAAGGTGGGGGGAGTGGGGCAGCAACATCAGGAACAGTTATTCCTCTCTCTTCATGAAAAAGAAAATTATTCCGCAGAATATAGCAATAGATGATAACTGTGATTGGACAACCTCTGATTGCAGGCATGATAGCTTTTGATTGCACAAAGCTGATAATCCTTCCCTTAAATTTCAGAGGTTATTAAAGGAGATCCTCTACTTGCATTGGCCTAACCAGATAATTTGTATGACCAGTGGCCTGAATTCTGTGGTGTAAGTATCACTTCAGAATTACCAAGGCACTGGGCCAATACATTTAATAAAAAAAACCCCATGAAACATGAATCATTATTTTTAAGGCCTGTTTACATTAGCATGAGTTTATATTTATTAGGTGCTCTAATTGACCTAATTGAGAAGATAGGAAACCAAATGTTAAGCTTCTGTGCAATAATGAGCAGGAGAGAGACGGTAGTCCAACTCAGATCCGATCATGATGCTATAAAGAAATAATTTAATTTTTCATTATATTTCTAGTTCATATTAACACTGAAGCAAAAGAGAGAATGAGAAACATAGCTCTGTGACAGATTAAAAACAAGCTTCTATTTTTACTTTTATTCCAAACCCTTCTTTGGTTGGTTTTTAAACTACTGTGTCTTGTTTTGCAAGATTTCACCAAGGAATAGCTGTCAACATTAAAAAGTCAGCATTTTAAGATGGTACAGCATGTATGCGTGTATTCTCTCTCTCTCTCTCTCTCTCTCTCATTCTCTCTCTCTGTCTCAAATAGCTTCGAGATACCAAAGGTCATTACCTGCGCTAGTACCAGAACTCCTTTAACATGCTGTGGTGTCTTAGATACATCTGTGTGCTCATGTTAACTTTTTAATGGTGACAGCTTCATGGAGAAATAACTGTTGATATGAGGTGCTTCAGACATTTTCCCTTCTTCTCCATTCTCTGAGAAAGATTTTCAGGTTTTTTCTTCGGAAATATAAGCTATTTTTTGGAATGAATTTATTTATGCTCATTAACGTACTGCTATTAACATCACAATTATAAAGAATGTAGGGCGTGCACCGTTGAAACAGTGTGGTGATGGTTAAAATAAAGATGAACATGAGTCCATTAATGAAGAGAGTCTCTGTGTCAGCACCATGCTCAAATCCAGTGAAACACTGCAGCTTTTAGCTAAAATACATGTTTCTATTCAACTAGAAAACATTTAAGAGAATAGAGATTTTAAGTCACATTTTAAGATTCTTTTGCCCTTTTGGACTGTCACAACGACATAAGCAGGAAAATTGGCCTCGGGAGGGAGAGCTGTTTACAAGCCAGGTCTGGCATGTCCCTCACTGCAGCTGAAAGTGTGGGGTGGTGTGTGGTAGGCAGGCAGAGGTGTGGTGGTGCTGTGCGTTGCGCCTGTTATCCCCAATGAGGAAAAATGACCTTTGGAGCCATCAAAACACAGGCAAATCCAGCCTGGAGGCTTCTGTAAGCAGCCTGTTGAGCCACAGCAGTGTGAAAGCTAACAGTGACAGTGGCAGGGCTCTGGTGCACGCGAGAAGCTAGGTCTGGCGGGATGCGTGGTCTTGAGGTGGCTCAGGCTGCAAACCATGACAGCTGCCCTGTATTCTAAGCCTTTCCTTTATTTATTTATTTAAAAATGGTAATTATGGGAACATTGCAAAATGCTTTTTGCAAAAGGAGAGAGTAACGTGCTCAAAACATATGACAGAGGTAACGCTAAAGCCTCTCCTAGACTCATTTATCTTACAGTTCATTCATGTCGAGCTGTTTGACAAAAGTCAAATTTGTCACCAACTAGTTTATGCCAGGCTTTCTGCAATGACCCAGTGACGCCACAGAAGCAGACCTGCACTCTGACTAGCTTTTAAAATTTACATGCCTTTGGATGTTTCTGATCAAAATACTTTTCCTGAATTTCATGCAGGGAAAAGGCTGTTTGAAATGGTTACCTCGTTCCCATCCCTACCTGGGCCTTCCATGTAAAACTGTTTAATAAACAAGAATTCTGGAAAGAGGGGGGGAAGTATTTTCAAGCTGATAATAATAATGATGAAAAATAAAACGATTAGACATTAAATTTTCTCCAAGATTAACTTTCACTTTCACTATATCTAGCTCAGGATTAAAAATTAGGTTACTACTTAATACTTAAATACTAGAAATAGGATTTCACAGAAGGACCAATGATGAACCAAGATAGCGAGCTGTTACAGAACATTATGATGTTTTGAAAGGCTTGTGAGCACAAAATACAAGAATGATAGCAGATGCATTTTAATATCACAGGTGCTCTCTAGTCTTTCTTTATAAATGTATTGCCTTACTTTTTAAACAAGAGTATCATCTATAACATAGTTCTGTGTCCAAGCGAAGATCTTAAATTATTTTAAAATATTCTTCATTAATTTTGTCAGAGCTATATTATGAATTAAAACTTACATAGAAATGTAACATCCAGAGTAATAAGACTGGAACCAGAATTCATTTTAGCTTCTAAATTAGACTTCTATAATAAATGGTAAATTGTAATGCCATTACAGAAAGGTTACCATCTTTTATTATATGAAGTTAAGAACTTAAATTTTACTAATGGTGCAATTTTCTCTGTAATTCATCTTTTACTTAATAGAATGTAATTGTTTAAATAACGTTTTAGTCTTTGTAAAAGGAAGGCATTGTTACCAAGGAAAATCGGAGTATTAGATAGCTCAGGAAAACCACAGAGAGCCCTCTTTTTTAGGTGTTCAGATATTTTACATTGTATTTCACTAAGCCACAGGAGCACATCATTTTCTGCACCACCAATTGATTTGTATTCTGGCTGATGACCTTAATCTCTTTCCCCTTTTTTCCTAACAAAACACTTGGGGGGTTTTGTTTAAAATTCATTTTGTTTTGTTTTGTTTTTTTTTTTTTTTACTAATCTTAATAAGGTGCTATGAATGCAATTTACTGAAATAGATTTGTAAGTGAAAGAAAAGTGTGCTCAGAATTGCAATTAAGCCTAAGAGCATATAGACAAGAATGTGCAATTTTTAAACTTAAAACTTTCAAACCCGCAGGTCTGCTCTGCTCTCAAGGGATTTAGTCTCTCAGATGCCATAACCCTTACAGGTCTGGATGCTTTTCAAAATCCAGGTAGAAAGCTCTCACCAAAATGCTAATCTACTTCAGCATCCACAGACCATAGTTGGGCAGCTGCACTTCTTTCCGTGCGCACGTCCCTTTCACTCAGGTACGATGCCAGCAATGGTGCCCATCTCCTGCACAGCAGCTGCATGGCTGGAGCCCAGCAGCTGGAAGGGTGCACAGCGGCATGGAGAGCACAGCCCAGGAGCATCCAGAGCCCAGCTGCTGACAGGAGGGAGCTTGCCTCTGCCAGCACACAGGGGAGCAGCAACCGTGCCCAACGTGGGGGCCTCCCACTGCAGCCGGACAGCTGCGACACCTTCTGAGGAGTGCCACGCGTGAGCGAGTGTAAGATTCATGGGGACAGGATGAAAACAAGAAAGACCTGGAGATACACATGCCCCTGTAAGAAAAAAAACTGTCCCTGCTCTACCTGCTGTTAGGTATTTTATCCAAAGACTCCTTAATGCAAATGTTTAAGCTGTCCCTAGAGCACGAAAAAGATCTATAATATTTCTATTGCTGCAATATCTATGTGCCAAATGCAGACATTTGTTTGATTTGGCCTCTGGAATTTTTCTCTGGCAGGCTCTCCAATTCATTTCTCCCAGCCTGTATCAGTTTTCAGTCTCCTTTGATTAAAAAGAAAAACACAATGAAAAAAATTGCTATTCCATGTAAAAAATTTTAGTTGAGATGCAAATGCCTTCCCTTCTGAAACGTTGGTACTAACATGATCGTAACCCTAGAGACCCTACCGAAGAGTTCCAGCAGTCTGCCGGTTGCAGTTGTCTGTGCAATGCCCCCTCCTCCCCAAGCCTGCTGTCATTCACGTCCTAAATGGAGAATGTTCCAGCTGACACTTGCTTCGCTGAGCAGGGTAGTGCAGTGGCATCCTACTCCAGCATTGTAATGTCACTTCAAATTGCTACGTTGGAATGCAAATTAACCTCAGAAATTACAGTTCTGATAAGTGTATGTATTTTGCTTTTTCAGTATATACATTTCTTCACATCCAGGGGAGGGGTTCTGGAGGAAATAATGTTGGATGGTAGAGATGTGGCTAACTAGCATCCCAGTTGAGTATGTAATTTAGACTATTAATCTGGATTCTGACACATTAAGTGGAAAACCAAAAGCTTATTACTCTTTCAGGTAACAGCTAAATGGTACTCAAGTTGAAAGTAGCATCCTAGATGAGCAACAACGCCCCAGTTCCCAGTTAGATTAAATTATTAGTAAATTCTACAAGCAGTATTCCAGAGAGAGTGTAGCACAATTAGCCAGGAAGTGTTGCAAAAATGTCTTAACCAACTGTGTGCTATAGAGAGGCTCTCGAGCTGCAGGAAAAGGGAATTCATTTAGGTCAAAGCAAAGTCTCCCCTTTCATTCGACCACATGACTGACTTTGCGTGGATTCCAGATTCTCCTTAGATTTCTGTCAATTAGAGGAAGAAAAAGCCTGAAATTAATAGTTATGCTACCATGAAACCAGAGCTGAGATTATTGGTATTAGATTAACATTTTCCTCTTTTAGTATGTTCATAACTCTCCCTCAGGTTATGGAAGTCTAAAAAAAATATTTCTGAATTACTTTTCTCTGCTTTATATATTTTTTCAAATTACCTGCTTTATATTTTCATGGCAAGCATCTGAGAGTCCTTAATTTCAAATGGCTGAATAAACATTCCTTACTTGACAGGCACTTATTTAAATGCATTATTTTTGGCATAAGATCTAAAATTATGCTCGCAAGAGATGGCAGCATTTTTTGGCTCTTTTTCCTTCATCTCATTGCAATCTGGCATCATTTACCCACCTTATCTTGTCTTACCTTACCATAGTAATTAGCTTAACAGTCAAACTTAAAAGGATGGAAAGAACCCACACCTAGAAATGTGCAGTAATTATTTCTTTAGATCTCTTTTTTAAGCCATCCTCTGATGTTTAGCTGTGCTGCTTTGTCTGGAATCTCCATAGAATAGACTGTGCCAATAAAGGAACATTTTTAACTCCTCATGTCAACAACTTAAATAGTGAAGAACAGTAATTTCAACAGCAGAGACCCGTACATTTTAATTTTGAATAATAGATGTTAAATGAACAATAGAAAACTGTTTTAATGAATTTGTAGTTCTTCTATGCAGCTGTTCATCGCTTCTTAGTTTAACTCTAATTATGCTCCTTTGTAGAATTATTTATGCAGTCCTGTTGGCTCTCTTTCTGCTCTATTGTCTGAGATCTAATTACAGTACTTGTCAATATAGCTAAATTGTTTTGAGGAATTGAAAAAAAATTACTCTGTGGGAAGAAAGCATTCTGAAGAGCGGAAAGTAATTTACTGTGGAATCCTGTTTTCTCGTATTCCCTGAGTCAGTCTGTCCTGTGTTCTAAAAGATATTGCAAAGTGATCTGAAAAAAACGACTACAAACAAAAAGATACCCCCAGCGCACATTCCTGTGCAGTTGCCAGATATGTGGTAGCGCTTTCTGGCAGATGTACTCACAGCCTGTCTGCTGTCTGCTGCCAGTACCTGCAAGCAGACAGTGCTTGCAGGCAGGCAAAGGTTCATATGATACAGATTTATTGTAATAAATATTTAAATTATTTCAAAATTAATTATTTTAAATGAAAAGTTAATGATTATGACAGTAAATGTATTATTTTGATAAAACATGAAAATGTTAGTTAGTTAAATTTAAGGAAATTGAATTAGTACATGGAAGACAATATCTTGATCTGGAGCTGATGTCTCCATTCTAACAGCCTTAAAAATATATTATTCAGTCTGTGGTCATGAATTATCATGGTTATGCTGCTTCATAAGCTATTAGAACGTGCAAACTGACAAACAATACTAGATATAAGACAGTCCAAGACTACCGAACATTGGAATGTTTATGAAACTGAGTTTTTTTTATGGAGTGGATGGACACTGGAGTGATGTAACACACTGTTTACAAGGCGTTTGTGTATGAACGTGCATAATTCTCTTATATATTCTGTTGTCATATATCACCTATGGCTTCTATAGTGCAAGAGCTACCAAAATGATATTTGAGAGTTGTGACAGCATGCCGTTGATGCTCTGATTTGGCACACAGGGTTATACTGGTTTACACTGATGTTGCTCCTATCTTAGGCACCTCGATTAAGTGCCTAAAGATCAGTGAGATGAACTTGGACCATACTTCAGCTGGTTGACAGGTTTGTCCTAGGGGTAAAAATGTTGAACTTAATTTATCATGTTTTGGTTACCTCAGGCCCTTCCATTTCAGCGGAAGAACCCAGCTTTCCTGTTATTGCTCTGAATGTTGTGTAGTCATTTGCATCTGCACAAAGTAAGTGAAATGCCCATTATCTTGTACACTCTATATTCTTTAAGAGAACTGGGCCCAAATGATTATTTTTAAGTTGAATTCCAATATAACTTACATCACTTGAAAGCAAGCTACTACGTTTCATTATTTTAATGGTTATATAGTTATAGAAATACAGACAAAAAAGGGTTTTATCACGAGTAGTTCTGAATCAGGCCTGTTATTTTATATTATGAAGTCCATTGATCCTTTTAGCTACAACTGCTTCTTAAATTGAGATCTGATCTGGGAAGGAAAGTACCATTTGAATTTCCCATTTCTGCAAATCTTGATAATATCATGAAATTGCATCTTTTTATTTAATTTAAAAAGAAAACCTGAAATATAACTTTAAAAAAAAAAGAGAGAGAGAGAAAGAAGGAAGAAGAATAATCTGTGCTGGCACGTGAAATGAGAGACATGCAAAACCCCTGCTTTTTGAGTTTTTACAGTATATTGTACAGAAAATATCCAGAAAGTTACAAACTATGCACAATATTCTGCAAGAGCTAACTGAGATCTTTAAGACTGTTGGAGCTGATGAACTGCACAAAGCACACCTTTAAAAAAATGAAAACCTATCAAAGACATATATAGAGTGGGAATAACAAGGATTGGTAGAGGGCGCTATCCTGATATGGGAATAAAGATAGGAAATCTGCATCCTGAGCCAAATTAAGCCATGCATGAAAAAAAGCTGACGAAGCTAGGTCATCAGCTTCTCAGTTTCTGATGTCATAGGCAAATTGCATCCTGTAGTACCTTTATGATGGTTGCTACCACTGTATCAAGAGAAATGTCTTGTATTGAAGAGAAATTATGATTATTAAAAGGCTGCTGAAAGGTGATAAAATATTTTAGTGCTGAGTTTCAAGTAACCTTTATAATGTAGCAAAGTAACTGTAGTTCTGCAAGAAAATGAAGCAGAGGTCCCCAGAAGCTTTCATAAAATCATATTTCATTAAATTAACTACTTTTGGAAGGAAAAGCTTAAATTTCTGGAGAGCTTAAATTGAGGGGATCTGAAACTAAAACCTCTTATCAAAATATGAAATTCATACTTCATGAATGTTTAGTGAAACATCTCCATTCCAACATGTGAGATGTTTCTAACCAGATAAATTTTTTGAGCACTAGTTAGATTTTCTCTCACCGGACACTAAGAATGAAATATCAAATCCCACTTCAAGATTTCAGAGATATTCACTGATTTTCAATTTCTCCCTTTTCATTTGGTTAAGTTGAACTTGGCATTGGGTGAGAAGAGAAAATGAGTACAGGACAGTAGTCAGAAGTGGGGAACCTTCCTGCTTGCAGCCAGGGAGCTGCCAGCCCTTGGAACCGCTCCTGCTGCAACAAAGCACACCTTGGGCCTGCCAGGGAAACTCCCCAGGGGAGCAGTGGACATGGGCTGCAGGGTAGTACTCTGCCAGTAAAATTTTATGAAGATTGCGTCTTACAGAATAACTTTAAGGAGATCCAGGAGTGGTAATGTGCACCTGCAACTGCAGTTTGCTCTCAGAGACAGGACTGTGGTGATACTGATGCTACGCTGCAGCCCAGGTCAAAAGGCACTTTATTTATGCTAGCTGACCATGCATATATATTCTTTTTAAATTGAAAAAGAGACCAGAAACAACCAGAAATTCCTGAAATGGGTGTTTTGGGACCATGATTTCCTGTCACATTTGAGAAACCTGAAGTGCTAGAAACTGACCTGTTTTATGTGTACGAGCACAGAGCTTCTGTTTTTTATTGTAGAATAGTGCTTTCAATTTAGAAGAAATCAATCAACAGAAACAGTAAGTGGCACTGAGCTCCACATTTCTGTTTGGGAGCAGCATTACAGCATTTAGACTTGCTCAACAAGAAGTTTTATATCGCTTTTGTTTTTATATAGGATACTATACTGCGGATATAGGGCTTCCTTTTAGAAAGGTTATTGACACTCTAGGTCCTGTGTTGATATTTATTCTTCAAATTTTTATTGCTTCTGATCTGGGGTATTTATGTCTCTGGGATGAGGACTTTCATCTGTGATACATACTCATAATTTATGGGCTTAATGGTGCCCTGATGTTGTCTGCAGGAACAAGAAATTAAACAATTAGACTGGAGACAGATAGGAGAAATAAAACAAGCTATTACCCTCAGCACACTTCTTTTTCAATATTCTTGTCTCTTATTCAGAGGAGGCTGGAAACCATTGCCTTACCCAATGAGTTTAGGGGAAGCCTGATGGGTCTCGGTAGATGGGCAAGACAAAATGCCAAAGCAGCTCAGGAAAGAGAGGTAACAAAGCAGAATATAAATTCAACCTTTAGTAGCAGTTCAAGCTTTTGTGTTTCTCCTGTGATCCAGCTTCCCTGAACCTACAGGACACAGCTGTAGCCATTTTTAACCTTTGAATTGTTCCTTAACTCACATATACACTTCTCCCCGCAACTCCAGCTGTCTGAAGTGACCATTGCCAAGCTCCCTGGTGATTACTTTAACTGCAATAACATTGACAGATCACTTTATTAATTGCAAACTGCCCTATCTGAAGATGGTGACAACAGATACTGAGAAAGGTACGGAAAACTCTAATTTTTCATAGTATAATCAGCCTGTTTGGAGGCCCAGATAAAAATAAATTACCTCAACCTTACAAAATACTTGACATGTATTTATTACAGCATTCTCTATCAGCAAGTGCCATACCTGCATGGGCTAACTTCTCACACGTTGCCTCAAAACGTGAAGAGAAGTGTTAATGAGAAAGTGCAGCTTGGTTGTCAAAGCATGGGCCTGGGAGCCAGATCTGCATTCTAGCCGTTGCGTGCCACAGCCGCTCTACATTACCTTGTGCAAGTCTCTTAAACCCGCCAGGTAGCAATTCGCCCATCTATATAGTAGATCTGATGAGAATTTTCTATCAGACATCTTGAGAATAAATGTACGATAGTAAAGGTCTTTGTAATCCTTCTGTAGTAGGAAACAATTTAACTGATATCGTTACATAAGAATGCTAAATACTGAGAAAGAAATTAATTTTAGCATCCATAAAGAAGGAAAGAACAGTTTCAGCGGCTTGAGAGGGAAAGCTAGGAAAATTAGCTTAATTTTGAAAAGTGGAAGATCTGTAGTGGAAGGTCTGTAGTGGAGCATCACTACAGACCTATAGTTCATCCAATCTAACAAGCCTGAGTTTGCAAGACATTATAATAGAAGCCAACAATTTTTCACTTCCTGTTTTACTGCTGGTACTGTGATGTCCTAAGTTGTTTGATACAAAGTCTAAATTAGGCTTGAGAAACGGGATTAACCTTTCCAATCACATTTAAGGTGAAATCGCTTAACTACATCACACAATGTCATGCCGCAGATAATCCATGTCCTTGATTAATGCTTTTATAATCAATTGCTGTCTGGAAGTGACTCCTTCCCATCACACTCTTCACAAAAAGAGCAGATGGTATTTAAAAGGTTATGGCAAGAGGGCATTTCAGAGGTCAAATAGAACATCGATCAAGTGGGCAGAAAAATTGCTTTTTTCCTTCCCCTTCTCCTTATCCTCACAATCCATAAGGGAATGTGGCCTATGAATTATAGTTTGATCTATAGTTCAAGCACTAAAATGTTTTCTTGTTTCAAATTTCTATGTTGTTTTGGGTAATGAACCTGGAAATTGGATTCCTTTTGTGCCAATAAAAAATTGTGCCCAACACACGTACCTCAGCAATATAATTCTTAGGCCCATAGAGATTTTCTCGCTACTACCTTGAATGTAGTCAGAACACTGCCATTTCATAAAAGCTGTACTAATATCTACAATGTCCTTAGATCAATTTGTAGCAATGTTAATGACACTATGAAAAAAAGTTACACTCCGTTTCCATGATCTCTTATACAAACCAATAAAAAAGTGAATATATGGTATGATTTATTCTTTCTCTCTTCTCTCTATATACAGTTGGATACCATTGTGTATTAGAGTCCAAGAACTACTCTCCTCTGAATCGAAGGGGGAAGGGAGAGACACCACACCTACTGAGGCAATATCCAAAACTAGAAATCAGGTTTCTGCCCTTTTGCAACACATGAAATATATCAGTACTTGTTTTCCTCATCTTTCTGTTTCTTCTCAAGCTAAATACACAGCTTACAAATAAAGGAAACAAAGTAATAAAATTGTCCTGTATATGTTTTAGTAATTTTTGTAATTTTATAAACTAAAATGTAATTTTTTGCTCTTAGTTTAGAAATGAGTATCATCATCTTTGCTGCCAAATAAGAATGCATTTTTATCAGTTGTCATATCCTAATGGCCAGTCATTGTTATGAATGCTTTGTTACATGTGCTACAGTAGACAAGTGAAGTGCTCATCCTAAATGGGCCTCTAAAATAGGCTTTCATCTAGAAAGGAAAAAGCAAAAAACTATAGTCCTTCTTTGTGGTCAAAACCAGGATTGATTGGCTAAGACATTTTTTAGTATTATAGCTTATATTTAAGGGCCTGAGCCTAGAAATCATTCTCATCTCAGTAGTTCTCATTCATACCATGCGAGTAGCCACACAGAAGCTTGCAGAACTCATTTTCATGAGACAGTTTATTCAAGAATGGTTAGTATCTAGCATACTAACCTAGCATTACTGCATTACCTAGCAGTAATACTAATCTAGCATTACTGAAGCTATTAAGCATGAACTTTCCAAACGAGGACAAAAGCAGAACCCAATAAAACCACGCTAACTAATCCTATTAAAGTGACATCTGGGTGTCTTGCTATCCAAGAGTGGTAGAAAAACTGAAGCTAATGGTATCTTTTAAACCACATTAATATGCACAGCTATTTCTAATACTTTAACTATTTGTAGTTAACGGCATAACATACAATGGAAAAAATGGCAAAAAAACGATAGCCCTTTCAATGTCAGTTTTGTAGCTTCATTTTCTTTGTTTGTTTTTCTTTTTGAAGACTATCATGCAGAAAAATTAAAAAAAAAGATGTTGAAGCCTATGAAACACTTCGATCAAGTTATATCTGTCATTACAGAAAAAGAAACACAAATGCAAATGTATATTGCAGGACTTTTTTCATGATTTACTGGCTAACAGAGAGAAATGTAGCTGAGGTATTGCTGTTTCACTGCTTAATTAGAGGTTCTTAAGAGGTACTGTATGGTAAAAAGAAGTTAATATAAACATTTGCATCATTATGAATGAGGAGATATGAGTCATAGTTATGAATGAGCAGAGGTTTACTTCTAGCATTAGTATAGAACATGTAGATTTCCCAGGAACAGTAATTCTTAAGGATTATCTACATTCAAGGCATTCTTCATATGGATTTGTGAGCCAGTATACAGTACTGGCCCTCAGAAGACAGTTAATGTCAATTGCCTTGTTATAACTAGGATGCAAACGATCAGAGCTGCCATATTAAATGCAAATTGAAAATTGAAAGTGTTTACTACTTGTTAGAAGGTAAAAAAGGGTGAAAATAATACTAGATATATTGACTCAATCCAAGCATTTTTCATAATGATTAACGTAGATATTTCATCAGTAATCCTTTAGAAATTTTAAAATTAAATCTTTTGTCGTCTATTGTGTGTCCATATTGATCTGATCTGGAAGCATTGCTTGTTGCTGAGAGAGATTATTCATTATTTTTGGAACTGTTTGATCAGAAGAGAACACAATAAAGCACGATTTCAAAAGAGGGAGAAAATTGAAAGAACTTATTAGAGGAAAATAAATAGATAAGTGTTGCTTTTCTTTTTGAACTTCCTTTCATTTGTTTTTTTTCCCCTACAGAAACAAGGGAGTCTTCAGATACATTGGCAGTTTCTTAAGTACCCTAATAAATAGCCAAAGCCATCAGCTAGCTTTTAACAATAGCAATTAATAAGCATAAATGTGTCATTTCAGCTCTTTTTTCCCATACTTAATTTCAAGCATTTTTTTTTCTGATTTTATGGCAATTTGAATAATGTTCTGGATCAAGCAATATAATCATATGCATGATTATAACCTGATTATGTAAAATCTGTTGTATATGATTGTTGACTAGTCTTTTGAATGCTAAATGTGGAATGAAAGTTTCATATCTATTATCAATCAGCAAAGGGAGGAAAGTATAGAAACCATTTAAGGAATTATTCTTAACTATCTCCCCTGTAACTTAACCAATTATTCTTATGTGCATTTCCCATCACTGTCTCTCTACTCTGTCAGTTTCCAAGCCACAGCTCATTCTTGGCTTTCATAACCATTCGCAATCAATCCTACACATTTCTTTTCTGCCTAGTAGGAGAGTACGTAAAGGCTTCCTTTTCCCACATCTTCTGTTCCTGAGCTTGGACGTGGTATCAATCATCGGGGCCATCGCATATATCTGCCAGGAGATCACTCTTCAACACCCTCAGAGTATTTCCTTGGCCCAATTACACTCCTGCCTGGGTTGTTTTTTCTTTCTCAGAAATCTATAATACACTATCCATCGGAAGGGGGAGGGGGAGAATGCCCCAGGCTTTCTAGTAGTTGCTGTTGTTATATAGTTTACATTGCTGCTCAGTCCATAAATGTAGCACTAAAATGAATCTGTGTGTGGATGACTGCTAAATGACAGAAGCTCTATGGTGTTCTTGTATGATCAATAACTTACATGTGAAACCTAAGACACTACTTCAAATTACAAGAAATAATTGGATAATAAAATATTAACAAAGTTATGGCTATTTCTGCTTTGGTTGTGCATTGCTGGCATTTCATGCCTAAGTACTCTATCTCAGATCTTTGCCTGCACCCACTAACTTGCGCTAGAGAGTGACACTGATACAGAATGCGCTATATGCACTCTGTATGTGTCAGATACTCTTCCTCACACATTGCAAGCATTTGCTTGTTCCATTATTTCTTTTTTTTTTTCCTGAAACATCTACTGATTGTTAGGTGTTGCAGTTTTAAGTAACCCTCATCAGCTATACTTAAGGTTTCATCCGAAAAGGTGAAGATGCAGCTGCTTACAGACATGGAGGAAAAAAGGGACGAAAAAACAAGCAGTTAGCAAGAGAGAGTGTTTAGCAAAACAATGCTTTTTTTTTTCCTAGTGGTAAATTTAATCAAAATACATAACATGAAACTGGTTGTTTTCATAGAGGTACAAAGCTAATAACACCTGAAACTGGACTACGTATTCCAGGACATAATAACAATAGTGTGATATGACTAAAATCTTTCAGTTCTTTGAGTCTAATAATTCTAAACCTATCTGCCTGTTGGCACTCCTAGGCACACAAATTCCTCCATTAATTTGGTTCTCTGTCCCTATATTTTCAGAGGGAGGGCAAGAAATCTGCAGTAGAATATGTAATAAACAATTAGCTCTGCTCAAGAAGATTAAAGATTTGGATTTTTTCTTTTTCTTTTTTTTTTTTACTAATTTCTCACAATCAAATAGCTTCATCTGCATAGCTTTCCTGAGGGCACTGCAGTCACCTAGAAGTTGGACCTCCAGGAAGGAGTACCCACGATTCCCTCTGATTTGACAGAAAAATGCCCTATATGCATTGCTGAGCTGGCACGTGCACGTAGTCCAATGTGTAAGTTACCTTGCAGACTGATTCTACAGTGTGCATATTAGACTAAAATAAAGCAAATACATCTAAGATCCAAAATGTTATTTGTGTGCACATGTCCAGCTCTCCTGAGCCCTGGTCTGCTGAACACCCAGCATAGTGACATTTCTAACTTGACTGTGAGGTGTTCAGACATTCCTTGTATTAGCTTTATTTCTCCTTTTCTACATGGACCTAGTTTCTTGACAGGAGAAGAGAGCATGTCCAGGATAGCTTATTTAAGAGGTGTCTTTACCTTTACAGCTTCTAACAGTGTCTTCAATATATTACAGTTTAAAAAAAAAAAAAAAGGGCTGGTGTGTGGTGTGTGAGGTGCAGTTGACTGACCTGACAGGTAGGAAAATAAATGAGCGTTTTGCTTCACTGGTAAACCCAGCACACATTATTTGGAATTTTTTCCATGAGATTATACATAGAATCCTTTTGTCAGGTATGACTGTATTATTTTAAAGCTAAACTGGACTTTAATCCCAAAATAGGCTACTGATAAGCAAATCTAAATATTTACGTACAAATAAACATTGCCTTCAAATATATTTGATATTGTTGAACTTTTTGCTGTGGAAAGGACTACCCCTTAAAGTAAAGGAAATTTCTTGGCTTTTTTCATTCTAGTTTTCTAATGGAGGTGGAGAGGTATTAGGTTGCAAGGGGGAATTTTGAAAGAATTCTGACTGACAGTGGGACTGAACAAGAACTATATTTGGTAATAAACATGTTACCAGACATTACTTTCTGTAATTTGTATCTATGACTTAACTTCCTCTTTGTGATTTCCCTAACCTGCAGAAAGAAACAAAAAGAGAGATGTTGGCCTTGCTTAAGGAACAGGAGTTCCCCAAGCAAAGAAGCTGTAACAGAGATTTGCACGAGCCATAGTGTGCTTCACCAGAGCCTCCTTTCTGACTGCCCTGCTGAGGTCAGGAGGACACAATGGGAGATGAAGATCCATACGTCTCCCAATATTAGAGTCTGATAGAAAGCTATGCGTTGTTCTTATTTACAGCAGTATAAATGTGGAATGATTCCACCAGAATCAGCGGAGTTCTTCCTGATTCAGGGCTGAACAACTGAAAAGAGATTCTGGCCTCCAAAACGTGAACTTTTTTTTTCTAATGCACAGCCAATAAATCTGAGGACATCTAATAGTTTTCTTTTAACTTCATTTTGGATCCAGAGCATTTCCTACTTTACTTTTCCTGAGTAAGTGGATAACTCAGTATGTCAGGTCAGATTTACAAGGATGATCAGGTTTCTTTATGTCCCTGAGGAAAAATATGATTAAACTAGCCACTTGAGGAAGTGAAATGTATGAAAACATCTAACCCATTACACTTTCAATGTTTGAGTGAAAAAATATCCTGTAAGACATTCAGCTCTATTGCTGTGCTGTAGCTGGATCAATAAATATTTGAGGATTATCTGGTTGAAATAAAATTAATACATCAGGCTAACTTCTTCACTCTTCTTTAGTCTCACACTCATTAAAGGCTGACACGGGTTGGTGGACTCTAAAGACAAATTGGCCACCAAAAGGTACATATTTTGAGACAGTTGTTATCAATAGATGAAAACTGCAATGTCCCTGACTCAAGAGGCATGCCAAAAGCTCCTGATGGAAACAGAGGCTTGATACTGAGTCAGGGTGAGGGAAAGGGAAGCATTGGCATGAGTTGTACTAGGGAATAAGAAGCCTAAGATGGCCTCTGTGTGAGAGAGATGATACTATCCAAATTTTACAATGCATGGATGCATTTTAGTAAGCAACTGCAATAAACATAAAGATACTATGGCAACATCTGTCACAGAACCATGTAGCATGTAACTCAGCTTTTTATTTTGTTTCTACCATACAATCTTTGGGGAGTATTTGCCACTAAGAATGCATATAAGATTAAGAAAGTAGTTCATGAATATTTAAAACGTTAACATTCAATTAATTTTAACTGTGTTAATTGCATTCTGTTATGTATAAACGTGTTTACCAGGAACTGTTCTTAGATGACCAAAATACTTTCACATTTAAAAAATAAACAAGCCAACTTAAATAAGAAAATACTGACAGCAAACTAAGAATTAATGAGAAGTAGAGAACACCTAATGAGAGAAGAAACAGGCTCAGACATGAGAAATTCAAAGGAGTTAAAAAAAAAAAAAAAAACTTTGAGTCCAGAGACAAAAAAATAATATACTATTAAACCTCCATGTTGTGGTACCATCTAGAGGCCAAGAGGCACAATTCCCCATTTTGCTAGGGCTGTACAAACATAAAAAATAACAGATATTCCCTCTTCAACTCAAGGAACGGATATAGCAAACTCACAGCTACTCAGCATTTATATTATTTCTTCTTTCTGATATATTTGCTGTCTTGTTTCTATTCTTTACACAATAGCTGGACTATCTTTGTGTAAATAGTAGCTGCACAATGCTTCTAATCTCCCAACAGCTGTGTCATTTACACAAAAGACAAATATAGAGGCTGGAATGTGCCTCTTTGCTACAAGAACTTCAGCAGTTCCCCCCATCAAAATGTTATAATGAGAGGAAATGCACCTAGCGTCAGGGATGAATCATTACAAGTATCATGGTGTCCCCCAAATCCTTGAGGATTTGGAGTTTCCTCTCCAAGATTTCCAAAATAGACCTTTGCTAGTGTGCATGGTAGAATGTGGAAGGCCAAGAAATACATATACCAATCTTAAATCCTCCTACTCTTCAGTATCAGATTTTTATAAATGGCATTCAAGGAAAGAATTCCTGGCATATGTGTTTTCTGCTACTGTTTTTCGATGCTAAATTATTGTGAGTGGGTGAATGAAAGAATTTGTGAGCTGCTGCTCTAGGAAAGCAGCATTAAAATGGCATGGTTTTGTGCAGTCCAGGGCTACTCCGGTGACCTGTGGATAAGCTAGCTGAAAGGCTGGAAGCTGTCACGGCAGGATTACTTGAAGCTCTTCCTAAGCAGCCAGAATTGGCCAGCCAAGGCAAATAGATCTAGTTAGCTGGGGCAGAGCAGCACATTGATGAAGCTATGTTGCTTCCAGCCATTCAAGGCTAACTCTGGTATCTCAGAGCAGTCCCACTCTGCACTCCTAGCAAAACAGGCCATCTAAGGGGACTACCCTTTACTTAAACAGGCCTGTTTATCCTTTGAAATAAAGGATATAATATAAATATATCCTTCATAAATCAGTAAGGGCCTGATTCCAGGCTCACTGAATTCTTAGAGAGCTCTTTGTTGATTTTAAAGAGATTTAGATTGAGGTTTCTAAGTATAAACTTCACTTTACACCTGGGCTTTGGGATGTTTTATGTTAATGATTTAAACAAAACTTTGATTTATATGCTGGCAAAATACATGAAGTACAATATAAAATACAGTGATATATATCTGATCACATGTTTCAGGAAGAGTCTTACATATGCTGGCTGCAACAAACACAGTGACCTCCTAGATTATTTACATAGCCTTATTAATTCTCCATTTAATGAACATACAGAAAATATGACATTTTTGCACTGGGAACCATAGGGATCTTTAATCTTTGCTACGTATATTACTGCAGATCAAGGAAGCCAAAAAGAACCGAAATAGAGAATTTAATAATATAAAGTAGATAACCACCTATTTTTGGACCCCATTTCATGATCTTTTTATCTTCATCTTTTAATTTTTGTATTTTTTCACTATCAGATAGATATAAAGATAGATCTAACTCATTCAAGTATCTTTAGACATTGGAAGTATCTTTAGACAATGGAAAATAACATTCCATTTGCAATAAAGTGAATGAAAAAATTCCTAATAACTTTAGTAGGAATAAAATCAGGTGCTAGATACCAGTTAATATTTTGACTCTAACTGCTTCCACAAGAGGAAACATCTGCAAAAATAAAATTTTCTAAAGGTACTGTAAAAGTTGAAGTGATATTTTAAACAAATTATCTGAAGAAATCCTAGATCGTCCAGGGTTTTCCTGGGCCACTAGGCAACAAGCACTACTTTAATAAGTTAGTATATGTTTATACTATGTGAAAGTATATATTTATACTACCTATATTAGACAGAATGAGTAAGTCGTCTTGTTTTATAAATTGGGAAAAAAAGTGGCTGAGTTGTGTTTAATATGTTATATTTCCAATGCCTTTAATACACTTTTCCCATTCTCCTTTCCCAAAACTGTACACCTGGATTATTAGATACTTCCTCCTAGGGCTGGTGCTGCATTGCCACGGCCCTGATACGCCCTAATCTTGCTATGCAATGCCAGTGTCACTGTGGTAGAGGCAGCAAGTAGTTTCAGTATGCAAAACAAACACTAAATTTGAACATTCTTCTAGACCATTTAGGGCAGGTTAATTATTTTAATCTTTCTTTCTAAAAGCAAAATTATTGCTTCATGAAAGACTAGATGTTTATTGCTTCTTTTTCTACTGTGAAAAGATTTATTTCCTTTACCACATCTCAGGATTTTCCCAGGAGAGCTGTAGACACTTTTATGAAATTTCAGTGCTGTGAGCTTTTGGGCAAACCTTGCAAATGTGAAAGGTGAAAATTAAGCACTTGCTTTAACCTTTCCGTTTTCAGAAGCTAATCCCAACAGATGGATGGAAGAAGGATCATGGGCATTACAATGGCTGCAGAGGAACCCTGAGGAGGAAAATCTAACCCATTTGCAGTAAGTCATAATGCAGCCAACTGGTCCTTGCCCTGGAAGTTGGAGAATATGGCTTAAAAAGGTGGTAAATCAGCGTGGAAATCAATTTTACTGTTTTTAATTGCAGTACTTATGTAGTAGTAAAGCATTTGGGAAGCAAATAAGTATGCAAGGAAGGGCGGTAAGAAGAACCCCTACAACATCCCATTGGATATGGTATAACACTATAGATGCTAGCAGAGAATAAACTGAAGGCCCATGAGGAACTCCCTAGGCATTTCAGGATGTGCTTGATATATAGCTGTTTGATGTTTCTCTCTGGTTTTTCATTTGCTGGATTCTTTTTTTTAACTTGTTTGTTGAGGAGAGGTAATTTTGTCTTTGGTTTATTTTTTAAATCCTGCAGTACTAGCCATGAGTTTTGATACTGCTGTAAAACCATAGTAGCTGCCCTATCAAATGTTAGATATGGCTGTTGCCCCAAACAATATCATGTGATATGTACAAGATGTTAGCATGATTATCCTCATAGTTTCTTAATGTTACTGATGTACATGATCTGCACAGTGTGTCTGTATTTAACTAATTGTGATGTTACAGTCTGGAGAAGGCAGATGGGTTTAGGATGTGTCTGACTGTAGCTGACCAGGGACAATAATTTAAAAGAGACTTAATTGCTGTAATGTATTTTCATATGTTTGTGATATTTCTGATGCAGCATCACTCAAATGCACTGTTTATCATGCCTGTCTGTACTCAGCTGAATATTATCCTATTTTTATGATTAGACGGCCAAAATTAGATGCAATTTTTCACTGTTTTTGTTATATCACAGATTCACATTTTAATTCTCACCTGATTTAAGAATCAATGCATAAAGAAGGAAATTTGATTACTTCTTAGCCTACTTTCCTAGGAAATGAAGCTTGAGAAACCAAACACTATGTACATATATATTTGTGTATATGTGCTAGTGAGTGTGCATAGAGATCTTCTTCTTCAAATACCTCTTGCAGCTATTGACCAGTGTAAAACAAATCTGACAGAGTGCCAGATGTCAGAAAGATAGTAATTTCAGTTCCAGGAAAATAGGGAGGGGAAAGGCGATAGAGTCTATCTTTGCCATTAGTGAAAGAAAGGTTCAGTGCAAGGCTTACTTTCTTACTTTCTTATGGGGAAATACACACAAGAACACTGCCTTGAATCCATACGAAATCAGGCTGCACATGTTTCAGTGTCCCTGGAATTATTTGTCTTTTAAATGTAGCAAATTCTCATAACCTAATGAGAGTAACTTGGAGTAATTTTCTCTCCAGATATAATGTTATTGAATTTAATATTTCTCTTTCTTCTCAAGTTTATATTGCATAAATTGAACAACCTTCAATTTCAGCATCCATATAGAATACTTAATGGGCAACTTCATGTCACAATACAAGTAATACGGAAAAAGAAATAAACATATTTGTGAGATCATTTGAGAGTGTCCAATAATAGGCTGCCTAAACAAACATTTCTTAGTCAGAAATGCTGAGGAATGAGCTAAAGAATTTCAGTTTCTCTCCTTATAGTAATAACACCTGAAGTAACATCATTTCAGAAAAAAAAAAAAAAGAAAAAGAAAAAAAGAGCAAGAAAAACAAATCAGGATAAGGGTGAATGGCATCATTTGAGTTCTGCCATATGTACTTGAAGGGACAGAAAGAATGATGGTACACTGACTGGAATATTTGATTTTTCCTTCTCTGTTTCATCAAATGAAGTTACTACCTTTGCTTTCTTGTTATGGCTCATAGCTTTTGATCTGATCCAATTCCTTTCCTAAACTGGTAACAGATACTGAGCATACCATTACTAGTGTTGTTACTAAAGATATTTGATCTCTCTTTTGACTTTCAAACTTGGGTGTCTGCACAAAATATAAGCCTAATAAATTTCAGGTCTTACCAGAAAAAAATTAGCTAATGATTGTAAATATTCTTGGTGAAAATATATTTTCAGTATATCTCAGGCTTTCTCTTTTCTATAGTCTCGAAATGGATTTGCCTGGAAGTGCTGTCAGCTCATTCTGCATTACAGTTAATTCTTTTTTGTTTTGACTATCAATGCTTTTCACACATAGTTTTAAAAATTCTTTATCTAGTTCTGAAATTATGATCTTGGAGTTTGGCATCAACTATTTAAGCTCTGTGAACGGTCTCAAAGCCTGCTTTCAGTCCAGCGGTTGAATTACTAGGCCAGATACTCAGATTATGAAATTCACACAGCTTCATTGACTCCAGTGCCCCTATAATGAATAATTTGAGGTGATTGATTTGATTCATCACATTTTACAAAATAGGGTCAGTTTACTACGGAGAGAGGTTTGGAGTGACTTATTTATTTTAGCAAAAAAAAAGATTTCTGGGACTCTTATTCAGTCAGATTTTTAACTCTGAGTCACTACTGATGATCACAGCCATCCAAGCTGTCGCAGGTGTTAAGAAAGCTATTGACCATCAGTGAGTAGTAAAATTTTTCTGCTCTCACTTTATTGCTACCCCATTACACCATCCTCTCAGGTCCTATATTTGTGTAACTGTTTCTATCCCCAATGGTCTAGAGTCATTAGACCATTTTTCAGTAGTGGACTTTCTTAATTAACCCTGTGGATCTTGTTGCCCCAAATAAAATTTAAATGGAAATTTGTGGTTCTAATAGCTTAACATAGATTTCCATTTGAAATGCTTCAACTGAATATATAATTTCAGGGAGAAAAAAAATACATCCTACATATATAATTCTAAAACCTACAAGACACTTTTGAGATAATTACAACACAGAAAGTTTCACAGCAGAAGGCCTGAATTTATTTTCAAGGCCATTTTCCTCTTTTCTGTGCCATTCTTACTCAGTTGCAAGTCATATGAGATTCTGCTAACACAAATAAACCGAAAACAGTAGCGCAGTATCTGTCAAAATATGTTCACACAACATATACACTAAAATATTAACTCACTAAAAATTCATTAGAATTAATGCAAACTACTTCTTAATTCACAATTCTACCCCAACCAGCATCTTTAATTGGTCAGTACATTATGCTTATTGAATTAGAAATTTATTGTATATTTTGTTTCCAATGACTTTTGAACCATTTGTCTCTAACTTTTCTTTCTGTACATATCTTCAGATTTAGTCTAAGCTATTTGATGTTATAACTAACCAAACTGTTTTGCTGAGCATGTTGAGCCTGTCCAGCATTAGAGAAGTCTATCTTCGTGAATTTATGTGGTCTTTTTTCTTTCCAGTAAAAGAATCACTAGTCTTAGTGCTTTGGATGAATTAATTTTTTGTGTTGATTTTTGAGAGTTTTCTGTGTTTTGCACCTATCCTTGCTTTCACTGTTAGAAGTGGTTCTGTTCAGGCTTAGTAATCTATAAGGAGACTTGCTGAGGGATCTGTCCAAGCTGGTTCTCTCTTCTAGACGAACCTCTAGAAGAACCTCTAGGATTTCCTCCACAAATTGGAGGAAAATTAGTGAACTACTTTGTGCAGACAAGTTTTTAATCATTGTAAATGGCCCAAAAGATCATTTTACCTGCTCCACCATTATTTTTCTTTCTTTTTTTACCCCAAAGTAATCTGGCTTCATTCAAGATTGTCCCTATCATCTTTAGGGATAGTTAAGTTCTGTCTAATTGCCATTAATTTCTCTGGAGCAGTGGTTCACTGACAACATTTTTCATGTCCTATGAAACATGTACTACGCACATGTCCACTATGCCATGATCCTTCTGTATTATGCACAAATTACTGCTGAAATTGCTAGTAATACCAGAATTAGTGCCTGCTCTGCAGAACCTCCCAGGAATTGAATCATGTAAATGTTCAGTGGTAAAGTCCTCTGATTGTGACAGCATATGGCCCACTGTGACTTTCTGAATAGGAAATGAGAGAAAATACTCTTTAAAGAGTAGAAACTGAATAGAATGTGAGATTAATAGATTGAATTTTTTCTTAAATATAAAACAGGCACGAATTTTTAAAACCAAGGGTATATTTCAAAAATACTAATTTAGTAGTTAGCACAAAAAACTAAGAAACTTTTTCTTACTACTTTTGACTGTAGTCACAGCAGTGCTCTGGCTTAATCTGCTTTCCATTTTGTAAAAGGATTATTAACACATTATTTCATTTACAAGTGCATTGTGATTTTATCTGTTGATTACATGAGAGCTTCAGATAAAAAATAATTAACTGCAAAGTACTCACCTTTTTCCTGAACTGGGCAAGACATCTTATTGGTAAATATATTATTTAATTGCAATTAAGGAAAGATTTCCACTTGATAACTAGTTGTTCAGTATGCCTCACTATTTTTATTTAAGAAAATCTGCTAATGAGAAATATAAACCAAATGTTTGTTGTTACTGTCTCTTGAATAAATGAGATATTGAACACAAATTTTTGGCTTCTGGTTATTGGAATAGATCCCTTACAGAGGGATCTATTACAGAATGGAGAGCTTTGCCTATTCTCTGTCTTTGATAATATTCTCAGGAATATGGAAATTGTTCCTTTCTTAAGCAAGGTGACACAGACAGGGAAAGTTGGATCCCATGGACAGAGACACATAATAGAACAGATGACTGCAACAATTTACTGACAGAACCAGAAAGAAAATACTATGTAATCTTCCTTTTTTTTAAGAGGGGATCCTTAAAACTCATGGAGATTTTTAGGTAACCTGTAATACAGTTTTCTGATTACTCATCTCGGTTAATAGACAATATGCCCCTTGTGTGTCCTTTCTGTTTTCGTTGCCTCCAGCTTTGCTCAAAAACATTGAGAGAAAGATTGAGCACGTTGTTCCTACTCGTTATTTGTCTTGGCTAGTACGTGCTATAGAACACAGTTATCATCTTTTACATTTTTTCCATTAAAATGGAAAGTGGTGAGGACCAAAGCAACAGTGTGTAGTTCCTGTCTGTGTGTTCAGTCTGCAGTTTCTACAACTGCAAGGGATTTACACATTGCATACACATGCCAAGTAAGAGATTAATGTTCCTACTGGATGTGATGGTGCTCTATAACATCAGGGTTTTCTTTCTTATTAGTCAAAGACATTAACATGGAACGAAACACTTGCTCCACTACATTTCTCACTGTCCTTGAGAAAATAGATGGCTAAGTTATAACAATAATTATGCCCACTCATAGGTCTAATGAAGAGCATTAGAGAATGTGTAAACAATAGCTGTGCTGGGGAGAGTATGCATAATTGGGGATGATTAATCTAATGGTGAGAGATGGAGACGGGTGAGAATGATTAACATTTGCCACACAGAACAATCATTTGTGATAAAGCTGACTGAGAAGACAATGACATTACTTAGCCTTCCCTACTGACAAGGGGAACATGAGTAAAAATAAAATTAAACCTAGGACTGAGCAGCAGGTGTAGTGCAGCAGCTTTTCAGCACTCACAGTTTTCTGTAGAGTTTTGGAACTTTCTCTGTAGAAAAATTCCACAAGTTTTCCTTCCCTTTCCATGTTATTAGTACTTAAAAAAAAGAGAGGGAAGAAAAGGTAGCGCATGGAAAGGAATTAAATTAGTAGTTCACTGGAGGCGAGAGTAAAAAAGGCTGTGGGGACTGGTTGTGAAAGGAAGCTGAGAGCAAGATACTAAAGGATGACTGGGACAGAGACCCACTGAGGCAGATGGGGACAGCGAACTGTTGACCTTTACTGGGTGAGGCATTAGAAAAGGATACTGGAACTTCTTCAATTGTGAGAATGAACTCCCTCAGCGGGGGAGGAACTGGATGGAGGAATACGGAGCAGAGGGGAAGACAAATTTGGCAAGAAGCTAGAAAGTGGGCTGGAAACTGAGACAGAAAAAGAAAGGGAGGGTAAAGAGAGGAGCTAGGCCAGGTGAAAGTGAGACAGACTGGCTGCAAGGTTGAGAGGAACTTCTTTAAGAGACTATGGCCAGATGATTGAAAACTGGCATTAGAAATTCCTGAGAAGACAAGGTAATAAAGAGTGAGGCCAGACATATAAAGTAGAGCTTCAAATGTGGGTGGGTGGATAATAGACAAGGCTAAATCAGTGTTTAGTGTTAAGTTTGGAAGAAAACAAGTTTGGAAGTAATCAGTACACTGTAGGACTCTTTCCTCCCGTACCTGGAACGGCAACCAAGACCCATAAATATGTTTCTCTCCTGACAGCAAGGAACCAGACAGCAGCTTCACCACAAACACCCTCCCCAGTCATCAGCTCAGGTTCATCTTGTATGCAGAAGTGGGGAATCTCAGAGAAAAAAAAAAAATACAAGGTAGTCATCTAATTTAAAATTAGGAAAATTTGAGCCTCCTGAGGCTCAAATAAACTAAAAGTTTCTGCTAGCAGCTTTAAATTTACTATTTTCTCATTTCTGATTTTGATTTTCCTTTACTTGAACCTGGCACATGTTTTCATGCATATCTACATAGCTGCTGTTGCGAAGGCATGCAGACTGTTCAGACTGGAGAAAGGAACTCCAATAGAATAAAGTCTAGCTATCTGACCATCCCATGCGAAAGTCTCTGATTCTTCTCAATGCGTTCTGTGCAATGTAGAGGGTATTTCTACTAAAAAATTCACCCTGAAGGCATAGCTGATACCATGAAACTCAAAATTTATTTTGTGTTGCCACAGGCTTTCCTGAGCATAGCAAGGAGAAAACTTGAAAAAGAGACTACAGAAGGGAGTGTTGGGAAAAGCATAATCTTAATCACTGAAATATTAGTCTCAGTTTGTATTTCCCCAGATGACTGTCTCAGAATAGCATCTATGCACATAAAAAAGAAATATCAATGAATGTTATGAGATGGTCATGTACTTTGCCTATCACATGTATTTCCTTCTGCTTTCAGCAAGAACCAAGAAAACATTTCTGTTGGATTTATGTGGGCAGGGCTGGAGAAAAGTATCACACTTCAAAACATATATTCCAAGGAATGTATTTTATGAAAAAAATACCAATTATTGCTTCTGTGAAACAAAAAAACAAGCCAAAAAACCCACCTAAAACCAAAACCAGGAGAATACAGAAAAGGGCCAACCTGAAATTTCCCGAAAGCTAATACTTAACTGATTCAAGCTGATTCACAGACAGTTCATCGGTTCTGAGGACTCTGCTAATGCATTCTGCCTTCCCAAGTGCTCCTGAGACAGAATGCTTCCAAAATCTGTCAGTGGAATGAAGTCCTTTTTCTCCTTTTCTTTAGTGTGGTTTTGACTGCTTGAATCAGATTCAAGTCCTGAGCATTTGTTATAAATTGTCTTCTTTTTACTAAAGCATCATGTGTTATTTAAAGACTATGTATTTACTTTAGTAATGAATCACAGACGGTGTTTATCAGCTGTAGACTGTGGAATTAAGAGCAAGACCGTAGGCTTATTTTTCTTTTCCCAAAACAGTCTAACATCAGCTTAATATTTAAATGCCTATGAGCTCAAAAACATTCATAGCTCTAATTTTTTTACACAGTGATACAAATCAAAGGAAAAGGCTATATAACTTTTTTCCCCCCTTTCAAATTCAAGACTTCTAAGCTTCTTTCCACTGAAGTCCTTCACTCTTTTTTTTTTAGTTATGCTGTGCTAGAGTATTTCAAAGATCATTGAGAACTGCTGGAAACCAGTTTAGAAAGTGAAACCCAAGTACAATTACATTAGGCAAGGGGTGCTCTTTTAAATAGCAATCTCTGAACAAGACACAATGCCAGACTCTTAAAATACCATTTTAAAATTAAAATAAAATATTTCCAGACAAATCTAGCAAAATCCCCCTATATGCATACAGTTACAAGTGAATGATCAGTATATGGTAAATATATGACCTCTAACTACTGACCAGTCTCTACCCTTCTGCTCCTGTCCCACAGATTAAGCAATAGAACTGTTAGACTTCCCTCTCGTGTGACAGGAGCCAGTATTCCCATCCCTCAAAAAGCCAATTTAAAGTTGTTCCAATTAGTTTGCAAAGACTGCACTTTTAGCTGCACATGTAATGTTTCAGTATTTGTGATACTATATAGCTTCACAGCTGTTAAGTCAGAGCAGATCAGCGGATACTGTCACAAACTTCTCTGAGGCACTGGGGCTGTGTCACCCTCCTTAGTACTTGGAAGCAGTCAGGAAAACTTGTTCTTGGCAATCACCTGCAAGATGCCTTTTTTTCTCCTGACCACACAAACATAGTGGTTTTGGTGGCAAAATCTCCTAGACGCTTAGTTTCTCAGGTGAGGAATGCCTGGAAATAATATGTAATTGGAAACAGGTTAGGGTAAAATACCATTTACAAAAAGCTATTTAAAAGTTAAATTTATTTTCAGCATCCAAATGGATAAGTCAAATGTGTTTACAGATAATTTAAGTGAAAACATAAAAAGAAAATTATGCCTACCACACTTGCATCAAGATCAAAAGTAGGACTGTCTTCTTCTCCCTGTATTTCATGTGTTCTGCTATAGATGTTGCTGTTTAACGCAATGGATTTTTTTCTTCCCTTATAGCCTGTCTCTGAGCATATACATCCTACTCTCCAGACACAATCCCTTCCTGGTAGAATTCATAAAATTTTACAAATGCATTTTTTTTTAACAAATTTTACAAATGCAAGTTTTCCTTGGACCCTTACCATTCAATTTCTCTTCCCAAAGCTTATCCATCTCTAACTTAAGCCAGGAGAACTCCTTGCCAACGACTTAGGGAATGCTGAAATTTATGTACATTGAAAAAAAACAATTAAATAAATTGATAAATACCCATCCAGGACTCCTAAATACAAAGAAGTCACATCCTCTGACTCAAGCAGTCCCTGAATCCTTAATCCCTGGATATTGTGATACTCGCCTGCTTCTTATCTCTGAGGGATACTGCAGCCACGCATCTTCTCCAAAAAAGCTCAGAACAGAGATTCATCTTTCCTCTCTCTGAAGTCTGTCCTTCTTGGGGTCCTGCAATTTCTCCTCAGTGTCTACAGGAAACCTTTTCAAAAGCAACTGAGATGCCCTGTTCTTAGCTGGCAGCAATATGCTAACGGCACCTTTTACAACATTCATTCTCAGTTGATCCAGCTGCCAGTATGCCAAAGCAGTTACTTGCTTGAAAATAGCAGCTGGTTCAAACAGAACACATAAGACTTAAGTGAGGTTAATTAGAAAGGTGGAAAATTTTCAAAATCAGATGAGACATTATCCTCACCTTCCATTAAAAAGCTAGACCTCCCATTTATCTAAACAGTGCAAACCCTCAAAATCTCATTTGACCATCTTCTTCTACTTAAACTAGCATAATAATACATATATATTAATAAAATATAATAATGAAGTCTTTAAATCCCAGCTTGCTAGAGATAGTTGCAATTTCTTGTGAATAGGGACCTGTCATGGCAGTAGTAATGCATGTATTTGTTGGTTGTCTGGTTAATTTTAACTCATTGTACCTGTGAGTTAAATGTCAAGTAAATGCCTAGGAACTAACTAGTTAAGAATACATCTGACTTATTTCTCATGGTATCGGCTGCCAAGAGTTTATCCAGGTCCCTCTGATAGCTCCCAGTTCCAAGCCAGGTGAAGGCAAGGGTTTCAAATTGCAAACCAATAATTTTTTTCAAGTCCAGCTGTGTCAAAAATCAAACTATAATCCCTGAATCCCTGTCATATTTTATTTCTAATGGGATAAACCCTAGAGATTAGAGCATTTTCACTCAGGTGCAACACACTTCTTCAAGAGAAGAATCTAGAATCTCATTTTCTCGATTCCTAGAAAAAATTCCTCTTAAAAAGATCTTTCCATAATAAGGATACAAAAAGCACAAGCAGCATCTTCCATCAAATAATCTCAGCAACAATAACTAAAAAAAAGCCCCCAAAAGAGAATGAATTAATATGTTAAAGAAAAATCAAAATAACTAGCACAAACAGAGATATTAAACAAGAAAGGGTGTTGCAAAAGGAACTGCAAGATGGGCTCTTTGGATTTCCAAGTTGCTGCTGATTTTATTTGGAAATTCTCTGATATTACAGAAATCAAATAGTTTCAACGATAGGCAGAAACCCAGTAATAGTCAGATGCTTGCAAGATCAGAAATAGGATTTGGATTTCTGTGTTGGATAGTAGAAATATAAGGATAGCAGAAATTTGAGGATATGACTATATCAATTTGAGACAGAATGGGGTTAATGAAAAATCATTTCACCCCTTGGGCACTTAACAAGGGCTTTTAGGGGCACAGGGACAATAACCCATGACCCATAACCCAGCTTTACCTATCCTTTCCCAGGAATCCAGTCTAGCAATAACAGGTGAGACCCGTTCTAGGAAGACTTCAGGCCTCCCTTTAAAAGCAGAAGGCCTACCAAATCATTTCCCAAGTTTTATTTACCACTAGGAGTCTGCCTTTTCACTCTTAATCTGCACTGGAAATGTGCCACTTCCCATATTTCATTTTAATGTCAAGATGCTAAACTTCAGTTTTCTTTAATTCAGCGAGGCCTCCCGATGTTTTAAAGATACAGAAAAAGTTTTACTGCAGCCAGTTTGGCCCAGTGGAAACAATGCTTTTCTAATCTTCTGGAATAGACAATCAGTCAGGCTGCCAGTATGTAGCTCACTTGCAGTGAATATAAGAAAAGGAGGAAGGGGTTGGGGGGCTTTACAGATGTAAAGGCAAGAAGCTGCAGTGGCCTGGGGAGAATTTTCCTTTGGGCAGGGGCAAAAGAGAGAGCCACAAAGCCAAGAGCTGCCATTTACTTGTCTGGGTGATGTGGGAGGCAGCACAACGAGGGAGGTTCCACTTTTCAGCTTCCCTCATACTTTGTGGGCATGTATTTATTTTATTATATATATATAGAATTTTATTTTATTATATATAGAATTTTATTTTATATTTATTTTATTTATATATGTATATATATATAAGGCATATTCCTTACTAGTTTTCAAAGGATTACAGATTATGTTAAGCTTCCTTCACTTTTAGCAATAGAATTACTGCCCTACTAAAATGATCATGAAGGTGTAACTTTAAAAAGCTGTCATGTTTCATACTTGCACAGTCTCTCCTATACTTCCTAATGAAGGCAGAGAGAAGTACCTAAATTAACTCCAGCCATGCTGACAAATATTTAAAAAGCTAATGAAATATATTCAGCATTGTCCTAAAAAATAAATTTTGGCCTGTGTTAAGAAAAAGGAAATTCAAAGTCATAAATTTTTTACCAAATAGACCCTGAAGCCATTCCAATTCTTTTCAAGCTTTATTTCACTAAAACAAATCAAAAATCAAAAAGAAAAGAGAACTTCTTTTCCACTTTGATGAGAGTCCAGAAATACAAGCAAAACTATATAACCTATAATATAACATATAATAATTGACATTCCTGGGGTTTTTTTTGCTGTCAACAGGAAAAGAAAGGAATACAGTGAGAGATTTATCGCTCCTTCTTCATCAATAACATGAGCAAATAAAACCACCCTTAAAACTCCAATAACTAAGAAAGACTAGGAAAGTGTAGGAGAAGAATGTCTAGCTGAAGTAGAGACTGATATAATGCTGTTGTTAAATTAAAATTAATTATATTAAAAAATTAAATGCATGTAGTGTTTACGTGTCATAAGCCTCAGGCAACTTACAGTTGAGTCCATATTAGAACAGTAATATTAATAATAATGAAATGCTTTAAGGTAATGGGACAGTCATCAGGATCCTTTTGGCATTTATTATAACATGAATCACGATGAACTCACTTAGTATTAAAAAAATAGACGCTCCACTTAAAAACTGTAAATAGACTGGGGCCAGAAACAGCTTTTCATGGGAAAAGTGAGAGTAAGAAAATCAATAATTTTTGAACTTTCAGACTGGACTGAAACAAACACCCAGGCAAAACCCCCAAGAACACTAAATAAGTTTGAATTTCCAGGGAAGTAAAATCTTTACAAAGAAATGTTTTAGGCTGGGCCAAGTAAAAATTGCTCTATATGTGACATACATCCTCTGGAAACAACTGCTCAGAAGAGGCAAACCAGAATCCCTTAAGAGGTGAACTTTTGGGAGGAGGTAGCTTTGCAACTGGGATGTCCTTGCCCTTTGGATCACAAGGTTGATTTTCCATAGAGCCTAAATCCAGAAGTGTCTTCAGAACAGTCACCCACCTCCCTTTCCCCTCCACGCCCCTGTCCAAAAATAGGACTAGATCTTTAAATTTAAAGTACGTAAGTCCAGTGTGACAGGATGCAGATAAAGCATCTCAATTACCGTTCTCCAGGGGAACTTCTCCTAATTCCAACAATTAATTATTATATAGCAGTATTATAAATATCTCTGAGCAGAGCCTGGAGAAAGAATTTTCCAGTTACAATTGTTTGCACAACCTCCTACAAGCCTGAGGCTCCACCGGAGCCCTGGCTTTGTTAAGCTTAGGGGATTTTCCTGAATCATTGCTGCAGAGGCTGTGACGCTTCCACTTTCTCTCAGCGCTCAGTAAAAAAAATAAGGTCCTAAAATGCAAACAAAATACGCCTGTACAAGCAGAGTAACAAGCTATTTCCGTAATTTATGACTTTCAGAGATTGCAGGTTGGCTTTCCAATTTTAATTATTACTCGATTACAATCATATTATATTCAGGATGTCACGAGCTGTGCTTTTGTTCAAATTACATGAAATAAAGTTATGCCTGAGCATGTTCTGGCTTTGCTTTCTTCCTTCAGCTGTCATGGATGTGACAAACACTGTGAATTTAGGAATAACTTAAAGTTTGTCTTTTTCATTGAAATCTGGCCTTTTCCTGAAAAAGTTCTCACAGATTGGCACCAGGCCTCACAATTTAAAGGTGACAACATCTTCACTTTTGCTAACATCTCCTTTGCATATTTTAACATACAGAATTCCTCCTTGATTGGCATTCTCTTTAACTTGACATTATAAAAGACTGCCTGTTAAACAATGTAAGCAGTACTTAAGTGCAACTTCTATTAATTCCTCTGCTTTACAGCAACACTTAATGGTTGCTTCCTTTCTAGAAAGTGCTTTTGGAGGTGAATGCTGAGAATTCTGAGGGATATTCTGAGGGATTCTGAGTTCATGCTGAGGGATATGTCTGTGTTTGTGCCATACAGTGTTATTCAGTATGGGTACTGACTGTTAAAAATGATAACACAGACAAGAAGAGAACACATGCTTTTTTAGACCTCTAGGAGCTATCAGATCTTTAGCATTTGTATATATATGTATATATATTTGTATATAACTGTGTGGAGATACTACAGCTTTTCTAATTTTTATTGTGAAGGGGACTAACCCATAATGGGAAGAACTACTCTAAGAACTGGCTTGTGGTATAAATAACTTCCAAATAGCAAATTAGCCTTGTTGTCTTGACTAAAAACAGATCTTCTTCAGGTGCACAGAATTATAGATTACTATCTTTAATTTCAAAACCTAGGCTTGAGACTTTACCTATGACTTCTGCTCCAAAGTATATCACTGGACTGAGGCTTTATATAAGCTTGATTCTTTCTTTTTGAAACCTTCAATATCTTTTGTATTTCTAGTGTCAATACTGTATGCAGATTCCTATCCCAAGCACCAACTGTTTTAGGAAAAGCTAAGGACAAAACCACTGCAGTTTATTAGAACGCCTTTGGTTTAGTTTGTCAAAGAATGCATTATCAAATGAAATATATGCCCAATATGTATTCCCCATGTTTGACATGGCAGTATCTGGCAAATAGCTTATACACTTAGCCTAGCTCTAGTTTGTCCCATTGAAAGTAAAAATATTTTAGAGCTATTTTTTCGCATACCATCCTAAAGGTTTTATTTCACAGGAAAAGTAAATTTCAAGTTTTTTTGACTTAAAGCTACCTTTTGAATAAAAATATTTCTCAACTACCCATCTAACACAGAGATGTCTTTTGAGGTTAATATGTATGGAGAGAAAGAGCCGAAAATCAGATCTCTTGGAAAGCTATCTTAAGCCCTTGATTTTCAGTTCCTATGGGCTGAATTGGTGAGTTTCTAGGGCCCAAGTAATGGCTCCTTTTCTCTGAAGATAAAGCAGTAAAACCTCTAAATGTTCTTCTCAGATGATGTCTGCTTCTTGAAATCCCAGCACTTCCAAATAGCTTATTTCCAAACAAAAGGCAAAGATTGTTTTGTAAAAGGATATATTTTCTTCCTTCTGGTTACAGTCTAATGCATTTTCTTTAAATTCAACTGGAATTTACCATTGATATTACTGTCAACAATTCTTCATTAGAAATATTCTAATTCCAATTCTATTGTATTAGAAGCATGGTAGTGATGCACAGCATGTCTACCTTTCCAAGCTCTGTGGTCTCTGAAATTACTGGCAGTCAGCTGATGAGAGGTAACCTGATTTAAGAGAAAGGAAGGCTTCATGTTTCTTCCTTCTGTATCCCCTTTCAAAGAGACACCGCTCCATTTGTGTTCCTACTGGAAAATTCAGTTTTGTTCTTTCAGATTGAGGACTCCCTGCCTTTTTTCCCTTGCAAGCTGCAGGAGCAATTTCAGTAGGGTATCTTCTGCCCTGCCCCCTCCCTACATGGGAGATTGCAGGCAAGAGAAGAGATAGGGAACAGACCATCTGGGAAATTGCTTGTGTTTTGGTAGCAGAAGGGTAGCTGTAAAGCTGCACAGTTCTTTATGCTTCCTTCTGGGAAAGCTGTCAGGTTACTGCTGCGATGGAAAGAGAGCGTTCCCTGCTCGTGAAGTGATTGTTCATAACCCAAGAGCTGGAAAAGCAGGACAGAATGACAGTCATAAAGGCTTTTTCCCAGTCCATCCCAGTTGGACAAGGGCTTTTGGGAGCCTATTGTTTTGCACTGAAGGATCTTGGCTCTTCCCCTAGCCAGAATTCCATTGTGATATTTAGTAACGCTTTAGTATAATACTTCTTTATACAGTGCTTTCTTACTGAAGAAGTGTGGACCTTGGTCTGGGAAACAAATTGCTCAATGTTAGCCAAATCTATAAAAATCTACCAAGCCCACAAAACTTTATGTGCAAATTGATAATCTGCAAAGCAGCCACCTTGACTTTAGAAGAAGCAAAGTCAAGATTAAATCTCCCTGATCACTGAATCTTAGAAGCATGATATCTAACAGCCAGGAGAGGAGGAGAAATTGAATGCCCATGCATGGGCAACCTAACTCATAAGCTAATAAATGAGTAGCATATTTTTTTATCTGTTGACTGAAGTGGGAGATGGAAAGTGAGTGCCAAGTAGCAGCTATTATAGCATTGTGCACATGACATTAAAGTTCAGGGTCAGTTGTTTCCATTATAAACCCCATTTTTCAGAGTTTATAACTTGGCTGCCTTAAATCATATCTAGCTGAAACTGGCATGCAACTTGTCAGTACAGCTTTAGGAGATTTTTCCCCCCTTTCTTTCATCAAAAAAAAAAAAAAACCCTTATATCATTCGACCCATTTATCTCTGTGATGCAGTTAAAGAGCTTTTTAGTCATTTCAGGCACTTCAGGGGAACATCAAGGCTCTAAGAAATAGGGAAATACAAAAACTTATTCAAGTTATCCTAGAGTCTAGGAAAACTGAGTATATGAATTCAAAATTGGTAACTCATGTCAATCTTTCAATCGTTCAGGTGGTGTCAAGCTGTGTCTTCAGCCAGACAGTCAGATGAAGATACACTTCTCACTACTGCACTTTTTTCCTTCATTTATTTGTCTATGTTGTGAAATCCACTTAGTGAGCTATCTGATTCAAGAAGTACATTTGTGTCTGCAGTGCTGACATCAGTAGAATTTTGATTCCTGCATTTGCTGACCCACAGTGAAAATAAGAGATGACTTTATACCTTCCTTACGTCTGTCAGAATGCAGAGGCAATACCTAGCAAGAGAAGATGGGGTAAAAAAAGAGGAAACACTATTTGCATTAGAAGTGGTGTAGAAACTCAGACCATTTAGTCCAGGCTTTCCTGAAGGAGGAAGGACAGGGCACCAGCAGTTATAATCAAACTCCTGGATACAGGTACCACCAAGAGTCTGAATACATCTTCTGTTGCTTCTTGAAGGTTCTGCAGTGCAGTTATGCACATTGGAGAGATCTCTTCTGAGACCTCTTCAAACTGCCACAAGCTCCTCAGCATATGGCATTTCTAGTAAATAGGTATATTATAGATACTGAGTGGGGATGATCTCCTCATGTCCATCTTTACTCAGCCTCCACTCTCTAGGTGATTAAGAGAGATTCCTGTGGTACAATGGAGATGCATCCAGAAAGCGTTAACAATAACTGACTAGCTTATTTTTCACCTCTCGAAGAAAATCTGTGGAGACTATAGTGGTAAGCTACATGCTACATCCTACAAGGGACTTAGGTTTTGAGTGGGTGTCACAGCACTGGCACATCAAAAATTGTGTTGTGACCGTGCAACATGATCCTGTCCAGCTGTAGAAGCACAGCTTGAATAGTGTTCAGATACCTGGTTCATCTCTGAAGCTAGCGCTGTGAACATCTTTATTCTGCTGTGCTGTGCAAGCCATATTCCCTCCTTTTGGTATCACATCTAGGCAGTAGATAGAAGGGCCTATTATTACCCAAAGTGGATAAGGAATAAGTAATGAGCGCTTAGGGAAAGGATATCCAGCAGTCAGAGTTTTAAGGACTCCTTATCAAGCCTTTTATTTTAGTGGTGGGTATTAAGTCTGTATATGAACGGTACTTTGTGTTATAGTTAATATTGTAACTGCCTGTATCATGACTGCAAAGCTTTAAATTATATAGGAATTTCACAGATGTTTCTGGTTTAAATGTGCAACATCTAAGCAAAATTTAGAAAGAGCTGCTTGGACTTACATAGCCTCCCATAACAAATGTGGTAGTCCTCTTAACCAAAATTCTGGCCACTCAAAACTCAAAGGAATCTAAATCTACAGCTCCCAGGAGAATGAAGTGCTATCAAGTGGGATGGAAAAGGGACTCATTTCTTTGTTGTTGTCATTCTTCTGATTTCACCCTTCCAGGAGAAAAGATTAGATTCTTGCTGTCTCACCTGCATGGAGTGTCCCAACCAGTGGACTCAAGTCACCCTCACACTTCCTCTCTAGCTTAACTGATGTTTAGCTGATTTTACAGCACCAACAAAAAGCATTATGGAAGCTTCATCCTAAAGTACTCTGCAACAGGAGCAAGTCTCTGAAAACACCCACGTACTGGGAGACAAGAGACAGAATCCACCTTATTCAGATCAGGGATTTGACCCAAGATCTTTTGCCTTCAGACAAACATCATAAGAAACAGGCTTCAGAGTATTTAAAATGAGGGCAGCTGAAACATCTCCTGCTGGAGATGGGTCATAATGCACAAAAATACTTATGTGTTAATTGAACCCCTGAGCAAACACCTTAGCATGACTCCTTAACCTTGTAACTGAGATGCTCACCTGGGAGTTTAACTATTCATGTTGAATTACTGTGTCAGCAGGAAAGGTTGGGAGCAGCTGACCCAGGATATGCTACAGCTAGAGGGTGAAAGCACACTTTGTTAGTAAGGCTGTAGAATGATAACTGTGGATTCACACAAATTCAAATCTTCCTAGTGGAAAAACCAGACTCTAAGTCTGATTGTTCTATGCCAGATGGTAATGTGATGCCACATTATTTTTGCTCCTTTTTAAACTCTAATTCTTTGTTTTCTTCACTTTCTTACAATGCTTGGGGACGAAAAGTTTCTGTTTTAGTTGAATGGGATATTTTTCCAGTATAGTTGTTGTTTTGTTTTGTTTTGTTTTGTTTTGGAGAGCAAAGGAAAGAGGAAGATATTTCAGTCTAGTTACTGATTTTAACCAACAAGACATACTTTAATATAGTTAGGAAAATTTTCACTCTCACAATTTACAGTAAAATCTATTGTGTAGCTTCAGGCTTCCTTGCAAGCACTTTGCAAGGTGGTTAGAATGATAACTTCTGTGACTTTAGGTTGTTTCTGCCAACCTCTAAGTGATGTCACTGGGGTTTACTAGAAGGTCAGCCATTTCAATTTTCCTGAAAAGAATTATTAAAATTTCTGTTGGGACAGACATATTTTATTTTTATAAAAAGAAATAACTTTTTGGGGAGAGAAAATGATGGTAGTTGCCTATTACTCTATGTGTGTCTTTGTGTGTATAAAAACCTGCATATGATAACCAATTTTCCTAGACAGAAGTCTAATATAGAGCAGATCTGTAGTCTTAGTTTATAAAGCTAGACACATGCTTTATAAGAGAGCCCACTCGAGTTCCTTAGGGGAATCTAGACACACAATTAGAGATAAACACAAAAAATATCCCCAGGGAAAAACATAATAATAAGAAAGTATTTTTTATAATAAAGAACTATATTAAAAAAAAGGAAAGTTGAGCATTGTATAATAAAAGCACAGAACCCAAGGCAAAAAAGATGCAGTCAATCTTCCAAATGATCTTTATGAGGGTTAAGGGAGAGCTGGTGATTTCAGGGAAGACCTTGCAGAGCAAGGTACATATAGTCTCATTATACAGCAGTGTCTAGGCAATAATGTCATGGGTAGGGAGAGAGTAGATACAAAGACTATCATTTGGCTTGTCATACATAACTAATAAAGCAGGCCTGGAGACCAGTTGTCACTGCTTGTTCATATGGGGCTAATTTCTGGCAAGGGCTAAATATGGGCACCTGCCAATAACCCCAGGCAGAGCAGTGAGAGCAAGCATCTTCTCTGCGCTCCCCAGCACGGAGTGGCTGTGATGTTAACCCACTATGACATGCCAAAGAGGAGCATCCCAAAGTGCTGCTGAGACCTGCCAAGTTTCTCTCTTTTGCTCTCGTATATGCGTATACCTCTGAGCAAACAGCAGCCTTAAACCAGTTCTCTGGTTTGCACTGAAGGCCTCTGCTGCGTTCTCTTCATGAAAATGATCTGAGTGAATCCAGGTAAGTAGGGAATCCATGGAAAATATGAGAATTAGAAAGCTTAATAGAGAACCACATTCTCTTCACGTAAGTTTTAATAGCTAGAGCAACCATCAGTATAGCTAGATCAGTCTCAGCACAATCTGATCATAACTTTTTCTTACAATTGTTTATCAAAAGACAAGGGCAACTAGATTAATGGCATCACAATTTAAAGTTCTTATTTTATAGCTGTGTGTGACATCATTGTATTCTTTAGAAGAAAAATACCCTCTGAGACTGATAGTTACACCTTCACTAGGAGGGCAGAAACAATGTCAGTGAATCTCATATATAGTAGGTCTCAGGTCTGACACACTTCGTAATCACATGGAAAACAGGTCCAACAGATACTACTCTAAATTATGCAGCCAACAAATCACAATTTCAGGACTCTGGAATTTTTATTCATAATAAAAAGTTTACCCAGTGGCCATGTGTATTACTAATTTACAGATAGAACTAGATGAAAGATGCAGCATTCAGTTGTAATTTGTTTATGGAGACAGTCAGGCAATTATATTGGACAAGGGAACTCATTTTGCAGAGTAAGATTTAGTGATTAGCCATGGAGCCCTCATTTTATCTCTTAGCCTATAAAATTTAGTGGTCTATCTAATCTATTGAACACACCAGTCAGATACCTGTGACATTAGCTTGGTATCCAGGCCCTGCAGCCCTAAGCTACAGAATTAATACGTAAGTGAATAGCCTCATATAGAACTAGTCCTTAAAGTACACTGAGAAAAACTATTAATATTTTTACTTCGTAACTTTCCCCTTTACTGCTCATGATAATTTCTGAAAGTTATTCACGCTGATTCTTGCCTAACTGGTTATTTATTCCACCACATACAGACATTTTTCATAAATGTTGTTACCTTCCACGCCTATAAAACATACAGTATGTGGAGCATTTATATACTGTAATTAAAAAGAGACACTTGGGTTGATGAAAACCTGGTTGTTCCCATATAAGTGTAAAGACTGTCTTCTCTACCAATTAAGAATCAGCAGAATATGGGCTTTAATAGCCCTCTTGGGGAACTTGTCTTTTGTATCTATGATAAATACATGATTATAAGGACAAATTATATGAGTAGCAATAATTTCCTAGTAATGTGATCATTAAAAGCCTTCACAAGTGCAATACATCAATATTAATTGGGGACAGATGATCATTTTACTGACATGTTCAACTCATTATCCATATTTCAGTACTTCATGAATACCTGAATAGTCTTAATGATGTAATTTTTTTAAGATTCTTTCTTCAGTGATCCTAATATTATTGTTTATCTGAAAATTATGAAAAAAGGAGAAGGGAGAATAAATTACAAGTCGAGCAGGTAGTTGTGGGTTAAAGGTAAATAAGATCCAGCAAATTTTCAGTTTCTTTTCATGTGAGAGAACAATTTAGCAATGATAACTACTATACAGAACTGCAGACTAAATCATGCCTGCTGGGCTTGGACCATATTAAGTCCACGGTAAACGTCTCTTCCTGAAATGGAGGACACCAGCACTCGTAGCAGTTGAGGGTAAGTAGTCTCTTATGCTAGTTTGCTGAATCATATCCTTAATCCTATTCTTTCTCCTTCCTGTCTGCTTCAAAAAACATTTTACATCTGAGGAATGAATACAGATTCTCTGTTTGCATAGGTCTGTCTTTATTTCAATCACCTGTGACAAAGGAGTGGTGAAGTTTGTTACCTATCATGGCTTGATCGTTGAAAGAGCCAAACTAATTCGACTTCATACTTGTAAGAAGAATGGTAAGCCTTATGTGGGTAGTCTCCTGAAAATTACAATGAAATGACAGAATATAACCTAAGATTATGTTTTGTTTCTGAAAGGGTTTTATACACCCAGAAGCCCCACTGATGGGAATGGGAATGTCAGGCATTGGCAGTAAAATGTTCGATCTGTTCCATAATATTATACTTGCTGATTTCTATCACACTATAGACTCATATCATGATTCGATGCAAACTAAAGATTGTCCTGACTCTGTGCAGTTCTTTATAATTACGAATGAAATATACAATTATAATAGATGAGACTTATAAATAAACATGTAAAGTATGTTTTGCATAAGGGTAGCTAGACAAATTCATGACATTTATGCAGACACTAAAAAGCCTGAGAGTTAATTTTCACTGCAGTTGTTTAATAAGACACCAGGTGTCATCATCAGGGCTGCTATCAGGAACAGTTGTTTGTCTAAGCAGAAGTTACTACTCATAAAAAGGTAAGTTTAACTTTTGCAATCTAGACTGCACTGTGATCATAGTATCTCTTAGTGCTCTCCTCCCAGCAAACATGATCAGTAAAGTGAATTAATCTGGCATAAAAATAATCAACAGTCCTAACAAAAACATACCTACAAGCCCGTGCACAGAACAATACACTTGTTAACATGCAATATGGGCAAAAACTGCATTAGTGTGCTGCTACAGTAATGAAAATTAAACATTCAACTGTAGCGCAGGTGTAATGTGGCTGCTTAACTCTAAACTGTAGAATAACGTATCTTCAGAATGAGGCATCTATATACAAAAACTAAGTGATATTTTAACATTAAGGTTTTATCGTTAAAATTTAATTAATTCTTTACAGTTAAATATAAATCTAGAACTCACATGGCACAGCTCTTTTCCTACTGTGGTGCACTCATGCTTTACAAGAGAGAATAAACCTTTTTATTTGAATCTGTCTTCTGCAGATGAAGCTTCCTCCACAGGAACCAAAGATTTCTAGATGTAGTCTGTTTTGTAGCCTTGAAATCGAGAGCACGATTTCAATTTAAAATATTCTAGCTAGATATTAAACAATATGACTTAGGATAAAAAGTATTTCAGAAATAATTTATGTTAAAATTGTTTCAAATGCCTCAGCTTAGATTAGGGTCCAGGTGCACGCCAAGAAATTCTCCTCTCTTCTGAACACCCTGTAATAGTGAAATCGGCACAATAAATGGATTTTTTATCTGGACCTCACCAATGATTGCCATATTGTAGGAGCAGCACCTCGCTATATCTGAGGTGATTCCTGCATGGAGACCCGTGGACGTCCCTGTTGCACAGGGCCACTCTTGTCGTTGGATTATGCTTAAGTCTGTGCAGCTAGCTGTTGCAGATGGGGAAGAGCAGAGATGTTCAAACAGCATAAAATAGAAAATCAGTTGAGATTAGCACCAAATTAAAATGATGTTATTTTTTATCAATTAAATGCAAAGGTTGTTTTTGGTTTTGAGATTAACTAGTTTGTTTTTATTTTCAATTTTGAAACAAGCAAGGGACTTTTGAAGTTATTTACTTTGCTGATCTTGGGTTTGGAATACCTCGGGCCGGTTTCTTCCTCTTCCTACGGAGTCCTGAATCCCAGGAAAGTCTTCTAATGGCTACTAGGCTATTAGGTACTGCAAAGTAGAGTCCTTTATCTTTCCTTTCAGTGCTGTTCCGTTTTTTAGAAATCATTTTTATAGAAAAAAAAAAAGACTATTTAGTGATTAGGATATTTCCTTACTATTTAGATAGTTCAGATGAAGTAGAAAAACTTCAGGAGAGTCAGAGAGAGATATGCCTGTCAGTAGTCTGTGTTAAAGCCATTCCTATGGGGAAAAAATTCTGGGTCCAAATGCAACGGCTGCCTGATTTATAGAACCCAACTATTTTCACTGATTCTCTCATAACCATGGTAGGACTCTAAAAATGTGAATTACACTTATTTAGTTTTGCAAATTATGTTCTTTTTTGTATTTGGGAAACATAATAAGTGGTTTTTGTTGTCTTTGGTATACCATGCACTAGCTAGATAATCACTTGTGGTTAAAACATGTAAATGGTACATTAGTGGCTTAATCTGATGCTCTTTATAGTAATGGCACTATTATATTCAAAAAGAGCATGTGATTTCTTCACTATTAGGAATATTAGTGTATTGGGTTACACATTGCTGTCTTTACTGTAGAACAATATACCTATTTAATTAATTGAAAAGATGCCAAGGACCACAAAAATAGAAACGTAGCCAAATATTATTCTATAAGATGCAACTATATTAAACTATTCTAGTAATTTCACTTCTGTTCTGAAGAAAGAGTAAATACATCATGTATATATAAAGCACTGACTCCAAGAGCATACTACATCTATAGCACAATTCAGTTCAAAACTAGAACTTCAAGATAACTTTAGATGAAATTCTCTTTTATAATCCCATAGCAAGAAAACGTTCTTTTGTTGCATAGTGATCATACAGTTCAACAAGACAGTAAAACTTCTTAATTACTACACTTGTTCACTCACATGTTATTAAGTAGTAGCACAAGAGTTAAAAGTCTTTCAGGTGTAATAAAACACAACATTCAGCTGTTTTGTCTGCAGAGAACATGAACTGTGAGTTTGATTTTTGTATTTAAGTCAAATATACGCTAGAATACAAAGAAAGTAACTTGCAAGCGATGAAAGACTTGCTTGGTTTAATCTTCAGATTGGAATATGCAACTGCAGCATCAAATTTCTTGTTTATTTTCCCATTTCTATACATAAATGCAGTTCATTTCTCAGCAAATAAATAGTAAAATAACTTTCCTGGGCTGCATTGGGTAGGAAATCCTATCCCTTCCTTCTCCCTCTTTTCATCTTGCAGTCTGGTGTTGTAGGAGATGCCCACCCACTGTCATGAAGAACGTTAACTCTGGGGACTCCCAGGCTGTGTTCTACAAATGGAAATTCAGCCACGTCTGTGGCGACCCGGTTGGCCAGTGCTGTGCTGAGTGCGCATATATGTTGTGATTTATTTACCTGTAATTGTTATGATGTTGGTCTGAGATCTCGTTGTGAGGGGATAAAGGCGAGGGTTCTCAACCGCCAGCTTAGGTTTAAAAATGATGGGTAGGACAGCACCCCGTGGGCCCTGGTGGCACCAACACTGGGGTTCCAGACAGTTCTCCTCCCAGGTCCTCCAGCTGGAGTCTCTGAGACCCGTTGTCCTCTCTGGAGGGTTTGGGATCCAAGTGAACCGGTAGGGAGACAGCTAGAGGCGAAGCCTGTGGGTGGGGCCAACGGTCGGTCAGAAAAGGCCTGCGTCGCCAGGCAGGGACTGCGTACAAGGCAACGTTGTTAGTAGTCGGGTGGCGCGTTCGCGGAGGGAACGAGTCGAAATCATGGACAGACTGAGAAGTCAGGCACGGCGTTTCTCAGTGCTCGTGGAGCAGCGCTGTCCCTAAGCCAACTGAGCGTGCCACTACACTGCTGAGACGACGACTGAGCTGCGGGACAGCCACCACTGGCAGTGCAGGAGCAAGACCGTTGGCACCTTCCTCGAGCCCCTGAGAGCGGGATGTCGTTTCCAGCATATGCTCCGGAGAAGCCTCCAGAAAACCGATGGTAAGGTTTGACCGTGGCCACTTCTGCCTATGGACAGGCCTTTACTCACCCTTGAGGGTTTACCAGCTGGTGCCCCTCTGGCGGTTCCGTTTCACCGGCGCCAGCCACAGGCTTTGCTAGCTTGCCCTATCCCTGGCGGGCACACCGTAGGGTGGCCGGGTCCCGTGGCTCTTTTCCCCCCCGGAGTTGTGACGTAGCCAGCCTCAAAGCACTGACCTCCACCTTGTGACTGTAGGCAGTGACTTGCCCCTCTCGTTTCCCTCATCCCTTTCAAACCACGTGGGTCACCTCCCTTTCTGGGCAGGGGTTAATAAGGGTGACTGGAATTGGTTGAATATGCACTGTAACATCGGGGTACTGTAGTAACTTGCTGTGTATTTCAGTGACTACTTTGTTATTGTGGAATATTGTCTCCTTTTCTTATGGTATAATACAGTGTATTGTATATAATAGGATAAAAAATTGTGTTGTTGTTGTACAGGGTAATAAGATATAATAGTATGTGCATTGCTGTTGCACTGTTTAGTTACTATTAAATCATTTAAACTTAACACGGCGTGTGAATTCTTTTCTAGTTAACTATGATCCCACCTGCCACCTACGAACCACCAGCCGTAGGAACCCTTCAAGGGAGCAGATATACGTATATAAGTTATATACCTGGTACGCAGGTGACTATATCGACAATAACGGCTTTTAAGTTGTGCTGTCGTCACACCTGTGAGGGGACCTACTCCGCTGGCACGCAACACGTCTATTATCTACTAAACTAAACAATTTTGTAGGTGGTTGAATGTTATAGATATTTTGCCAACAGCAAATTGAGGGAGAGAGATCGTGACCAAAATGAAGATATTTAAAACAGTCATGATGAATTGGTATTACCTCCAGAATTCCTTTTTCTGTTGGTCATGACTTGCTGTTCTTCAAATTTCTCAGCTTGAGAAATTGAGAGTCATTAGACTCTCACTGAAGTGAAATTTGGAAAGACTGAGGCTTTTTAGATTTTTTGCCATAAGGTAATTCAGGACATTAAAAAAAAAACAAACCTACTCAAAAATTCATTTTTTATTAATTCTTATTGCAAGAAAACAGTTTTGCAGCATGTGAGGCTGGAATGTTTTCTATTTAAAATTGCCATCCAAAGTCCTAAATGTAGTGTCTGTCACTCACCTACTTTTTCCTGCTTCTACATCTGTATGAGTATAAGGCACTTCATGAATAAAACACCTTCAGGGATTCAAAAGGATGTTGCTTCTGTAGGACTTCTTACAAGGAGCACGTGTACTGCATGTTGCTAGGATTATTTGAAAACAGCATGTGTCCTCTAAATTTAAAAGTATGAAAACTCTGTCAAAAAAGAATTCTTCCGCCACTGATATCTCTATGGGATATGGTCGTAGATAACTAGTTCCTGGTAAGACGGGAATAACAGCCTCATGTGTCACTCAGAATGTAATTATATTCAATAATGCTGAAACCTGTTTCTCCCAGAGTAGTCTCAGGATTGGTTGGTATATTAAACACACCACTTGTTAATAATAAGTTCACATGGAACCGTCTGTTTGATCTTTTAGGGCTAGAAAAGGCATTGGAAGAAACAAGAATCAGTTAACAGTGGAGGGGCTTGGCTATTTGCTTCATTCTGCAATTCTTGTACTACCTAAATTGAGTCCAGCTATACGGCTATGCTCTTCAAAATGATCTACCTGAAAATGTGGAAGGAAGCTACTGTTAATTCAGTGGACCCAAATCTGGTCCAAGTCACACTGTGCTTTTTAGAGCCTGCACCACCTTTTTAGCTTCGTGACTTGTCTTTGTGACCTAATTCCCTTTTTATCCTGTTCTCTTGTTTCTGGGCCTTGCTGCCTCAGAATCTTCCATTTTTCTGGTCTTAAAGAATGAAAAGAAACGTTGTTTTCATAGTAAATTCAAGCACTCCTAAAGAATTCCTCAGCTAAATTCCTGAGAAAGTATTATTCATCCAATTTATTGCCTAATGTCTGTTCAGTCTGTTCTGTAACAGGGCATGGCAGTGCTGGCCACAGCTGGAGCTTCCTGGTTGGCTATCAAATTTCATAACTATAACCAAACCTCTAATAACTGAAAAGTCCTTGGAGAGGATTATGAGGAATTCCAGGCAGCTACATAAACACAGAAGCAAGACAAGAAGATGCTGGAACACATTTCCCTTGGACAAATACACCATGTTATACTATGAGAAGTATACTCAAATCTCACTTCTTTAAAGGTCTCTGACCTAGGACAATGCCGTTATGGATCAGGCTACAGCATCCCTGTGGGAAGTCCCCTGATGATCCCTGCAGAGAGGGCAGCAATATTCAGAATTCAGAAAGATATCCAGAAATTTTTAGAGGGAGAAAAACTAACACCTTTCTTCTACCAAGCACTGAAATAGGATGTCCCTTTCCATTTAAATTTCTTTGCAAGTAAAATGGGAATAATGCACAATTGCCGCAGAGAGAGTGAGGGCTTTCAGAATACCCTTCTCACAGCTTCTATACTTTGTGCAACAGCAATGACTTTTTTTTTTTTTTTCCCTGACTGGTGATGTTAGGCTGAGATCTGGTCTCAGTAGTTATGCTATTTGTTCATAGTTCAACTAAAGCTCTGTGAAAAAAAGATGCAAAATGAACACTTAGTAAATTCTTTTACTAATGTGAAAGGTGATAAATAGAGCTTCCTTTTTCATGGCTAGCATGCAGAAAAATCCCTTTTCTCCTCAGGCAGGTACACAGGCTAGCTGCCCACAGTCTTTGTAAATGATAACTTGTTAACTGACAAAATACGTTACCACCTCAGTATTTATGAGATTTGTTGAGTATTTATGAAAATTTTAAATATATCTATAAAGTTTATAATTAAATAGTATAGGTATTTTCACATCACCTTTCTTTAAAAACAAACTGTATTGCTAAAAATTTATTTCTGCACTATGGCCATGTTTTCACTCTTGAGATTATCTTCTGTTGGCCTCTTGTTCTCCTAGAAATTTGGAATTGTTCTTTTGACATAGGGTATGCCATAGCTATCCTGAACACTGACTATGTACAGCCACCAAACTGCAAAGCTCAGAAGCGGTAGGTATGTGATTGGGAGTATTTGTAACAAATTCAGCAGACTTTTCTCACCGGATTCTCAAGAAAGGTATACACAGAAGAAGTTACATACATCTCAAGAAAGAGGTATGTGCACATATACATATGTGTATAGAAATAAAAATAAATTATAAATATATATATCTTTATATATGCGCAGTCAACTTATCTCTGAAAAAACAAGTGGGATGAACATTTATCTTGTCATGGAAATAGAGAGTTGTTGTCTTATTTTTTATTTTCTTTTTCACATGACATAATTTTTGACTGAATGTGTGCCAATGAACACTAAATTCCTTCAATATCGGTATCTTCCAACATATGTGCCCCCTGCTTTTATGGTTTTGTGTAGCTGGGAACCTATAGACATCACTAGACATTTCAACAAAGATGAATGTGCTCTTAGTGATCTATTAGCCTAGGATTTTTCTTCAGTTTTGCTTACAGAGCACTTGACCTCTACTGTGGAACAGCAAAATATTATTTTAACATTTTAGTTAGTCTGTGCAGTAGCTCTGGTCCCACATTCTAAAGCTTTTTGCTCGAGTTCTCCAGAGGGGCTTTGATCACAGGCAAAATTGCTTTTTTATGACCTCATTTAATATGCAGAATAAGCTTCACTACCAGGTGCCATGGTTTTCCTTCACTGAGATTTCCCTGAGGACATTCTGGCCTTTGTGTAAATCTCCTTTGTTCTTATTCAAAACGTAGGCAGCGCTGAAACTCCAAATTCTGCATTTGGAAGCCTTTGTTCTATGATTTTTTTTTCAATGAGACCTGGGCCAATCCCTTTCCTGTATCTATGCCTATTGGAAATGGGGTTTCACTTTCTTGCATATCCAAGTTCTGTATCCTGGGGTTTCCCAGACAATTTTTCTCCACTCAGATTTTGCTTCTCACTTTATATCCTAATTCTTTTAATTACATACGTTTACATGAATTCTCTGAAGTTGTTCTTGTACTATGGTGTTACCTCTCTCTCTCTCCATTTCCCGCTCTCTCTCAGACCTAGGTAGGCATGTCTCATGGATCTGATTTACTTAACTAATACTTGGCAATATTGTATTTTCCTATAATTTTTATGCATGTATCTGAGGCACTATGCCTCAGACTTTTTCACACACTATGCCTGAATCTGTGCTGCTGAAAATACCATTGTTAGTGTTGTAATCCATAACTGAGGTGCTATCATTGTACTTCCCCCCCCCCCCAAAAAGAAAAAATGGTCATAGTTATATAAGACGGAAGTAAAATTTTGAAAACCTAAATGAAGGTTTTGCCTTTAGGTATTAATTTACTTTGAATCAGCAAATTTTATATTGCCAGTTATATTAAATCAATTATATTACATTCCATATGTTTCAATTCAGTAGATCAGTTTTTGTCCAAGTGTAGTTTCATTAATAAATGGATTATGTTCAATAAGTTTGCATTCAAAAAGGAAATGTACTAGAGTATTTGTACAGTGGATGGATACTTATAGGTACAAATGGATACTTATAGGTACAAAAAGTGAACACACCTTTCTCTGTAAAATAACTACCGTAAAGAAAAAAATGATTTTGCACAAGTAGAAAGTTACGTTATCAATTCATCTTCTTGACCTACCTAACCTAGGGAATCTCTAGGAAGTCGGAAGTGCATTTTACAAGGAAGTTTGATCTTTTTAGGACAATACTGATAAGAAAATACAATATAACTATTTATGTGTTGCCTAACATGGAGTGAACTTTTTCAGAAACTCCTGCGGGAACTGGCACAATAGGATTCATGGTAAGTAGCCAGATCATCAGTGGCAGTAAGGGCCCACTGATCACTGCCCAAGTCAGCCTTTGGTCCATGAAACCATTGTCTGTCCGCTCTGAGAAAAAAATTCAGAGTTCAAAGCATGAAGACCTTGAGTCTCAGGGAGCCTTAGCATTTTTAGGTGGTACAGAATTCTTATGATGGTAGAAGGTAGCAAAACAGGTCCCATAGCAGTGCTTAGGTGCAGAATGATGTTTAGACTGTGTTGCACTAGGTTTGCACAGTGATCACTATGCTGGTGTACACACAGGCTGTGGGTCTCCTGCACGGCCTAGGTATGCACTAAAAAATGCTTAGTGGGTTCTGTTGCAATATCAATACTCTCAGTAGCACCGTCCCAGAGGGACTGTGTAATACCAGTGAGTTACATATTCGCACCTCTGAAGGAGTTATGTGTTCGCACCTCTTAGGGACTCCCTGTCAAAAATAGAATAGTAATGCTTTTTTTTATATACCCTTCAGGTTCAGCACATGTTGGGGAGAGAACTGCCTTGTACTTGTGAATACATCCATTTGCAGGTGCAAGACATTTCCAACAGGAACAACAAGCAAGGAAAAATATTTGTTCTGACCTAATGCAATTTCATAGAAGAGCATTAAAATGGGGTGAGGAAAGGAGGGTAGGCTGATCCTCCATCACAGCAATGAGGAGGAGTATAGTATAAAAAATGGAGATTAATGGAGGTCGTTCCTAAAAATCTCATGCAATTTATGCTTCACAATCTTTCCAGTAGAAAGGCTAGGTAATAGCTCTCGTGGCTCATGTTTTTTTTCTAGGATCTTTTAAGCAGCAATATGTCCTAATCTGAGGCTGGGCTCTTAATCAAGGAGATGTAGAAAATTCTCCTATGTGTTCATCTCTCTATGCCTTATCAAGAAGCTGTTGAGAAGCAGGTATTCTTTTTTTTTTTTTTTTTTGAGGAGTAATACTGGTCAGGATGAATATGCATTGAATAAATTCTCCAGGTAATAGGTGCTAGAGCAAAGAGCCAGTGTTGGATGGAAATGATCCTGATTGATAAGCGTCTCTAAAATGAAATGTGTCCTTTGGGGATAATAATAGGATACCACATCTTCCAGACTATCCCTTCTTCTAGTTCTTTGTACCTTTTGAAATTTGACTACCTTTCTCCATTAAATTTGGTGAAAAATAAACAAAAAGACTTAGCAAGTCCTGATCTAACCTTTTAGGTATCTAAAAGGAGAGAATTCATCAATGTGATTCATCAATCACATATTCTGTTAATTTGCAGATCTCTAGAGCTAAGCACAATCAGAGATGACTGGTCTTTTCAAGAAGTTGTTGAACAATATGGTATTGTTTGAGGTCAGACTGATTCCTTACAGATGTTTGAGGAGTCAGTATCAGATTCTTGCTGCCTGGAGCAAGCACATGAAGTGGAAATGCAGTGACAGCTTCAGCAAATAAGAAAAATGCAGCTAAAAGCTAAAGCTACAAAGTAAGCAGTGTTTCCTACAGCCATGAAATATTCTCTATTCTAATCTCATCTCTATTTTGTACTGTACAGTGTATGCTGTATCTATTTGATACAAGTACACTTTTTTGTAATCATCATTCTTTTTTTTTTATATATATAAATGATAAACCTAGACTGAAAAAAAAAAGTCAATTTATCTTTTTCTTGTTCTAGTTAGTGAAAGTAACTGCTTCAAATTCAGTCCAGAAAAAATGATCAGATACAGTATGAAAGGAGGTCCTCATCTCTGAAATTCAAAATTAAGCTATCCTAGGCAAAGTTAACGTAATATCTCTGTAAGATGACTGATGAATTTTTCTGGTTTAACTGTAGTGGTAATTCAAGGTAGCAGGACAATAGTATGCACTAAAGGTTGACTGAATGAATAGTTCCACATACCTTTTTTTTATTTTGTCAAAGATGATAGCTAAAAGAGTTCTTGCTTTCCATGTCTCCAGTAGCTCTCTCCTAACCGTGCTGTATTTTCACTTTTCTACTACTCTGCAGGGTAGTTTGGGGCTGGAAAGTGTCACTGATCTGATTCACATTCCACTTCCACAAAATGCAGTGTGTATGTGTTCTGACCTTTGTCATAAAGTGAGTTTTGATCAGAAGAACGCCTAGGTCCCTATGAAGTTCCTGAGAACTTCTACAATAGATGAAATCCTAAAAAAAATGCGAGGTGGTATAAACCATATGACTACTTGGAGTTTAATGGTATTCTAATAATATTTTATCCCAGTTTGTTGAACTTCTGTTGTATTCGTCTGTATTCGACCCTTGTTTTATAGCAAAGATTCAGTACCGGTATTACTACCAAAGATGGCACAAGGTATATTTAAAAAAAATAATTTTCTGTGAAATCCTTTGTGACATATTCATAAAGCAACTCAGTCCACTTCAGAAGTGATCAGATGCTTGGGAAATTATACCAACAGACATGGAAAAACAAAAAAAAATATCATTATCAAATCATGTAGAAATATCATAAGATTTTACTGATGTGTAAATCTTTTTCTAGCTGCATTTTCCATATAACGTAGGCATATAAATATGTTTCACATCATTTAAATCCTCCTCCTAGCTCTTCTGATTTTTATTCAAACATCTTCAGTGAAGTTTTCTTTATTAACTCTGATGTATGTCCGGGTGGTTCTTGGCAATTTCTGTACATTTAGAAACTCACTGGCAGGAATGATACTGTTTATCAGAGATGCATTTAACTATTTCTTGTATCAGTGGATAATGACAGAGGACAAATGTCATTAATTAATGGTCAAAGTGGACAAGCTAAGAGAGTGATGTGTACGTGTGTCATTACATTTACTTGAAAACAGGTGTATTTCTTCACAGTTGAACATATTAATAATTTAAATGTAAGATTTCCGATCTTGTTCAATGGACATGCTTTAAAGAAGTGGTATTAATAGCAGTGGTGTATTAGGTTATTAGAAAGCAGTTCATAATGAGCGCTGGCATAGGGAAGATGGAATTTTTGCTCTAAGGTGTGTGATTAGGGTGTGTGAAATTGCAAGTGTTAGAATAATGTGTGACAATCATATGATGAAGGAGATCTGCTTTTAGCTTTGAATTACACACTGATTTATGTAAAATATATGTTAAAAGATGTTGATATCATAAAAAATAGCGAAGTAGAAAAATATAGTTTGTTCATTAATACCAATGGTGCAAATAGTTTAGGGAGCATTCAGCTGGTATACTGACGAGGTGTGTAGGATGTATGATGCACCCTGAAGAGCTGAGTTTATTTTTACCGACCCAGCAGGCACTTTGCACTTTTTCACCTATATTACATGGAATAGGTAAGATATATGTAGTGCATGTAAGATAGGTAAGTGAGATAAAAACATTACTAGCTTAAAAAAAACCTCCACAACATGTGTTTTATACTCATCTGCAGTTACTTAAAGAAGTAACTGTGTTTATAACGGCTTATTAAAGGGGAGGGGGACTACAAGAAGTGAATTAAATAACTGTATCTTTCAAAAAATAACAGTTCAAAAAAAACAGGTTAACAATCTGTCGCTGCTTACAGGATTTTGTGCATACACATAGTATTTAAAAACACTGACACATCATAAAGGTACTGTACTGAGAAGATGCTAAAATGTAATTCAAAACGTGTAAAACTACATACAAGATCCATTCAACAAGGAGAAATTAGTTCCAACAGAAGCTGAAGATACTACAGTTAGGGCGACGAATGTGATTTTATCAAAGAAGGATTTTATGAAGCTAAGATTATATGGAAGAAGAAACTGAATGGCAGATGATTTGCAAACAAGAAGTTTGAGGATGTTTCATGAAAAGAATGGAGGGACAGAGTTGGGATTAAATACTAGAAGTATTTAACTTTTAGAGAGGAGAGAGGAAGGAACAGAGAGAGGAAAGCCTGCAAGAAAATTTTGGGAGCAGTCTGAAGGTGTGACTGAACCTGACTAAATCCTTGAAGGTGATAAATTGCAACTTGGATCTGAGGTACTAAAAAGCTGGAACAAAAGAAGCAACTTTCAGAGGATGGCCTAAAACTGTAGTCTTGAAACTGAAAGTCCCTTTCAAGGGATACAAGGTATTGAGGAAGAAAGGTGCAACTGCACACTGTGCATCCTCATTTCCATCAGATGTAGTGTACAAGAGCTACTGAACATGATAGTGAATTCAGGTGAATTCATTAGAATATGAATTCACAGAATAATTAGAACTGTTCTGGAAGAGAAATAAAAGGATGTGAGGGAGCTCAAAATGGCCTAGGATCGACTCCGATATTGATTCATGGTTAAGGAATTCATCTGAGTGATGAGAAGTACTTAGAAATATTTGGCTTCTGATATATTCACTATGAAGTTAAGCTATAAGTGAAGCTGATGTCAAAGATTAAATGCTGCAAGGCAACGAGTGAAAAGAAGACAGCAAACTGCTCAATATAACACATTTGCATGTATTCCTTGGTGGTGGTGGTGGTGAGAATAATTTGTAGACAGGAGACTGTTCCTATCTATGCTTTGAGACTTGAGTAAATGCACTTTTCCGGGCTTGAAATATATCTGCCTTGGCATTACTTAGTAAAAATACAGAATAGGGCCACACTAAGTTATGTTCAGTTTAGCTTTTTCTTCAAAGAACTAGTGGTGACAGATTTTTAAGCACTAGTCCCTAGTGTTTAATCTAGTTTAAGAACTAGATTATGAAGACCTTGTCATCGGTTATGCAAGCAGTATACCTATAGGAGAAGAATTTTGCTGCAGATTTTCAAATTGTGCTAAAGGGAAAATGATCTTAACTTTCATTAATCTACTTTTTTTTTTATTTTGCAAGGAATTGGTTTTTTTTTTATAACCTACTGCTTTTAAAAACAACTTGTACATGTGGAAACAGAAAATGAAATGTTTTCTATCTTTAAAAAGTTCATAACTCTGTCTTTTTCAACCTGCTTTTTCAAAGAAAGAACATGTGAAAGGAAACCAGATACAAGGAGGAAGAACTGAGGAGAAGAATATAATTGATTTATGCCTTCTCTCAAATTGATTCTTTCTTTATTCTCTCAGGGTGATCAGCTCAGTTGAGTTAGGAACTTCTATTTAATGGGAATATTTTGTGAGGCACTTTTTGCCTTTCTCTTGAGTCACAGTCCTCATCCTACATTGATTTGGCAAAGGCCCTGTTAGCATGCTAAGACAAAGTGCAATTAAGCAGGCCGCTGCAAAACTTATGCAATTAACAGTCAAGTATGTTCTATATCTGTAGCAGAGAAGTGTCTCTCCTTAAGAATTTTTCTTCTGGACTTGAGGCTTCAATTTCCAGCCTGCATACTGCTATCATATCCATCCTTTCTCTACCCGTAGCTGTTGACTCCAACACCAGAGGCCAACTTCAGAGAAATGGCACATCATCAGGCTTTGCTTATAGGAAGTATGCTTAAAAAACAACATAGTCCAGACTGGCAATAATATCTCTTCCTTCATGAAGCTTATCTCTTCCTTTATGAAGCTAGGAAGCTAAAAGTGAAATGTTAATAAGAAATGCATAAGAAAATTTGTACCATCTAGCGAGATGGACTCAAATTCCGTGTAATTTCACCAACTTCATATCGGAATGTGTAAATGTTAAAGCAATGACTGATATTTCACATCTAAACCTATCTATAGAGCATGGAGTTGATTTTAGTATTACATAACTAGCTTTATTTGAAGGACAATGAAAAAGCACATGTAAATATAATAACATCTTGGAGATTCCTCTAACTCTGAACTTGATGGCTCTCTTAGAAATTAAAATAGAAGAGTTTTTTTTTTTTTTTTGGCCCTCACAGAGTACTTCACAACCACTCACACTTTTAAGAGATCGAAATCATTCAAATGTGAATATTAGGAGCATTAATGTGATTATCACCATTCTTGACAAGTTCATTAGGCTTGTTACTGGGGAGAGTGCAGTATAAGAGCATCAGAATTTGGCTTTAAATTGTTAAAACAAGATTTTATTTTACTCCCATTATTCTCCTGATCTGTCAAGACTCTGATTATGGGTTTTGTTCAGTTGCTCTTTTTACAGCCAATTGCCATGGGCTGTGTAGCTTATGATTTTGAAGAACAGTACAGCAATATCTTTCTGAGTCTGGGCTGCTCTATAGGGGCTCATGGAGCAGTAACAACACTCTGACGTTGTGCAGCATCATGGTCTGTGAGCCCTGCGAAAACCTGCCATAACATAGCACCTTCTGGAAGAGACATTTAGCCAGTAAGCAGAGAGCACAGACTCCATGCACGTGGCCTTACATGTCTATTGCTTAAACCCAACATCCCAGAAGGCTGCTGCCCTTTCTGTTTCTAAACACGTACTGTCTTATGCATCAGCATTCAGATGAAGGACTATTTTGAATAAAATGTTGCAATCCTGATTTCTTTCAATATAATCACAATTTCATGTAGAAGAAGACACACCTCAGTTGCTTGGAGAGGTCATGAATTTGGTTACATGTTCAAAATTGGCACAGCTATTCCTCTCAAAGGGACCAGATGTCAAAATTGCATGAACACATCCAGCAACATACGTTGAGGAGGATAACTGGGGTTTTGTGACAGGACAGCAAGTGATAAATTAGCTAGCAGTGTTAAAATGTAAATGGTGATGGGAATAATTGGGCTTCACAAGTGACACTCTATTTAAATGTTCAAGTTTTTCTTACTGCTGGTGCTGAAATATATATGACCTCTAAAGGACATGGCACATCATGTACACAAATAAAGAAATAATTACTTTAAAATACCTAATGAAAAGATTTTTAATTAATTTTTTTCTTTATAAATATAGGAAAATCTTAACTAAATATAGATCTAGGTCTCAGAGCTGAAAATGGTAGAGCCTTCCGTAGACTTCAATAGAGGTGCAAAGAGCTAAGGAGCTAGTGTCCTGGATTTCTGTCTTTTCCATTTCTTATATGTTCATTTTTCCTGGTCTGTCTTATCTTTATGAACAGAAGCCTTAACCAGCTAGACAGTCTCTTCTGCAGGTCTATATTTATGCTGATACTCTTTACTTTATGGTAGTTGTTCATTCCCAAGCAGCAGCATAACTGAGAACTCCTCCTGAAAGCACATATTGTTGCTGTTATGCATGGTTTACCATGGGCGATAATGAGAAAATGCAACTTGCTTTAATTAAATAACAATAAATTAGCACTGATGATTTATGGAGGATAATTATTCTTTATTAAAAAGTGGAGCATGATATGGATTGTTCTTTTCATGCATCATCAACTTCCTACTAAGTAGCCACTCTTACACTTGCATGGCAAGTGTTTGTGTAGTGTTTGCTGTAAGGCTGAAACAACTGGTGATTAGAAGCAGTATCTGCTATGTTTTTGAAGGAGCTAATGGCCCCCTTTGGAGTTGCTAATTGGCAAGTTCTGCAACTCTAGGCTTTTGAGGCATGGTTGCCATGGAAAAATTGCTTTGAAGTTGGCAGTTGTGAATATTTGACCACAATTTTTCCCAGTTTGGAGACTGGATGAAAAGCACTAACATCTCTCCCACAGGGCAAAAGTTATCTAGAGAAAGTATGCAAAATGATTACCCATCAGAGTGGGCAGAACAGTAGCAGATGATGACAAACCAGGTTTTCCCAAAGGACTGCATTTTCCCCGTCTCTTCCATATTTGTGTATTTTCTTGTTTCTGTTTTAGTTGGGTGGATTTTTTTTGTTTGTTTGGTTTTTGGTTTTTTTGGTCAGTCCTTGATCTGAGTAGAAAATCTGTGGATGAGTAAAGGTTAATGACTTCTATTTAACCTGGGCATTTGTAAAGAAAATGCACTGTCTGTCACTGAGAGATAAGTTGACATTCCTACAATACAGTGTAAGAAAAAAACCTTTTGAAAAGTCATTTTAAGAATTCATACCCTCTTTATAGGAAAAAATTCAGGCCAGTTTGTTCCAGAACTACTAAAATGACTGAAAAGTATTTTTGTAAATTTTTTATGTTATATCACATTGTCAAGAAAAGCGATACATACATCACCCATCTCATGCAATCTCTTGTCAGAATTTGTGATGTTGTCCAACGATGCATTAGGATGCCTACTGTCTGCTTGTCAGATTTAAAGCAATCTTTTTTAAAATCAGTTTGCCACTTTACACAAAATTTAAACTGACAGTCTTTGACCTCAACCAATTTATGCACTGAATGCAATGAGAGCAGAGAAAGAGACTGATGTTACATATGAAAAAGCAACTTCCTCTTGTTTTTCTGACTCCTCATTATTTTTCCTCTATCACTCTCATGAAACTATGAAAGATGTGTTGATACTGCTGGACACTAGTGAATTATTCTCACACAGCTTTGCTGATATACTTCAGCTTTATACTTCAGTTTCTTTTAAACAGAGTACCTGTCATGCTAAATTGTGTGTTGATATGGTTAGTAGGTATCAATCTGCAAGAGACAAACCTATATCATGTTGTAATTTAAGCTTAATTTGGAGAAACTGTTTCAAGAGGGATGAAGGGTTTATTATCTATAGAAACATTTATCCCTACCTCATTAAAAAAATCTTTTCATGGCACACTGACAGGGTGGTTATGAATCTTATATATGCAGCAGATGAATTTTGAGGAGAAATTTTGCCTTAAGAAATCAGAAAATCTTGTAGCAATACTAGTATATGAAGAAAGGAAAGGATCTAAAAAAGGATGTTTACATTATATAAATGTGACGTGAGGATACTGAGGAAGAGCAAGATATTTTTTCAATTATGTAGTTTGACCTGAAGTAAGTCAGACATACCTAATACCTCTTGGAAAATGAGAGTTTGTGAGATTAAGTGTATTGTGCCGAAAATTTGGAGCTAGAAGTAAAATAATTATATCAGTTCTTCTAAAAGAGTGAAATTTTGATGTAAAATTTGAAATGTGTCTATCCTCATCTTGCTGAACGTACACAAGATGATCATGGTTTAGTACTGGGAAGAAATCCTATGGCTTTTTGATATCAAAAGAAAATATCCAAATGGCTACAATGAGGCTTATATTTTAAGCATATATTGGGATTTTGATATCTGAACTAACCAGTTAAGCTCTGTCTGAAGACAGAGTTCACTCTCTTTATTGACTACAGTGGACTTTGGCTTAATATATTGCAATCCGGTATTAATTATTTTTCAATGTATAATGCCCCCTCCCCAAAGGGCAAGATTGCATTCTGAATAAAACTCCTTTTTCTTTTTGTCACACAAAAATCTCTTCGATGACTTTGTGGCTGATATATAACAGTGATTAAAGTCAAGCCTTCCCTAGTCTCCAGTTCAACCCTACTAGTTACATTTATTTTACAACTTCAGAAACGGTAGCTTGTTTAGATTCTGTCACAGAACATGCAGAAGTTTTATTTAGAGTACTTATTGTTCAAACAATGCTATAGGGCAAAATAAGCCAACTTTGTTTTGAGGTACAGACAGTTGTAAAATGATGTGAAATAGAATTTGAGACATTCAGGAACACTGCAGACCAGCACAGCATATTGGAGCAAAGCAACTCAACTGTGTGGCCATTTGCACTTCATAGGGTAGTATAAAATAGATGAATATTTATCCTGAGATGATTTAGTTTATATATTGTGTATAAATGAATGAAGCTACATATGAAGGAATTGGAGCCTGATCCTAAAGTTACTGAGATAACTGTGAAGTCTTCTCTTCCATAGGGCAGTAAAATGACAGCAGATGAAGAAGACCACACATCCATGCCGTTAACAAATATCCAGAACTCTCTTACAGCAGACTTTACATTATACTCTTTGGCGGAGGACATGCCCATAGTTACTGCTTTTGCAGACTAAGTGTGAAATGACAGACTCATTTCTGTGTTTAAGAAGGGGTAAGAGATTGCCACTGTTGATGGTAAAAGTAGAATGAGCCAGAGAAAAAATATGTTCCTCCACAGGAAACGTATTCAAAGTGAAAATTCACCCTATATTTTAGTCTGACAGTAAATATGCTAGATTTAGTCTATAAATAAAGCGAAGGTGTCATTCCATTTACAACTTCTTCATTTGCAAAGACTGCTCAATATGTCTTTTTTCTACCATACAGAGGGCCATTTCCTCAAATTTCTCACTTATGCCAATGTAAATGTTTGTGATCTATTTTAAAGGACTCTCTCTTTTTTTTTTTTTTCCTTCATTTCACTGACCTGGTTTAGTGCACAGAATACCTCTTGCAGCAGCATGATTGAAGGGTGATAAAGTGCACAGGCAAGGCAGGCAATGAGCAGACAGAGTATGACAGGACTCTCAGTGTAGCTTTGCTGAGTAAGTTATCCAGTGCTCACTGTTGCAAGTAAGAGAAAACTAGGCCTTCCTCTTCTCGTATCTTCTGAAGATACACATGTGCTCTGATAGGTGTTTTCAGAACATACTAAAATAGGGCTCCATAAAAATGTTCTTACTTAAAACTCAGGAGAGGCAGACTGGCCTCTCCTCTACTGTGTGATGATAGGGCCTTGCATTCACTCCCTGTGAATTTCAATCTCCCACTTTAACTTGGTGTGCAGGGCAAATGCTGGAGGAGGCTGTGGGCTTATTCTACAGGCTCTTCTCCAAGGACTGTTCAATTCTTATGTCTGATAACCTAAAATTCAGAAATGTCCTATGACCAAAAACAAGTCCTTTCCAGGAAGTGTCATCATCACCAGAGCGCAGAATCGTACGTATGCTTCTGCTCTGGCTCTGAAACAAAGAATCTTTAATGCTTATTTCTAAGGTAAACTTTGACATGCAGGATGGGGAATTCCTCACCCTCCACTGAAAGATGCACAAGCACTGCTGAAATAGGCAGTAGCCTGTTAAATAGGTCATTTTCTATGATGATGAACATTTGAGTCAATTAAGCAAAGCACGGTTTGAAACTGGGGCCCACATACTCTAAACTGCTATTCTATCCAGTAGAATGCTCAAAAAAGGAGACCATCCTCTTTCCTCTTTTAGAAGCAACCAGCCATGTTTATAATCCTCAGAGAAACAGAAAAGATGCACGTGATAGAAGATGGTCTGATGTACGATTAAGAAGAGGGTCTGAACTGCAAATAGTAAGGAAATGAAGGTTCCACTTAATATCCTGATGTAGGTTCCTGTGCCCTTAAATTTTGTGTCCTGGGAGATGAAATTAAAGACAAACGATAATTCTTAGTGCTTTCCATATATTGCTCTAGATTCAATTCTTTTGGATCCCCTTTCAAGATGAAGTAACACTTGGGTTCTCGATGTAGCCCAGTCCTGTAACTTTTCTTCAGTGTTTCACTACCTTCTCTTATATCAGCATTTTCTTTCCTGTAATAAATCACAGGTTAATCTTGTAAGTCTTTTATTAATTAAAAATATTCTTGGAAACAAATACTTTATGATGCTGATAATCACTTACATTTTAAAGAGTTTAAAAACTCCATATTTCTATGGGCTTATTTGATTTCAATGAACATAATGGCTTTGTATATAATGGATATGCTTTGCTCTGTGTCTGCAATGCATTTTGCACAGATCCCTTCTCTTTTTCTAAATATAACAACAGCACAGTTCCACTAAATTCATTAAGGAAGGATAGACAGCATTTCTCAAGTGCAATGCCATACAAGTGCTTTCAAGATGTAATGTTTACTTGCTTTTTCCAACAGTAACTCAAGGCAGGCTAATAATGGGTTGATGAGAATTTAGCGTGCAGGAGAGGGGAGGCCTGCAAAACATCATAAGTGCTATTGATTTTTCTTAAGTGCTAAAGCTTTTAAAGGGATTCCTACAAAGAAGCCTGCTATATGGAGCAGGACTCCATACTCTGTCAATTTAGCTGGACAGTGAAAGGGAGATACAGACTGGAAAAGCCAAACAAATGGAGAGACCTCTGGGGTTAATAAAAGTGAAGCTAGGGTCCTTCAAAATTGCTTTGCAGGCAATTGGAAAGGCATCACAGCCATTCAGCTTCACTTCAGTGGAGCACCTTAAAGGGGAGATGTTATCAGCCCTAGTCTTCAAAGGTTACAGAGAGAGGCTGAGATAACTTGCAGGTTAACTTGTGCCTCAGCACAGTGCAGACACTAAAGATATGGCCAATTCACCCATCGTGTTCATAACCTCAGGTCAACATCAAACATGCACATGACAAAAATATCTCATGCAGCACCACATTCACAAGTAATGTTGCAGTGCTAAATGATCTGTTTCAACCTTCCATTACATTTGCTGTTCACTTTCTGACGGATTACTCTTTGTGGCACTCAGCATGCCATAAAGAGTATACTTTCCCAAGGCCAATTGTTGAGCAAGAGATCCATCAACGCTCCTGAAATGCATTTTCAAAGAGGTTAAAGTGATCTGCTGATGTGCTGAGTGTGAAGTGTTTTTCTACACAGAAAACTGAAGTCATAAAGATAGGAATTTAAAATGATGTTAAAAAGTTACTTACAACATATTTATTCTTCCTATAAAGGCAAAGGCATTTTTTGAGGCTTTTTATGAATGTTTTGACAATTAGGAATGAAACCAATAAATTAAGCTGAACCAGCTCAAAACACTAACTGACCTTTCAACTTTTCAGAAGGAAAATACTGATCAGCTATCCAAGCTGGAAATCTGAGTATTTTGTGCTAAATAACATACAGGGAGATTATGAGATGCGGCAGCAGAGCAGAAACATGGCACTTAGGTAGTCTGCAAACAAATTCTTTACCAATTGAAAACAGGCCCAGATTTTTGCCTCAAGCATTCTTTAATCTGTATAAGAAAAACAATCTCTGTTTTCATTTCACATAGAATTACAGCGTTGAGAAGGCGATATTGCTTGTGGAGAACTATACCTTTCTTAACCTCTGAGGGATTAGAGAAGATTTGCATGTAAAGTGAAAATCAGGTATTTTCAATAAACAAGTAAACATCAGGAACTCGCACATTACCTGATTTCATCTTGTTTGCATTTAATAAGAGTAAAATGGAAACTTCTGCAGCAGTAAAGTTTTCCAGTTAAATATGGGAAGCAATGCATAGGCTAACTAGATTACCACTTGAAAATTTTTCTTCCCATGTCGGCTGTAGAATACCACCTAGGAGCTATTCCCAAATTCTTTGGACTGTAGCAAGACTATACAAACTCTAGGAGAAAAACGACTAACACTCTGAGGCTGATGAAGTGCCGTTTACCTGATTTTTAATACGTAATGCACATAACAATGAGGAGCAAAAGTCTCCAAAACATCAAGGCACTGTGGAATGAATAACACATAAACACAGGTTTATTGAGCTGGACAGGCTGCACACAGTGAAATGCAAGATGAAAACAGGCACATCATGTCTCTGGTAATGAGGATGAAGAAGGAAGAGGTAAAAGAAATGTATATCCTGGAGTAAATGCCACATTATGTGAAATTCAGTCTTTTTGCTTTTTTTGCTTTGAGAAAATTAATTAATTTTTACTGAGTTAAAAAAATGTCACCAGGGAATAAAAAAAACAACAACAAAAGATACTTCCACCTTTCAGTCAGATCTATTAATGCATTGAAAATAACATGAATGATATAAAAAATGTTTCTACTGTCATATATAGCAGGGAATACTTTTTTAGCAGAGAAAACCTCATGAAGAAAGGCTTTTGGCTTCTCTGACATTTTCTGAACCAAAATAAGCTTGAAATTACTATTCTTCTTGGCCAAATGAGGCTTAACTTGGTCTAGCTTTTTCTTTTTGCTAAAAGCTTTGCCGACAGAATAAAATCCCCATTGCTAATGCCCTCTGAATTACAGAAGATTGTGTACACATATACGTGCATGCTTCCCGTTTTGGATCTTTCCAATTATCTCAGCTGCACTTTGGCTCTTTGACACTCCTACCTTATTTTTCATGGGGGAAAAATAAAGAAATGATTGTTGAGAGGGCTCCAATAGAAAGGCCTGTCAATCAAGATGTAACATATTGAAAAGGTCAAATATTTTCCATTAATACATTCAGACTCAGAGCTCTCTTTGTTCTTCTGTTTCTTCAATGCTACAATTAATTCAATTAAGCTAACTTTAAAGCTAAGAAGCATTGTCATAGATCATAACCTTTAAAAATGTCTGCATTCTCTCTTACCCGCTTACCTTAGTTAGCATATTTTAATGGTATCTCAAGGAAGAACTGTGTTAAGTGTTCCTGACTTCTAAAAAAAATTAAAATTAATAAATAAGGTAAATGTCAAAAGCAACCAAAAAGCTTGAGAGAGATTGTATTTAAAGATCAATAGCTATCCATACAGAGAACTGTACACAGACAGATAAAGTGATAGGGAAGGATAAAACGTTAGAAAAAAAAGCCCTCTGAGACTGAAATCGTTAAATATTTCTGACATCAGCATCCCTCTGCACCTTCTCTCTCTCTTTTTCTTTCTCTCCCAGTAAAGTGTGATGGTCTTTTGATGGGTTGGAGTGGATAACCCATAGTAGTATGAAAAAAGGAAGATGAAGCAGACATTCCAGACTTTGGGTGACTGTCATATCTGATGAGCTGAATAAGCTCATCTAGCTAGCCTCCTAGTATTAGGCTGGGTGATCTTCTTTCAAAACTTCTGGGGTGAAGCTGGGTCATTCCATCATTTTGAACAATATTGGCACGGAAAGGTTTTATGACAAGTGGCACTTCAAACATGGTAGAGTAAACTGTTATGCAGACCATACACCAGGCTTTTCTAGTCCTTTTACCTTTATCCAGGTGTCTCAGAAAATGTTAATGACACTACCAGCCAATCCACAGAGAATTATTTACTAAGTTATGATGGTTAAGACTAGCTTCATTTTTTTCCGCTTTCTGCTCTTACAGAAGGCAATTGCTTTGAGTACATGTCTTTTGCCTTGTCTAGAGATGGACTCTTGCAGCTCTTCCATGCTTAGACCAGTTGCCAGATAAACTCCTCTACATAGACCACTGGTCTTAAAACAAATATTTTGCATTTAGGTGCTTGAACTCAGAAGAAAAAGTCGCTAATAACAAATAGCGGATACTCAGATAGGATCCCATACTTCTGTACATGCTAAATTTGATGGGTCTTCCTGTTTGATTGCGGAACTGGAACCAAAGCAAGTAACATTTTTCTAACCCACACATTTTTTTCCTGAAATGATGAGTCTCAGCACCCAGCACTGAATCCCATTACATAGTATAAACAAAAACTTTTTTTCTTTGCCCAGGTCAAACAAGCGTAGATGTTGACATAATGAAAATGGAGTCTGGCTTCTAAACTACATTTATGATACAGGTTTTTGGCTTTTCAATGTATGAAGAAAGGGATAAATATAGAGCTAAACATTTAAAAAAAAAAAAAAGCTATATTTTGATGGGTGTATGCCTGCCAGCATGAATGAGGGAAAGAAGGTTTTGGTCTTCATCTTTTCGATTTCCCAACATTCATTGGCAGCCATCAGTGACGTGTCAGAGAGGCAAGAGAAAGAAAACAGTGCGGCAGGACAGAGCTGCATTTCCACTAGCCTTGTCCGTAAATCTACATTTGGAAATTCCCATTCCCTGAAAGTCTAGCAGACTCTATTGCACATATGTATTTATGGGACAGATAGAGTCTAGCAGCAGGAGATGCTGACACATAGAGCACCCATACATTCATCATTTGTAATGTTTCTTGTTAATGAAAGCATCCATAAAGCAGGAATTATTGTCAACAGCATCATCCTCTAAATACAGCTGATGGCGCACATAGCTGGTGAGAGCAAGGCCTCACAGTTCCCTGGGAAAGTGAACAGCTACAAAAATCAACCACATGGTATTACATAGCAATGTCACTTACTCTCCTAATTATTATATGACAGCTGTGGCCAACCTCGGTCACCGTCCCCTGCCCGGCCCAGCTCACCTTGCTGGGGAACGTGGCACAGGGCTGGCCAGGAAAGGGATACCGTACGGCCCTGCTGCCCCACCACCTGGGTCTCGCCCCCGCTGCACTCTGGCCTTCAGTATTGCAAATAATTACCGACTAATGTTGACTAACTTGTGAGCAGGTGTATTTGGCTTTGCTAGATCATTTTAAAAAAAAAACAGCTCATCATTCATATTGTTAGATATTTACGAAGGTAGAGAGACAGGAAGAAAATAAAACAAGCATGGTGGTTTAAATCGTTGTTGCACTTCATATTCTACTTTAAACAATCTCTACCAGTGAAGTGCTTAGCATTCCTTCCCTGACAGGATAAACTATAACTGCCTTATAATATCAAACCTTCAGTAAAAGTTAAATGAATGTAAAGTGTATTTATCTTGTGCATGTGAATGATGACACACAGTTATGAATTTATCCCACTCCCCAGTTATCCTAACAATTACGAATTTGTGTCCCCCAAATACAGGAAAAAATGTTAAAACTCACTATTATTACTTCATGTTTTAGGCAACAATTATATTCTGTTATATTTAGACATACAAAGAGGTTTTGTCTTCCCTCCTCTCTGCCAAAAACTATAAATCCCTTGAATATCAAATCAAAACAAAATCTGGATATTTGCCTTCATGCTCAGCACTGGTTAGAAGCAAAAGTTTTGCATTGTGTAATTTTTTGGTGCAATTACTAATAAAATCTGTAATCTACACAAATATATCACTGTATGTTTAAACATGGCACTTCTGGAAGGCATTAGTTCAAAGATAATATATTGATTTAAATTGAAATGAATTAGCTTTTGGGGAAAATGCATTAACTTCAGTGAAGAGACATGATAGTGAATATAAATGAAAAAAAAAGTTATTTCACTAGACTATATTGGCCTGAGTACACATGAATTGTGTTTTTTTTTTTTCTTGTGAAATAAATTGAATCCAAAGCAACGCAGACTTATGACATTCTGTATGTATGAATTGCAATAGGGAGAAAAAAAAGATAGAAAAATGGAAGAGATATGAAATATGAATCAGATGGCCTTAAGGTCCCCCTTTTCCCTGAGGATTTTACTTACCTACCTTTATTTATTATCTGATTTAATAGACACTTGAGGAATTTTATTTTATTATTTTGAAGGAGGAAAGAGTAAATCAATTTAAGCACTTAATGGGGTTTCTGGTTCAAGTAGCATCCTGTAAGCAGACTGATTAATGCTTTTTATTTTGTGTGTCTTCCAAAGTAATACAGCCTTGTATACTACTACTTTTTTTCCCCATATTGCTGCTCATACATAATATTTTCATCAGAGCCCCCACAGAAGAATATATAGTTCATAATGTCTGAATCTTTACTTATTTATTTACAAAAATTGCATATGCATGCTTAAGCTTGAGATCAGGCTTGTAGTACCAGAGCTAATCATTTGTTTTATGAGAACCCCAGAACAAAAGAGAAAAAAAATGGAAATGCTTTCAAGTAAACATGATTCTTTCATAAGGGGAAGGTCATTTGGATATATTTACCAATGTGGGCAAGTTAAGGAGGTTTGGTTCTAAAGACTTTATTCAAACTGAAAGAAGGCACTGGTGTCTTTTCCATGACTTACGTCAGCATAATGCAGCCACTATACTATACTGTAAGTTTACTTGTAATTTTTGTATCAGTACATATAGATTCAGACCTCCCCACCCACACACACACATTCAGTACTCCCACTCTGACTCTCAGCTACCATTTTGGCAATATTCTGATGAGCCTGGCCCATATAAATTGTATCTTTTATTGATTTCATATTGACTCATTATTCCCTAGCTAGGCCAGCGGTGCTCAAATATGCCTCGAAGCAGGAAGCTCTGACACAACATTGAAGGAGAGTGGTGAATGATCAAAGTTATAGCGCTGGTTTGAGGGACTGAGAGGCAGGCAAGAGAAGGATCTGACTGTAGGGGAGGAGAAAGAGAAGTTGCCTCATTAAGAAACTTGAGTGAAAAACAAGGAGGTGAAAAAAAACTGCATTCTTGCAATACATGCCTTGGTACTTAGAAACCAATCATCCCCTGGAATCATACCTGGAAGGGCTGGAACCAAATTTGATAGTGCAGTATTTTAAAGAAGTTAACCTACTGCAGAACAAATAATAATAGTAATAATAAAATTGTTATCTTTGTGAGGGTATAGTATCATTAAACCAGTGCATACAACTAAAGTTGTAGATATTATTAACCTATTCAGTCAGTCATCAAAATCCTATCGATCAGAAGAAAATTATCATACACTCTGTCTTCCTAACCAATGCACAGCAGGTGACTGTTTCAGTAATCCAGGTATGTCAGTAGAAGGCAAAAGAGAGTAGTTCAGATAATTTGGTACTGCACTTTGTGTTTCCTTTCAGTATCAGTCACTACCATTTGAACTCTGGAAGAAATATGACTGTGGTATTCATTAATTGTACAGTTTAATGATACACAACTTAATGACATATCTAAAATATAGTTTTTAACTTGTCACATGGAACTGGTAGTTCACTAATATAACAAAGAAGGTAAGACAGTCTTAAAATTACTTATTGGTAGTTCCCTTTATTGGTTTCTACTCCAACCTCTACAGTATCCATTGATGTTTTATATTTGCAGGGTTCATTTAGCTAGCCACTTGATGTCATCAGAACTCCACAGAAGTTTTACTCTTCATACAATAACAGGGTGCAAATAAGTAGCTGAAATAAAAATGTATTTGGAATTAATGTTTCTGTTATTAGTCATATGAGCTAGACAATATACATTATTACACTTTTCTGAAGAAAAGTCAAGAGTAGCTATAAAAAAGTGCTGTTTCGTGCTTGCACTCATGATTATTTTTAATTCGGCAACTTGTCGAAGAGGAATTAGCTCTTGCAACAAAGAATGAAAACCATTGATGAAAAAAAGAATATTGGCAAAAGCAGTAACTATTTCAAGAAACAGAAGAAGACAGAGGCATGGTTGGGTCAGATATATTTGTCATTACTGAGTAAAATTATTCTTTGTTGTTATCATTAGAGATTGCCAAAATGTAATTTGGACTTGTTTGTCTGGAGAGCTTTTCGTATTCAGTGTTTCAGTTCATCAAAAAGATTAAAGCTTTTTTATACTGCAGCAAAGGCCAGATCCGCACCTTACTCAGACATTTCACTTGTTAAAAATGTTGTATTTCCAAAAAGGAGATTTTCTCTGAAAAAATGTGTGCACCTCAGTAACACTAGTAAAAGTCTCCATTTTTATATACATTTAACATTGTATACAGCTGCAGAGTATGGCAGTAAACTCCGCATGAACAAATATCTCAGAAAAAAAGATAATACATTTACTGAAAAAAATCTGACAGACTTTGGTTATTTTTGTCATTAAAGCAAAACTGGGGAACAGTTTTCACAGAACAAAAGAGGGCCAAACATTTTGAAAAATTTCAGAATACGTTGTCCTCATTTTTTAAAATCACATGTTCATATATCCAGTAATGGGTATGTTCAAATACCCAGTAATAAATGTTTTGTTTTCCATTTTGAAGAAGAATTTGAAGAAGAATTGCTGGGGATCAACCTGAACAGAGATTTTTTATCTTGCCATTTTGTGGAAGACAAAAAACGAAGAAATTAGTTTTGATTTCACTCAGATCTGCTTTTTTCTACCTGATTTTAGTTTACTTTTGAACCATTTCTCTCTCTGAATACCTGCCAGACCAACTCTCCAGTAAGAAACCCCCAAACACCTGGTTCTATTAAAAACTCAGAGAGAGAGCGGTTATTCATGGCGGGGGTGGAGGGTGGAGGGTAGGAAGCACAGACAATAAAGATCTTTTAAAGTCAGTTTAAAAAAGAATGCAGGTACCTAAGTCTTGAAGTGAAAATTTTGTACCTCGGTGCCATATAGAGAAAGAATGAGATACTGAGCAGGGAATGCTAAGATGTGTCTATGATTTTTTTCCCCAGGTCATTTTCTGAGTCTCGAAAAGCTTCTTTCAAGAATTTCCCAGAATGTTCATTCATCTCTTTGAAAATATAGTCAGAGTTGGGAACAGCTAACCATACTCTCCCTTCTTCTTACTGAAAAGAGGGTTTAACCATTAGGCTGAGGAGTTAAGCTTGCTTCAGTCAAGACATCGTACTCAGTGCTGAAAGATGCCACAGCTTCAAAAGCTGTGAACCTTTTCCAAAGCTGAAACTTTGCCTGGTAGCCAGATTGCTTTCCTGCAAAGCAGATTTTGGATACTGTCAGACAGAGAATGAAAATGAACCTGAGATTTCACATACTCAAAGAGAGAAATTTAGCCATGCAGCCATTGTTTAAATAACCAGTAGAGGGTGAGGGAGATGGCCTGCCATGTTTCTAAATAAACAAATTATTGTTGTGATTTGTGGGACCCCTAATCTGCTAGGTATACGCAGAAGGTCTGTCAACTTTTGCATTTCAGGAGCAGCTTAGGTTTGCCAGAAGGGCTTAGACAACCAGCTGCTTGGAGGAATTGGGGTTCAGGAAGCCCGACACAGACCTGGAAGCCAACCTTGGGGAACTGAAGAGCTTGTGTCTCTATGGCCACTAGGCAAGATCCAGATCAGACAGAAACAGCTTTAAGGATTTGCAGGAAATCAATCTAATTACACACTATTTTAGCATGTGAAAAGGTATTTGGGGTGCGATATAAACACCTAATAATTTATGAATGTAACATTGCATATCTCCTACCCATCAGGAAAGAGACTTTTTCTATTACGCACAGTACTTTAAGAAGAGATTCTTCATCTCGTCTAACATAGCATCGCTCAATAACTTCAGTGTCATTAATAGTGATTTACATTTACTGAGGAAATGAATCTTTTTTTGGTAACGGCTTTTAGATTGCAACATATGTAGAAGACTCAGCTTTAAGGGCCTCACATACATCTTCACTGAGTACTTGAGCAATCCACTCAGCTTTGAAAAGCAATTCTGGTTGGTCACTCAGCTGCTGAAGGACTATGAAGCCTTAAATATAGATTATAGACTTGGTTGTCTGCATGTCTTATCATTCTCTAGCAAGTGAATCAGTAGGGCAAAAGGCAGTCAAACTGATCAAAATTTAGTATAGAAGATGGTAGTCTAAAAGTAAATAAATCACTGTAACCTTTCACTTGGCATTCGGGCTTCCAGTAGGATCTAATTTCAGCTCCTTCACTGTTAAGAGTTTAAATATGAGTTTAAATAGCTGGTATCCAAGCTAATGAAAGCATGACACGACAAAAGCTGACTGAACACCACTGGACTTATACTAGCAAGATCTAAAAGGAGCAAAAACTGAATGATAACATTACTTTTCCTGCCTATACCTTAGTTTTCAGTTATGGCAATCTATAGGCTATGCCATAAATTTTGATAGAGAATATTTGACAGCTTTAAAAATGTAACCATGCTAATTTCTTACTCTCCCTCACTCCTGCCCATTGTTCCATGAGATATATGTTAATGACCTGGTGATCTATACAGCAGAGACATTGATGCACTTTCTCAATATCTTCCTTATCTTTTTAAAAGCAATTCTGAAGAAAGGAGGAATTAATAGCCAGTTAGATTTAAAGTGAAAGATAAATTCTCTCCAAAGAGAGAATTCTCTCCAAAAGAAACACATAGCAGAAAAAACAATGGGGTTGCTATTATTAGTTTCTCTTTCATAAGATATTTTCTCGAACCTTAGGAATCTACCTAACTCTGTTTTACTATTGTGCTTTGCCTATTAACTAAGCATCGCAATTACTATGTTAAACACCAAAAACAATTCAGACTATAATAAATGCAATGTTTTAATTCCAATTGTCCTAGTTCAAAACAAAAGACTGGTAGAGATGCTACAAATTACAAGGAAGGAAAAGTATAATTGAATGTATAACAAAAATAACAATAATATGTTTTAGGTCTTGCACTTAATGGGCACTATACTTAATGGTCTGTCAGTGTTTTCATTATAAAGCCTGTTATTGAGAGGTGCTTAACTCATTTTAATCAGTGCCTAGTTGAAACTACAGATCTACTTTCAGTCCTGAGTGCCAAATGCAATTTTAGGGGGGAACAAATTAGAAGAAATCAGTATATGTAAGTTTTTAGGGTTTATTTGTTTTATAGTTCAAAAGTACAGCTGACACTCTCAAGGCAATTTATCTTCAGGTCTTTTTTAAAGGCACTCTTTTACCCTGAAGTTTTTATTAAAATAGTGACGAGCAGTGGATGTGCTTACTAATAACCAACCGTCATCTAGCATAAGACAAAGTCAATTTGAGCCATATCAGTTTCTGCTCAACTGGGAACTTGACTTATTTTGTTCTCTTTAACATTTATGTTATATGGCAGTGAACAATTCTATACACAGTATATTTAAGCAATAAAAGCAGTGGAACAGGGCTTTTTCTGAGAATTAACAACCTCCTGGGAGCCACTGATCCACCACCCTGGAAAGGGTCATTAACCCCAAAGAAATGTCCAGTGCTGAAGTTGTTACTGACATAAGCTGAAAATGTGTCTACTTGTTTGTGGAAGAAAGGGGGAAGGTAGAGCATTTGGCATATTTTTTTATTTTTTGACAATATATTTAGTAAACCAAGTAAATGATGTGCCTAGAATAAGAAAAATGTCCTTTGCAACAGTTCATCCTATTCCAGAGATTTCAGACAGTTGTATAACATGATGAACTGTATTTAATTATATAATTATTGAAAGCTTCGAATACGTGAAACTCTGACAGAGGGAACAGTTGTAAGGGAAGAGAACAGATAAGCGAAACTAAATAGACGATGAAGTACCTCGAAAGACTGAGAAAAGAATGACAGAATAAAAAGAATTTCAGGAAAGAGACGAAAAACAGAGACATTAAAGAAGTTGGAGAACAAGAAAAATTAAAATTTGACTGAACCTGTTTTCACATTTTGATGGTTTTCTCTATGGACTTGTGTGCAAAAATAGAGGTACCCTAAGGTACAGAAGTGCCTAATGGACATATTTCAGATGAAGTTTCTTTCTGGGTGACTGGCTCCATTCCAACATTATCCATGTGGATAAATGTAATACGATTTCTTTTTTTATTCTGAGAATGGTGTTTTGTCATAGACAAGTAGAAATTCAGCAGTTTCTGCAAGAAATTGGAACTACATTAGGCTTCATGGACCAGTGAGTTTGAAAGGCTAAGCAGAGTAAAGACATGCTTTGTAAAGGGCAGAACATCTAGGCTGTATGGTTTTACTTCTGCCTCTGCTATACACCTTTTCTCACAGCATCTGAGTTTTTTTGGCATGTGGCTCTTACTTTCACTCTACTTTGGGTAACTGCTGAAATCCAGAAAATACTGAAACTGGTTTTCTAAACAGAAGTTTTAATTTTTGTTGTTAAACTTCTTGATAGAGACCATGATCAGGATATTCTGATGCAAAACAATGTGAAGTCAACATGTTTTTATTAATTAAAACTCCATTGGTAATTTTGCAGGATCATGTTCCACCTACCCAGAACAGATTTAACATCTTTGACTTTGGTATTTGCTATAGGGCATTCTTTCAGGTACTACAGAACTTCAAATCTATGACTTTGATTCTTCGCTAGTATTGAAGTAAATCAGATACTGGAGATAAAGTAAAAATACCTAATCTGAGAGAAGAACATGACCCTAGATTTTTCTTCTGCCTAGGGCAATCTGAAAGTGAAAAAGAAGCCTCTGAGACTAGACAGAGTTCCAAGAAAAGCTGTCTAAAAACTACTGAAATATTATGTTTGATACTCTGACATCCAGGTTCCTAACGCAAAGGTTGTAAAAGATGCAATAAGAAAAAATTTATACAGGTGAAAAACATATTCCAATATATCTTAGAAATATCATTGGCATTGGAAGTGGGTTTTTTATGCATTCTGTGCAGTACTGTGGCAAACCATATGATATCAGGTGTAACATATTTCACAGTCAAATCATTTTCATTCAGTCTCATGCAAGGTTATGACCAGCAGTACCCATACACAAGGCTATAAAAATGTCCTATAAATAAATTGTAGTTTTAATTTCTATTCATGGTAAGAGTAGCATATATTTTACCTAGCATATAAAATCCAAGCCTTGGAGACACAATAAAGGACATTAGGAAAAGATAAGCTGTTCCAAAACCTAGTGTTTTTTATGGTTAATCATAAACCTCAAACCAGTGCATTCATACATATTTCACTCTGCTTATTGCCACCTCACTAGTGTTATCGGTTAAAGTTTCATATCAGTAACACCTAAACATAATTCAAAAAGAATCAGTATGAATTTATTGCTACTAATAAAAACAAAACAAAATAGAAAGTGCAATTTTCTATGAGGTTTCATAGGACTTATAATTAATTTCAGAAAGAAATTGAAATTAAATTACACATTATAGTCAGTATAAGCTTTTTGGGGAACCCATCAAAAGGTCATTTTTCTGAAATTTTTCTGAAGGGTATATTTAAAATTTTGCATTGAAGAAATGCATGCATTCTAATGTAAATGCACGTAAAAGTCTGGAAAGACCTGCAAAGGCCATGTTCTCACAGTAAAACCTTTCTGACTTTCCTGTATATTCTTTGGAGCATCTCCTTCCTGACAATATAATTCCACGTGCATTAAAGCTCTTGGGAAGATCGTAATTACCTACAGTGTTGTTCAACAAGGCCCTGAGTTAACAGAGAATTCTTTTATTAGCAGGTGCAAAAGACAATTCCTATCTGATTTATTTTCATTTCACAAAATAGTTAATAACTGGGGGCATCAAGTACAATTTTTCCTGATTTGACACTTGAATTTAATTCCACTGACTTGAGAGGAATAGATCTTGATCTATGCTGCTGTGAAGGAAATTATCAGAACGTGAGTTTCCACATTTCTGACAAAATTTTTGCTTATGTCTCTATTGCTACTTTCCTGTCTTCTAGTTACTCTTATCAGTTGGGGGGGGAGGGGGAAGGGGGCATTTTACAGCTGAATTATAAGCATCCAGTAAGATATTTAAGTTATATGAGAAGATTAAACATGTATTTATACCTCATTGCTTTTAAGAAAATGTAAACACTCTTAAAGAAATGTGTAAATTTTCTTTCTAATTAGGAACACTTTCTAAATATGATTCTTCAAGAAGTACTTAAATGAGATTAGACAATAGGTTTAAAAATGTGCTCAGAACTAAGCTTTTCTGAATTGTGGCTTAAGCCCCAAGCACTACAAGTAACCACCACTACTAACAACTTCAGTGGGTCTCTATGTGGAGGTTATTACTGTGGTAATCAGGTATCCAGCATACTGTTCTTGGAAATTCTCATCATGGCCACATCTCCACTGGCTTTCGGGATGGGAACTGTGTGCGCATCACCCATCTGCACATGCAGTTTGTTTTGAAATGGCACGTATATATATGTGTACATAAATACATACACATACACACATACATGATATACGTATATATATATATGTATGCATTTACTTTACTATTTGCCAGGAATGGATGTCTCAAATCCCATATAATTCCAGGAATGTTAACTTCATGGTCCAAAAGATTCTTGGGCAGCATTCTTCCTACTCTGCAGATAGAGTTGCCTGCCTCTGTAAGCAGGAAGAAAAAATGCTTGCTAGAAAGGAAATGGATTTCTCATGATTTGTTTAAACCCTAAGTTTGGAAAAGTTGGTTCAAATTTATGGTTCTCTGAGATTTTTGAAATTCTGAAGAGTTGCAAAAGCGCTGGTGAGTCCGGAAGAAATATCTTTCTTTAGCAGAGGAATCTGAATGCTCCATTCTGCCTCTATATTTTCCTCCCAGTAGTCTTTATCAACTGTCTGTTCTGATCTACCCTTCTTTTTTCAGGGTTTTGTTGTTGTTTGTCTCATAGGAATAATGTTTTTGCTTTTTCTGCTTAGTTTTGTTTTCATTACTGAGGTAGACTTCCATTTTGGAAGTTTTGCTCATGATGAGAATTTATAAGCAGGCATTTTATTAAATTGTTGTCCAAGTTCTGATAGCATAAAGCTTTTGCATTGGAATAGTTTACCAAGCATGCATTTAGATGATGTTATTCACCCTATCAGAAAATTCTAAATGACCACCTTCTTCACTTGCATAGATTTGTGCAGTTTCAATACAACTAATTCAATTTAGTTCAGATGAGTATTTGACAGCATCTATTTTTCTAACTTTCTTTTTTTTAACAGGTCCCTCATTAGCATCAAACATCCAATTTTTTAGCATCTATAGTAATATTTTTTAACATTTTGGAGACTGGGTAAGTCCTTATTATGTACAGCACATACTATATTTTCAGCACAGACTTCTTTCAGTATCTTTTTAGTGACAAATGTCGGAAATAGAACATCACTGAAACTATTACCAATCCATACATATAATATTAACATGTATATAGAGCAGCTTACGCCTTTCTCCTTGTAACTACCATTTACATACATGAAGATTGCTACCATTTCCTCCCTTAGGTCTCCTATCTCTCTCTCTAAAATTTTAAATATTTTATTCTAAGCCATATTTTCCTGATCACTGGTCAGTCTCTTTGATGTTCTCCTCCTGTTCTCCTCCTCCTAATAGGTCCAAGTCATTTTCTTTTTTTTAACGTAGTCTGAGTGTTGGGCAAATTATTTGTGATGAGTGTTGTGGAAAGGTTATGCCATGCGTTCGACTCGCATTTTATATTCAATGGGATGTCAATCTTTCTGAAAACAACACCACACGGTCACAGTGAGTTTTCATTCTCTCCTTTTCGGTATTTTCTGTATAAACCCTAATTTGTGGGAAGGTACTCAATTACAATTGAATAATTCATTATATGCGTATGTAAGTGAAGACATTATCCTTAAAAAAATGTGCTCCATATCATATTTTTTGAACTAATTTTTTTCAGTCTGTCAGGATTTTTTTTTGAAATTGATCTCCATTTCCTTAGAGAGCTGCCACTTTTTAAAAATGGACAGCAAAGTCAATATGCCTAGTGTCTTCTATCATTAAGCTTATTAAAAAAATATTGAATAGTACTCAGCTCAGAACAGAATTTTGAACTATTGGTATGTTATTCCAGTTTGATAATGAACCAATGTTAAGTGCCCTCCTTGAGTATGCTTTCCAGCTGTTTTTTTTTTTTAGTACTTTCATTCAGGTCATGCTTTCTTACCCTGTTCGTGAATACAATATGCGACAGCATCAAAAGCATTGCCGAAGTCAGGACATATAGCATGCGTTCCTCTTCTCCACAGTGCTATAACAGAGAGAGAAATTGCATTCCTTTAACATCATTTGCTCTTGACAAGGCCATGTTGGCTTTTATTCATTTTCTAGTTGCGAGCTAAATGATTATTTCACTTGAGTGTTTTCTCTGATATTTTCTTGGGAATTGAAAATGACCAAACTATAATTCTGAGGATATTCATTCCTTCCTTGTAAAAAACGGCCTACAGTTACCATTTTGCAGTCCTCCACAATGGCTGAATGTTCTTAAACATTCCTGCTTTAGATAATTTTATCAGTTCTCTAAGTATGACTCATTGAATGATATCATTTGAAAACACCTAAAATATCTGAGTCCATTCTAACTATCCTTATTCCAACCTGTATCCACATCTCATTCTTTTTCCCCTTTGTTTGGGGTGTCGATAGTGTGAATTAACTAATTAGACTTCACCTTTGGAGTGACATGTGATTTATGTTTGATTGACACGTTTAATTTGTTATTCTTATTTGCTAGTCAAAACGCGCACTTTTACCCTTGATCAGAACTTTGATCCATGAATTTTACCAATGTAAATAGGTAGGATCAGTGTGCATATGGTACTACTTAATGTCTACTTTTGCGACTTCAACTGTCATAAAGTGGTTCTAAATATTGACTTACTGAATAGGGAAAAATCATCATTCTTGGGAAGTGCAATTTTGTACTTACTTTGGTATGGGTTACTTTCACTAGTATGAAACTAGCTTTTGGATATATTCTTCAGGCACTTAGACGTGTGAAAAAAATTCTAAGAATCTTTTTCAGTTCCAAAACACATAGAAAGATATTTTCCATTTATCTTCATTTAACTCATTCTTTATCCATTTTATAACACACAGGAAAGAAGAATCTCACTAGTCCTCTTACCTGCTTAAAATATCTAGCACCTGCTTTGGCTGTAACTCCCAGCCTAGTTTCACTGGAGAATTCCAATTCTTTTTATTCAAGTAGCACATGCAATTTATAAATAATAAAAACTGATTTAAACCTGAACTTTTTCACCAGTTCTGTAATTCCACAAGAAAATATTTTATTGGTCAGTTTACCCTTCATCTTTTAGCCTCTAGTCATCTTTCTCTTATCCTCTCATTTCTTCTATGCCAAGGTACTGTACCCTTGATAATAACACTTTTGAAAAATATTGGTAATTTTTATTGAACTCACTGGTTGCTCTCTTCTTTAAGAAGCAATGCTTCAAAGAAATAAGAACCAATGCTTCAGAGAAACCATCCTCTGTCCTTGGTAAAAATAATTTCTGGCCTAATAAGGGTTGTATGATATCTTTTAGTGTAACTTATAGTGTGTTTTCTGAAAACTTCAGTATAGTAAATTATAACTTCCTTCCTTTCTACAACAATCAAATTCTCTCTGCAAACTATTCCAGGGAATCGATGAAGCGTGGTAACTCATCATTATTTCTTTTGAAACTATACTGACTATTCATTGCACTCACTAATTGGAAAGACGTATTTAGACTGCATATGCTGCAAAGCTTCCTTGAGAGCAGGGCCTCTGAAAAGTGGCAGTTATGTAAATTTAACCATTCATTTTTGAATTGAATTTCTACAGGCTTTCCTAGATTCTGATAAAGCTTCTTCCAGTTATTCTTCAGAGAATAACATGGAATAATGAAAAAATAGGTTCTAAAATATGTTCACATAAATGGAAAAAGAAAAATATCCTTTAATCCAGCAAAGACCTGAGCAAATTCAACACCAATTCACCACAGAGCAAACCGTGAGAACTCTGTTGCTTCTTCTCTCTGGCGTAGTCCAAATTTACACTTGATGAAACTCTACTGAGGGTATGGACTTTAAAGCGAAAATTTGTCCCAGTGCTTCCAATCTTCTTGAGAGTGAAACATTTCTCAAAGGGCTGATCTATTTGAATTTCTAGGTGGACAAGGTCTGCTTCAGAAAACATAACATCAGTTTCAAAATCTTTTGTTCTTCTTTTTGTCAGCCTTGCAATGTAGGGACCATAACTGTTGTCTTTTGGGAACAGTCACTATCGTCATAATTTAGAGCTGCCTACATGACTGTTGTTAAGATGTATAAATGAAGCTCAGCTAACCTCAGGATTAAAGAATAAAGGAGTGCTCTTTTTACAGTTTGCCTCTTTTTCCTTCTCTATTATCTTGAACAATCTAGTTTTAAAGTACCAAGTGCAGTAGCTTTTATTATGTCTTTTTATGACTGTTTCACAATCTTATAGCCACTCACTCTAAATTTTGCTTTTTAATTAAATCTCCTTTCTTTTCCTGTTTATGCTTCCAAGTAGTGCACAAAATAGTCTCTGTTCTTCCATTTTGTGGTAACTCCCTTCAAACACTAAGTCTGGAAGATTTTTCATAACCCGAGTACCATTTTCTTGCTCAGAGGACTGTATGCACTTTGCAATTATGACACGTGGCTTGCAGTGTTCTGGGTGCATCAACTGCTGTAATTTATTTATATTTAATTTTGAATTATTTTTATAGAATAAGTTCATTCAAAGACTGCTTACAGAAGCAGGTGAGCCATGGGCACAAGATCTCTGCTACTGACTCTGCCACCAGAATGCTTCACCCAAAACTGTTGTAGCAAGGTGATTCACTAGAGCGGATATACTAGAAGAGACTGTTATGTATTCACCCTAAAATGCTGTAGTAAGATGATGCACTAGAATTAATTTGTAAAAGTCCAGTTCTAAAGAATAATTATGAGATTAACACTTAGGGCTTCTGTGTGTAAAAAGTGGGAGGACTGTTTCTGTGGTGCTCTGGAGAACTTGTGAATGACGCAGAACAAAAATTTAAATGTCACCAAAGCACTATGCAAACAGGGCAAAGGATTTTTCAAATAAAGTAGAAATGGTTCTGAGTCAGGAAACTATCTTGAGTTAAGTGAAGTCTTTAATTTATGTGAGCAATTAATTTAAGCTGCCATAATTAAAACCTATTGTATTTGAAAAATGACTTTGCTCAGATAGCCATGTTTAAAAGTGCTAATACAGCACAAGTTTAAAAAAGGAAAATTTGCTTGAAAAGATTTAGAACCAGCTCTTTAGCTGTGACAGACTGGAACAGTTCCATTATTGCCAATGGAGTTAGCTGGATTTATACCAGGTGAGGTTAAGACCAACAGTGTCTAACACATCATTTTCCAACACAAAATTGTGAATTGTGGTCTCTATCTTCTCTTATGTTGCTTTTTTTGTACCTGTAATTTACGATTTCAAAATGATATTTATTTTAATTGGATAATTTATTGCTTTTTTCTAATCAATGATTTCTTGGTATATGCTTTTTAAAAATCTGTTCAGAAACACTATCATATGCAATTGCTTATTAAATCCATCCAGGTGATAGAAAGCCAGACCAACAAGGTGACTTATATGAGTAGAAATATTGTGAATAATTTTTACATCTACTAAACCAGCATTTGAAAATATTATTAGATTTATAATTAATATAAATATATTTTAAATTATACATATTTTAGAAAGAATATGTGCATGTATATTTGCATGTATATACATATTCATCTTTGTAACAGACAGGGAGAGGAATTTGACTGGCTGATTATTTTAGCCCCATAGAACTATACTTACTAAATGGATAATTCTAAATAGGGAGGTTAGCACCATTAGGCATGGCCATCAGTAGGTACATACAAGGATACTCTAGGTGCGGCATCTTACAGCAATTTTGTACATTTAGTTTTAAACAAGGCTAAGTGTGATTCCAAACGCATGCAGAAATTATTTGCTTTTTTTGAGTTAAAGCTTCTGTTGTGTCTTTCAAATTGCAATTAGTTATTGCAATCCTGTGCAGTGCAGGAAAGACTAAATATGGAATATGCATAGAGAACATGATATTTACTTGTGCCTTTCTCTTTCTCATGCTGTAAGAAATGCAAACAATAAGCACCAGTAATCAGAGAAAACATATATTTGAATTCCTCTTCTTACCTACTGTAATATCGGATTAATATCATAAAGAATTTTTTTAATGCAGCACCATTATACACTATTGAACTAAGGTTAGATTCTCTGCTGAAAATCAGTATTATCATATTGCTTGTAATTTTTAACTAACCAGATTTCTGTCATCTTACAGAGACAATATTTGATTATGAAAAGTTATTCTCTGTTGTGCAACGTTTCAGTGTGAGATTAAGCTGTTAAGCGACGAGTCTATTTATAATAAAAAAAAGCCCACATCATCTGCTTTCATTTCCATAAACATTTAAACATATAGGATAAATGACTTTTTTGCTTATAAAATGTTTAGTTGTACATATTGGTCATTTGGCACAGTAGACATAATTTCAATGGTAAACATAAATTAAGTTTTATTTGAAATCAATCAGTTTTTGTCTTGTGGTAGGAAAGTTTAATATTGGGAATAATGTCTTACTTTAGTTAATTTCTTCCAGTACTGAAAAACAAAGAATGTCTTACTGATACGAACTTTGTTTTTATAAATAAAACAAAATAAAATAAAGATAAGTCTATTTGCCATCTACTAGAATACTGCCATACCGTTTGCAAAACAAAAAATTTGCAATCTAAAACAACGTGTGAATGAGAAATAATGTAAAGAAAAAAATAAATGTAAAGAAATATGTATATATGCCATTCAAATGAAATAACTATATGATGACAAACTTTAGTACCTAGCATACAAGTGCATACTTTGGTAGTATAGCATTTTTTTCTGTTTTTTTCTTCCTACAATCAACAATCAAAAAGTTATTATCTTAAAGAAATTGATCAAATTCTCTTAATGATATAGCTGTGTTACAGGATATTGAAATAAACAGACAAAAATGTCCTTCTCTAGACCCTAAAAACCTGACAAATTACCTTTAGAAATGGAAGTCATGTCTGTTCATAGCAATGAGTAAAGGATAGAAAATTGATGAAATACATTTCAGAACTTCAGTGATTCTTAATCTTTCTCAGCTGAGATTTAAATATCTCTATAGATGCAGTCTTTTTAGTTTTTTATTTTATTTTATTTTTTAACAGACCAATTATCTAGGAGATAATTATGTAGTCTACAATCTGTGAGTTGTCATTTTTTGCCCCATAGAAAAATCTGCTTCATTGAATTCTATTGTTCAAGAAGCAATTTAGTACTTATTCCACTTCATAATCAGACATATTCACTCTCATAGTCACGTTCAGAGAAATTGAGTTAAGATTGGGAGGTAAGATTTTCAATATGCTTTCAATATATATTCCGGCCTTAGGATAAGTCCTCTCTAGCAGAGATGATTCATTATGTGCTACGAAATAGAGCGATTTGACCCTGATCCTCTCCTCACTTACAGGGTAAATTTCTAACAAGGGCTTCCAGCAAGTCCCTGGGACCATCTTAGCACATAATAGCCAAGTGGGCCAGCTGGCTGGAAGTAAGAAGGACGCATCCACTTGGCTGCCACTTAAGATCCCAGGAGAAAAGTGCAGGCCAATTTTCTCCACATGAAAATTCAGAAGAGTTTTGTGGGTCATCTTTGGATATCTAAACAGCAAGTGGAGATGGCACTGCACTGCTAGGAAGACTGAGAGTTATGTCAGATTTTAACTGACTTTTCTTTATTTTTTTGGACTGAGAATCTGAAACAAACCTCAAAGTGGTATTCCGCCTTGAATCATTTCTGTGGTTTCAGTTTCCTCGGAGTGACAGTTTATACTCAACCCTGTGTAACTGAAAAAAAATTAAAAAATAGAGTTTGTTTCTGTGCCAATTTATTTCACTACAGTTTAGGCAGTAAATGAATAATAAGATATATTTTTTATATATATATTTATATATATATTGTTTTTACCCACCCCTTCCCATATATGCTACAGACTATTGCAGAACTCCGTGGAAAAGAACACATCCTTTGAGTTAAGCATAACAATAAGTGACGCTGCTTTCAGGTACATAGCAATATTTCATGAAATATCAACCTTTAAGTGATTATGGAAAAAATTTGAAAAAAATTGCATGAAGAAATTGACAAGAGACCTCCTGAAGTTTTAAGGGTTCTATTGACATTTTTGTAACACAGTGTCATTTGAACTATCCCAATTATCCAATTGAATTTGATAACAGAAACACACTTGTTATTAAATTCTAAATGTTTAAAAATGCATTAAAGAATACCAAACTCCTGGCAATTCAAAGGAACTTTTAAAGAAAAGGAGAAGAAGAGGAATAATAAGTAGATCTGCAGTTGATCGACTAATTTCCAGAAGAACTTGCTTCAGAAGGTACTTACAGTTCCAGTCCCTATATTCCTGCCTGTAAAATGGTCCAGGAGAACAGGCTTACCCAAAGATTTGAAAGCAATAGGCTCTACTGCAAGTGTAAAATGTTAATTAATCTGAGTAGATACAGTTTACAAAACTGTTAATAGTTGCATAGATTCAATGCCTGGAGTTGCACAGACTTTTCAAGAGATTTTTTCATCTTTAACGGGCAATTTGAAGGAGGTTGTTGACTCTTGTAGTGAGATAGTTCAGGTTACAAACAGTTAATACAGGTTAGGAAATAAGGGCTGTGGTTCTTATTGCTGAGGTCAGGCTATCAAAGCTCTCTCTGCCGCTTCTTTAGATATCCCCTTCAGCTACGGTTCACCTACAACATGAGAGAGGTAACAGGAATGGATACACCACCTCCTAGCTGAGCCTCGGTTGCTGTGAAGATCCACTTTCTTATCCCTCTATCCTGACTTGTTCCACTGTTGTGAAAAGTTTCTGTATTCCTCAGGTGTGGAATGGAAATATGATACAGCCAAAGGGCCCATTGCAGAGGTGAGTCATTTGCTCCCTTTAGTTCCATGTGCTATAAATCTATGGAACTTACTCAGCGTTATGCACTATTCTTACAGAAATGGCTCTTTTTACAAGAGAAGATTTTAAAACAGAGGAAGTTCCCAATTTGTATTTAGATAGGAACCTGTAAGGAGTACATAGGTCCTATTCACAATAATTAACATCATTTTGTTGACTTGGAGGATGTTAAGAGAGAAAAAGAAAAGAACATCTAGATCAATCCATAGCCTTGAAAAATTTCTACTAATCAATATCGGCCCATATTTTCCAATAAATTCATAGGTCAAGTTATCCACGAAAAAATGGAATCCTTTTAGCTTCAACTGCAGAACATATTCAGGGGATTTGGTCTCTTCACGCATCTTGTCAGGAAATAATGAGATGTAATGCCTCATAGAGTATAAAAACTAGCACCAGTTTTGAAGTGATGTAACTTTTGAAATGCTTGTAAGCTGTCGAAGAAAACTCATTGTATTCATTTACAAGGGAAAAAAAAAAAAATCCTGTATACTTTAGGAATCATTCATGGATAGAGCATTTTGGGCCTGTACGGAGGCACAGAATTTTGTACATAGAGGCTAAGACCAAGGGCCCTTAGTTCTTAACCATTAACACTAAGACCTTTTGCCCAATATTTACAGATGTTTAGCAACCCTGTCAAACTGCTCAGGGCCCCGACATCCTGAGCAGATGGCAGAGTTTAGCTGTGTAGTGCATGCACAAAAATGTGCCAAAGCGCCCCAGTCCCGCCATGCCTGCCTTGGGCAGCAGGCAGCTAGTCGTGCACGAAACGCTCGATCCTCTCGAGCCTCTCAGTTTCACATCAGATTAGTAAAGTCGATCTGTAATCTGGATGTGTCAGACTCCATGGATGCGTACATGCTGGCCGTTCACCCCGTACAGGTGCAGTCGTTCTGGTACATCTCTGCATGCCATTGTAGGCATGATTTCTCAGAGTGAAAGATGAAGATCCTGGCACATTGTCTCCCATCGCATCACGTGGCACCAGGGCTTTGTGCCACCATTTGAGATAGGGGCTGTTTGCCTTGGCATTTTCACTTTCATCCCTTTGTCCTGTCTTTGGAAATACAGTGTTGAGGACTTCATCCATCTAGAAACAAATGAATTTTCTTATTGCTGCTAATTCTTGACAGAGCTATGTTAATTATGAGAACATGCAGAGCTTAGAAAAAGTCAAAAAAAAAAAAAAGCAGGAACCTGTTAAATTAAAATTAAGGTGGAATTAGGAAGGGAGGATCATGGATTTTATTTATTTTTTATGAATGATTAAGAATAAACTGTTTGAGCAGAAGTCTGAGTAGAAAGCTAAATTTTCAGTCAGTTAAAATGTTGGTAACAGAGATCGTCGTCAGTTTAGAGCTGAAATCTGAAATCTGAGGACTAGCCGGAGCTGTGTTAAAACTGGAGCCACCGATAATGGCTTTGAAGTGAGCTATTGGTGTTAATGTCTTGAATAAATGGATATGTTTCACACTGCTGAGAATTACCAGTTTAGTTTCCCTACCCTGGAAAGCTTTCGGTTTTTCTCCAGGTGTTAGCTGACAAAAAAAGAATTTTTGTGGCTATTCTGGAGCACGCAGCCGTGAGGTTGGGTGAATTTTCCAGGTGTGGAGCAAAAAGACAGCAAGGATCTGTGGCATAGACACAGCATGCCTGCTTCTTTGTACAGCTGTATTTAGGGGAAAAAATAGCAATTAACATACTTAAAAAGAGGCCTACAATGTCAATTCTGGAACACAAAGAAAAGTGAAGAAGAAAAGAAACAGCAGAGGAGCGGAAGATTAGATTGTTTAATGTGGAGGTACTGTGTGAACAGTAGTCTCCAAATTTACAGAAACAATCTTTGTATGCCTATTTTATTTAATAAAAATAAGAAACGATTTTTCACAGGCTCTTTACCAGGATCTATAAGAGAAAGCTGAAGAGAAAGCCAAAGCATGCAGTGTTACGTGAATGTTTGTTATACAGACAGAAAAACTTGGCTCTTTATTACTTATTCGCAAAACTCCAAACCTTGTTTCCATACAAGATTTCTCAGTATAGACACTCTAATGTTATCCTGACGTTGTTTTCAGTAAAACCATTTCCTTTAGAAAGAAATCCTAATCAAACTGCAGTTCTTTTTCAGGTTAACTGCAATTTAAATTTAAAAAGACTGTTCAGAATAATATTGCTCATGCTGCTAAAGCTTTTTAATTAATTTCAAATGTAGTGATTATAAGCTTGGAGTCAGTTATCTTGTTTAACAGATTTCTATTTTTCTGTGCTAAGTAAAGAAACACTAGATACAATACCACTCCTAGGCTGTTGGGGTCTACATAGCATAGGTATTAATTTGGCAGAAAATAAATATATAGAGTATATACCATCTAAAGTTTTTAGACATACTAGTGTGGCCACATGTAATACAGATAGTACCTCAAATCCAATGGAAGTGCAAACATTCATAACTCCAGAGAAGTAAATGGGGCTGAATTATTTTCTGACAGTGAGGAATGTGTCTCCTTTGAATGTTACAGTCACACCAGTGTTTTTTCCCTGCTACTGTTTGATCTCCATATAGATCACACTCACTCTTCTACACTCACTAGATGCCCAGTTGGCATAGGTTCACTACCCCACTAGCATACTTGCATGTCATATGCCTTTACTTTCCTGGGCTGTTTTTACTACAGTGAAACTACCCCTGATTTATACTGTATGAGACAAGGGAGAACAAAACGCATCATATGCAACTTGCTGTTCTGCTGAATCAGTCATGATAGCATAGCAGTGGTTTTTTTGTATATTTTGTATTACCCTGTTTCAGAATGTTCCTTTTTACCACAACACAAGAAAGAAATAAACATGCGATTACCAAAAATATCTTAAGAGAAAAACTTGCTAGAACATAGCTTGCCCATCTGCTAGCAAGATCCTGTACTGACCCTGCAGACAGACTTTCAAGTGATTCAACAGGGAGACGAAAGACTTCCATTTTGTTTTGGGAAGTAGTTCAAGCACTATCTAAATCAAGATTTGCTTTGGTGAGTTCCTATTTGCTTTCTACTCTGTATCTGAAAATTACAGTTTAGCTGTACATGTCCCACTGGGTTCTGTTGTCAATGAAGTATGTCATCACAAAGGAAGAAATGCATGCAAGCCAGTGGGAGGAAGTACTCAGATGACAAACTGATTTTGAAAGCACAGATTCAATATATGTAAACACAAATAGAAAATATTCCCTGAAAATCTCCTGGAATTGGGGGCAAATGATCTTCTGAACCTAAAGCCTTGCAATACTGTGATAAGAGAGAAAACAAATGAACGATAGCCCCCCCTAAAAAAAAATCAAAATATAACTTCATATGAAGTTATGTGAATATACAGTATACAGAGTACACCTTAGGATTGTAATGTAGGATTTGGAGGAAGGAAGTTAAGTCAGAAGAGAGATTTGATGGAGATAAAATAGCATTTCAAGTATTAGGATGTATTCTGCAAATATAATGAAATGAAACACTAGATATGAGAAAGAATCATTAACATGATCAGCTCCAAATATGTAGACGTGCTTAATCAAGCCTTCCTCTCAAACAATATTTCCCTCCCTCAAGAAAAGATGTGAAATTCTGGTATTTGAGGCTACAGGATACAGTAGTGTCACATCTTACTGTTTTTCTTTGACATCCTGGAGGGTAATAAAATTAATTTTTCCTTTAAAAAGGAAGGGATTTTTTTAGACCGTCTGAATTTGGTGGCTAGTGCTCTCTTAATTATATATATAAAAAATAAATAATTACACACACACACACACACACACACACACACACACACACACACACACACGCACACATTATTTATAATTTTGCCACCTACTGTATTCCCACTATCATGCTAGTCTGATAAGAAATAAATAGAAAGTGAACTGATCACTGAGATAAGTTGTAATGTTCTTCTATTTTTTTCTTTAACCACAATACTTGATCCTTAATATGAAACTGAAATGCTAGAGAGGAAGAGAACAATATATCAATATCGTAATGAAAACATTTTCTACAATAATAGTCTCTTTTATGCAAATCTTGTAACGTGTACAAAATGCAACATAGGAAAGCTATTTAAAGATTTAATATTTCACAGGTGACTGAGGAGCTGACAGCCAGTGATACTTTACAGTCATATTCTGAAATGTGTATAAGGCTTGTGCTGCTTCACCTGCTAAGCCCAACTGTGGGATGCAATGTATAAGTGAATAAGCATAAAATGTTCAACTGTTAAACTGTTTGTGGTAGCACGCATTGCAGCCACTCCATTTATACCTGGCTCTAGACAATGCTATCAGTCACTTCCTTCCAGAATCACAAAAATCAACTTTCCTCACACTAGTACAGGCTGGGAAGAATAAATTTCACTCTCTGGTGATTGCTTACAAAATCTCAAGTATGAGTGGAGGTATAAAAGCACAAGCAGAAAGTCTGACATTTGCTTAATCCATTTTACATTATTATTATGCATCATTATTTATTATTGCTGTTGTATTATGTGTTACTATTATATGGGTATTATATACAACATACATTATTATTATTATATATTTAATATTCCAATATAAATGTAGAGTTGCAAACAAGACATAGATAAGTACTAATAAGATGAAACATGGAAAGAATCCTTCAATGGCTGAAATAGCTATTACTACTTAAAAGTATCTTTGCTTCTTCATAAAAATAATTTAAAAGACACATTTCAAGGCCACAGTGTGGAAAAGCTTTCAGGCTCTAACATGCTAAACCTGAGGCTAGTTTCTGAATGATCTTGACACTTGGTACTGTGCAGCACCTCTGTACAAAAACTACGAAAATCATGGAAGAACCGTCCACCTAACGCTATTAAATACAAAAATACTACCCCGGCCAATGGAAATTTCTGAACTGCGGTTTACTGAAGCGTGTAAAGAGTACTCATGGAAGGTAACATAACATGCTGGTCCTTCTACACTCTGCCTTAAGCACCTGCCATTGCCTGCTGCGGGAGACAGGGCAGGGTCCGTGACAAACCTGGCCGGGCTTAACCCGCTGTGGCCCTTCTTGCGTTCCTCCCTTCTTAAGACGACAAGCACCGGCAGCGGTAGGCTAGCCAGACAGTACCCCAAACTGGAGATGAGAGCGAGTATCCTGTAAAATCAAGGGAGCAATCCGTGAGCGAACAGCTACTTAGTGCCCTGACATCGTTAGCAGATGCAGAATTTCCCTCCGTTTGTGGTTTGTGTTTGACAGTAGTCATTGTAGCCAGGCACGCAAAGATTAAAGCAAAAAAGCGTCCCATTTCTTTGCCGCTGAGGCTGTCTCCTGGAGCAATGCCAGCGTAATGAATTCCTCCTGTTTACCCGAAGCTTCTCAGTCCTGTCTCCACAGCTCTGCACCTGCAGAAACAGCCATTTAGTTATGCCAAGAAAATTATGTGGCCAAGCTACAAACTTGGTCAGAGTAAAGAGTTGAGGCTGGATTCAGTACACAGAAGTGGTCTCAGCTTCACCATTGCATAACATAAAAACAACGTTAGCCACTGGGGGGCAGAAGAAAACAACCAGAGGCAAGAGTTTCTCGAGTCAGTATTGCTGCTAGAGCAGGTTTATCATGAAACTATAGCTTAAGAAAGATCGCTTTACAGACTGGTACATTCCCTCTGAAAAAAATTCAAACCGTTTTGATAGAATTTGTCTCACAAAACTACCCCATAACTTACATTTTTATCTTTTTTCCCCTCTTTCTTTTAAGTCTGCATTACTGATCATATTATCAAAATATTTCATGAATTCTGTTTTTCCATGGGCTTCTGCTGGCCCAGGTTAATTCTTGAAACATCAAACCTGTTTAGGTTCTTTAGCAGGACTTAATGATAGGACTACATTTAAGGCACTGGGCCATTCATTCTATCATGATTAAGAAAACACTGCATTATTTATGTATATTCCAGAACTATAGGCTGCTAGTATGAGCTCAAGTGCAACTGCTAATGAGATAATCCGATGCTTAAAAGCTAAACATACGTGTCAGGGCTTTGCTGCTGAGGCTTTGCCAAGATGAATGATCAAAGTAGAAATGAAAAATGGAAAAAAGGTAATGGGTTGAAAACAGTGAATGATAACAATTATGGTAGGAATGTAACATTAAGGAACTTGGTGTTATGCCCATCACTGAATATAATATTTCTTGTGACATTTAATTACAAGTTGATTTGTAATTCTTCAGATATCTCTAAATATCAATATTTTATAAGGTCTTTCCCTATTGAAATGCTACAAATCACCGTTCACTCAATTATGTAAATGAAGAATGTACAGATCTCTAAAAAGGAGGCAGATTACAGATTCTTTCATTCTATGAAAAAATCTCATAGCTTTGTGCTGAATAATTGGGAAAACAGAGCAAGCAAAGAAACGACAGGAAACTATCTCTGGATACTAAATACATTCTCTTAACAGCAGTTACATTTATCTCCTCATCAGAAAACTAACAGGCCTGAATATTCTTCCAAAGGCAAAGTGCACTGAATGTCTCAATTTGGTATTGCTGCATCACTAATAATGCATTTCAGATGAACATGCTCACAAAGTACATACACGTTGAACTAAATTCTGATCCATATTCACAAGTCCCTGCTAATTTACAAAAGATACCCAGCTACTGATTTTGCTGAAGTCTTTGAGGTTTTGCCCTCACATAAGCAAGAAATGGAGGCTTTGGCTGTCATAAAAATGACGATGCCTTTGGTGATAGCTTAGCTCATTTGATACTTAGCTCATTCTTCCCCTCAATCCACACGTACACACACAGGGCTGCCAGTTCCTACACAACAGCATTTTGAGACTGAAGAGCAAAGCCTTAGCTTTCCTACTCTGCACACGGCCTGATTTTAGCTAGCCTTGATACCGCGGTCCAGATAACTGTGTCATACACACCAGAAGCCTATGGGTTCTAGTAAAGACAAACCCCTGTATACCTACAGAGAAAAAAATAGGGTTTTCCCTTGGACTGAGGCCCTGATAATACTTTCACTACTACTTAGCATGCATCTTTGTGCAAAATTATGTAATTCAGAACTACAGAAGTATGCACAGATGATTTACTAAATCTGCTTTTTTATTGGTAAGCTACTCCTGCACTGTAAAGATAGCTGGCTGATGACTCATTCTGGTGTTTATTTCACAGTTTTTCTGGAAAATGAGATCCTCAGTGTCATGGAACAAACACATGGCTTCATTTCATTGCCATGGATGCGGTCAGCCTGCCTGGACTTCAGAGAGAGTTAAGAATAATCATCAGAAGGCAATGTATTGTGCTGCAGAAGGGACAAAGTGCACTTGATAATGGCTCAAAAATCTAAACTATTTGAAAAACAAAAAAAAATGTGTTAAATTTTGGTGGTGACATACTGCACTATGCATGAAATTAAAAGACCTCTTGCCTATAAATTACAGACAGTAACATTTGCATCACAGATGGAACCAGTATGGATATTCCTGTATATGCGGAACTTGGACCCTGATTCAGCAAATTACTTTAGCACATGCAAAACCTAAATAATAGGAATAATCCCTCTATGAAACTACTCATGCTTTTGGAACTAGACATATGCTTAAACAGCTAGTTGAGTCCAGGCCTAGAAAATTTAAAAAGAAAAAAAAAAGCTTCTTTTTGTAGTAAGTGCTTCTCTTATTAATCTACAGAGAGAACATGATACATTTCTTCTAGAGGAATAATATTTTCAAAAAGCTGTCTCATTGCTTCATGATTGTACTGTATAGGTGCCAGTCTAGTATGTAAATCAAGATTAAAATCTTGCTTTTTGATTGAAGGCTTCTGGTGTATGCAGAACTACTTCCACCTGCATTTACCAGCATTTCTGTAGCTTTGTAAATATTATCAAGTAAGCTAATGAAAGACTATGTGGAAGCAAGTTTTCTCTGACCTGTAGCAGTATAAATAACTACTGAATATTTTTTTAGGCCAGCTTTACTGGCTAATATTTCTCATTCTGCTCTTCATCCCTAAGGAAACTGCTTCCACCCTCCGAAACACTATTTAAGTTACTCCTGGGTTTGTAATTCTTTTCTGCTTTTGCTAAAGGAATTGCATACTTATTATCAGCTTTTCACAAGCCAGATGTTCCTGGCAAAGAAGCATGTTTTCTGAGCCCACCGAGAACACGCTACAGCTGATGGGAAGCATGCTGGGATGTTGTAATTTTGTTTTGGCTTGTTTTCATAGCCAAAAGAACCCTAGGGTTGCTAATTGTTCTGATAAACATCTCTCCTGAACCCTTTATTATAAAAGCAAATAATAAATAAAAAATATCCTATCATCCAAAAGCATAAAACACAGTGCAGCAGTGCTACTGCTCATTAAAATGATCACTTTGCTCATATCAAATGATTAACCATTAAATACGGTTAGATGACTGCAAGACAGAAAAAAAAAAGCTTTGTTTTTCACTCTGAATCAGGACCCAAAAAAACTAAAAATGCAAGATTAAAACATTTTCTTAGTTTTTGCTCTCATTATAAAGCTGTTTATCATACCTTTATTTTAAACTTAGATCTACCAAATATATTTTTATAATATATAGATATGTTTATCCTGTAAGTTAGGAATAGAAAATAATAATTTTCGGTTTTCATAAAGAAATATACATTTCATTAATAGTAGAAGTTCATCTGCTATGTAATCAGGGATATACAGTTAAGTGTGTTGGTATTATGCACACATTTCATTTATAACCATAATCCCTGAGTCTGCTTTCACACTAATTTTATCCTGCTGTAACTAGCAGTGTAGTCAGGATAAATGTAAGTAATAAGAGTTTATGCATGTCTAATATGGGCAATACAAAAATCATCCATTGTCTGAATATACCAAGCAGGTAAGTTTGCCCGCCTTTGTATTTACCACTATACCAGTAGCTTGGACTACAGATTTAAAATATTAATGAATGGAAAATTAAAGTATGCATAGGTAATGATGTCACTGTATTTCACTCTGTGAAACTACAACTGTTGCTAGACCACACATAGGTGCCTTCAAGGACTACTTCAAGCGTGTCTTAAAATGATAAGTTGTCCAGGGAAGTTTCCTCCTTGATAAAGAATCAGTTGTCACAGATGAAATTGGCAGTGTTATGTGCCTGACACTTCAAAAATCTTGGGGTGGAATTGCTGCCTGACAAAGGCTGATGCAATAGATGTAATACTGACCTGCTCCATAAAACAAGGTTGCAGAGGTGCATCAGCACTGTGGATGCATCTCCTGCGGTGCTCTCCGGGGGGTGGTTAATAAACTTAAAGTCAGGAGCCATAACTCTGATGAGCCTTTACTACGGTAAACCAACAGAAGCAATTAAGGGCATTGTCTGAGAGAGATTTAGAGGAATCTAATCAAATTGCTAATATATTTTTCACCAAAAACTCTAAGGTACACTTACTTTCAGGTAACTGAAATCAAAGTTTTAAAGGGACCGTAACATTTCAGCTCATGCCTCGTAAGTGGCCAGTTTTTCTTACTATATTACCAAAAACAGAGAACAGAATCTTTGTATACATCTGTCCCTTGTTGAAGGAAAAAGAATATTTTGCACTTAGGTAGTCACTTTGGGTTACATGTAAAACTATGGTTGTTACACGATGACGGAAGGAAATAAGTCAGTTTTCATGAAGGCTAATTTAGTTTAGCCAGGTTAACTTCCCTTCCTACCTTCAGTAGTCCATTGAGAACTCTGCACAGAGAATATTCCAGCTACAGCCTCCTCTCTATTGTTAAAAAAGGTTTTGCTGCTGAACTCATAATAATAATAATAGGGATTGTGCAGACAGTTCACTGCCTCTAGTACTGAAAGCATTACAAAGCTGACATGTGACAGCACTGCACATCCAAGGCACTGTCACTCATCCATGTTGCCAACATATTAGGGACTAAAGTAAAAACTGTACCTATTTGTATTTATTAACTAATTGTTTTTTTCGATCCTAATGTCCAACGATGAAATATTATTGTATTTGTCCATACTGACCGTTGTAAAACAGCATAGTGACAAAAAAAGGAATTCAGATCTGTCATGATCTTTAACTTACATTAAAATAAATATATGTTGTACAACAGGCCCTTAACCTCTCTTCTCTAATTCCATGAGAAAATATTCTCAGATATATTCAAAAAAAAAAAGAAAAAAACTAGCATTCACTGCCATTGACAGTAACAAACAGCAGGCAATGTTAGAGACACTTTCTAAAGCATTCCATACCTTTTGTTAGAAGATAATATCTATTCGTCTCAGACTGTAAATCAGAAGGGAATTTGAAAAGAATTCTGTTTTTGTTGTCAGGAATATTTCTGTAATTAAAATACATCGTATCCAAATTCTATAATCCTCTTCTCCATTGAACAAACTACTTGTCTATATATAGTACAGATGACTAACTTGTTACTAAATAAAGGTATATTTTAAAAATAGTTTTGCATATTAAAATACAAAAAAGTACTGAGTTTAGCAAGACTCAAAGTCTGTTGGCAACATCTTTAACTAAGATCTCTTGTAAGTAATCGCTAAGCAAGTAATCTCTATATGACTTCTCTGACGTTCTAACAAACAATTTTTTAGAAAGAATTACTCTCAAGAGATTTTAGAAAATGAGAGAATTAAGTCTGTACGAGTCTCTGCATGGAAAAACTAGAGTCTAAAAATCATTCTCATCTATTTAATAAATAAATAAATCGATACGACTCTACTTTCAGTGAACTTGTTTCCTTGAAATGCTGAAATGTCATATGTCTGTTACTAAACCATAATGTAAGAGAGATGCCAGAATTAGTTACTAGTCTAAATATCAACCTAATCAAAGCAAAAAAAAAAAAAGTAAGATTAAGCTTTTGCAAAACAAAACTTCACCCCCCCCACTTCGTCCTATCTCTATGAAACATTTTCACTTTATTTTAAGCTGCCCTTTAGCAATGTTCTTAAGTGAAGAGAACAGCCCCCATTCAGCAGACCAGTTGTTCCGGGAAAGCTATGGGAGGAGGGCAGCTGCTCGAGGGGAATGAGCGAGGCCATCCCGGGGCAGCCGTGTCTCAGCACTGGGCTTCATCCTGCTGTGTCAGGCCAGAGGGATGAACTGGGCTGGGGTTGGTGGCCAGAGCTGGGGCTGGAGATGGGGCCCCTGGCTCACAGGCAGGGGCTGTGTGAGGGACCCTGGAGAGGCAGACAGTGCCTATTAGTGCACCCAGGGCCTTCACAATCGTAATCAAACAGATTTATTGCTTCAGTCATTTCAGCTCCAGAGTAATTTGTCAGACATGGAATGACAGACATGCATGCATTTATTTTTTTTTAACTACTGGCATGATGGAGCTAAGCCCAGAAAATTTTAAACCTTAAACTCTTGAGCAATTCTCAGCCCAGCCAAATTTAGGATTATTCAGCTGTTTAAGTGCACTGAGGAACTCGATATTTTCAGGGTACTTTTTACTGAATATTTAAAAGCCTGTAAAATGGACTAATCAGGCACAAGGTCTCACTCTGCATGAGATTTGCCTCATGTTCCTTTCACTGAAGTATCCAGAGATCAAAAGTGAAAAGGCAAAACCACAAGCAAAATGGAAAGGTTCAGCTATGTAGAAAATATCTGTAAATGTTATTGATTTGGTTAGCACTTCACCTTGTTTTGTAGAAGATAAGTGGACTAAATTGCTACACTATGCAAATTCAGTTTTGTAAAGTTTGCTTAGCTCTTCAAAGCATGCGCTAATATTCGAAGGGGCAAGCTAGTCACACATCAGCCAATGCTTTGCAGAAATTCAGTGGGAGTACTAGGAAAACCCTGAAATACTTCATAGCTACACTGATTTTTGTATCCCACCTGCATTCTTTCGCCCTTCAATCCAGCAGCACTTCTGTCCATCACGTGCACCTCTGACTCATTCCCTACCCCCATCAATGTACAAAGAATGCTGAGCAAGTTACATTGGTTCAATTAGTTCCTGCAATCTAATTCCTGAAGAATTATTTTTCATAGCACTATCATGTACAGAACTGATAGAAAAACTTAACTTTTCTGTGTTTTGAGGTCTGGATCTTGGTTTGATAAAAAATAAACTAATGATCAAATGGAGTTCCAAAAAGTAATGATAACAGTTTATGTTTAATACTCTGCAGTAAAAATAATCTCATTCCACACCTGTAAACACAGTCACACAAACTTAAAGTATATCCTATGACAAAAACAAATCTATTAGCTTTGCAGAGTCGGACACTAAAAGATAGCAATACAACTGACCAAAACCTTCTGAAATTAAAAAAAAAAAAAAAAGGCTTTAATTCTGTAAATTCTAAAACATTAAGTTAGTCCTGTGAGCACTGAGACCTTTTCCTTGATTTACATGCTGACAGGAACCCTCTTCAAACATCCTCCAGGGCCTAATACTTCCATCAGAAAATATTTGGAAACCATTCTTAAAACTATAACATTTACTATCCCATGAAATACATCTAATATCTGCTATCTTCTCTCTTAATAAAACAATGTCAAAATTTATTTCATATTAGAAAAAAAGGAATTTGCTTCTGCTTATCATCATTCAATCTTCTAATTTTTAGACCAGAGCTTAGGCTTTCTTTTAATCTCTGTAACACAGAGAACTGTGTTCAGATTTGAACTGGTCTGATTTACAGACTTCTGTAGACCACTTCAAAGGTTTTGACAAGAGAAGTGTCATGTCAGAGCTCATAAACAAAATAGTAGCTACATCATTCTTTAAACTTCTTATTTAAAACAAGTTTAAGAAATTGATACTAACCAATGTAGTGTTATTTTCTGGCCTTGAGCCTTTCCGGTAGTTTTTCATGGTAGACAGGAATGAAGTCTCAGCTGACTGTTCTTCCTGCTTGTGCTATCATACTCAGACACAGTTGCTTTTGGTGAGGTCACGTCCTTGCTACCCTGGCACAGACCATTATTTTGTATAGGGCTACATTTAATGAAAGGCTTGAGCATCTGCAGATTATGCATTCAGACATCTGACTCTAGATTGGTAACTCTGGACGAGTCTCTTGGGACATCACTGTAATAATGAGGAAAATATTATATACTTAAACGTGAGCCAGAACAGACTGAGATTAAAGAGCTGTCCAAGGACATGAGGCTTACTGTGCACTCTCTCTCAGCTATGGCACCTGTGAGTAGCAGTGGGAAATGAAATCCTGAATCCTGCCCCAAGATGCATTAAATCAGGACCAAAGGGAGACCTCTTTGCTCATTTGAGATCCACAGCTAAGAAGTCCTTTCTTTTAAAGACCTATCAGCAATAACAATTTTTTTTAAACTGAGCTGGTGGGTCTCTGCCTTGCAACAAACCAACCATTATCCTACCAGCTCAAGGCTGAAGACCAGATTCAGACTCAAAGGTCTTATTTTCTTAGAGGCAACTGAGCATGGGCTAAATCCACCGGTAGGAGAACTTTCCACCTTTGCTAAAGCATTCCAGAGAAAAAGAATTTGAGAACAAACTATCCAGAGGCAGAACCTGAGACTGACCCCCTAAATCAGAGGTTTTCTCATCCCAGTGAAGAGAAGACCTGAGTTTAGTCTCCTCTGCTAAACCAGTTCCTATATTTTATATTCAACAACTCTGAGCTGAACACAGCAGTTGGTCTGGGAAGTTAGGCATCAGAGTCCAGACATGAGTAAAATTTTAGGCCTAAAAGTCCTTTCTTGAACTAACTCATAGAACTTTTATTTGGATGGGAGCAATGATCTGAGAAACAGCTGAGGGGCATCAGTACTTTTCTCTAACCTACAAATGTAATCTTGTTTCCAGCTTCACAATATACACCTATGTTGTGAAGAACTAAGATCTGTGTTATTTCATAATGAATTATACTGAATTCTGCCATATTCAATGGGGAATTCAATCCTGAGAAAGAAGGATTGTCAGTACATATTCTTACAGTTGAAGGGAGATGAAGCATGACAAGAAGGAATGATTCAGGATGGTAGTGCATGACCTGTAGTTACAACAGATGCATTGAAAAATAATGGTTTCATTAACTTATAAAGTATATTCAAATTCTGCAAGCACTTTACAAGTGTACAGCCTCCCTAATAAAAGCATTCTCACTTGCTGTAAAAGAGGTATTCACTGCAGTAAACCTAGACAGGTGGATAAATACTTGAATGGTTACATTCTGATAGACTTTCTGAGTTTTGACAAATGTTGTCTATATACATGTGATAGAGAGATGGATATCTATGTTGGCTCTAGTAAGTGCTGACTTTTCAATTTCAGAGAGTTTTTAAAGAGTTTTTTTATACCTAGCAATATGACGCATAAAGTCAAAGTATATGAGTGATTTCCATGTATTTTGCAGTAGGAAAAGGAGGGAAAGTATACATCAGGTTGATAGGACTAGCAGTTTGAGCTCTGCAGAAAAAATAAATGCACATATAAAACATTGTGGAAATGAATTCCGGATTAAGTTCAGTGACTCAATAAAACACTCAAATGGTGTGCAACATCAGCAGGAATAATTTATGCTGAGTAGATTGCTATGAAAATAGTAGAGACTCTACAAACGTTTCTTTTAAAATATACCAAAAGTGAAATGAAATCTGTTTCCTGCTGCCTGTGCAAAACCCCACAGTCTCTGCAGAAGCGCTATTCAACTACGTTGTAAGAATGAGGTCTTGAAAATATTTTAAAGTTATGAACAGTTATCTTCTCAGTATCCATATATTTATTAACTTTTACTATTTAAATGTAATGGATTTGCTTCTTTAGATGCAGCAGAGCAGCAGACTGTATTTAAAGAGTATAATTTCTGCAGGAAAAGTTTGACTGTGGCCAAAACATATGGTATACACAACATCTCTTAATTATGCTTACCCAAAGGTATAAACATCATTTACTGATGGGATCCTTATTCTCAATACAGGAATCTGGGAGTAACATTCTATATAATGATATACGTCATATCTCTGAATGGGATTTAGATCTCCTGAATTACTTGGCCACTTACAAATACTAGTCGTTATAAATGCTGTATCTCATCCTATCATAGTTAGGAAGAAGATTCACAAAAATAATATTTGTTACTGAAAGTTGCTTTCAATTAAACAGTCCAATCCCAATTCAAAAATTTGTCCTTTTTAAACGAACTTCCACTTCTGCAATGTAATAAAGCTAATAACGTATCTTAAATTATTTTGTTGTACTGAAGATGTTTCTAATGTATTAATTCAAAAAATTTGTAGTTGCAAAGGGGAAAAAAATCTCATAAATATGTTAAGGTATGAAACATTTAAAACCGGATAGACAATTGACCCATTAATGACTATTTCATTGATTAAAAAAAATATTCCTATGTTCCTATTCCTTTCAAGGAATAATGTTTTTCTCCATGATTTTCATAAAGCAGGGAGGATAATATATAGACTAGACTTTAATGACTTCTGTAAAACTCAAAATGATACAGGTGTGTTTCTATCAGTATTTAATGCCATTAAATCCTCCATCGCTAATTAATTCCCTCCACAAGTACAGCACTATTCCTGTCTCCAGAAGCCCTGTTTGTCAGCAGCAAATGGAGAACCCCCTTGGAAGGATCCTACTCTGAAAAGCAGGAAAATCTAAAACCTCAGCAATCACTAGTTTTGAAGTGACATGGAGAAATCCAAGAGCGCCTGTTGGTTTTATAAGGTACCATCTCTCCTAAACTTTGCAAGACAAGGTCTTAAATGCTGTGGGACTCTCAAGTTGCTGGAGATACATCTGTAATCGCTGGCATCCTCTGCAATGATTTAGTGAATTTGTTGGCCAGTAATTGCAGATCCTGCTGTGGCAGCAACTGTTCTCTCTTGCTGAACAGATTCTTCAGCCATGTCTAGGGACACATCAATGAGGACAGCTCTGCTTTGTCTCTGCTGTCTGCCCAACCTCGCATCTCTAGATTTCCCCTACCTGGTCAATGCCAGCTCCTTTATATCACTCTGCATCCTTGTGGATCCCTTTCCCGTTTGCCAGCTGTAGCCCTGAGACAAATCCCGTTCAAGTCATTGGGAAAATTCATTGATAGCAATAGAATGGAAGACTTCAATCATATTTGAAGATCAAAAGCAACTGATATGTCCCAATAGTGCTGGCATGGATTAAGTTCCTGATGTGATCAGGTAGAGGAACAGGAAGCTCATCAAATCAGTTTGATAGCAGTGACAGAACTGTCCTTATGGTTCTTTGTACATTTTACACAGGCTCCCCGAAAGGGAATCTGTAGAGACAAGCAGTAGTTCAATTTTATAGCCGATATTTTCAAAAGGAACACTGTATCTGGTTTGAAATGGATCAGCAGCTGGTGCCAACAGCTAAAAACTATTTGTGAACTCAGTCGCAGCAAACAGGGAGTAACAACAGGCAGCAAGAACAGAGGTTATTTAATATGCCATTTGATATGACAAATTCTGGTTATTTCACCGGACAGGTATTACTTATGATATTAGTTATTACAGTTATTTAGTTATTACAGCTCCAGACAGAAAGGGTTGTCCAGTGGCTGGAAACCTTACTTGATACCCGGGTCAAAAAGTGCTTCTTTACTATAGCCTTTCCTCTGTACAAGCAACTTCAGAGAGTAGTTACTCCCCAAACTTATCTTGGAAGATTAAGACTCCCTCTTGTCAGGCCTTCTAGACTCATGTCTAAGCTGGACACCTTACATGCAAATCTCCCTCGCTCTCTTCTTTTTTCCATTGACTGTCGAGCTAACCTAAGGAGATTAATTTCTCCCTCTCAATCTCTCTACTTTTTTTTTTAATCATTTCTTAAAAATAGAATCAGTGCTTTCCTATTTCCCTACTTCTCAAGGGTGTTAGAACAAATATTTTAACAATTCTGACATACTGAAATATTAATGCAAGTGTAGCTGTGAAAAACGAATATGCATGCATCCATTTATATGTATCCACATTTATATGCATATGTATGTACACGGTTCTAGATACAGATCCATGTACACGCAGCTAGGTTTAAAATAACCATAGTCTCAAGCTAGTGGAAGCTGCTATAATTAATTAGAGTAGAACATTAGCTATAAAGCTCTCTGTTTCACAAACACGTGGGAAACAAGGAGTTCGGAGGATCTAACAGTCTGATCCAAAAGAGACAGAGAGAAGAGAAATGCCACTGGCAGGAACTAAATTTTCATTTACTTGACATCATGAATAAGACTTCAGCTCCAAAAAAGAAGAACATAGTTTTTCACTTGAAATATTTAATTTGAAACATGTCTTTGTCAAATCCAAAATCAACTACTGAATTGAAAATCAAGTGTGGGAAGTCAGGGAACAAGGCATTGTCAAGTGATGAGAGATCCCTATAGATAATTTTCTGAGATGATGAAGGCATTCAGTATCTTAAGCCCTGGCAGATATTATAGAACTTTTCCCTTTATGAGGCTTACCTACTGTAACTGGCATTACTGTTGTCACACGCTGCCTCCCTTGCCTTCCAACCCTAAAATATGAAATAAGTAAAAAAAGATCAAAATGAATCTCTGTCTTAAGTACAAATTCCTATAGAATACTAAACTCAATTAGATCCTCCCTGACTGTGTTTGTGAGCCTAAGTTAGGAATCTGGCTATCAACCAGCACAGGGAACACAAATAATACAGCAATAGCTAAAAGTATGAGGAATATAATACAAAGTGGGATAGCTGAAGTGTGGATTTTTATTTTCCTAAACTTTCCACTCAGGCATGCAAGTGTAGACTCCTTTTGTGAATCAGCATTTGAATGTCTAGGAAGCCTAAATACAGATATATGTTACTCATGTTGTACTTATATTTGAAAATTGGCTCCCAAGTTAACATACTGGCATTTAACATTCACATTTATGCCTATTGTTTTTATAACTTTGCTGCTTTTCTCTCTGTCATGTGTTTACACATATTAACACTTCATCATTCTTTTTTTCTGTGTGAAGATATTATGAATTGAATACAAATGTTACTTTCTCTTTTAAAGAAAGTGAGGGCATTGTTCTTCTGGCTCTTTGACCCTAGCATTCCTCAGACTGGAGACGCACAGTTTTCCATATGTTTAAAGATAGATGGACAATTTTTATTTTAATGCTATAATGACATTAGTTTAGATTCAGAATAATAGATTTATCTGATTTCAATGATTTCTATTCATATAAAGATGGAAGAGGTTTTCTCAGTAATATAATGTAGTACACTGTTTTAACGCTTATGGTTCAGTGTACATACCTGTGCGGTGCATACTTGATGCTCAAGGTAGCTTATTTTAATTAAATCTATTGATTGCTGGAATGATCATTGATTAATTTTTAACGACCAGCTACTTGAATATCTTTTCATGTAACTGCTTGCAATATAAATAAAAAACTAAGCTGAATAATAGCGAAAATTTACATAGGAAAGACAAACAAAATAATTCGTTAATTAAGGTTGCCCTCTGAAGAAAAGAATGTCAGAATTTATATTTTAGTTTACTCTGAAATCTTAATCTGAGCTCTCAGAGGCTGCAAATGAGTTCAGTAACTGTACTCCACTATGTGCCCCTAATACCCATGTTGTTCAGACTGGGGACCTACAATGAGCTATGGCTATCTACCTTTTCGGAAAACTGGGGTCCTCCAGGATGCATAGGGTTAGACGTGACCTAAAGAGTGTCAGAGAACAGGCTGGCACTGCTCAGTCAGAAAGGTTTTGTTCCTCTAGAAGATAAATAAATAAATATCTTCCATTATCAACTTGTTTGGCTATTTTGCTGTGTTTCATAGGTTTACAACTGAGTCATTATTTGGCTATTCAAGGCATATAATATGCAATGTGCATTTGTGCAGTGCCTGCCGAGCTCAGTGAAATAATGCTTTTGGTTGTTCTGCAAGAAACATAATAATGATTAATAGTAACAATATAATTAGTTTATCTCTTAAATTACAACATAAAATACCTACGCCTGTCTTATTTGGTAGAGACAACATTTGTGAAGGACTTCTGGAAGAAGTTTAGAATGAAATGCAGAAATAAAAAGGTACAGAGCTTTTCATCAAGTCTACCTGAATAGTAACAGTGATGCAGGAAACTTCTGTACTGACTGTTCCCTAAGAAACAGTCTGCCCCCTATCTCTTCCTCTCCCCTCCCCTCATCATCTTCACTCTAGGGACTAGCTGGATAAAACTCATATTACCATACAAAGTTTAATTGAAAATTCCACTTTCACTTTGATATGGGTCACTGGAGAAAATTATGCTATTGAGCTTAGCTGTGACAATTTGCCTTGGGCAGAGCATCTTCAGATAAGAAGTGAAAAATTGTCTTTTTACTGCTGAAATCATTTAACATAGATATCCAAATATACATACATGACCAATCTTTGCTTTTAGTTCCATGATTGTTCCAGAAGATGTTAATGCATGAGAGTAATATGATAAACACGGAGAAAATGAAGGAATGGAGAAAAAGCATGTCTTTCCATCCCCCTATATAAACGCAAAATGCGTATAAAGCAGAATCTACATTCTGTTACTAGGTGTCGCCTCTTATTCCTGCTAAGGAGGGGTTATGCTTTACCTTGTGTTTTTAATTGGTCTGGTTGCCATTTCTCTCACGTTTGTGCAAAGCAGTGAACATTTTGCTATGGCACATCTAAGGCTTAGATGAACTTGGGTTGAACTACCTTTGTCCACTCTCTGAGCTGGCAGGAATTGAGCCAGCTTTGATCCAGATATAGCTGTGACACATTAGTGTGTGATGATGCCCTAGCAATAAATTACCAGCTTTGAAGCTGGGAGGCATCTTTCATGTCTTTAATCTCTCTGTCTCTCTCAAGCCTCATTAGCTTTTCATTCTTAATATTTAACACCTTCTTAAGTCTCTAATACTCTATATGCAATATGATTACAGCAGAGACAGACGTTATTTAAGGCTTGCATGTATCTGTTCAGAAAGATGAGGATTATCAGTTAATCTGAAAGTTTGTTCTATGTTTAATGCTGCACAGGGAGCACAACAAAGAAGAGGTGAAAAGCAGATTATGCAGAGAAAATTTGATTAGCCAAAATGTCCTGTTTCCTGAAATCTCTTTTATTGTATGTCACATATGTTCTCCAAGACTAGACAACAAGCCAAAAAAACAATTGAAATTGTTACATGACAGACTCCATCTCTGATATGTGATTTGTTACAGGCTGCAAAGCTAAACATATTTGATAGTGTAGTTTTTGATATCTATGAAGGTAGTTGTAGCTATAATGTAGCTAAGATGAGGAAGAAAGTAGAAAAGCAACATCCCAGAAAAACATACCATCTATAATTCTGTGAAAACCTTCAATATCAAAGGGTATGGATCTAATAGATGTGAGGAAGTCCCATTTGTGTTCTCATAGTACTTCAGAAGAGGATCAAAATTTAAGTACAGGGTTATATAAATTAAAATGGAAATTGAAAACCCTCCCTCCACGTTTTGGTGATTTCTTTGCACTGAGAATAAACTACGTACCTTCTGGGTAAAATTTAACAGACAGGTTCGCAAAGAATACTTCCTATTCTCATTAACAACCACTAATGTCCAAAATATTGATAGCTGAGTCATTTCTTCTGCTTATTCAGCCAAGGATATACCTCAGGCATCCCAACTTACTGCTTGAAAACACATCTAAATATCAGAACCCCTCTCAAATTGCATCTTGTCAACTTCTGCAACTTTTTTGTCAATTTTGTAATCAAGTACTCAGTCTTCTCCTTTGCTTGGATTAGAGTTATTTTTTCTCCATTAAGTCTGGAGTAAAGCTGACAAGCACACTGTGCATTATTCCTCCAGGAATAAAAGATCCATTTAAAGCACAGTATCAAACTAATCCTCCTCCCTATTCCCTCTTCCAGGAGAGACTGAGGAACATTAGGTGTCTGGAGTATCTTTTACCAGCAGTCAGCTCCCAGGCCTGTGGTCAACAGGCTGCAAGACAAGACCAATTTCAGTCTAACAGTGAGCAAAGGGCAACATGGGCTGTAATTTTGGGCACCTCTAAAATCACAGTGTAGCTGCCAAGTCTTTGCAGGTAGCTTCCTTACCTACAGGCTCCATTTGCCTGTATTCTGAGGAAGCAGAGGGGCTTTTTTGCATTTTCTGGGAACCAGAAGATCTGCTAGTATAAAAACGAGTACAAAAAAAATCCTCAGCACCCTAGTATGTCTTGTAATTTTGCATTAATGGTGCTCTTCTGACTTCTGGACTAGAACAGGCTCCAATCTGATTGGCTTGAAGTCTGGATAAGTAAGACTGTGTCTGCCGTAAACAACTAAGACTTTTTAGTGTCAAGGTGTATCCCTGAAAGGGCCAAAGAGAACGTAGTTCTTGTAGGCGTGCTTTGGCAAGTCTGTCTGGAAGTACTTGTGCTCCAAATGAAAACAGAATGGGCTGCAAAACTGTGTGGCAGCAAGCAAAGAGGCATATCACAGCCTTGCTTTTCAAATATGACATGTTAACATTGCTCAAGTCATACTACTCCTCACTTATATAACGTACAGCTTAGAAGAAAGCTTGTAACAACCATATCGATTAATAGATGCTGTGGCTGAAAAGTATCATTATGAACTGATAGTTTGACGTCCTGTAACGGCAGTGGTTGTCAGACACTCCACAGTGACTCCTGCACTGTGCTTGCCCTAGAAAAAATCTTTTAGTAAAACACAATTTTTATGTGAAGATTGAAGGAGATGTTTTTTCCTTATTGAAATCATTAAGAATCAGCCATTACTTTCAAGGAAGCCGGAAATTCACTTTTTTTTTGTTTGTTTTATTTTGCTCCTTGTTCTATCACAAAATCATGTATTTTACACATTTTAGAATTTTTCTATAGAATATTCTATAAAATATGTTCTCTATTAGGAAATACACTTTGTGTTCGCATGTGCGCAAGAAAAGCAACAATTACTCTATTTTCACACTCCAGAATGTTAGTTTCAAGAGCAGATTTAAAATGAATGTCTATGTACAGCTGAACTAAACTTACAGGAGCCAAGGAGGAGACACTCAACAAGAATATAGCTTTACTCACAGTGGTATCATTGGTATATTTGCATTGACTTCCACAGAGAAAAGTTTTGGGCTTTAGGTCATCCCATGCACAATCCTTATAAATCTAGAGTTTTACTTTAAAAGTTAAAAATGAAATATTTGCTTTTTATGTTCTTTTCCTGATGTTTAATTGGCAATATAAGAGCTACTCTAGGGAAAATTCTGACCATGGTGAAAAAAAAGCAACGCCTACCCCAGAGAGCACCTCTCCAAATCTCTTTTTCTTCGCATCAACTTCATTTGGTTTCCGGAGGATGGAAGACTTAATTGGTCACTGAAATTCTGATATTATGCAATACCGGAGTTAGATTCCTGTCCTGAATGTGCTCTGATTTCATACCAGTGTAACTGACAAAAGGATCACGTTCACAAACATAGTGACTGATCTGCAGCAACAGTCCACTGTGAATTCTCTTAGCCCATGGCAAATGCAAAATAAATTGAGTTTGTTTAGCCTTCTTTCGTGCTAAGTTAAATTAAGTTGCATTTGCCACAGGCGAAGAGCACTCAAATAGATATTTATTGTGGATCTGCCAGTACATGGTACCTTCTTAGCCTGCAGCAATGTATTTGTTTGATATCTGAGGCAGAGAAGTTTTAATGTTGTAGCTTTTCACATTAACCGATAAAATTAATAAACATTTTACAACTTAGTGCCAGATCTTGTGAAGGGAGTTGGGGAGGGTGAAATAGGGTAGATCTGAAAGCAAAGTTCCAAAGTGCTATTGTAGAAAGGGGATACAAAAGCTAACTTGGCAAGCTGAAACCAAATAGAAGATTGTTTAATTCTGGAATAAAAGGAAAGTAGAGGAAAAAAAGTAGGAATTGAGTTAGAAATCTTTTTGAAGATGGAATTTCCTTACTTGAATACTTAATGCAAATTTTGGGTGAGTACCCCAAACTCTTAATGATAAGCTTTTTTAAACTGTGGTTCTATCACCCCTACAGAAAGTGCAAAAACTATATAGTTTTTTTTTTCAGTCAATGACTAAGTTTTCTGATACCACAGACTTAATTTGACATAAACTATTCTCTAAAACTATTAGATGATATTTGACATCCACACATTTGAGAACAAACAGCTTTCAGTTTACTATTTTAAATCTAACAGCATAATTGAATGCTACAACAAAATACTTTTTAACAGAGAGATTTGCAGTCAGGAGGTTTTGTGTAGCCTTGTCAAAATCTTCCATATTTTTTATACTTCTTCCTGAGCAATTTTGAGCTCTATCCCCCGCCAGCTATTAGGCATAACATATGCGTATGCTTACTAGATACACTAGAAGAACCAGGAGGATAGTGAAAGGCCTTAGCTCCCTGCACGCTCATGAAAAGAGCTCAAAGGATGATAGATTTTCATTTCTTATTACCAGGCAACCTTCATACACCACTGGAGTCCCCAAATCTGTGACTTTTTAATAGGAGTTGGTTATGTGCTGTTGAATTCATGAATTTTCATGAGCAGTGCTTAAGCCAAAAGCCCAAGAGAATAACAGAATTACTCTGTGAGGTAAACCAGTAGAATAAGAATGCACAACGAAAACTATTTCTGCTCTAACAGCAATAGTGCTTTTACGCAGCAACATTTCCCGTAGCACAATTTCACTACATTCTGGGGGCTCCAGTCTTAAGAAGAAATAAATACTAGAACTAATCAGAAAAAAGCACCCAAAATATTTTTTAAAATATTAATTTTCTGTAAAGTTTTATACTTTGAATATTTTACATTTTTTCCCTATGTGCACCATGAATACATTTTTATTCTCTTTTCAAGGGAAATTTGCATTTCTAGATAGTGAAAAAAAGTGATGACTCTTTTGGAGCATTTGTGATAAATATTGGGAGAACAGCTGGGAAGAACGTAGAATTTTCTGCTTTTCCTTTTAATAATATTAGCTTCTTTTTATTTTTGATCATACAGTTTTAATAACTTTAAGTATGATTCGATCTCTGAGGACCTACGTTCAAATTCATGCTTAGATAACCACTACTTAACAAATATTTTTACAGAAATTTACAGAATTCTAAAATCAGAAGCTGAAGCTTGCTCAGTATGGCAATTGTAAAATAGTACTTTTGGCTTATGTCTCTTAAATGAGGTAAGGGAGTAACTAAGGGGAAAGGAAACAAGTGTCCTGGTCTCAGAAAAATGCCTAGTTAACTTGTGTGATGAAGTTAAGCTACTTAACAGTTTCTTTGTCATGAGTGCTCATATTTATATGTACTGAGTTATGGCAGACCAAAGACTTAGGTTCATTAACACGCAAATGGAAACTTTTACACAGTGCTTCCTGGGTTTGACCAGCAGCATTCATCTTTTGGCAAAACAAGGTGTAGGTGTATATGTTTTTTAAGAGTAAAATGAAGAGACTTACAGCCTAACTGGTTTTCCGCTAAGATTTCCTGTTGTAATACTGATAACTTGCTGGGTTTTTTGTCCTGTTTAACTTTGATTTCCTATTTGATAAGTCTCAAAGTGCAGAAAAACTTATTTGTCCACACACAGACTAGGCAACAGATTATTGCTAGAGCACACCAAGCTAGAGCAGTCATCCCAAGCAGGATAATACAGGGAGGACGTTTTCTGTGTTTTTTCATCATGCTTGAATTTGGTACTTAGCACCGACAATCTGCAGTAGACAGAAGAGAGTTGTTTCCCCGGTGTTGTTCCTGTTTTAGTTACTGTTTTGTTGCCGGTAGAGTTCTGAATGTGGAGTTCCAGTGAAGCACCAAAGCCCTTAGCTCCCACAGAAGTCAGTGGAGATTTGGGATCGATCAACTGATTTCCCCATCAGGCTTCTTATCACACAGTGGTAATTTGTTTTCTGATAAAATACAAAATTGAAGTTACACTTTTCCAGCAGTGGCAAATGACGTTATTAGGCCTGAGGTTATGTTTCTATACACTTCCTACTGAATGGTTGGAAATGGCTTAACAGCCCACAAAACAGATACCATTCTTATTCTATAGGTGCTTGCTACTATTGCTAGAGAATTTCATGACACTCTGTAGAAGCCAAGTCCTGCTCATTTTTAAGGCATACTCTGATGTCGCACAGATGAAAATCTTAACAATTTTCAACTTATATGTGAAATGGTCATGACTGTTCAAGTGATAGCTATAAGCATCTTTCTTTTTGTTCTATTTTTTTTTAACCTAGTCATGTTTAGAATTTCTCTAAGATTTTCTTAAAGTAGAACTAAAATTCTTGTTTTGTGCCAAAAGGATTGAATGCGAGACAACATACCCATGTGTCACAGATCAACACATCTTTATAGACACCAAGTGAGCTTGCATCTCTTCCAGAGAAGCCGTTATTTTCTTTCTTGAAATCATTGTGATATGCCAGATAAACGACTGTGAAATGTGATTTCTAATTTTCTTGCTTACTGTTGTTCGTACAAGTGGGATAACCTTCTTGCTAATCTTTTTAATTCTAATTTAATAAAGCCTTTCTTGTCCTTGTAAAATCTAATAATTATTACTTTCAATTAAAAATGATTTTTGATTGTAATCACTTGTTTCTATTTTTTTTTATTCTTTGCCACATACATAAAGCAAATAGTCTTTTATATCTATATATATTGCTTAATGAACACACCTAGATCTCCTTACTTCTCTCTGGATACAGATGTGATCCTTTGCTTGGGTCTTATTTGGCATCCTCATATGACATTTCCAGCTGTGTTAATATGACAAGCTAATTTTCGTTGCTATTTGCAATGTATTCCCTTCTAGATGCTACTTAAAGGAAACTAAAGCAGCTCTTTCCTGAAATGACATAATGCCTCCTTTCTAAAGCAAAGAAAGAGTTTGATCTGCGAGTTACTACCTCTCAAAGCCTGTTCAAGTCCAGCTGTCTCAGGCACAAAGTGCAGAGGCTCTTTCTTAATTTGGTAGCGCTGGCTGTCAGTAGAGAAAGATTCTCCTCCCAAAGTTTCTCTTTCCAAGCAGCTTTTGCCTACTTATAATCTTTTTCATGCTCTTAAAAACTTTTTAATCATTTTTGCTAACAGCTTAACATCCTTCTGATCTAAACACTAGCCCTGAGGAAAGAACCTTGTTTTCCAGTGACTAGCTCATCTCTGCTTCCATAAGAGCATTGATATTCTCTTCCCAAGATACTCGCCTTGCTTTGTTTCCTACTTTTCCTCCCTTAGTGCTGGCATCCCTATAACTCCACGCAGTCAGCTAGAATAAAAACAAGCAGCCAAACTAAGGTACAAACAAAAGAAAAGGGAAAACAAAAAATGGATCTCCTCCTCTATACAGTATCTCAGACAGGCTCCCGCAGAATCTCAGTGACACAAAGACTATATCCGTCTTAAATAATGCCAAGGAACATTCCCAGACACTCTAGCGTGGTGCTGTATGGGAACATCTACATTAGCATTTTTGTTTTGATCAGAAGTGCTCTTTTGGAACGAAACTCCCGGTTATTCCCACTTACCAAACTTTGGTTCTTACTATGGAGAGTGAAGTGAAAATGTGAAATGGATTCTTTTTGAATGAAAATAAAGTTGTGACTTGAATGCTACGGGGCTTTCAGTTATGCGACCAGACTAGTCCAGAGGACCTCTCCTTACCTGAAACATGTATAATGTTGATGTTAGGTCCCCTGCACTAACTGTCCTCCTTTACAGATCCTCATGCTGCACTGCTTCCAGAAAGCCTGGATAGTTAAACAGCCTTTGGCACACTTTTGCCCATGCCAGTTATCAATTGCCCACAGCCAAACAATGTTGGTCGTGTTTTAAGAGCCTTCATAGGCCAAGGTCCATTCTGAACAGGCAGCTTGCATGATGCTGCCCTGTTTTTTGAGGTGGTGGCGGTGGGGGGGAATAACATGGAACATTTCAGTGCCAGGTATAGCCTTGCAGTCCAGTAAGCATGGTGTTGTTGTTGCTTATTACAGGCCACTGGCTTTGTGTTAAGCTAACACCACAGGCCTCAGGACTTGTCAGGTTTGGGGCTTGTATTGCCCAGGCTGGAGCTGTGCTTCAGCTTGTTCAGTTGTTGCAGCAATTGCGTGATGATCTAGTGACTGTTACCTACTTTGTTTTAGCTTTTTTGCACTAGTACGGTGTAACACCTACAGTTATATTCGCTTCTGTAACTAATAGGTAGCGATAGCAGGTAGTTATTCTGGAGTGTAATATAGGCTTAGAAGTACAGCATGGGCCTTGAAAGTAACAGGCACAGGATGATACTGGAATCCCCAGGGCTACGAACAACTCATCAATGGTCTGTTACAGTCATTAAAGTAATGCAGACTTGGGAAATGGGCAAAAATAGTTTTAGAGATAATAAAGAGAGTAGGGAATAAGTATCTCACATATGTACCATTCACCATATATAGAAGATTTGGATGTAATGTGGAACTGGAAACCAATGAAGAAAGAAAAATGTCTAGAGCCTGTTAGTAAACATACAAAAATGACAGACACAGAAACAGACACAAGAATGAAGGGGAAAAAATCGTCAACATCATGTTTCTCCTGGTGAAGGACCCAAGACGCTGAAGACTCATCTTAACATCTCTCCCCACTCCAGACTAAAGCTGTTACCCTTAGGACTCAGAGGGGAAGTATCAGGGAGAGCCATAAAAGAAGGCAATGATGTAGATACGAGAAAGTTTGTGTATGTTAGTTTGTTAATTTCAATTGTAGACAATTTGAACTATATAGGTTATTATCATTTTAACTGACCTAATAATAATTCTTTGGTTTAACATTAAGATTTTAACTAAACAAAAAATAAATCATCTGGCTTTATGTATGAGGTGAATATCTTTTGCCCATAAAAAGATTTGAGTTCAATAGCTGGTGGGCGTTCAAACAATCTGATCTGTAATTCGAATGCAACAGTTGGTAACATCCAGAAATATCCTGGGCACTGTTAGTTTACTGCTGTTGTATAACAAGTCCAGTTCTCACTGAACTATCTGCAAAAAGTAGTCTGTCAATCTGCTCTCTGAATCACTATCTCTCTTATCCAGTTTCAGGAGATTTCAGATTACTACTTTCTGCAGTCCTAAAAAGAACTAGTACCAAATCATGGGAGACAATTTTTCTGTTCCTATTTAAAATAAATCTAGAGTTACAAAGTTTTCAGAGATCATTCTTTTAGGAAAGAGGCTTAATTCTTTGTTTGTGTTTTTCCATGATCATAACATTAATCAAAATCTTAAAGTAACCCTCTGATTGCTGTTTGCTGCTTATCAAATGCTCTGAAAACAATTGATATTTGACATTTGTACTTTGCCTGTTAACCATTTTATAATAACTGTGCTGTTTTGTTTTGTTTTTCTCTCCTATTCCTGACTAGTATTGTACCCTAGACTCATCAGTATTTATTCATTGGTTTGTTTTTTATAATTCAGGACTGCATCTAAAGGCTCATTTCTGAAGGCTAACATTTAGCATTCCCCATAGACCCATTCCATCCTTTCTACCACCTCATTTCTCACATCGTCTAGTCCCTCTAGACTTCATCTCACCTTTGTGCTCTCAGGCAGCAGGTCTCTTCTGTGGTCCTAAGGCTAAGGGTACTCATATTTTCACAATGTAAGGAAAGAGATTACTTTTTTTCAAGGTAACTCCCTTTGCCACATTCTTGCTCAAAACATTTACGTTTTCAGAATAGGCTTCAAAATGCTTCATATAGGTGTAATCCTGGCTGAAGCTAATATGTGTGTGTGTGTATATATGTATATATAGTATAATATATGTATATATATAGTATATATACTATGTATAGATGTGTGTATAGTGTATATACATGTATATATATAGTGTAAGACATACTTTCTAATGTTATTGCAGATGAGATCATATTGTCCCTTTCAGTTCTTCTCTCTCCACTCCCCAATGGACTTTTCTGTTTCCGCTCACTATATTCTCATTACGTTTGGGTGAAAAATACAGGAAAGGTAGAACAAGCCAGATTGTTGCTTGGCTGGTATACATGGACATAGCTCTAGCAACTAAACAACAATATAGTCGTGTGAACATACCAAATCTTTTCAAGACAAACATCAAAGCCCTTTTAAAATCGTATTCAGAATATCCTGGGCTTCATTCAGCTTTCTGTAATTGAACAATGCCCTGCCTTAGAGCTTATCCAAATGAAAATCATAAGAATATTAGTGAAATAAGCTGGGTCCACATTTCCAAGTATATTTATACTTGAGATAATAAAAAGATGGATTCCTCCTTTTATAGTAGCAGTGAAGGGCACTTCACTTCATGAGAAATTCCACTTGAGACAATGTAACTATGGCTCAAGATTAATATAAGCAGTGAAATGTGACCTTATATTAATTGAGCAATTCTGTTGGATAGAGGTAGAGAAATATTCCAGGTAGAAACTTAGAAAAGTCTTTACATTTTTGTCCTGCCTCACCACAGCGCAGAAAACTGCCATCTACTTTTGGTGACTCTCAAGTATTTATTGTAGCTTACAGTAGTTCTAGTGTGTGATCATCTCTTTGGGACACAGGCCAGATTAACCATATTGCAAAACTTTAATACACCAGCCTTACGAAGTGCTGTTGGCACTGGTGGCTGAGGCACTTAATTTAATTAGATGAGCCTGCCATTGCTGAAACTGCTGAATGTAGTGCTTTCAACAGAACCAAGGAAAAATCTAATTCATTAGACCTCTGAAACTGTACTAAAGTGTTGTTATGGTACTCTCTCACAGCCATTGCAACATTTTGAACATGGATACAAAAAGCCCATAGAAAGTAGAATTTCACTCTTTGAATTCATGCATCTTCCTGCAGTGAGGAGCATTTTTCTCATCATGCAATGATGACGTGTATTGCATTACCTTCCTGGCTGCCACAGCATGGCATATGATTATATACCTGATTCCCATACACCAACAGCAAAACACACAATTGCTATAATATGTAACTGTTGTCCTCTGTAATGATAAATGGCAGCATACTTTTGCATTATGATGACTTGCCTTTGCTAATATAGAGCCTAACATATTTCTAAGAAAAAGAAAAGCAAAAAATATATTGCAATCATTAATAACTGTAGTGTGAAATAGGCTCAGAAAATTAGATTAGAGCCTTTAGGAAAAACTATCAATCCCCTGGTGCATGCTTTGCTTTCATGTATTTCATGAGAGAAACATTATGACTAAGAAAATGAGCAATCAAAATCTGAAAATTCCTGCTGTTGAATATTGGCCTGTTATACTTCTGTTTTAAGATATGGCATCTCTTCACAATGCTGTATAACGTTTCTCAAATAATATGAAATAAAACATATAACTAGATTGAATTTCAATAAAAATTGAAATTTCTCATATGGAATCCTATATCCAGCACAGTCATAACTGCCTCAGTTATCTGTATCTGGCCGCATTACAGTAGCATAACTGTACTGGAACAGAGGATGAATTATGTGAATTCTGTGAATTAGATCTGCAGCTTTCTTCAGTTTACCTCACTTTCCAGTTGTTTATTACTATGTCTGCATTTTATCTTTGGAAAACTCTTGTATAAGGTCATGCAGGAAGTCTGTGCCTGGGCTGCAGTAAAGCCTGCTTCTTCCCTCTTTAAGGTTGGCAAAATCCACACTCCTGCACCTTCAGTCTTACTGCTGTAGATTCTTTGCCTCCCTTCTTACTGGAAACAGAGTTTGCTCTGGAAGGCAGTATGTCTGAAGTTAGGTGCATCCCAGAAGATGCCACAAACTTCAGATTACTGTATAGCACTGAGATGCCTTAGCTATTAAAGCTAGTATGATTACTAGCCGTGGGGCAGAATTTATTGTTTACTCTTTACTGTTTTCATAAACCTTTCCTGCTTTCAAAATTATGTCTGTGCAACTATTCCAAGGGTAGTATTGTTTACAAGCCAAAGTCATTCCTGGTTTAGACTATACGCAGTGTATTACATAAAGTATACTGCATTTGCTTTATTTCATCTTGCTAAAATTTTAAAAATAAGCATACAGAAAAATTGAAATAAATAATTCACTTCATCATCACATTTCAGACGTCCAGTTAACGACACCAAACTTCATTATACTAGAATTAGAGATCTCCTTAAGCCTAGAAAGAACCATTATGATCAGCTAGTTAACACTTACCACTGAATACAGGATCTGTTAATGTCTTTATGTGCTTCGATAATAAGCTCTTCCATGGAGTCCTGTCAGTAACAGTCTCATGAATACACCGGTGCTCTACTTGCAAAAGGGTCTAGCTGGTCCCCCAAAAGAAGACATAATGATCTCTAAAATTTACTGACAAGTAAGCTGCTTTACTTACTGCTCTAGCTGCGCCAAAATGGGGTCCTACCTGGAAAGACAATGTGTTTCCAATTGTCAGAGAAATCAGAGGTCTCCCAGAAGATGCCACAGAGAGCTGTGAATTTTCTTATGACACCACTAGCGAATAATTCTATAGAAACCATTGTATGATAAGCTATATGCTGCTTCTTCCTTTTCATGCTTCCTGATATGTTGCCTTGAAAATATAGAAAATGCATGGCAGTTTTGCTGTTAAAAGTACTCAGATCAAATACGTGTGTGTGTATGTAAATGCATAGGTAAAAATTTTAATTTGTAAAGCAACTATAATGTTGTAGTAGGACTTTTGGATTTGGTTAGGCGATAAATCCCCTGATAGTGCAGTAATATCCATATGTTCACCATCTCAATACCATAGCATTTGTAGATATCCTGTGACTTTTCCTCTTGAAACGAACCTTTGATATTCATCCTCTCTCTCTTTCTGGTTTAAAATTTGGTAACTGAGTTTCACTTTAACATTTGAGATGTACTAAAATGGTCTGCGGCAATTATGAGGGGCAAGAGTTGAACAAACCAAGAATTCTAATGAATTTGCAGTGGTAATTATTTTTAATTGCTTTCCATCTCATTAGAGTACCAGGTGGCAGTTATGTAACCTCAACACTAATGCTGCTTTTCTATGTGGTCACATATTTCTCTGTAGACGCTAATGAACAGGCATCTAGGTCCAAAACTCCGTAGTGGTCCGCTGACGGCAACTTGTTCATTGTTTTGCATAAGGGATTGATTCTGATCTCACACTGAAATTAATTGCAAAGATATCACTGAATGATACTGCTACCAGTGTACATTTTTAAACAAAAATATATGAACGTATACAGGTGTGAATGTATTTTCACTTTTCTATCATAAACTTTTTGAAGGTTTTTACTTTTACTCATCACTTTAGAAACAATAATTGTGTTGGTTCTTCATTCACATAGGAAGACAGCAAAGCAAGAATGCTCCTCTAGACTTGATTCAGTGAGAAAATTTCAAAAGGGCAGAAAAAAAATGACACTGTGAAGTTAATTCCATAGTTATGCAAAAAGGTATGACTCTGCAGGATCCATACTTTTTCATATATGCAGATTAGAGACTTGCTAATAAAAATAAACATTGCAGAAAAAAAATTATAACCTATTAAAAAAACTTCTATTTTCTAGCAGAATAATATGATCGTTACACTGCTATTAGGACTACTTAAGAGTTCTGAATTCTAGACACTTGAAATTAAAATAATCTCTTGATTTTAATTTTATGGCACCAATTGTAAAAGTCTGGTTGTATGCTAAGCACAGCTTTACAGTACATAACAGCTTGAGATGATCTACCTATAAGTTTTAGACATTTTCTCCACTATTTTATAATAGGATGAAGCTCTGGAGCATAAAACCTATAATGCAGTGTTATTAGGTTCTCTTTTTTCTACCCAGATGTTGACTTCCTCATACTTACATTTTTACATAATATTGATCAATTTATTTCATATTTCCATCTTTTCTTCAGCGGAATCTTGTATTTTGTTTACAAGTATTCATTTCAGGCATCTCAACTGCAGAGTCATACAAGGTATGCATTTTACTTGTATTATGTTAATAGTAAATATACATCTGATGTTGGTTATCAACTCACAACAGAGCCTTAAAGCTACTGTATCTTTTAATTAAAAGACTTCCTACCATTGGCACAAAGCAGTGGATTGCCCAAGGCAATAATGTCTCAAACAACAAATACTTCCCACATTAGGGGAAAAAATGGATTAGAAAAAATGGATTTTATCATGACCTGGAGGATTATCTCAGGCTCTAAACTGATTATCTAAAACTGAATTCTTTAGCCAAAAATGCCTCCTGCCTCTGAGTACTCACACGTGACAAAATAGCTAGTGGTCTTAAAAATACTGTAAACTAAGCTTCTGAAAAAAAAGGTGTTGCAAGCTGGGTCCATTATCCATCAGTATTTGAAAACGTTGGCCTAGAAACTGCTATATTTTATATTGATTGAAATTGTACACTTCCTTGTGATACTGAAGAAACCTTTTGTTTTCTGTATATGCTGTTTTTTACACCAATATTGTTACAAAGCTAATCATAATAAAATCAGTTTCTGATTACTAGATATTGGTTCCAGGGATAAGGCAATTAAATATGCTCCTTTTTTATCCAAAAGCCTATATTAAATAGTGCAGATTAGGTTATCCTTCAGGGCAATAATTTTACCACTAATTTTAGCAGAGTCACTGTAATGAAGAGAAAAGAAGAGGAATTAGTCTGTGAAGTATTGGAGTCAAAGATGGATTTAAAACAAGAAAAAGGCAAAATGAATGTTGCCTAAAGAAATAAAACAAGTAATTAAACATAATGCTGTCTGTCCCTAACGTAAGATTAGTGTGGATGACCTTTAGCAGCTACCTTCATTGTATAGGAGTACAGACTACACACTCCAGTCTATTGATATGACCTACATGAGCATATGAATGCAATTTATCAAAATTAGTCACTTACAAACACAGATTCGGGGTAGCACCAAATTAAGAGAAATGTTAAAATAGTCTTGAAGTCAGTAAAAAAAAGTAAATTTGGTTAAAAATGTTCATACTTAAAGCAATTGGGGTCAATGTTGATATACATTAGGAGACGTAAAGACCTCCCTAGAATATTCATTGAAAGAGTTTAGAAAATGAAGTGAAGCTTATGCACAAATGAAGTGAAGCTTATGCACAATAGGCTGTAGGTGAAGTTGCATTTATCATGGAAGGTTTCATAGCTCAAGCTGTATTCTGTGCTTTGCGAACGTATACTTTTTCTCTTATTACCTTACAATTGTATCATGACTTTCTGTATCAGCACAGCTTGAACTCATCAGTGGCTAAGCTTGTTATGGATAATCTTATTTATTCTACCACCTCTCTGCAAGACAATCACATTATAGTTTTCTCAAGGGCTTATCACCTTGAATCCAACCAGGACCTGAAACATGCAGGCAGAGAGATGTACAGATAAATGATGAACTAAGCTAAAGTTCATATTTCTTTATGCTCAAAATGACTTCATCAAGATTCAGAATTATTACTGTATATATTAAACCTTTCAGAAGAATAAAATTAATTGGGAGGAAAATTAAATAAAAATGTAATGAACGACACTCTTGATAAGCAAAGAGCATTTAAATTTTCTATTAGAAAAGGGTAAAATAGAGAGCATAGTGTATTAAAAAGTACTCTTATCTATAATGAGTTAAAGATAATCCCAAAGAGTACAGATATGTATTTTCTGTGGGAAGACCAAGATGATATTTGCCTTTCAATAAGGTACAATATAAAAGAGATATTTTCCTCCAAACTTTTAATAAGAATATGAGAAAATTTAATTCATTTGTTGAGTTACTGCAAACTAGACATTGAAGGGAATTTAACATAGCCTCAGTAGTGATTTTGCACAATGCCCACATATTTGAAGAGATAGAATTTTTTCTTCTATCATTTGGACTTTCAAATCTAGATTGAATTAAATGCTATTAAGTATTGCACATAAAATAATCTTCCACTGGAAGAAATAACATTGCATTCTTATTTTTAGAATCTAATATAATGTACAAAAATAAATGGATTGTTATGAATTAATCTGAGTTTTTACAAATGCGTACCATCTGAAGATATCAGAACCTGCCCCTTAATAGGCTCAGGCAATACTTGCTTTACAAGCATAGTCCAACTTAATTTTCATCCAGGCTATCCGTAGAATCCATTAGAACTTCTCTCTGAAGACAGATTTTGATCCGTTGAGTTTCTTGATCCGATATGGTGACTAAATTACCAGAGTTAAGCAATGGCTACAGCTCATCATTGTGTTTACAGCCTAATTTTCCTCTCGCTTGTCTCTCTTAGGAATATCTTAAATACGTCAGTTTAGCTGCACATAGTTCAACAGAAAACTATCGTGCACTTTTTTGTACATTACTAGTCAGCTGAAGTTCTTGTGGGAAACAGGAGGCTGTATTCTGTCTTCAGATGCATTCATGGAAATTTGGTGTCTCAATAGGCAGAATATGACCCTCAAAGTTAGGACTTTTTGTTTTGCTATGGATTGAGAGACTTACATAGCTGTTAGCTTATATTATTAAGCATCCAATAATTCTTCATTCCCGTGTGTAACTGCTTCTTAGATAAGGACAAATGTTAGCACACATGCTACACAATTCAGAGGGTGATTAAGTATGGAGTGCTATTTTGAATTTCAAGTGGATCCTTCTGCATAGGATGAAACATACTGTGCAAACTAAAAAGATTTGCGTGCTTGATTTGATCTTCATTTCTTTTCTTCACAAAGAAAAGTTTTCACTATTGGGGAAAGGATGTACTCACATGTTTTAAATTAGAAATAAAAACAGATTACAGATTTTTTCAAAAGATTTTATACTTTAGGTGTAAATCTTGTAAGTGTTTATTTTCATGGTATTCTCTAGTGACACAACTCTGCTGTAACAGAGAGCAGAAAAATGTACAAAGATAAAATGAGATTGGTAGGAAACCTTTGCTTGTCTAAACATTTCTCAAATAGAGAAAAAAAGACAGTATGTAAAAATTTGCAAAGATCATTTATAAAGGAAGGTGTAGAATTCCTATAAAATTAAGCTAATAAGCTTATGTTAACATATATTAAAACTGTATGTTAAAAAGGAGTCAGAAAGTATGAGATACCACTGTAAATTTATTTCAACCTCCTACATTCACAGTCTTTAATTACATATTCACATTATATTTTCCACAGAACACATAATTCTTTTGCAGTTTGTGGAAAGGGGTTATAATCACTGGTAAAAGGGTGGTCCACGTATTTTCTTGATGTGGCACATCTCTCTCCTTTATTAGCCCAAACAGAGGAGACCTGACCCATCCATCAACACTTTATATTTAGAGTTAGATGCTGAACAGATTGTTGGGGAAAAATGGCATTAATCCTACCCTCTGCTCCTCTCCCACTGTACAAAAGCTGGTCATCTCAAATCTAGGTTTTTGAGCTGTTAAAATAAAGTTAATCTGATGAGATTCCTACAGTACACACTGTGAGAAGTAGAAAAGTTGGCTGGAAACTTCAGATACACCTTTTAGAAGTATCTTGTTTTTTTCATAACAAAAAAGGGATTTCTTATCTAGATTTCACTACTAAGAACTGAAAATGATGGTAAAGAGAGCTAATCTGCTTTACCTTCTCTCCCTGTCACAACATCTTAATACTTTTCCTCTAGGAAGGGTAAAAACCTTGGGTAACGTTGAGTTTTTAAAAATTTTAAGAAAATCCCCCACATTCTATGGATAATATAGTTAACTTCTCTTTTTCTCTATTGCAAACTCTTTGCCCCAGATCTCAACTCTATGCTTGGAGGAATCCCTAAAATAATTACAATAAACTAAGACTATATTATTATTTTTCTCTGATAATAGTCATAAATCTTATAATACTCTCCATCTTGCAACAAAAAATTACTGACTTTCTGCTTGTCTGATGCCTCTTAGTGCTGTAAAGCCAAACTTAGTCACATCCATTTGTATGGCTCAGACCTAAATTGACAGAATCATTCCCCTTACTCGGTTCCAATTTGCTTATTACAAATTGAACAGGCCAGTTAAAATCATGTGATATTCCAAGCCCTCAGCTCCTTGTCAAAATTCAAAAATGAAGCTTCTTTTAACAGCTGTGTCCAGTACCTTCTTTTAGCTGCTGACCTGCTGGCGCCTGTGAGAAAGTGAAATCTCCAGGAAGTATGAAAATTAGTAATATAGTCCAGGCATTTTAGCCTTATAGTGGTCTTGATTGTTTATTTTAAACTCAACATCCTCTCAGATACCTTTTATTTAAAGACCATTTCTCATTTCTTCCTGTACTGCAAACCAAAATAAAATAAATCTGAAATACTAACACGCAGTATATTTTACTTTCATGCCCGTACATGATTCTGAAAATAATGTAGAGGGATAAATATTATAAATAAGAAGACCTATTGTAATTTACAATACTTTAATTAAGGAAATGTATTTTATATATAAATATATATATGCCCAAGTAAGCTATAACTAAATTTGGTGGTGGAAAGTGTAGGAGAAGATGACTCTTACATAGAATTTAACGTATAACATTCTAGTAGATCAGATTTTTTTACTTAAATATAATGCTTTTGTATTCCAAAGGCCAGATCTTCTGCTAGACTGAATTATTTTAAGTCCCATAGTGTGGGCAAGTGATATACCGGAACAAAGGCTCTACACATAAGAATACAGATGTTTCTTTAGGGAAATTCAAAGGGCTTCACTTATCTCGTTTCCTGAAACAGATGTAGACTTTTTAATTTGGGTATACAAGTGACTGAAATGCCTTCTCTGCAAATCCATATACACGTTAGTGTTCATAGATAATTTTCTCATGGAAGATTAAAAATTAAATATCACTATGCTAAACCCTGATGACTAGCACCCAGTGCTGAAAGTATGTGTGGAGTCTGCCTTTGGCAATCACAGGAAATAATGCATATGCTGTATGAGAATACACTGCAGAAAAATCAGTTAGAAACCTCTGATATTTCTATAGTTGTCTGGCTCCTTTATGTAAACATTTCCATGTTTAAAACAAAAGAAAAAGGAAATATGGGTGATAATTTAGCTTGGAAGATGAGAAATTCTGATCAATTCTGGCTAATAGAGAGAAAATTCTCCTTTGCTTCTCTCTTCCCCTCAGACACCTTTGCATATCAGCTGTAACGCGTGTCTCATCAAACCTTGTAAGGTTACATACCTAGGTTTCAACATGATCAGTTATCCTGTGTACTCTTGCAAATTCTTTGTCACCAGAACACCCACTGCATAAATAAAAGAAATGAAATTCCTAGGCTGTTCTTAAGGTGGACTCCCCTCTGAGGTTCCTCACGTTTACTTGGGGAATCTGAGTGACCGTCTCTGCTAAGACTGTCGGCTCTTAAGGGAGGAATTGTGGCTTTCCTTTGCGTCTTGTGCTGTGTTTAACGCACTATCAACACTTGCTACATAATTAATAACAACATTAACTGATTAAATAACATGACTGTTTAATCGCATTATGCTAAATAGATGGATAAAGTATTTTAATTGGTCACCTTGGACTGATGATGAGCACGAGATGTTTCTGTTCTTCAGGCTTTTACTCTGCCAACAGTTTTTCTCATCTTCAGATTTGAAAGTGCTTAGAGAAGAAACGTATTTAAGGCTGAACTAGTCAACTCATTATTAAGTGAACATTAAGAAACATATCTCTACTAGCAGATAAATTAAAAATTCATCCTTTTTGTATTTTTAATTTTAATTCTGCCACTCTTTTTCTCACCAGTGAACACTGCCCAGTAAACAATCTCATTGATTCTAAATGCAAGTTACTCGGAGAATTATTAACAATATTCAAAGGCTACATGGTGCTGGCATCTCAATGGCATCTGACAGAATGTTTCTACAAGCTCCATAGGGGCCACAGGAAATAATGCATAAGTGAACTATTCAAACCTAACAACAAACTATTATCTATATTGCTTTAGAAATACCACAGCAAACAAAAGATCACAGAATGTTAAAATTAGGTAATTGTCTCAAAACTAGCTCCCGTGCAGTCAAGTTAGAAAAGTCTTTAGTGTGCTTTAAAGGGTTTAACGTCAAGGAATGGTTATATCATCTTTCTACTTGGATCCAGCAGTGGTTTATCATATCTGAGCTTTTCATTCTCTAGGTCTTAGCTCTTTATTAATCTGTTGATAAACTTTACTGGATAGCTGTGCAAACAAAGGCTCTAGATATTAGTGCAGATTGTTAATCCATTCCATTGTATTTTTAAAGATATATCATAAATAGAAGTTTTAAATCTTTTGTTTTTGTTTTGCATTTTATCTGTTAAATATTTTTCTTACTACAGACAACCATATGAAAGGAGTGAAGCCAGAACAAAAGAGTTTTCCATTAGATTTTTTCAATGGTTACTTTTTATGCTTCATCAGAAGCAAAGTGTGCAGAGACGTATTGTATACCGTCAAGCTTTTACCATTTTGGCAACCATGTGCTCTGGACTACCTAGAGAGCTGCAGTGTTCAGGCTTATTTTCACAAAGGGTCTGTACAATATAGCCTCAACATAGTCCACACTGCTTATTAAAAGCTGGTTATCGAAGGCTGAGGGTTGGTTACTGCACCTGTCTACGGTTATTTCTTTATATTGACGGAGAGAGAAACCTTAAAGACTGAAGACAATCTGCAAACAAACAAGCTTATAACAAACTGTAACGCAAACTAAGCCAGAAGGATTTGCAATGTTTCACCAACTTTTTTCAACGTACCTCAGCAAGTCACAATCACCTACTCAACTCATTCAAAATCTGTCACTAGGGTATAAACATATACCAGTCAAAATCATCTTGCAATCTATTACAGTTGTTCACAGATGGAAGTGGAATCAATGAAAACTAAAACTAAGTGATCATTTACACAGTTCCCAAAGAGAGAGCTTTAGCTGGTATAAACCTACACAGCGCTGCTCACCCAAATGGACCCCTGCCAGTTTACAGCTGCTAAGATCAGGACATTGAGTTTAAAAGATTAAGATTTTTTATGTCTTTCTGTGGCTTTGGATATAAGCAAACCTAGCGCTGTGAACAGCAGACTAGTTTGTTCTAAAATTTGCTATTTAGTATTACTTATGCCAGAATGCAAATTTTATTTAGGAAGTCTCGTACAAAGCTCTAATAGCAAAAATCCATGTATCATTTAGGATGCCTCATTCACAGAGGCAATGCACTTACTATATTAAGATAGCCTTTTAAAGAATTACCCAATTTAAAAAATTGATAGAAGAAAAAACAAATCTCTGGCACTTTAATCTAACTGTAACAGAAAATGTTGTGTTAACTGCTGATCCTCTAAGAAATTCAAAACCAGCAAGATGAAAATATTACCACTCAATAAAAGTCTTGGCAGCTTCCCAATGAGCCTTGAAATACACTATGTACACCTCAAACAATCACTAAAATATGGGATCATCAAGTAAGAGCCAAAGTCATTTGAAGAGAGTGCTACTCTTGATGTAATAAATAAATCAGAGGCAAATAATTCCAAATAATAGGAAGGAATCTGCTGAACATTCCTGCTTTCACCAGATTTACTATGACGTGAACTTCTCTTTTTCTTGATGCTCAAGAAATCCTGCCAATCCAAACAGTGTTACTTTTCTATTTTTGCAAGCACAAAAACAAGACTTTCAAGGACATGATATTCAAATCTTTCCCAGAAGAACTGGAAGAATACAAAGGGAAAATAAAATGATATCCAAACATTTTCTTACAGACACCTCTGCTTTCATAAATATACAAATAGTTGCAACATGGTTTCCTCTTTTCCTATCTCTGCTCACTGAATGAGCAATATTTTTGATTCATAGAAGGGAAAGAAAACTCAGTCATGTCACAGCATGTCACTAGCACGACTACCTAAGTTAAGGAAAAAAAAACAGCTAAAGGCTAAACTGATCCATATTCTTTCTGGTTTGGTTGTATTGTGAGATAACACAAAGAAGTGCTGATCACACATACTTTTGAGAACTAGGTTATTCTTATACACAGGCTCTACTGCTGCTCTTTACACTTTAGTTTCACCTTTATTGATGAGAAGAGTCTATGAGCCTGTCAATCATAAATAAATTTGCACTAGCATAATCACATTTCATGCTGATTTGGCCTAAATTAAGTTTTCATCCAGAACATTTATTGCAGTTTTCCAACAGATTACAAACACTTCACTTAACCAGACTTTATTTCACCTTCCAAATCAGTAGGACTTCCATTCTTGTAAATTTATGAGAAAGAACCTCAGTGACAGTCTAGTTACACCTTTTAAGTCCTATAGTTTATGTGATTTGATGTTTGTATGTGGCATGGGCTATTGCTGCAGAAGCAGGTTCTATAGATTTGAGTATATCTGAAAATCATAATGTTCTCATTAAACCAAACTCTAGATCTTGTCAGGTTAAATACATCTAGGGTTATATTATACCGGAATTATTTAGCGACATATGGAATAAACAAAGCATCTCAGCAGACCTCATAAAGTTCAACAAAGGGAAGTGGAAAGCCCTGCGCCTGGGGAGGAATAATGCCTTGCACCACTACAGGCTGGGGGTCAACAAGCTTAAGAGCTGCTTTGCAGAGGACGTGAGGGTCCTGGTAAACAACGAGTAGGACATGAATTTGCAATGCATCCTTTTGGCAAAGAAGGCTGATAATATCCTGTCTGCATCAGGGAGATCATTGCCAGCAGGGTGAGGGAGGTGATCCTCCCCCTCTTCATACCACTAGTGAGGCCACATCTGCAGTGCCCGGCTCCCCAGTGCAAGAGAGAGATACGGAGCTATTCGAGCAAGTTCAGCAAAGGGCTGCTAAGATTATTAAGGGACTGGAGCATCTGTCATATGCAGAAAGGCTGAGGGAGCTGGGCCTGTTCAGCCTGGAGAGAAGACTGAGCGGGGGTAGTATCTGAAGGGAGAGTGTAAAGAGAATGAGGCCAGACTCTTCAGGGGTGCCCAGGGACAGGATGAGAGGCAGTGGGCACAAACTGAAACACAGAAAATTCTGCTTGAATGCAAGAAAACACTTTTCCACTGTGAGAATGACTGAGCATGGGCACAGGTTGCCCAGAGAGGTTGTGGGGTCTCCATCTTTGGAAATATTTAAAACCCGACTGGATAGCGTTGTCTGCAACTTGCTGTAGCTGACGCTGCCTGAGCAATGAGGGTTGGACCGGGTGATCTCCAGAAGTGCTTTCCAACCCCAACTATTCTGTGATGCTGCTGTCTCTGCCCATCAGCCACTCTCTCTTTGGTCCGTACCTTCTTTTGCTTTTCATTTTAGAATACCTTGTTCCTGCCTGTCCCCTGTGGCTGTCTTCAGCTTTTCATATGCCTAAATTTTGCTTCCATTTATCCTACATCTTTCCAGATGCCATCTTTAGTGAGCAGAATCCCAGTCCTTTTCCTATATGTTTCTGTCTTATTCCTTCTCTCTTCTCGCCAAATAATTTCAACTTTAACGCCCCTCAAAACTAACTACCACCACTGTCTTCCTTGAAGCATTCTGACTGTGCTCTGTGCAGGCCATCCAAACTCCTTCCTGCTTATTTTGGGCCTCCATCATAACTACTTGGTGATGTGCACTTCATGCCACAGTTTCTATTTTTGCGTTCTTACGCAGAGGGTCTCTTCCCACTATTTATTATCACATCTGCCTTCCTGACTAATCCCTCAGATCAGGTTCACGTCCCTCTTCTCATGCCTCTTCCTGTGAATGCCCTTTCCACTCTCTTCCATTTCCATGCTTTTCTCCTTGCTGCTCATGACTGGATGGTGAAGATAACCTCTGCTCTGACCTAAGAAGGATAACCCCTGACGATCCTCCCCAAGAAGAAAGGCATATTCCAGCAAATCAAATACTGTTGCAATGAGGAGAAAAGTGCCCTTTTCCTCAGACTTATTTTTTTTTCTTTTAATGTTATCCCTGGATACTTATATTAAAAGAAACCATACTGGAAGAATCATAAACAAGAAACAGATTAATCAGGGATTAATAATTGAGAGTGAGTGAGGAAGTGTAAAATTTCCCTGACTTTTACAGTGTACTGCATAGGTGAGCTGTTATAAACCGCCATAGCCCTATTGACAGAGGGGAACCCCTGACAATTTCTGCCAGCTAAGGAGCTACTCTTGTAGTTGGAATGAAATAAAAATTGTTAACCAGCATAAGTCCTATCTGAGACCAAAGTTAAATAAAGAACTTATTTTCAACAGTGTTTGTTTGTACAGAACCATGAATATAGACATTTTAGCTGCAAGTAGTATTTTATAAATTTTTCTTCTCAGAGTACAACTGAATGTGGAGCTGTTACATAGCTCTCATTTAACCATTATTTTAAATATATATTTTAGTAGTTTCTTACTTATGGAAGAAGAGGTACAGAATGAAAATACTACTTTTTATTTGTTTATTTTCTATTGATAACAAAATCTATTCACTGTTCATCCTCCTAACAGTGGTAAACTCTGAAAATTGTAAGACGCAAACGAGACATAAGCTGCAATATTACAGAACTTGAAATTACAGAACTTGAGATTTGCAGGACTCGACATAGAAAGAAGAAGGAAATACGCAGTACTGTAGCTAGATATCAGCTGGCCTATCCTTATGCATAACTTTTGGGTATAATTCTTTGCTGCTTTATGCCTTGTCCATTGCATCATACTCTGTTCAGCAAAAATACTGCCACAGTAAAATGATGACATACTCTCAATGTGCTTTCACTTAACATAGAGGAAAATATTTTTATCATCTTGTTCTGGATAGAAAAGTAGTTGGGTGAGGAGGGGGAATGATAGATTATTCTGATAAGAATCTTTTAGGGGGGATTTTTTTTGGGTCTAAGTTACATGGGTTATGATAACTTCCTCAAGTGGAGGTGGCTTTCAGAGAATGGGAAAATGAATTTGAGCCATCTTTCTTTCTGCATTGCTGGATCCTGTCTCAGGCACAGCTCACTGTCAGAGAGCTTGACTTAAAGATGTCTGGACCACAGTGTAGTTTGGATGGGGACACTGTCTTTTTTTGACTTTGTTGTTTCTGTGAAGGAATCAATGAAACTACCCGCTTGAAGTAAGCTAGGGAAATTTTGATTTAACATCTTTATCCAGAATATGCTCAATGTGGCTAGATTTTTAAGGATTCTTTGAAAACGTATTTGATAAGAAGCTCATTACAATTGGTGAGGCAAGGAGTTCAGGATTTTAAGAAAAAAAAATCCTGTTTTTCAAAAATCAGCTTTCCCACAAAAAAAAAAGCTGTAATCTCTCCGCGTAAAGTTTAAGGGTATTAAGTTAAAATGTTATCGTCAAAAAAACTTTGTAGTATTAGCACCGCCAATGTCACAGTTTTATTCACTATTTCCAACAATAGTATTTTTGCTGTTATTTAGATGACATCAGTATTGCCTCCTACATTTTAAAGGCTGATCTAGGGTAGAAAGTTCAGAGCTTAAAGGTGCCTTTGCTTAACAGATGGGTGTAGTTTTTTTGCCCCATTTCTGCCTGTTTCCACCGCTTTGTTGGACAGCATCCTCTTCGTAAAGGAGTCCGTATGGGCATTCCCTAGATTCTTCAGTGTAAAGTCTGATGGCTTTAGTTCAAAATGCTATAGGAGGTAGTCTCAGTCTCCTGGCACCTTCTGCAGATGTTCAGGGACAGTGAGTCGCTACATATCAAAAAACTTCTCCTATGTGCTGTGGCTGTGGGTCTCCAGCAGGGAGATCAATAGAGGCCCATATTTTCCAGGTTCTTTGCCTGGGTGGGGAGAAATCACATAAGCAGAATCAATGGCAACATAATATGGATGACATTATATGTGATCAGGGACAGGGAGAAGAATAGTTATATTTATGAGAGTACATCTGGATTTTGTTTATTCCTCACACAGTGCAACTTCATTCATATTTTTACTGTACAAAATAATGGTTGAGATACCTTTTCTTTTTTCAGACAACCTAAAGCAAATATATCTTCCTTATCAAACATTGTCATGTCAAAATCCCTATAAATTTGTAGGATATAAAACATGGTAAATTTGTAATTTAGAACCATCTCACATTCACAGTATTCTTTCTAGTTCTTATAGCTGCAATGTAAAGTCAGTGTGATCTCTCTAAATCAAAATTGCATTTTTCTGACACTTCATCTCTGTGTCATGTTTTCTCCTTGCAATATCTGTGCTACAAAATTCTGTTTCTTTGCCCATTTATAGCATTATAGGACACACATCAATTTTACAAGTAACAAGACCAATATATATTAAAAAAAAAATCTTGTAAATCACATCAATTGAGAGGAAAACTGTGTTAAACACCACAGTCATTTAAAGAAAACCAATTTGTTTTGCAATTTTTTTAGCTGATGTATAATATTTTGAAGTGCCAGATCAGGCTATGTTAGACATATTTACTGTGATGTTGTATATGATGTACAGTGTATGCTAACATAGAGCTGTGACAGTGTGTTTTTCATTTGAAGAAAAACAGTCTGACTGGCTGTATCCTCAAGTGCTGAAATACTGCGTTAACTACTGTCTTGTTTTCATTCACTAACACCCTTCTTACATGTTTTGCACCTCATTTATTCCTTCTTACTAATAGACAAAGAATATGCATCCTATATTTCTGACAACTGCTTTCCTCCTCCTGACACAAGTTGAAGTTGGCACATAAAAAGAATCATCCTTATTTTCAGAATAATTCAATTAGCCAAATTGTTTAGTCCCATCTGGATAATGATTCCATAGAAATAAGCAAATTTTTAGAGAAGTCCCTGGACTAATAATAACAAAAACCAAGCATGACTTTCATCAACCTATTCCGGATGAGAAAAGTTCCTTATATTTCAGCAGGCCCCGCGGGAGGCCAGGCGGGCGGGCGGGAACCGGAAGTGCACGACGGAGGAGGAGGTGGAAGCGCCTGGCTGCTGAGGAGGAGGTTGCCCAGAGAGGTAATGGAGTCTCCTTCGCTGGAGATATTCAAAACCCATCTGGATGTGATCCTGGGCAATATGCTCTAGGTGACTCTGCTTGAGCAGGGAGGTTGGACTAGATGATCTCCAGAGGTCCCTTCCAACCTCAACCATTCTGTGATTCTGTGAAAACCTGATGGACTTGTATCTTGAAACACTTCATTATTCTTTTTAGAAGAAGCCATGTGTTTGATTCCATATTCAGTTTGACACCCAGCCTTTTATCCATTATTCCCCCAGGCTTGCCTGCTGATCCTCCACAGAAAGATTAAGAGAATATCTTCACATTCTAGTAACGGCTGGCATAATATTAGATATCATCTTCAGCAGCTATTAAAGGAATATCAGATTGGATTTTGGGGTCTAGGAAATGCTCAGTTTCATTGTTTATATGGCTTAAGGTACTCCTGTTTCTTTAACAGCATTGTTTTTTCATGACAGTGTTTTTTGTTCTTTTTTTTCCTCTGCTTTTGCACCTCTGGAAATTCTCAGCTGATGTAAATCAGTAGAATTCTCATTTAAATTCAGTTACCTAGTCCTTTCAGAAGCTGAGGATCCGGCTTTCTGAAGAGAGGCTGTTGATGGTCCAAAGTCTTAACAGGGGACTAGGCTAATATGCAAAAAGCATGCAAGAGTTTTAATTTTCAGAGATGTAGACCCACAAAGGTACTGCAAATGGAAATTCACATTCAAAGTTTGTCTGTTCTCTGAGCTAATAATGAAATTCCAAATCTGAACAGCCTTGTGATGTTATAATATGCCCTTTAAATCTTTTTGTATAGCTGCTACACCCTGTGGAGGGGGAATCTGTTTACTTTGACACAGATGCCCAGCAAAATAACACATTTAAATAATATACAATGCTGCAACGTAACAGGGCCTTCTAAGTCACTTTATACTCTCTTCACACTAGTCTTACTATAGTCTAACTCTATTGACATTCAGGTAATTAAAGTGAAATTCACACCAGTGCGCTTGGCCTGCATAAGGCCTGTGCATCACTTAAGCGCTACTTAAACTCTCTAAATGGGGCTTTAAAAGGATTTTTGAGGTGTACAGCATTATGTGCCTTCTACATAAGAGGTGAATGTCATTGCCGATGTTTCACCTCTGCAAATCCTTAAAGTAAAGTTACAGTAACTTCAGTTCTTCTAGCCTTTCTTGAAATGAGTCCTGCCAAACTTTGCAGAATCTTTGTGCTTATATCTGCAGCATTATGCTTGATCATATTATTAAAGACTGGCATGAAACATGTCAGGCTTTTTAAAAAATGCTAAAAATTAAGACCAAAAAAGAACCAATGGTAGTTTTCAAACTTAGTCAAACGGAAGGCGAATAAAAAGCCATTCAGAGATGTGTCCTATTCACATCTTACAGTTTGTGAAGAAAAAGTCTTCCAGATATTCTGGATTATGACTAATGAGATTATATTGTGTTATGATTCTGTGTTGCTAAGTCCTAACTGTGGGACATAGTAGCATATGTTGACAATAGCTCTCTTTCAAACAGATGCCCATTTGACCTTTTCTTTACATTTGCAAAGCACATGAACTTTCAAACTCATCTTATTGTGCTTTTCATATTTAACTCTGTTCTAAGTTGTTCTGTTTGAATACATCATTCTCCTTGGATTCTGTATTACTCATCTCATATAAGGCAAAAACAATCTGATGGGCTATCATTTCCTGTTTTGCAAGGGTAAGATGGACAGGTATTTTTGAAATCTACCTTGCCTAAATTGAATTCATCTCATCTCAAATTTGACCTAATCAAACCTTCTATATGCAACTAAGTATCAAACAAAAATGTTTAATAGCTCTTTGGACCATGTAAATATTCAAAGTTGTGATACAGGCTGATCTGGCAAACTGTACTTTTTAATCCTTGAAATTGTCAATCAACAATTCCCATTAGAAAATGTTATGTAAAAAAGCAATTCTTTCCTAGGAAATTGCTGAAAACTCAAAAAAGAGTTTAAGCACTTGAGTTTAGGATTAGGTTATGACCATTTATACTGAGGAGTTGTTACTCACCTGACACAGTTCCTCAAAGTCAGTGGAAGAACAGAATCAAAACAATGCCTCATCCCCGAAATAAGTCAGAATCTGGTGCTTTCTGCATGTATGTAACTTTATATACGGTGTTGTGTGTGAAATTCTCTACAGAAAATAAACCTCTGCTGATAAATCAGTTTCTTCAGTGTTCACGGTCTTTAGAGAGAATGTGCAATGCCCCTAATAGACAGCCAGTTTCTGTACATACTTAATGTCAAAACTCGAATATTCTCCTTTTTTCTTTTAAAGGAAAATGGCACCTACAACGAAAGAAAGAATTGTAGAGCTGTTTCTCTGAAAATAGGATGTTTATCTGGAAAGAGATTAAAAAACTAATTTAATTCCTTTTTTTAGTCACTGTTACTGGGGCTCTGGACCATATCAAGAGGGATTCTGACAGTTTAGTGTTAGTGGGAGAAGAAAGAAAAAAAAATAACAGCAGTGAATGATTTTATTTAAGGCTGACAATGATGAAATAGTAGGGGCTGTGCTACAATTTCTACTCCTTCATTTGTCTTTGTTGATAAAATGAGCACTGTCAGAGGCTCGAGCTCACAGCAAATTTAACGTGACTGTTTATCTCTGCACTGAACAAGGTTTGCACATGATTGGATGATAAATGCACAAAGTTCTGGGATTTCCTTTCTTTCTGTTCAACAAAAGCATGCACTTTTTTAGCCTTTTTTTCTTTTCTTTCTTTTTTTTTTTTAAAGGAATCAGGTTGGAAAATCCTTCAAGAAGATATTTCATAAATTATCTCAACTTATCCAAAAGTAACACACAAAAAAGTAACCAGTCTCTGAACATCATTTTTCTAAAATGTTCTGTCCTTATTAGAAAAAAATGCTCATCTCTAAGTAAAACATGCCTTGCTAGATAAGAGAAAACTTTCAAAACAACAAAAATACTTGAAATCAAATACTAAAACAGGCTGTGCAGTATTTTCCTGAGTAGAATTTTCCATGTCAAACTGAATTGTTTCATGACAGAAAACTTCCCACAGTTTGTTTAGCCACCCTACAGTGCTGGGAGTGCCTTAATTAGAAGGTGTTTCCACAGATTGTGTAGGGAGAGAATTTGGCCTCAACTATATTTAATGCAAAGTAAAAGTATGAATTTAAATTGATATTTATAGCAATATAGCTTGTTAAAATAAAAAATAAATGTCTTCATGTAGTGCTGTTATTTACATCACATTATGGGAAAGCAAGACAAAAGTAAACCAAAGCAGCAGCACAAACCCAAATCACAATGTCACTAATTGACTGCTTAAATTCATACTTTAATTTTTTCTAAAAGTGTTTTTGAACCTTTGAACCTTTTGAACAAGAGCTGAAAGATGTATTTTGGCAGATTAAGTTTCACTACTTGTACTAATTTTAACTGCAGTATAAATCTCCAGGGGGACAGTCTTATTCTAGCTGTTATATGGTAACTATGATGTTAGAGTTGATAGAGGTTCCCTTGCAGATAGAGTATCAATCCCAGTTGAGATGAGATGGTCTTAGAATGGGTTCTTGTCCTGCATTTACTAAGATTTTACCAAAAAAAGTTATATTTTCTTTCTTGATTAATTATTAAATTATTAAAATATTAGACAGATCAGGATCATTTGGCTGGAATTGCATTGCTTCCATTTACGAGGAATACTGGTAGAAGAATCTTGAACAGTTAGTGATCTGTCAAGTGCCCAAAAATTGGAGTTCATCCAACGTCTGAACGTTTTATTGCATCTACAAACCTCATAGCAGCAACTTGCTTAACTTGTGCAGTAACTCCTACTTTTAGATAGACTTTCTGCTCCACAAGATCAACTTCTCCTCTTGTATTTTAAAGTTCCCTCTTTGAACTACAGGCTGAAAGAACTCTGCTGAGAAAACTGAAAATGATAATTTGAGAGGGAGGTAAAATTAGTAAACTTTGTTGAAACCATGGAAATGACCAAACTCTGGCCAATTTCCTCATCATACAGTTAGATTTTGCTTTATGCAAAACCGTTTTGCCAAATACTATTCCAAAAAAAAAAAAAGTCATAGTTAAAAGATAGATAAAAGAGGGTTGAAACACCAATCCATATTCTACAAAACACATTCATAAAAACAAACAGAACATTATCCAATTTCATTATGATAATATGGATGTAAATCTAGAAATACGGTACTTATCGATATTCTGCAAACCTTGCCTGTCGTTGCTTTATGCTGATCAAACTGTAACCTGAAGTCCTCGTGGCCTAATCTTCAGTGATCCAGAATTCATTTTCCATACATGCAATGTTAAATTTCAAAGCTTTTCTCAATGTCAGAACATGACAAGGAAGACTATGCTTCAACAGGGATGTGATTTGAAGTTGCATACTAAAAAGAAACTATCCAAACTGATTAGAGTTGTTACAAAGTTTTCCCTTTGCTGTGCCTTTTGGCTTGGATGCTTAACATTATGTTAAATGTTGATTGTCTCCAGAATGTGTTATAATTCATTTGTATGCTCATCTTTCATTATGGATCTGGAAATTCTCCAGAAAGTGACCTAAAGGGTACAAGAAAGATCTGAGGAAGCTGAGGCAGCCAGAGGTATTTTGCAGAACCTTGTGTCTTCCCCCCAGAAGGCTTCTGGAAGTTACTTCAGGCATTAGCTCTGTTCCCATGTAGTACCCACTGAAATGCCTATTTCAATCCTCTGAACGGTATGCTTAATGCTTATTTACGGCCTTTGGAGAGAGATGCAGTGTCACAGGATTTAAACAATTGGGAAAGCTTTTTCACAAAAATGACTTAATATAGACCATTACTTTTTATGACCAGAATTCCATTTTATGCCCCGATACACATATAATTTATTTACCTCCACTGTTTCACTCTGGGAGAGTTTTCTACAGGGAATTCTAACTAGGTGTGTACAAAGGTTCAGGTAAGAAAATAAGATTGGGAAAATGCAGTACTATTTTCTTTCTCTTTTTACATTACTTTGGATTTTGGGGGGAAATGGGGTAGAGTTAGCGAGTAAAATTCCAGTATTCAGAAAGTTCTATTTCTCATAATCATCTCAGCATTAATATTTCAAATAAACGTTACAAAATCTGTGTTGTACGTTATCTTCCATTTCTGCCCCACTGTGGAAGCTAACTTATTTAGCGTATTATTAAAGTTTAACCTTTAAATTAGGAACAAGGCCTGTTATAGGATCTGATTAAAAACATGATGTTTTCCTATTTGTTATTAGAATACCTATTCCCTATAAATACTTTTAAAAGCCTTGCTGTAGGATTAAACATTGTCTTCACTAGGAACAGGAAGTCATTTATGAGTAACATGCACTGTATTTTCTAGTCTCATAACTGCACCTTTACATACAACCCTTCAGGATGAACTTATCCGTCATTCCCTTTAATTTTTATGGGTATCCTGAACAACCTGGTTTTCCATTTGCATTTCTTGATATAACATCCACTCAACTCATTTTAGAGATACTAAATTAGATTACAGATTGGACTGATGGGTATGTCTTTAAATAATCCAGTGCAAATAGTTCATAAACTATCTTGATATCTCTCTTTAAAAACTAAAACTAAATCAAAATAAAGTAGAGAAGTAATGTTTCCATGTTGAAAGAAATAAATATTTCATAATCTTTGTACAGAAAAGTGTATATCTGTACTTGAGCTATATTATTTCTCTTATTACTAACCCCTCTCAATAATAATATTCTTCCTAAGGAACAAATATAATTCTTTTACCACTCAGCTACACAAGTCTATCAGGAGATAAATAGTCTGGAAAGAAGAAATAAGTGTATTGAACCACTTTGTTTCAAAGGAATTTTACCTGCTAGTATCAGCAGGGTGAAATTCAGCCTTCCTTCAGGGCCAGACCCAGCTGACCCTACCTTTTAGAATCATCTTGGATCATTGGTCTAGATTAAGTGAGATTTATTCTAACATTTTCTTTCCACTAAGCTGAAGTTTATCAGTGCTGAAGTTTTGCCATATTCTTCTAGAATCAGAAACTATTTCATGTCTCATTCACCACTTACTTGGTTATAAATGCCAAGATTCACTAAAACAGTTGATCCTCCTTTTTATAATTACAGTAGCAAAAAATCTTTGATTTATACGGGCACACCAGCAAATGGAGAAGAATCAAAGGACCTAACTGGCTTAGAAGAGAAAGCAATAACTTGACCCCTTAATTAAAAGTTTACTTCCTAAGATAATACCAAAAGGATTTTCAACATTGCAAAAGAAAACTAAAAAACTACGTGGAGAATAAAGTATAGAACAGCTTAAATGGATGAAATTAAAGTAGTATTTTTTGACAAGAAGGTAAAACTCCTAACTCGGGAGAAATTATGATTACCAACAGCACCGAAAGATCCTCAGGGATGCAGTATGTCAGTCCCTGACTTTCTTTTTTTTACCCAAACAGCACAGCGTCTCCTGCCAGGCTGCTGCGCTCACTTAAAGGGAACAGTGCCACCTACTGAGCCACGATCAGCACAGTATTGCAGCGCTAAATTTTCTCAACAGCCTCCTTCCCGTATTCAAATGCAGCTTGACCACGCTTAGCTTGTAAGAGCAAAAAAGATCTCAGTCAAAACTGTCAGGTTTTATATCATCTTAATCTTTCGGGAGTAAGTTCTTCAGGTAAGTTTTGCTGAGGATAATTCTTTCCTTTAAAATACTAATCTTCACATTCTTTAATATTTTTATATTTAGCTATCTCAGCATGTTTTTTTTTTTTTTTTTTCGGCAGACTGATACAAGTGGCAAAGCAAACACAGGGAGTAAATTTACTTTTTAATTTGGAAGTGCTATGCATGTAACACTGATGGCTCATTATCTGCCTTCTTCCATTCTGTCTCTTAGAAGAATTTAAAGACATCCCTAATTTGATAGCTAGCCAAAAGTACCGACAGTTCGCTGAAAAGTGTTTTATGCTCATAAGAGCATGCAACTCTGCAAATTGACGTGATTTTTAAAAATGATCCCATAGCAGTGCACAATGCATTTCTCAGAGGTTTAACATCAGCAAGTCATGAGCAGCCCCTCGGAAACTGTAGCACTGAGCTGAGGTGTGCGTTTCAGCAGCATTACTCTCCTATTTATTCGCACAGAGGGCTGCCTGCATCTACAGGAAAAAGATGGCTGGTTCCTATTGGTCTCATTGCCCTCTCACAGGCTGGGAAAGGTTTCGACATGCAGCTCAATCCCAGGGCAAATCAGCAGGGCTCGCCCCTTCAGTGCTGCTGCCTCATTTCCTATTTTACTTAGGTTACGTGCACCAGGAGCCCATCGATGTGCCCAGCGCTGCCAGCCCACCAGGGCTGTGTGTGCCACGCAGGAAGCAGCACCTGAACTGTTCACATCAAGCAAATATGATATAATCTCTGCTCTAGGGCAAAAAAAAAAAAAAAACAACTGCTAGGGTTCAAAAATATTAATAGAAGTACCATGTTCCATTTGTCATACCTACGTGTTAATAACGTTTAAAGAAACCACAGAGCAATTGTGCGACGTGATTACAACTCTTCTGTTAGGTTTAAACTCTGCAAGGGAGCACATTTCATTTTCATTACAGTCAAAGGGATTTTTTTCAAGATGAATTGTCTGAATTTCTGGTACTGAAGACAACCCTTAACTATGAGAGTAGCGTGGTGTTTGAATATAAAAAGCAAATACAAGATACACTCTGTGTTAAATAACATCTACTAAAGCAAATACAAACCAACCAGAACAGCTTCAGGCAAACTAGCAGAGTAAACAAAGGAAAGCAGAGAGAACAAGAAAAGACCAAGGAGAGGCTGTGTTGCACTTTCTTTGGTGGTAGAGGTCTTAGAGGGTTTCAGTGACTCCCAGCTCCATCTGTTTACAGGAAATCATTTTTTTGCCACTGGCATGAGAATTAAAATTCTGCTTAGCATGTGGGACTGGGAGAGATGAAGCTCTTAGTGCTTTATAACTCCCTAATTAATTTCTCTCCTGCCAAAGAACACGGCATCAGAATATTTTATTACAATAAACAATCTCAGGCAAATTCTCAGTCAGTCTTTAGGATCTAACTCTGCAATTTAATCCACTGATACCAGCTTCTGTGCTGCTGATTTCACTAGAGCTCTGTGGGGGTAAGAATCAACTCTCATCGATCCCTTTGCACAGCCAGGGCTTTCTTCTATCCAGGCTGCACTGATGGAGGCTTAATATGCCACCAAGCAATTTAACTCCTCTCACAGATACGTTAGTTTTGTCTTCTGTTCATATGTGCTTATCTATTAGATTATCTGCTAGTTAGATTTTGTCCTAAGGCACATACCCATCAATCAATATTCCATTATTCTTCTTTTTTTTATGTGAGTAAAATTTTAGTTGAGATTACAGTCTCTTTTTCAAAAGCTGGGTTACCTTGCAAACTGCTTGTAGATAGTTCTAGTTAAAACATATAAATTGTCCAGTTTGACTCTCAATTGTATCTTCTGTTTCTTTTTTAACACATAGTGAGACACATTGCCTCAATTTCCATGAAACTGTGAAGTAGAACCATTAGCCTTTTTGTCTAGAAACACTACAGAGGGAATTGCAACTGACTATACAAATAATACTGTAACAGAAATGATGCTATATTAATGTGTAATATTGTCTGTATTTGCATACATTTAAGTACTTTACAGACAAGCAAGTAATGCTGTTTAGTTTTACAAGACATTCAGCATCTTTTAGCAAGCAATCCTGTAAACAGATGGTCTCATTATTTTCCACTTTACATATTTTCCTTTCAGATCCAATGATTTGCAGAAGTCATTAGGACTATTGGAGTCAAGGGATAGCATAAGAACATAGTAGGTGTATGAGAAGGCAGAGTTATGATAAACAGTTATGATGAGGAACATAAAAATCACAATTATCCAACAAATATCAGAACTAGCCAGTAAACACAGACATCGTTTTGTAAACCAAGGCTTCTGATTCTTGAGCTCTAAACTAGCCAGTTCGGACATTCAGAGCTGTGGAAGAAAGCCCAATGCATGCTTACTGAAGACATCTATTTACAATCAAAACTCAGAAGGCCTATGAGAGATGTGGGCTACACCCGCTACTTCATCTTACTGTTTTCCCTGGAGTGCATAATCTGTTTTTGCAACCTGCCTATCTGGTGGTGGCTCGTAGTATTCTCCCTGACTTCTGAAAAATGTACTGGCTCTTTCCTGTAAACTGGGCATTGTCCTTTATAACTAGACTTACAAATTGCATTTCTAGAAGCTTTGCTATTATGCCTCTACTGAAGGTGGTCCCAAGCATTTCAGAGATCGCAAGTCAAAATTTTGTGAAGTCGCTACTTGTCTAGCTAAACTTCTCGGCCTAACTGACCATGTTGCTAGGGTTAGCTTTTATAAGGGGCCGACTTTAGACATTTCCAAACCCAGATACTGGTTGTTTTCAAGATAGCACATTAGTATGTCTCAGGGGGCTGCTAAAGCCAGGTGGGGGACTGAGCCAGTCAACTGGACTGCTTAAGTTATGCAGTTTGATTGTTTTCCTCTCTCCATTGAGAGGAGAAGGATAGCTACACTCCTGATCGTGTCTGTTTTAACTTATGGCGCTGCCACACAAAGAGCTTCAGCAGCAAAAATGAGCAGCAGGAGACTACAGTGTGCACATGGGAGGAAGTGGGGGACAGGGAGGAGAAATGAGCTGCTGCCTTTGGAGCGTGGCAGGGATTTCCTGAGTCGATTTTGCTGGGAAAGCCAGTAACTCTTGAAACTCATCCTTGTTTCCTAAAACTCTTCAGGAGTCAATGGGGTAGGCCCCAGGGTGAAGGGGCTCTACCTGACAGCTAGCTTGCTGCTACTGCCCCCTCCACCTCCTTTCCTTCTGCTCTTGCTACAGCTCACACCCACCACTCACCAGTTTTCTGTGAGCTAATTTAACTGACTAAAATTTGATTTGCAAAGAACACCTGCAGAGTAGACTGCTTTAATTCATCAATACTGAAGAAACAGCTCAGTTCATGTAAGGGTCAAGGGAACACCAGCTATGAAGAAAAAGTGGGGACAGGACTGCCTGGCCAGGAATTGAGAGAGAGGAGTAAAGTGGGAGAGACCTTCTTCCTCCAGAAACAAGAAGTCATGAAGTTGGCCATACTGTTCTGAGGCTATGCTCGTTCATCATTCCCTCCTCCCTGGTCTTTGAGGTTGTGATGGGGTTTTAAAAGTATTTATTCACTGCTGCCTTTGCAAGCATATCACTTCAACTTTTCTTCTATTAGACAAAATTAAAGTTCCCATGCACAGCCATATTAAGAGACGTTAAGATCTATCTTTATTTACTGAATTATCGCATACTGAAAGACTTCTTTCAGATGAAAGCTTTTCTAGGGTTTATTTTGGGAAGGGAGTTTCTCTTTTTCCTACATCAAGGAGGACAGTTCTACACTGATTTTGCAAAAGACTAGATAGTATTCATTGAATAAGAATGACTTGCAGAGAAACCTGAGATCACAGCAAAACACTTCCTAGACACACTTCTTGCCTGTGCACTCAGAGATGTCCAACACAAAGAGGTGTGTTGTGTCTCCTGCTTTTGGACCTGCCATTATTAGCACATCTTCCAGCATGTTATCATACAGTGTGTCAGGGGACTTTGAGTATATAAAGACAACAAAGAAACAAGATTTTCACCTTAAGAGATGTTTAACCTGGGTAAAGCATTAATTAATCAGAAACATACAAATAAAGGCCAAGTCCTAAATCTCCGTCTTCTTTCTTTCTGTGACCATTTGTTATAATTCAAATATGATTTTTCTTTTTGTGAACTGACTGCTGCTTTCCCATACAATCCCTTCATGCCAAAAAGACAATTAAAATGATGAATCCAATGCAGTCATATTTTTCACATGCTTTAACTTCAGGGGGCCAGATTTCTCCACTTCGAGAATTAAAAATGAGGAGAAAACAACAGTTTGTTAGATTTAAAAAATTATCAAAATGCTATTCTGATACAGTCCATCCATTCTGAAAATCCCTTACTAAATATGAGCTTAATTCTCAGTTATAATTGAGAAAATCCATGCACACAAAACGCTTGCCCAAAATTCAAGCTAAAATATTAATTTAAGAACATGTTCTTTCTTTGGTCTTGCTTTCACTCATGTTAGTTTTGCAGTGATCTGTAGTTTTAAGTTCCAGATAGCTCTGGAGCTTGAGTGCTGAATCAGCACCTAGCAAGTTTTTTTTTTTTTTTTCCTCTATAACTTTCAGGATGTAGGATGCACCTGAACAAATTCTTGCAAAATATTATCCATCCCAGGAGATTTATGTAGATTAGAGCTTCAAGTAAACTTTTGAACCTAATTTTAAATCTTTAGAGGATTACCTATTAGCTAGTCTTAAAAATTCTAATGACATTATTATTAATGCCTTGCATTATATACAGTTAAATTCTTTTATCATTTAAAAAAATCATAAATCTTCAATATTGGAGAATATTGTGATTAACACCAAAGAATACACAGAGGAAAATATAGCTTGCATTATGTTTTAAAAGCTGTCATTTGTTAATAACCGATACAATGATGTTTCAGGCTTCAGTACTTGTAAAACTTAAAATCTCATGCATGTTGACTGTAAATACTCAGATTCTCTCAAAAATTAAATATTACCTTTCTGTTTCATTCCACTTTACTAGATTTTTGCTAATCATTAATATTCAAAGTAATTTCTGTCATGTGAAAGGTGATAAGTCTTTAGGCTTGGACATTGTTACGTTCAAGCCGCTTTGAACAAGAGATTGATTTTTATTGTAGCTGGATTTTAAATGCGATCTATATAAACAAACAGTAGTAGTGCATGTATGTATAAAACACTGCGGTCATTTCATTGCAAATGCTGTATATTTACTGTGTCATTTTTGTAAATTGAACAAGTACTGATATTTTATCTAAAAATCTTTCCAATTATTTCTATTTTGCGATCAACAAAGAAACGAGCACTTTTTGACCTGGCAGTGGTGGGCAAGATTATGCCGTAGTATATCACATGGAAGGTGTACCAGGTTGGTATGCCCGGAGTGCTGTTACAACCAGGAAAAGAGTCTGTGACAGCCTTATTTTAAGGAGCGTCTTTGCCAAGGGTATAGAATGGTTTCAATCACAAGTTTTGGTATCTGAAGTACTACAGCAGCAACTGTATAATAAGCCAAAACATCTGGATTTTGATAGTGCCAAACACTTAAAAATCACAATATTTTCACGTTTCTAATATACAGCTAATTAAGTAGGTCAACAGATCACTGTATTTTCAAGCTAAACAACTTCATAACTGAATAATAAGGTAACTTTGGCCCTGGGTTATCATAGCTCCTGCTGCTATTGTGGAAAAAACTGTGATCTGAAAGCTAAACGAAAGTCAGATAGATGAGTAAAGGACGTAAGGTAGCCAGCTCAGTTTAGCCCCCAAAGTAGCAGAGCTGCATCTGCTCAGTATTTTTCCTTTGACAGCTTGCACCAGTGAGACAAGCAGCAACTTAATATTGTCCTCCCACAGCAGCAAATAATTTCAATACCTTTAGCTCTGATCTCAGTGCAAGACCCTCTCTTCCAGCAGCAGGTGCACTGAAATAGAACGACTTTTTCCCCCTCAGAACTGACAGGCAAAACACACACAAGAAGTACCAATTTCCTGGTACTATTCTGCTATACATTTTTTGAGTCTGTTACACCTGCACAAAGAATTAAAGGAAGGTGCTGTTGTACTGTAAAAGAACTAGAGGGTAGCATTGTATAGTCTAGTAGAAGCAATCCTAACTAAAATGCTTCTCATTTACTTATATAGCTGCTGAACTTCAAATAAATCCATTGTGAGTCAATGATTTCCAAGACCTCCATGACAACCTAACGAAAACAAACAAGAGATCTAACAAATGATTGTACTTGGGTGCATGAAAAGAATAGCGCTAATTATAGAAGCAAGACATTCTTGGAGGGAAATATTAGACTGTATAAAGAACCAGCGTACATTTAGCACATCATATAAAATACTACATTGTGAAAGGGGAAATTCTACTGTCAAAGCTGCAGATATCTATCTCTGACAAGTGATTTAAGCAAAGCTCGTTGTGGTCTGAAACATTAAATGGATTCTCTTTGGGAATCTCTTAGGCTCCCAGATGTGCTTACCTCCAGATGCAACATGCAGCTAGTGTCTCCTGGGGTGAGTGTGATTTGAGTAAAACGGGTTGATCTTAGCACAATTCTTTTTATTTCTACCATCTGATCTCTTCTTCCCCTCATCTCTTTGAGAATAACTGTTCTCACAGGAATGAAAGAAAGGATAGCAACAAACCAGACAACCTTCTGGGGCAGCTATTCCATTTTGCTTGGCTTTTTAGGTGTTATATCACTGATTGTTACAGGACAACTGGAGAGTGGAGATATGTCATTTTAATGCAGAGTGCACCAAGATATGACATGAGCTTGCTGGAAAATTTAGATCCCAAGTACTATCTCATTATAAATAGTATTATACTTCATGAAAGGACTGATATTAAAAACAATTTCAAAGGGCAAAAAATATTTTGGTACATTTGGAAGCCGATACTTTAAAGATCCTGCATTAAAAATTGTGATTCATCCCAAAGGAAAGGATTCATCTCAAAGAAAAGAATAAGGCGTACAATTAAACAAATATTTGTCATGAGTGAGTTAGGTATTGTTTTTTTATGCCCTGTGGAGAAATGGACTAGAAGATTTCTCCAGATCAATGTATTCTAAGGCTATGGTAACGAAGAATCACTGACTTCACCTATTTCTAGAAGATATCTTATTATAAAACTCTGAGTTGAATGCCAGTTTCATATGGGATGCTTCTCAAAAATAATTTCATCTCAAATGATCTAACAACAATTTCTTAATCTGCTTCTCTCCGGTACACCACGTTTTGACAGCACCTGGGAAACCAGCTGGATCACCAAACTATGTCAGATTTGACAATATGCATTCTCTAAGCATTGGAGTTCAGACTATTAAACCGCTAGGAATAGCTTTCTCTTTCTTATTAATGAATAATATATGATTACAAAGTTAATGTACTTTTCTCACAAGTCAGGTTTTTGGGTAACACATTCACACTTGACAGAGGTTATCTCATAATTTCTATGCCAAATGCAGAAATATTACTTATTTTTGTAGCTAACATGCATATACATTTATGATAAATTTTGGGGAAAGCATACATCTCTACACTGTGCTTTTCTTATGCCCATCTGCAGTTTAAACAGGTAAAATGATAAACTGCTCATTGCTATTCCAAAGCTTTTCTGTGAAGTATATGCAGGAACTAAGATCTGTGATTCAAGAAGCAAGACACATGTTAATTCCTGTACAATGGAGAAATCAATATTAAAATCAGAACTGTACTGCTTCTGAGGCTGTACTCCAGTGATAACAAAATATTGACTCACTATTCCCAGCCTGGAGCAAAAAACTAAAAGAACATTTGAACTTTAATTAGTACACGTACAATGCAGTTGCAGCTTACACTAACTCCCTAAGAAAGTATAAAGTTATGCCATATATATTGACCTTTATTCAGACTTTGAAGGAATGTTAAATCAAGTTGCAAGCTTGCTGGGGCCAGGACCTTGCCTCACTGTCTGCCTATAAAATGTCATGCATGCCTATGGTACCGTATAAATAGGAGTAATAGCTGAAGTACAAAGGAGGTGAACTCAGTCACGTCAACGCCACAGTAAACAAAGAAGAATCAAAAGAAAGAAAATAAAATCATCAAAACAGATGTTTTAATAGCTTAGCAGCTAACTCCTTCTGAACCCCTACTTCCACTTTTTTCTTTTTTTTTCAGTTGAGTTGTTCAGTTTTACTAATCGGCATTGAGATATGGCATACTGCTGGTGCTTATAGACAGCTTGCTTCCATTATCCATCAGAAAATGTAAACCAAAGAACATCCCAGTGGTTCTTTTCAGTGATTGGACTGGGCAGACAAGTTCTTTGGGCCATGTTTACCAGTGTAGCAACTCCAAGAATGCCACTGGAATTGTGCTAGACAGTAAATTTGCCTGCACAGAGCTGTAGACAAAAATGTTAATATAATAGTGCTTCAAGCTTCTAATGAAACAATAGAACTACAGTTGTATCAGAAGATACTGGTGTCATCATGGCTCAATTTCGTAAATATGTGACACTGCATAATTAAATGTATGCTCTGCCAGTATAGCTCTCAGGCAGGATTACCACTTCCTGTTAAGGCAATCCTGCACATTTTGCAAAGGCACTAATCAAAATTCTTTATTTTTTATTATTGTTTTCTGTCACAGCCAGCCAAAGAAGAGAATTACAACTAGGGAACTAAGTGATCAGTCACTAGCAGCTATCACTACAGTAAATTCCTATGTGCTGCTGTAGCAATAAAATAGAATACAAATAATAAAAATAATGGAACAAACTGCTTATAAGAGCAAGCTAACTAAGCTCAATAACAAACTTGTATAAATCATAATTTGATGGCAGTTACTCTAAGAGTACAGGTAAAAAAGGGATTAAAATTATCTGAGCGCGTTATTCACTGTGTATTATTCACTCCTTTTCTCTTAGTCATCCAGCCTCCATACCTGTCCAAGACAACCCTTCAAACCTTTGATTTATTTTTGGGCTCATTTAAAAGTTGTCATACAGTTGCAACCTATTAGTTCCAAACAGCAACAATTTCAGAAATGCACAGAACAGAACTGATCGATTCAGTTTCTCTCTTCTTCTCTACTGGAAGAAGAAAATACCCTAAAATGTGTGAATGTTTGAAATATCAAAGATTTAACGTGTCTGAAATGAATTAAATTCAAGTTGGTTTTTTTAAATATTCCTCCCATTCTACCTCTCACACTCTTTTTGGTCTCCTGTGTTTAGACTTGCTAGGCATGACTGAGAATTTTTACAACATACTAAAATTACGCTTCACAAAACAAAGAAGATTTTTTTTTTCCTTCATTCTTAAGGCTCTGCCCATAAGTATAATTTCAAACCTTTCATCACATGTACAACTTACTGTCTCCAATATATAGCCTTTTATCAGTTTCTTCTTTTCTGTATAAGATCCATGACCTAGTACATATCTTTTACACCCATCAAATGGAATACATAGATTTAAGCCAAGTCATCTGGGAAATGCAGAGTCAGGGAGTATGAACTGGATTCTGAGAAGACAGGCTACAAGTGGAAACTTGCTCAAGAAGGGCAGTAGCTATCGTAAAAATGTCTATAACAATAACCCCTCCAAACCTCTTTTTTTTTTTCTTTTAACTTAGGGATTTTATCCTTGCAAAGTTTCATTGCAATTTCAGGTTTTGGGTTTTTCTCTGGGACTGAGATTTGTGTATAGGCTGGAATCCTGATTGAATTAGTTCTGAAATCTTAGTCACATACTCAATAGGCATGTAAAGATCACATGGATGTGCAAGTGCAGATCTGCTCTCTAGACTCCAGCTCTTGTGCAGTGACTCAGACACAGCTGGGAAGGTATGAACAAATTGAAAATGTATCACACAGATGGCTTGCACATGAGCAATAACCCTGATGCATTTCGAATGGATCAGATAATACATTAGCACATTAAAATTCAGTAGAGAAATATGGAAAATATCAATTCCCTTCCTTCTTTTCCCTCAGTAGATTAAACTCATGTATTCAATTTCCAGGAAAATACCTTTACCCTGCACTCTCGTAATGGAAGGAAAGGGGAGGAGCAATCCACCTAGTATGCCAGCCTTTTAATTGTCCTTTTCTGGATGTAGACCTGGAGGGAAATAAATTTACCTAAAACAAGTATATTTTCCCCAAAATACAGTGGAATGTTTCCATTATTTAGGCAGATAAAAATCAGTATCCTAGGGGCAGGAACCTAAGCCAAAGGGTTTTACCTTTAAACAGAGGGCTGAAATTGGTCTCTTGCATGGCCTCCAGAGGGAGCTGTTTCACCCTGGACAATATACTTAAATATTGCTTACTCCAGGGAATAGCATACTCGCTTGAGAAGTAAGTCACCAGGGATTCTGGTTTCTGCACCCTGTGAATATTCACATCCCAGAGCAAACCAGGTGTTAGCTGGAGTGATTTATGGCAACTGGAGGTGGCTGCCTGGGATGTCAGTGTCTACAGGAGCACCAGGAAAGGGGGGGAAGTAGGTTTAAAACCCTCCAGCAGGGGATGGAACAGAGTTTCACTCCTAGCATCCAGGGTGAGAGAGGGTAACCCCAAAGCAACGCAAAGAGACAAATAGGGTTTTTTTCAACTCTTTCAGTAGCTTTAGATTTCAGGCAGGAGGGAAGGGAGAGGAAGATAGCAGTTTTCTTCACAAAGCCCCAAAATTAATTTTTTCCTATGTAGAACAAAACGATTTTCAGGCTTTCATTTCAGTGAGAGGAGTGGGAAAAGGAGAAGTAAATTCTATTCCTATTAAACTAAGCTGGAGTTACCTTTTCAGTGTCCAAGTTCAGCTGCCAACCCAACTGATTTTTTGCTCAATCCTGTGGTTCCCTGACTTAGGGCTGAAGAAATATTGTGAAAATAGATACATAAAACTTAGCTCTGCAGCAAGGAGTACTGCAGCTTTGACTCTTTTTATGTTCTCACCCCAACTATTTCATTCACATCAGCTACCGATATTCCATAAGACGAGGTGTATACAATTAGCTAAATGATGAAAAAGGATGTAAAACCTGACAAGGTGCAGGTTATAGCTATTAGTATGACAAACAGGGCTATAAGTAGCAGACCAAACACAGGAGACTGAAAATATATGCTTACTGGCAGTGAACGTGACATACATAAGGTCCTTGAGGAAGTGCCATACATTTCTAAAATCTAGAACGGAGGAGTAAGACTCTCAGAAATTGCCTTCTGTGAACTGTCCTGGTCTGACTGGGAGAAAAAGGAAATTCAAATGGTTACATATATTATATTTATTATGCACAAAAAGCCAGTATAGCTGGTAAGGTGAAGAAAGGCACCTGGTAACTAATTCCAGTCCTACTGCCTCAAATTAGCAATCTGATTCTCCGGTGAACTTGTCATTATTTATACCAGCTCAAACTTGCATAAGTAATTTTACAGTGTTTACATTGCAATGGATAACTACACAGGTTTCCCCAGTGACAAATCTAACACACATCAGCTCACTGTGTGATCCATTCAAAAAAATAACAAAAGCGCATAAGGAGGTGAAATGTGTTTATACGATGGTCAGAAAGAGTCCAGAGAAAGTAAATGGCGGTTGGTAAGCCACTTACTGGCCAAACCAAGCCCCCTTTTGAAGCTTGACCATCTGCAGCAAGCATGTAGATCTGGAGTAAAGCACATTTCAGAACATGGAAAGAAGCCCGCAGAGCATCAATTAGACATTCTGGCCCATAATGTATTTACTTTAAATTAATTTTCAGAAAGTAGCATGTGTGATTTTGACAGTAGAATTTTGCCCATATGGTTTAACATTTGGGTGCCTCTAAAGCAGCTCAGAAAGTTTAAACTATTTGCTAATACTTCAGCAACTTTCTCTTTCCCTCTGACTGGACCTTCATTTTTGAAAATTAAGATTTCAGAAGTTCTCCATTTTTCTACTTTGAAAAGAGGCACAATATTTGGTTTATTTTTTAAGGAAACACAGTAGGAAAATATGACCATGCTGTAACTATGTGATTCAAGTTATTTTAATTACTTTCTTAACAAACACAATCTCTTTTTTAGCAGCTGAGAAATCTAAAGAAAATTAATTCTTGTGACCCCACTCATGGATTTTTACTCTTTTAAATTTTCAGGTTGTTTAGATGAGAAAGATCCCCAGCTGGAGCTGCTATAGTTTGATTTTGTAAAACTGATGTTAAAACCTAGCCTTCTACCCTCATATTTACTCTGTAACACTGCATCCTATAGGATTAGAGCACTGGCACACAGTTTTTATCTGTAGTATAATTTCTGTGCCATTTGTGACAAACTATAAACTGCAGGTCTGAATTTTTAAATGGATGCTTTCCTCATGAAGCAAGTAATAGTAGGATCCTGCTATTGAAAACCAGCAGCAAATTTGCTTTTAAACCATATTTCTAGCAGTTCTCATTTTGCTGCAAGCATAAATTCTAAGAGATGTATGTTTCTATCATGCCAACACTACCATGGAATTAAAATATCAGCAATATTCATGAATTAAAGGGACCTCATCCACACTTTTTACAGCAGTTGAAATAGCATTTTATATTTTTGTTTACAAACAGCAATAAATACACTCATATATATTGATCTTTATTATTGTTAAGATTTATCAAGCTGCACCTATGTTTTTGGCCTTGCACAAAAGAAAAAAGAAACAGGAATCCTCTACACACAGTTTGTACAATGTAGCCAATACATTTCAGATGTTGGAGTCCAGAATTTTTGTGAGGAATATTTCCAATTAGGCATTCTTACAAGGGCATAAGTACTTCCAAGAACAAATTCTGCATTAAGATACCATATTACTTGCTAGTACTGAAGCTCTTAAAGATATTATGGACCTAGCTACATGTACGAATCTTTTAAGGTTAGATACCAGGTCACTAGGAAATGGCATAGTCTTAGGCAGTAGCAAGAGCGTATGGTTGCCATTTTTTCTCTTGTGACTGGAAAGAAATAACGCTAAGAGAACTTGAAGGACTGTGCTCTAAACTAAGATGTTCTTAGAGCACAAGTCTCTTTCCCAAAAGAAATAGGCATCAAGCTTCGATGAGCAGGTCACAGGACGATATGCTCACTGAATGGTACAATGCATAGCACTGGCTGGTTACCTAGCTGTTGCATGAAGTAGATGAGATAATACAGAAGCTGGACATGAAGCAGAGCTTGTATGTGAATTATCTGTGCATATATATGTTCTTCAGAAGAGACGATAGAAGCAAGGCAGAATCAGGACCATAGTAGTATTTTTGAGAAACTAAAAGATTCTAAGCCTGAGGATTACAAGAAGAATGGAGGAAGTTCAAGAAACCAAGATCAGAATTAAAACCATTTTTAATTATATTAATGTTATTTTTTCATTCTGTGAAAATTTCTGATGCCCACCTACAAGTCTAAGAGCATTAAACTGCAGAGCTGTGTAAAATGAATAAATAAAATAAAGCTTTACTACTTATGTGGATGAATTTATACCACCAAAAAAAAAAAAAAAGTGATTTTCAAGAAGGCAAAGCTTTAACTGACGTTTGCTTTCCCAGACGTAGTGTAATCCCACTAATTTTGATTGGGCGTGACATACAAGTAACTGGAGGCAGAATCTGGTCATTACCTTGGGATTAGAACCAGTTTATTCTTAAAGTATTTTATACAATGTTTCCTGTCCAAAACATTGCACAAGCCAAAATTAAATTGGTTCAAGATTAATTTAGTTAAAGTGGAGAAAAACTCCTGTGTAGACACTCTTAATCTGTTTTAAACCTGAAACATCAGCCTAGGTCAAATTGATTCCTCATAAGATTAAGCGAAATCAATATATCAGTCATTTTTAACCTATTTAAGACTATCCACTAAGCAAATTCGCTTAAAAACCTAATAATTTAACAACACGTGCTGAAACTACAGCTTACCATGATGATCGCTATTGTCCTCTTACTTCCTGGTAGTTGCCTGTCTGTCAGCCTGTGTCCGTCTGCCACATTTCTTATGTGAACTCCTGTCAGCTCTGAAATTTGCAATTCTGATCTCCTACACAATCAGACATAATGGTGCTTTTGGCCATGAGCAGGACTCCTGAGAAAAATCAGAATAACTATAAAATTAAAACAGTGCAAGTCTGTGCACAAGCATAGCATTATTTTAAAGCTTCAGTCCTAAATGCTGGATTTCCTGCTTGGAAATGTTACACTTTCTTGCTACCTTAAGAAAAGGTGCCTTTGGGATGGGCGTAGGAGTGAAATCCTTGTTCTGAACTGGTGGGAAAAATAAAATAACTTGCAACCTTCTTGTCAGTGATTTTAAATTGCTATCTCTGAATCACAAATCCATATATGGTGAAATTAAAAAGAAAAAAAAACTGACAAAAATCAATATGAAGACTTAAGCTTCTAATGGATTAAAACAAATTATAAAAATAGAAAAAGCAAAAGTATGACCATTACTGAATGCCTTATGCTCAGAGATAATGAAATTACAAGTAACTAGCTAATTTGTAACTTCAGACAGAATAACATTTTTCCAATTAGGTACAAGAAGGCATACTGTTTCTTTTAGCTGTTTTTCAAGGTCTCTTTCCTTGGCAAGTGCAAAACAGTTCAGCAAGAACCGTGAAAAGGGATCATGTGAATTTGACAGCTCCACTGAAGGAACGTTGTAAAGTTGTTTTCTGTTTGCCATATTGTAGCTAATCAATGGCACAGACTTGGGAGAGGGGAACTAATTAAATCCTACTGATAAAATCCAAATTTGACTTTACTATGGAATAAGCTGTGACATAACTGCTCTAATCTTTAAACTAAAACTTAAAAATGCATTTGTTCTATTTATTTATTTTATAGTTTTGGAATTGAGAATATTTTTGAATATACACACCAGTAATTTTCAATATTGAATTAGGAAACTCTCCTCTTTGATAATTATATAATACATGAAAGATACTGACTTCTTTGGAAGACTCAATTCCAATAAGAACATTAATCACCAAAACATTCATATCATCAAAGACTTGTATCTTGTAAAGATTTGCAAGCTCCCAACAAATTGAAGAAAAGTGGTAGGACAGAAAATATTAAAATGTAACATTTGAAGTAAAAAGGTAGTTGAAAATTATTTTTGAACTTGATAAATAATGAGAAGAGGAAGAAATAAGTATTTCCCGCTAGGCAAATATGCGTTTGACACACTGTACTTCTTGTAACAATTATACTGAAATTGCGTTAGGATGTCTCCTGTCATAGCACAGAATGATTGATAAAAGTGATTCAGGGTCCAGACAGCAACCAGTATAGAGTGAAAATACAGTGGGTGGAGGGGAGGGGCAAAGGGCAGAAATCCTTTTAGATTGACCTTTAACTGATAAATTGATGACGTCCTCATTAGCAGCAACCCTGCTGCTTGCCCTCAATAAAAGATAATGTCCTGCTGTTAACACTATTCACGTTTCCATGATTTAACACTACTATTACAGTGCAGATACTCTTTAAATGGATTAAGGTTTAAATTAAGATAAAATATTATTGGGATCTGCAGTGTTTGTCTCTGAACCAAGCAATAGACTTTCGTTGCCTATGACTGGTAATCAGCAAGCTCCAGGGGCGTTCATCAGATGACATTAGCAGCAAGGTTTCCACAAGGTAGTACCTATGCAATACCCAATTTGCTTAGTATGCCTTCAGTAATATTTCACAGGCAGTTAGTCTGTTTATGATAAACTTTTTAATGCATAGTTACCCACAGTATCTTCCTCCCTGAGGAAAAAAACTTTATTAGAAGATCAGTATTATCTTATAACCAAAATCCGTAGGTTTCACACTGTAGCAAGCAGCCTAACATCAAAAACAACAACAACAACAAAAAAAACCAACATTAACTGTTACATATAACCCTGCAAAATATGAAATCACATGATGTATCAGTTATCAGTGCCATCTACAATGTTAAAATTACAGAAGGAGATGTGGCATTATTAACCTGCAACTTAACTTAGCAATGCTTTTTTTGGTATCTGAAGAATAATTTTTAAAAAAGGAGTCCAAGCCTGTCATTTTGATCCCTAGATATGCTTATTTTTGCAAAACTGTATCCTAAGAATCAATCTGTGTTTTCCAGATAAAGGCCCCAAGTACTATAGAACAAAAAAGACGTTTAGAGATTTCTCCTATTAAACATAATTAAAATAACTATGTAACCATTTAAGCACATGCTGACCCAGCTTCTAGGCTTATTTATTAACAATAATTCTTAACAGAGAGAAATTTGGCATACACAGCTTTAATTCTCCCAATAGTGAGATAGTGTAGAGACTATTACTGCAGAATGGAAAGCAGTATTATCATAGGAAAGTGATGTGATTTATAAAAAGTCTGATCTTCCTTTATTTCAATGCTCTTTATTGTTTCAACCTGTAAAAGATAAAACTTCATATACAATCTACCACACGTAGGTAGATTATTTCCATGCTCTGACTGAATGCAAACATGCAAATTAACTTACTGGATGTAAACTCCTTCCACAAGACCTATGACAAATAAGACTTAGAAATTAAAACCATTCAAAGGGCAAACTTATGCTGCAGTGAGTTCTTCAATATGAAATCTATTTCCGATTCAAGAAAATACGTATCTCAGAATATTTTGGTGGTCAGTGGGGCAAAAATGAATGGACGGTGTCCTGACCTCTCGAGACCTCGTACTACGGACCCTGTGGGCATTAATGGTGGCTTGAACTTTCTGAGCCGCTGGGATCACACAGCTTCACCCACACTTTCCTCACGCCAAGCATGACGGGTGGGGGCTTGCTGCCCTCTGACCATCACCCTGCGGCTGGAATTGTGCCAGAGAGCTGTCAATAGGAGCAGGCTTATCCCTGCTTTGCCCCCCTAGGTCCCTGAGGGGCTTGGCCAGGCAGCATCAGGGCAGGGGCCAGCCCCTGGAGCAAGAGACACCCTGGCAGAGGTCTGGGAACCAGCTGCAAGATTTAAACCACAGAGATGGTCGGCAGGACATACCTTCGATTCCCAGAGCACGTTGATACTTCTACAGTGGTACCCCCCTGTCCATGACTATTGCACTGCTTGGAGAGATTAGAGCATCCATGCCCTCAGTTCAGCATGTGCATGGGTCCATGGGCCCCGGCAGGTTGCCCCAAATCAGAGCACTCCTACTCTCTGCTGTGTTCTGCACGCACTAGAGGAAAGACCAGGTGATCTCTACGCTCTCCCCAGGCTTGTTTTCTATGATTTTATGAGCCACCAGTCCCTCTGGTAATCAGCTCTCACATGTGCCCTTTCTCTTACACTATGCTAAACAGGGCTTTAAACAAAAGGTTTGCTGTTTCATCTGGGAACCTTTTCAGGGGAGAGAAAAAAAAAAAAAAAGATTCACACACGCAATTGCAAGAAGCAGCTGTCACTCTAGAGCTAGGTAGGCAAGTAACATAAGAGTGACTTGAATAATAATATCCTAAAGACTTGGATAATGTGGTATTTTTTAAAGTGAGCTTTCCAAATGGAACTTATTTCATTTGAGAAGTTTGTGGGGTTTGCCTCTTACTGAAAATTATTTTAAAGAGAATCTTTGCTTTGGTTTGTATCTGGCAGTAGAAAATTTTCCGTCTCTGTTTTCCTGGTACCTCTAACAAAAGCAGCAGCTGGATTTACTGGAAGTGCTTTGGCATGATTTCATAGGATTCACAATCCCATAATCAAAGTTTCTGAAACTGTTAAAATTAATTTGCCGCTTTCTCATGAGTGTCAGATCCACAGTAAATTGTCCAGTACTGCTGGTATATGTGGAATGGATTTTTTCACGTGAATTGGCAACAATTTATCCTTTGATGAGGAAAATCTGAAACTCAAGACTTGCAAAATCTGAGTTATTGAAGTTATCATTTAATAGTTCTATCTTAGTTTTGAAATCATTTATCTGGACTTTAACCAGTAAAGGATATTTAGATGGGGCCAGATTTATGTGAACTATTTCAGGACACTTAGTACTAGAACCTAGGTTATTTTTGCTGTTTTGTTTTTTGTTTTTATGTATCACTTCATACTGATCTCTGCTTTACAACCACATATTCCATATCACTTGTATTCACATTTGTAGAGACAGAAGTATTTCTACTCAGTTTGTACTTAGACTCTGTAATTAATTTTCTTTGTACCATTTAACGTATGTTTTGTATTATTATTGATTAGGAAATGAATTTATTAAAATAGAAATAAAGATGATGGTTTGATAACCTACCCTTCGAAAAGATAATTCAGTGGGTTAAAAATGTGCGTTCAATTATTCAGTTACATGCACATGATTTCTTTCATACACTATTTAACAGTAGGAGGTTATTTTATAATTTTATGAGCTTAGCAGGAGTGAAAAAAAATTTCTCTTTAGATTAATAATGTAATTACCACCTCTGTCCTATTTCTGTAGTTACCCATGTTATTTTTTTGTTCATCAGTAACTATTCAGAAAATGTAAATGTTTTAAAATTACATCTTTATTGAAGAAACACAGTGTTATCAACAGAAGAACTGATAACCTATATAAATATCAAATAATATTAAAAATCTAGAAGTGAAAAAAGGCTGAATAAGATATAGCTTTTCAGTGTTAACTTAAAGCCCCAGGGAACATTTTTAAGATTTTCATTTAGAAGTTTATGAACATTCTCATTAGTGATGATTTTGGAGGATTACATTGAAAAACAGCTAGTCCAAGTTAAATTAATATTAATTTGTATTGTTGCTGTTTTCAGGAAGCTTTTCTGAGTTCAGCATGTGTTGGTGAAATTAAAGGTGATCTGAACTGTTTTTATGATCATCTGAGCATTCATGACTTCAAATGTACGCCCTGACTCCATAGAAATCCCTGGCAAAACGCCCTCTAACTCCAGCTGTGTTCACACCACCCTGTGCTTTATTCCTGTAATTGTGCTGCTGTTGGACAAGTTCTTATTTAAACTGCTCCAAAAACCGGTTCTTTCAGTCCTTAGTTCTACCTATCCTTAAACTGTAAGAGGCATTTAACAGGATTTTCAGTGCTATGTAGGATTCTGGGCTGTGAACAAAGCATCAAGGCAACTAAAGGTCAATAAATATGGTGATGCACTTTTTGTCAATTATTTCACCAATTAATGTTGTAGCCTTTTTTATCCTTCTCCGATTGTTTTTGTACAAGAGAGCATGAAAACCAGGTTGGGCAAGTTTTACAAGGAGAAAGAAGGCAAAAAACAACAGGATAAAACAAACCAACCAACCTCCTTCTCCCGCAAAAACATACACACACACAAAAATCACATCAGAAAACCATATGTATATTATATATATTCAGCCATATGTATATTTCTACTGGATTAGGAAAATCCCACACTTGCAGTAACGTAAGGTGGCACCATACTAACCATATTATTAGGGTCATCACTAATTCAGCTTCTATGAAATTGCAAGGCAGAGTGCCGCTGCGGCAGCGCACGGAGGCAGTCATGAAGGAGTAAGCCTGCATACACAGGGAAAGCAACCCCCACAACCTCCTCCACCTTCCTGAACTAAGGACATTAACCTACTGACAGGGACAAAAAAGATCAAACCCCAAATTTTATAGGAAGAGCTGCAGGATAAGGGAGAGGTAGAAGTAGTTTATTGATCTTTAAAAAGGACTTTTATAGGATTTGGGGTGGATGAGGGAATATACAGACAGGAATGTAGAGATACAGGTTTGTTAATACAAGTTAAAAGTGCAAGAGCACTCCAACTTGAAGATATATGAGCACATACATCTACAGATAAATTGTAATTATAAGTACACAAACACATACACATATATACATATATATTTTTTTTTTTACATTGCTTATGCCTTTGCCCTGTGAAGATGCAGTTACTGTCCAGGAGCTGTTTGGCTTAGGCATTGAACTTGCAGATGACAGTAACTCCTATCTTAACTGTTTTAGAAAGGAAACGGAGTGAAGGGCACAAGAGTAATAAGACATTGAAATACCTTCCCAAATGTCATGAAGCAAAGTCTCCTGGCTAAGAGTGGAATCATTCAAGTGTCTAAGTCAATCTGTTTCTTGAGAACAGAATAGCAGATAATATGGAGACGGGCAGCACAATGGCTGTTTTTACTGGTATGTTTTATAGAAAAGCAGCAAGAGCACCCAGCAGTGCATACCCAGAGCCTAACGGTATTGTACGTCCCCTATACTGTCTACAGACAGAATACAACTAAAGTATACTGCAAAGCTATCTCAACAGATCAAAACTACACTGAAAAGTAAAAAATAGGTTACAATCAAATAAATCTGAGGTCTTTCAATCTCTTACTCTACCTATAAATGACTTTTTTTTCATGCTGCAAAACCTTCTGCCAATAAAAGGCCATATAACTACCCTGACTTCAACAGAAACGGTGTTGATTACAACAGCTAAAGAGTTAATCTTAGATGTTTTCAGACAATGGATCTCAGTTTAGAGCACAGATCTGTCATGTGTGTGTACTCTGCTTATAATATGCAAGAAACAGCATAATAACAGCAATGAAAAACCACATTCAGAAGTCAACTGTTTGGAGATAGATCTACCTCTCAGCGGAAATTACCTCCTATTAACTTCCCTTTATTTGGAAAGGAATCTGTATATTAAGAGAAAAAAAATAGCAAAAAATCCTTTGTCTTCAACTGGAGTAAGGCTGTTAAAGAGACATAGGGTCTTCTGTGTGCTAGTGTTATATAGGTGAAAGTCCAAGTTGGACATGCCAAAGTGACCATTTTGGGAGATGTAAAGGTGTTTAATGGTTTCTTTTTAAGGTTAGTTTGGAGGTTTAATTCTGATGCTGCGTACAGTGTTTCGAAGGTCACAACATTAAAAGCAAGAACAACAGTCCACATGCTTTACTAGCACTTGCAGCAAAAATCTCAGCTATGATTCACAGAGTCTTTTGAATGCTATGGAAAACCCCATGCCTCATATGTGAGCACCTCCTGAGGGAAAATTAGTCATTTCACACAGCACTAATGATAGCTTGCCAGTGCTAAATTAATGGCATCCTTGGGGAAAAAGGTAATAACATTTTTTCTGATTAACCTAACTGGCTGCAGGACTCTGCTGTAGTTCTGTTCAAATTCATCAGCAAAACCATTTTTTTTATATAGCGTCTTGAGTTGGAAATCTCGATTCCCAGAGCTGAGAGGGCAAATGGCAGTTTCTGGTGTTCTGCTGGTTTCTGTAATTACCTATGATCACAAACTGCATTTATTCTCATAAGATTTAGCTAAGATGTTATCCAATGATATTCCATAAATCCTCAAAAAAAAAACTTTTTGCACCAACAACTTATCTAGTTGGCCTTTTTAAGTCCATCATTCATCTCCAGGATTGGAGAGAATGTAGAAGCCAGAGCTGAACTAGGAAACTGAAACATGAAACAGTATGCACAGTTTAGAATAATGCAATTCTCAGTGTAAATAGTTTATATATTTATTCATTTACTGTGCATTGCCCTTCTGGTAAACAATATAAATTTACTTTCCTCAAAAGATTTCTGTTAGAAGAAACTGAATAAGAAAATAAAATCAGAGAGTAAACATTTTATTTCATTAATTTTTCTTTATTATACAGTACTAAATAGTATTATGTCATTTATTATGTGCATGCTCTTCAAAAAGAGAAGGAAAAATATTCCTAATTCTGTGCAATATGATAGGAAAATTCAATGGAAATAAAAACAAAGGAATATATATTTACCTCCCATAGTCATAAGTTTTTGGAATATGGTAAAAGATATAATGACTAATCTGTCAAGTTTCCTCTAAAGCCTCCCTGTAGTGCAGTTTTTCAGTGTTATGAACTAAGTTTTATATTGAATCATTACTAATAATAATTTTTCAAAATATTTGTGGACAAAAGTTACTTTGCTTGTTGCTGAAATGTAGTCACATCACATGAAACGTGAACACTATTAGCAACACTACCTGCTAGAAAAGAGAAGTAAAGATGAAGCTTATAGCAGGAGTTAAATCCTGCTTGTTTTTCTCCTGAGAATAGATACTTTGGGCTACATCCTGGTACTTTTAGTTGGTGTTTTTGAGACTTCTTTAGGAATCTGCCTATTCAAAGATGAAATAGAAGCATTAGGAATCAATCCATCTAGCTCAATTACAGCAGCTACAGAGATAACATTAGCAATGCTTAGTCGCCACTTGAAAGTTGAGGGGAAATTTACTTTGTGAACTTAGCATCACTACACAGTTTGGAACCTGATGATGGTTAAGAGTGTCATTTAATAGCTTTGTATAGCAACATCATCTGTGGAAACAGAAATTACACTGGAAAGTTATGTAAACTTACTCTGGAGAGCTGTATTTAGAAATTTAATTCTTTTATTAAATTAACTTGCTACTAAAGCACCTTGAATTTTTTCTTGATTAGTCAATATGAGTCACTTCACATCCTATCACCCCTGAGAACTTCAGAGAACTATATTTAAAATTCATGAGAGAGTTCCAGCTAATGATTTAATTCATTAATAACTTGTCTCTGTGCTTTTTAAGCCACAGATACTCCAGACTCTGAAAGCTTACCCTGATTATTTTTCAGAACATTTTAATTGCCTCATTTTTGGCAAATATGGAAGGCTAGCCTTCCTATTAAATTTATAAACATGCAGTGTCAGAGAAACCTTTAAACATGCTCAAAGGGAAATCGTATGTACTGGTATAGCAGTGTTTCTGCTGCCATTCACAGGAAAATAACCTCTATTTTAAGCGATTACCTCATTTTCTGAGAGCAGGAAAGTTAGCAACAAAGATCTGACAGGTACAGTTCTGAGAAAATTAGAAGGGGTAATTATGTAAAGTAAGCAACAAAAATGGATGCCAGAATCAAAAGGAACAAAATCTTAACTGTAAATTTTCCCATAGATAGGGGCACTTCTAAAAGATATTCCAGTTCAGATTTGTACTTCTAAAAGCAGAGCTTATAGTTGCTCCAGAGACTAACTCAATTGATACCTGATCCCCAACACACGTAAGACTCTTTCCTGAGTTACATCTCTCCATGTAAGTAGTTGATAGATCAACGTTACTGCAACGTTACTCCTTACGTTCTTAAGCAAGAAAGCCCCAGGTGTTCAACAGTTGGCATTCCTTCAAATGATTTCAGGATGGATGCCCCATAAAACATGCTGTGCTGTTCGAACCATCACTGCAGAGAGCTCTGCCCTCAACAGCTGGTACAGCTCTTAACTGTGTAGCATGCAGGGGTTTGCAAAGACTTCCTACCTTGCTCAGGCCAAAGTAGAGACACCAGGTTACCGGTAGATGTTTAAATTAGCAAGTCAATCAGACTTAATTACGTGTTTAAAATAAGAATTGCCACTACTACTGAGCTAAGTGGGAAGTCTCATGTTTATATAATCATTTCTACAACATAGGTAGGTCTTGCACTGCTTTCTCTGCCAGGAAGCACAGCATTCAATCTCAGCTCGAAAAAACAGAGGTATGGAAAGCAGAGCTCAGTCACATGAATTCTGAGACATTCTCATATCTGAACTTCCTCTGCACTAGCGGAAGCTGCAGGTTACAGCTTCACTTTCCATACTGCCACTCAGCAGGACCCATCTCTCTGACAAAGCCATCAAGACCCTGCTACAGTGCTAATAAAGTGTGATGAGTCCCAGTTCACTAAGCTGCCAGAAGCACAAACAAACCTGCTGATGGCACCCAACAACGCTCTGGACACTGGGGAGGGACTTTTCAGAGGTGGCACACCAAACGTCCTTGCATCTCTGTTTTAAAGTCAATTAAAGAGATGAGATCTGTTTGAGGCTGCAGGTAGTTTTACACCTTTGAAGCAGATTGAATAATCAACACTGTAAGCTTTTCAAGTAGTTCAGCGTCACTGAAAATCTAAATTTCATCTGAGCTCCACTTCTGACTAAATACAGACGCCCTTCTCCCTTACTTCACATGGGTCTCCACAGAAGCTTATCTAACGAAGTATGTAGGCTGTTTTTCAAGGCAATACGGTTGTAGCATGCTACAGTTATGTTCATGTTGCACAAATAACCTGGATGAAAAGCCTTATGTGGCAAACACATTTGGATAGCCTGGAAACAGCATGAGAACTATTCAGCTTCATCTCACATATTTAATTGAAGCATCTCATGACATCTCAGTCCCCTAAAGTAACTCAAAAGTGAGTTAAAAAAGCAAGGAATTACTATATTTCTGAAATAGGCAGTCTTATAACCAGAAGAAAGTCATTAAGTTGAAAATTCATGCTGAGCTGTAAAGTGCATTATATATTCCTTGATGTATTATCTGCAAAGCTGTTATTAAAACAATGTCCTTCAGTATGGTAGAATATTCAATAAACTCTAAATCCACAAAATTTGCATTTTCCCACTAGTACTGAATTTTTAGAGACTTTTCCAAACCTCTTTCTTAAAAGAGTTTCCGGAAAAAATAGATAAATACATAAAAACCACAGGACATACCAGTACACCTTAGAAGCTATATAACACCTATTGAAGAGATGCAGGTATTATCACTTCTAAAAATATACAGGCTCTGTAGGCTGAATTATCTGAGGTATCTATCAGAAGAAATAAAATAATCTTTTTACCTTTACAATGAACCATCTTCTGAGATAATTTCCTATAGTTTCCTTTTGTTCCTCCCCCCCACCAAACAAAAAAGAACGTAGTAATTACCAATGAGCTGTTCATGTGAACTATTGCACTATTTAAAAGCAGTAGCTGTATTATTTATTGATCTTTCATTTAATTTAGAAGCATTGCCCAGTAGAATTGATATAAGTAAAATAAAGGTAAAGAGACAATAAAGGAAAGAAAATGTAGGAGCCAAATTTTATATCCAGGTTTCCATAGTTTGCACATCAGATATAATCTCCTCAATAATGAGCCAAAATAATCCCAGTACAATAAATTCTTCATCTGGGATTTAAGAGAAGAAAAAATCCATTGTCATCCACTGGCAAGAAGCACAAGTTCTTCAATTTTTTCCTCTCCTTTGAGATATATTCACCAACTAATTGGAAAATGACACTGATAAAGTCACAAGTCTCAGGTGTGCAATTTCTCCTAAAACAAGTAGGAATAACAAAAGTATAACTTGTTACGCTTTCCCTAAACATAAGATGTATCATGTGCTAATACCTTTCATGCAGGAGGGCTGTATTTCTCCGCAAGAAAATCCCTTTTACTACCCAGTTACTATAGTTGGCAATAGTAGACCCACACTCTGGTGTGCTATGCCTTCCTCAAGCTTATATTTCTTAAGGCTGCATTCAGAAAGAAATTGAATTCCCTGGAGAAACCTGACAGGGATGTCCCAGAACAACATATCCTCATTTATCTAAATGTGTACAAACAAGAGTTTTACGCTGACTGGAACTCTTAAAACATAAACAGGAAAGGGTAGGAGAAAAGACTTCTTTTGAACAAAGCACTTTAAATAGTAAATCTATCAGACAAAATATTTAAGAGATACATCTCTCTCCCAGGCTGGCAGCCTAGTCCACCTTTTACTCCCAACAGAAATATTCATCATGGTTTTGTCACTATTTATAAGATGTAGTGATCAACATAAAACATTTTGTTCAGCAGAAATTTTACCTGCACTAATAAGAATGTGCTGGTTAGAAAGCATAATAAGAAAATAAAAAATAAAGGCATGTACGGAACAATTGCATGAAGAGAAGGTATTGATACTTTATTTCCAGCATCCTGCCTTTAGATTTCAACTTTGAATACCAAACATCGAAGAAATCAATGACCGTTGAAATTCCCCCAGCCCCAGCGACCATTAGAGACCTTAAAGGCTCTAAATGACAGCTTAGAAACCAAACACTTTGCAAAGCATAAAACTCTGCTTGGTTTTTTAATCAAGTTTTATAAACTTGTATCCAACTCTGTAATCAAGAACTTAACCTCTTATTTTGCTACAGCCAACCGTTTCTACCATTATTACGGAATTTGTCTGGCGTTAAAGTGTTCATCATATCAGGCGATAAACGTAAAGCATGATTCTGTAGTGGTTACAAATTATTAAAAATATTAATACAAAATATTAAAAAATAAATTCTCTCTTCCTAACCTGAAAAATCATAAGAAAATATGACATTAATACACTATTCAAGCCTTTAGAACAGATACAATACCTGATGGGGATGCACACTGGACATAGTATCAGGAGTCCTGGGTGTATTTAACCATGCACAATTTGAGTTCTTCTTCATGTAAATAAGATTATGAACATGGCTTTTTCTTTTGTTTTTTTTCTACTAATATCTTATTTCTATAAGCTTAAACCATGATCTTATAATATAGTCTTAAATTTATCAACAGGTGGGAAACATCATGCTTAACTGTACCAGCTGATGTAGCATTTACTGCTTCTAATACTCTAATGAGAATTAAAAAGGAAAAAAGCTAGATAAATATCAACATAAATATACATAAATTTCCTATTATATATTTTTATATAATAAACTAAGAAAATGAAGTGTTAGAAACCCAATACCAAGACTATAAATGTTGATTTTTCTCTAAAAATAGTGAATACCTTTGAGCTATTTTTCATTTCTGCTTAAAAAATACATACATAAAATCGATCACATTTTAACCTTGAAGTCACAGGGCCAAAAATTCTAAAATAATGAAGTTCTGCAAGGTTATTCTACAAAATTCATTTTAAAGAAGTACTATTTTTCTTCCTAATGCACTGTAGAAGACAAACAGTTTAAGCATTTAGCTCAAGATTAACTTGTAAAGAACTACATCTTTCATGTTTCTTGTGATAAAACCCACTAACCTGTCATCAAAACTGGTGAGGTAGGTACATAAGTGAAGTATAACAATAGTTAGATGGTGGTTTAGAAACATCTGATTATGTGATGAAGTTGCTTGTAAAAAGTGAAGCTACTGTAATAAACCTGTGAAAGATTTGAAACTGACCTTTTGTCTCCAGGATCAAAGAACAAATGAAGAATGGATTCTAGGCGGTAGCAAACAGACTGTTAAGGCATCTCACTTCACCACCCTCTATTGAGGACATCAACAGAGCATCAGTGCAGGAGAAGAGAAGCTCCTCCCTCTCACAGGTTCACTTTTGGCTGAAATTAGCAGGTCACTTGGTTTAAGATAATTTACACCTTGTTTTCTGCCTCTCTTTTTCCTAAAGGCAGAGTGTCTAAATATGCCCTTAGTATAGAGTCTACCTGTTATCTCCGCATATTTAAGATGGATCAGGAGAGATTTAAAAAAGACAATAATTTATAGCACAAATAAAAGAGGTTGGGGGAAGAGGCAAAGGCAAAAAAAAAAAAGAAAGTAACTTGGCATTTCAAATATTAGCTTTAATTTAAAGTATGGTGAAAAAGTAATAATATTTTGAACCTAAACTGTTGGCTTTGCTTTGAAAAGGTATGATGGACTTGGAAAGGTTGAATTCTTGCAAGTAATCCCTGATTCAGCGTCACTCCTTCGCTGGTAGAGCCCCTCCTTGAACCCTCTCTCTATTGTTATCCTTGAGGTCCCTTGGCGAGTCTCAACAATAGATGAGCTTTGGCCTTTCTGACACCATCCTTACACACTGTCCAGGCAACTTTTTTAAACTCCTTCTCTGTAGCCTATCCCTGTTTCCACCTCCTCTATACTGTTTTTTGACTGTGGTGCTCCACCATGAGTTCCCATTTAACCAAGGTGGTCTCCCAACATACTTCATTTATATCCTAAATATTGGGATGGACTGTTCTTGCACTTGTCCTGAGAAACCTACTAGTTTTCCTGCAGTACTTTGCCTTCCACGCATCATCCGTTATACTTGAGGCACTTCAGAAATGCCCTGCACTGCTCCTGTCCCATCATGATGCCCTTCTGGCAGATGTCAAGGAGTTAAATACCCTCATAAGGCCCAGGGCCTGTGATCCAGAGGCTTCCTCTAGTCATTTAAAGAGGGTACTTCCTCACCCTCACCACATGGTCTGTAACAGACCCTCACTGTGATGTCCCTCTTACCGGCCTCTCCTCTAATCCACAAGCTCTCAACCAGCCTGTCATCCATCCCATATATGAGCACCTTACGTCCGAGCCACTCCTCCACATAGAGGGTAGACCCCCCTCCTCATTTTCGCTGCCTGTCTCCCCCACAGAGCTGGTTTCCATCCATCCCAACACTCTAGCCACGCGAGCTGTCCTGCCACGTCTCGGTTATCCCAACTGTGTTACCATTCAGAGACTGCATGTGGAGCTGAAGTTCCTCCTGCCTGTCTCCCAGGCTGTGTGAGTTTGTGCATGTGCACTTGCAGTGGGTGTCTATTTGCCCTGCTTTATCACTCCTGAGGTCTCTCTTGTTCCCATCACCTTGCACTATTTGTTTTTCGCTCATGTCCCCCCTTTCCTCACTTCATAGTGGGTTATAATCTCCTGTCGTTCTCCTGTTTTAAAGCTCTCCTTACCACATCACCAGCCTGTTGGCAAAGATACTTTTGCCCAACTTAGTCGGGGCCCATCTCTCCCCAGAGGTCCTCAGAGAGCATCCTGTAGTTTTAAAAGTCAAATCTCGGTCTACGATACTAGCTGCCTATCCAGGTATTGACCTGCAGCATCTTTTTGCCCCTATCAAATCCTTTCTCCCTCACGGGGAGGTCGATACGCCACCTGGGTCCCCATGCCCTAGAGCCTCACTTCCCAGAGAGTGACATATAATTAATAGTAGTTAGCTTTGAACCCAAATGTAAACATCTTGAAATAGCGTAGTCAACAACAGTAAGTAAGCATTGTGTTAACAGTGTGATGACATAACCAGACACAATATATAAGCATTCTTTAAGAGTATATGAACAAAGTGACCACCTGAGAGGCAAACAAAGATGTGTATAGTTGCACGTAGAAGGCATTCAAGTAACAAAAGATTGCAAGGCAAAAATCAAGGTAAGCATAAGGGATGGCAAATAGGCAAGACCTGCTGAATACTCAATATAAATGATTAGCAAAACCAAAAACAAGATAAGCAGTATCAGCAGCAGATGAGATTCCACCTTTTGAGGTGGAGAGGGGGTAGGGACAAGTGTGTTAAAAATATCAGGTGTAAACAAAGAAAATTAGAGAAGAAAGAAGACAAATTTACCTCAGTTCTGATTTTTCTCGTTGATGGGCTCCCAAGCCTGGTCACCTGGACCTCTGCGGCTGAGCTGTTAAGGACCTTAGCGGTCAGTGTTAACCATAGGTGTCCATAGTATTGTATACTTGCAGCTAACTTAGAATATGACTGTTAAAAAAACTCCCAAACTAAGTTTTGTATATTTAATGATAATGATTAATAATGTATGAGAACTAACCATTGGCAGAAAACTTATTGTTGAAGAATGGATTTAGTACAGTTTTAGTTTAATTTTTAAATCTAGCCTGACTTTGCAGGCTTCTAACCCTCCCATCACAGGTATCTCTAACTTGCCAGCAGATGCTTGCATACATGCGCGTGTACACACACACACACACACATACATCTACAATTGCAACACTGCTACATCTGCACTTGCAACACTTCTGTCACTAGATCACATGCTCTATTCAGCATCAGGCCAACATTCTGCTTATTCATCCTTTTGCTGCTAAATAGAGGTAGATGCTCTTTTTGTTACCCTTGACAGACACAAAAGTCCAGTCACGTGAGCTACCCCAACTGGTCTCCGTAACCCCTCTTATGTCACTGTCCTGCAATCACGTGCAGAGCGCTAGCTCCTTCTGTTTGCCAGGCTGGGTGCATTTTACAGGCACTTTAGATGGGCCCCCTTTTGGCCATGTTTTATTATTCTCTCATTCTCATCACCTAATCCTGTGTACTAACTACCCCCACCTTCTTTTGCCTACATGGTAACATAAAAGAGATCAGCACACAGATAGGCTGATGAGAGGCTAACACGTGTTTTAACCTAATTCAGTAAGAGAGGGATTCTGCATGACTATGAGTTAGGTTGCTTTGTTCAGATAAAGAAAACGACTTATGCGCATATGATGCAGACAGCTGAGAACAAAAAATGCTTGCCGGCTTAGCCATGTTGGATAACTAAGAATTTCAGTGCAGAATGGAACAAAACTTGAGAAAATTCTTTGAACAAGCTTCTTATGCAAAGGAATAGCAAAAGTTTGAGCAATGACTCCCTATGGACAGTAACCGTAACAATTACAAAGTGGAACTAGTCGTGACACTGTCCTACACAGCTGCTGACTGAAAATTCCTTAGGGAACCCACAAGTAAGAAAATGTCACAGAACACCATGATCCAAGTCCTAGAAGAACAGCATACTCTCCTACCTACACAATTCTTGGGGAAAAAAATAGCTATCACATTAACTGCTTTTTTAGCTACTAGCAGCATTGATATCACATCTTTTATGGAGATTTAAAAGGAAACGTTTAGTTACACAGAAATGAAAGCATTTCCTCTTTGTTAGTTATCTGCAGCGTTCCATGAAAACTATTATGGAAAATACTGTGAGAAATAATTTGATTCCTTTTGTCCGGAGATTGATGAGTGTGTTTCTTGCAGTCCAAGGTGTTATTTGTAATGTCTAAGCAAATTAAATAACAAATTTTAAATCTAATGGAAAATATTTTCTTTTCATTTTCTCATTGTTTTATTTCAACTTCTTTAAAGATATCCCATTTCAACAGAAATCACCGTGAATATATTAAATAATGTTATCCTTGCCTTTTGACCACAGGGAAATCAAAGCTTTTAACTTCATGCAGAGATACTTCTCCAGCTGGTAAACAGAAGAGAGGAAGAGGGCTTTTTTTTTTTAACAAGGAGAATACTGTAGCAAAGTTATTTTCTGACTAATGGTTAAACAGGACAAAATAACTCTATAAATCATTTGTACAAAGTTCGTTACCACTTCAGTTACCTGTCACAACTTTTGCTATTATTTTCAGCCGTAGAATCTAATTTCTGAAGTGTCAGGGGAAAGTGGATATAACAAGCCTTAAAGAAAAAAAAGGCACCCCAATCAGCATCATTATTAACTCCTTGATTTTTTTTCCTAGTTTTTGAACTGAAATCTAAGAGGCCTATGCTGCCATCCTCCACAAAAAGATGCAAAAGCAGTCAGTCAAGGAATTAGTAATTGTTTCATCCTCTGAACTTTCGAGTTGCCAGGAATTTTAATATTTAACTCTCTTTAATATGGGAAGGAAAATCACAGTGTTTAGCATTAACTTCCCTAATTTCTACTGGAATAGAGTCAAAGACTTCTGTCCAGCTTTTTATCACTATTCAAGTCACTATACACCAAAAACCTTCTGTGGGAACTGTCCGGTGGTACTAAGAGGAAAGCAGAAATCTTCCAAAGAAAGGAACTTCCCTGCAAATCGAAGGTCCTTCTTTAGAGTTACGTACTTAAGACTCATCAGGTAGATATGGAGCAGAACAGACCATAGGTGCATGCCTGAAGGGAGAACCTGAGCACAAACCGGGTTTAACAGATATTATAGAGTACAGGATATTTATAGATTTTATTTTACCGTTGGGAAATGATAGCCAAAACTGGTACTATTCTGTTTGTTCTTCTGCAAGTGATGGGAACTTGTAATCAATTGAACAGCTGTTGTTAACCCGGAGAAACTGCTATCATTTGCATGCTGAAACGGTAACTGCAAAGAAGAAGAAGCCAGAGATCACAATAGTGCAATAATCTTTTGAAGGCAGCAACTCCTAAATCGATCTATGCCTGTCACAAGTATTTGAAGGAATAGTAGTCTTGCATACAGCAGTTCATCTATTTCTAGCCACCTAAATAAATAATCCAGTTATTGTAAGTACTGAGTAGTAAAAAGCTTCCATCATACCCACAAGGAACAATTGGGTACTCAGCACTTTTTATAATCACACTACTCACATCGGTGGCTTTAACATACACATGTAGGAATCTAGGGTTTAGCTTTTGAAAGTCTTGCCCTTGCTCTTCACACAAATTAAAATTTCAATAAGATTTTTGAAGTGTAATTTAGAAGCAACTAAATAATGCATGCTCAAAGAATTCAAAATAATTCTGTCTTTACAGAAGTCTGGCTCGTATTCTTTGACACTCCATTGTGGGAAATGTCAACACTGTAAAAGGGAAGAATAGCTCATATCACTGCATCCAGGCTTTTCTTCACAAGGTCAAATCTATTTTAAGCTGACTTGAAAATGCAACAAAATCAAATACATCTTAAAAATAAATAAATAAATAATGACAATAGATAATTTTATTTATAAATACTTATAAAATCTGAGAAGAGATATTCAAAATATTGTTCAGCTTATCTGTAAATACTAGAATTCTTTTTCTGACAAAAGCTAATAGTATTTAAATTGTTTATAACATTTAGGAAACTTATCATATGATTTCCTTTTATTTGTTCCAGAATCTTCAAACAATTACTGCATCACAGAATAAATATCTATCTGTTTGAGGCTCCTGAACTAATTTCCATATAAATTTTGACTAAGAACAGTATAACAGTAGCACTGTCTGGAGAAAGAGTTCTGATAGATCAGACTTCATAGGGCAAAATATCAAGTCAAGCAACAAGATTTATAATTACCATGACTTTCACATCTGTGGCAGTTCTATTCATCTCATGTAGTATTAGTCAAACAATTAGCAACTTTTGAGCAAACAAACATCCAGGTAAAAGACCATTTAGCTCAAACCTCTTGATGATATTGTCAAATAGAGACAGATTAATCACGTAACTCCCTAATACAAACTGAGCACTTTTTCATTAATCAGATAATGCACAAACCAGATCTAATTTTCTTCCAGTGTATTTATTTGTAAAAATTTGTGGACAGTCTGTAGCCAATACTTTTCAGATTAAAAGAGTTATTCAGAAGTTTGTTCTAATTATTCACTATGTACATTTTATGGTTGCATACTACAAATATATGAATTTACAGGTGTCTGGCAAGGTATTTATTTAGTATTTTTAAAAAAGAAGGCAGTGAATGATAAACAGCAGTTAATGATTTTCTAGTACAAATTCTGATAAATATTTATTTCTATTCACATTACAAGGGAAACTAGCATTTGTGAATATTTTCAGGAATGCTTGATCAATATATGACTGGGTATTAATAAACAATAAATTATGTGGACCTAAAGTCACAGAGATTAGTGAAAGTCACCACACATTTATAAATGACACCCAGTTTTTACTTTTCTGACTTAGAAGGTGAGGTCTCAATTCGTTTTTGACAACAAGATTACAAGCTTGACTAGGAATAAACATGCAGACTATCCCATGCAAAATTCACCAACCCATTTCAAAAACATCCAAATGCTTCAGAATATATTCTACCTAGTGAAATTATTCCCTTTTTATTAAAATAAAAATTCCCCATCAGCATAGCATGGCCTAGAGACGTGTTATGGTAGAGCCTAGAAAAGTGCTATGGCAGAATTTCTGCTGATATTCTCTCTGGAGGAAGGAAAAATTGCGGTCCGCTTCTCAAGCTTTAGCATCCAATGAAAGGAAAAGACAGAAAGTAAGTTGCAACTTGTAGCTTATATCTCACCTATCTTGATTCACTTACCAAGCTCTGAAGTTGATAAGGACTCTGAACCGTAAAGAAAAAAGAAAATCTTAGGCCTCAGATGAAAATGTTCAACAATACAGAGACTGCACCTCATTTTTTGTAAAACTTATTACATTTCTAGAATTCACACAATATCCATTTTCAGCCCAAGATCACCTCTATCTAACTAAAAAAAAATCTTATCCAGTTCAGTTGTAGCGAATATGAACTTAGAGGTGTTTGCTTCTTTGAAATCCCAGGTTAATACAGGTACGTGACAAGTCACTCAGTTGCAGCAAGCAAAACTGCAGAAACTAACTGATGGGAAGATTCTACCTCCCCCCTTACTGGTATTAATGAGGACAGAGGGAGAAGCAGACCAAAGAAAACCAGGTGATAAGAAGAGAGAAAACATCAAGGCTTATGTACAGCCCTGTTTACTGTTTGCGGTAAGCCTGAAAGCAATGGTGCCATCCAGGACTAGACTTTAAAAATGAAAAGGACAAAACAGATAAAAAGGTAAAAAACTCTTAACACTCTGGAATTATATTTGAGGTTTTTTTTTTTTCTTTTAATGTTTATTCTGTAAAGCATTGCACCCTGGAATAAGTCTTAGAAACTCTAGAGAAAGATCAGCTTCTACTGAAAAACAGGTACTCCTGCTCCCCATTAAACTCAACACTTAGGAGATATTCACATTGTTTGTGTATAGATACGGTAGAAAGAAGCTTTATGTGCTTAAGAGAGCCAGAGCAACTGAGAACACCTAAGGGAATTAGCCCCCACCTTTTTGCATTGGCTGCTTAGACAGTCAAAATTAATTCCATGCAACTTGGTAGCATGAGTACACCTCACGTCCCGCCATTGCACAGAAGGCACATACAGTTTATTTGGACCAGAGAATCTGCAAATCACTCACTTGTTTATAAGATGCTATAACAACAGCCTTTGGAAATCCTTTTATCTTTCAAGGCATCAGCCGCGCAGAATGAAAAACCAGCAAAAGTTATGTCAGAGAAACAAACAAACATACCTTTCTTATTGTGGATTGTGAAAATAATATGAACCTCATTTTCTCCTAGTACTCTCAGAAAAGTAAATAGGGAACCCCATAGTCTTGGCATAAAGTTGTTTGGGGTTCCCAGTACCTGTGCACATGTACAGCAAATCCAGTAATAGCCCCAATGGGTGTACTTGGACTCACTCTAGTGAAAACAAATTCACTGCACAGGTAAGGAAGATCCTTGTGCGTGCCCAGTGTGTTCACCTTCCCAAGCTTTATACAATGTTGCACACATCACAGATCCGTTGGTGGATCCTGCCCAGCAGCTGGTATCCAAAAGCAGATGCCTTGGGAAAAAAAAAAGGTTATGCATCAGTAACTAAGGAGGGAAAAAATAAAATAAACCTTTACTCTTTGCACAGCAAACAAATAGTAATGATACAGAACATCATAGTTATAGCAAAGATAACAGATGAATCAAAACAAATTAATATTGTATCCAAATGCCAGCAAAGTCATAATTAGGACTTTATCTGCCAAGCCTAGAAAAAATATGTAATTATGTTCAGATTGTGTGGCTGCTGCAGAAAATTCCAAAAGTAATTGTATATTAATTAGTAGTATTAATTAATTGCAGTAGAACTGCAATTCCATCTGCTTTGAAAAAAAAATCTGCCTTCATTATGAGATTTTTCTTTTCTTCAATTATGGGTTAATTTTATAACATATTGTATGTTATAAGGTACTGTATGTTAAGCAGAAAATTATCCAGCACTGTGCATGGTCATTTTCATCTTATTTGTATTGATGTGTTTATTTACACATCAGTACAAATGTATTGAGAGAGAGAGAGAGAGAGACAGAGACACTATTGGAATTATTTTAAATGTATTTTTGTGTCACATATTGAGCACAAGACATTTTATTATTGTGCTTCTGGAAAAAAACTTATTATACAGATTGATTTTAGTAAAGAGTCTGTCTTCATGTAAAAACACTTACATTTATTTTAAAGGAAAAGAATAATGGAGCTTATTTAAAGCCAAAAAAAGCCTTAAAGATGAACTACTCCTCTTGAGAGAGCAAAGATTATAAATTATTAGTGTCAATCAAACGTGATTTCCATCACAAGATTAAATCTGTACAAAAGATCTTGAAACACACTTCAGCTACCACTAAATGACAAATCAATCAGGAGACAATATAAATGAGTGATCAAGATGTAAGGAAAAAAACAACAGAACGTGGGTGGTATTTTGTCTTACTCATAGATCCTTTCTGTAGTCAATTTCTTAAATGGAGGAGCTGACTATTCCTTTCATCTGCTTTCGCTGTAATTGGAGAGGCCTGACTATTAGAAGCCTTTGTCAAATAATAGCCTTGAGATGAGACAGACAGCTTTAATACTTTCTTTATATATTTGCTTAAGAGAAATACCATAGAGAGAGTCTGGGGCAACTAATATGAAAAATAAATAGATATTCTTAGGCAAATAGAAACCTAACTGCCCAAGAATGTACTTTAAGAGGCTAAAATACTATGTCTGCATTAAGATCTATTGAGGAACGTGAAGGTGTGTTATGAAGTATGAGGAGGAATGGATTTTCTAGTTGTATGTAAAAGGCAGCCAGTCGTCTTACTCATATTGCCATAAAGTCAACAAACCCTAGTTATGGACCAAGGCTAGTGCTAGGGACTATATAAATAGCTTCAGACGAATAAGAAAATAGGAAGCAATCTTTCTAAAGACTAAGGTTTGCTTTAAAAATAAGAGCTATCTTCATTTTTTATTTCTTTGGATAATAGGTATTATTATGATTTGTATCAGATGGTTCCACCCAAGCGTGTCGAGAACTGTGTTATGATTTCATGCAAAAGGAACCTGGAAAGTTGGTAGGGACCGTGCTAGGCAGAACACTTGATTATAAATTCCTGGTCCTAGTAAAATCTGGAAAATTTTAAGTCAACAGAGAACTGTTGAAGAGAATGCATGCAGTTGCTGGAATGAATGTGGGGGAAGGAGGAAAAAGGAGCCAAGAGGAGGGCCACCCCCTGCCTTAAGACCTTGGGAACTGGCAGGCAGTATTCCTAGTCAAAATTAGTCAAAATGAGGAAAGTAAACTGCATGTATTCTGTGTGTTAGCTTTTACCGGATTTACAATGTAATAAGCAAAATAAAAATAGGTTTTTTTATCATTAAATTCTAGTAAGTCCTCATCATCAAAGCATTAGTGCGAAAAAGTAAATTTTGAAGGTTTTCTTTGTGGTTACTTGATCAAATAAAATAGTAAGTAGAAAAATTTATTAAATAACAAGCAACAGCCTATATTTTGAATAAGTTATTTGAAAATTTCTAGTAAATGGAATATTTAAAATAAAACCTTGGAAAATTCAGGTCAAGACCCAATTTTACTATTAATGCAGTACAGTCTGAAGCCACCAGCACTGTGAAAACTGCTGCTGTGTTGGAGCCTATCATCGTATTCTTGAAAATATCTTCCCCTATGTTGACTTTCAGAGGTTTTGAACACCATTTTCTATATGCAGAGTCAAGACAATTTATAGGTTCCTGGGAATTCCGAAAATCAACTCTGGTGCATCTCATGTTGGACACTTATATGCACACCCATAAATTTATATCTAATATATATGAGTCCTTTTTATGTGTGCATATATGTTTTGAAATATTCAACTGAAACTTGCCAATTGAATGCAAAGTACAGCTAAGCTACCAAACTTTCCCTATCGTCCAAATTGCTAAAATGAAGTGGAAGAATTCACAATGTATTTAACACTTAAGCTTATCACTTTGATCAGTAAGCTGCACAAGAAATAAATTCTCGTTACAGTATGATGTGTTTGGCGAGGAGGCTAGCCTTTTGAAACTGTTTTTTGCTTGGTGTAAATTTCCAGCTAAATTGATAAACCCCAGAGAGTGAACATTCTGCTGATTTCTGTCATCAGGTGTCCCTTCTGAAATTAATCAGTCTGATCAGAAAGAATGCTTCTGAATGTGAGTCAGGGCTCATACTTTGTCTGAAAATATCTTTTAAAAGAAGAAAAGAGTAATCTTTATACTTTCATGCATGAGAGTTAATAATACTATTACATGCAGTTTTGCAATAGCAAAATGATAACCCCGACTACTGCAAAATATGAACAACAAGGATTTCTATAATACAATTTATTACAGAAAAGACAGAAAAAGATTGCAATTGAATAGTAAAATTATAGAAGCATGTTTCTGCTACAAGCATTTGAAAAAACGCTAAACTGATAGGGAATAACCTTCTCAACAGCCTCCAAGGACCAAGAGATTGCAAAAGAACTATCTTTTTTTTTTTGAAGAGTGAGAAATCCCCAGGCTTGCCCTAATGTCACAAATTATCTAATTAATATATCTCTTTTAAAACCAGGGGAAAAAAATGTAGTGCCTTGTATTGTTTATACAAGAGCTTTGGAAAAGACCAGTTAAAATCCAATGTATAGTCTTCTGACATAGAAAATTAATGATAGGCACCATTTGCTAATGATGATACCCACTGCTTAGCCTAGGCAATGGAAGATGCAATTATACGACTGATTAGGTTCGTGATAGTTAGCGCTCCATCTCTTTGTCCTCATAGAGCTTTTTCTCCTGTCCCAATGAATAGAAAATAGTGCACATAATGCATTAGCACAAATTATTTCAGGTAAAGAAATACAGATTATTAGAGGATTTTCATTGTTCCTCAGACAGCCAAGATTAAATAAAAGGTTCATAGGTTACACACAATGCCTTCTTAATGTGTTATGGCTTTAATCCTCTCCCTCAGCGCCCCAAGTAGGAGGGTAAGACGTGGTGTAATGAATTAGCAAGGGACTAGCTTGTTGCACAGTTTATGCTTGGAAGTCCATGATTGAATTCTTACTGCCACAGACAAGGTCACCAATAATTAGCAGTGTTTTCAGAGCTCAGTACCAAACATGAAGAAGTGGTCCTTGGAGCATCTCCCTTATGGAGGAGCAAAGGGCATATGCTCTAGTTATGCTTTCAGTGATGTATTGTATGTATTAAAGAGAGCAGAGACACTTTTTGTTTCAGGGAAGATAAGTTCTATCGAGCAGGAATATATCAACTGCTATATAATAAGATGAAACTAGTTTACCTCCTTTATATTTAATTAAGCTCATTTAAAACCTAAGCGGTACCTAAGCAGTAATTGCCACTGAGTATGCTGTTACATTAAAACAACAATGACAATATCAAAACAAAACAGTAAAAAAGAGGAAAAAAAAGGATTGTGCTAGTTATGTAGTCTATAGGAATGTGTTAAATTAAATCTACATAAACAACTAACAGCAAATCTAAATGAAACTTTTAAGCCTGTGAAGAAGTCCCATAGTAATAAAATGCAATTCACAGCCTGGGAAACTATCTCAGCACAACAGGAAATAAAATTTTGCTTTATTATTGTTTTTTTGTATAAAAAATGTAAGAATATGACTCAGGTCTACCAGAAACATTACATGGGAAGCAGCTCCAGCAAAGTAAAGTGAGGTTTATGCAGCTTAACTGCACAGTACGGACCTGTTATATTGTGAGGTCCGCTCCCATTAGCTAAGATAAAAATGGGTTCATACGTATATCAGCAGACAGGTTCTCAGCTGATGCAAAGCAGAATAGCTCTAGAAGCTTCTGTGATATGATGAAGATTTTCACAATTAGCGATTTATGATTCTATTCTTTTGCAACCTAATATTTTTCTTACACTTACTAAGTATGCCAGAAATCCCTTAAGAAAGAAACTACTTTGATATGTTCACAGGGCAAGTAGAATAAGGGAATAAAAAAAAGTGATTCCCATCATGATCTTTGCACTGAATTTACCCAGGTCAGCAGCACATCTCAAATACTGACTTTCAGATAAAGAGCTTGAATTAAATGGCAGGCACTGTCATATCAGTTACTTACATAGAAGTTTATTATAAAAATAGGATAAAAATGTTAAAAAGGTAAAACTTTTGCTTAACTTTCTCAATTTTATCACATTATCTCTACCACACTTACCTAACTCCTGGTTCTCTCCTTGCTAGAATACACCTCAGCCCTCCATTGGGAGCTCTCTGGAGCAGGAAACCTTTTCCTCCTTGTGCAGATATGGTACAAGATACCTCATGCAGGGTATTGAGCATTGGCACAGAAAACTGTGAGTACCTGTGGCATCAGGCTTGTGTCACTGAGATATGGTAACAGCAATACAACTGCGTAGCCCCACAGTAATGTTAAGGCTCTCTGTACTTCTGGACTTTCCGTTAACATAGCAGGACCCTGAAGCCTCCTAGATGTTAATGTAGTCAAAAACAACAGCAAAAAAAGTGCACAGAAACTTAAAAATAAAATAAAATAAAAACCCTCCAAGACTTAATTGACAAATATTTAAACTTCCAAGTGCAATCCAAGTGTAAAGCTGAATTCAGTGGCAATTTTGGCCAGTAATGGCCAAAAGGAGTAGAGGGAAAAATATATGTATATAAATATATACCATTTGGAGCTTCAAAGGATATATATCATTTCAAGCTCACTCCAAGTGGTGTGAGACTGCTGAGCAGCTGTCTTTCCTGTCATGATATAAAGCCATGGCTGTGTTTACTGGAGGCACTGGAGCTACAGGTCTGTCAGTATACAAGGCAGAGCAGCTGAGGCACTCTTGAGTATGATCCAAAATAGTTAAAATCTATTCACTTTTGGTACAAAACCCACATTTTCACAGTGGCTTTCACAGCAGAATAAAATATTGTTTGAACACTTCCTACGGAGTGAGATTGTGCTTGGCTATCAATTCCTGAACCTTATTTCTAAGCAATAATCTGTTCAAAATGCAAACTTCAGGAGAAAAAAAAAAAAAAAAAACAAGGACAGAAGTATTCAAATCAATGTCAGACAGTAAATTCTGCAGCTTCACAAAACCTGCAGTTCACCTGAGAAACTCCTTGACTTAGCGTTGCACAATACCAAAATTTCAATAGGCTCAGAGGGAGACAAGACAAGTTCACAGAAGAGGAATACACTAAGGGCAATACAATACACAGAGATTATGCTTTTCAAAGACAGTTCCTCAGCTGCAGAGGCTGCAGCTAGCAAGTAGAGGCTAGGGAGGAAAAATCATACACATTTGTTCTGTTCTGGGTACCTGGCCTTCTGGCCACTGTTAGAGACAAGTTGCCAGGCTAGGTAAGCGCCTATGCTTCCTTATGGCCACATTGCCACTAGTCAAGACTTTTCACAGTATGGATTTTTTTTGGCAGAAAATGAAGTTTTCTCAGAATTAAAAAAAAAAATATCGTGGGATATTTTAGATTTATCTGTAGTCTAGTGAATCTGGACTGGTGAAATCAAACATTCATTCCGGTTTCATGTGTTTTGTCCAGTCAATTTGAATTGTTTCATCTTGATTCAATTCTACAAAATGTGAATTCACAACAGACTGTCTTACGGACATTCTGGACCTTCACATAATGATGAATGCAGTATTGGAGATTTTACCTAGTTTGGAGTCCTGTCTTGTTGGCAAATTAGACCAGGGAATCTATTCCTTGTTCCTCACAGCTCTCTACCTTCTTTCCTCCAGCAAATCTCAAGAGGCACTGTATCACATTGAAATAAAACAATGTAACTTCAGCAGTGGCTCGATATAGAATCTTTCAGGTCATTTGAATGAAACAAGAAGGAAAGAGACCATGCTTTGGGCACTTTCAAAACCTTCAAGCAGATAAACATGGCTGCTCTTCCTCCCTCCATTATCAATCATATGCAGTCCTGTTTTTTCAAGGATTTAAAACAGTATATTCCCATTCTATAATAGGAATAAAATTTTAAAAGTCTGATTTGGGGCAAATATAAAATGATAACACCAGAATTCCCCAGAAGACTGACACTGCCATTTTTGCTCAGCTTTAATCATAACTCCATATGACAAAAGACTGCTTATCTCAGTTAAAATAATTAACCTACAAAAATAAGAATTGAAACTCCATTCTGTGAACAACAAAAATGAATGACAGGCATCTTTCAAATACAATGACAGACAATCTATTGAATAATTGTGAATAGAAAACATGCCAAGAAAATCATGATCTGCTGAACTGACACTGATAATCAGAAAGACAAAGAAAGACTGGGGAATACATTATTTTCCATAGATTGTTTGTTTAGCTCCAGTAAAAAAAAGAAATTTAATTGTCACAATGATCCTCTTCCATTGTATTTCATGGATGACAGTTGCCGCTACGCAGCACGTCAGAGTAGTGAAGAGTTTGCCTAAAGAGCATGCTATGGTCAAGAGAATAAAACTGATAAATATTTATTATAATAAACTCTATCCAGTAACACTATTAAAATAAATGCAATGCAATAACGTCATCAGCTTGAACACCTTAAAAAGTTCAGGTTACAATGAAGAAAATCATACTTGGCACAAAGTTACTCTCACATCTGCATATTGATCAATTTTTTCTATAGTGTTCTTTAAGGATATGTACCTGAACTGAGGAACTGTTCCCTTTCCAATATTTTTGGAAAAAAGTCTTAATTCACTAGACCTATTTATTCAGCACTTTTCAATTGCATCAAAAAAACGAAGTTTCTTTACAGTTTGCTTCCACCTCGAGCAATATAAAAAGCACAGATGATCATAAAGTTTGAAATAAGTATTGATTACTATTGACATAGACAAAGAAAGCCTAAATTTCATTTGCAGGAACAAAAATTATCAAGTGAAAAAAACATGATTTCCCAGAAGCTAAAAGGCATTTAAGCTGCTGTTGATCTTATTGTCAAAGGTTAATGAACAATGACAACCTAAGAAAGCGAAAAAGCTAACATTAGCAAAAATCAGATTATTCTATGGACTTTCTTTCATCCTCAACTGCTTATAATGAATGTTGTGGATGCTGAAGGTCACTCTAGCCTTACGTAAAAAAGTTTAATTAACTTTAGCCTGGGATTATGGTATGCTTTCTGATCTTTTCCTAACTGGATTTTGTCTTCTTTTATAGTTCTGAAAATAGTCAAGGAATGTATATTAGAGAGCAGCTGTGACGGAGTGATCCATTGTTGAAGGGAAGAATCATAACAGGTAACAGGTAACAGGTAACAGGTAACAGGTAACAAAAGCACCATTAAAACAAAGAAAAGACCATTTAGACCATAGGAACATTTTCTATACCAACAAGGAAAGAATTATTCTGATGAGTGGGCAGAATTGTTCTGCACTTAACTCTTTGAGGATTTAATGCAGGATTCACATTTCAAAAATAACAATAATAGAAGCGTTTTCTGTAAAACAAAAGGTTCATCATACATGTGGCTTGCTCATCTTCCTTACTGCATTAATGATTGACTATGTATACCTTCTTTACTGGTAACTTTCAATTGACATTAGTGCCCTACTTGCTCTTGAGTCATTGTGTGCCTGGGAATGGGGGGGTAAAGTGTCCACAGTCTCAAATACTATATTTTTCTCCAATGATTTTCCAAAAAGTCTTTAAAAATTGCTATTGCGGTCAATCGGGAATAACTCCCAATCTGTTCTTGCCTACTTAAAACTACCCTTGAGCCTTTTAAATCCCCTGCAGTAAACTTACACCAGAGTATGATGCTAAGTCACACTGCTACTGCAAAGTAGGGATGCTTTACAGGAGCAACCCCTTTTTATCATGTTTCCTTTTACCCTTTTCTACTGCATCTCGTGAGTTACACAGCTTTAAAATGTGTGTTCAGAATGAGCTAATGAATGGTATCTTCATGAATTTCCGCTTTTTTCCACTAAGCTTCTGCTCAAAAATTGAAACATCTGCTTTAGTTACTTCTCCAAAAAAGCTCTTGCAAGGGATAGATTGCATACACCTAGAAAGCATCAGCAATAGATGAACACATCTTAAGAGAGTGAAACTCAAGTGAAAGCCTTAAAACATAGGATGTAATTCTTTGTACTTTGGCCCTTATTTGAGGTACCCACCACCTAAATATTTTTTTTCTGCATATAAAATTGTCTGAAATCTGCCTGAAAATATGATATGCACAACAGTTTTTGAAGTTAAAAGTAGTCTACCCTGTTCCACAAAATCTATTCTTGAGTGACTGGTCTTCCAGTGCACTCTATAGAGAGGTAAAATGGATATGATTTCCTTTTTTGTTTGTTTTTCCACAATTACCCAGGCAAATTTCAGCAAAATAAATTGTATCAATTGCAGTATCTCTGAAATGCCTGTATACCAATGCGCGCAGCATGGGGAATAAACAGGAAGAATTAGAGATCTATCTGCGGTTGCAGGGCCATGATCTCATTGCAGTTACAGAGACATGGTGGGATAGCTCACATGACTAGAATGCTGTCATGGATGGCTACGTGCTTTTTAGGAAAGACAGGCCAGGAAGGCGAGGTGGTGGAGTTGCTCTTTATGTGAGGGAGCAACTAGAACTTACGGAGCTCTGCCTAGGGGTGGATGAAGAGCAAGTGGAGAGCCTATGGGTAAGGATCAAAGGGCAGGCTAACATGGGTGACACAGTGGTGGGGGGTTTACTACAGGCCACCTGATGAGGAAGAAGTAGTCGATGAGGCCTTCTACAGACAGCTGGAAGTCGCCTTAGGATCACAGGCCCTGGTTCTCATGGGAGACTTCAACCACCCTGACATCTGTTGGGAAGAGAGCACAGCTAAGCACGAACAATCAAAGAGGTTCCTGCAGAGCATTGATGATAACTTCTTGACACAGGTGGTAGAGTGCAAGTTTGCTGACAATACTAAACTGGGGGGAGAGGCTGACGCACCAGAAGACTGTGCTGCCATTCAGAGGGACCTGGACAGGCTGGAGAGCTGGGCGGAGAGGAACCTCATGAAGTTCAGCAAAGGCAAATGCAGGGTCCTGCACCTGGGGAGGAATGATCCCATGCACCAGTACAGGCTGGGGGTTGACCGGCTGGAAAGTAGCTCTGCTGAGAAGGACCTGGGAGTCCTGGTGGACAACAAGTTAAGCATGAGGCAGCAATGTGCCCTTGTGGCCAAGAAGGCCAATGGTCTCCTGGGGTGCATGAGGCAGAGTGTTGCCAGCAGGTCGAGGGAGGGGATCCTGCCCTTCTACTGAGCCCTGGGGAGGCCTCACCTGGAGTACTGTGTCCAATTGTGGGCTCCCCAGTACAAGAGAGACATGGCCCTCCTGGAGAGAGTCCAGCGGAGGGCTACCAAGATGATGAGGGGACTGGAGCACCTCTCCTATGAGGAAAGGCTGAACGAGCTGGGCCTGGAGAAGAGAAGATTGAGAGGCGATCTCATAAATGTGTATAAGTATCTGAAGGGGGAGTGTCAAGAGGATGAGGCCAGTCTCTTCTCCGTGGTGCCCAGTAACAGGACAAGAGGCAACAGGTACAAACTGAAACACAGGAGGGTTCATCTGAACCTGAGGAAAAACTCCTTTCCTGTGAGGGTGACAGAGCACTGGCATAGGTTGCCCAGAGAGGTTGTGGAGTCTCCTTCCCTGGAGATATTCAAAACCCTCCTGGATGTGATCCTGAGCAATGCGCTCTAGATGCTGGAGCAGGGAGGCTGGACTAGATGATCTCCAGAGGTCCCTTCCAACCTCCACCATTCTGGGATTCGGTAATTCTGTGAAGACAGTGAAATGGAAGTTCCACTTCATTATACTTGTAACAAGTTATTATACTATAAAAATTGGGAAAAATAATTGGAATTAAAAATCAGGCAAAAGAAGATGAATACCAATGATTTTAATCCATTTCACAACTTTTTATATCTCTTTTAGACAATTATAACTGTCAAGAATATCCCAATAAAGAAAACATAAAAGGACAAATTACATGTTAGGATGAAATCCTGTTACTAAGAAACCATGATCACAAAATAGTACTGCTATATTAAAAATTAATTAAGCAATGATTCATTTATTGTAAAAGTAACACGTTAGAAATCCACAATCAAATGTAGATTTAATTTATTATAGTTCAAATTAAATATTTAGCTTATAAGATGGAATAAATAATGCTGGTGAATTCTTAACTGTATGCAATTACATATTCAATCACATCTTGAAAGAGCAACAGGGAATCAAAATCTTCAGGATAAATCCAGTCAAAAGGTTTTCATAAATTAACTAGCTGACCACAGATTTCTAGCTTCACTTTCTCTATTATTCAAAAAGAACTGCACAGGTGGAACTTTTGTATGAGTATGTAGACATATAGATATTCGTATCTGTTTTCTTTTGTCTATTTTGGGTTTTCATGAGTGAAGGGAGGCTAGCATTGGAGTAACCTCTTTATTTTTTCTACTCAGTGTTTTTTGTGCAGTAACTCTGCACAGTTCTGAACACTGTTTACTCTCCCCAAAGGTTCTCTATGCTGTACATGTCCACAGGAGCTAGAGGTTTGACTAATACTCAGAACCACAGCTCTATTTAACGATTACTCTTTTTTTTTCTTTTTTTTTTGCGATCCTGGTCACCAGTAAAGATTCATTTAATATGGGTCTAAAAAACCAGAGATTTGACTTCTAATTACCAGTTTGAAGGCATATATAGCCGAAGACTGTAGAGATAATGCAGCTATTGACTGGATTATATCTTTAGCTATTAAAGGTCAGAAATGAACTGTAAAAATATGAAAAAAATGAAGCACTACTAACACAGAGCTTCATAAAATACAGTTGTGTTTCATGAGCAAATGCTACAAGGAATTTAGTAAGATTTTTCAATCAATAATTGTTAAAATATGGAGGCCTTGAGATCATCTAGCCTTTCTGTATTAGTCCTTCATATTCCACACACAAGGGAAAAGAAATTAATGCAAAGCACTTAGAACGATATAAGCAGGTTTGAAGACTAAAGACTGTTTAAATAATGCATACCTAAAATAAGGCATGAAGAGGTCAGCAGCTCTGTTACTGATTTAATAACTTGGTTTAGTGAAATAGAAGCAAACTTTTTCTCAGAAAAACATTTGTTTTAAGTAAAATATTAAAAGAGTCACAGGGTAAACCAAACTGTTCAGATTTCGTATAAAGGGCACAATACTGAGAGGTATTAACAGCACTTCTTAACAGCAAGCAGTCCCTGTTACCTAGTATCTGCTGCCACTTACCCTTAACACCATACTATTCCCGGTCTTCTCATTTTAGAGGTGTCTTGGTGGTCATGTGGTGAAGTAAATCCCATACAGCTTAAAACTAACCCAGCAACAAACAAACGAACAGACTAAAAAGTAAAAAATCAGAAATGCTCTTTTCAGTGGTTGCTAGTACTAGCTGAATGTGTACATAAAGCAAGATGCAAGAATGTACAAGATGCATCCTGCATCCTTTACAGCTTCATTTTTTTTTTTTTGAATGTTTTGGTATGTATGCTTTATGTCTTATCATTGTTCTGTTAAATGTTTTAATCATGATTTAAGCATCTAAGTAGCTGACAATTTATAAAATCATCATTCATAAAGGTGGTTAAAACAATAATCATTCCTAAAAGCCACACTGAAAGTCAAAACTATGACTCTAACTTTAAATGTTATTAAAGGAACTTAAGAAGAAAGTTTCTCATACAATTTTGATGTCTGCAAAAATAGCCAGCAATAGTTTATATTACCTAAACAGGAACAGAATAAAATACAAAGCAGGACATATTGCAAAGTTGCAGTGGATCACGACTTCTTCAGACTTAACCAAGCAGGGCAAATTAAACAAACTACCTCTTCCCCTTACTCAGCCCTTTCTTGATTTCTGAAAGAGACCAGTTGAATATACCTACTTCAATAAAAAAAAAAAAAATCCACAACTAAATGCAGTGTGGGTCTACTTATAAATTCAAATTCAAATTTCTAACTTTATTTTAAAGAGTCGGTAGTTTCCAAATTACAAGTGGACTGATGTTAGGGCTACACGTGTAGAAGTATACCATGTGTGGATCTGTATCTAAAGTTCTCAAAAGGATCTTAGAAAACAGTTATCATAAATTCAATGGTCAAACACTGCTAATTTAGTGCGCATAACACTAAGTGAAAGAATTATGTGCATGAAAAGATAATTTGCATTATATAGCTTAGGATGACATGCTTTGGGTATTTTTTAAACTGATAGGACAATTATTTATTTCTTTGGAAATGTAATGTCACTTTTCAGTCCTTTAACTGAGCTTCCTCCCAAACTGTCCAGTATAAAATCAGTTAAAGCTTGAATTCATTGGAGATACACAGGAGTGAAATTGGTGGAAGTGAGAGCACTTCCATTCATTTCAGCAGCTATACAACCAGATAGAAATTTATGAGTAAGCATAGATGCAGAAATATTCAGAATATGTTAACACTCTCGATATGAATTTGTGAAAGCCTAGTGGCACAGATTATAATAAAGGGGAGCACCTGACACTGATGGCATAATACAGGATCTTTTGTCTGTCTTCGCATCCACTAAATCTCCAACTATTTAATTGTTCTCTGGCAAGAAGTCCCTGAAGGGGCCAGTTAGTCCCTGAAGGGGCCAGTTTGTACAGCTGTTTTCTTCATATGACGGCAACTTGGCTTAAATTCCTCAGGGTGATTCTATAAAGAAAGTAGTTTACTTCCCTTTACTCTTTCTATAAGGTCTTGCTAAAACTGCAGGCTCCCTTAAAGGAAAGTGTGGATTTTGCAGAACAATCTTGTCTCCAGAAAACTGTTTCTTTTTTCTTTAGGTTAGCAGCTCTTTTTCTCTTTAAACACTGAAGACATTAAATTGACACATATCATCTCATATTTGAAAGTAAAACAAGGAGAAGTATATGCTTTTAAAGCTTATTAAATTGTTTTATTTTAAAATGTTAAAGAAAGTTATAGTATGATAGCACTACCACAATCACTTACAACTGAAAATTCAAGTCATCTCCAAAAAGACCATCTTTAGTACCCAGAATAAATATTTCTAATGCTTCTAGTTCATGTTTAAATTTTCTTTTGTGATTAAGTTGTACAAAACTGAATCATTAGTAAGACCTAAAACTGTAATTCCTAAGAATTTCATTCATATTTATTTCATATACTGTATTAACATGGAAGTCATTTTCTAGAATAAAATTATTGATATTTAACTTCTTTTGTATGGATTTAACTAAATACATGACTCGGGTGTTGTGAACATTCATTCATTACTAAAGCTGATTTACGTTGGAGAATAAAGAAAGAAACAGAGCAGAGCAGAAAGATCATCTAAATTTATGCGAGATATTGGAGGAAACAACTATTTATTGGGGATGGTGAGGAAGTGAGGAAAAGAATGTTCTACTGAGAATCTCCACAGTCATTTTTTCCCAATACCTTCCTGAGAATTTTCAGTTAGTTTTTAAACTTCAAATTAAAAACACATTAGATTCTTGCTATGGTAATACTCTACTGAAGTTTATGGGTCATCCTGATTTCTAGCTGAAGATTTGTGCCACTACATTTTCTGTGATATCACTCTAGCCTTCAAGAAGGTTATACCAAGAAATTAATCTACATGCAATATTTATAAAATGCAAGTAACTCTGTCTTCCTCAGAAAGAACTGGGCAGAAACAGGAAAGTCACTTGAGTTTATTTTCCTCACCTGAAACAGAACTAGGGCAAAAGAAAAGGTTTTAATTACTGTAAAGCTAAAATGATTTTAAGTTGATCAAAATGTTTAGGCTAAAAATATGATAAAAAACGTTTATTTCCTATTTTTTTTTAAATGTTGGAAAGTACAATTTGTAAAAAATTCACCAAAATAGTTAAAGCGGAAAAGATAAAGCAATCTATTCTGAGAATATCAACAGTAGTGTTGTGTTAAATATACATTTCTAGGTTGGTTGTATGTTGTTGTGTTGTAATTATGGACTAGGCATTTCAAAAAACGTTTTGTTTTAATTTACATGTTTTCTGTAGAAGTCTTTCCACTTTCAGCTGTACCACAGGAAGGAAGGATAAGGAAGACAGTATATTCAAGGATGAGTTGTCTGGACAGATATAGATTAGCGTTTCTCAGTCCATACTTATTTTAGAGAACATGAGAGAGGCAGACATTTAAAGAAAGAAGAAAGCACTTGGTTTCAGTCTCTGAAGGCTAGTAACTCCCTTGAGAGTGACACACACAGACTTTCAACTTAGAAACGTTAAATGACGAAATGGACTGTCAGTTCTGTGCAATAGCCGTGGGATGGGAGTTGCTGATCACATGGAATATTGTATGTATTATTTTTTTAACCTTCACAACTAAAGTCTGCTTCAAAGTAGGTGTTACCAGGCTAGAGAAACAGTTCAGATGTAGCTTTCCTTCTACATGACTGAATTATTGCAGAATTTTCATTATACTGCAATATTTAGTGTGGAGTCATTAATCCTCAAAGACTATCTTCTTTATCTCTTGCTATATAAATAAGAATACCTCTATGTTACTGGAGACAAGAGGGAACAGATATATTTTAGAAGCATTCCTCTAACCAAGTTAGCAGTTCAGAAATTGCACCCAACTAGCAGGAAATACCTTGACACTACCATTCTGTGTGCAAAGGTATTTTGGAAAAAAGAAGAAATAATATAACTTGAGAGGCTGAATCAGGATTTTTAAGTGGAAACTTAAATTTCTACATTACTAGTTCAAAATCAGCCCCCACAAAACTTGTTATTTTGAATGACTAGATTTTATAGCCTTAGTGGAACTCTTACTGAGGATCTCACAACACCAGAAAAAGATGGTCACTGTTATTGTCACTGTGGGAAGTCATCTACAGAGGACAGGACTTGGCTGCTCAGGGAAAGAGAAGAAAGTGAATGGATAACCTATGTAGCAGAACCAAGATGCTCCGGGGCATGGCTGTCACAGTTCTCCTTTTCCTTTTCTTTTTTTTTTTTTTTTTTGATTTCAGTCAGATTTTTTTTTCATCACACATTATATCTGAATTTTAGAAACAGGGATGGTTCTGAGGGGAGTACAGGAAGCTCAGTCATCTCTGATGAGTGAGAGTAAAGAGGTGACCAGCTGGTTAGTGACCAGTTCAGCATGGAGTTGAACTTCTGTCCTCCCTTCTAGCACCAAACATTTGAGCAGATGACCTTGAGCTCAGTTGCGGATGGATAGCATAACACTGACACAGGAGCTGAAGACTCTGAGATAAGAAGAGGGAACAGTAAGAAAGGAAATCATTCCGAGGAAGCATGATTTGAATCAGACTGCTTTGGAGTGGGAAGAGAGGAGGGTCTCTGAAAGCAGTAAAGGACAGAGGGAGGAGATTTTGGAGAGGATGACAAGGGTTTGTGAGGATTAGTAGTTGTGGGGAGCTGGGAAGAGGGGTTGAGCATTTCTGGAATGGCGGGAAACCTCAGGGAGGTGTAGAAAGGGTATCAGGAAGGACTTGTACAGCTACTAGGAGGTACAGACCCACCTGGGCACCTTCATCCGGAATCTTGCTTTAGAAGTGGGGACACATGCTGCCTCCTCCCTTGTCCTTATTTGTTGTCTGGAATATGCTAATTGCTACACATGGAAGTCTTTATTGCCATTCCACTAAAATTTAGTTTCTTAGACATTTAAGCAATGAGCTGGAAGCTAACTCATGATATAATTTTAATAACTTGTTTCTAAACAGAACTAGACTTAATATCATCATTGTAAATTTTTCTATTATCATTACCTCTTACCTGGCAAGTAATGTCATCAATCTCATTCCTTATGTTTCATTTACAGATTATTTTTAAGTGCTAGTGAAGTAATGAGGAACATATGCTGATATTATAGAAAGGTGAGATGCAAAGATTTGGGGCAGCTATTTAAAAGCTATGTGCCAGACAGCATCTGTCTTGTAAGCATATTTCAAAGCAGCAATAAATGAAGTACGATTTACTGGATTTTATTGTCAGTGGTGATAAGCTCGGGGTGTTGGGGATGGGGGGGCAGGGTGCAAGACAGAAAGCGTTCCTTGCCAACAGCAGGCTAGGAAGAGAATCATGTCTCCTAGCACTTGTCAGCCAGTATAGATCACAGCTAGCTTTTTACAGGTATAATAATCTCCAAGTCTAAGAGACACATTTTAGCCTCAAAAGCAAAATTTCACACATTTATGCATACATACATAAACACATACATTAAAATGTTTTATCTTCTTGCTACTGTCCTCTCACTAACTCCACTTCAATAAAGTTCACACTTGAAAATTGATAAACACGGTAATAAAAAAATAGACATGCAGTTTCGGTGTGTTTCTACCATGCTTAGTACAACGGGGAGATGTCCCATAGCACAGGTTCATAGACACGTCTGTTTAAGTAAGAAGAATAAGAAAAACACTATGGACATTTAAGGTAACCCAGCTGTGTTTAATACTTCTCAGGATTTAGCATATAGCATATATTGGCTACACACTGGACATTGGGTTGTATAAATGGATTTTTGTTTTGAAATTGAATGCTGGAAATACAAGAAAAAAGGAAAATAGAAACTGAGACAAAAAAGTGAAAGAATAAAGCTTAAAAACTAGCAGGAAAGATTAGGAGAACCTTAAGGTGTGAGAAAAAAAAATCTGTGTCCGATAAGAAAATCATACTTTGTATTTTTGTGGTGTATTGATACAGTTCAAAGCTCATTTCATGAAAGAAAGTTATTCTAGGGAAGCTTTTCTGTTGTACTCTTTGCATAAGCTGTTCCATCTCCTTCTTCAAATATGCAGATAAACATGAAGTCGAGATGCTGACCATGAAAATATACACTTTGAAAGATTAACTGAACTGGTGATTTGAGAAATTTAGTTACATCGTTTCTCCCCACCATTTGTATTTCCAGTCTTTTCTCTAGAGCCATTTCAATCGTGCTCTTCTCCTGCGAGGCTATAAGAGCAAAATCACTTAGAGCACCCAGGCTCTTTAGAGCGAAATCACCTAGGGCCATAGCCTCGCTTAGCAGAGCAGCAGCGATGATCTCCTGTTGTAGGCTGTGGGACAGCTGTCATCGGGGACGAAAGCGCCAGATAGGAAGACCAGCGCTCCTTCAGCGCCTCCCCTCTACTCGCTCTTGGTACGGGACGCTGGACCAGGACATGCCCACCAGAGATCAGCACGCCGCACAGCTGCACGAGGTTCCCCAAGTTAGCCACTACGGGTTTTGCTCCTGGGGACTGGCACACTCCATCTGTATGGCTGAATCACGAATGCGGGTTGCATTCAAACACAGTTTTATTCCGAGGATCAGCACATCCCACCAGTGTGGCTAGATCACTTACTTCTACGGGCTTTGTTCCCAGGGATCGGCACCCCTGCCCAGCGTGGCCTGATTAGGGCAACCTGCCACCTTCAAACCCGTTCCTTTTCTTTAAGATGTGTCAACACCATTAATAACCTTATTTACCTTGTCAGCTTTCCTGATTACTTTGCGACCTTTGTGCCTTGTTGTTGTTACTTCCGGAAGCTTCCTGTAGATATCATTGTAAATAGTTATCTGATGTTTGTATTGATTATTTAGCCGAAGGTGGTGAAGTTATATTGCATGTAAATCCATTCATCCAAGTATTATAATCCTATACCACCTAAACGAACCCATTCCTTTTTTGGTAAGTCCCAAGGAGAATAAACGGTTCTCCCAAACACCATTTAAATGGTATGCTCTGATCCTTGTTATGGACCAGGACAAGTTCTCCCTTTTTTGTTTTTTTCTTATTAAATGATTTCCTCAAAGTTCTTTTCACTATCCTTTAAACAGAAAAATGTTCTCTCAGGTATTACTACAAGACGTCATTGCTGCTTAGGTGCTTCCAGAAGCACAGCCTGTGCTAAGCAAGTTAAACCTGCAACAAAACTGCTATAGCAAAAGGCTATTCTTCATAATTTGTAAAAGCTCAGCCCTTATGCCATGGTTTGATAAATTCTTATTCTCATTCAAAAGTAACATCTCAAATTTCTGCTATTCACTGTTTTGAAATCTGAATACAAGCCTATTTGAGCCAAATGGAATATTTCCATTTTATTCACTAGACTTTAACTCAGAAGCAAAAGTTCCTTTTCAACACTGAATTTCAGGCTTTCTACATACAGTTTTTCAATAACCAAGGCCTTTCATATCTTGAAAAGAAATGCAGCATTTTCTTTTACTAATGCTGCTCCAGCAAGAATTGCCTTTGACATGTCATCTTAAGATATGTATTATAAATAGAAGAACTGGTAAACAAAGCCACAGTAAAGCTGCTTAATAGCATAAAATCTTCAATAACCTGTACATTTTATACTAAGAAGCCTTACTATGGGAGTTTCAGCTCTCCAAATAATTCAATTTGCAAGCATAATATTGAACATTAACATGAAGCAAAAGCATTGTTCTGGTGTATACCATACCTTTACAGCTCAAAGAGCTTCAAAATATACAAATGAAACCAAATCAAACTGTTACTCTAGAATGTATAGCTGAATAATACTCATAATGAAACGAACTGAATGAAACATATTGAATAAAAAAATGCCCTTATTCCTCAAATGTCAGAATTGAAATTAACTTGATAGATAATATTTATATGCAGCTGTAGGAGTGATTTTGCTTTATATATGCATATTAAAACTTGCATTCCAACAAAGCAAATGACTGTGATGAATTGCCTCATGCATAATTATCGAATATTGTTATGCTTCTTAAAAGAATTCAGACAACTTTTAACATAAATTTGAAATTTCATGCAGGGATAATTTTTATACCTTTGAATTTGTTAGACATTTTTTATTTCTCATCATAAATCTTTAATGAATCCAGTCATATGCTTTTAAATTAAAAAGTTTTTAAAATTAAAATTTGGCTAACTTTTTCTTACTCTGTTGTTCTTTTCACTTTTCACTGATACCCCTTAAAAAGTTGTCTAATTTAAAATTTTTTCAGGAATGATGATTCCTGAAAAGATCTAAAGTAGCAATATTTTTCTACACTGGTTTTATAGTTTTTTTTTTTTTTTTGGCTTTTTCATGACCTTACTGAAAGTTAATATTCTACATATACTAATAGTGGAATTAGCCATGTGCAGAGCTATGTTATGGCAGAGACTCTGTTATAACAACACAAACATTGTTCTGTATTCTGTTAACTATTTCTGAATGACCAGACCAAAATCTTGGTCTATCTTCTTGACCTCTTCTAGTAGGTAAGAACAAAACCCAGCAGTGGCCGTTCGCAGGGTCAAACCAAAGTTTGCTTAGTGCCATCTGTACGCACTAGCAACAGAGGAGTCCTCTAGAAGAGCGTGAGATGGCAGACGGACTCCTCCAAAATGTGTCCCCGTGCTTCAGAGAGCTCTCAGCTTTGGGTTATTTTTGTCACATTTCCCTTGATGGCCCCTAGCTCTTACCTTGGAATTGACCTTGAATGATTTTGCCTCATTCACCTTTGGCACCCCACTCATGATTTTATAGATGCATATAGAAGGCATATATACATCTGCCTTCACAAGATTTGTAGGGACTTTTATCTTATTTCCTGTCATTTTCTCTTTTGCAACCTACAACATCCTAGTCAAAGCAGTCATTCCTCCTACCGAAGCTGTTCCCTGTCTTCAACACTTCCACTTGCCCTTTCTGTTGTGTCAGTTCTGAATAGAGGAACCAGACCTACTTGAGGTAGCCAAAATATGGGGATATAATACATTTTACAGTACCCTAGTGATGTTCTCCTTCGTTCTCTACTCCTTCAATTCCTAGTAATTCCTAGCATTTAGTCTGCTTTTTTGACCCTAACTAAGGGTGAATATCCATCCTCTGGCTTATCTGAGCATTACGAAAGCCACTGCACAACTTCTTTATTATCTTTCCCTGTTTCAATCCCATTTAGAAATTGGGTAGCAGCAGAACAGAGAGTAGCTAGATCAGGTACACAGAAACTAGAAATTGTTCTAATATTGTTGCCAAGTAATTATTTGTCGATATGGACAGAAACGTATAAAAAAAAATATAGGTCTTCACATAAACAGCAAGCTTTGAAAAACTGCCTCTACTGTACCTAAGCAAGAACTATGCCTTCTCATGACACTCTACAAAAATGCCTCATCAGAAAGCAGTTGCTTCTTCAAGTAGCCTCTCTAAATGATGGAAATTCATGAGAGTTTTGAAAATTTTGCAACAGTTGGCAAGTCTAGACATCCTTTCTTTTGATACACTTCCAAATAGAATGACAGCATCCCAAATCTAAGCCAATATTCCAAATCTGGTATTAATCTAATTGTAAAGAATAAAAAAAAAAATCAAATTAGGAATTTAAGTGACCGGTTTATGTTATATTTAAGAGAACTTTACTGTTCTACAAGACTGATGCAGGGAAGGGGGAAAAATAATTAAAAAAAATAGAATCAAATTTGTTCTCTGAATACTCTCAAATGGCAATTGAGGTTTCACACATATGGACATTGCTTCTGATTGCTACCGAAGCTGTTTTTCAGGCTGAAGTTATAGTTATATATCATTGTAAAAGTCTGTTTTTCCTTTAATCCCCCTCTGTAATTTCTGTTTCTCAGCAGATAACTTTTTCTGTGGCCTAAGGATGTCAAGAAACTACTTTTTTTCATTTTCATTTTCAGCTTTTCCTGCATGACTACAAATCCTCTGTCTTAAATCCACAAAGCATAAATGGATTCTATAGATAGGGTCTAAATATAATGATACAAATCTACATGGAAACAGAAATTAAAAAAAACAGAAGAGGGACATTTTCAGGGCCTTATAAATAGCAAATAATGTTTTAAACTAAGAACTGTCTCATACAAGAGGTTTGTTTGTTTGCTTTTTACTTTGAATGCAAGCTAATCTTCAGTGTTATTTTCCCTATTAATTGCTAATTTGGTATTTATTTAAGCTTTAATTATTCTTCAGATTTTAAGTGTATAAAGGCTGCTTGTAGTAATTTTATATCCTCCCTGAGATATCCCTGAGAAATCTCTAACCTCTTCTCTCTTTACTTAATGTTTAAGTGCTGTTATCGTTGTGGTAATTTATCTGCATTTCTAACATCTGTTTAAGCCGGTGTCACAGGTACAAAATTTGTGATGTTAAAATTAAGAACATGATCCTTTGGCTCTTTTGTCTATAGGAAACTGAAACTCTTAAGCGTTTTGTCTTGGTATTGTTTTCTATTGGAGGTTATAGTCTTCTAAAGGCTGATTTTTAAGGTTTGACCTTTGCAAAGGGTGACATTTATATAGGTTCTTTCATAAGCATTGTCTAGCCCAATCTGATAAATGTGTCCAAATGTGCAAAATTAGCACATTCTCACACAAACAAGCATTTAGGTCATGGTTCTCGTTGCAACCAAAAAAGCATTAAAAAGTCTTTTTGAAAAGTAGATAGTAATTCTGGGACATAATATTTCATTAATAGGTGGACTGTAGAAGATTTTCGATTTTTTTCTCTTTTTCTGAGAAACTTAGCTTTTTATGCTTCTTGAACTCTCTCCCATGATCTGTTAATACGTTTTCTTGCACTGCTAGTCAGATTCACTAACTCTCCTAACAGAAAATGGGGAAGTCCCCTCCTTTTTTCAGAAGACCTATCTTGTCTCAAACAGAACCAGTCCGTGCAACAACCCTTCTTTTCTCGTGCACCAGAACGTCAAACGGCCTTTCTGGTGTCCTGTCCGGGACTCTTTTTTCAATGGTGGCAATAGGTAGATGCCTCAGAAAAAGCAAATTAGGCCTAGTGCATATGGCATGCCGCTGAGTATTCTTTTCTTGCCTCCATTTACTTTTGGGTACTTTTGGGAGACTTCCTCAACCTGGTCAATATATCTATTTAGCAACCTTAAGTTACTTGTGTAATGTCAGTTACTCTTTTTTTTTTTTAAATTCCAGAAGATATCTGCCATTCCAGTAATGTGCAATGCCATCAAACTTACTAATGCTTGTTAAACTAGAATACTGCAGAATGTGAGAAAAGTGCATTGCAGAGGAACAGCAAGGGTAAGGCAACAGTAATGCTGGGATATGTTGAACTGGTCGAATTTATCTAAATATATTGTTATATATATAGTCCAATAGCCTATATTTAAGTCTAAATGTTGGCAAACTGTCTGTTCAATGCAGGAAAACAGTGACAAGAATCAAAAATTCAATGGATATTTACCTCAGTCCTGTAACAAAAGTATTGAAATTTTGTTACTGGTTAAGATTAGAAGATTTGAAGGACAATTTTTTATGTAAAAAAAAATGCCTTTCATTGGAGGGGAATTTTTTCCATAAAAAGTGGAAACATTTCTTTTACCCCTTAATTAATCCTGATGTTTTCTTCAGCTGCAGTGACACATCAAGGAAACAGTAATTCAAACTGGCTAAACAGAATAGGCCCATGGCTTCTGCCAAATGTTGGTGTTCCTATAATCTGAGAAATGTTTCGATTTCTGAATGACAAAAGGAGTCCTAAATGATGACACAGAAATTTTCAATCTTTCTAAACATTATTTGTTTAGGAATGAACACTTTTGACATTCAGAACAGAGGTGACAAAAGAATTACAATTGCACAGAGAACAAGTACAACTTTGGTTGTGAACCATGCCAAAATTTAATAGAACTGTTTTTTAAATTCTATTGTATAATAATCATCTAAATTAGGAATATATTTTTGTTTGTTCTGTATCATCCAGATCCTATTTTAGGAGCTACAGCATTCTCAAATAGCTATTTAAGATAAGTATTTCAAACACAACACTCAACAGAATAACAGCAAAGAAAAAGAACCCTCCTTAAAACTTCCACTGCACTTAAGTTCACTGTTTTTCATAAAATTAGGTTGTTATTGACCTAAGCATTCCTTCCAAGAAATTGTAAAATGCTGCCAGATTAATATTGCTGAAGCTGACAGCTGTCTATTCAGAACACAGGTATTCAGGAGCAGAGCCTCCCCACACTAGCTTGTCTGTTATGGATGAACACCATCTGGCTCAAGAGGGAAGGTTCGAGCTTTACATGTGTTCAGATCTAGTTCTCTCTAGTGAACGTTCCAGGAATAGTGCTAGTTGTCATAGGACATGTATTCTGAATAGATACCCGCTGGGAAATGTAATGTCTTGTTCTACTAAAGTAGGGAATTTTTCTGCAGTAAATGATTTAATCACTACTGTGTTGCAAATGCCCTAGAAATTATGGGCTTTCACACAAGTCGTAATGAATATATGTGTCATAAGAATGAAAAGAAAACTGAGTCTCCTTTTAAAAGAAGAATGACAGGATTCAGCATCCTAGATCCTATGCCTTACTCATCTCAAGTGACTGAGCATCGCTACAGTGTAGTAAGTATATTAACGACTTCTCAGATTAGTTGTGTCACCAAAGGGGTGTACAGGAGCATGTAATTCCATAGAGAGACTTTTCTGAAACAGTATGAAAACATATTCAGAATTAACATCTCCCAAAGAGCAGCGATTTACGGGAAGGAAAGGAAAGAAGTGCTTTGCTGTCATCACTTTCACTGTTTCCTGGGGGACATTGCTGCTAACAAGCCCCAGCGCTTCTGGGACAGGAACCAAAGTGGTGCTGAGGAGAGCAGAGCACCGGACCAGAAGGTGGCCCCTCTCCTCAGCTGAAGCAATTCAAGTCCTGTCGAATATGAAAGAAGAGAACGGTTAGTATATCAGTACTGTTTAAAAAAAAAAGGACACATTTTGCTCAATGTAATGACATTTCTCTTTCAGCATTATGGTACCCTTTCTCATGGTTATCTCCACGAGCACAACCAATCTACAGACTCAAACTTAACTTTTTCAGCAAACCCTGTAAATAACTTTCCCTTCAAGAGCTATACCTTACTTATTAATTCTTTGCTTCAAATATGTTTAATTCTTGCTTGCTCCCTTTGTACTGATTCCTTCATAGTCAATGCTATTTATGCTACATATATATATATACATATATATATACACATACGGTCCTTTGCAGAGAAGGACTTAATGAAATGGAAATCAAAAGCACAAAGATAAAGCACAGCTCACATTCTCTTCAGGACTTTCTATAGAGATTTGGAGAGTCAAAGTGTGATAATGGCTGGATTTACTGCTGTTTTTTGCTTGTGACTAATATCTTATTACTGTAAAGAGAGTATGGGCTAAGGTAATGCAAAGAAGTCAGCATTCAAAGTCTGCATGTAGATTTAAAATATTCAAATAAGAAAAAAAATCAAATCATTTATGATTAGGATAAAGATGCAAGGTATTTACCCAGCTCTGTATTTGGAAAAGAAGGATCACCTACATGATTAGAAAAAGGTAGGGGAAAATAAAAGCTTATATATACAGATTATGTGAGATATTCAAATCAATTACTCTTTTCTGTTATTTCAGAGATTTCCTTTACATTCTTTAGTAGTCTGCCCTATTTGTGAGACAAGAATGATCTGTGGCCTATACTTTATGGAAACAAATAATAAGAAGAGCACAGCCTAACTAGACAAAAGCAAAAGAACATACTGTTGAGATCTCTAAGTTAATAAAAAAATATGTTACATACGGCAGCTAGGCCACACATAAAATTCCTACCTGTTTACCTTTCCCAAAGTCAAATATATTACTGGAATTATTTTTCTTCAGTGCTACTGTTGATTAGACTTAGAGACAGATTAAAATTCTGTATCCTGCAAGAAATTCTGATATTCTGACTTTTTTTTATTTTAAAAACTGTAAGAAAAAAATAAAGATTTTTTTAAAGAAACTTGGGAGTCCATGGTTTCTTGTAGGCCCTGCTTTATTTTCTAGGTCATAATAAGATTGTACCCTAAATTCCAAGATAAACTGCAATATAGATTTTACAAGAAAATGTTATTCTTGTGGAAAGCACATTCCTTCTGAGAAACAATCTAACAAATTTTTGACCAGCTCTATGCATCATTTCTTATGGGTCTACTGTTTCTTTGTTCCTCCCTCTTCTGTAAAATCATGCCTGAACGCTGTAAATGTGATACACTTGCATTCATACAATTTTAAACAGAGTTGTACTAACAGCTCTGTGAACTAGAAGTCCTGAGATAAGCCATGTAAACGATCTATTGTACCGTTCTTATTAAGGTGTTTACTGAAAAAGAAAAATAATCTTATATTATTTCTGATAATTATTTCTGATAATTTCTGAAAATTGGTAACTCACTTATGCACTAGTAACCTGCAGTTTTGTTCTATAGCATGTATACAGAAATTACTCTTCTTAAAAAGCATTTTTAACCGTTTTTGGTTTAAGTAGCCAAGCCATTCTTGTCAATTACAGTGCATTTTACCTGTCACAGAAGATGAATTTAATTGCTTTAATTAAAGCTGGAAATCAAACACAGAACTAACTATATAAGGGAAACAACAGTATTGTCATTAAAACTGACAAAGTGTGAAGGTCACAACTTACATATTAATATATTCTTCCATGTGACCGACTGCTGTAAACAAAGAATATTAAATGCTGTTATTCATCTTCTGCTAATGAACATATATTACTCTAGAGTCTAATGAATAGCTAAAACATCTTCTTTCATCAAATATTTATTAAAGTAATATTTTCTATGCTTACCAATTAAAAGAGTATTTTATTACAAGTTTAGAGCGTGCCAACTTTGAAATCCTTAGAGACTAGGCACATGAGAGTGCCAAGAAACTAAGAATGTTCTTCAGCTCATTATCTTCATATTAATATTTTCAATAAACAAATATGAATATGTAATGATTAAAAATTTTAGGCAAAAGAAGTGGCCAAAACCAAGGATTTACTTATTCTTCTTTCAACTACTAGTTTCATAACAGCTGATGACTTCAATATTCCCTGAATATGTGTACAAAGAGCCCCACTTCAATGCTACACGTGAAGAATTTGCTCCTAATGTCATCCCATTAGAGACGCGGTCCAAACAAACAAAACACAGAGTAAAAGTATTGTTCGATAAGTACACACAAATGTGTATGGGTCTATAAACGCTATGTAATATCACCACTGCATACAATATAATGCCTCTATGTTATGTATAAAAATGGTCAAAACATGTCATAAGGCATACACAGCGTTTCTGGCACCTTCCAGCTGAGCCTTTGTACCTGACAAAAGTTAAATGCATTTGGAACACAAAGGTTCACATTTCGACAGGAAGCTGAGACATTGGTGGTACACATTGTCTATTTATACTTAGGTATTAATCCTAAGGAAATGCAGTGAATAATCTTTGTGTATACTTAGGTTTTGCAAGCTTATCAGCTTCTTAATCGGTTTCTTTGGATGCCAGGAACCTACACATAGAATTCGGCAACCAAACATTGTGTTTTTGAGAGTTTTTATGAAAATAACTGTCACACAAATCACAATAAGACTTTTTGTACTGATTACTTAAAACTTTTAGATTACTAAAAACCATAAAATATTTTACAGGTGGAATAAATACTTTTTTGGGGAGAAGAAGGGTGAAAAATTCCCGAACAACAAGCCCTTGCAATTATATTATCTTTAAAAAATATCTGAGCGATATATTTTAATAAAAAATGGGTTAGACATTCTTTTTTCTTTCTAGAATCTTAGGCTAGAAATTCCATTTCCATAACAAGCACATATCTGAAACACCCAAAACAGTCAACCTTAAAAATCTGTTAAAATCGACATATTGCTTTGGCTTTCTTGCATTAAGCTGGTAAGAGCAAATAAGGATTTATTGTGCAATTTACATAGGAAAAAAAGCTCAATTTTTCTCCAATGCAAGACACGGGTGCCCTCTGCTGTCAGTCTGTTGAGTATCATGGATTTGGGTTTTCTGTTTTTTTGTTTTTTTTTTTTCCAATACCAGCCAAATTGCTATTGCTGTTTCACAGTTATGCTTGGAAATTACAATGTCAATGTAGAAAGGGTGTTTTTAAGTTTCTTTTCATTTTTTACTGATTCTGTCAGGAAATAAATATTCTAGACTTAAGATTTTATAATTGTATCTGTCCTCTGTAAGTGATGATAAATCACGATGTGTAAACATAGTTTGTAGAGAATACCTAAACATGCAGATTGGATTTTTTCTGTGCATCCTAAGAACTGCCTTAAACAAGTAGTCAGGGGTATGTGGGTTTGAAATCCCTGTAGGTATGGGTAACATTCAAAGCATTCTCAGACCAGAATCCTGAGAAGTTAGCATTGCATTCCCAATGACTTTAACATACTCTGATGCTGGCTCAAAAGTCGCTGCTGTTCAGTGCTGCAAACTTTAGGGAGTCTGTCTGTCTCACTATCTAGTTAAGGGTAGAATTAAAAAAAACTTTGAATTTCAGGACAGGCCTGATGCACTCTAACTCCTTTGGAGGACTGGTATAAAGCAAAAGGAAAGATGCAGGTGGGAGCAAATGAAGGGTTTCATTTAGAAGTGTTAAACTTAAGAAGGAATTTAGGTAAACTACCACATCTGGACAAAAATGCAGAGGAGGAGTTTAAGCCACAGCTGCTACTTCTATGACAACTTCTCTCTAATAACAAGGATGACATATGTTGTGCTCAGACTCAATGATAATAAATGTGGCAAAGAATGCATACTCGTGTCCTATTCTCAGTGAAATACGAAGAGTTAAGAAACAGGCCTATAGTTTTCACTACTACTGTCAAAGCAGCATGTTATAGCTGGTAACTTCTTGTCTGCGGTACCATCTGGGTTTTTCAAAGATCCGAAAGTGCAACTCATCCCATTCTTGAAGAAAACTGCTTACAAGTGTGAGAATCAACAGAATGACCTGAGTCCAAGCCTGCATGCTTAAATTCTATCCCAGGAGCATAATAGATGGAGATTTCTGAAGAATAAAGGAGATTGATAGAGGAGATTGTTCCCCTATGAAATGCAATACTGTATTATTCAAATAAGAGATTTTATTAGCTACTGTTCACTCAGTGGAGTTGTCCTGTCCTCTGTTTGACCAGAGATAAAGACAGGTCAAGAGATTGGAGAGCAGAATGTCAGGGGCACTGAGAGTTTTGGCTGTCAGAAGACATTACCAGACTGTGGGTGCAAAAAGACAAAAAGCAGTGATGCTGTGTGAGTTTCTTTCTGCTATACAGCTGCTTTCTTATACATCAAATAACAATAAACTGTACCTTTGACTTCACTGAATGAAAGTCAAAGGGATAACAAGAATGTAATTATTTTTCTTTATTTTTAGAACATTTTGCTACACAGTTTCATTTGCAAGTAGCACTTATAAAGATATTTTTCATGGTTTGGATTTATTCTGAGTTATCTTAGTGCAAAAAGTCGCCTTCTGAGCTAAATTCTCAGTGTCTTAAAGGCCTCCATCCAATTCATTTTGTATTTTAACATAATTATTGTTAAAAAGCAGAAAGTGTTTTCAAGACAGACAGAGCATGTACCTTTTACTACCTCACCTCATCAAAGTCACTGCTTTTTCTGCAGAGTGCAAACATTGGCAATATGTCTCTCCATATGAAGAGGCCAAGATCCTGAATTTAAAATGTGTAATGTGAGAGGCAAGCTAAATAAAACAATCCTTGTAACTCAGCAGAACTCATTTAAATTTCCTAATATAACAAAGCAGCTGGGAACCTACCCCCTGGAGGTACACTATGGCACACTTACATTGCCAAACAGATGCCCCTATTTGAATACTCAGGAGGAAGGAGTTGTTGTTTTTGTGCAAGACATTGCTGCCTTTGGTGCCTCAGAAAAGGCTATTGAGATCACTCTGCATAATAGTCAAAGTTCTCTAGGTTTTCATATTAATAAGCGCAAGGAAATTTTGGATCTTCTAGCTTATGATAAATCTTCTTACCTTTCTTAACCTTCACCTTCTTTGTGAGATCTTAGGTCACCCCAGAAGTTCCTACTAAATTCAGGACTTGGCACTCTGAGATTTCAGTCCAATTTCCTCCCACTATCAAAACAGACAGCAGTTTTAAATAGCTGTTATGCTTGCTGGGCTCGCTAAAAATGATTTCACAGATATCTTACTTCCTGCTCTGGTTAGGTATTTCACATAGGCCAGTGCTAATACTGCCCAGAGATTAAAGTATCTTTATGATGGAGAAGTGTTGGGAGCAACTCTTTATGATAGGTTTCCTAATGCCATTTAAGTAGATCTCCATGACGCTGTAGTCTCCCCCTTCAGTTAGGGGTCACATAGAGAAAGTCCCAAAAAGAGCACTTCAGAGTATAGAGAATGCAATTCTCCTCTAGCAGAAACTAAGAAAAGTTGCTCCTTATTCACAGCATTAGAGAGGAACAATTTTTAATTGCTAGGGCAATGAGAAAGCTGAGGCCCACCTTCACCTCTAAGAGAAGGTTCGAAGGCAACACAATCCAACATATCCAATATAACGGGCTTTCTGTAAACTGGGTAGGACCATTTCATATGGTCCTATTTAGTAGATTTATGAATCATCCTCCAAGTCACATTTATTACTGCCTTAATGCTGTACAGGTATTCTCTATCATGTATATAGAGCCTCCTCAGTACAGTACTCCATATTTTAAAAGAAAAGGTAGACTTTGATCTGTTAGCAGATCTTTGTCCACCTTTCTCCATCGTTTAATGTTCTGCATCATTTTGTTTACACCTTTATTTACAGCACTGTCCTTTCCTTAAATACACCTTTCATGCCAGTATTTATTATTCAGAATACTGTTTAATCATTTTTTAATGTTGGCTCACTGAAACATTTTGCTTTTTCAGACTAAATTAAAATATGCAGTTTTGCACTGTTGCTGTTCTCTAGAGCTACTATTACAGGACATAGGAGATTTTAGTTTGGACAAATTATTACAGATTTTATCCCACAGTAATAAAGGAGGTAACTACACTTTCCATAATGCACTGATATCTTTCCCACTGCCAGAACTGCTAGAATACATCAGGTAACACGTGATAGCAGAAAAAGAGGAATGGGAAGGATCAAAATTACAAATCTCATTAGGTATCCTATAGCTCAGGGACATAGCACACAGTTTATAATTTCTTCCAAAACGGAAAGGTCAAGATATAATGTTTCAGCATTTCTGGCTATTAATAAAGTGCTCCAAAAACATTTTAGTGTTTTGTATTTTGCCTTTTGGACCAACCCAACATAAAACAATTTCAGTCTGTTAAATCTTTCATTAAGCAAGAAATTCATACAGTTTTGGATCATTGCAAACAGAAAATCATTATATACTTTCCTTATGCATGGCCAGATGGCATTTTTGTCCCCTAGCTCATTAAACTAATGGGCTACTATAAACCTATCCTAGAAAAAAGAAAGAAAGAAAGAAAGAAAGAAAAAGAAGCTTAATTTTCTGCCAGAGCCTCTCTCAAAGCGATCAGGTATTAATTGGAATCCTTGTAAGATCAGAGACGAGACCAGAGGGTGAAATGGTATCCTCACCTGAAAAAAACAAACAAAGAAAAAAGACCTATTCTGCAAGGAAACAGTGGGAAAGAAAGAAACTAAACTTCAAACCTTTCATTTTAATCTGCCACACCCAGCAGTCCCAATTCCCTATTTTAATAAAACTACCTTTAGAGATTAGAAGTTCTTTGGTGTGTTGTGATGTTCTTATGTAAAAGAAAATGTACAATAAGTCTGGTCAGCATGAAATCCATCACATCCTTCAATATAGTCAAAATGTCCTTCGATAGTCAGATTTCAACAAACACTTTTAGTGTCAAAGACTTTTCGGAAATGAGCACTGAAGTTTTGTGCATGTGCTCAGTCAAACATGTGTAGCTAATTTATCAAGCCAAGTACAACTATGCAGGGGAGGTTCTAGGTATGCCAATTTACAATCAACCTGTAGAGGGGACAAAAACTGAAGGGTCGTTTCTGAAAACTAATTTAAACAAATTTCCACAAAGAAATGCATCATTTACAGAATAACTGAGCCACTGTGACACTTATTCCTCCTCAGCGGTTGGCCTGTGCATTTTGCAGAGTACATTTGTGCATTTTGCTGTGTACACTTAAATAATTTTTTATTGTTTTTTACAACCCTAAAAGATTGGTCCCACACAGCTCACCAGAATCTTCCTTATGAATAGAAGAAGGCTAATGTGGCAAACTGTGTATCTGTTACTCCTCAAACAATGGCTTGTTTTAGTGAGAAAGAGCTTTGAAAGCACAATATGGAGGAATTTTCATTAACTTCTTCAACATCCTGAAACTGAATTGAATTGTTTAGTTTAAAATAGTAAACATCTCTAAAAATTAAGGTCATGTCAAAATGCTATAAAAAGTTATACAGCAGGAGTCCTGTGCTAGATCATGGCTTAAAGTTTCTCTAATTGCAAATTTAGAGTTTTGGAGTTGAGCAAATGAGGTCAACATAGCACTTATTGATATAAAGCTGTACCTCTTTTTTTGGGAAACCTGTCTGTAACCAGCTGATCCATTTCCAGCAGTGTTTGGTACAGCCAGATCCATGCTGTATTATGTCAGGTAGAATGACAAATGTCAATAAAAAGTGTTTATCTTGAAACATAGCTGTTTCTAACTCCTTCAGATTTTATGGCACACTTGAAATTTCCTATTGTAGGAAAATAAAATGGAAATATATGATATATGAAATTGTAATGTTTAACCTGGTTAGCTTTTGGAAGTTTAAATAACAACTTCAAAACACTAAAATTATTTTTAGGAGAAGTTATGTGAAATTTTCACCCATTATTCTTCTGGTGTGAGTGTAACTATAAACAACAATTTAATTATGCTAGCAGTGGGAAACTAAATAATAACTAGTGTTAACTAAAGTGAGTACCAAACCAAAAGGTTGGTATGCCAATGCAACCACTGGAGGAGAACAGAAGAGCTGTGAGAAAATTCCTTCAACTTACTGTATAGGCTTAGAACTTATAAATGACAAAAATAATTATCAGAATACCCATGAGAATGTGAATTTCAAAGTGGAAAGAATACGAAAATATTCCAGATATCAAGTTCAGAGACCTGACTTTATTTACAAATTCAGCTTTGTAAACCCAGCATGAAATCCATGGACATAAATCAGTTTGGAGCAATTTGATTTGATGCCCTACAGCTGGGATGTTGGTGAGAGTGATGAACACACTGAATCACATTGTAAGTGACATTCATCTTTTTTGCAGCAAACCCAGCCATTTTCAAATGTAATGAAACCTACAGGGCCAGGTCTACTGAGATTTCTAGGAGCATATTACTTGCCAGTACACTAATTTGTATAAGCTTCAAACTGAACTTTGGAGAAAATTCCAGGTAGCTCAGTGGACTCCTTTTTTCCTCATCAAATGCTATTCATTAACAACTGTGATTTGAAATTTCAACATCAATTTCATGGTGAGAAAGGAGATTTGAAAGAAATTAATTCTAAAAAGATTTTTAATTTTGAAAGAAATGATCTGTTGTTTAATTTTCTGAAATCAAGTAAGCAAAGCCTCCAGCTAATGTTCCTTCTCTTCCTCAAGACTTCAATCCTTATGAAAATTAAATGATAGTTAACCTACTTAGTGAATAGAAAGCCAAATATACCTTCTAGTGTGATTGTTTTAAAGGTTGTGTTGGAACTACTGCTGACATTAGACAAAAGGAAATTGCCTGCATGCATCATAACTCATGCCAGTTCATCTCATAATCACCTTCAAGCAAGCAATTGAACATTTAATTCTAATATACTGCTAGAGACTGTGGTGGTAAAATCTTTTGGCTTCATTGCTCACAAGTGTTCTCTTGACAGTAAAGCTATTTCCAGCTTTCCTGCTGTGAAATGTACTACTATTAAATCTTTCACATGAAAATAGAAATAAAAAAAAGAAAAAAGAATGACAATTTTTTTTGACATTATTAAAGTTTCCAGTATAGTTATGACTTTTTCTTCTTCCTCATTATCACTTACTGTAATTATGTGTTAAAGAATATAAACTTTCTAATATTCAAAACAAATTAGCTACTAGTTATGCCATAGCGCTCCTGAATGAGGAGGACCACAATCCACTCAGCCAGCATGCCTTTGTTTCTCCACTTGTGAAAAGGGGACGATAACATTTTGGTAATATTTCTTTCTCTCACAGGGCAGTTCCTTTATATTCGTGCAGACTAAAAACAAGCAAACAAAAAAATCATATGAGCCTGTCTTTTTTAGGCTCTGTGGACTATCCATATCTCCCTACTACTCAGGAAGGATGGAGAACTCATAACCTCTCTAGGCAACCTGTTCCAGCTTATGACCACCCCCAGCAGGTTCTGGATATCAGCCTGCCTTTCAGTCCATTGACTGCTTCCCCCAGTTTAGTATCAGGCTTGCTGAGAACGCACCCTGTTCCGTCATCTGTGTCGCTGTCAAAGACATTAAGCAGTACTGGCTCCGCTATCCATCCTTGAAGGACACCTCTGGTAACCAGCTGCTAGTCGAGCTTTGTGCCTTTGAGTCTGATGATACAGCCAGTTTTCCACCCATCTTATCCTGTACTCCTCCAATTCACATCTCACCACTTTGGCTATAAGGAGACTGTGGGAGGAAAGAATGAAGCTGCTGAGAACAGATGTCATTCTCCCCACCAGGGCCTGTAAAACGGCTGCAGGTGAAAAAAACACTATAATTTTAAACAAACTCAGAAGTTCAGAAACGAATCTGAACTTCAATCTAGGACTGGGAGACATAACAGAACAAAATATCCCCTGACAATCCTGTTATTTTCTGGTTCATTTGGGAGGGAACTAGTGAAAGGATCTCATTTGGTTTTTCATTATTCTTGCATGTGCAGTATGATTCAAAGTCTCAGAAACCTGTGCAAAGACATGCGCTAATCCTGATGTGTTATGAATCCAGATAATAGAAGTCCAGGACTTGCAAAATCCCATGAAAACTTAACTTTAAAAGACCCCATCTTAACAAAGAAAAACTTTGGGTCTTGTTTCGTGTTCCAGATAAGCAGTTATAAGTGGTCCATTTTTATCCAAACCACTCCACACATCACTGAGAAAAGCTGTTTGGATTCAAGTATTTTATGACATGTCTACTGTAGGCTAGGAAGTATAAAACCATCGAAATTTATCATTCTTTTCAAGCCTTCAGTTTTAGTTATTTTACTTCCCAGGCTGCTACTGTTCTAAAGCCTGCATCAACTTAATCACTTGTCAAAACTTCTCCTAAAAGTTTTAAGAAAAGAAGATAAAATGCTCTAGAGTTTGGCACTTCAGAAACTGTGCAATCTTATACAATCTATGTACACATACAAACTATGTATCTTATTCTGTCTGACAATTTTTCTAGCACAAGCTTTCTGCTGAAGACACAGATATAGCAGATACTTCAGAAGAATATCTCTTACTAAGAAAGATTGACTTGCCACGAATAGTTAATTTCTGCTGAATGATTTCACTTTGATTCTCTTCTCAGCTGTCCCATCGTAAGTCAGAAGCAACCTTTCTGAAGTTGCTGCCTGTGAGCAGTGAGAGGAGAACGGAGTCCAAGCACTAACTAGAGATTTGGTAAATGTAAAATCAATTGCTAAAGTTAAAACAATGACAATAAAACAAATCAGAACAAAAAAAAAGCCACAACACTTAGTGCAGAGAATGAAAATGTTGCCTTTTCCCCCATCGCTAACTGTGTGGTCTTATCATTTTCCCTGCACCAGCCTGGTGTACAGCTAACACCATGATAAGCTCACCCAGTTAGCTAAGTTGGAAGCAGATAGCTAAAGGTAACGAAGGTAAATGGACTGAATCAAATCAGCTCTCCGTGAAAAGCAGATGTGTGCCAGAGCTGGTACAAGGAGGAGGTGGGGTGACTCAGGCGACAGGGAGGAAATGAGACCACCCCTTTGAGTCCCTGTCAGCCATTAGATCAGCTCAGCAATTGCAGATGAAATTGCACCTCTGAATCAGAACCACCTAATGTATTTTTGTGACTTCTAGAGGCTGAGCAGAAAGTGGGTGTTAGTAATTACATGCTATAAAGGCCAGCTCTGTAAAAGCCTGCCATGAACTTACTCTCACACATGTATTTGTTCCATTAAGAGCTCTTTAGATAATGATTTTGATAACTAATTATCCATGGCACTGTATATTTTACGTGTACTGAAAAGATATCATTAAAAATCCACCTTCATATAGGGAAAATACTAAGCTCACAGGTGTATTGGGTACATAAGTAGAACAAACATTAAATACAGCTGCTTAAAAATATCTTTCTGAAAGTGAATCTGTTGAGGAGTTTTACTAACTCCAAGCACCAAAGCACACAGGGATAATATTTCTTAATATCAGGATCCATTTTTAGAATATCTGAATAGCTACTCAGCTCCAGTCACATCTATTTTATACAGTCTTTAGGAAAAATAAGGTCCATATTCTGCAATTTTAAACTTACTTCAACAGAAAATGTCTTTTTGGAGTGAAAATTTGTGAAAAATCCTTTGAAAAAAGGATTTTTTAAAACATCAGTAGTCAAAGAAGGGCTTTCTTCCTCAAGACTAAAGAGAAAAATGGCCACATAAACTTGAAAACATCAACAATTCATTATATTCTGCAGAGCTACCACAGCAATTTCCTCTCTCTTCCTTATAGAAATACAAATATTATCTTGGCACAATAATATTCAGAGTATTCTGCAAGACAATAAAAAGCAAAACAACATGTCTTATCTTTCTTATGTTCCAGTATTATTCTTTTTTTTTTTTTTAATTCAGAGGAGAAAACAATATACTGTTAGATACAAAAATTAGGTAGGGATGATGGAGGCAGAGGGAAGAGTAAACAAAGGAAAGAGACTGAAAAGGGAAAACAAGGGAGTAAACAAGGGAAAGAAAATACCGAAAGCGCCGTCTGAGATTAATAAGGCAAGGGGACATATCAGTTACAAATTTACCCATGGAAAGTTCTCACAATGAACTTCATGAGGCATGAACTTGTATCTGTGGAGGGCTCCACAGTGACTAGTTTCAATATCACTATTTAACAGACAATAATCTGCTCAGTTCTGCTGCCATTGCCATCTCAGACAAGACATTACCAACTAGGTAAACACACAGAAGGAAGTAATTGTGCAATAGATGTTATTACACATAATTTCCACAAAATGATTCTCTGTAACTGTGACTGCTACTACTTACTTTTCTAAGAACATTTGTGCCAAGGAGATTTATTAGCAATAATTATTATTACTCATTATTAAATGAACTGCATAGTTCTTGAAAGCTCAAAATAACGGATATTCCTGTCCTAAAATGTTTCCAGATTAAAAGACAGTTCTTAACATAGACAAGAAGTGCTTTGAAGCGCTATTTGTTTCTAATGACATTTATTTTATCCTCATTTTGCTTCAGTCCTTTCTGGGAAGCAAAATGAGAAATATATGAGCAGGAATAAGTGGGTAGTGCCTGGAGAAGATCTGATATTTTCCTACCAGAAGCAGAAGCAACAAGTTGGAAAAACAGGATCAGCATTAAACAGACAAATTGGGAAAGTCTGCTGACTCTTGCATCACTGATAAACTGGAGAAATTTACTTAGTTCTTTTGTCCCTTTCTTTCTCTTGCATGGAATAGAATCAGGATAGTAAATAATTTTACTTTGGTATGTATTTTTCTCTTAAGCCAGAGACATACCTAAAATTTGCAAAAGTATTCAGATACCACTTGCCAGCCTTTTCAGTTACCTAGGTCTCCTGATACTTGTATCTCAGTGTCATCAAAAATGCTCACTTGATCTTTTGTCTACACACAAATAATGAAAGTCCTGATGATTCCCCCCAAATACTTCTCCTGTTTATACAGTTTAGACCATTCAATGAACGGAGAGAAGGATACCAGAGTCAGAGGACAAATCATCCATACTGAATGATCACAGCTATGGCCATAAAAACAAGTTAGAAAATTAATATTTGGCTCCAGGAGCAGGAGCTGGTCTAAGCTCTTTTCACTAGAACAACAGCCTGCAGCTACCAAGTCCAACAGCGGCTATCAGGATAGCAAGCAGAAGTTGGCAACAGTTGTATTGAAATGTATTCTAAACTCTCATCAGACAAATAAGTACATTCATAAAAAGTCAAAAAACTGCTTATAGATAACTTGTGAACAGAAAGAGGTAGCAGACTTGCCTGACAAAATATGCATAACAACTCGTGTTCACTCAGCTACAATTATTTATCATGCTTTTTTCTCTTCATTTTACTCTAACTCCTTGAACAGAAAAAATGGCAACCTGCTTAATTTTCATCTGAAAACCTCTCACCTGAATTTAACTCTGCACCATGTTAGAGACTTTATTTAATAAGGAAGCACTTGTTCACTAAACTGTCCACCATTCTCACAGCTTTTGTGGGTTCACGTGCTGGCAGGAGGCCTACTGGCCCTCCTGGGTAGCAGCAAGAGCATCAGCAGCTGAGATGGCTCTGTACCTTCCTTCTCAGAGAGTAGAAAAAGGCTTTAATGACAGCTCTGTCAAAAAGACAGACCACATGAAACCAGACTAGAAGGGAAGAATTCACACATACATTCATTCAATTTATCCTTCTCATCAGAGCAATTCCTTCTTGTAAGAGTATAACTTCCAGCCAGTAAAACTTCAGGATTAACTCCATGCATAATGCTGCTGTTGAACCCAGTTTTCCTATATAGTGAATTCTATTTCAATCCTATTATATGAATCCATTCTAATCAAAAATGGATTAAACAGAAAACGGCTCAGGACCTTCTCACACAATCTTAACCATCTTTGTATTGCATACAGAATGTATGCTGCAGCTCTTTATTTCCCCAAAATCCTTTTTATTTTTCTTTATAGAAAAGAGGAGAATTAGGGATTTGTCTCTGCATTCCTTAGCTTAAGCAAAAAGATCCTCACTGCAGAAATAAGAAAAGACTAGGAGATATTACAGAAATAAATAACTAAGTTTTGGATATAACTATGAAGACGTGAGTCAGCATTAGAAAAGTTCACTTCAAAAACTTTATGCGGAACCATTTCTTTTCTTGTTACTAGTGGAGAGAGAGATCTGGGGGAGAAAAAGTTGATGAAAAGTAAGCAGTGGCTTAAGATCACAGAGAAAAAAAAAATCCACTTTTAACTAATGAGAACGCAAAGGAGGACAAATCCTGAAAGGGTTCAGATACTTAAAGCTTTGTGCTTAAGTATCTAATTCAATTTGGAACTTCAGTTCTGAAACCTTCACTCATCCTCTCCACAAAGATGCCTAAACCTTTAAAGTGACTCACAGATAGATTAAATTAATTTTATGTTACCTTGAATGTTAGAAACTAAACAGCCCTGACAATAGCATACGGAACTTAGAATATTTCCCTTTTTGGCTGAATCCTGAACAAGGAAGTTTGAGCTTTTTTCCAGAAGGCAACTCATCTTCATGAGGAGAATAAGCAGTAGCCAGTGGAGAAGGAGGTTACTGGAAAGTGCAGCCTTTACCCTTACATACAAAAATGAGGTAGGGATGATGGAGGCAGAGGGAAGAGTAAACAAAGAAGACAACTCTAGGGTTGTCCATATCCTGGACAATTTCTTAGCTGCTTTATGGAAAACAGATACCACTCCTAAAAGACCCCCTTGCAGGGAAGTGCTGTTATCCTGAGTAGGCAACACCCTGCCATTCTAAGTAAGGCAGCCAATTCCCAGAGAAGAACAGGATTTAACACAGCCTGTTTCTCATATTTCATATGTGCTAGCTCTAGCTGGTGGTACAGTCAGGGACCACCCAAGCTAGAGAATACAGAAATAACTAATAAGGATTAATAATAAGGATTATTAATAGTAAGGATTCAGTCTTAACTGTTATCAACGTCCATGTTAGCTTGTTTGAAATTGGTTCAACTACATCTGCTTGAGTTGCAACCATGTATTTGGATTACTAAAAATAATGTTTTGAAATCTGATACTAAAGATAAGGAAATTTTTGCATCTTCTTCCACACCTCTATCGCAGCCAGGTTTTCAGAGTTATCAGACACATGAGACTCTAGTGGGTGTAAACGGGAGATATGCGGTGTTCAGCAGGCTGGAAAACTGAGTCGCTACAGTTTACGTCCAAGTGAGAAATGCAGATGACACCATAGGGTTAGGATTACACCCTTAGGACTTTTTCTCTTCTGCATACAGAAAATTGGTCAAGTTGTTTTAAGATCTATTAGCTGTCCTGCTGCATAGTCAGGTAAATTGGAGCAGTGAAATTTTAGCCACTGTCTGTCTCTAAGATTCTTAGATGAAGAAGACTTTCACTTCACTTCAGAGTAGATATTTAATTGATTCAGGCTAGGGAGTGAAGTATTTTGGGACTAACTTGTAGTGGAAACATTTTCATCCTTTCTGTCTCTCTCACATATGTTTTTCCTTGCACATTCCTCAGAACAGATCACAAATACGGAAAGTAAAGGGCAACAACGCCAGTTGATATTGACTGCAATGCCAAGTACTGCTTAAGGTTACAGTGAGGAATACTGTGATTTCTACTGAGTACCACACTTAGGAATATGCTGAAATGCAGTCCTGGTTACTGACACTGTCCTGAGTCTTGGCTCAGTTCTGAAAGGTAAAGTCATCAAAACTGTGATGAAGCAGCTGTGCTACTATGCTTTTAACTTCTGACGCCCACAAACAAAGTGCAATGAGATACACGATTATGAAATGCAAGTACGTCACTATTATGCAACATTTTCTGATTATAAAGCAAAACGATAGGTAATTATATATTTTAGAAATCACTTTTCCTTATGTCGCGTTTATGTAACAAACAAGGAATACATCTTAAGTACTATCTCACACACTTCTAAGTGCATCTCTCATGGCGGGTTCAGCCTTCCGTTTTTTCTATTCCAGCAGAAAACTGACAACCCCTTAAAGGAATTCCACCCCTGTCTCTCAGGGCGAACAACTTGTTCCTTAGCAGTGCTTAAACAATACAGCTGAGTAATGAAATGCTTCAACTATTTTATTAAAAAAGACCAAACAACAAATATTCATAGTTAAGGAGCTTTGGTACCTTTTGAGGAAAGGTCAGAAAAGTAGCCCCAAAAGAGAAGGTGCAGCATTTCTTCTCAAGTGAATTCCCTGGTTCTGGAAATACTATTGATTGTTGACTTCCCTGACAGCCTGTATATTTGTAACTGGCACAGCGAAAGAATGGATCTTTTTTCCTCAGTCCTAACAAAACTATAACCTGGGACAGTCACCCAGGAATTATTTAATCAGTTTTAGGGAGGGATCATAGATTTCTCCAAGAAAGAAAGGACGCAGAGAGTGGTACCATTGTCTGACCTGCATTTTACTGACCACAGACAAGTGTCAGTTATCACTGATACTTAGGATATACAGTTTTTACAGATGTGCCTATCTCTTCCTGTGTGCTGTCAAAGAAAGAACATTAGAACTATTTTACTGTGGATACAGTTGAAAGAGAGCAGCTCTAAAAGTATGAATCATACCACGTATTATGCAGAAGTTACTCCCATCTGAGTGACTCTCCTCTTATGTGGGCACGAACATTCATTTAGTGTGCACACATGTATGTATATTTATTTTAATAAAAATATTTCATGTAGTGAATTCTCCTTTTTGAATTTCTCATTCTCAGTCACTACTTGTGATCAGTGGAAACCTCAGTATCCTATCTCATTATCTGGATATTCTTAAATAATAACTATTCATGCTTCACCAAAAGTAGCTGCATACACTGCTGATATACAGCTGAAACTCATTTATAGGTATACCAAGAATTCCTTCTGTTTCTGATACACATGCACTTAAGAAAAGGAAAAATTGCTGTTCAACGATCCAAATTCTGAATAGGCATGAATTCTTTGTCACCTAATGAAAGAAGGCACTTAGGTTAAAATGATAAAAGATTAATTTTTCTGCTAGCAAATCTACCAAAATTGGAAGATAGAATTTTATGTAGATGACGGATAGCTGACAAACCAATTAAATTTAACATAATCAGGCAGAGAGAGGATTTCAAAGACTTGCTAAACTGACTTACTTTGTTTAGGGATGGATGCATACCAGTTCTGATACCTTGGGAAGCTGATGGGCACCTCCCATGACTAGATCTTCTAAAGAGTTATTTGCTCTACTAATTCAACACTTTAAAGTATTTCTGAGGAGCCCAGCCACTGATTCTAAGCAAGTAGAATAGTCACGTAACAACCTCTAGGTGGATCAAGTGAGGTTTTTAGTGAATGAATGGGATAAGAAAACCTGATTTCCGTGCAAGTTACTGAGGGCTCCTGGTAATAACAACCCTGCCATTCTAAGAGACTGCTTCATTTCTGTGGATAGGACTGAAAGCTGCTGTGATTGGGGTTATCTGGGAAAATAAAAATAAACAAATCTATATGTTCCAATAAGCAAATTTTGTGGGACTATATTGCTGCACTAAACATCACACAGTTCAAACTTTTTGTAGAAATGGCCCTTCTAATCAGAACTTATTGGAAATATTAAATTATTTCTACATATTTAGACAACTGAAAATGAGTTTCATCCATCTGCAACTGACGGACAAATGTGAATGAAGTCATCAAACTCAACTTGTGAGACAGGGTACACTCTAGATATTTGAATGTAAAGGTAAACTGAGATTAATGTTCATTAGAATAGGAGAGAAACATTAAATAAAAAATATAGCAATGTATTATCTTATTTAGCTTTCATATTACAGGTCATAAGATATATTTTATTCAGTATTTATTTTTATTCTAATTATGAGGAAGGAGGAAAGATTGTAGGAATTAGATAACAAACTGCAAATTAAAAAGGAAAATATATCTGAGTATAGACAAGATATCTGTAATAACAAAGTGATAGTATCCAAGCCTAATTTATTTTGGAATACGCTTACATGTTTGCATCAAGAATACAATCTAAATAGTTTATTAGAATATGTATCTCTTTTCTGCAGCTTGCTTTATCAAACTACTTCATATGCTGTTTTCTGGAACAATTTATGGTTAGATGTGTTTTGACTAGCTATTACTAGAAAAATGGAATGGAGAAATAAATAATTGATTGCCAAAGTATTCAGGGGGTAATTTCCATTCTTATTTCACTAATATGAAAAGCTCACCATAAAAAAAATAGCATGAAATGTAGACAATTCTTAAGCTGATAAACAACCTAAGTGAATCTGTAATTGCTTTTCTATCATACAGTGTTTTTCAATTTAAGTTTTGACTAATTACGATTCTTTTAGACCAATACAGTACAGTTAATGAAAGCTTTGTTATCAAAAATGTGCAAACACTTGATATATCACTTTAAGGAGTAATATTTCTTCAGACAACTTGGAATGGAAGCTTTATTGCTAATGTTCATGCGTTCTTACTAATGAACATACAGATGTATGAACATAACACTAGCTCTGTTGCTAACATTCACAGTAATGCCTGCCACCCCTTGACTATATTCTGAAAGATCTCTTTGTATTTTGAAACTTGTCAAGTAGTGTTGCATTTTTTTTCCTCTCCTCAGGCCACATCCCATTATTTTACTTCAAATTTTGAGATATCCTTTTTACCAGAAGTTTTATGAAGGCAACTCAAAATGACCATAATCCAGCCTTAACAGTGCAATTAAAGCTAAAATGATCTAATGGCTAATTGCCATCGAAAAGGTCCATTTTTGGCCTTGTACCCCTGCCATTTCCCTTTCACCAGAGCTGGCCCCAGAGTGACATCATTCAGAGAATTAGTGCAGCACGCACTTTTCATTCCTTTCTTGTAAGATTGATTTTTGGCTTTTTCAGCTCCCTGGAACAGCTGGTCAGAAAGTCAAAGAAGCATCAAAGGTAGCTCAAAGTGCTAAGAACTGTAATGGGAAACCGTATGCTAAATGACACAAGTTTACAAAAAAAAAAAAAAAAAAAAAAGAGAGAGATTTTAAACTGAACTGCATGAAATAGAAGGTGTTACCAATATTGATTCATGAAAGACACTTGAAATCATATTATTTAAGGTAAACACTTGTTGCAACAACAGTGAAAGGAGCAGGAGTGATAAGAAAAGTGCAGCTTACATAGAAAAATTTTACCTTATAAAATGCATTAAGGGAATGGTTTCTCCACCTATGTACTTCTCTGGGTTATTCTATGAAAATAGCTTTTTATGGTAGAATGACATGCATGTTATTCTATTTCTTTCAGGCCTTTATTTTAATCTTTACTGAAGTCTTACTGAGTTGTGCAGTTTTGTCTCAGTGAGAACTGCATGGTAAAATGGTCAAAAACTATTTTAAACTAATCCATTCCATTTAAATCCTATGTCGAGTTAGAGTTTACCTTTTGTCATCTCCCTTCTGTACCTGACACAAACCACGGGTGTTTCATTATAATGGTAACTTCACTCATGTTAGCATATGGACTGATTCAGTAGGGATAGATGTTCATGTGTAGAACAAACAAAGAAGGAAATTTTTAGTAGTTCTAAGTTTCATCTTGGGAATTAAGTGAATTCAGCTGTGTATGGCAACAGTTTGAGATGCTTCTCTTATCACCTTCTTAAATTTAAAGATTATTCCTTACTTCAAAACTAGTATAAAATATCTTTGCTAGGAGGAACATTTTAGAATATATCCTTACTAAGCAAACTTCAAGAGATCATCTAATGTATAGTATCGTAAGGTCACAAAAGGTACCCTGACAATTCTGTTGAGCAAATCAAAATCCAATAAATGAGCTACAATTTTAAGTACAAACATAGGAATTTGCTATGTTACTTTTACAAATCTCATCACATTGATGACAAGAATTACATATCAGATTCAGTAGACTGGAACTGCTGGAGCTGTTTCAACATCAACATTGGAATATAACCTTACAGTCACAAAACAGCTTTTGTGTATACAAAAATTAGATCCACTGTCATACAAAGACAAAAAGGGAACCCAGCAAAGCTGGAAGGCTTTGATGGAAAGAGCATATACATTTTTTAAGAAGCCCTTTCCCTTTTGCATGAACTTTATAATTAAATACGGTGCTGAAAGAGAGAAAAAGTGAAGAATATACTGAAAGAAGAGAATGAGGAAAGACAGGGAGAGAGGTAAGGCCATTTATACTGAAAGGTGTATTGTATTAAAAATGTAAAAAATAGTTCATAAACGTCATAAACATGAGCCTTTTTATTTTATCATTCCTGAATAGCAAAAATTCTCACATCACCATACTTAGTTTTAAGTTTATGATTATATATGCCTTAACTCCCTTTCTGGTATATATTATGGTACTGTCTTAAGTGCTTTTTGTTCAATGATTGCAGCATGACTGGGCTGAAAACCACAGTTATCTGCTTCCAAATGTAATCTCTTTTTAGGGTCTGCAGACCTAACTCCTCTCAGTACCACCATATGACATGGCTGGTCCCACTGGAATCAGCTGTGCCAACAAAGGATTAGTGGAGGATCAGAGCCTAACTCTGTTTCCAGCCTGAAAGATCAATAAGTCTGTAACTGTGCATCATTATATCTGTCATTTTGAGTAAAATGTTTTTAAAAAGCCAAGAGTCATTTTAATAGAAAACTCCTTATGATTTCCAAGGAATGCTTCAATTCTTTAATATAAAAATAGATTAGAAATTCTTCTGACTGAGGTGTATTACATCTCTATCTATATTGCTTCTTGCACTATGTGAGATAAACTTTGGTTTTCCTCTTATAAATAAAAGCTTATGGCCAAGTTAAACCCGAGAGTAATTCTCAGAAGATGTCTCAAACGCTCTTCAGCTGTTCCAAATCAGGTTTAGATGTTATACAGTGACAAAGATGAAAACTTCAGTTCTCCAAAGAGCTACCCAAAATTGAACTTTTTTGTTCAAAAGTGGGAGCTCCTTGATATAAACTAACGATATTTTAGAAATTTCCAGCATGTGGTGTGATTTTGTGCTTACTTTTTTTTAAACCTTAAAGATTCAAAATTGTTAGTATCCCCGAAAAAGGGCTCCGTTAAGGCAGTAAACAAAAATGAGCTCACAATCCCTTTATTTTACTTTAACATGGAGAGGGAAATAAAAAAAATCAGTCATTCTACCTTCTCAAGTGATTTTCATATATTTCATTATCTGAAGATGAAAAACTTTCTGGAATGTTGATTCTCCTGCTATGAACATATGTTTATGACTTCAGAATGGGATCAGATTCGAAAATCACCGGAAACTGAGAAGAGAATTTTTAGTAGGTCATTGACAAGGGATATAAGACACTTTTCTAGGATTTATTTCCATAGCAGTAGTTCTATTCAACAACAGCATACCACACTCAGCCTCTCTGTGTATTGAAGGACTATATTGTTCCTACTTAAATGCATTTTGAATTATTTCCTAGCCATGGCTAAGCCTGCCAGTGGGAAATAAAGCATCCAGAAATTACCAGGGAAATCATGACATCAGCTTTTGTATAAAACACAGACTGCCTCGCTCTCCTGCACCGTGACAGAGGCGCTGATTTCTCTAATTCTCCAGAGGAGCAGGCAGTGGATGAGGTGGGGCTCAGTGCAGTGAGCCCCACCAGTGAGGCGGTGGGCAGCCAGCTCCAGAACAGGCTTTGGGAATGCATTGCCTCCATGCCTGCTCCCTGCCCACTGGTTGCATCTGTCCTACCACTAAAAGGAGACAGGAAACAGATTGTGAAAGGCTCCTTTTAAAAAGCATTTTCACTTCTAAAAAAAAAAAAATTAGATACCTTTTTTTTTAAAAAACCTTTTCTCATGCTTTCTGCAATGCCATATTTAGCTGCAAGAGGAAGATTTCCAAAAGCCGCAGAAGCTGAACTCTGCTTTAAGATAAATTTTGGTGTAAGTCAGGCAATGCTGGTTTAAAGCATTTTGCCATACACCTTTGCCCTTGTTTTGTCTTGTACAAACACAACCTATTACTTCACCCAAAGGTATCTTTGGGTACTGTAATGATCTGTAAAAGTGCTATTTGCAATTTGACTGAGTAACATACAAAAAAAACCCCTCTCTTACAGACATGCCAGGACAGTTTACATTTCTCAGAGCTCAATTCTTGTTATAATTCACCTTACCGATATATCTGCAAAGTGGGATAAAGTCAGGTTTAAATAAGCCTGATTATGCTCTCAGCTGCATATATACAAACTAGGTTTGGCCTGTAAGCCTTATAACTATTAAGGTTACATTGCAGCTGAATTGAGAAGGTAAAGGAAAGATGGGAAAGAATATATAACAGAAGATGCACCATTACAGTATGCAGTTACGAACCTACCCAGCATGGTCCATTTAGGAATAATGCCTGAGAAAGAGAATTCTGACTGCAGGTCAATAGTTTCTCTAACAATACTTTGGAAGATTGGGAAATTGGTCACAATTACGGAACTGAACGGTAAGCAAAGGCATATTATTTTTTTCTTATATATGTGTATATGTGCATGAAATATACAACATACACACATATATATTTAAATAAGTGTATATATGTGTGTGTATATCAACTGGGCCTCGGAAATACACCTTTCTCCCTTTTACGTGGGCTTGCAAAGAACATAGCTGGTACACCATGTATCTGTCTCTCGCAATACTTCATCATAGACAAATTTTCTCCATTAAATAAAATGCTTCTTCAAGGCTTGTTATGGGGACTGGTTTAGGCACCTAAGAGCCTTCTGCAATTCTAGTCGGCTCTAATTTATATGAAAATATTTTGCTAAACTAAAAGTGATTAAAAATTAGTAGTGTCTTAAAAGTTTAGTATTTAATCCAAGGTACACAGTTATGTTTTGTAATTACATATGTAGAAATCAAGGGATATCAAGATGTTAATGTACTGAATTTATCTTAATATAGTAAACAGTTACTGTTTGAATCCTTCCTTACAGACAAGTCTCGGATATTACAGAGCCTTCTTATGTTTTCAGAGAAGAGTAGAAAGCAAGCACATAATCTTTGAATGAGACTTCTGAACTGATACAGTATTTTTATTTTGAAGAAGGACACTTCAAACTATTTTGAAGTGTAGTGGCTTTGAATAGGTACAGCTTGTTGCAGCTTTTAATGGATTCAACAGTTATAGTCTCAGAAGATGATGGTATTCAATCTAGGAAGATAAAAACATTGCAGCTGTTTAGAAAGGCAGAAGCAAAGCTTTTGACATTTAGTGTCCCTGGAGATCAGGAAAGCTATAAGCTATATATGGTCTGTTCCCACTGGGATATGGCCTCTTTTGCTCCCCTTCCTAAACCACCGCGTGAGATCCGTAGGTGTTCTGGTTTCTTAAAAGAACACGGCTGCATTACAAGAGCAGGGGAAGAACTCACCACAACAGTTTACACATCAATTTATTTCATATCCCTATATTGCTTTGGTATGCCTATAAAACAAAATAACTACCGAGATGCATATTTTGACATGTGCATTGGTTCCTTGAAAGCTGCACAGATAACTGGCTTTATGCATTTAATTGTCCTCAGCAAACGCTCGTGGGGATGGGCAGAGGTTTAGCTCTGCAGAGCACACAGAACGCCGGCACAGCGGCTGCTGATGCAGATAGAGGTCTGCTCCAAAAATTCTACAAAATTACAAAAATACACATCTGATCCTAATTTGGAAGCAAACATAGGAGCTTGAATGTTAAAACAGTATATCTACTAATGCATATTTCTGAGCATGGCCACTAACCAATATTTTAGTGGGAGATGGAAGAAACGAGACAGGAGGGGGAAAAAAAAAATCTAACAATTCTGCAGGGTGTCAGATTTCTTTCCTGATCGTGTGGTGAAAAGCTGATTGATGGCCTGACACATGAATATTCTCTCATATAGAGTTCTGTGCATTAGATGTAAGAGAAGATATTCTAATCACCTGTCAAACTATTCTAATCACTATTGTCAAACTCTTTACTGAGTCCCTCTGTTTATTCGGATTAGTTACTGAACCAAGTTCCAATTTCAGAGTATGCCCTTTACCTTGTAGGCCAACTAGAGCTAGGAAGCCTGAGACAGAGTTGCCTCCATCTCCTCCTGAAGTCCATCTAAGTCACTTCAGAGACAGAGGACTTAGCAGCAGAATGTTGGTAGGAAAATGCCTTTTTATCAGTATCTGAGAAACTATTTTTTTAGAGACTGTGCACTGCAGCTTGTGAGAATGGGAAGGCTATTAGAAGACAGATTTCAAGGGATGCTACATGAAGGCAAAGACCCAGCATGCGAGCAAAGACTGGCTTTAAAGAGGTACAAAAATTAAGTTGTTTGTCTCTGGATATTCCCATAGCCTACTTTTATTGTTTTCCTTGGTTACAACAGCTACTTTTGAGGTAGTTCATTTTCTCTCCCTCCAGTCTGTGTCCCTGTCAGATAAACAATTACATTATTTACTGGGTTTCCTGTTCACCCTTTATTATCCCACTGACTATCTCCTGGCCTGCAGTTATCTGCCAACCACAGCAGTAGAGAGGAACACCCAAAAAGAGACTTGTGAAACTGTGCTACTCCTCAGTTAATACACAAAAACATGAAGAGCAAAAATCTGCTTATCCCTAAGCAGGAGAAAACAAAAAACAGCACAATCCCACAACACCTATTCAAACATAACATGTAACAGGAAAATAAATAAATAAACCAACCTCAGTGCCAAGAGCTTGTGCCACTCTAATGGTAGCAAAGGAGGTAATGTACATAATAATGACTGGTAAATCCCTCCCTCCCCCTCTTCAAAGACAATGAGAACAAAAAGTAGCTTTATATATGTCAAGCACGTCAGGGAGAGGAATAACAACAGCCTCAAATCATTGACTCCTCAAGAGACTGAACTACTAAATTGGCCCTCAGGAAGGCTAGAGTGGTGGAAGACAGAGAAAAGAAGAAAAAAGTTAAAGCATCAGGAAAAAAATAAAAGTGCTACTATTTAACGAGCAACATCAGAGATTGCCACCGTTTAATGGTTAGAGTTATTGCATACATACAAAAAGGTTTACCACTTTGTAGTTTTTAATAAAAAAGTTCACATAGCAGTCAGACTGAAATACGCCCAAATATTCACAATAGCCTCCCTCTATTTAGTAAAGTTGGGATCTAGCTACAATGACATCATCATTTTCAAGAAAGCTGATAATCCTTTCTTGGCAGTACCATTATAGATATTTATTTCCTTCTGCTGTGCCCATGATGAATTTTGATGCTACCTCAAACCTGAAACACTGCCGTTTGCTACAAGCTTATGACCTGAGAATACTGCTTCTCTCAGAGCCGTAGATACCCTGCTCATCAGCCTGAATTATATACTTAGTTTAAGTAGAATTTATTTGCTAGTAGTCATTTTTAAAAGTAGCTTTCCTAATATATTTATTCAATGGTTATACTTTAGAAGTTTCTTCTGTTCAAAAAAGAAGAAAAAAAAAATGCAGTTTGAAAGGTATTTCCAGGACTTTCCAAATATTTATTTCAAGTGCATAGTGGGGAAAACTGCTGAAACCCATTGTTTTCATTTATCAGCACAAACCTAAAAACAATTTACTGTTCTAGCATATTATTTCATTCCTCGCCTGCAGCATACAACTTTGAAAGCTTGCATAAGAAAAATGAAGTTAATAGTCTACTGAAAATTCAAATCCTGGCTAATTAACAAACCATTGTTAGGTGTTTCTCAGTGAAACAGGAGCCGTATAAAACAGGTGCTACAAACTTCATGAAAGATGCACGAACATTAGGGCTTCCTAGATCTATTCCTTTTCTCTTCACAGCTCATAACATCTCTTCAGCTCAACATGCCTCATGACCACTTTCCAAGAGTGGCTACAACAGCCCATATCATGGTTTTTCTCAGTCTATGTGGCAAGGCAAACCAGAGCGTTCAGTTTTGCAAAGGCAATAAACTGCTTGATTGGAGGGGAAAATATTTGCTTTAAAAACAAAAGAAAAGAGAAAATAAATGAAGGCATTTATTCCCCGAAATACCCTCTGCTTCTGAGACCACAGTTCTCTTGATTCCACACCAGAAGAAATGTGCCTTTGAATTTGCAGGCATACTTCAGGAATGGGAACAGATCTTAAAAATACGTTCCCCATCCATAAATCTCGCCAAACTGGAGCTGAAATAGGTATCATGCTTTTCTTTCAGCTTTTGTCTCGTTTTCTATATATCAGACCAGCTGGAGAAAAAAGGGGGTAACCAGAAGTTAATAAACACAGTTAGAGCTTGCTCAGATATTATAGCATTCTTCTCTCTCCCTGCCTCAGATAATTCCCCCTTCTCTTCCCCAAGAAAAGGGGAATGCAAGTGGGAAAGAAGTAAGAAAGAAGGAGAACGATCTGCCTTTTTCTTGGCTATACTCACACATAAGTTTACAGTCTTCCAAATGGTTTTTCTTCTTTTTCTTTTAAGTGAGAGAGAAGTGCCAGTCAGCAATAAAAATCACTTTTATTTTTGTTTCTGTGCAAATGCAAATTGCTTTGGCTGTTGAGTTTTTCTTTTCTTTTAAATTAAAAGCTGGAAGAAAGGACATTTAATTCTTCATTCAAAAGAAAAATGAAACTTGAATCTCTTTTAGCCAACATCAGTAACCAGCACTGAGATTTTTCCTGAATTGATCAGAAGAGAAATAGTCAACAGTGTTCAAACCGGCAGATTGATAATGACAAGTTCTTCTCTTCCAGATATTCTTCCTATTGAAGAATTGTGGAAGATTTAGGTTCAAATACCTGACATCTATTTACATTAATTTTATAGTCAGAAAGTCTTGTAAAAAACAGGAAACAAAAAATTTTAACAGCTGTTTTATTTTTGAAGGGGGACTCGTATCTGGAAGCACAATTTTACAGTTCATAGAGCTGAATGACCACACTACATAAAAGGCTTTCTGTATTTTGCTCCAGTAACTTTTTTTCAATATTGAATCTAAGCTTGTTTGCATTATGCCTCCTGATTTTCAAGCAGGATGGATTCACGTAGCATGCTAGTTTGCTAAACACTAGGAAAGAATCATCTTGGACAATGCAAATGTTCACTGGCTTGAAAAGAACCTAAGAGGATCTGTCTGCCCTGGAAATGCAATAAAACAAAATTTACATTTATCTAAATGCAAGATAGCTTTTCTTTTTCCCCATGACCAGGATTTAAAAATCAATTCACTGATTGAGAAGGTGCTAAGGGAAGTAAGAAAATTTATCTTATCATAGAATAACAAGCTGCTGCACCTCATCTATGCCACATTAACTGCTTCTTATGTGCTCTTGTCCTGTGGTAAATGTGAGTTCTATAATCACTGCTCTGAATTGCTGTTTTATGAATTTATAATACATTTCTAGAAACAGCAATGACCTATCTAACACTGGTAAATATTTATTTCCTGACACATTCCTAGCAGAAGTGTGGCAACGAATAACCAACTTAAATGCTGTTTAAATTGCTGGAAGATGAAAGCAAGGATATTTTTCTTCCTTGTTTTGGAAAACACCTAGTAGGGTGCTTTGATATCACTGCTTGAGGGTATTATTCATACTTGCAGCCTAAGACCTTTATGCATCATTGAGCAGACTTCATTTTGGCATCTGTTTCAAGCCTGGAAAATACAGCAATAAACCATGAGTGCTTTAAAAAATATTTTTTTTATTATTTGAGATGATTTGTCATCCTTCGTGCCGAGCCTTTTAGAAAAGGAAAAAAAAAGTAATCGAAACAGGTCATTTATTGTGGTTGCAAGAAAAGCTATACAGGGTTTGTTTTGATTTGTTTAGGTTGGCTGGGCTGACGACAAAGCCCCTTGGGAATTAAAAAATAAAGAGAGAGACAGACAGACCGAGGGAAAGAGAGAAAAGCCCAGAAAAATATTTGTTTTAAAGCCAAGCTCAAGATATTCACTCACATTATTCATTTTGCGTGTATGGGTGATATCATTAGCATCCATTCTGTCATCTTGCCAAATGGAGCTTTAGAGCACAAGTTTTGAGCTCAGATATCCAGGAAAGTAACAGAAGAAAATTCCTTCAGCATCAAATTGAACATCTGAAATAATGAGACTGATTATTTCTTTCTGTAGGCTAAACCTGACAGTTTTGTCTGGTCCTCTCAGGCTGCATCTGCCTACCCATTGGGCTGCACTGAAGTGTTGTGCAGAGTTCAGGTCCCTCCCCAACATCCCAAACAGGCATTTGTTAAAGTATATCTGGCTGGAAGGAAATCATAACTTCTTTTCCACAGAAATCAGGAATAGAATAAAGGTTGAAGGTGATGCTGGTGAGTAGCCAAACTTCAGTTCAGTATAGGACTGGAATAGAGTCACATCTGCTAATATGGATTTAACCTTTATTCCCAGGCTAGATGGCAAATGAATAGGGATCATTTATGAATTAAGTTTCAATTAACTTCTAAATAGCTTTCAAAGATCAGTGTACAAAGTGACTATCTTCCACGATTTTGTACTTGCCCTTAATAATCAAATTTGTTCATAAGCATATCTAAAGAAAGATCCTTTGTTTCAGTCAATGGTATACTGATAATAACAAATGTATAAAGCCCAGTTGCACTACGCTTCCATCTTGCAGCACTAGCAAGCATGTAGGTTACTGTACCTGTGTATAAGCTCTTCCTGTACTACTAAAAATCAAGACCTGAATACCTTAGCAAATTTCAAATGTCTTGGACAGTGAGAATAAATTTACAGTACTTAAAAAGAGGGTCAGGGAGTAAGTTTGAGCGCTGGACTCCTGACTGGGCATCTCATTCCATAGCTAGCTCACTTCCCAGGACAGCTGGGGTTGGAAGGAACCTCTGGTAATTGTCTGGTCCAACCCCCCAGTTCAGTTTTGGACTGCTCTAACAACCTCTCTCTAGGGTTTCCAGGCCAGTAACTCATTCCTGGCCCTCCTTGCCAAAGAAAGTTCTTTTTTTAAAAAACGCTGTCGTGTGAGTTTACATACACACACACACGCATATGTATATGCATATACATATCTACTTTCTTTTTCTCTACATATGCATGCTATTTACATTTCAAAATATAAAAGGATCAGATTTCCCTCCCTTTTATTTGGCAATAAACAAAGCTGCCCACTGGCTAATACTGGATAAAGTAAAATTTCCATTGGTTTTTTTAAAGCCTCTGGCTTCTTCCATTTAAATTGTGGTGAAATAAAAGTATTATCTAACACCTCTGAAAAGAAAACCAGGATTTACTTCCATCCTATTTACTTTTTATTTCAAAGGGCTTTCTTTACCTCTATTTCTAATTTGCATTAAATGCCATGTACTGAGATATATTGCATTAACATACATGTACCACTTAAGCACTTCAGGTAGGTGAGATGCACTGCAACAATAAGCCCTGCAGGAAGTATAACTTCTGCTCTCTCACCAGATTTGCTTGCATGAGCAGAAGTATTCAGATATTTGCTTATAAAAATGATTACTGTGTTCTGCAGTCCTTACTGTCTTCTGTCACAAAAACAGACATTGGAGGGTAAGTAACAGAAGAAAATCAATTTTCTTTACCTAAGTCTCTTTCTTCTTTTCACCACCCCAGAAATATCCAAAAGGTGATGTGAAGGAAGCAGTAGAGGGCATTGAAAAATTGTCTTCTGTGCCTATTTTGCCTGAGAAGGCTAACTCAATGCTAACTGCAGGAAGGTTTGTGATTTTATTTTCCTCCCATTTATGTTTAACAGTTGAAGGGAAAATTAAGAATTGGAAGCGGGTTATGAGACTTCTACACAGACTGCTGAGCATAGCTTAACAGAAGCGCAGATACCTCAGTTTAAGTGAGGTCAGCATCACAAAAAATTTAGTTAGGTGTCTGTTCTAATTCAGAACACACAGTTAGTTGAGGTCATATTGTTAAGTATGAATTAAGAGCATCACAATTCTCTTTAATTATGTGGTTCTGGTTTTACCATATAGGAATAACAACCTTCAGCCCTGAGTTATGTTCAGAGAACATCAACATGGCAGTAGTACACCTGTGCGAAGCCCAACTTAAGGGCTTTAAGGTTTATTATTGCATACAATAAGCATTGCTTTTGGCAGCTGTAGGAGAGGAGCTGAGAAACTTCCATATTATCTGACTTTTATATTTGAGAGGAAAAAAAAAGACATGGGCTTGAGTTATGAGATTTCTCTGTAGTTTCAGTGATAGAAAAAAAGTATCATTCTTCTATATGGCAGTTTTCAGGTTAGCCTAGGACTTTGAATTTCTGTAGATATCATTACAGCAAGTTTATTAAATTTTGAAAGAGTAAAGATGGGGAAGAGGTGTACTGAAGGAAGAAGCCATTCTTTAACTCGTAAGTTGTTACTGTGTATAGACTATCTTGATTTATAAAGCTTTAAGATACTATCAGGAAACAGAACCTAAGCAGCATGGCTTATCTGGGCTGTTTTGGAAGCAACAGCTAATGATTACAGAATTAGTCCTCCTAAAGAGCTAAAAATACTAATGCAAACAATTCACAAACAGCCAAAGACAAACAGCTGTGCAAGAGATGTGACCTCTTTTGCGGCTTGTTTGCAAGTGATAGAGATTTGTTTATTTAATTGAATAAATTTGGGCTCGGTTAGCTGAAATAACATTAAAAGTATTATCAAAGTCCCTGCGGGAAAAAAAGCTTGTTGGAAGTCCTTATTGTGTGGATCATTTATAAACTAATGGAAGTTGATATAAATGAATATGCTTATTTATTTACATCCTTTGGTTCTATTAATATTTAATGAGGCTAGCCTAATGATTAAAGTGATAAATATGAGAGTAGCATTTGCACCACTGATGCTTCAGTAAGTGAGCTTTAAAAAAAACTGCAGACCCAGGCAATACACTAATAAGCCACCACCTGCCTAACTCCCATGGGTCAGCAGTATGCTCCAGTGATTTTTCCAAGGTGGAGATGATGTTAACTACAAGGTAGAGAGCATGCTGGGGCCATCACACAGAGAGGAAAGCAGTGATCCATGTCTTTGTTGTAGCAGAAAAAGCAAAATGAGAAAAAATGAAGTTTCAAGTCTATGCAAGTATCCCTTTTCAGCCTTGACGCAGTGCTTGGTGCATTTCTCTGTGTATTATTCTAGAGTTAATAAGTTCTCCGAATCCTATTTGCAAATCAACTTTAAGAAAGAAAGATTCCAGGAGCCTGGGTACAGTTAGATGAGTGGGACAAACCAATATGGCATTCAAACAGCATTTTAGTGCTTGAATTTCATGCTTTTGAAGCTGTTAGACACCTGCTGCTGCATCAGCATTTTAAAATACGAAGGGAAGGGAAATAGCATTTTTTATTCTCCTGGCAAATGGCTACTAATGTCATTCACCTCAGCAGCAAATTCTCCATTTGCATCAATAGATAGTTTCTTGAGGAAATATATTTCTCAGCGTTCTCTTCATTTAAAGCCAAAGCACAGCATTTAATTTTAAAACAGAAAACAAAATAGTTTATGTTGTGCAGTTCAGTTGTCAGGTCTTACAGATAAATTAATTTGTATTAGAAACAAGCCATTACAGGTAGTTTCTGTTGGAAACAGATTTTGGAAAATGGCTATACTGTAACTCAGTGGATCTATTTGTGAGGGAGAAAAGTACTACATTTTTCTCACAGACAGATGGAGATACTGGAAACACCCCAGGATCAGAAGAACTGGGCTCAACGACAATGGCCTGGGAGCACCTAGGAGCAACGCCATACCTTCCGTAGTGCTCTGAGGACCCCGTTTCACCTTGCACCTGGGCTAATCCCCCAGCCATGTTGCTAATTCCCTTACAATACCTGCATACAATTTCCCCCTAATGGCAGGGAACAATATTGAAGAATTGTCCAGTAGCTAAAATAGGTGTGATCTCTGGAAAAGGTTCATTAGAAGAAAAATCTGATCAACTCTTCCTTTTAGGAGGGTGTATCTAGGGTGCTCCTACGCCTTTCTGGCACTTGTTGCCTTTGTTCAGCTTGAAAATCTGGCTAACACTTCATTCACGTAGTAATCAGGTGAGTATTTTAACACTGAAATACCAGCAGGATTGTTGAAGTATGAAGATAAATTCAGCTATCACAGGAAAGACAAAAGCAAAACCTTTGTCCAACATCTTCAGTTACTAAAACAGCATATTGGACTTCTTTTTAAAAAAGAAAATAGAAACATCTTGAACATCACCTTTACTCTTTTGCTAGTAAAATGCTATCATCTCTCTGTATAACTTAACTTGCGTTCTTGCCAAGGTTCCTTTTGTTCCTTGTTTACTTAAAACCTACTTCTCATAGTTCTTAAAAAAAATCAATGGAATAGCTTTTCAATGCAACTTGGGTACATTTTAAAAGTTTACCCTAACTTAAGCACTTTGTGCTGTATTACAAGGCAAACATGACTTTCCAGTAGGGGTAGAGATGTAGGTCAGGCAATAACCTGCACTTATTCAACATTTCAGTGATGAAAAATAAAACACAATAAGAGCAGAAAATCTGGTCTGGTTTTAATTTCTCCGTAAGCTGAAGAGTGAATAATGACACAAAGCAGCATACATGTAGTACATTTCCTATGATAGGAGAGAGTAGGTGTTGAGAATGGGATTTAACTGAATACGTGCTTATTTTAGTGAGGGAATTGCCAGTAACGGTTACAAATGTACTTCCTTTGAGTAACATGTTGCAAAAGAGAAGTTTAGGGAATATCTTACACTGGTAGTAGAATTAAAGGGATATCTTGCTGCTGTGTGGAACTCCTATGTGGAACTTGTATATGTGTATAGAGACTGAAGAACAACCACTCATTCTTCAAGCAATGCTAATCAAAGTTATCCAAATTAAAATCTTCCTATGCATGGATGTGAAACTGATAATTTTATTTATAGCTGCACACCCTCCTCCTCCATTTGGCTCATCATTTTTTTGTAGGACTAAGTATTTTTCCATGTGATGTACTTAGAGGTCTTGGTCAATATTAGTATCCCTTTCCAACTGGCTTATATTTTCCTTCATATAGAAGAAATAATTTTCTTCTCTTTACAATTCATATAGATAAGACTGACAGATGTCAAGAAAGACAGGAAATAATCTCTCTACAAACAGAGCAGAAGCATAATGAGAGTGGTTTACTCAATAGTCACTATCATATCTGTACAGAAACAGGAAAAATCCAAGGTTTTCAACATGAGAGAATAACTTCCTGCTTGTGTAACTTATATAAAACATCATGTACAGGCAGCTACGCTGCACATGTGAGTTTATCAGTGTATAAAGTTGAGGTACACATTACACATACCTAAATATATGTACACAATTTATACTTCCACATGAAATAAGTTTTGTAACTTCCTTATATAAGAGGACTGTGTTACAGTAAAATTATATATATGAGGTTGCATCTATCTAATCTAATTAACATTTTCACATCTTAACATATTTCAAATTCTGGGCAACTTCTTCCCAATAAGAAGAACTGAGTGACCAACTAAAGTTGATTTTCATTACATTGGGAAATTGCACTAAATTGGGAAACTCTGAAGTACTTCAAATGCGGTGCCAAGATTTTAAAAGAGCAAATTCTTACAGATATTAGTCTGATATCCAGCACTGAATAAAATACAGTAATGCAGTTCAGGACATTTATCAAAAAGAAATTAAAAGCCAAAATAAGTGATGTTCCTTGAGACAGTTTGATGGAAGGTAATCTTGCCTATCAAATCTTCTGACAATTGTTGCAGACTTTGTTTCTCCAGGGCCTTTGGCTTAATACTTTGATTTCATAACAAAAGCAAATCATACAGCTTCACTATAACAATGTTATAACCGCTTAAGTCTAAATTTTAAAGAAAAAAAAATACAATGAAAAGAGCTCAAAGAATCCTGCAAATGAGTCAAAGCTCCAATTCCAACCTTATAATGTAAATCTTAAGGAGTCCAGTCTGCTCTTCATATTTAAAGGAAAACTAAGAAATGATTCAGTGCTTAGCTACAAGTCAGCCTTGGAATGTCAAGTAAAGTCAATGAAAGAACGTACTAAATGAGGTGACAGAGCCTTTAAGAAAAAGGCTTTAAATTTTCCTAAAAGCCTGAAACTGGAAGATCATGGCTGTGACTTGTGAATCCTCTGGATCCTTTCTTGGTTCAGATTTTCCATATTACTTTCCATATTTAACATCTTTACCTGCTGTATTATAAGATAGTAAGTATAGTTAAAAATCTCATGTTTCTAGGCTTTAGTTGATCACATTCTTTTCCTCCTGGCTGATTAGGATTTTTTCCTCTCTCCATTTTGGCTGCCACGTGGATTTGAAATAACCAGATGGCTGGTGGGTCTGTCTGGTCTTTGTTGATCACAAGATTTTTGGACCCAGCGGTTATCTTACCTCATGTTGCAACAGAATATATTTGAAAAAAGAAGTAGAATGAGTGAAGGTGAGAGGATAAAAAGAAGATTCCATCATTTTCAGAAGCATGGGGAATGGGCAGACTGCTGGGTCAGTCATAGTAATAACCCCTTGCTGGTGCTGAATGTGACATCTAGTGCCATCTCAGCCTCAAAGACTGAAATAGTTACTTTACTTGTATGAGCATAATTTAAAGGGCTATGGTATACAAGAGATCAGATTAAGTGATACAAAGGTCCCTTGAGCTCTGTTAGATCTGAGAAATATGTACAATTTAGGTTTTATAATAAATGTAATGAAAATAAAAATTAAGATCAAATGCATCTTTAAAAGTTCTAAGCATTTCGTTTTTGTGATTGTCAGGGTTATATCCCAGTGATATTGCAAACCTAGAATGATACATTTCATCAAATCTTAAAGTTACTGTCATGGGTAAGCAGCATTTATACAAATGACGGGTTAAATTACTAATTAATTGATTACATTCATACAAAAACTACAGGAATTTGGATACTAAGTGTACTATAGTAGAAAACTATCACAGAAACAATAAGGGGTAACTGATAGAAACTTTCATGAATCTTGGTTAACAGCTTTCCCTTCAAATCTGTGTCAGGGCTGCACATCACAGCTATACCGACCAGCCCTTTGCTCAAGCTACAGGGCTCTCAACATCATGCAGTAAGTGTTAGAGGAAACTTTTAAGGATTTATTCATTAAGATTTTTGCTTCAAGGGTTATAGACAATTTTTATAATCCCACAGGATAGTTCAGTGGTGATATTTTGTCAATGTATGATAAGGTAGGGTTAAACTGTTTTCCACTGCTGCTTTTCGGAGTATATCTGCTTAAAGTACACAGAAATAGCTAAAGGTTTATATTGCTCAATCTTAGAAGCAGGGCCACAGATATAGCCATCATTCGGGTCCTGAAGGCCAAGAGAGACAAGAAGTATTCTCATATTTTTCAGGGGCTGGAGGAAAGAAATCATGCTTAAAACTTGTGCTGTAATTTTGCAGTGAAATTGCCTATGAAACTTCACCCAGAATCCATAAATATGGACACTTGTGCAATTATATGTCATTTAATTTAAAATGGGATGTGATTCATACTAGCAGTTCCTGATTGTCAACAACAAAGGAAATGCACTCTACATGTTAATATGCAGGGAAGAAGAAGAAAAAGACAACAAACATTTACACTGTGACAATAGCCAATGTGACTGGTGTTTGCAGTTTGGTGAAATCTCCAAGAGAGAGATGCACAGTGCAGAATAATTACACCTATAGCACCATTTTCCTTGACCAATCTACACAGAACAGAGAGCTTTGTTTTTTTTTTTTTTAATCCAAAAAACAAAAACAAAACAAACAAAACCTTTCACTTTCCAATTGGATTAAAGAATAAGAGTGAATGTCAGTTACTTTACAAAATATGTAAAAGTGAACAGCAGAGAGTCTGGATAAAGTATTATTTTTGGATGTCTTGATTTGGATTACCTTCGCTAATGCTGGCAGTTGTAGAACTAAGGCAAAGCACCAAACTTAGATGGCAACATGTAATATAATATCCTTTTTAAGACACTTTCCTCTTTGGAACAGGAGAAATCTGCTGATTTAGCTTTCTATGAGTTTCCATTTCTCCTGTGAAAATGGGGATGGGAGTGGGGAGTCAGTCATGTAAAGGCTTCCCATCTTCTGCACAAAGCAAAGCTGTGAAGAGATGGTCTGTTAAGCAGCTGCACAAAATGGAGCTTTTTGCAAGATGAAAGCTAATAACATTTAAGAAATATAAACACACTTTTTATTTCATAGATCTGGAAAAAAATACAAACATTGTACATTCTAGCACCAAGCAAGGAGACAAGATCAGTTTAGCAAATTAATTTTCTCTTTTTGTGGTAAAAAGAACATAAAACGTGCTGTGAGTGTTTGAGATGACACGATGACATGATGGATCACAGCGCAGTAGCTCTATTGTGATTGTATTATGCAAATATTTTCATGCAGTCTTTTAAAATGTGTATGACAAACATATTTGATAATTCACTGTACGTAAAGACAGATTCTTGACTTCATGAAACCCAATGACCTCTGCAAAGATGCGTGGATCTATTAAGTAAATAAAAATATTTATTTGGCAAAAGAACTCTCTTTGTGAAAATGTAAGGGGGAAAAAAAAGATCCAACAGGATGTCTGTGAATATGTTATATACCCTTGAACACTAATGATACATTTCACTCCTCATTCTTAAGTTTGTATAAATAAATAGAAAAACAGCAGTATACGAAGCAAAAATATGAACAGCCACTTACAAATCTCTGAAAAGACCTTTGTTTAAGAGCAAGAAGTGCGTCTCTACAGTCTTAGGGTCAGCAAAATCCTTTTGGAAAGTGAATCAAGTAACCCAGTCTAGAACTCAAACACCTCTCCCACACCTATGTTAAATATGTTGTTAGCAGGCTCAGTGAGACCTTGTGGGGAAAGTCATATCAGTCCTAGTTTGTATTATTTATCTTTCCTTTCCCTCAGCTAAGTTTGAGAACACCGTGGGCAGTCTCAAAACTCAAAGAGCCTCAAACTTATTAGGGCCACAAATCTGCAAGGTGTATTCACAAAGTCATTGGTTAAAATTGGGGAAGAACAGCTCTGCGCTTGATTACCGAACACAGCTGACCAAAAATTCTTCAAAATTTGAGGCATTCTTGGAAACCAAAGTGCCAAAATTGAACCTCTTTCTCAAAACATCCAGTCTGGTTTCTACTTGACATGATACAAGATACTACTAGTACATTTAGATAATCATACAAGGAAACAGAGGAAATATAGGACTGAACATTACTGCCATGACCTTGACAGACTCAGAGGAGTGATGGGTAGGAGGGGATCTGCCTAGTCCCTTGTAAGAAGCTGCACAAACACAAGTACCAGTCTTTTCTTTGTTTTATTAAAAAAAAAAAAAAAATTCCCTGGAGCCAAGCTCTACCACGACTCCAGTCCTTTCAGTTATAAAGGAGAACATTATCTGTGTTTTTTATATCCCAAATTAACTCAGAAATAACACTGGTAATATTACTTAGTTCTCAAATGTTTAGGAATCCAGACCTGAACTGAAAGGATAGAAAGAGCATCTTCACAGGTTAACTTACTTTAAAATAAACAAGTGCTGCCTAATGTTGCAAGAACTGGATTCATCAATACCTGTACAAACTCCTGAGTGTTGGGGCAAAACAAAACAAAAAGACCTCCCTTCCCCCAAATATCTGCACTTATTCACAAAAAGAGCTGATCATGAATTTTCTGTCACTATCAACCTGAAATGGATTTAAACAGATGAAGGCTCCATATTCCATTACCAAGTCTTCCGGTCCTCTCTAAAAATCAATCTGCCATGTACTAAATTGAAAGTGTTGTCTGATTTGCTGCGACATCACAACTTCATGATTCCAAAAAGTTCTTACAGTGACAGTTGTGATGAGCTGTTTGCTGCAGTGGTTCATTGCCTTAGAGAAGAGACTGAGAAACAGGGAAAACAAGAACAAGACAAAAAGAGAGGTCACCAAGCCAGGAGCTAAAGGAACATTCAGAATAAGAAAAACTTGTTTTTAAGCTTCAGTTTACTGACACTATCTGTGACAGCAAATATTTGACAAGATATACCATGATGCAACTGGTGAGTCTTTCTATGGCAGCATCTGAATAGCAGCATGCTACCCTAAGCTGTTACAAATAATTTCAGCTGAAAACTATGATTTTCTGATCATTTGCTGAGGGAAATAAATGTATCTAAATTGCTGGATCAAAGATACGCATTCAAAATTCTCTACTGCTGTTTTCATAATCAGAGACAGATATTTTAGAAGATGACTAGGTAAATAAATAAATATAAAACCAATGCACCTATTTTGATTTCTAAGATGTGCAATCAAAGTACAATAGCACTAGACTGGATGTACAACAGTACTAGGCAGGATGGATTCTCAGTAGGACAAACAATCACCATGTGGTCAGGAAGCAGCAACATACTCAAACCCAAGTTCAAGTTCTTTTAAGTTCAGGCCACTGAAATGCATCAACTGCGTTCTTCCTTTCCTCTTTCAAACCATGCCATTTATCTGCAAGAGCACACTAGACCATTTGTCTTTAACTGGATTGTCAGTTCCCAGTACTTTCTTTGTGATACCTCTTGCTGCTTCAAGTAAGATGTTGTGTGACACCATTTCTGTGGGTAGGTGGAGGATCTTACCTTTACCCATTGGGCAGACCATCATTTTCCTTCCTCAGGGACACCGTACCCTTTTATACACTCATTTCACAGATCAAAGATCTTTCAGAATCAGTGCATACCGTTTAAAATTCTCTTAGTAGGCTGTGACGATTTAAAAATTAAGTAGAGAGGCACAGAGAGATCGTGCAATTTATAGAGGGTGTCACACAACAAGCATGTGTGTGCCACAGACAGAGCTCAGGTCTTTGCATTTCACCCTTAGGCAGAATCTTTCTTTGTCTAAGGCCTACCCTCCAGAAACAGAGCAGGAGAACAACGCTTCAGGGGGCCCTGGAGGCCAGCTGATCATATTGGGTGAAACACAGGTAAGTGCTTCAGTGAAAAGAGTTTCCTCCCTCGCCCCCCAAAATAATTTAAGCCACAGAATCAATTTTATTATCTTAGATGATCAGTTGTCACAGAAACACAGAGTAAATTCAGCCTGTACAAATGCAGAGAGGCAGAGAAGGCTGTTTAAGCCTGCTGCGCATAAGGAAAATGTCTTTGAAATGTGGGAGGCTTGATTAACTACGGAACAAGCTGACTGAGATAACTGGGTTCTCTGTGACAGGTAGGAGCGGTCAGAGTATGGCCATTTCGTCAGATGTGCAAGAGCAAGGCGTAAGCTTTGTGGACCTAGAGGAAGCATTGTATACAAGTGCTTTGAAACCCCTAGGGTTGAGAGCAGGATTAGTTAGGCATCCACAGGCTGTGTATCACTACATATTCCATATATTCCCCCTACTCACCTTATTTCCTTTTCAAGTTCTTTCAGATCAGAAGGGTAGAAATACAAGCCCCAGTAGAGTAAGGATCCCTAAAAATGTAGGATATTATGATTATATTCAAGAGACAGAGATACTTGTCTGGAAGGGATTAAGAGAGTAAGGGTTGTTGCAAAACTTAATCGGGTGGGAGGACATACATGGAATGATAAACTTTGTCCCTGCTATGCTCTTGATTTTAATAGAATTGGGCTAAAATTCAAGTTTACAATCTGAAAATCTGCAATATTCTCAATATCCAAGAATAACTCTGCTGTTCCAGCAAGAGAGCAGGATCATAACTCTGACCAGTGAAAGAGTTTCAGTCAGCATTACAGTGTGCATAACTATAGTCTATACTATTTGTTTTGCAAATGAGTATCTCTCTTCACCGAAAACAACGTGTGTTTCCTTACAGTGTTCCCATCACAAGCAATACCTTCTTCCACCCCTTTCCTTGCAGTTTGACTTTTCTCAATCTTTTGTTCTCCCTTCCCCTCCCCTTCCAAAAAGTAGTAAATATTTTCAAAGAATCCTCAGCATTTTAACACAACATTATGCTGGATAGATAATTACCTAAAGGAGACATACTATCCCCGTTTTCATTCTACTTCATAAAATCATCTAGAAACAAATGGGCAAACATTCTTATACAAGCGCCTCTGGAGGGAGACACAGCCCAAAAAGTAACTTGTGCCTGACACAAAAAGAAGAATAGAATTAGTGTGTTCTCAAAAAATGTAAGGAAATCTATTTTAAAATATACACCAAATACGTACAATAGTCCAGTCTGGTCAGATGAGGCTGGACCTGAATTCTGAGAATTACTTTAACCCTTCAAGTATATTACACTTTGTAAAAGGATTTTACTGTTTTGAGAGAGTCATTTAAATACTATATTTAAAATTTAGAACAAGAAAAAAAAAGAAAAAAAAACAACAAAAAAAAGAAAACCCTACCTGATTTCTGCATTTCAACACTTTTGATAACTGGTATGATTAACATGAGTCACTGTAACTTATAAATCCTGCAAGATCTTTTTCTTCCCGAGATTACTAAGGTATTCTTTAGTGTTCATGTGAGCATTAAATCACTCAGGGTTAATCAACTGCATTTTAAAGTTAATATACCAACTCTAAGTTATAAGAGCTTTAAAACTGCATTACAAAATTTCACGTTATTTGAACGGTTAGAGATTAAAAAAATCTCAGAGCTGATTTAAGACATGAAGCAGAATGTCACTACAGGTTGAGAATTACAATAAACCCTAGCTAGGAACAAATCCAGAGGCGAAATCTATAATTGGTGTTTTTACCATATGAAGTTTTGTTGCAAAATAGAGGATCCAATTCTGCTTTCACAGAAATCAATAAAAATTCTTCCCTATGTGTCTTTAGACAGTGGTTCTACCTAGCTTACATATAACAACAACAGAACTGCACCCCTAAAAAACAAAAATCACAAAAAAGCAGCCCATGCAACAAACCATCACTGTATTTCTACCTTTTCATATAGATCTTAATCAAGCATTTAAATGTAAATCTTTTACATTTTGTGCAATTAGCCCATGCCTCATATTCCGTCCTTACTTTTTGTCCTGCTTTGGAAGGTAGAAGGAAGAGTTTGTTACAGTAGAGTCTGGAACAAGGGAGACATATTACAAGATACAGAGTACCAAAACATGGTCTAACTGAGCTGTTGACTGGCTTATATTTTGGTCTGTTTTGTTCTACAGCTTGCCAGTAGCTATTCCTATCACCAAAATCCTATCAGCATTCCTATTACCAAATTATTTTAGAACTTCCGTATTGCAAACTATAATACTGAGGAGAACAATCGCTCTAACCCCTTATCTTACACTTCAAAGCAGCCAAATGTAACCCCTGCACAGGCCAGTCTTGTGAAGTCATAGTCATACTTTGACAGATCTTTATCTGCAGCAGAAGTACCAGCTAACGGAGCTCCTGCCTTCTGCCTCCCATCATTCTTACCTACTCCAAACCTCAGCCAAACACACCACTGCTACTTACTTCAGCTGACACCGAGCACTTAAAGATTTTTATTTATTTATTTTAATCATTAAGGGCAAGAAGGAGGCTCAGGTTCATTCCCTCTCTTAAGCTGGGAAAGTTCTCAGCATCGCATTCAAAATATAAGCCAGTCAACAGATGTGTTGGCACAACTGAGGCTATACTGTGGTTAATGAAAATGCTGTACCACCCTGCCTCAACACAATTCAGTAAAGCTGAACATGCATAATGTATTTCCTAAGTAGATATCTGCAAGCACAAAAGATCAAGTTCATAACGTTGTAAGAATGGCCATATCACTTCAGAGCAGGTAACTTCTGGTCCCTTATGCTTTGCCAAGATACTTCTACTGTTCATCAAGTCCAGATATCTGATGGCAAGAACAGGCAAGAAATGCAACTACCTAAAAATCTTACTATTGAAGAAGAAAGAAAAGTAGAAGCTGAAGAGAAAAAGTACTATGAAGAGATAGAACTAACTGTAAAAGACATTTTAGAATCAAATAAATTGTCTATGTTGAAACGAGTAAAAGATTTCATTTCATTTCACTTCATTTTCATTTTTGACAACATCTAGGTAGGCTCTAAACTATGTGCTTAGAGGTCAGTTCGCTTCATTTTCTATTCCTATCAATCAAATACATACTAAAAATAATAACAGTAAAAAGAGAGTGGCGAACAGGAGACACCTAGGGAATAGGAAGAACACGCAAGTATAGACAATTATACTTTCCCTTTCTAATACTTTCCCAGCCTCTGATCAGATCTGCTTCTCTTCCACTGAGCTTATTGCATTTTGTCTAAGCCCTTTCTCTTCCAACTATTTGTTCAGTCTCCCCTTCAACCATCAAATGGAAGCACTCAATCCCCACCCACTTTCTCCACGCCACTGATGATTTAGATCACTATCACACACCCCCTTTTCTAGGCTGAAGAGTCCCAGCAGATCTGTGCATTTCTTGCTCATTTTTCCCGCCCTTCAATGGACCTTCTAGAATCACAGAATAAATCATGTCTGAAGGGACCTCGACAGGTTTCTAATCTGACCCCCTGCTCAGAGCAGGTGTAATTAGATCACAGATAGAAATTCAACAACCTCCCTGGGCAAAGTGGAGGTTTTCAAGTCTTGACTGGACAAGTCCCTGAGCAACCTGGTCTAATTAGACCTGCTTTGAGCAGGGGATAGAGATCTCCGGAGGTCCCTTTGAATCCAAATCATTCTATGATTCTACTACATCCTGTCTGAGATGGCGAGATCAGAACTACATACACTGTTCAATACATGAGCAAGCCATTGACCCATGCAGCAACATTATTATGTTTTCTACTTTACCTCTAGTTCTTTTATAATAATTTCTTTCATTAGATTTGTTTTTGTGGATCGTGAGCTCCAAGCTGATGTCTTTACAGAATTATCTATCATAGCCCCAAAACTTTGCTCTTCAGAGGCAATGGTCAGCTCAGAGCTCATCATTTTATACGTGAAGCGAGGATTGCCATTCCCTGTGTGCATCACTTTAAATTCATCTGCACTATATTCTTCTGCCAGTATCTCCTTGTAACTGAACTGAAGCTAGCAGAATTATAATATGCATAGCTGTAGTATAACTGCTACAGCTATGCTGCCTATTACGAAATCTGTGTTTTACAGAAACAAATCCAGCAGCTGACAATTCGTTTTTCCTGTGCTTTGTTAGTATATTGCATTCTCCTAGAATGCAATATGCTTAGATAGCAGAAGATAGCCGAACCTCAACCCTAGAGAAAGCTACAGTGTGTGGTCACAATAAATAAATAAATACTCCCCCCCCGCCCTGCTTTTCTGTGTACTATTTCCTTCCATTAGATCTTATGATATTTGATAAATCACTTCATACGAGACCACCCTCCTATGGACTGCAAAGGCCAAGGGATCAAGTTCATTTACTGTATACTTTAGCATATATGCCTTAAAATGTAATCATGAGTCACTCAGTGCATATCTTCATAGGCACATACAAATTACCTAACAGTCTCATAAACTTTGTGTCTTGAAATGGGGTTTCACTAGATTTTTTTTTTTTTGAACATCTGTTTAGAGATTTCCTAATGTAATTACAATATCTTTGTCATATGCTATGCATGTACCCAGCAATTTCATGTATGCATCTTTTAATTTTTCATTAGGTACATTAAGTTCTGCTGTTCTTAAATATGCATCAGTAGAAAGCATGTATTAACTGAAAGAGCAGGAAATAAAAAGATTATAGACTGGCTAACATTTCCTCAGCAAAAGGAGCCTGAAAAGGAATAGTTTATGGAGTGAGTTATTGCATCCAAACGAAGTTACATATTAACATTTTCATGTATGTAGCAAAACTCAGTTTGGGGCTGGACTTCCCCCTGATCCCAAGAACATCTCTGTGCTCTCAGCTCCTCTCTATGCTCATATAATTCTCATATAATTTGGCCCACTGCACTGAAGCCCAGTAATAGAGAGAACAGCAGAATAGAGTTGCATTATCAAAGACGGGTAAAGATGTTTCCAAGGCATCTTTCCGTAGCGTGAGCTGTAAGATATCCAGCTTTGCCAGTGCATTAAAGTCAACCCAAATTGCCACACTAAAGAAAAAGTAGCTTAAAACAAAAGTTGATGGAAAAGCCAGTACATTCTTAATTTAGAAAGATGTAGTGTTCACATTAAAGGATATAAAGATAAAATATATCTGGGAACTCAACTCATCCATCAAGAAAAGACATTATTGTACAATGAGCCTGAATTATTTTATACTTTCATACAGAGGTGCCCTAGAGAATAATAAGACAAAAACACTACAGACAAGGACTTAGTGGATCATATAATGAGTCTTTCAGAAGAAATACAGGACTCAAAATAGGACTCCAGTCCTATTAGCCAACTACATTTTGTCAAAGGATTAAGCTTGCGGGCAGCTGAGGTGTGCTTGGTGCAGGATATATGAGAAAGCGTGTCTGCATGCTGTTAGCATTGTGTTGTTCAGGCTGCCTGGTTCTAAATAAAGAATTGAGCAGCTTGTATAAGTTACAATTTCCTGGAAATTACTTTAATTTACCCCTTTTGAAGGGCATGAGGAACAGACTGTGGGAAATGCCACCTTTCCCTGAACAAAATCAGTTATCAGAATGACCATTATTCAAGCCCTGGGGATGATGCTGAGATAATACAGTATCCATACACCGCATAGAAATTCTACAAGGTTTTAATTTCCGATCAATTTTCAAAGAGACTATAGTCACATGAGCAAGTCACTAGATTGCAGATAGAGCGAACCCAAGAAATAACCAGACAATTATATCTAATGTGCATCATTTGGCTTCTTTTAAAGGAAATTAATATTCTGAATTTCTCAGTTCCTCTTTCAAAATAAAGGAATTACATGCAGCTAGTCAGTTCAGACTAGCGAAAGTGATGGAGGACATTTTAAGCAATTATAAGATACGTGCTGCATCATTCTACCTGCTACAAGTAAAAGGGCTACTGATTCCTTACTGCTACCCTTATAAAGTGGAGTAAAATACTAACCTTATGTGTAATATTTTATTATGTTTTCTTTGCAAAAATGAAATGACTTTTGAGGTGAACTTTGCACATTATGAAAAGAGGAACATCAAGATCAAAGGGACTGACTCCTCACTCTCTGTGTGTAAATATTTAATCTGTTTATACTAGAAAGGGAAACAAAAAAAAAATCATTTCAAACCTAAAGACTAATGCATCACAAATAGCCTCTACAAACTCAATGTAAAAAAATTACAAGCAAAAAGCAGCAGAGAATCAGGTTTATTTAGAAAAAAATTATCAGGAAAGATTAATTCTGATTTCATTCACAATAGCTTTAAATTAGTAAATGTAGTCTGAATTCCATGGTTCCCTGCTTAGAAGGCAAAGACACTTCCCCTAACAGCTCTGTCTAGTTTTTCTAGTTGCAAATGGCCCACAGCTTTCACACTACCAGAAGTTCAATACATTTAAAAGATAGAAAGAAGAACATTACAACTCCTTCAGCTACCAAGGGCACCCAGAGCACTACAAATGTTGAATGCACTGTACGTGAACTGAGCTTTTTGCCACTTGCCACTTTGCCACCTATACTGGACAAACTCACAGCTCAGTTCTCTGCAAAGCTGCTGGTGGACCACAATGCAGGTAGCACAGATTTTGAGTTGTGTCCACCGAATTCAGAGAAATTTCCTTTTCCTATCTCTGGCATAAGAAAGAGGAGAATGAGGAACAGTAAAGAATGTTATTAGTTTTGATTTGTCACAGAGAAATAATATTTGCTTGAGCTTATTACATTGTGCTAAAATCTGACAGAAGATCAAGTTCTATCTTTGGCTACAAGTGTGAAAGCCTATTAACTTCAGGTTAATGAATTTCTCAGAGTGTGGATAACAAATATGTCTCTTCATGTACTTTTACCTGCATATATTTCTACCTACTGCATTGGCAGACCGGAAGACCTTGTACTTACAAAAGCAGCAGCTAAATTAAGCTACAGGGAGCTTTTTTTCCAGCTACTGGGGGCTTGTTCATGCTATTGACAAAAAAATCTGTCCATAAGTTTCTCCAAAGGTGAATTTACTAAATTAAGCTCTCCCAGAGTAATTTGCATATAGTTTTGCATCATCTTCCATTAATATGAATAAATGGCAGTTAATTGTGTGATGGACTCAGAAGATTAAAAACCAGACAAGAAAGAAGGTTAGCATTGCCATGCTATTGTGGCTAACCAACGTTGCTCTAGTTAACTAGCACTGAATGACTGGACAGTTTTTTGGCACATTTGCCCCAGTTCAGCAATAAGGAGTTTTGGAGCAGTCCTTGCTTTTGGAGCAGTCCTTGCTCCAAAAGTACTACTTCTGGAGTAGTACTTGCTTGCCAAAGAGAGCCACGTGAGGCTATGTAGATATCTAATTGTTCCCAGTAGAGAAGGAATTGCAGTAAAGAGTTAGCTCTAGTGCTCTAATCTCCTCCCACCCCATGTATTACAACTTTAAAGGCATAACTCTGTTTTTGTGAGATTGAATTATGAAGCCTGAATTCTAGAGGTCCCATTTAGACCAGGATCCTAACATAATGAAGACTACATGCATACATATCATTAAACCTGTACCCTAAGCACATAGTGTATTGTTAAAATATACATGGGGAGGGAGGAAAGGGGAAGGACAGCAGAGAAGGGAAGCTGATAAAGTGACATACAAGAATCTCAGCAACTCACTATCCGTGCAGGAAATGGAGCCCCAAACCTTATTCTAAGGCTTTGCTTGTTAGGCTAGAAGAGCTTCACAAGGGAGACTACATCTCTGAGAATTTCAATAGCTCTGTAAGAAAAATTGACTTTAATTTTCTTCTCCCTTTGATCCTACCTGGAACTACTTTCTAGTGCAAAAGCCACACTGAACTTTCTCACTCTAATATAATACAGTATTTACTCTGTGTGTATAAGCATTACTAAGTGTGCCTGCACTTCTACTTCTGAAGTTTATTTGATTGTTTCAAAAGCTTTATTTGCATCTCCAATTCAGTATATGAAATCTAGCTTTTCTCTTCCTACTCTGACCTTATTCCACCCCCATATACATCAACTGACAGATGAAATCTTCACACATGTTCCCTGTGCAGGAACAGCAGCCTAGTTGTTATTGTGAGAGGAATTCAATATCTATGGAGAATGAAGATTTCAAAAGGATGAATGAGAATTTGTACCTCAAATTGCATTTTCTATTAAATAGTAAATTTTCCCCAAATAGAATGACCCTGAATATAAGATGATCTCTGATTTTTGTGTGCATACATTTTAGCACTGAGAGGAAGCTTATATTTTGCCTTCTCTCTCCACTCCCACCTGCACTCCTCACTCATCTACCTCCTCCTAGACATTGTATCCTTCAGCCAAGTCTTCTACCTTATGTTTCCTGACCTTTCCTCCCTCCTATTGAACATCTCCACTGAGTCCACTTTATATAAACCTGTTCTGTCCCAGACCGCTCCTGTGTCTTAAACTGGACAGCGTTAAGCTCCTACTCCTGCTAACTGTCTGAAAGTGCTGTAGAAGAGGTACTGGTATCATTGCCTAGCACTGGTGCAAGCCCCACCAGATGGCTTCCTTGTGCATGAATCGTTAGCTCCCAAACCATCTTCTCCTTACTCTTTTCAGTGAGAATATAAGGTGACATTTAAATATAATGTGAAGTGTGATTGTTTTAGGTCACCTTGTGGGTGTGTGCAAGTGAACAACACCCAAATTACTTATCTAAGTATGAGGCAAGCTTGCTTGGTTTAGAGTAAACTGGAGCAAGGACTAGAATCCACCGCTGTAGAGGTCCCTTAGCTGTTTGGCAAAAGATGCTGGTCCATTGTTGTGTTTCTCCTGTTAATCATTTCATAGAAGAACTTCAATAGGAGGAGTTTGAAAAAGTCCCACACCAGATTATTTCTCTTTTGAAAAGGGTTTTCAACTAGGAGATGGGAGACCAGCATGCTATGTGGCATTTCTATTTGATAAAAAACAATTGATACATCTTGTTTTGTGTAAGACTGTATACTATTTTTAACTTGAAAGGAGTACAGGAGAGGATGTTTAGTCTGTGAGTTGCTGGAAATGACAATACAGGAATAGTTTTGGGGGCATAACCAGAAACAGCCATTTAGCTACCTAGTAAAATGAGATTCTTTGAGATGTCAGTACTATATAAGATCTGAACCCGATAGGCTTGAACCACTGGAGAAGACCAAGCTACTAAATGGGAATGGGCATAGCCTTAGCCATGCTCATAACAGGGACCACCATAACTGTCTTTTAGCTTTAGACCAAGCATAAATGGTTGGATATGAACACAAGCATGGCCATGCCTACATGGCCTGACTCTGTTGCATGCAGCTCACAATATCCTGAAGCGGCAATCTGCAGCATAGGCTGACCTATCAGCCTATGTTTTTTGCTTAAAGGGATCTCACATGCATCATAGGATATATAGGTTGTCAAGCTTTTGCTGGAGAGTAAGGGGAGCATGCTCTGATGACAGCAAGTGCCATACGGTTGCTCATACTCTCTGGAGAATAGCTTACAGTGCAATGTTGGTGTTTTAGGAACTTCTTGGGACAGCAACAGAGAACTAGTATCTCAGATTCCAAATTTTAGGCTCAATCAGTGCAAACAACAGTAAGTACCACATCGTTTGATGGAACCAGCCTTAAAGAGCCTAGCTCTTCTGGAAGAGTTTTGGTCAAGGCCCTTTGAAAGTGGGATTTGTATCCTTAAAGAACGTATTTTATAATAATTTTACCCTGCTCCTTTTCTACTGGACTGTTTTTTTAAATTCCTGTAAGAAGTTATCCTTCTTTCTTAGTCACAATTGTAGGCCTCAACTTTCAGTTAGAATAACTTGGCAAAGAGATTGGCCTCACTGAAGGGCTGTGGATCTATACCAGCTCAAGGCGTAGCTAGCAGTTCTAACATTCACAGGCCTGAGGTTTTACAGAAACTGTATTCTTGTCTCTGCAGATCAATGCCTATTGAGACTGATAATAATGAGAATGCTTAGGGTTATTACTATCTCTAAATAATATATCAGCTATGGCTAACAAATAGCTTCACTGCAGTCTAATAGCTACTTATTATCATAACTGAAACAAATTAGAAGGTTGCTAATTCACGTGCTCAGAAAAATGAGCAGTTAAGATGAGAAAGATGAATGAGATTTCCAATTTACCTATTTTGTTAGGGGATAAACAGATATATCATCACAATTAATGTGTCTGATACTAATTAAAAACAATGTTTGCAAAGACCATTTCCAATGTAATTTTACATTTGGTTGGCTTGTACTAGACTAGAGAGGCTTTCAAACCTATGAGCTACTTTTTGCTTTCCTAGTTCCTCTCTCCTCTGCTTTTGTGTTTATGATTCCTAACATCATTGTGCTGTACGAAGTAATGCTATGTGGGATATAGCTAATGGTAACAAGGATTTATTTTTAAAAAACACTTCTTGTATAATACTCTATCCCAAATTACTCTACATAGTAATTTAACTCAATAATAACAAAAACTACATTGCATGAATGAAGGAAAACAGTGAACTAAGTCATTTTCTGTAACTGAATGAACCAGTAGAAGCATTAGGATGGATACCAGGGCCGGGGAGGGGGGGTGTTAAAGCACAAGTTGAGTAGATAAGACGTACCTTCAGATACATTACTGCATAACATATCCTAAAGATTAAATATCAAATGTGAGAGTAGGTCCTTAGCAAGCGTAATATGTAATTGACATCGGATGAATTATGACAAATTGCACAAGCTGAGGATTTGCTACCCCTAAATTTATGTAATTTAGGCTACCTCCTGTACCACAAAGCCTTCAGTTCTGCCTATTCAAAGGTTGATCTGAAGGTCTCCTAGTATCAGGAAACACTGAACTGAAGATTAGCAGACCTAATCAGTATGGAATTGTTTCTTAAATAACCTTAGTCCTGCTTAAACTTCTGATTTTCTTGGTAGACAATATCAGAAGCAGAAAAGCAAGAAGAGGGTTGGGGGTGATCTATTCTGTGAAGAGAGGAATGCTATTGAAATGTTACAGAAACATCAAGGAGGGAAGAAAGCAGATGGCTGCAGAAAATTTTCCAGTGACTGATTTTTTTGGGGTAGAATTTAAAGGCAAATAGATTTTATCTAGATTTGACTGTATGTCAGTTCAACTTGCTTAACTAGTTATATCTTACACAGGACTGATGCAAAGCATGTGGAAGTTCAGAAGAGTTTTCATTGATTTTAATTGGTTCGGATCAACTTTCAAAAGCTCAGCAGCACTTCCCAACTGACAAGCAAATGGCACATTACCCCTCACCAGCCACAGTCTGTCTCCCTGCTTAGCATTATATTTTTATTTTACAGTAAAAGACACTTGATATTGACAATCGAACCACAGAGTTCTCACTACACCAGAGAGCTGGTGAGGAGGAAACTCCTCTACTTAGTTCTGCCAGTCAGTTTCTTTATTGACACAAGTAAGAGCCCTGTTAATATCCTTGTTGGGTAGAAACCCCACTGAGTAAATCTGAAAGGTATCTAAATACTGTAATATTGCCTGAAATCCACTAAAAATACAGCTCCAAATTCATTTTCACTTGTGAGTTTGAGAAGATTGTGAACTTGCTCTTACAAAGAGATCAAGGATTGAATTCATTGAGGCTGCTCTGAAGTCCCTGATTTTGACTTTTAAAATAATTTTTGCTATTTTATATCATACAATTTTGAAATATCAAGGGGGGAAAAAAAGTACTAACACCACTTAAAAAAAATTCTCACACACTTATTCAGTTACTATTTTTACCTGTCAAATTGGCTAGGCACAGAGAATATTAACACTCAGAAGGTGAACCTGGATCTAGTTCAACCTATTTATTTATCTGTTCAAGTGGCAGGGTTTGATCAGGCAATAGGGCAGCCAATTACATCCGGCTAAAAGCAACACTTGCTGTAAGAAATCAGCCAGGAGAAATAGTTATAAGTTATTAGGAAAGAAAGTAGCAGTGAAACATAACAGACTGAAAAACAAGAAAAAAAAGAAAAATACCTCTAACCTAGGAAGATCACGTCTCAGGCATTTGAATATCCGGTTCAGAGGGAACAGGAATAGCCAACAGAGAAGCTGATCTTTGCACCTCTGAGTTAAAAATAGTTAAAGGAGTTCATAAGCAAAGAAAATACAGAGAACGTAATCTTCCGAGGGAACCGACTTGAGAAGCCTAGTGAGAATGGGTTATTGCTAGTGATGAATGAGGGGGATGGGCATTTACTCCCTCACCGTACGTAGAATTCAGTTTAGCTGGAGGAAGTTCTCCTTTCTCTTCTCCTGCAGAGGGAACACGTCTCACTGCTATGAGGCTCTGCTTCACGCTGGATGATTTCTTTCAGCGAGAAACCAGCCTGCGTAGAAAATATGTTTCAGTCTCCCTTCAGGAAAACTCACTGTCTTTGCCACCACTTCTAGGAGAGTAGAAAAAATGAATGGAGGACACCAAATCTCCCTGAAGCACTGGTGAGTTTAGGATTCAGCTGGATAACATCCCTGGGAGTGCAGGCTGTTAGAAAGGCATGAATTTATCATTTTTGGAGAAATATGGTAATCTTGGTCTGCCAATCTTCTTTTCTGGCCCTTAGGGCTATTTATTTATTTATTTTTTAAACCTCCCTGGCTTTTTACTAAAACTTTCTGATTCTCCAACTTTTCCAAGTGCTCTCAACTTTGGCTTATATTATAAAGTAACTGCTGCCAGAACACTGAACTCCAGCAGTCTGACTGGTGACTAGGATAAATATGGAACTTAATAACTTAATGGTGGATAACTGACTTTGATGCAGTTTCATCAATCAGACAGAGATAAACAGCTTTCTCCTCTTGCAGGTAGTCTTTTTAAGAAAAAAAGTATTGATTTTTTTCATCAGATAGACATATTAACTAGCAAGACAATTCATTCTTCTGTCTGCATGGGTATTTTGAGCGGTAATTGATTTTTCGGCTCAACATGAAAACAGTCAGTATTGAGTGGTAAAGGGTGGGGTAAGTTTCCTCTTGCACTCAAACCAGAGGCACAGAATTAATATTACAAAAATTGATGAAAAATATAGTTCAGGTTGGTTTTTTTTTCCTAAAACTTTCAATTTATGGCCACAGGAATCCATAGTAGGAGATTAGACACATTAATAAAATTAAAAAAGGAAATATATTTGATTGCTGTGATCTTCCATGAATAAGTCTATCTGTACAGTAACTGGATAATACAACCAACTCAGACGCCTTTGTGATTGATCTTTAAGATTGCCATGGCCCATTTTCACAGTCGTAGAAGTTATCCTCCCTGTCCTTGCCAAATTCAATTACAACTGATAGGCAGAAGAAAACTATCTGTATTTTCCCTGCAGTTTTATCTGGATAAGACTTTACTTTTCATTTCCTGTACAAAATTGTTGTATAATGTTTCTGCGTGCTATTAAATAGCCGCAGTTTTCCATCCTGAAAATTGCAGTATCAGATGAAATGATTTCTGTATTACAGATATGACAAAGTATTATCACAGGCCTTTGAAAGTCCATGGTACTTTGCTGTTTAGGAGTGGGTCTATTTAGCGGATTGGTTCCTCAGCTGAAAAGTGGGAAAATGGTAGGAAAATTCCTTTTTCCTGTTTCAGATGCTCTAGTTTAGAAACTTTGCCACTAATAGCAGAATTCAGCCTGCAGAATCAAAATCACTTGAGAAGGTGCTTAGGCAGGGAGAAGGGAAAAAACGACTGCACTGGAGTTGTAGTGCTGCCAAATGGTCCAAACAGTATAGATAGGTATCTTTTGATGCATTTCTACACATAGCAAGAGATCTCCTTATTACATGGACTTTCACAAGTTTAATATGGAATGACAATTATGTCTTTGGATGAAAAGTTCATCATGTTACACAATAACTATTGTGCTGGCTAGAATTTTGTTTCTGATGCATACTGTGTAGTCTCCATGAAGAAGTAACTGAAAATTGAACTCGGGAGTCCTGGTTCATAGTGTGACCTGGTTGTTACAAAGTTCTTGATTTCAGTACAACTGCATAAACCATACAGTCTACGTTTTTTCAAAGTCATGGTAAATTCTGGTAGCAGGTCCTAGTTTGAAGATAAAACAGTAACTATGGCTGGAGTGTTTCTTGGTTCCCCATCTACTGAAAGAAGCTAGATGTTTCAAATCCTGTTCTTAAATAAGTCTTTGTAAGATTTCAATGGTTTCCAACAGTAAACTTCATATAATCCCTAAATTAGTGTAAAACAGCCTATAATGTGGCTGGTAGCCTTCTCTATTTCTTTCCCATTGGAAGGTAGAAATCTCTTGTTAAAAGCACGACCCTATTATGCAAATTCATCTATTTCAAACATTTTTCTTTCTGTATTTTCAGGATATTTTGTTTTATTTTCTTCAGGGCAAATTATCTCCAAATCCTTTATCAGGTTGTCTTTTCCTGCAAGGAATTTTCAGTGTATTTTAACTCATAGTAGTTAAAATATCTATAATAAGTTACCAGAAATCTTTTGTCTTGAGCTATCACTGTAATGTAGCAATGCACCTTAACTTACTGTATCAAAACCTTATCCTTGTCATAAAATGGTACACCTTGAATAACTGTGCAAGCCAACTGTGAAGGTAGTGCAGAAGCAACTTATGTTGAGATGGAAATTCTGCCAAACTCATGCTGAGTGCAGGGCCAGATTCTGAACACTAGCTCTCAAAGAGCTGAAAGATTTAGGATGCTGAAGAGGAAGGGGAATAAAAAGAAGCCAAGGTGCTGTTCAGTACCACATGTGTTAAGTTAGACCAAAATCTGAATAAGTTAAGAAAATAACCTCTTCTCACAGTTTTTCTGATTCCTTTCACAGGTGGAATAACATAAAGAAAGCAACTCTTTTATAAAAGCTAATAAAAATGCAAGGAATTTTGGTGAGGAAAAAAAAAAGTTAAAAGTTTGCTCATAAATCAGTGGATTTTTCAGCTCTAATTGGGAAATGATTTGGTTCACTAGCAAGACAAACTTGATTAATATGGAAAATAGCTCTTGTTTACACAGGGAAGTTTTAATATTAAAAGGCTGTTAGAGATGCAATACCTGAATTTCCACTTGGGGAAATGTATTTTATTTTGTTAGAGTGTGACAATAGCTCCATAATTTCTTCAGGATCTCTAATCAACTCCTGACCTTATTAGAAAGCAACAGAATCATGGCATTTCCAATCCTAAACTAGAACAGTATAGTCATTTGCAAATTTAAGAATTTAAAGAATTTTCTCAAATTTTCTCAAATCTCAGTCTCCAAACCCCGCTCTAAGTGAAACGATGCCTAATTCTTTCAGTATTCAGCCCAAAATAAACTGCTACAAATGCAATAAGTGAAATTTAAGTTGTGAGGGACTTCTTAAAATAGTTTGATCTGAAGAAGTATAATACTAGCCATGCTGTCAGGACTTCAGAATGAACAGTTACTGAATTAAACATTCAAAGGTCTTTTTCTATGTATAATATAGTCAGGAGAGAGCTGAAGGGTTTTTGTGGATCTCTTTCTGATTACAGCTAACGAAAGCTCTTTTGAACTGATGGTAAGAGAGAGTCTTCAGGATAGCATACACTAGCCTGAAGATACCATATGTTAGGCAAGTAGTATAAAATTATTTTCTTCCTGTTCATTAATAAAATTACTTTCAGGATAACAAATTTTTAAAAATTCCTCTGCCAGTGATGTTTTCTCTGACTCACATACATACTTGATACTACTCATCCCTAACAATAAGTAAATAAATAAATAAAAATTAAAAGATAGATTTTGGGATTTCTCAGATCTTTCCCTGGACTATAAATTGCTGTGATATTATCACCTACTGATAAATACCAGATTATAGTAACCCTTCCTGTCGGTTACTGGTTAAGAATCTCTGTCCTGTCCCTTCCTGCAATCAGTTCCAAAGGAAAGTCTGCAGAGGATCTCTTACACACAGGAGGGCCTCTTTGTTGCTTAGAAAAACTCTAGTGCCCAATTTATGAGGTCAAATGAAACCTGCGTTTTATCAGAAGCGTAGCTTTATGTTTGTTTTTATTCAAGTTATACAACACACAGCCACTAGCATGAACATAGAATGGAAGTCTTACCCACATGAAAAAGTCATACATGCAGTCTAGTAGGTGCTCTTTACTTTTGGATTTCCCAAATCTGCTTCTGCTTCTAGCAAGTCCACTTAGCATAACTCTCTCTGTATAAACTAGGGCCTAAGTTTCAGGCATAGAAGCGTCAGAAAGGGACTATAGTTCAGCAGCAGATGTACAGCAAGGAATATTCTCAGTTCAGAGGCTATTCCTTTGCATCATACTTGCACAGCAGCTGTATTCCACGCTAGGAAGGCTGGATAGTAGTTATTTCTCTGAGGATTGATTAGAGGAGATTATGCAAGTAGCAATTTCATCGTACAATTACCCCATTATTTAAGTGCTTGCTTTTTATCACTTTAGGGGAGAGGATACCGGAATTTTGTCTGACCTGTGGTTATCACTCTTCTGTTAGTCCCTCAAAGCAGACCACAGCAGCTGGGGATGGGGATGAAGATGAGCAAAGGCTGACTCTGAAGATCAATGGTTTGTAAAAGCTTTGTTTACACATCACCATTTTCACAGGGAAAACAGAAAGGCTATTAGAAAGGAGAAACTCTGTCCCAAATACGCTTAAAATTGTAATACTATCTGACCCTAGGCATCTGACCCCCCAGAATCTGAATAACACCTACAGACACCAGATCCTGAGTCATGTTTATCATAATTAATTTATTATTTGGATTGAGATAAGTTAGGGAAAGTCAACTCTACGATGGTGTTTTAGCATGAATAGAGTGATGATCATAAGCAGTGTTATTACTATGCCATATATGTGTATATGCGCAATAGTAGGAAAAATATTAGACTTTTGATATAGAAGTGAAACTAATTGGATAACATCACTGATTAAACTTCAGTAAGTGCTCTCTCAAGGAAAAAGAAAAGTAAATTACCACTGAATTTATTCATTGTCATTTTATTAATGCTGCAATAAGTGATTTTTTCAGATGCTTATAAATTATTAGTTAGAATAATTTCTCAGCTAGTCCATACCCTTTTGTTAAAATGGGTACTAAAGAAAGATCAGCTGAGATTCATTCTTTGCATTCCTGTTCAGTAGGTCTTGAATAGTTTTCTCCATGGATTGATTGGGGTGGAGAAATGTAATTAAGTGCCTTATTCAAAATCATGTGTGCGGGGGAAAGTTAAGCTTGGATTTGTACTGTGGGATCCTTGTGGTTCAGATTTTTTTTTTTTTTTTAAGCTCTATGCACAAGATTATGCAGCTTCTTTATTTGGCTCTGTTTGTTTGGACTCCACAGTGGTTCGATAAGAAGCATTAACGTGTGAAGGTAAAGCAAGATCAATTTATGCACATAGCCCTTTCTATTTATTCTGCATGCTCTCATATATTGCAGTTATCAACTGAAAAGCATTATGCACTTCACTAATTGGGTTTTTACTTAGGATCATTTGTGTTGTATCAACATAGGAAGGCCTAGCTATGGAGTCCATTATGCGAGATACTATACCAACGGTAATGGCTCAGGCAACCTTTTGGACTTAAGCAGTCAAATAAGTGATCCTGGGAGTGAAGTTGTCAGCTCCTTGCAAATGAGACCTAGTTATGTCTGCTACTCTCCATCTTTAAGATTGACTTTTGTGCCTAGTAGCTGGTTTCACGTGAAATCACCAAGACAGAAGCAGCTAACTTTCCAATTCACTTTTGAAAAAAGCTATTGAGTGGCCTTTAAATGCTACCCACATCTTCCTCTAATGCACATGTTATGAGAGAACTAATGCTCAGAACTCATCCGCTCACCTACAAAATCAGTGCCTGCAGTGGCACCTACAATGGTCTCACTGGCTAAAATCACTTGCATTTTGATTTTCCTGTAGAATTTTACCACTTCTAATGTATAAATGGTTATTTATTATTTTAATTAAAGCTATCAATTGAAACTCTTTTAGACATTGACAAGTAAGATATAAGGAAGTAGAAACAATCTACTGTAATAAATTGCTTGAAAAGCCCAATTCAAACTTACCTTCAAAACCACTTCCTGTGTTTATTTTGCATACTTAATTAGGAAAAGAAGTACTCTAAAGTACTTCAGTACTCTGGTGCATAATTCTGACATACTAGCAACATATAACAACATAACTGTCTATTCAACGTTTTTTACTTGTTTTTCTCAAGAGAAGAGAGAACAAAAGTGAGATGAAAATTTGATCCTGTTATGTTACTCTGTAGGAGAGGAAGAGTATTGGATTTTTTTTTAAAGCAAGCTTATGTTGTTGAAACCCAATTCATCACACCAAATTCAAACACTTGTCAGAAAGGATGGCTTTTACATGTTTATATCTGGGAAGCACTGAAGCCATTGATTTTTAAAATTAGGGGTCCTATCTTTTCTGATGCATGCTTGAAAGGATACCTACCAATATTACTGAAACTTCCTACTCTCAATTTAAGTAGAGAATGAGTTGAAATAAAATAATCATGTTATTTATTTTTAGAAAATTCGGTGTTGGATCTGTGCACATCTGCAGGAATAATCTCTCTCAGATTTACAAGAGTCTAATTTACCACTTAGTTTGAGAAAAATCTCAGTATATTAAGTGTTCGGTGAAGACAAGGAAAGGACAGGGAAGGAAATTTTCTTATATTTATGACTGAGATCTCTAGAAGATTGAGTAGAATTGTCATATAATCCATGCCTATGAACCAGAAAAAGACTGTTTTACATATGAGGCCTGCATTTTATATAACTTTAGCCTGCAGTGCCCCGATTCAGGACACAATTTTGGCTCGGGAGGCAGTCTATCACAAGCAATAAGCGCTGTTACAGCAGTACCATGGCAGAGCCAAGAAAGCAAGTTCCTGCAATGCCTAGGCATCACCATCTGAGGACCAGCAGCTGGGCATGGCAAGAGAAATGCAGGGGAACTCCCGTCCATACCCACCTCCAGCCGAATGTCCATCCGCCTTTTTGGCCCAAAAGCTCCTGTCAGAGACAACTGAAGCCTTCTGTTGCTTTGCTGTCATGTTTTGAGGCTATACAGCATATTCTGCCAAAGCTACAGCTGAAAACAGCCCATGTTCTGTCTCAGAAGGTGGGTTAAGGATAAAGTATAAGCCTGATTCAAGGCCTGTTGGATTCGAAGGAGAGCCCCAGCAACTCTGATGGCCTTTCCTCAGGCCCATTCTCCTAATCATTGTTTGTGAATATTTTTATCAGAAGAGATAATAGAAATGTAATGTAATTTTATTTTGAAAGACTAGTCTCTCTGGCACACCCAGATCCCTTGCTTTTCTGTTCAAAGTTACTAAACATTCATCCAAACCCTGAATACAGAAACCCCTGAACACAGAAATAGAATAAAGCTTAGTTTTAAAATTGAAGTGTTTGTCTTGGGTACAATGTATCATTTTTCTAAAGGCAGGAAAATCAGATTTTTTCCTTATGATTATGCTCATCACTTCCAGTTCGTTTTGTTTAACAAGCTGTCATGGATTTAGTGAATAAGGTTGTGTCAATAGCAGTTCCTCTATTTAAAGAGAAGTTGCAATTCTTCTAATATAGAGAAGAGGTTTTATTTTTACTGTGGCTACTTCACAAGTACCTCAAAAAAAAATTCCCTGGCAAAAATAGATACCAAGTGAGCACATGCCCTCCTTACGAGGACTTCAGATCTCTATATAGATTTTTAAAATAACATTACACAATTTAGAAATAGAATTTTACTGCCTCATACACTTACCTAATTCTTAAAAAAAATTAGATTTTTTTAAATTCTGCTTTTAAAAAAAAAATAAAAGAAGAAATTGCTGTCATAGAGTCTTTATAGTAGGATCCATAGCTAAGGCTCCAATCTTTGTAAATAATGCATAAACTTGTTTTGCCTCATATCTTCTACATTTAGGACATTTTTTTCTCCCTACAATTACAATCACGTGTTCTCTGTAACTAGAGTAACTTCTTAAAAAGAAAAAAAATATATATATTAAGCTTTATTACAGTAGTAACAGTATACATAGAGAATACATCTATAGACTTATCCACTCACTAACTTTTTAAATAAAAATGAAAAAATTCAATGCCTAAAATAGTCTTCATTAGTATTTGTCCCAATATAGAAGTTGATACATAAAAACAGACCTGAAAACATGACTGAAGTGTTACAAGGAAGTGCTAACGTATCAGAAAAAAAATAATTAAAAAAAATTACTTGGGCTATTTACAGAGAAATGTTCTCATCAGTAGGCTAGTGATTTAGTAATTTGATTCTTTCTACAGAGTTGTAAAGGGGGGCAGTTGCTCTTGTCTCTTTAGGACGCTTTTCAGCTGCTCAGAAGAAAGTCCCTTCCCTCACCCTGAGAGACTAGGAGCTCTATATTACAGGCATTTTCTCCCAGTAACATGTCTTTTAAATGCCAGAACCATGGGTTTCCACACATATCTCAGGGCTGTAAACGCAGTAACTGTCAAGGGTTTCCTGGTAACCACTAGATTCTTCATTATGGTTTCAGTTCGATAATTTAAGATCATGTTCAGAAGCTTTCTATAGAAGATCAGGCACAATTACCTGAGGAGCTTGGCCTGAGATTAACATCTAGCCACTAATAGAAACCATTAACCCAGATCTGAGAAGATGAGGTAAACTCTTCAGTTTGTAGTGGAAGCAAAGCCAGTAACAGGTCACATTTACAATATCTCTTGGGTAGCTTTCCTCTCTCAATCAGTTTTGAGAAATGAAATGATACCTGAGAGAAAAGACTCATATTTACATGATATTATGCTTGCCAAATCACAGATTTGCAAACTAGTTATTTGGTTGAAAGGTAGAAAAAAAAAATGTATTGAATAAACCACACCAGAGAGTTTTGCTACTCTCAGGTGCACCACACTTTTATTTATTTATTACCCAAATCAGCCAATGAATACAGCAAGAGTTAACAGATCTGAACTAGTGCAAATATGTGGCGTAGTTATATGCTGAACCCATCAGAAAACTTAACTATTTCCTTCAAAATAACTTTTTCTTTAATTAAAGTGTTTGAAGTGAGGAAACTTCATATCAGTGGTTTACTTTATTACTAACAAACTGGAAAATTCCAGTTTATTTGAACAGGAATCAGCAGTGCCTGACAAAGATTCAAAGTAATTTGAAAGTGAAGAGAATTTCCCTAGCATATCATGGCCCTTTCCTTACCCTAGTCAGTTCCAGCTGTAACGGGCTTTTATTAATATCAGTTTCAGAAGAACCCAGACATGAGAATCAGACATCAAGCCACAGGTACTTAAGTAACATACACCACTCTTTCCAAGAAATGTCTGAAGGAAGTTAACCAAACTAGAAAAAAACAAAATATTATTTGCCATTCTTACAGCTACGTAAGAGCTGAACGTGGCATGAATTAGCATGTACTTAAAAAAGTAAATCATGATAAGACTAGAATGCTTGACAGTGGAATTCTACTTAAGATAAGACAGTTTAGGCATTGAGCAATATATTTGTCAAAAAAAAAAAACAGACTAAAGTCAATGAAAGTTATTTATAAATTCATGTTGTATTAGGTAAATAACAGGAGAAAGTGAAAAATTAAAGTATTTTATTTTGATACTCTTAAGAGGTCTTTCAAATATCTAAAAAATTTACACTAGTTTGAAGTAAAAAAAAAAACAAAGAAATGTAAGAAAAACATTTTCAAAATAAATGCCATATACATTAAGTTATTTAGGTGAATAAATCTAAGTTTTTTCGCTCTGCTTAGTTAAGCTATCAAATTTTTTATTTGTAGATTTTTCCGGCTAGCAATTTACAATATCAGTTCTTCATACAGCTTTAGACCTCCTTTTTTCCATGTGCAGTTTTTAGACCTGGAGTTACTTCATTACTTCTCTTATATTAAATGGTTCCACAAATACCAGTATGAACAAATCCTGGGGTCCTCTGACTCACATGCTATGTTTCCACGTGCAACTCCCATCACTTGCACTCGGTTATTCTCACCTTAACATATAGGATTTCTACCCAACTTCATCTTCTCCTCCTTCCCCTAATAATATCTTCCCCCTCAGTGTTCACAAAATACCAGCTGGAAAGGCACAGGTTGGCAGCTAGTCCTGAGGGATGGGCTTGCTGACTCTGGCCTGCCAGCTGGGCAACCAGTGTGCATGAATAGACTACATAGTTGTTAAGCCTAGGATAAAAGTTTCATCTTGGTAAGGGTACCAATCTCCCAGTTCTCCTGTACTCCTGATTTTCTCTCTTGGAGATAAACATTCCTCCCCTTGTCCTCATCTCCTTTATGAAGCAATTTCACAAAAACATTACACAAAAAATTAGTGCTATCTGATAGGGTATGCTCATGCCTGCATGACAAATTGTTATACAGAAGACCCCATAACAAAGTGCACATATGATGAGTAATGTTAGAAACAAGGTTAAACCAAAATATCATTCTACTTTGTTGCATGCTTCCCAAACGGATTGAATAACAAAAAGAAAATTCATTACATAGGTTGCTCAATATATATTGCCTCTGCACTGTCAGACAATATATACGTATCATTCAGCCAGACATACAGCTGTTGAATAGTGAAAAAAACAATGATTTCTAAATATATTAATGAAAATCAGAAATCCACTTCATAACATATTCAGCAAATACTGTTTAACCAGCTTTCCTATCTTTGCGTGCATTTATTTTTATACCAGGTGCCTATATTCTTTGGCTCTTAATAAGACTTCTTAGAAACTAACTTTCCATTCAATTGGTCAGACTATTTAAAATCAAAAGAATATTAAATTGTATGTATATCCACTTCGGAGGGAGGAAAAAAACAAGCTTTAGGACACAAACTGTAGACATGACATAGAACTTTTGAGCTTAGGACTCAGCCAAATATAAATGGTTTTTCATACGTGTGGTAAGAGTTATTTTCCTAATCCAGAACTGCCCTGCTCAGCAGCAAAATCCTACTATAAACCATAGATTAGTTAGAGTTCTTTGACTAAAACAAGCAAAAACATTCCTAAAGGGATAGGCAAGCACCAAACACACCTTTTCTCTACTGCCCCCTACAACTACTTTCACTTGTACAGATCTGAAAAGGTGCAAGAAAACAGTACATTAAAAGATTGCATCTTGATTGTGAGATATTACAAGTGGCCTTAAGATAGAGGCATGTACTTACATACAAGAAAAAGCTTTTTTTTTTCTGCTTTTTTAAAGCAGAAAGAGGCAAATGCATCTTAGAAAGGGATAGAGTATTTTGGCTCTAGCTGGACACATTTTCCCCTAATGTAGGGGTAGGGTTGAGTCCTGACAACCAGCGCACACCCTAGAATCCTGTTCTAATGTAACCAGAGAGCTGAAGAAGGAAGTTACTGACACTGATGTGATCGGGGAAAAAAAAAAAAAAAGTTGTAGTAAAGAGAATTTTCCCTAAGAGTCAATTATAAAAGCACTGCTCTCTCTGCAGTCCAGCAGTAGGGTGCTCAAGATCTTACTCCTAGTTAATTCAAGTAAAACTAAGGAAAAGATAAATTAAATCCCACAAAACCAATTTAGTAAAGGAACTAAAGTTATAGCTCTGATAGAGGAGAAAAGTTATTTATGTTTTTAGTTTAAAGTTGCATTTGTATATTAACAGATAGAAAATATACTTTTATAAATCATTTTATGATAATCTGCCCCAGTTTTTAATAAATACAGAAAACAATCATGCAAAGTATATCTTTGCGCTATCCTTCAGCACTGCATACATTTCAGCATAGAGACAATTATCTGTTTATATATTTGAATCCAGCGATATCCTGATAAAGCCACAAAACCCATTACCATGTTAAAACAAATTTTTCAATAGTAAGAGACAAATAATAAGGTTAAAATATCAATGATCTCCTTGACCTTACAATTCTAACTTTTAAACAAACCACTTGTTGGTTTTGTAAAGCTCAGGATTGCAAAAGGAAGCACTGAGAGAAGTCAAGCAGTAAGCAGAAAACCTGAAAACAAAACAAAAAAATCTTTAGACTTACATTTTCATCCCAGAGGACACCAACAGTCCTACTTAATCTTTGTTCTGTCATTTTAGCAATGACTCTTTTAAGGAGTTTGAATCCCTGGGTGATATCAGGGGTTAGCTTACTGCTGGAAAGACACCTTTGAACTTCACCTCTACCCCAGGTATGCTGAGTACTACTTTGATGCACATGATTTCAATAATATGCTGACCTGAATAAAGTAAATGGGAGTTTTGCCACAGATTTCAGCAGAGCCAGGATTTCATGCAGTGAGTTAGTGCAATTAATTTTGTTACATGCTCAGAAGCTGATTCAAAACTCAGCAAAGTCAAAGGGAGCTGTATTCAATTAAATTTAATGGAAGTTGGTCAGATTTTTAAAGTTTTTCTAGAAGGTAGAGGCTGTTTCACTCTAACTGCTGTCAAATGCCAGGTTTGATGTGATTAAGAGATACCTCTTAACTCTTCTTGTATATAGATTTAGGGAAAGGATTTAGTTTTTAAAAGAGTGCTTTGATTTTGCCATGAATGGAAAAATAAAATAAAATACTAAGTTATAGAACCTTAATAGGGTTAACTTGGTAGGGTTTCTGAGACTTCTGCCTTCCTACACTAAGTCAGTTGCAGCAACAACGCTTTAAAACACTCTTACAATATTTATCCTTTATTAGAGTTGGATGTTCCTTAGTGTTCTAAGATATATATTTTACTAAGGTTTGGTCATTAGATCAGCAGTAAGTGGTTATTTCACTTGTGTGCAAAAAGCCTTGTTTCCAGTTGCTGGACTTTAGAATAGCTAATGCATTGTTGTAACTTACCTATTGTATTTATGTGCACGGCAACTTTTTTTTTTTTTTTTAGCATGAAGCCATGTATATTAAACTTTTTGGCTAATCAAGCTACAAAAAGGAATACTGTAAAAGTTTTCTGAAAAAATATATTCTATAATTTTGTTGCTATAGAAATCATACTATCCACTAAATAAAAGTAAATACTTCTCCTTCAAAATCACCTGACATTAAAAACACCCTCAGCTAAAAATAAGAGTTTGAAGGTTTATTCCCTAGAAAAGACTTATTAGACAATGTAACTTAGCTCATAGGAGCAAATTAGGGCACTTAAAAGATGGCAGCTTAATATCACTGGTATATAGAAAACAGGAGAAGAATATAACACTGCCTTAAATCAGAAATACACTTTTGCTGATTTCTGTGCTTCTTCCTGTGCAAATGTAGAGTCTGAGTTTCCCATTAATCTTTCAGGACTGGGGAAAATAAAGTACAAGCAATGTCTTGGTGTATAGATTCCTGCTTTCCCTTCTCCCCATGTTTATTCATACTCTTTTTAGCACAATAAACTTCAGTCATTTCTGGAGGCTTCTTAGCTCTACGGTGCTGTAAGTGTTAAGCTGTAATAAAGATAATAATAACAGCTATGCACACTTTAAACATCTACCATATAATTAATTCAGAAAGTAAATATAGCTATATAAATTAAAAGAAGCTTTTACGACTAATAAAACTTGCAAATATGGTAATCTTATTAGTATAGTGAAAGGCAGAATTTAAATTCCATGGAGAATGAAATCAGGGTGATTTATTTTCAGACTGAAAGTAAACAAATTAGTTTGATTTTTCTCCGCTCATCTAAATGAATTCTTCTCTTCCTGAGCCTTGTGAAAATTAAGTAAGTTAACACTCCAGTCAGATAGTGAGCTTTCAAACGGATTACAGAACTTACTGTTAGTCTCTGCAGTAACCTCACATAACACCACATCTCACATCACACCACCTTCCTTCCTTCACATTTTTTACATGCACTGCCCCTCCTAGCATCTACCATCCAGCTCATGAAGGCAGCACGCCCAGCAGTTTGTGGGTCTGGCAGAAGCAGCATGGTTGAGCTGCTATGCAGGGCCAGGTGGAGCCGGTACCTACGGTGTGCACCTCACGCCTTTCCCTGGTGGGGAGTGGGAAGGTCACTGCGTCTCTCCTCTACCTACCTGCTGATGTTAAAAAGGTGTTGTGGACACCTGCTGTCTCTGACATCTCTACTTTTCTGGCAGGTGTAGTTGAAATTTGGTAGGGTGTTCACATGTTATTAGAGGGAATCAGACAGACAGTATCACATTAGAAAAGAATAGTAGGTGGTTGCAAAACATACGACTAAAATTTAAAGGTTGGCACTACTGAAACAGGTCCAAATACATACATTTGTACTTGCCAGAACTCCAGAACTTAATCTTATTAGCAGCTTCAGCATGACCTCACTAATTTCAGTTAAACAGTGATTAGATTAATAACTAAGTTTATTAATTTCAGAAGATGTAGTCATTTAATAAAACTTCTAAATATTCAGAGTGGGATTCAATTGCTTAAATATATCATTTAGTCCCATTGTATGCTGTTACAGAAAGGCACAAGTCTCCTTTAAGTCTTGGGTAGATATATTGGACAGCCCTGCCTCTGCACTCACTCCAGATGCATGTGTTTAGGCAGTTGAATTTCAATCACCTTTTTTTAATTAGAAAAACGCATATGTATTCAGATGATTCCTCATTCCAACCAAATATCTAGAATATTCATGATGTCCTTTTCTAGTGGCCTCTAACTATGAACATTTTGCCTCTTACAGATGTAGCTATCACAACACTTTTGCCTGCAGGTCTGTCCCACTCCATCCCACCCATGGGACCCCCTACCCACCCACCCACCCAAATAAAGCCCTCCTAAAACTATCACTGAATGAATTTATAGGCTGTGGTTACCTTATTATGTATATTACTTTATGTAAACTTTGTGATTATGGCTGCCTCACTTTGTCATCAATTCTTTTTTTGGTTCTGAGCTTCCCATTATTTAAATGGTGCTTTTCATGGTGCAAAAAATTTACAAAGTAATCTGAAAAGTGTGTATAATGAGCCTCAGAAAAAGCTATGGTAACGCACAGCAGAACTGATTACACATCTCATGTAAAACAACAAGGAAAGGGGGAGAAGACAGTGGATTGCATCAGAAGTGGACAGATACATGCAATATACAGTCACAAACAGTATTTGAAAGCCAAAGGGAACAGCTACCAATTAAGAGGAAAAAAAAGCCAACATTTTTTACCTGTCCCTATCTCCAAGCCAAAATAATGCATGTAAAATAGCCTAAACCTATGGTCTAAGCAGAGCACATTCTACATGAAAATGAAGTACTAAGAAAATACGAAGCTTTATGGTTTAAATATCCTTACACCTTTCCCCAAGGCATTCATCTGCCTGATATTGAACATGAGGGGAAAAAGTAGGTCAAATTTATCATTATTAAGTAGCATATCTATGTTATGAACTAACTTTGGCTATTTTATTAGCTGAACGAGGCACAGTGTGTAATGGGAATATTTATTATGTTTAAAGAATGTTATCTTTTTATCATATTTTATAACAGTATATATAAGACGTAGCAATGTTACTTTTAGAAAATAAGTATTAAAATACTTTCCAGTCTATAGAAAATTAATTATTGTAATGACGTACAGTAAATATAATGTATTTTTACATTTATATTCAAGTATTTCAATTCATTAGAATGAACTCCGCCTTTTTTGTAAGATATAACAGGAAGAAGCAATAGGGATAGTGCTTGCTAAAGTATTTTTGTCAAAGGCAGACTTACTACATGTCTTTGAAGTTAAAAAAAACTTGATAATTTGAGTAAACAATTTTGTTTTACTCTCTAAAAGGTGAATTTAAATTAATATTCAAAATAATTTCCAAAATCAGGGTGAAAACTTAGAATGATCTCACATGAAGTACATGCAATAATTAGTCATATACATTAACAATTATATAATGATATTAATTTGGTTAAATATGCCTAATAAGAACACCATCAAATCTGATTAAAATTGTTGGAAGCTAACTAAGTATTTTTCTAGATTGTAAGCTAAAGTAATACGTCTTAGCTTGTGCTCCTTGCATTTGCTTATTTCCTTTCATTAATGTTAATTAATACAAAATTCCATTAATATAAAAGATGGACAATAACATCCCCACCAATAATACAATAGAAAGTACAATAATTGACTGAAATTTAAGATTTAAAATTTATCATTTATACCTTAAATGCATAATTATTTATAAGCTTTTTTCATAATGTGCAAGCATTACATCGATGCTCCTACAAATTATATCCCAAGCATAACAGAAATAGGAAAAACATTTTTAGTATTATCCAAGAGAATACAGAATGTCTCTTGAGAGATTTACTTTAGTAATGCCTGGAACAGAGTACACACATCATCTTTATACGGCAATTACTTTCAGATCTCAGGAATTACTCAGGCAGCTAGCTGTCAGTAAAATCAATGCAAACTAGTTGCCCAAAAAGGAGCTCAAAGTTTAAATACCATAATGTCTCTGATCCTTAATCTCTGTGAGAAGATTAATCTAAAAATTACACATTCAGTTCAATCTTGGTACCTAGGCCCCCTATATGTAAGGGAAGTGAAAAGGCTCTCTCATTTGAATTTCTATCTGTTGGCCCCAGAAACAACTCTAAATAACCCTTTTACATTTATCTTTGAATCAATCTTTGTTGTCAATCTCATCTATCAATCTTCGTTGAAAGGTGGGACCTTCCGTACTTTACTTTTCCATTGTTAACCAAGGATAGCACGACTTTCCTACCTCTCAACAGCATTCTGAGAAATACTCCACTAAAGACAGAGATGGGCTTGGGAAATGTATGAGGTCCATCTATATTTCTTACATGCTTCAGGCAGAGTGGCTTATTCAGGACCAGCCTGTTCAAGGATCCCAAAGCCACTGCATGAACAAGACATGGATAAAAGCATTAATCTCCAAACTATTAAAGGGGGAAGATCTAGCTTTTCCCTTCAGGAGAAAAAGTTATTTGTTTGTTTATTTGTCTGTCTGTCTAAATTAAGGACTCTATGTAATGGGAGCATGATCGTCTTTAAAACCTGTGATGCTTTACAGCATTATCCTTATGGGAACCAGGCGTTGTGATTATTTTTAATGGGTCCTGTGCCACTTTGCTTATCAGAAAATGCTAACAGCTGTTTTGCAACTTCTGAACAGGTCTTCCAACTCTCCATTTTGTGACTGATTTACACACTTATGACCCTTTTTCCTATTTCCCCCCCTAATTTCTTGTTAGCTTGCAATTCATAGGATTTATATTCCTCCAAATAGAAACATAAAGCTGCAGTTGTAAAAACGGAAGATCCAATTGGATATTAGGGAAAAAAAATTCAAGTAAAGGAAGCTCAAACACTGGAACAGGTTGCCCAGAAAGGTTGTGGGACCTCTGTCCTTGAAAATACTTGACGCTTAACTGGATATGGCTCTAAGCAACCTGATATAACCTGATGATTGGACCTAAATTCACAGCAGGTTCTGCTTAGAGTTGGGGCTTAACCAGACGACCTCCAGACATCCCTTCAAGCTATATTATTTCAGGATTTTGCATTTCTGTCTTTGTCAGTTGTTAAAGTCTGCTACCTGATGTAGCTGGCCCATAGTTAATCATTAAAAAAAAAGCTGAAAGTCATTATAAAAAGATGAGAAGACATAGACAGTCTTTCAGATATGGATCTTGCTTCAGTTGCACACTCCTGTCACCTGCTTTGCATCTGGTGACCCTGGAACTCAGTCCAGAACCGAATAACACAAATCTCTCTGCTTGACTTGAGTATAGCATGGATGGTATAAACAAATTATATCTATATTGTTCCACATTTTTTTGTTTATCTCTAAAATAGCTGGTAGTCTAAGCTTGAGATGCTTGTCCTCCCTTTTTTTAGCATTACATTTAAGAATTTAAAGATGATCAAAATCAAAATAAACTAAATATTGTTTATTTTCCTACATTATATACTTTATGTTATTCTTATAGCTTCATGGCTCTAGGGAAAACATGACGGGGTCATTACTGAATCAACCTCTGTGGAAGAGTTCCTTTTACTGCCTATTGTCCTTATATACCACGTGTTTTTGTCCGGAACAATTTGAAGGTCATCAATGCAAAATGGTGATTTCAGGAGACAAAACTGTATGAAAGCAAGCTCTGATGGGGAAAGAAGTGTTTTCTCTCTAAAAAACACTTGAGACGCTTTTGAGACGCACTAGCGTGGGACTGAAGAACCAAGAAAAATGAGATTGAAAATTAGGAGTACTTTAAAAAGTAACTAATTAGAAGACAATAAAGCCGCAACTGCAAAATTAAGAAACATAATAGCCAAGACTAAAATGCCATCTTCATCCAAAGGCAGAACTCAGCAATGAAAAGTAACAAAGAGCAAATGACAAAAAAACCCAGGGCGTAGCATTTGATTTATATTGATTTTTGCCTATGAGGTACCTCGTTGTGCTAAGGGAAGTCAAAAGCATAATGGAAAAATACACCATTGATGGGACAATAAGAAGGACTTTAAGGAGGAAAATTACTCTTACAGTTGTATAGACTCATTGCTCAATGGAACTAATAACGTTTTTAATGAGGATGCTGGGATGATAAGAGTTTTAATAAATATTTATTTTCTGTATAGTCTTACTACTTAAGGATAATTCAATAGTTTCCAGTTCATTAGTAACTGAAGATAATGTTAAATAGTACGCATAAGAAAAACATATGTTTTTGTATATATAGACATTTTAATCAGCAAGTATAAATGATATTCTCTCAAAAGTCCTAACTGAGGATGTCTCTGGATCACTGGATTGTTTATCTTTAAGAAATGTTAGGGAAATTTCTGATTATTGGATCAAAAATATCCAGAGTGTCTTTGATGTTTCAGTATTAAGGAGGTAATCATCACGGTTTTGTAACAAATAAATTGAAGTATTGATATCTGATTAAATCCAGCCATGACCTTCAGGTGTAGTTTTTTTTACTATGCTACATTTTGCAATGAAGCTAACATAAAGAATTGTTCCCTTTTCTGTCCCTCTACTTCTTGTTCCACTTACCCTCTTCTTTCTTTTCGTTTAATCACTCCTCCTTTCAGTTGTGAGCCTTCCTTGTGAACTACATCAATGATATAAATGAGTTAAAAGTTAAAAAAACCTCCAGTTTTGGGAGGAGCCAGCATGGCATGAAAAGTACGACCTCAATATTGTTGCACATAGCAGCCCTGAAATGACATTAGAGTCCATGTTAAAGGAATTAAGAGTGGTCTGACAGATCATATAAAAAGACCTTAAATGGGGAAACCAAATGCCCCCTTTTCCTCCCAGCATCTAATGAGTACATTTTTATTTGGGTTTTGTGGCCCAGGTATATTTTTCTTCCTCTGGTGATCTGGTTGTGCATACAATTAACAACCAATAAAAGTTGTCTGCAACAAAGGTACATGGCAAAGAATTTAGAGGATATGGCAGGTCTATAGGAGGCCGCTTCATACAAAGACAGATGCTATCCTGGGAAGCAATTACCCCAGAAAGGATTTAAAGGCTGTGACGGTTAGGCAACTAACAGGAGTTCCCAGTGGAATAAGGCTGCACAGAGGGCTAGAAATGGATGGGTATGCAAACAGTAATGAGAGGGATGTGGGAATGATTCTACCTCAGCCTCTGGCATCACTAAGACCCATGCTGTTACACTGCATACAGCTCTTTGATCCCCATAAATAATGGCTGTTGAATAGCAACCATAAAAACAATGCAGGGCCTGGGAGAAAAAAAAAAAAATCCCATTTAGTGAATAGCTTGAGGGACTCCATCTGTATAATTTAAAACAAAAATTAATGTGATATTCTTATATAAGAGTCTTCACACACACACACACACGCAAACGCACAAACAGTTAATGGATATTAATGAGCTCTTTGACCTTCGCAATAAAGATAATTAACAAATTATGAACAAAAATGTATAGCAACAAGGGTAACTAACTAGGGAAAGGACTGGAGCCTTTGTCTTTTGTTGGCTTAAGATCTTTCTGAAATATATGCTTTAATGAAATGTATATTACAGGATTTCAGATAAAGCTAACATTCAGTGATCTATAACATGTAAGAGTAAGACTAATCAGTCTAGATTGTCTCATGCTCTCTCTATATTTTGTCTTTAAACTCTATGAAGCTGAAGACATTTACACATTCAGAATATTTTAGCAATTAAAATAGACTTTTTTAGAAAAAAAATTGCCTAAAAACGGGGTCACCATGTTGCCTAAAAACGGGGTCATGTACCTAAATTGAACTGAATCTGAATGCTAAGGCAGTGCTCATAAAGACACGTTTGACAGATATTTTCTGAAGTAGGTGTCAGTGGAAAGTATGTGTTAACAAATGTCCCAGGCTCCTTAGCAAAGAGGGGTGTGATCCAGCAACAACCATTCAAAGGACAATTTCCTTCCCAGAGCCTCTTGGGGGCCCTGCAGGTAAAGACTGAAGAGGCTTTGCTGGGAAGAGCGTTCCTTAAGTGTTGTGCTTCTCACCTCCCAGCCACCTCCCACTGGCACTCAAGCAACCTGTGAGGAAAAACATGTCTCCAAGAATTTAATTTAATGTTACATTTGTCAGTTTTAAACTTTCCATTTTGTTTCTTTTTTTCATTTCTTATGTATTGGAAATATAGTTGAAAAAATCCCCAGACACCAACCTCAGGCTTGTGGAAAAAGGCTTCATCCTGGAATATAAATCTCCCTTTGGATTATTCTTTACCAGAAAGGCTCCTCTTTTTGCTATGTTTCTCCTGGTTCTTCTGAAAGAAGCTAAAACTTGTTCCTTTATTGTGTATCAAGATGCAGCCTGCTGTTCCACAATATGGAGTTGCTGAGCCAAGCTATAAGCATGATCACTGGACAATGTTGATTTGAAAATAATTCCTATTCCATTCTTTTTGCTGTGCTTTTAATCCAGATCATTTCAGTGATCATATGCATGCTAGAGTGCAACAAACAGTTGTGAATACATCTGAAATGGGTAGGCTCTATGTGGTAGGGGAGGAAAGACTAGTCTGGCACAGAATGGAAGGCAACGGAGGGCTTCTTAGCTTGACCTTCCCACTGAAATCCCCTACAGAGGAATGATGGCCTCATAAGCAAAAAATGAAAACAAAAAAAATACTTGATACTTGCTGTAAAGTGTTATTAAAAAAGCTATGACCCAGTGATTCTATTATTTGCCCAGCAATAACAACTGGAAATAATATAGCTAAAATGTTCACAGTAAAACCATTATGGAGTTCCAATCTTCCAAATATTTGAAACAATTCATGAAAGGAGATGTAATAATATCTAAAACCCAGGAACAAGGAAAATACAAATCATGCAAATGAAAGCTAAACATGATTATAGGCTTTTTTTTTCTTTCTCACAAGCATAGCTATAGTTTTTTTTCCCCCCCTTCTTTTTCACTCTCTTTTCTCGTTTCCTTTTTTCAGGGGTGATCTATAATTTAGGCTTTTGTATCCATATACCATCTTACCCTGATTAGCTTTGGTATTATGCTTTACAACCACTACTAATTTTTTATTGCCCTTTCCCTGACTACACATTTATTTTTTCCATTTTCTTTCAACCATTTTTCCATTCCTTTTTTGAAAAAGCTAGTCGCATTCCTTCACTGCTCACTAGCATCCTATGTCTATGTTCTTTGACGAGGGCAATAGAAAGCACTACGAGAACTCCTCTCCTTTATTACAGACGCAGCGCTCATTTGAACTTTATGATTTGCTTGATCTACAGAAAGCTATTCAGCCTTCAGGTAGAAACAAAACAGAACAGAAAACGTCTGTTAAATTCTGTGAGAGATCTTCCCCTTCCCCCCACCAGTCCACAGGTCTATTTACAGTATAACTACACTTTTCTCCTTGAAATACTGGTGTTGCCATCCCTATGTTGACTCTAGCGGAAGGAGTTAGACCCCAACTCGAAGGCAAGGGGAAGTTGGGATGCAGTTAGGCAGTATGTTTGTTTTCTGTGGTCTCCCTTTTCCAGCTGTGCTATATCTGGCTTGTTTACCACAGCAGCTGAGACAATTTACTGTCTCACTGCTGCTGAAGGGTTAACAGCACACACCTCTGCCTTGCTCCAGCTCTGGCACTCACTTGTCTTTCCCAGGACCTTCTTTAACACACTACGAAGAATAAATCTATCCAGTTATTTTACTAAGTAACTTTTCCAATGGATTAGTTAAATTAGCTCATAGAGAGGCCCTGTGAGCGCGAGGGCCAGTACAAAGTAAGCATCATACGTTTACAGCTGGGAGCAGGCACTGGAGAGGGTAAATGGTGCCTTCAGCAGTACGCCCTGCCTTCAGCAGCAACAAGCTGAAAAATTGTCTCCCTGCTTCTCACTGAATTATATACTGAACACTTATTTTAATCCCAGTAGCGATAAGCGGATCCCATTCCCTACTGCTCTTGGCTGTCCCCTTGCCATCATCACCTTGGTTACACTGGTACGACTGCTTGTTCAACCACAGAATGAGAAATGGACCTGAATTAATAAATACTGTCAGCCCAGATTCTTGTCTTTGGTAAGGAGGAGAAGTTTCACTGTTAAAGGATCTGTAACAATATGAAAATGAGGGTACTTAAAAGAGATTTCCTTCACTATAGCCATTTTAATATTGTTTACACTTAGCCTTGACTCTTACTGTGCTGATGCTAAGGGCTCCAGACACACTTGGAGGGAAACAGGAAATACTGAATATACCAAAACACCAAAACCTGAATTTTGTCATTTTAACAATGAGAATGCAAAGAATAGAACTAAAACCAAGGGTTTTGATCTAGGTGTAACATACAATAAAAGATAGCCTAAAATTAGTTCTCTCCTGGAGCTACAGAGATGAGGCAAGAAATATACCCAGGTCAGACTCCTTAAAACTAACATCCACGTTATGTATTCTTTTGCTATTAATTAATAAAGAATGCAATTAAAAATGCTTGCCTGGCTCCTGATAGCAGAGATTAGCAGCTAAGATAGCTTTCTATGACCTTAGGATATCATTCTATGACCAAAAAAGGATTAGAAAAGCAAATATAGAACTGACACTGTTGTAATTAATTCTGGCAGATTTTTTTCCGATTTCTGTAACTAGAGTATGGGTACTTTTGAATGTGGTTGTCTGTGTGTATGAGAAAGAGAAACCCAGATACTGTCACTTTTCATTATCCTGGGAGGTTTGAAACAATATTTCCTTCTGAAGTTTAGCCCTTTTTGCCTATACTAGACAGCCAAGAGCTCAACATGCCGAGATGACAGTAACTGACTGAAGGACAGGTCTTATGAGCCCCCCTTTCATTTTTCAGTTGCTACTTTCTACTTTCAAGTGATTAAAAGAGACTATAATTTTATCTTAAAATTACTGTTAATGTACCTTGCCTAGATCAAGCAGGAACCTAGTAAGTCTGATGGTCACATTAGTAACCCTGTGATTCGGCTGACTACTAAAGAGAAAAAAAACAACTGTGTTTTGCTTTCGCTGAGCAGTCAAAATAATGAAAGAGAATTATAAAGACTGACAGGTAAAAACAATAAAATGTGGAAGTAATAAAATTGTCACAAGGGAAAGACAAGGAGGAAGATTTAATGAGACAGAATGGACAAGTAGGTAAATTATTTATTTGAAGTCCTATTCAGACATGACGTGCTTCATTATCTCTCACTAAGCTTCAAAGCCAGCTCAGGTCTGACCTGCTGCACTAGATGTCCTCACAGTTCTGCTTTCCTCCCAAACTGCATGACATTTACTCAACAGGTTAATCATGAGTAGCTGTTTTACTGGTAATTTATTGTCTCCATGGTGTTGGCCAGTATTGATAGACTCAGCCTACACTCAACAAATGATTGCTTGCTGAACAGCCTCTTTGTAATGAAAGATAAAGGGAAATTTTCTTCAGAGATTAGAAGTCTTCAGATGGCATGGCTCAGCTGACAAACACCGTCAGAAGATATGAAGAAAGATTTCCATTATTTTCACCCAAATTATTTACCATGGAGTAAAAGAAAAATCCAGCTGCATTTGATGGGCCAAATGCATGGCAGGAGGTATTGGTCTAAGAGCAAAGGAAAGAAAATACAAAAGACAGATAAACAACGGTTTATGCATTGGTCCCTGAGAAATCATAGAACATGAATGTTCTTGGCTTAGATAGCAAGATATACAGAGAGACAGAGAGGCAATGAGGTAAATACTGCAGACAAAATGACAGCAGTGGTCTTTGGGCTTGGTCTCCATGTCATTTGATGCAGGCACCTGACTGACAGCCTTTCCTCAGCGGCTTTCCGTTTGGAACAGTTCGGGGGATCAGCTGAGCTTTATAGCACGTTCTTTTGACTGAGGAGCTGACTCATTCAGCATTTTAGATTTCCAAACACTAACATGTCTTTTTTCTTCTAGCCTGTTGAGGTGTGAGAATGAAAAAGTGGCAAATGATTTTACAGGAAGGAAATCATTTAAATGAATTCAGATTTACTGTATACTGAGTGTCCGAGAAGCTTAGTTTGCAGGGACAAGCCAGAGAGAAACTTTTTACTGAATTCTGTTTGATTTGATGATTTCCTGACTTTTCTTTCTAGTTCCAGGAGCTACATCTGTGAGACAGTTTGCCCGTGGTTTGAAGGAAGGTTGGGAGCATGAAATCTACCGAGCAAACTAAGTCCCTAGGTCCAACAGTTCACAGAAAACTAGTGATCATTTTACATCTCTCTACAGCAATTTTTACCACAATGACTTTGTGATTTTATGAATTAAGCCAATTCTAAGCAATTTCTTCAGCCGAGAAGCATGGTACACTGCCAACACAGAAAACATCTCAAATTTTACATAGCATGTTGCTAGTCTTTAGTGCACCAACTCTCAAATCAATTATGTCTGCTGGCAAGGAAGCCTTAACGCTCTACATAATTTAAAGTACAAACTGTGTGGCAATTCCTTTCATCAGCAGCAAGATTGATTTCACTTTGTAGTATCTCTGCCCTACAGAAATGGCCTTTTTGGTTAAGTTTTCAAAGTTATCACAATAAAGCATGAAAGTCTGCAGTGTATAACACAAGTTACATCTGTTCTTCTCAAATCTGATACATAATCATTAGTCAAAGTAAAAAATTACTGGAAAGGCAGCACTAAACATCCCTTTCCATTGTCCATTATAGACTTGCAAGAGGAGTTCTTAGAAAATACTTTATTTTAAACATCGATAATGTTTAGCACTTACTCAGGATCAAATGCACAAGGAAATGTAGCTGAATCCAGAGCATATGTAGACCCTGGTAACAACAAAATTAAGTTTATTTTATTGTGTTAGTATGCTTAATGTATATAATATACATAATATTATATTATATATATATATATAAAAATACAGAAAAAATTCAAAGCTTCTAGGGATTTATATAGCATATCTCTGTGTCTAATTTGCCAACAATCTGCCCTACTAGAGAATGTGCTTCCTATGGCTAAATTAAACAGATTTGAGGAAGAATCACATTTTTCTTCAATATGCAAAGAAAAACTGCTACTTTTATTAAACTCATAAAAACTGAACTAGCTTTCCAGTTATAGAATATGCAACTGATTTTGTCAAATAAAGGATAAATTTGGAAAAAAATTAGTTTACCCACTTGGCTTTAGGATTATAGTCAAGGGCACTCTAATAAAGCACACATTTCTCTGCTTATGCAACAGCCTTTGAAAGCTGAACAGTGATTGTTTTTTACAAACGTACTGGGAGTACGGAAAGAAATAGGTTTCATTAAAATTGAAGCTATACAGCTGCCTATTCCATTACTAGATCAGAAGGGCTGATATTGTGTATGAATAGATTTTTTTTAAATTAAGTTTTTTGGTTTTTGAGGGTTTTTTTTTTACAAACTTTGCAGATGTAAAAGAATGTCCTTGGACAAAGTCAGACAGGAATGCCAGCAGAAAGAACCTCGTTTGCACTGTGTATAGCGGTTCTTATTTCTAGATTAGTGTGCCTGCAGAATACCATAATTAGAATCAAATCTGAGGTCTCCTATTGTAGATGATAAACTTTCCATCAACTTCAATTTTTGAATCAGGCCCTGTTCCAGTAACAGTAGCTCAAAAGAATAAAAACTTAAATATCTTTAAAAAATCGAAAAGGGTTATTCAGTCCCTTTGCTAGACCTTTTATTTTATTTTCCGTCTTTCAGATCCCATGCTGCAACATCCACATTACCCTTTTAGGCTTGAAACAAAGACACTTGAAAAATGAAATGAGACAGCCCAAAGCTACTCTTCCTGTAAGTACTGGGGTAAAACTCTTATGTTCTTGGACTGAAAGACCAAAATCAAATTGTATACAAAATCCAAATAATGAAATATACAGGAATTACACAAACAGTGAACTTTCAAGTATGGGTAAATACTTCCTTATAACGGTGTGTGCAAAAGCCATGCTGCACATCTTCCAGCTGTATGCACTCAGTCATCTGAATCATGTTGTCTGAAGACTGATGACCACTATTTATTCACCATAACTACATACAAACCTTCTCTTTATCATTTTACATAAAGGGCCAAAACAGAGCACTGTTTGATAGCATGAAAGAAGATAATGTTCTACATGCCTGCATTTTTGACCTTTGCATAGATAGAAACCTTCAGATTATATTCTCACTTCAGTCAATGCACTGGTATGCTGCCATAGCAAACCAGAATGTAAATGAGAAGTAAGCTTCATATTCTAATACCTTTTTAGATATATGTGTCCTTGGATTTACAGAAGGAGGAGATTTGGCTTGAAGGTAGAGCCTCGAAAAATTATTTCTTCTCTCATTTGTTTTTCTGAGAGACTGAAGAGAGCAAAAACCTAAAATAAGGCACCTGGGCTTCCTGCTCAGTCCCGAGTACTCTGTTTTAAATAAAATACCTGCAGGTATCTTCGTTAGTGTGAAAGGGGACTTTACTATCTGAAAGATGACTGTACATGTTCTGCATACCTGGTCTAAGTCTGAGAAACTTTATAATTTCAGTGAGTTTTCATTATAATTGGGACCATTTCAATCCTAGCTCAGGAGGGCTAATAGATGCAAAGCTGTTTCCTGAAACTAGTTTTCAAAAATTTCCTAGTGCAAAGATTGTGATTTTCAAAAAGGCTGAAATGAAGCAATCCCAGTTTTAGAGAGGAAGTAACCTGGGGAGGGAGCTTATTTAAGGTTTTCATTCTAACTTCATGAAAATATATATATATATATATATATATATATATATATATATATATATATATATATATATATAAGCTTTTTTTATTACTGTCATAATTGTCTTGTTTAAATTCCTTTATTTATTATTCTTATTAAAAGCAAACTTTCTTTTCTGTTTAGGAAGTATGGCCAGAAATGAGCACAACGGTGAATCATGAATTTCCAAGCTAAAGTTCTACCTGTCTTAGCTGAGAACGTATCTAGAATTAACCAATATAATTTATCATTCATGCTAGTCATTCTGGACAGCAGTAAAATTTGAATATATTAAAAATAAATCATCTTGACATCCAGTTCATGGCTGAATCTTCTGAGATTAAATTAAAAAAAAAAAAAACTTTAGTAGAGAAAACTCACAAATAGGCTTATATGTCACAGGTTTTTTTCCATCTCTGGTCTGTTCACTGCCTGTCACAAGCTGAATATTTTCCATTTAAACACTATAACATAAATGCCTTTGCCATTTCATTTTGTACTATTATCTCATCAGATTTCAACAGCTAAGCAGAATTTGGGTCATCTGATGGGAAATCAGTAACTGCCTTACAGCAGTAGGATTAGCTGTTCATTATACAGCAGTCTTCTCAGGAAGATACAGCAGCATATTTTTGTTTAAAATGTGTCTTTCAATTGCTGTGTACAATGGCCAGAAAACCTGTGGGTATCAAAATTTCTACATAATCTTTTGCAAGTGACAGAAGATCTTATTCTCTGCTTTACTGGAGTAAGGCAAATAGGAAAAAAATAGGTTTTTTTTTTGGCTCTCTGACAGATTCAAAAAGTTGAAAAACTTTGTGATTGAACTTTGACTTTTTTTTAATATATGCTTATTAAAACAAAGACTGTTCACATGAAAACTACTCTAAAGATAATGCCTTGTTCCAGGCACTGAGGTTTCCTAATTATATGGAGTTAGCCTTACAAAAAGATCTTACTATGTGTCTGCTTAAGTTTGCTAAAAGCCTAAAGTTTCTTCTAGGGAAGAGGCACTGTGTAAAGCTAGCTGTATTTGTGCCATGCTAAACTGCAGCTCTGCATAGATTTTTTGGTACATTAAAGACAGCCTTCAGTACGATATCAAGACTACCACCAAACTGGGATAGTTAAAAAGTAAGCATAAAAGTGACATTTAATATTGCAGGTCACAGCAATTCCACAGACGTCATGGTGTGAAATTCTTAAGGAAATAACATCATGTTCCCCAATGTAAGCAAAAGTCATCATTTTCATTGAGATTTATAGAAATACTGTAGTTCTAAGAAACTCAGTGTGATAATTTAGGTGCAGATTTAGCTCTTGTTGCTATGTACAGAATTTTGCTATGAAGCAGCTCAGGTTTAGCTAAAATAGGATTTTTAAAAGAAAGATAGTTAAATTCTTCAGGTCATAAGAACTGCTTATAGGTATAGATTTTTCAGGAAAAAAAGGTATCAATAATCCTGCAGTATATTGCAATTGTATTATCTGATAAGGGTAAAAACTTCCTCCTGGTTTCCTTTTAGTCACTGTCTCCTTAGATGGACTTCAGTCTACCCACCTACAGTCTTTTCTTGTATAGATGTTTCTGTTATCCATGCAGATGCTTACTCCTTGTGAATCTCAGTACGCTTTTGACATGAACTTTCTCTCACAGGAGCAAATTTAACAGACCAATCAAATGTTTTGCAAAATGGATCTTTTTTCCACCTTGAAATGTGTTGTGTTTCAATTTCATTGACTAATCTGACAGTGTATAAAGCAGCATTTGATTTATCTTCTTTACCCCAGCCTCCTTTAAATGTGTGTTCATGCAAAGCCTGACTTACACATCAGTTGCATTACTTAGCAGGAATTACATTTTTATATAAACTTTCTCAAAACATGCAATGGATTTATGAAGTCTTGCAAATCATATTTTGTTTTGTTTCCTCCTGATGATCCATTTTCTGGAGATTTTAGCTCCTGAGGCACTATCACAACCCATAAAAAGAAGCTAGTACATCATGTGATCAACTGTCATGAAAAGTGGGTTTCTAAAAACGCCAGTTTTCAGTCAAATTATTCTGCCTGTTTACTTTCAGCATAAATAGCTGTGTTATTTATGTTACTATGGCCGTAACACACATGACTAGGACAGTGAATACCGTCCTCTTAACTAGTAGATAGCAAGGTTCTGCTAATAAACAAAAGCATCTGTTTTTCTTTTCAAATCTACTAGTTAACTACATGGCTTTGACACTAGTAAGAGCCCTTCTGACATTTAACAATGAAGGAAATACGTAAGACGAGGCAGTCAAGAGGATAAATAGAATACTTATTTGAAGAGGTGAACCAATATAAAATAAACTATTGTAATAATTATTAGGCATTTGTTTCAGAGCATTGACATTTTTACATATATAACCTATTTTTTTAACACCTAGGGACTCACCTGCGTTTGTCAAAGGAAACCTATAAATGCAAACTGACCAAATACATGTGATCGGACCTCAGATGTATTAGTAAAATTAGATTTCATGGGGATAAGTTCACTTTTAAGTGGGAGCTGTCTGTATCTTTTAAGCCAATAAACTCCCTCAGGCTAACACTGCCACTGCTACTCAACCTTCAATTCTTTGCTTGAACTTCAGAGACAAGTCATGTGAATTACTGCACAGATGAATAATCATTATTCACCACAACCATCTTCCCCAAAAAACAAGTTGTCTCACTGGACAGGACATAAATATTAATAAAAGATGTTGTTGCAAGAATCAGTGGCAAGATCAGAGAAGTGAGAAGTACCCAGAACCTCAGTAGTAGAGCTTGCCTAAGGGGAAGTGATACTACCTTGGCCATGATGAATTTGTGTATCCATGATGAAGGTAGGGAGTAAATCTCTTGAATCAAAAAAGGACTCATTTATAAAAATTATTGATATTGTTTGGCATAGTGTGTCTGTGTGGGAGAACCATTTACTTTACCATATTGTACATATTAGAAGTAAAATGGAGTTTGAAACAGAATGAAAGATCAAAAATCCTTTTGTTCAGCAGGTTTGAGAGGAAGGAGAACTTCCAACTTGAAAAACCAGAGTATATTTAAATAATGCCTCTAATCACGCACATTATACAGTCAATTTTAGCACATCAAGACACTCTTTCAATGTTGTGCACGCTGCGGCAAAGGGGGCATCAGCAGGTGCTTGTCCATCCCCTTTACTCTCCTTCTATCACATTTTCACCCCTCCTTCTCTACCCTGTGGGCCATGGGAACAATTTAGAGCCTTCTCAAGCTGAAATACACATTAGAAATTCTCTCAGCTCACCACTACACTGAATATCTCCTTCCTCCTCTCTAGCCCAAAATGCCCACTAACCCAAGGATAGGCCAGAGCATCTTACAGATTTCCCCACAGGAAAATAAATATGGCCATACTGATCTGACTGAATGTGCTGTGCTGTTCAAAGCACCTGCTCAGAGGCATCATTTAGGATATCTGAAATAGTAATTAGAAGAAATCAGAAGCAACATACAACGTAATTTAGTTGTATATCACGTTACAGTTTCCAGGGTAGATTTATCAGACAGTCTAGCTGTAATACAAGTGCAGTAGTAAAAAGTCCCCATGAAGGTCATGTATTCCAGGACTCTGAAATTAACTGCTCACCTGGAGTCTCATCTCAATAACCTCCTGTCAGTTCCTTGCTTAAAGAAGTGAAAAAAAATGTGATTCTTATATAAAATTAATCTTTCTATTGAACCTGTGAAAGAAATTTTTATAAAACAGGTCATTGGTTATGATGTGGGGGTCTGTCCAGAACCTAGTTGGCCCATAGGCTTTTTAGGTTTAGTTAGGACAAGCTAATTTCTGCCTCCAACCACGGTCAAGGGAAAGCTGTAGCATAAACCGGGTTTAGCTACCTTAAGCTCTCTTAACTGCAATGACCATAGAATTAGGATCACCGAATAATTCAGGTCGGAAGGTACCTCAGGAGGTTTGTAGTCCACCCTTCTTCTCAAAGCAGGATTAGCTATGAGGTCAGATCAGATTGTTCAGGGCTTTATCTAGCCGTGTCTTGGAAACCTCCAAGGATGGAGATTCATTTAGTTTGGAACAGTTTTTTGGTGAGACCTAAGAGGTGATAGTTCTGTATCTCTGGATCTATCATGAAATATTGCAGTGGTTCTGTCACCAGGCCCCAGGATAAAGGAGACCTGAATTCAATTCACTTCATTGACTGTTGTTTTATTATAGACCTCTGCGTTCTGCACACTTACTCTCTCCAGGTAATAATGCCCTATTTTGCTGGAAAAATTAAATTTGCACTTGAAAAAGTACTGGGACCTGCATGTCTGATTTCCCAAGTGGGGTATTCATTTCCAGGCTGCTTATATTCTGCTGAAAGTATAACATGTGCAGAACAACTATATGTAAAAACTCCAGCTCTGGTTCTGAATACCTAATAGACTGTCCGATATGGCAATCTTCTGGGAAATGGAAGACCCAAATTCAACTCTTCTCTGTCTTATCTGGATCAAGTATTTAAACCCAAACTCTCTACCATTATTAAGTGGCCTACCCATTGAACTGTCAATAAAAAGAGAGAATCAGTTCTGGGAGTGAATCTTTCCTTCTTCACACCTGGAACTGTATGATGGATTTGTTATTTTTATATAATTTTGAGTAGTTTCATAAAAATGAAATACTGATTATCTAAAGATTTACAATTAGCCTTAAAATATTTTTCACTCCTAATCACAGTGTTATGGTCAGTAAATATTTGAGATGTACCACCTTTGAGTATGCATGCCATTGTCTACTTCCTTTAGGCTTAACTCCACAGATTAATAATTTTTTTGTGAAAAATACTTTTTTCAAGGCTCATTCTTTGATAACTCTAAAGAAATAAAATGAAGAGGAAATATTAAACTTACTAGGTACAGAAGATAGATGGACATTTCTGCCTTCTCCACACCAATGATATCACTGATCTGCATATACTGGGTGCTGTGCTGGTTTGGAAAGTAAAGTTAAAAGAAAACAACCACTACTGTTGTTATATTGTATGTGCTGGCTAGCTCTACAGATGGCATCAGAGAATTATGGGCATTTCTAGGCATCAGAAATGTATTCGAACACAAGTAAAAGTACTATGAAACGGGCTAGCATTAGTAAAGAACAAAAATATTTGGATAGTAACAGCAGAACTAAATTGTATGTGTGGGCCTGGATAAGAAAAAGGATAGCAGGAAGATCAGCCACAGTAGGTTATCAGGAGAAGCAGTGAGGAAGAGGCACCTTTATTTCTTTGTAGTAATGGTTTGACAGAACTATATAAGCCAGAATGCTCTGATATAAGTGGATCTATATTTCAACAGCTCCTACATCTCACCTTCCTTTTAATCTCAGATTCTTCTGGTAGTTTGCAGTAATTTCATGTCCATTACTAAGTTAGGCTTAAGCTTTGATGTGCTGTTCATTCAGCTGTATAATTGTAAGAAACATCTGATATCAATCAGAATGCCTCAGTGTTACTTCCCAGTAATGACACTGTATCAGCTGTGTGGAGTTATTGGAAAATATATGATGCTTGCAGTTTTGTGGCAGATGATCCCTCTTCATGGAATAATCTTTCTGTCCTAACCTTCGTTCTGAAAATCCCATAAATTCTTTCAGCTTCTTCTAAAGACTAGTCTACTTTTTATCAGTTGGAGTAGCATTTCATTAGCAGGAGTTCAAATGGAAAGAAGAGGGAAAGGATAGCTCTCATATAAAATAGTTTGGCATGGGTGAGGAATACTAAGTTACAGGGTGTTCTAGAATGCAAGAAATGAAAATAAAAATAAAAAAAATAAAAGAGCAGAATACGAGAGACATTCAGAAGCTGAGAAACCACTAGAGCAGGAAATAGAGGTTTGCTACAGCCAGTGTGCCATATACTTCATTAACTTAATATCTTTTTGCAATACAAAGAGATTCATGACTACTAATGAAAAAATCCCACAAAGGTCTGGCAAGGTAGAATTACACAGGGATATTGCTGTACAGGAATAAAGTGTTGTTAGAGTCATGATTTATTCAAATTTTGTTTTCATACAGACAAAATACTTTAATTTTCAGTTTATGGAAAGAGGAGTCCTCGTATACAGGGACAACATGCCATGAAAACCTATCATATAGACAGAGTTCCAATACATGCTCCCCTGTGTTTAGTTTGTTACTGCGCCATGGCTCAACGTGTACAGATTAAGTTATAAAAGCCAGATAGATAACAGAAGAAGAATGAACGAGAGCAGCAGAGAAATCAAGTATCACTCATAAAAATTATTTCAACATCCTTAAAACAATACATAGTTATCATAGTTTTGGTACAGTATACCAGGTCTGAATAGTATAGGATGATCAGTTATTCTGAATTTTGTTCCTAACTATTATCAAATATTCTTTAACTGTTCTCAAATAAAATCATATGTTGTATAATTATATATTAATAAATATAATTATATATTTATTAAGTATATTTAATATGTATTTAATATGTATTTTATTAATATTAGTTACTTAGCCATATCAATAGAACAAGTGTCTGGATTGGTCAGCAAAATGATAATCGACTCATCACAAGTCCATACAAGAACTTTCTTATTTCTGAAGCCCCAATCTCAGTTTTTGGGGCTAAGACTCTGGATATATCCATCTTCCAGATACTGCAAGAACTCTTGCAAATGACCCGCTGATATAAACTTTCCTTCGCTTGTACCAGTCTGCTGTAACAAGCTTGTGGAAAGTATAAAAGCAAATGTTCAAAATTTCATTTTAAATTAATTTTTAATCTGCACAAAATAGAATAAAAGTAAAGTTTGGGAACAAAAAGAAATATTTAAAATATTGGAATTTCCTGCAGAACTAAAAATGTGAATTTTACTCAGAAACACAAGTATTTCCAATGCTGGACGAGACCCTGATTCAACCTGATACAGTTGGACTCTCTAAGAGCGGAAGGTAAGATTAGATGACTTCCAGATCTCCCTTCCAGTCTAAATTATTTTCTGATTATATATTAGAAATATAATTATTTCAATGAATGGCTGTCAGTTGAGAGCTAGAGTAAAATTTAATCATAAGTAAATATATTCTCTGTAACTTCTCCATTTACTGTCAAAAATTTTGCCACAGGCTAAGCTAAAGGTCTTAGGCAGCAGACCTATAGTTTACCAGCGTTTTCTGTAGGAGTACTCTTCCTGTTTGCTACTTGGAAACTGAGGCAACAAAAATAAGCACTAAAAGAAAAATGGAAGAATGAGAGATAAGACCTAATCTTAAGAAGGTAGAAGTGAACAGATGAATCTGATAGAGAAGAAACTGAGGTTAAACTGAGATACTCTTCAAAAGCAAAGAAAAACTCTAGAGGCAGTGAAAATGGGGATCCAGTAGGAATTTATATTAAAAAAAAAAAAGGAGGATTATCTTTTTGGAAGAATTTTGGAGGGGCCTCACTAGAAAGAGGTGAAGGAGTTAAATGTGACGTGTTATCAAGTTCAAGTTAAAAGTTATACTGGACCTCCTCCCCTTCTTCGCCTCTCATGAGGCCACCTGAGACTTCGCACAGTGTCCATTTTCTCTTTTAAGTGAAGCTTGCCTACAGAAAACAGGCTGAAAAACACTTCTGTAATATTAGGGTAAATGTCCCTAAGAGACAGCTTAACCTCTGGAAATATGCTTCCTGTGAGAGTTAGGAACAAGATTTATGAAACTTAGTTAGTCATCCAAAGCATTTACAAAATATGCAATAACTGAGTGACACTTGAGCCAAAATACATGTGTAAATCTTGTGGATTCCCAGCTTTCTTTTAGAATATGTCCTATTTTTTCTCCAACCACACTATTTGGTCTAATGAAAGGTATTGCTTCTGTCTACTCTAAGTATGTTTTAACTATGCTTAATATGAATGCTTCTTTTACTTTAAGTATATTCTTAGACTGTGAACATAACAACAATAGTAACATTAAAACATTTCTGACAAATTGCATCCAATAACTTGAAAAAACCTGTATCAACTAAGAATCTTGTTATTCAGCTTCGCCCTCTTGTGCCAAAAGAAATTTCATACCTTTTCAGACCCTAAATTGGACTGAAAATTCTTCAGGACTGGTCTGAGCTGCAAAGAGACCCAAAGATAGTTCCAGATATATGTTGATATTTCACTCTTTGTCTCTACTCCCTAGTCATGCTCTTCTCCGCATATAAGACGGCAGAGCTACCAAGAGAAGGGGTGTCTTCGTTCTTTGGCTAACTTGGACTGCTCCGGGTGAAGGTGCCAGCATAAACCAGTCCTAAAGGATCTATGTTTAAGTTGTGAGTATGAATGCTTTGTAGCCTTCTATAGACTGCAAAGTAATTAATTATAGGGAGTATATGTGAAAAGAGGTATTACATATTTAGTGCTTTAAAAGGAAAGAGAGAAGAGACATCACATACTTCGTGACTGTTGTCATATATCGGTCCTGTAACAATCTTGCTACCCAATGATGTGGCAGTATCATCTGTTACAGTAATGAGCTTTGTATTCTGCTCAAGCTATATGACAATTTAAGCAATAATGGAACTAGTTAATTCCAGAAAGACGTAGATGAGAGTCAACTCCCCAGCTAGCTTGCAGGTCTGTGAACAGAGCTGTTAACTCTCATTTAGAAAAAAGGCAAGTGGCATGGACCAAAGATTAGAGTGACTTTGGCTTTAAGAGGCACTTTCATACTTCTACAAGTTCCTATCTGCTTTAGCTTCTGTATAAAGCCCAGATGGTTCCATCTTATTTACTTGGGAGTAAATGAAGTTCACACTCAGTTCATATATATGGCTCTATAAGATTGCTTATTTTGATTTCTGTAGGCTGCACCCTCTGCATTTATTAGTATTTAGTATCTGCTCATTAAGGCAATTGAAGAGAAAATCAGAAAGAATAAAGACTTAATGAAAAGCATGAGCTGAAAAATAACTCCTTTACATTAAGTCTTTCACAAGATTCTCTGCTATCTGCCATACAACTCTGAAGTTAAATTCAAACCAACTACAAGCATCAGAGATCATATTGGCTAGACCTACAGTTCTTTACAAGCCAGGTGATTTAAAAGAGAAAATTCCAGCTATTCTGTCCTATGCCTCAAACCTAAGGAGTAGATCAGAGAGGATATGGTTCCAGTTTTGACATGCAACTGTGTTTTCAAATGAATTTAAGAGTGTATAAGGGAAAGAGAAAATTTAGGAGATTTTCCTGAGATCCTGTTGCTTAGTATGTAAATTCTTTAGTCCACATATTCAGGGCATCTGTCTTATTCTGTGCATGTCTCCTTGAAAGTCAACCTGAAGGATTTTGGCAGAAAAAATGAAAAGGGTGAGATAAATGAAAACAGAGGAGATTTTTTAAATGCAATTTAGGTGTGACCAATGCCCTTTAGTCTCATTTTTCTTCCATTTTCAGTATTAATACACACACACACACACACACACACACACTGTAGTATATGTATTTGCCCCTGTTATAGCTGGATGGTTTTACATCGGTATTATACTCCAACTTGTAATGAAAATGGTTGGTAAACACTAATTTGAATTTATTTCAATTCATAGGACTTATTGCTGTCATATACAAGCAACAAAATGCGTATATAAACTGTCAGCTTAAAATATAGTATGAAGATTTCACTTCATCAAATCTATGTGCATTAAATGTCACGTGCTGTAGTTTGTTTGATTTTGTCCATTTTCCCTTGCTAATGGGAAACACAGATTGATTACCCCATAGGACCTAGTATAACCGATGGAGTCACAAGGGAGGAAAAACAAAGGTGCATTGATGCTTTCTTAAGGTCTAAGAGTGTATACAGTTGGTAATAAAACTGATATGGGAAAGTACTTTGAAACTTTAATTTGACAATATGACCACGGTTATTACTTATCTTATACTCACTTAGAAATATCTTCCATATTTTCAGGGATGGGTCAATATCTAATACTTTTGCTTAAAGTGGTCTTTACTCTCAATTTACTCTCAAACAAGCAACTGGAGGCCATTTTCTTAGGTTACTTTTCTTCTCCTATAAATAAGTAGCATAGTTGTGTTCTTTGCCTGTGAACAAAAGTAATGAGCAAATATAGGAGTTCTCTTGAATAATCTTGTGATTAAAAAAAAAGCAAATGAACAAGACTATTTGCTTCAAAGGTATTCATAACCCACTTGTATTCACTAAGCTTTCAGAACTGCATGCTTTTCTGAACTCATGTGCTCAGAATGTGCTGATGATTCTTTTCAATTCATTTCTGGAGTCTGAACAAGCCTAGCATAGCAGCGTCATTTGCAAAAGTCTTTTTGAATCTAAAACTCTCTGGAGCTCAGTAATAACGTTCTGAGAAAAAAAAAAAAAAGAGAGGTAGCCTACTTGTAAATCCCAAAAAGCTGAGCAGCCTTGGATCTTTTCCAAAAATTCAGTTCTTCCAGATCATTAATAGAGGAGACAGGTTTTTTTTTTGTTAAATATAAAATGAACACTCCATTGTAACACAAATATTTTCTATAAACATACTGTTCCTGTGAAGACAGTACGTTGGTTCCTCATCAGTGACCTGGCCCGTGGGACAGAACGCACCCTTATCATCCTTGCAGGAGAGAGCAACAAACTGAAGAGAGTCCTGCCGAAGGCCGCTGTGATGGTTAGGGCTCTGGAGCACATGATGGAAAGGCTGAGTTCACTTAGCGTGGACAAGAAATGACTAATAGGGCATCTAATTGCTTTCCTCTGCTACTTAAATGGGTGTTACAGACAAGATAGTGCCAGCCTTTACTCAGATGTGCACAACAAAAAGGCAAGAGGCAACAGTCACAAGTATGCAGTAATTCTGTATAAGGAGAAAATTCTTCCCAGTGACAGTACTTAAATACTGGAAAAGGTTGGCCAAAGAACTTGTAGGTTCTCCATCTCTGGAGATTTTCACAACTTGATCGGACAAGGCTTCGAGCCACCAGCTCTAAGCTCAATGTTAGATATATATTTGAAGCTGGCTGCGCTTTGAACAGCAGGCTCAATCAGATGTCCCCCAGAGGCCCTTTCCAAACTAAATTATGCAATGATTCTATGAAAGTGTTTAAATTCAGGGCACCCTCTTTTGGTATAACATAAGTTAGACAGATCAGGGATTTGAGTTTCATTTCACATATATCGGATAAAAAGCCTGCACCACTGAAAACAGAGTTGTTCAAGGTAATTATATGTAAATGAATTTTTAACTACTCTGAATTATCCACTTTCACTGCTCAGCCTGGAAGAATCAAAAAATGAGATTAGTTATTTTTCTTTTTATTTTCTGCTCCCCCAGCAGATGAAGGTTGCCTTTTTTTAGCCCTTTTTGTCCCTTTTCCAAGAAGACTAGCCAAAGTCGTCACAAAGCTCATCTCTTCTGAATCTGACTGGATGTTCTCAATGCAGTCAAACTGGATTTTTCAGCCATTCCTTTTGGAAGAACACTAGTGTTTGCATTTTAGTGGTGATGCAACTGAATCCTTTCTCTTCACTGCAGGAGCACTGTTGCTAATATTTTTGGTGTAGACGCCATCTGATTGCGTATTCGAAAGCCCATTGACCGTAGTGAAAAGATGCCTATAGAATCAATGAGCATTTGATCCAATCACTTCTGTTCAGGATTAGACTTTCTGAAATGGGAAAAGCATCACAGTGTTCAGCCTGAGCTCTCCCAGCACACAAGGTTAAACAAATGCACGTGCCTTTCCAGTACAGGACCTCAGATTGCACCAGTCATTGATTGTCTCTTTGCCAATCAAATTTTTCATTCAGAAAAAATACTAATGATTGAAAACGTGATGGAAAGAGGCAGGGAAGAGAGTTAATACAGATGCACACTTCAAAGTATTAAACCACTGTTGAATTAATTACAGTAACCCTGTGTTTGCAAAGCCTACGCTTCTAGCAAAGATAAGGCTGGAAGGATAGGAAATACAGTTGCAAATGCTGTTGTCAATGCACGGCTTACATGAGGATTTTATATTCTCCTTGCTAAATGTACCTGAAAATAGGTATGCTACTGCCTTTCTAGTGTGTGGATTTGAAAGGAGGTTTGGATTTTTATTATTGTCTTTACTTGAAAGGAGCATGTAAAAGATAGTAAGGATTATGATCAAAATGGGAGCTCTGTTTTTTTCTCAGTAACAGCAATCTCTTTCTAAGCAGAAGCAGATGATTGTTTTACAGAACAGAGACTCCCACCTGTTATAGACTCGAATTATGGCAACAAGACTCTGTTACTGAGGAGACTCATTTTTGCTATTTTATTTCTTCAAAGTATTTGTCAGGAAAAAGCATGTTGCACATTTCCAAAGAAAAAGGATGGAGGAAGACCAACACCATTCCCTGAATCAAAGGGGAAAGATTTAATTATTAAATTCTGAGATATTCTAAATCTGTATAGTTTTATACAACATGATGATTGCTTCTATTACTGACTGCTTGATATCTTGGTTAATTGACTGAGACAAAGGGGAGACATGGACTGTTAGGTGAAAACTGAGCTACCCTTTCAGTGTAAGGTCAAAAAGTACTTTATAATTGAAGGACTCAATATAATTTGAATTAGAACCCAGGGCTCTGATCCTTCAAGCTAGATGACACCAACATTTTGTGTTCAGCTCAGATCGTAGTTACTCTGAGAAATTACATGCATATAAAAAAGCATATGCATTTGAATCATTTTCTGGTATCTGCTGAAGGTCATTGTATGATTACAAATGTTTGTTAGCCTCTTCATTTTCCCCTTAACTAATAATAGGGCCAAGAAACTGCTAGCTGAGTTCAGAGGGTTAGCAATGCAGACAGAGAAACTGGAAGGTGGAAGAGCAGTTTAAATGCATATTGGGCTAGATTTTGATGAGGATATGATATTCAGTGTAAACTTGTCCTGACTTAATCTTATTCTAAGCTTCTTGATCTATGTTAAAGGTACATTATAGCTTGCTTATGGTTATTAGCATTTTTGTCACTCTGAGAGAGTCAGAATTTATTTAAAAGGGAATGTCTTGTGTTAGAAACTCATAGCTTTATCTGAAGCTGATTGAAATAAATTGAAAGATTTCTACTGAGAGCACTAGACTTTAAGTACATTTACAAATAATTTTTAAAGACACATTACTATTAGACAGTCCAAGAAGTAAATTTTAGAATGGTCTTTGGGGGAAGGTAATATTATCTTTTAAAAATTTTGAACGATACAAGGATACAGGAGCAATTTATCAGGTCTGAGGCATTTTCATTTCAGCAGGGACTTGGTAGGAGGTTTTAATATTTGAACTTGAAAGTTGAATTGAGTTCCATTCCATAGACCCCAAATTAGAAAGCCAAGTAAAGCACTTAAGTGCGCATCAAACAATGGCATGTGTCTGAGAGCTTTGTTGAATGGCAAGAGCCTTGAATACATACTTGAATCCTTCCTTCAATTCAAGCCTCAGACCTCAGTCCTGCACAACAGAGATATGATAGAGAGATTTTTGACCAGGACTGATTGCTGAGAAGATTAGTTTGAGGAAGCTGGTTCTGAAAGATGCCTGCTCCAGCAAGCTTTGCACATTCACAGTTCATTCACACAGACTCCTTCTCATAGACTGACCCCACACCTTTTTAGGAAGGAGAGGGTGAAAGTGCTGCAGACTCTCTGGTATAATTATTACTGCAAAAAATATTGATTTTGGGAATATATTCACTTTCTGATTTTAAATTTATGGCTGATCTCAAAATAACGTCGTTTTCACACCGTCCTCCAAATGATTATTGAAAAGTCTTAGCTAACACAAAGTTTACCACCAGTCCCAGAGGATACATCTCTCCAACATAATGCATTTCTAGGTTTATTAGACTGAGTTACTTCAACACACAGTCAGTCAAAATGATAGCTATTGTCCAGATTTCTTACTTTACTATTGCCTTTTTAGGATTTTGAATTTCTTTGTATGTCTTATTGGAATCCCAATAGTTTGCTCTCTATTCTTTCAAGAATTTGATAACTTTGTTTTAAAAGGGCATGCTTTTTTGGTAGATTTTCAGCATAAGAATAGTTTGTGTCTTGTTTTTTTAATGGAATGCCTATTTTTTAGTAATCCGATTATCTCTTTTAATAGTTAAGGGTTTTTTTGTCATTACTACTAAAGGTGCCATTATGCAATTCTTTGTGTTGGTTGCTCATTCAAGGTTTAGTCAATTCAGTTTATTTTGTTTGTAGCTACCTATGTAGAGATTACCAATCTACATGATTTTTTCCATTTCCTCCCTTCCTTTCCTAGCTTTCTACAGACTTTCAAATGTAATGTTTGTTGATATATGTTGTGTTTATCTGTTATATTTCTTGAAGATGAGCTTCTGCCAACCATAGGCCCAATGGTGAACATTTTACTTAAGGAGAACTCAGTGAAAATGTGTGTGTGAGTAACTGTTAACCCTTTAGCCTCACAGTTAAACTATCTAGTCCTTAATCTGTTTGCTAACAGAAATACTGTTTTGAAATCGCTGAGATAGATATGAATTGAATAGTCCCTTCACATTTTGCCTTTCCTACTAGATATAAGAGGCTGATAATTCTTAAAAGGCGTAAATCTATTTCAAAGACAATTTATTTTGGTAGAGTTTACTTATTTTTTATTAGTTGACAGCAGTTTAATTTAAGATTTAGAAGCTGAAAGTGCACTTTCTGTAAATACAGAAGATAGATATCTCTAATATAGCCACTCATAAAACAAGTGTGTGTACTCATATATACAGAATCCACCTCTAAATTTTATTTATTTTATATATACAAATGATACACATGCACAGAGCTGTTATATTGCTATGTGAGACAGTATCATAAAAATGACAGTACCATATTGACATACCATATTGACAGTATCAATATGGTACGTTGAAGCAGAGTATCAGTGTTTACCAGACTTATGTTTGGCTAGTTCAAATCAAACCATGCAGCTTCTCTTGCTTCATTTTATAATATTGTTGCCTTTGATGATAGAAAGAGTCACAGAAAAATTCTTTGAAAGGAAATATTGGGGAAAAGTCCTCAAAAGATATAAATTGAATGTGAGAGACAGTTCCATCTCCCATAAAATCTTATCTCTGCATGGGAGGTGGGTAAGGAGCCCACATCAGCACTCTGTATGGTTGGGCGTATTTGGTCCAGTGCTATAGCTCAATTTCGTATATCTAAATGCATGGACAAAAAATGCGGGATTCAAATACTAGGAAAATGATATCCAGACACTGTGAACTTTAAAACAAATTATAACAATAGACTTTGTCTGCATACCCAGAAAAAAGTTTGACTCTAACTCCCTGATCATTTTTGGACTTAGCTTGACTGTGCAAACATTATTCGGTTGTACTTCCATGAATTAGAGATTTTTATGTCACATATCATAGGGTAATTTTCATCTGTAGGCATTTCCATTGCACCATAGTTTGTAAACTGCCCATGCTATTACTTTTATTTTTTTAAAAATATATTTTTTTACAATTCAGTTCAAATACCTAGGAGACATCTCTGAAGATAAACACACACGCAGACTAAATCCCACTTGTGTGCATTACTTTCAAATCTTGTTGCTTAAGTAGTAAGTTTTCAGTAACACTATATTCTGCTACAAATGTGTTATTTAGGCTTACAGGACTGGCTACCCTCTCTAAACTAGAAATAATTATTCATACTAGAAATAAGTATTAATTTGTTCTATTTAGATAACAAGCATGAAAATTACAGGTAATCTGAACTTTTCTGATATTCTTTAGTAAATAACTTCATGCTTGTATCCAGAGAGCAGCTATAAGCTGAAATACTAAACTGTTTATTTAAAAAAAAAAGGTGTCACTGAAGGGGTTTCTTCTGGAGAGCGTCAAATCAAACCAAATGGAATGGGCTAGGATTTAAAAAGGAAAAACTCCTAATGACAGAGAGAACTCATGTTGGGTCAGTAGGTGTCATTGTTATCTTAGCAATGAGCTTTTGTTCTAGACAAGTTTGGGGAACAATATGAGGATATCTTTTGAAAGAGCTATAAGACTATTTAAAAGTATACAACCTGTAAAATTTGTTCTGCTGTTCACAGATTTCCATTCTGAAATGCTTGCCTTCTTTTTAATTCTCTGCATTACTTCTTCATGCCTATGTTTACTTTCAGAGGGTATGAAGTCTGCCAAGTCACCTACCAGTTCCATCAGAATGATGATATTGAGCAAAATAGTCAGAAGTAACTATTGATTTTGATTTCCTCCATTTTCCTTATTCTGTATAAAAAGACTGAGGGAGAACTGAGTTTTTCAGAAGATTTTAGTTATCTATCTTCTGAAAGTCAATTTATTTTAATATATCTCAAAGCAGAGAGCCTAAAACTGAGGCATATAAACCCACTGTTTCCTTTTGAGATTCTGAGCTAAGGGAACCCAAAACTCAGTAAATTCCATACCTGCAATCTGTGTGCATATATTCAAAGCCATTTCTCAAACTAGATACAGTATTCTACTTCAATGCTTATTCCAACCCTTAATTAACTAACTGTTGCATACCATTGGTTCAAAGTAAAGTTATATACTACTTTTCTCTGTTTTGAAAAAATTTTCTGCAATTAAAAGTTTATAAGTGGTTTGAACTTCTCAGTGCAAAGGCGACATAGAGGAACAAATATCTTTCCCAAACTCTTTACCGATATTAGTAGCTACTGAAAAAAAGTAAGGGAAGATTACACATCTTTGCAAAAACTGTTTGCATAGTATTATATAATGGAATAGAAAAAAAATGAAATCCAGCAAGGTCAAAATAGATTTTTGTTATATTTAATAAACAAATTCAATTTCTAATAGGAAAATACCTATTTAACTGTAGCTTGAACAAACCTATGGAAAAAGAATGAGACTTTCCATCAACTTCTTTGGCTATAGATCAGGTAAGAAAGGGAGGAAACAATACCTTAAAATAATTAATTTATAAGCGATTTAGCTTCTGTAATTTTGAATCATTATTAATCTAGGCAGTGCTCTGTTCCACAAGCTTAACTTTCATCTGATACAATTGTATAGTACCACTTATTGTCACTACTTACTGTAATCAGAAAAAATTAAAAAAAAATTTGAGGGGACTTATATTCCTCATATCCATCATTATATTTTTCTCTCTAAAGGAGACACAAGATTTTTAGGAAGTTTTTCTTCTTTTTTTTTTTTTTTAATAGATCCAATTTGTATGTTCCCAATGTGTATCCAACTAAAAATAGTTAGTTGCTGTATTGCTTACTAGGTTATTCAATTAAGCTCTCTTCTCCCATTTTGATTATCTGAGTAAATGAAAACAAGTTAAATGCCTCTTTATCAAGATAATTAAAAAAAACCAAAATATACACATTACTTTGTTACAGAAAGAGTTTGATATATATCTCTTGAGCTGAGAGAGAGTAAATGAGTAAATGATGAGTAAATGTCATCAGATACATTTGGATTTATTCCCAAACACATTTATAAAAAAAAAAAATTGTTATCCTGATCCCACAACAACGAGATACCACAAGTGGTATTTTTCAACAATGTAATGTTGAGAAACTGCTTATGTTTCTGTTTATGTCTTGGGTATTCTGATAGATTAAGCCATCAGACAAAAGAAGGACTTACGCAGGTCCTGGCCACTTTCTGCCCCCCACCCCCTACCCCAATGCACTTTTCTGATCATTTTAAGGGTCACACTCAGCCATGCTTTTGGTCTCCTTTGTTATTGCGCCTAAACTTTGGTAGCACATCTTCACTCCACTGGGTAGATACTGCCTAGCTTTGTGTTGTGTGCTCCCCTGTGCCAACCAAAGTCAAATAAAGTAAAAGATGTTCAGGTAAACAGGGGCCACCATGCTGTGAAAGTCTGGCTGTCTTTTAGAGACCTGATGTTGCAGGGTTATTTAGGTACTTGCCTTACAAAATGCATTCTTCTTTCTTCTATTATGAAGTATAACTAGGGCAATTCTTGATGTATATTTTCTCCCAAGTTTTCATCCATTGCACTTCAAGAAGATGGTATTGAAAATTACAAAAATTAGTGGAATTGATTAGAAAAAAACGAATAGAAATTTGATAAGGAATGATGACCTAAAAACAATTTGCTTTATAACTGTCATAAAATCAGCATAACACAATTTGACATATGTTTCAGAAGGCTGCAGAAGAGTAGGATAAGTAAGACTTGAGACACATTTGCAGAGTTATATTTATAATCTGTATATAATCAGGTTTGGCTCTAGTCTGTGTTACCAAATTTTCACTTTGTTGACGGCAAAGAACCTGATCTGGAATCCACTTAAGTCTATGAAAAGTCTCTAAGCTCACACAAATATGTTAATTTATTAAATGAAAACAATAATATATTGAGTTAAATGCTAGGCTTATTAATCTATTTCTGGAAAAAGGTAGCCAATCTATTTATCATACCTATTAGCCTAAACTTTTCTCCGGTGACTTCTGTATTTTAGTAACTTATTCCGCAGATATCTTTCAGTTTAATAGGAGATCATAACTTGATAAGACTATGAGAGACACAAATCTGAGTCATTATGTTGGCCACAGAATGAACAGTCCCTAAAGAATGGACATATTCAATTCCTAATAAATAGCAAGGCTATAATTCTGTTTAAATGTATGCTGCCATCTTTACCTCATTAAATCAAAAAGTTTCATCCTTTAAGTGTGATTAGATTTGCTAAAAAGATGGTCTTGCTTGGTTGTTCCTCTCAATAACCTATGCTGCAAATAGGAAATTGCAAATATTATAGTCCAGAAATGCTACAACTGTTGTGGAATGAGGAAATCAGAATTCACAGTAAAGATTTTTGTTAACAATCCAACTTCCATGTGAATTTCTGTCTTAATGCTTTTATTTAATTTTTTGCTTATGGAAAAACTCTCCATTATTTAAGAGGTGTGAAAGAAATAAGGTTTTTGTCAGAGGATATTGTAGAAATTAATTCAAATTCTCTGTATACTAGTAATTGTGGTCATTTTCATAAAAGCCTTAAGATCATATATTACATTTGTCCCATATTATATCATAAAATAGTATAACCCAGAATTATTTCTTGCAATAATTTAAAATAATACAGAAGATGTTCTTAGCATACCATCCCATAGTTTCAGGTCAAGTTATGGCTTCAAAAGTTTTTTTAAAAATTTTGATTCTATTTTGAAGAGAAAGTAATAGCCTCAACTGTATTTATGAAATTCTTATTAATATAAACTTACTAGCACAAAGTATAAAATAAAACTCAGATATGATTAATTAGTTACACACCTCTGAAGAAAAGCAAATGCTTAGCTGTGTTAAATTATCCCTGTAAGTCTTGATAACCTTCCATTGACTTCCATGAGTATTGCATCAGCCTTAAAAGCAAAAGGAGCAAAAAGAGAAGAGTTTATGTCTCCCACAACAACAACTTCAAAGTTTTGCATGATTATTTTACACTTGTAAAAAGGAATATTCATTAAATCCATTCTCTCCCCTCAAAAAAAAATGCACAAACACAAAAATTTTACTTCAACACAACTTGTTTTTTAATATCATCAAGATGTTTTAAGGAGCACAGGAAAATATGAAGACATGTGGCTTTTAAAAATAGGATTTACAATACAGAATAATCCTTACAAATGGACACATCTGTACAGAACGATGTAAGGAATAATATTTCTGCGATCAGAAATGTTTGTGAAGATGTTGTTGCTTGTTTCTCTCTTTCCAAAGTTATTTTTTCTGTAAAAAATATATGTAATATTTACATCTAGGATTCAACCTTCATATATATCTGTTACCTCAAGGTGGCACTACTGAAACTTAAGGGAACTGTTTCTAACGGTCTTTTCAGTGAAGAGTTTAAGACTGCACTTCATTTGAGCCTTAAAATATGCATCTAAAACACAAAGCTTGCTTCCATTTTTATAGTTATTTTCACCACAGATATTGACCCCAAATGCTGTCTCCCAAGAAGGTTTCCCATTTTCATGAGGTTTTCTCATTGTCTCCTTAGTCACAATAAGCACAGTTAAAGTTAAGTCATTTACTAAAGATTCTAGATCTGTTAAATAATGATCCATTTTATTTGTTTTAATTACAATTCCTGACAATGCTTATTGGAGAAATATATCATTCAAGTAAAGGAACGTTTCCACTGTGGAACAGCTACTTAGCTTGATAAATCACACTATAGGAAGATTCCCTTGATACTACAGAGTTTAATATGGCACTGTGGCTGTGATTTAACAGTATTTGTGTTCCAGTTGGGAAAGTAAACAAAAATTACTGTATTTCATGTGCTATTAGGTGTTCTATGTTTAATGGTTTGGAAACTGGCAATTTAATATGAATTTTTTTCCCCCAGTTCTCTTCAGATTTAAGGTTTTATTTTCATGTGAACAAGCATCAGAGATTTCAGGAGTCCTGTCAAAAAAAAACAGACAATCTAGAACCTGGAGGTTAAGACAAATACGAAGATCAACACACTGGAGAGTCCTGGTACATGAGGTGGTGCAGCACCATATAGAGAAATTAGCTCCTTTCCAGAGCAGGACGAGAATTTCAAAGATGAAGGTATTTCCACAGCTGACCAAGTCTTAACCATTTTGGGAGGGTACTGTCAACCCTCCCAAACTCCAGTCCAGTTAGTTTTAACCATGCTTCCTAAATCATTTTGTCTGGGTTTGAGGGGGTTTCAATGAGACAGTTAGCTGGTAAGTCAAAATAGGTGCTAACTTCTGGCTGGGGAGAATAGTAAACCATGGTAGGTGGGCTGCAGTTTGAAGCTTTCTTCATTTGGTACAGCAGGAGCCAGAAGAAAATATATGTCAACAACTTAGGACCCTATGTCTTAGAAAATCAAACATTATTTAGGATGAGTTACATCGCAGACGCTAACAGATATTCTAGCTTGGAGGTAGGAAACTGGAATACACTGGTTCAAGCCCTTGTTTTTAATTTCTCATTTTGACTAGTGAGATTCCCCTAAATCATGAAATATTTTTGTTTTGATGAGTTTCTTTTTTTAAGGCAGTAAAAAGAATGTTTTATAATATTTTTTTGATCAGAAGGAAGATTAATTTCTGTGCATATACAGAACCTACATGTAGGCTTTCGAAGAATTTACTAGCTTTATTTCACTGCACTTATTGTAGAATATACTGACTCATGGAACTTGAGTTAGTTATGAAAGAAAATCTCCATAATTAATAAAAGGTTAATCACAGGTACATTAATACCAAAGATTTCTCCTGTGCTCCTTAAGTTTCTTATTAGACATTACTCCAAAATATTTAACTGCTGGAAAATTTCTCAAGCAACTTTCATTATCCTCAAATAAATAAATATCTAATGAAAATAAGTTACATCATTCAGGAATACTTTGCATTGGTTTGATTAACAAAACATATAGCTAAGAATGTAAGTTTTTTAATTGAAGGAGCAAGTGAAGTCATGTCATGCCTGGTAGCTGCTACTGGGGAAATACTACTTGTATGCTACTGAATGAATTCAAAAGAAAATGTCAGATATAATGTGACACTCTTTCTGTAGCATTGCTGTGCATTTTATCCCTTTGGCTGACAAGCTGCCTGTTACTCCTGACTGGCATTAGGCCCACCAATCATGCGCTAGAGTGCATAACATCGAGAAAGGACTGAGCTCCTAAAGAGGACAGGGTGGCAGGACTGAGGAGAGGAAGCAAGCTGTGAAAGGTATTTTGCAAAAGAAAACCTAGAGAATGCTTAGCAAACTGAAGACATCCAGAGGCATTAACTATGAATTTCTTTGGTTGACTCAACGGCACTTTCAGCTATGACATGTATTTCCACCATATATACGTGTGCGTGCCTGTGCGTGCGCACAAATGAGCTTCTGTCAACTATGGAAGGAGTCAGTGCCTTGAAAGTGGCCTTGCAGGAAGTCCTTTCTGAAGTGACCATATATAAAATGCTCCTTGAATATCCCAAATTGAATCACAGCTAAATCAGTCCCAGAGGAAGAGCCTTTTTAATCAGTTAGCTGATTCTCAGAATTTGTAGGTGTGGAGTCCTATCAGTGAGTTATGAGACTATTGTATGGGTTCCCCACTTAGTTAAAAATGCCTTGGAAGTAAACTGTTAGTGGCCTTCAAAAAAAAAAATCTTATTGCTTCAGTTTCATCTGATGACTTGAGCGTTATTTATCAGAACATTGCTCAAATACCAGTGTTAAGGTTAAATACAGTGCTGTAATGTGCTCTCTCTCTATATGTACATACATATATGTACACACATAAACACACAGGTCTTCTGCTGAAGTCCATAGGTAAATACCAAAACCCTTCACTGTGACAAGTAAAGCCAGGTATCAGTCACTAAAAGATCATTTAAAAAAAGGTTTCTCCTGCAAGTCCATCTTACATAATAACATTAAAATAAGTAAAAATAGTTTTCTGAGAAACAAAGTTTTATTTTGAAGAGTAGCCAAGAAGTGAACAAATGGCTAATTGGTTGCAATGGTAATTTCCAGCAAAGTGGATCTGCTAGTAAATACTTGCACGTTCCAGAGAGGCTAGTCTACTGCTCTGGCATGGAAAATTCATACATATAACTCCTCTTTATGCTAAATTTTAAATATATTACAACTGAGCTTCTTCAGCTTTAATGATATCTATGAAATGGCAGAGATGGCACAGAGTAGCAATAACGCGATAAAATACCTCTGCAGTACTCACTTACTCTCTACAAGAGGGGTTGTATGCAGTGTTTCATCTGACCACAAGTTTAATGAAAAGATAACTTCTAATTCCCAAAGAAAAGAAGGGAGAGTAGCTGCTTGCAAAACAGCCCTTCCTTAACAGTTCTTTATAATCATGTGAAATTTCATAATTTACCATTATAAATGGTCAATTTTCAAGTAGGATCCTTATGTTTTTTACATCAGTCTGGCTGAAAAAGACACTAACTGTAGTTGCAAGGTGAGATAATTATCTTTCATAGCTCCAAATGGAGCTGAATTTGAGGAAGAGTTATTTATAAGATACAGCAGAAGAGGTGTCAGTAGGGTAGTCTATATTTAACCTGAAGCAAGGGAGGAAACTCCTTGTAACCAACAAACTTAAGTACTTCAGGCTGAGTGGATTGAAATTCAGAATTTTTCAAGTTTCTTTTTTTCCACAGACTCTCATGACTTTTACTTCCCCAGCGGGACTAGCTAAAAGATGTAAAATAGCAGGCCTAACATAAAAGACAAGTAGACTTTTATGAATACATCAGACTAGTATTTTCAGAGGTTTTCATCTCACATAGGTCCTAAAATTTTCTGTCAGCTGCTGAAGCGGGTAGAATGGCTCCACACTGGCTCAGGAAGTCGCTGCGTAAACTGAACTTCTTTTGTTGAAAATGGAAATGATTCCTTAAGCAGAAAGATGAACTATACTATATTCAAACTAAACACTAGTCTCCGTTTCTCATATTTCACAAGTTTTTATAATTTTTTTAAGGAACAATTGTGAAATCATACAGTCTGCTTACTACTGTCTAATCACTTCTTACACGGGACAGAGATGTGTGGGAGAAAGGTGCTTTGATGTTGCTTCTAGGTTAAATATCATTCAAATAGTAATTAATGGTACTTAGGGTGGGATATTAATGGCATTCAGACCATTAGGATAATGTACAAACATTACTACCATTTAGGCTTCAAAATCATTAAAACTTACTGCATTAAGCAAAAATATGAAAAAGACTCATTTGAGAGCTCTGTGGCCAGTAATTTATTCCTCTTACCTTAAACTATAGTCTGTTAGGAAACAGGAAAGATTTAAAGAGAAGCAGTAGAGGAAGGTATTTGCTTTGTTTATGGAAAACCATGCACTTTAAAGCAAAACAACATACAAAGTCGTTTGAAAGATTCTCTCAATCTAATTTTCTCCGTTTCCATACATCAACAGTAGATTACAATTTTAAGATGCACACTACAATTACTCACAGCGCTTATCTGTAAATGAAATTCAAGAACATGACATGAACATAATGTGCTGCCAGAAGACACAGAGACACAGCTAATCTGCCTCATATCAAACTTTATGTCAACGTTACCTTTCATAAGACAATGACTATTCTTGCTTGAAGATATGCTGTGAGCCCAGTCGTGCTTTCACTGAGATCCCTGACAAAAATCTCCCTGATCTCAATGCAAAGCCACACATTAGTTTAAATTAGCTATTATCTTCTTTGTTATAAGCAAAAAGAACAAAATAAAATCAGTATAGAAAATGCCATTCCGTGCATGTTTTTATCGAAAGGAATTGACATAAATGCACATAAAAACAGCCTTTACAGGTCCCCACATGCTGTTCTCATAAAAATCCATCATGAAATCATTAAGCAAATAGTACCAGATTTACATCTCTTTTTTTAAGTATGAACACTAACAAAGATATTATAAATAAAATTTTACAGGTATATCTTCATAAAAAATTGAAAATGGGATCAGTGACTGTGATAGCATGTTTAGGTGCCAAATATTAGATAAAAAAAAAAAAAAGGCATTGCCCTGAGCTTTAGTATATGTGAGGATCTTAAGTACCTTGAAATTTCTGGGGAATTTATGTTGTTTACTAGAATATCTGAAAATCCATGCTGGTGCAATTTCATTGCAATTATCTGTGATACCAACACAGTGATTAAGCTTCGCAGTAGTACATGTATGTTTTGGTTTATATATATTTACATACACATACACGCACACACACATGCATTATCTTCCCCCTTCTCTCTCTCTTCCTTGCTTTTGAGTGCCTCCTCAAATAACTGACATTTTTTAAATGTGCTCGTCAGAATGGAGTTATTCTGGATCAAAAGGGAGCAAAAACTCTTCAAATGAACGCCTTTCCAGCAATTCTGCTCTGTGGGGATCCCAGCCTCAATGTTCTACTTGCTCTCAGGGCAGTTGTCTGCTACAATATAACCTAGGAAAAGTTATTTAGGACTTAACAGGTCAACCTCACCATCAGAAATTCCACTCAGAAGCCAACGAATAGCCGAAGTTCATTGATGCAATCTACTCTTATCAAATTAACTGACATATTTGCCTTGCACTCTAATAGAGTTCAGATGCACAATTATTTCACTGCAGTAAAGTCTCGAAGTAGCAAATGATAAAGAGCAGACTAACCTTTTGAACTTCTAGGTAATGCATTTCTGTAAAAATATCAAGCAACCAAATTAAAACAAGGTAAGTATTTGCATTATATCTTATATGATGAGTTACTCGGAGAGGGAAAAAAAGAAAAGAAGCATATCTAATTTTTTTGATGATGTATATTCTACCATTACTACTGTAGCTCAGTGCTTCTAGATCTCCAGCACCTTTACACGATTACAAAGTCAGGAAATGTTCTTGATATCTAGAGAAGTAAAGAAATACTAACTGACTTTTTCAAAGGAAAGCTCTGCTGCAGAGGAGAGCAACTCAAATCTTCTAAGTCCCAGACCAGCACTTATTGGACTAATCTTATTTGTTTGTCAGGGACTTGCTACTACAGGGTATTGTAAAAGTACAGGAAGGTTTGAGGCTGATTTGCTTACTAGTCTGCTCCAGTTTTTAGAAAATAAGATTGGTAGAAAACATGTTGTTAGAGTACATATATGCACAAATATTAAAACTTTCCAGTATCAGACTTTGCATACAGTGAAAAACATACAACATTTCTTCACAACTTTTCTACTTTTATTTGAAGTTGCCATGAAATGAATACTGCATTCTAGATTTACTGAGATCCTTCTCCTGCAAGTAGAAATCCAGAGGGATTTAATTTTCATATTTTTATTCCCTCTACTTTTTAAGATTTCTGATGACATCTATAATGATTGTCAGTATGATGTTTTACAGAAGTCTGAACATATCTACTTTATACAACTTTATGTTTTAAAATATTATAAGTAACTCTTTTTAAAAATTAAAGGACATAAGGCATTGCCTTATGTCTATAAGGCCAGAAAGCCAAACCACATCACATGATAGCTTCTCTTGAAGAATTACCACAGGAAATATTAAACCTTCTCTGTTGTCTCCAGCTATTGTATGATACGCAATCCCAGAAAGAGACCCCAAACTAGGTCTTTGTCAACACCCTTATAGGATCTGTCTATTGAAATACATCCTGAAATTTATATGCCTCTGTCAGGTAAGGAGGCTGAACCAGGTCACCTGATGGGGGGAAGGTTGCCACAGCCCCTCATCGCCAGATGCTGACCGGTAGCAAGGCTGAGCCTTTATTCCCAGTAGGCACCCACAGCACCACAGTGGGATGGACATGTGCGTTGGTACCACGCGGATCCCTCCGGCAGCAGGGCTAAAACGCGTTGCACAGAAAAAATAGAAAAACTGTTCCCGTGCCAGAAGAGTGACAGGCCCAGAGGGCTTCTTAAGTGGGACAAGAACATCAGCTAATTCAACAGGTGTAAATTTAATAAAAATTGTTTTGTATATATCTTTTCCTCATACGACAGCTGCTTTAGAATGTTCAAATAAATTAATTTGCTTTTCAAGGAATATTAGTGTGGATTTAATACATTATGCACATACATATACGTACATACACACTCACACACACACACGGGTGCGCAAACACACACACACAAGTATGTATTTCCATCTGTTTCCTAGTCCTCATTCTATTTTTAATTCTGTTACGTGAATTTCATCATATTACAAGTTGACTATAGTGAAAAGTCCTTCCTAAGTGGAAAAATTGCAGCTCTTACCTTCAGCTAAAGCTTACCTCATTCCTTGAGGCAGGAACTTATATTATTATTACTTTTGTAAAATTCAAATAGTGAAAAATTAATCATTTAAAGTATATAGTCAAAAATTATCTTGCCTGTTTTACATACCAGCTGTAACAACTGGTCCTTCACCAACAGTGAATTCTGGAATTAGCTACAAGGTAGCCTGCCTTTTCCAAACTAGCAATATCTACTTGGGGTTCATTTTTTGCATTATATAACAGAGCATTAAAAGACCAGGAATTTTTCCCTTCAAAACTATGAACTCCCTGTCGAAGTGTCAGATCAGGGTATTTAAGTAATCTTATTCTAATGCTACGAATGTCTTCCTTCGACAGTTCATTTTGGTTTTCATATAGAGAAGCACTTCAACAGCTCTTGTAATGGTCTTCAATTACTTGGGTACGTCAGCTTAAAACACTGCTAGGATACAAGCATGTCCTTCAGACAGCAGCCTATGAAGCAGCGCAAAGCTGAACCCCGCCTGTGGAAGAGCCAGACGCCTAGCTCTGGTGTAAAGGAGAAAGGCAATAATTGTTTCACCTTTAGGTTTATTGGCCCTATGGAATACGTGGCAAGCACAGAAGGCATTAAAATACCTTGTTCACATTCTCCCTAAGCAAGAATCAGCCTTAAATGACTTCCAGTAACTCTGAACAAACAGATGTTCCAGCCCATATACCAAAAATATCAGGATGCTTTCCTCAATAAATACAAAGGACTTTATTATAGTATTGATTATGCTAGAAAAGTTTCTCAATTCAGGTATATCTTCTGAGGAAACCTGATATCCTGCTTTTTGTCTAAGGATTACAGGCTCAAACTACTTGACATAATGGTCATTTCTATACAGGTAACAGTTTTTTAATTGATAGAGCATTGAGGCTTTGTTTTAGCATAGATGAGTATAATTCATCTTGACTAGTCTCCCAGCTATTCCTCTAAATTGCCTCTAATTTCTTTAGAATTAATTGTGCAGAAGTATAATGTAAATTCAGTTGTTTTTGTCATAGCTCACCATTCCTGGAAATCCTCCAACAGCTGACAAGTGGTTTTAATGAAGCACCTGACCTTTCACTAAGTCATCTCCAGGCTTGTTAGCTCTCATGCTAATGATGGAGTTTGAACAGTATTGTTATGCGTTCAGGGGCACGTGCACACACAGAGCTACATTAAAAAAAAAAAAATCATTAAGCTTATAAAATACAACATTCCTGAGTTGGGAAATGAGAGAATTATGGTTTCAAGGCAACCTTATTTTAATGTACACACACAAAAGGAGGTGAATTACAATTTAATTACTATATTACTCTTCATTTTTCCCTACAGGAGCCAAAAGCACTGATTCAGAACAGTAAGTATTTTACTGTATTCCACCATTACTGTGTGGTACTCAAAGTGACATGTTTTGCATACTCCAGTTTGAAAACAGAACTATTAATTTCCTTGTAGGAGTTTTATATTTTTAGTATGATACAATGAGGATGAGCTTAATTTATTTTCACATCTCCACAAGATGAGTGTTGGATTTTTCAATTCATTTTTCAGATCAGAAATTAAGCCACTGAGAGAAAGTTCAGTGATTTATTATATGCAGAGCAGATTCCTTAGGATCTGATTTTTTTTTTTTCATTGTAAAGGTTTGCTTTCAAATCCTCACTGAATTCATTAGCACATTTACAGATTGGTCTCCAAAGTATTAAAATAGCATTCAGACCAGCTACAACTCACAGAATATCTGCACACAGTTATGTGCCATCTGTAGAAAGACTAGGGTGAGTTAACTAGGAGCATATTAAAAATGTCTCTGTTTCAGCCGCTTTCTGTGACTATCTCAGGCTACCTCAGTTTCCATATCAGGCCGTGCAGAAGTCCTCTGCCTTGCTCCGTATCCTGCTGCATGTCTCCTAGCTGCCCACAGTGTCCTCCTCCACGCTGAATGCCATTTCTCAGCCATGTCCATTCTCCCACCTACATTTAAATTGTATGACGTTCTTCTTTAGGTTGCTTTGGACTGCAAAGCACAGACTCCAGAGGTTGGTTAGCCCCAGTTTTGATCACAGAGTGAAGCAAGGTGCAGACTGCAGCGTTGGGACCCTGCGCAGAGGAGAAGGAGCTGCCCAGTGGAGCCCGGCTCGACAGAGGCTGTGCTTGCTCAGCCGTGCTGACCGTAACCAGCCTGCAGCCCACTGAGTAACTCCGCAGAGTTATGCGTTCATAGCAAAAGGCAGGGAAGGTTACCTATCTCCTGAACTGCGGGGCCTTCACCCAAGTGCAGACCTGTCAGAGATTCTCAAAAGCAGAAGTTGATTATTTTGGACTAACACGGACAGAACAATGCCATGTTCTTAGACATAGCTGTGTCTTAGACACTGCTCTGGCTGAATCTTTCTTGAAAGACTTCAGCCTGAGGCAGAGATCAATGTAGTAAATTTAAAGAACGAATAGAGGGCTCTTATTTTACAAAGTGTTAACAAGGTAGTATTACCAGCTACACATAATCAGGAGTTAATTTTTTTTTGTTCGGTATTTGATTACTTCTCTTTTCTGTTCTGTACCACGAGTAGCTTGTCTCAACAGACAGAGGATATTTTTAAAACTATCATCTAGCTTGCCTGAAAGATCTCCTAATTTCTTTTTGCTAAGGCTATCATCTTTTTGCTATTTTTGGTTCATAATAATTTGTTTTCATGTTTTTATTAGTCTCTGCTGTTAGCCAAGTTAGTAATAAAGGTAACCCAGATAATAACAAGTGATGAAAGGCAATAAAAGTTAGCTATACTCTTATCTCTCAAATAACATAAAACAGTCAAGAAGAGGAAGAACTAATAAAAGGATAATGTTTATACTGCAATCTGATAATATTTCTGGGTTTCATGTGGCTAGATCTTAATGCAAGGACTCCTCCTCTTCCTAGACAAACCTTTGGAAATCACAGTGATTGGATAAGAGTTAAAATTCTCATACAATGACAAAACAGACTTCTAATTATTTAATACCTGCACTTCCACTTCCATTAGATCCTATCTCTCTGAGTAAGCCAGAATCCATCTGTAAGTTGGAGATAATAACAGAGTTGTAGAAGTTGCATATTTGAAAGCTCCTGAATAATATAAAGAGTAACAATAATTATATGTGTTTACTCTGAAATCTGAATATATATTTTTATGTGAAATGGCCGGTTTTAAAAAATGAAGAAAATAGAGTTATGAACATCCTAACCACAAACTATGACCATTAATATGCTTTTATTGACTTTTTTTCTCTGAGAACTCACACAGTTAGAAATTTAGAGCATAGGTAGCATGCTGGCCCCTAGTTAATTTTGTTCTATATCATCTTTCCTAAATAAAAATTGGACAGAAATCCTAATTAGCCTTTAGATTTACATTATACTAAGCGAAAATGATGCATCAATAAAGCCTGACTTCTCTTTCACTTTACGATTTCAAGATTACGCATCGAGACAAGAAAATTTTGGGGGATATTCTCAAAAATAGAAGGAGAGTCAAATATCTACATACAACTGCTCTGAACTTGCCTTGTAAACCTAACCATCTTTAACTGAATGGAGCAAAATCAACTTCAAAGGAGCATAAATTAACAAAACAATAAAAAACTAATTAATAAAATAAAAATAGAATGGAATTTTCAAAACTATTTCCCTTGCCAATATCTATTATAAAATGTTTCTGAAATACTCCCTTGTAGGTTAAACACAACTCTATTTGTATTATTTCTTTCATGATTTACATTTGGCTATAGATATCATGGTCATGGTGTAAATTTTAAAAAAAGTATAGAAATTAGCTTACATGGGTAATGGGTATTTTTATTTTTATTTTTTATTTTATTTTTATTTCATCTTACAAATTTACTTTCCTAGAAAGGGTAAGGTTAAATAAAACTTAAATAAATAAATATATCTATTTATACTCGCACTTCGTCACTCCAATTGGAACTATATTTGGGATAATGCAGAATGAATGATGTGATTCTGATGACTGAGAAAAACTTGCATCAACTTGTTGGGCTGTTATTGTTGTGGAAAAATGAAAGATTTAGCGTAATGTTCTTCTGAAGTAAACTCTGTCACAGCTATTTTTACCTCCTGATATAATGAAGTATTAGAATTTCAAGTGAGTATCGTATGTTATTCAGTCCTGATAAACTGATTACGTCAGAAATAACATGGATAGAAGGTACTTAAATACAAGGATGGCAGGCAATCAGTATTCCCAGTGAATTGCCCCTGAGCAAGACCCAGGAGGTCTCCGTTCGTTTCCTGACCATGACATTAGTCTACTCTGTGACTTTGGGCAAGTCATCTTCACCTCTCTTTTTATTCTCTTTTCTCTTGTGTAAGTTGTCTTAGCCACTTACATCGTAGAGGTTCTTTGGCCTAGGTGGTCTCTCATAACATTTCTACATTTCTAAGATTAGTAGAACACAAGTAAATATCTGCACCACTGTGCAACGCTGAAGTACAATTGATACTTTAAAGGATGTAAAACACCTATTTATATAGTTGCTGAATTACAAAATCTGAAAATAAATCACAAGCGTGCACTGAATTTCTTTTTCCCAATTGTATGCCATCATCCTTAAAGAATTTATATGATGCACACCTACAGAGGCATTTTAAAATACATTTTTATTTCAGCAGTTCTTTATGGTCTTTTAAACTTGATTTATTATATAAGCATGTAATGTGCCATTTACAGAAGCAATATATTTGCCACTAAATTTAGTTAAACTTCTGAGTAAAACAGAAATTGAAGGAACATGGCACCTTCTAATTAAGTTGCACTTTGCTAGTCTGAGCCCTAGAATAACCTTATCAAGCTTCCATGATTGTGCTTCCCTGGGAGGAAACTAACATTGTGAAATGGCAAAGTTTTAAAGTCTGTCTTACATTGCTATGATGTTACTTGAACTAGATATATGAATTGAAAGGGTATAATAATAATAAATTCTAGAATCACAAAGAAATACAGCATATATATTAACACATAAGGTAAAAATTCATATAATATATGCATCTGTGTGTTTGCATTATATACACACATATATACACACACATACACACAAATTAGAAATACAAAATCCAGCCAGTAATCAGACTATTAACTTATGTTTTTCCCCCTTAACAGTAGGGTTGCTCATCTCACAAATCATACTTCTTTTGGAAATGAAGGGTGCACTGCTACCAGCATTTTGTAAGGAATAATGACACACTCTACTACATGTAAGTGCTGACTGAGTGCTTCTGCTTTTCCTTCCCAAGGTGACTGTTACACAGATTGATGAAAGATTTGGCAGGACTACAAAGGTTAAAGATGCAGACCTGGAGCTAGAAGGCAGCCCTGACACTGATGGAATACAGTACAATGAGAATGCCCACGTTATTGTCCTATCCTCTGATAACCAGGGTAATATGAAAACTGACTACAGGAGAAGGGAACAAATTAAATCCATTAATCAAGCATATCTGTGCTAAACAGTTGCTCTGAAGAGATGAACAAATGAAAAATTTACTGTTTATTTCCATGCTTGCTAGCACTGGAGAAGAAAATTAATTATAAGGCTGTAGCTAAACTGTTAGTGAAGTTTTTTCCTGAGAAAACTATTTATTGCTTTGTCAAAGAACACATGAACCTCATTAGCGAGATTAGTTTCAGCTGATCATTTACATTAGGGCAAACTAGTAATGTGCACTTTAAAGATACGTTGAAGGAAATAAATAACTTCAAAGAACCAGCACCCATTTTACACCACTTAATGTATTACACTGTTAAATTAGAGATGTATGATTTGTCACCCTGTTAAAAAATCAACTACATTTTCTTCATATTGCTCTGGTAAAGTTACATACGTGGCTGTTAACTTGACTACCATCAGTTGTTTGTCAGGAATTCAAACAGGAATTTCTCTAGTCAAGGTGTCTCCAAATTAACCCATAAAACTCTACTCTTGAGGTTCACTATCTGAAACCTAGCCAATTCTTACAATAAACAAATAAACAAACAAACAAACAAAAAGCTAAATAGGGAACATTTGAATAATACTTTTTTTAATAGAATGAAATGATAATCTGATCTAAACTGAGTGAAATTGTTCCAAAAGTTTCTATTGACAGAGGAAAGCAACATAAATGGAAGTTCTTCAATGCACAGGGGAGAATAGAAACTATCTTCCTATATTACCCTGTCATCCTACTTGAAATTATTATTAATGCAGTCACTCCCTTTTGGACAAAAGGGACGTTACCTTTCTGTGAACTTGAAGTCTTCCTAGCAAATTATTATCTGCAGAAGGTCAGAAAAGTTGCATATCTTACCAGCAGAAAAGGATGAGGGTTTGCAGTACAACATTTATGCTGACATTTCTAATCTCTTTTTCAAAAAGGAAGTTCTTCACAGTGAAAGCATCTCGTTTTCAACTGACTTGTCATTATGCAAACTCCTCCCATGGGGAACTGAAATGAAATCGTGAAGATGAACCAGCAAGACATAAAATATTAATTAGCTTGTCACTACTCAGTGGACCTGATTCCCTCTGAAAATCTGAAGGTAAACGAGTTGTTGCCAAATACCTTAGCTAGTGAAGTCCATTTGCAATGCTTTAAGGTCTCATGACCGACGAGTCTTGGTAGTTCAAGCTGTGGGAAGAGCTTACAAAGTTTAGGACTTTTGAGAAGTGTTTTCTCCCACAGGGGTCTTCCATGTCTCATATTGCATAGACATCTCCTATTATCCTTCACACTTGTGGCACTGATAACGTCTGTTATTCTACCCAGTAACCTATTTTCACAAATCTTGCGTGAACTTACCTCGATTTGACCTCTGGCCTCTGCCAAATGTAACTAGAGTTGGCCATCTGATTCAAAAGCTGCTAAGGGGAGGGAGGGGAAGGAACTGTAACAGCACAAGCAGTCAGAGAGAGCACAACTACATAGGCCCGATTTGCTTAGGAGACTAGTTAAGAGTCACTATGTGGGATATAGCTCATAATTATTCATCCACTGATCCACCTGGTAGCACAATTTGGATTCTTGACTGCTGAAAACCAATATTCAAAGTTTTGTGCTACTGCAAGTAGTTTCCTCTCTATTTCAAAAAAAAAACAAAAAACAAAAAACAGATTTCATTTCATTTCATATATCGAAATTTCATTTTCAATATAGTCTGTTTAAATATAAGGAAAAGATGGATCAGGTCTGAAAAATCTAACCTAATGTCTCCATTATCTTCTGTTGAAGTGATTTAACTGGAATGATTTAACTCCTTCTGAAACTTCACTTTGGCTGCAAAAGTTCATTAGGTACAATAGGGAGAGCTGATTCCTAGAGGTAACGTTCAAAATTCCCTTGAAGATTTAACTGTTTGTAAGCTTTACACAATATACAGCCATTCTTGCAGTTTACATAAGACAACCTGCCTTCACATTGTTTTATCTCCACTTTGGCAATAAATCCATGCAGTTTTAAAGTATTTTAGCAGGAAGGAATGTGTTCAACATGTGCCTCACATGGTGTTTCAATGTTTGCCTTTCGTAATAATCCAGCTACATGATGGTTGTCCAGAGGTTATCTTTTAATGATATTCCTCTTTTCAGTATATGACAGGATAACAGCTTTGACTTTATATCCTTAGTAGGAGATGACAACATTAGCCTGTACTCCCCATAGTAGCATTTGACAGATTGAAACGTGAATGGTGATACCTGGAAAGAAATGTGGCATAAGCCTAAAGGCCCATGATTCAAAATCACTCTTCTTGTTCTTCCATTACTGGAGCAGTTAGCCAACCCTAGTAAGAATTCAAGTCATCCACTGTGGAAAATGCACTTTAAAGAGTAGCCAGAAGACACTTCTCTTTTACTGCAATAAATCTTCTGAGGATAAGGGGGAACGGGCTACTGTAAGAATACAATCTTTCCTGCCATCGGCGCAGCCTCTGATGACTCTGGCCTATGGCTGTACTCATGAGTTTGAATGGTAAAAGCAGTGTCTCCTTTCTGCATGGAGGATGTGTGGTGTGCTGTATAGATGGTGCCAACACTAAATGGAGATGGCATACTATAAAACTATCTGTTCTCTGTTACTGTGAGAGAAGCTTACAAGTCAAGGTAGGTGAACAGAGAAATGTAAGAGTAGCAATTATTTGTGAAACATAATGTTACTAATAGTTTGGAGCATTAATGCTTAGCTACAAATGATAAAAAAGCATGCTTGGTTTTCCTTCTAAATAAATGATATAGGGGTTCTAAGTAAAGGAACTAGTAAATGCTATTACATCTACAGCATTTCATGGAGCTGAATACCATCAATGACAGATTCACAAGATATATATGTTTTAATAAATATGAAATAATTTGCTATTTTATTCAGGTTTCCTATGGGAAGCAAGAGATTAATGAACACTGGAGAACACATAAGCACAGGATATTTTGAATTGTGAAGAGTCACATTGGATTACCAAAATAACTTAGGGTTGTTATAATGTAAGCTTGAAAAAGACAAATTCCAAATTAATTTTCTACTGATATCGCGCTTGTCTATGATGTAAAAGGTTTGAGTTAGTGGCATCAAACAGGCAAATCTTGAAGCTCAATTTCCCATTTTAGAAGGCAGTTGTTCGAAGATTTGTGTGGGATAGAGTATTTCTTTCTGTTACTTTTGACGAAATACTTCAGAACGTCTCAGTTTGTTTCAAGGCAAAATAGGTGGAAAAAAAGTCTAGAATTTTTTATGCATAGAAGAACTACTACTTAACAGATTTTTCTTTTGCTCTGGAATAACAGATGAGTTACAACATGCTAGACTAGACTTTGCTCTCCCAAGAACTTTTGAATTTTTTTCACTTTACTTACCTATTACACTCTCATTTCATTTTGTTGACATAAGTTCTTTTTATAGGTTTACTTGTTGAAAACTCAGGTGTGTAATTTTTTTGGCTGCAATTGGTTCTGGAAAAATGACCTCTGATGACGCTTGCTTCACAGCTACCACTCTAATTTTGTTTCTTAAACTATTTCTCTGATCTCCAGTGGTTTTGGCTGCTTGTCAGCATAACATGGAGTTTTCAAAAAATCATTTAAGTTTTTTGAGACTATCATCTGATAAAAGTGCTTGTATTCATATTTCATCAGGAAGCCCAACTGACACCTAGAAGCACAGTCTGTCCAATGTCAGAAATGCATCATTTGGCAAGTCAAAAAAACAAAAACAAAAAACAAACCCAAAGCTCAGCAAGTTTTACTATTTAAAAATTAGAGTTTGTATTAATCAATTACAAAAGAAAAAGCTAAAATATTTCAGTTAGGTCTTTGGAGATTCCATCTCCACTGAACAATGTTTAAGCTATCAAGAAACTCCTTGAGATTGAGGCTTTGATCATCTGAACTGAATTAATACTGCATACAAAGGTTACCTCAAATACATTGTAAACACATTCTGATGCCTTGCAAATCTCATTCCTGCCAAGTTAAAAGTCCCAGTCAAGAAGTCTGACCACTAAACTGTTCTTTGTCTGTTTTATTAAAATTAACTTTACTGTCTTCAGATTTTGTGATATCTCCTTCTGAAATCAATAATTCCAGACTTTGGTGCCGACCTTACATAATCCTCAGCTAATTAAATTCACTTATTCAGTGAATGATGATCTCCATTACATAAGTAGTTTGCTTTCTTAATATATTTCATTCTAACTCTGACCAGTGAAGGTGTTTCTCCTTGTAGTCCTACACCTAGACCAGAGAAATATAGGAAAATACAAAAAACAGATAGGAGTATCTCAGATCTCATAAATGACTACTCTAATTTAACAATCTGAGACAGTTTTTATCTAGGTAGTTTATAAATTTAACAATATAAGAAGCTATTCGTCATACACTAAAAGTTTATTTCTAAGGAAGGAGTAATGTTAATGTATGCTAAACTACAATAATATGAAAAAATTGAAGTCAATATTATCAAATGTATGATAAATTCAAAGACCATTTGAAGTTTCAAAATTTCCAGCTATTAAGCCAAAACCAGAAACTAGAGGTTTTTTGAAGAGGGTTGTGTTAACTAGATTCATTACATATAAATTAGATAACATATAAAAAGAACAAAATGAAAACAGTTTTTTTTCCCTTATAGCCTCATGTCAGGAAGTATAATTCCATATCTGATGAGAAGGGAATAAAATTCAGAAGGAAAGCTCAAGTAAGAATCTCTCTCCATTTCTAACTATCAATATTTGTTCCACTTCAAACAGTTCCTTTTACAAATAGAAGTTTTGTTCTCTGGTTAAACTAAATTATCAGGACAAGAATTTGATTGCAGTTTTTCCCATCTGGAATGACTCAGTATGTTTTAATAAGATAGAACAATAACAGCAAAGACTAGGGTATTACAATTTAAATCAGTGTAGCTCATGAGGATTTATACTGAAGAAATTTAAACCTGACTGTGGCCCCTGATCACCTAGTTTAGACAAAGAAAAACCTTTGCTTGTAAAAGGAAGTCTTTTAAAAGGAGAGGAAAGTTATTCTTGTGGAATTTCTTTTCTGTTAAAGAGTCTCATAATAAATCTGATTCTGCTCAGTCGTAAGGCTGTTATGTCATGTCCTACCTGTTGAAATCCAATTCAACTGATTCGTTAACTTTCATTTAACAACAGTGTTAAAAATTAAGTGTCCTTTTATTCAGTTTACCCATTTTATTCAGTTTATCATTTTTTTAATTTAGTTTACCCCACTTAACCCAAGTAACAAAGGACAGATGAGTTGGGGGCTGAATGCCAAATCATCAGACAGGTTTCAGATCCCTTATGATTTGGAGATCTATTCATGTTTCTGAATTGCCTTGTTTGGTACTGGAAATGAATAAATTGGCAACAAAACAAAAATAATTTCAAAAAAGAAAGCAAAAAAGAGCACCATTTCTGAGATGAGTAGAAGCTAGCAGGAGCTTAGCATTTTGAAAACTTGGGCAGGTGCTTAACTATAAGTATGGGCTTGTTTCTGGAAATCTTCATCAGAGGATTTATTTCTCTGCTGCAGCATGTAATAGAATAAATGACATTATGAAAACCATAAACTATTCCATTTTCCCTTGGTTAGATTTCTAGGCAGTTAAAATAAAGATAAATGTTCTCCAAGTCAGGCTTCTCATTTTGACATTCTTATTATAAATCATGTAAGTTGTATAAGAAGCTCTCCCTCAGATTTAAGGAAAAAGTTTTACATAAGGACTTGCAAATTTATGATCAGCATTGTTGCTTTCTGTGTTCTTGGAATGGTTGCATGCCAGATAATTTTTACTAGCGATAAAAATCCTCTATTTCTCTACAGAAGTACTAATTCCTTTTCAAAGTTTACCACCCAAAACACCCTATCACAAGCTGAGTGGATGTTACTCCATATATAACCAATAGCCTCTTATTAATGCAGAATATATTACTAGGTAGGCTTAATTTTGACAGCTTTCCAATATTTCTTTTCATTCTCTCAGACATCTTTTAAACACTCTGCATCTTTGTCCTCTGCTAGATTACCATATTATAGTTTGATTTAACTTCTGCGAAGACAATGGTATCACTCAGTGTAAAGTCAAGAATTATCTTTGCTTTCTGCTGATTACTGTGTGTAATAATACAAAACCTCATACTTTAAAGCCCTTCCAGAACCTCCTGGATTAATCACAGTCCCTGTCATTTACAAACTCTTTTATAAAAACTCTGGTGATTAAAAGTCAAAAAATAGCAAAATCTGTATAGCCATTTCAGACAAAAAGTGAAAAATTCTCAAGCACTTGAAAAGACAATTTATATGGGCAGAATTCAGCTCCCTGGCTAGTGCTTGCCAGCGTTCATTGTTCTTCCTATAGCCCAACAAAGACAATTGCAGAATTTTAATATTCATATTAGGGAGTCCACCCATATTATCTTTACTTTTGTTTTTTTTTTCCTCCAAAAAGACTGGCTTTCAAATAGTATAATGTCTAGTTTAGTATTGACTAAGAGGGAAAAATGAAACTATACTTAACTGTCCTGTGACTTCTGACAGTATGTACTTCCATAAGCAAGTACAGAATCAGACTGTGCCATTTCCATTTAGGGACGAACAGGATGGTTCCTATAGCACGCTATATACTGTAAGATCTCTTAGAGTTTCTCAGGTACCTGTTTTCTAAACTACATAGTTTTCCCTTTAATGGCTGGTCTATGTTCTATGTTGATAAACCCTGATCTTGTGCTAAAGGGTCCTTATGTGTATTGTGCTTATATGGCCATCTTCTTATTCAGTACAATCTATATCTTCATTAAAAGAATTGAATTCATAAGCACAACAGAGGCTACTGAAACATAATTATTCCTGCAGAAAGGGATCTACAGACTTCGAGGGGTCCTACAGGAAAATCAAGGAAGCTAAATTACAGTATATTGTTCCTTGCAGAAGTGAATATTGCAAAACCCTACAGGAGTCCCTCAGAAAACTGAAGCTTTGAGCAATAATGGATCATAAAAAATAGTGTTTTGAGCTGCGACTTCAAATTTACAGTTTTTTTTTTCTTTTTTTTAACCCCCAGAGAAAAACATATTTGAAATCAGAGTTATATGTGTAAGGAATTAAATATTCAGAAAAAGGTGTGCAATGGAATCTTAAATATAAGGCACTTGATTAAAAGTTCCTTAAAAGAGTACGGTATTCCAATACTCTGTACTAAGCAGATACAAAGATAAATAGACCTTGTCATCCCTTCATCTAAGGCATTATTAATGTTTTAGGTTGACAAAATTAAAAAATATACAATTTAAAGTTCAGGTATGAAAGAAAAATCATTTGAAATTATATTGGATGATATTAGAATAACAAGCTTAGAAATAACTATCCTACTTTTTGAAGCAGTCATTTATCATTTTCACAGCAAGTTTAATTTTATCTTTTTACTAGATGATGTACTGTACCTGAAGTTAATAAGGAGCTGAAGTTTTCCCTGTTTTCTGGAAAAGAAAAGAAAACAAAAAAGAAAGAACCCAATACATTAACTCTGTTAAGCTGAAGAGGTTATAGCCTGAACGTGCAAACACTTTTTTGGATCATGTGAAGAATAAAGGATTCTCATATGCTTGGGAGCTGTCATGAAATCTGTAAGTCTGTTCCAGAAATGCTCAGGTTGGCATGGAAAAAGTTCCCTGGTGGGCAAAGAAACTTGGGGGTGTCTGTCTGATGCTGCAAGGCTTGACAGATATAGCAAGGAACTTTTATCATGGCTTAAAGGAAAGAAGTGAGGATGTATGTAACCTGGAAAACAACAAAATAACGGTAAGTAAACAAGATAGAAGTAGATGAAAATTATGTATTATATAAATAAAGGCATTATTCTTCTAAGAAACCATTTCTGTGTCAAGTGAACAACCAATGACTTCACCCAATCAATTCCTGTAAAGTGAACAATAAGAGATTGCCATGCAGAGGTCTTTAAAGTACAAGCCCTTCATGAAGGACGGAGGCTATAAATACAGGTGGCCACTTACTGATCCACGTGGAATGCAACCTGGAGGCAAATCAGACGGAGGGCACAGCAGAAGCAATGACAAAACAAGGCCGTATGCATGGCTTAATGATGCTAAAATGCCATTGGTTGTGTTAACTTAAAGGTATATAATCTGAAGAATACTGAGTAAAGCAGGAAAATATGTAGAGAAAAATCTCTTGTTGGAGAAAACTTGAACCTTGAAGGATAATAAGGATCAACAGAAACTTTCTACTGAAATTGCATCTTCTGTGAAATGGCATAAATTGTATATCTGCCTATGAAACCTAATAGCATAGCCAGAGTTGTCTTTAGATTGTGTATATCAATTCACGACAAAAATCACTGTTTTGTCTGGCACCTTGCTTCAGAATCTGGCATGCAGAAATGATCACTCTGATATCCTGCAGCTCTGTGTATGTAAGGACTAGTTTGGTATCGATAAAGAGGAATTGTATTTGGTCTGGTATCCTGCTCATGAGGCTTGTTTGTCATTTTAGATGCAACAGTGAATAACCTGTAGCAAGCACTACAATAGACATTGTTTCTGGCCCACACTGATGGTAGCTGGGGAGTCTCTACCTCCAGGTTTTGATTCATAGAAAGGATCAAAAGATATTGTGAACAAAATAAGGCAGATCATGAGAAGAGGATAGCACTATATCAATGCTGCCTTTGATGAATATATTATTGCAGTCTCTACCTCCTACATTTCTAAATTTTAAAACAAAATAAATCAGTTCCTCGCTTTGAATACCAATTGGATTTTAGTAGTGAAACAGTGACATGGTGCTCCTGCATTTTAGACAACTTTAAGACCACCTTACCCCAAGTATTTTTTTCTACAGCTGCAATTGCCTGAAGAACTTAACTTCAGTTACAAATAGGTAAGAGTTGTGTAACAGCATCCTAGATTAATGCTCCTTAGTGCTGGAAGGCAGCCCTGGCTGCCTCATCTCTAATTCACATTGAGTCACTGCACCTTCTCATGGTTTCAAAGTTAAAAACTTCTAATCTAGATGTGAGATGTACTTAATCTTCAGACAAGCTTCTGAACACCCTGGATCTCTTATGTCTTTATCAGCATGAGCAGGGTGACACAAGGCTCTTCACCACATTAACAATGTCTCCTGAACAAATCTCTAAGAAGCAAAATGAAGGGAACTGAAAATAAAATATGCCTACCTGGAATATTCAAGTTTTCCAAGTTAACAACTGGCTGTACTGCTGGTGTGGACAGCAGGGTTTTGGTTTCTATGACCATAAAACCTTGTTTGAAGATTGGCAGCTGATGGAGAAAAATGGGATCCACCTCACCAAGCAGCGCACGCATGTCTTTGCCAACAGGTTGGCCAGCCTGGTAAGGAGGGCTTGAAACTAGGATAGATGGGGGAAGGGGATTGGTATAGTGACATGGTAGTCAGTAAAACATTGCTCAAGTCAGGATGCTTCCAGTGGATGCATGCAGTCAGGGGAGACAGCACAGAACATGGCTATGGAGGATCCTCTTGATCTCCTGAGAAGCTTACATGCTTGATTGGCTCTCTGAAATGCCTGTATACCAATGCACGCAGCATGGGGAATAAACAGGAAGAATTAGAGATCTATCTGCGGTTGCAGGGCCATGATCTCATTGCGGTTGCAGAGACATGGTGGGATAGCTCACATGACTAGAATGCTGTCATGGATGGCTATGTGCTCTTTAGGAAAGACAGGCCAGGAAGGCGAGGTGGTGGAGTTGCTCTTTATGTGAGGGAGCAACTAGAACTTACGGAGCTCTGCCTAGGGGTGGATGAAGAGCAAGTGGAGAGCCTATGGGTAAGGATCAAAGGGCAGGCTAACATGGGTGACACAGTGGGGGGGGGTTTACTACAGGCCACCTGATGAGGAAGAAGTAGTCGATGAGGCCTTCTACAGACAGCTGGAAGTAGCCTTAGGATCACAGGCCCTGGTTCTCATGGGAGACTTCAACCACCCTGACATCTGTTGGCAAGACAGCACAGCTAGGCACAAACAGTCAAGGAGGTTCCTGCGATCATTGAGAACAATTTCTTGACACAGCTAGTGGAGACACCAACAAGGAGAGATGTGCTGCTAGACCTTGTACTAACAAACAAAGAAGGTCTAGTTGGCACTGTGAAGGTTGGGGGCAGCCTCAGCTGCAGCGACCATGAGATGGTGGAGTTCAGGATCCTGTGAGGAGGGAGCAGGGCAATAAGTAAGATCGCAACGCTGGACTTGAGGAGAGCTAACTTGGGCCTCTTCAGGGACCTACTTGGAGGAATCGTATGGGGTAGGGCCCTAGAAGGAAGGGGGGTCCAAGAAAGCTGGTTAATCGTCAAGCATCACCTCCTCCAGGCTCAAGATCGGTGCATCCCTCTGAGTAAGAAGTCCAGCAAAGCGGGCAGGAGACCTGCCTGGTTGAGCAAGGAACTCCTGGCAAAACTCCAACAGAAGAAGGAAGTCTACAGAATGTGGAAAAGGGGACAGGCCATTTGGGAGGAATATAGGGACATTGTCAGAGTATGCAGGGATGCGACAAGGAAGGCCAAGGACCATTTGGAATTAAATCTGGCAAGGGATGTCAAGGACAACAAGAAGGCCTTCTTCAAATACATCAATAGCAAAAGGAAGACTAGGGAAAACGTGGGCCCACTGCTGAACGGGGCGGGTGCCCTGGTGACGAAGGATACAGAGAAGGCAGAGCTACTGAATGCCTTCTTTGCTTCAGTCCTCACTGCTAAGGCCAGCCCTCAGGAATTCCAGACCCTGGGGATAAGAGAGGAAGTCTGGAGAAAGGAAGACTCTCCCTTGGTGGAGGAGGATCGGGTTAGAGATCTTTTGTCCAAACTTGACCTCCACAAATCCATGGGCCCCGATGGGATGCACCCACGAGTGTGGAGGGAGCTGGTGGATGTTATCACTAGCCTGCTCTCCATCATCTTGGAAAGGTCCTGGAGATCAGGAGAGGTGCCTGAGGACTGGAAGAAAGCCAGTGTCACCCCAGTCTCCCAAAAGGGCAAGGAGGAGGAGCCAGGAAACTCCAGGCCTGTCAGCCTCACCTCCATCCCTGGAAAGGTGATGGAGCAGCTCATCCTGGAGACCATTTCCAAGCACATGAAGGACAAGAAGGTGATCAGGAGTAGTCAGCATGGTTTCACCAAAGGGAGATCATGCTTGACCTGAGAGCCTTCTCTGATGGAATGGCTGGCTGGGTAGATGAGGGGAGAGCAGTGGAGGCTGTTTACCTGGACTTCAGCAAGGCTTTGAACACTGTCTCCCATCACATCCTCACAGGGAAACTCAGGAACTGTGGGTTGGATGAGTGGACAGTGAGGTGGATTGAGAACTGGCTGGATGGCAGAGCTCAGAAGGTTGTGGTCAGTGGTGCAGAATCAAGATGGAGGCCTGTAGCTAGCGGTGCCCACAGGGGTCAGTCCTGGGTCCAGTCTTGTTCAGTGTATTCATCAATGACCTGGAGAAGGGACCAGTGCACTCTCCTTCAGAGGACACTCTCAGCAAGTTTGCCAATGATATAAAACTGGGGGGAGAGGCTGACACACCAGAAGACTGTGCTGCCATTCAGAGGGACCTGGACAGGCTGGAGTGCTGGGCGGAGAGGAACCTCATGAAGTTCAACAAAGGCAAGTGCAGGGTCCTGCACCTAGGCAGGAATAATCCCATGCCCCAGGACAGGCTGGGGGTTGACCTGCTGGAAAGTAGCTCTGCCGAGAAGGACCTGGGAGTGCTGGTGGACAACAAGTTAAGCATGAGCCAGCAGTGTGCCCTGGTGGCCAAGAAGGCCAATGGTCTCCTGGGGTGCATGAGGCAGAGTGTTGCCAGCAGGCTGAGGGAGGGGATCCTGCCCTTCTACTCAGCCCTGAGGAGGCCTCACCTGGAGTACTGTGTCCAATTGTGGGCTCCCCAGCACAAGAGAGACATGGCACTACTGGAAAGAGTCCAGAGGAGGGCTATGAAGATGATGAGGGCGCTGGAGCATCTCTCCTATGAAGAAAGACTGCAAGAGCTGGGCCTGTTCAGCCTGGAGAAGACTGAGAGGGGATCTCATCAACGTGTACAAGTATCTGAAGGGGGAGTGTCAAGAGGATGAGGCCAGCCTCTTCTCCGTGGTGCCCAGCAACAAGACAAGAGGCAATGGGCAGAAACTGAAACACAGGCAGTTCTATCTAAACCTGAGGAAAAACTTTCCTGTGAGCGTAACTGAGCACCTCAGCAGGTTGCCCAGAGGGGTTGTGGAGTCTCCTTCCCTGGAGATATTCAAAACCCGCCTGGACGTGATCCTGGGAAACATGCTCTAGAGGACCCCGCTTGAGCAGGGAGGTTGGGCTAGATGATCTCCAGAGGTCCCTTCCAACCTCAACCATTCTGTGATTCTGTGATACCTGGGTAGATGGCAAGAACATGAAATCTAGGAAACTGCTTGCTGCTTTGCTAGTGTCATCTATTTTGAATTATATAAAATAGAGGGGAAAAATCATTTTTTTATTGAACATTGCATAGATTCATGCCAGGGATGTAAGATATTTGTTATGGTCCTGACACTGAACAATTGTTCCTTATTGTGCATTTTCTGCTGTTTTCCCTCATAATAAAAATGCCTACGTGGTGGAGATCACATCATATCTCCTGCTAAGATTATTATTCAGAGATGCATTTCATTAGTAAAGAGTATTTCCCTCACAATTAATTTGAATGTTCCATCTCTTAATTTCATCTCATACAATTTTCTTCTAATCTTGAGTGATAGCTTAACGACATTTTTCTCTCAAAGACAGAGGATTATCTACAAATAATTGAAAGTCATTTCATTCCTCCATTGTTAATTACTTATGAGATTTCCCAATAGCTTTATTTTGTTTTGTTTTCTAAGGTTAATGGGCCTTTCCATATCAATGAATTAAGATATAGATGCAGAGAGTAAATGGTTTTGAAGAGAGAGAAGAAGTAAGTTTTACTCAACAGCAGTTTTAAAAGTAAGGTCCCTTCCTCTCCCTGCTCCTGTTGCGATAATCACATCCCATTCCACATGGAAATGAGCAGCTGTGTTCTCCAGCTGTCATACTGGGGACTCCTCAGCATCCTCTCGCTTCTTCCTGCCATAAAAACAACTCAATTATTGTACCACTATTCAAACATCATTTGAAATTACTTTAATACTATGAGATCCATAACATGTTCTCTCATAGAACCTGCAGAAGGCAGAGAGTACCTAAGAGATGAGAGATGAAACTACTTCCTGATCATTGGTATTAGCATGTATTTTGTATAAATAATGTACTTTTATACTACGGGAAGACAGATAGGACATTTACTGAGAAAGTCCAAGAAAGTTCTCATGGAAGTATCAGATTGTGGAAATCACACTTTGTAAGACTAAACTACTGTTGGAAATTACAAGTCTTGCAATCAGCAAGAGGAAGTAAGACAACAATTTTTTGTTGCATATTTATTTTAGAAATTTGATATCAGAGCTCTAAACTAATAGATTATTTTATGACAGATGAAGTAAAAACTTGATTTTTTTAACCACTTTTTTCTTTATCAGAAGTTAGGTAGCCGATGTGATGTCTATGAGCTACATGAACAATATAAAGCAGCCCAAAATGCCCAATCAATTTTCTAAGCCCCCAAGAAAAACTAGATTGGAGGAAAAAAGTTGGAGCTAATCAGAGGGGACAGACAAGGAAAATCTTTTCTGCTATCCTGCATTTTTTTCATCTTATATTCCTATGCATATCCATATATATGTATTGCATATGTTTATATATACAATCTTGTAGACCTACAATGAGGCACAAATTGGTAGAAATGAAACTTTCTCCTTTCTAGTCTATATAATCTTAACTTCATATTTAGAAAGGTGTGAAGAGAAAGAAAACTACTGTTGTTTCCTGTGGCTTAAAATGTAAATATTTAACTAAAATTTGTTTGGAATTCAGATGTAGGTTATCATTTGAAATGTCATTGGGATTATTCAGTATGATCTATTTTTGTACAACGTAAAGGCTGGAATAAAATATTCTACTTATAGGCTTACAATATTGCTTGTGTAAAGAGAAGGAAATATCTCTGTAATATTATCCAGAATTCAATGTGAACTATGATTCCTTTTACTGAAACCCCACATACATTCTTTTTTGAAGAATAAACTAGAATTTGGTCATTTTACCACCACAAAAAAATCAGAAATAATCCAACAAGCAAAATCCTGGGTTAGCATACATAAAATCCCTTACACAGAAAAAGTACATAGAACAATTACTATAGAATTTCATAGCAAATATGCATTTAATAGTTACAGAATATTGAAAACAGTGTTTGAAATATAACCTTTAAGTTAAACTTACTAGATAATAAAGCTGCTTCTTCCAAGAGTTTCTCACTTAGCTTTGTCCTGTTCTTTCTTTTAAATCTCGGATTAGAGCATTTAGCTGCTGTCTATATTTAAGCTCTAAAAGCTTTCTATCTTTTAACACTGACAAGAAGTCCTGTCTCAGATAATAAAATGTTCTGATGGGCTGAACGATATTTTAGTGATGGGCTTCCTGAAGGAAGCCTCGACAGCCTCTCAAACTGTATCCAAAAACGACATGAGTATCGCATTTAGTTTCAGATGCTTGTCTTGGTTCTCCTACATGAAACCTTGCACCTCACCAGAGCTAGAATGAGAATATATGTGGTGAAAGGAGGAGGGTTGTTTGTTTGTGTGTTTTTAATTCTTTATTCTCTTACTTCTCAATCTTCTAAGAGCTAGCTGAATAACGAATCTGGTTATTTAATAGCCTCAACAGCAAAGATGAAATTTTTCAGCGCTATCCCTTCTCTCAAGTTTCTTTTCAGGAAACAGAACAATCAAACATTAAAAAAAAGCACTCCTTAGTGGAATAGTAACTTTATATAAAGATATACAAAACTAAAGATGGGAATGAAAAGTGAGATCTAATAACAGAAGATTAACATTAGTATCCTACAATTTTCTGTTCTGCTCGACATAATAGTCATATTCAGTCATACTTAATATGTTTGATGTTTATGTGCAATATGCTATTCAGTTAAACACTTGTGCTCTTGAAAGCAGTGAATGCTGAGGAAAGAGCCAAGAGGGAAAACAGTATGCTGGATGCTAAAAAGCTACACAAAGCCTTGGGAAAACAAAAGTTGTTCATGAAAGTGGGATACCACAATGAATTTTTAAATATATGCTTACATCCACACTTCCCTGGCTCAGACAATCCATGAGCAACAAATCATTGGTGCCTGGGAGAACATTCTGGGAAGTATCACTATAAACTTACTCTTTTCTTATGCTGTTGCCTAGGCAGCATCTTTTAGTTACTCTCCAAGACAGGATACTCAACTAACTCCATTCAACGGATGTCAGCTTAACAGCTCACAAACTTCCTTATTTATCACCACTTTTATTTCATACGTGCCATCAGGCTTTACAGGAAGGCCAACTTGTTTTAGGACCATTAACAAGACATACCTTGCTCTTCACCTTTTCTTTAGCTTTATCATCCCTCAAACCCTTCAGGATGTAATAGATATGATGAGCTATGCAAAAAAACACCAGACTGTAAGCTTTAAGGAATTTAAAGAAAAAAACCTAAAAATTCCAACAAATTTCTTAGAATTAGAACGAAAAAGTGCAGGCAATGGAACTTATCATGAAATACTGCAGTTTCCTCCCTTAAGCTACATTTGGAAGGACCAGTAAAAATTAGCTCTGGGCTGAGCAGCTGAGAATATTTATCATTCATGTCTGACTCAGTGGTTTTGTGAGTATTTTTCTCAGCAATTTTAAGAACTTAAACTAAGTTTTTTCTCCTCCATCCATGTACAGTAGTTCTTAGATCACTTTCAGATCTGTCTTCTGATCCATTTCATCAGGGAAGATTTCTGTACTAGTAGGTTAATTGCCTAAGACTGTTTTCTGAAATAACATTTACTAATGGATTTACTTTTTTTTTTGCTTCTTTGTTTTCATGTTATAGCCATGAAACTACATTAACGTCATATCATGTCACATGAACTTGCCATCTGTATTGCAATGTTCTTAAATCACTTGTGGTGTTTTTTTTAAATACTACTTTTTATATTACTTTTAAAACCTAGTCTTAATTTGGAAATTTAAATCCTGTAGATTTCCACAGGAGCTAGACATCTAAATTTTTTATAGCAATCTGACCTTCAATAACTTGTTCAGAGTTAGAGAAAGCCATATGAAGTAAGAATTAAACTAAAGTAACCTGAGATACAGACAAATGCCTTAATTACATCCTTCCACATTTTTTAATCTGATGTTCCTGCACAGGAGGTATTGTTCCGTCCTTTGACTAACAGAAACACTAAAAGAATCTGACAAACATAAACATTTTCATAGTTTTAGTATAAGGGAAGATCTCTCAGGACATCCATAATTAGCAAAGCTAATGACAAAGCTATCTTCTCACAACAATAGATTTGCTTGTTGATTTTTCTGATACTGTTATCTTTCTAGCTTCCCCTCTAATTCATTTTTCCCAAGTGCCTATTTATTATTATTGTTATGTTTTAAATGCTTCAGCTCCCTTTTAAAATAAAATCAGGTATCTTGGAGGCATTGCTTGACCACAGAAACAAAAACAACTCATGAATCATTCTCCAGACCAACCAAGTCTATGTTTTCCTTAAACTTAGGCTGGTAAAAGAGAATTAAAATTCAGTATAAACTCTGGTGTCCACTTCAGCCACTTGGTGCACAACATGCGTTTGGAAACTTTTGCCTTACGGGCCACAGTAAAAGTACCCTGACTTTGAGAATTCTCCCACCTCCCATTAACAGTAAATGAAAGTGTTGGACACATTTGGAGATAGAAATAAGATCAAAAACATTGTCCTACTGGAATACATCAAAAGGAATGAGACCTTGCTGTCATATGAAATTCAACTGCTAGTTAGGAAAAGACAAACAAATAAGGGGATGAAAAAATCAATAACCTAAGAAATCAAGATACAGGAGAAGGCTATAAGAAAGCATTACAAAATAGTTGGCTAGAACACGTTTTGTTAGATAGCTAAGACAAAAGTAATCCACAAAAGGGGTCTTCAAACACACGGTTCTGTGGTGACACTTGCAAAAACTAAATGAGCATGTATTTTGTGTGATAAATAGATGAAGAGTTCTCACTTCTTATAGAGTAAGATTATTATTAACATAATAATTGCTATAGTATCCCATTACATACTTAATTTTAAACATTTAGCTTTAAACATTCAGATTTTTCATTATTATAACATATTTAATGGCTTATCTCATTGTCAGTGCGCTTGATAATTGTTCTTATTAAAGGACGCTCTAAAGTTCTGTCTAGCCCAGTTATCCTATCTCTTGAGGTGGCCAGGAGCAGATGCTTGGAGAAGCTTTCAAGGACAGGGTAATCATATCTATCATGATGGATTTTCTGGTAGGTTCCAGTTTTCTATGGTTTATGAATTTTCTGAGGTAGATTAAATATTAAATATCATTATTTAATCTTTATTAATATCCTATATTTAATATAATTATATGTAATGGCCCTTGATGGCCTTTTCTTTCATGAATTTTTGTAATCCTTTTAGAACCAGTCTAGCTCCACTGCCTCCTATGGAAATAAGTTCCATTCTCTGTCTATCTATTATGCGAATAAATGTCTACTTTGCTCCCTTTTACAACCACCCCTTCTTTTTATGAGCAACAGCATCACTCATTTCTTCATCACAGTCATGATTTTACAGTCTTTTATCATATACTTCTTCAGTGCTCTCTTCCAGTCTGAAGAGGCATTGTCTATAAAATTGCTCTTCAGACAGAAACCATTCCATAGCTTTGTTCAGCTTTGTTCCTTTTCTTTCTATCTTTTCTAGTTCTACTATAGCGTTTTTAGATTAATCCGTTTGAGAGCAAAAGATGATCTTATGGATAAAGTCTTAGATTAATTTCAATAAAAGGGGATTAAATTCCTGTTTGTGTCACAGAGTTTATGCATTATTCAGTCTTATTGTCTGTTTAATTTTGAGTTGCCATTCTCTGCTAAATGAATAAATGCTTCAAAACCAGAGAATGTCTCTAGTTCTAGAATGTTCTATAACCAACTGTAATGGGATACTTTAATTTGAAAATAATGCTTAAATAACACTACCACATGGGAATGATTTGGATGGAGACGCTCACATCTGTTTTTGGATCAGGCTCCTAAAGAGTCTCTAAGGTAATTCTGGCTATCTGTTTTTCAGTATTCATCTTTAAAAAGCTTTGAAGAAGGACCAATACACAATGAGTTTGTCCTTAGTCCAGAAAGTCAGGCCTCCAGAAACTCTGACAGTTCTGTGGATATTAATTATGCTACTTTGTTTAATATGCAGCCAAGTCCACTGTGCCAGACATTGCAGAACACTGATCGTCATACTGTATTTTCAGAAGGAGCCATGTATCCGTGTGTTTGCATGTTCTTTAAGTTCCCTTCTGTGAATGGCATCGTTGGTTCTGAATACTTTTAGAGGAAAAATAATTCACATATTTTTCCTGCAAATTTTTTTCTAACACCAGCTTTTCAGAAGGTTGAGTTTCTGAACTATAAATAGCTCTAAAATATGAGTAAATTTGAGATAAAAAAAAATCAATTGACAAAAAGTCAATTTTTACACAAGTGAAATCAAACAACCCCAATCTCCTTATTAGGTCATCTGCACCTGATATGATAGAAGCGTAAGAAGCAGGCAATAAAGCCCAATTCACAATTAACTAGGTTGCAGGTGAATTTAATAAGTGCAAGGGAAAGGCAGCCATTGATTCATCCTAATACAGAACCACTGTTTAATAATTTATTTCATGCTCTAAAAAGCGAGTGAGAAATTCAGAGAGAACTCATTGGATTTTCTTCTAATAAGAGCATAGTGATATTTTTCCACTGGCATCCACTGATTTCTGGTGCTCTATCACCCAAACTGTATTTATGTATTGTGTCATCTTTCATTGCAGACCTGCCATTTAAAACCAATATGAAGCTTATGAGGCTTTTTTTTTTCTCCTTTTATTTCTACTGAGTAAAGAGAGAAGCTTCAGCAAAAGTTCATATGGCATCCAGCCAGAAAGGCAAATGAGGGGGATGTCAAAGTAAATGAGAGAGTATTTGAACTCCAAATCATATTCAAACACTGCTTTCTAGTCAGTGGATAAAATCTCTGAATTTCTGCACCTTACCATGGAGCTTTAGGCATCTCTGCTGGAGTTCAACAAGCCCTAAGGCTTTACTCATGTTCACAGATCCAAGCTTTATGCACATGCAAAATAGAGACTTAAAAACATCCACTGTGGGAATCAGAAACTTTTAATGAATTTTGGGGGGGATTTGCAAATTTTTTCAATGTATAAAGCTCTGTGTAGTTAGAAAAGAAAGGGAGATAATATAAGTCTCACTTCTCTTCCTTTCCTAAGCATTTATTCACAGATACATTCACATATACTAAGAGAGAATATCAGAATATGTCCTAATTATTTAATAGCTATAATTTAATTGTGAAAAAGGCTACAGAATCATTTCAAAAAAAACAAAAAAAAAAAAAAGAAAAGCCAGAAAGAAATAACATAAGCTTACACTCAGCTGGCTTCTGTATGTGTGTGTTTTTTTCTCTTTTTTCTTTCATTCAATGCACAGAAAATGTTTTCAGGATTCCTTTACGCTGCAGGTCCTCATGCAAGTCAACGCATTCATTCAGAGTTTTCCATTGTTGGTTCCAGCTCTCCCTTTATGGCTGATAATAAAATAAAACAGGAATTCCTTTTGCAGTAAGTGATTTCCTGGGTCACTATCAAGATACATACTTCCTTTCCCAGCAAATTTCAACAAAATACTCCAGTTTTTTCTTTGTAGGAGGAGGTAAGGTACAATCAGACTTTTCCCCCAGTATGACCAGCGGGTCAGCTCTATCCATGCCAGCAACACAATGTTAATGCCTCAAAGGCTGCCAGTATTTTGAGCATCAGATTATACAGGCAGGACAAGAGAGAGAAAAAAAAGAAAAAAAAGAACAACAAAACATAGCAGCATCCTCCAAGGATGACTGTCCTCCTCACACACTCGCTCCAACCTCACATCAGAGTGCCATCATTTAACCATTTTATTTTCCTGGCTTGCATTTAATGTAATTTTCCCCTCAGAGAATGACTGCACTTAATCGATCCACGTAATCCCATCACACTGGAAGAAGTCCAAGTTTCCAAAATCCTCAGGGAAAAGCTAACAAACTTATGAGACCCAAGTGTCTCCTAGACATTGCCCAGTAGAATTTTATTTCATTTTTAAGTGAAAGACATTGAAGAAAGGACTACTGGAGGGAAGCCATAAATAAATAAAATACTGTGGAGGACCTCTTATGGAACTATAGAAAACAAAAAATTCTTGAGTACAATCCCCTATAAGGTAAAAGCTTGTGAGCAGCTTAAATCATGAACAGACTGTACTGCAGGAAAAATATTGGTAACAGCCTCAACACATATCCATTTATTTTCTATAATGAAATCAAACGTATTACAAAAAGTAAACTGAAAGACCATTCAAGTCCTTCAAATTCTCTTGAGGTTTCTAGCCTTTATTCCACTAAATCATACAGTTTGCAGACAAAAGAAAATCCTGGTGTCCATCCGAACCCTGTAGCCCATAGTCTATGCTATGAATTCCCTTTCAAACCTGCAGCTGGAGCTTAGCACATCCATCAGTGACCTATGTCTGCTTATTCATAAGTGAGACTTCTAACGTCACCTCCAGGATCTCCTGCCGTACCTACCTGCTCTGATTATCCATTAATAACATTAATGACAATAATATTAATGGCATCTTTAAAAAAGTCTAGAAATACTTTTTTAGTCTAGAAATACTAAGTCTAGAAATATAAATATCTCCAATATTTTTTGTGTGTCTTTCTTTTGCTCTATAAGAGCAGCATCTTCTGGGGAATCACATACCTTTCTTTTTTGTCTATTTCAGTAAAGAGCACCTTTACACCAGTCTTGATTTTCTCTTAAACTCTTTTCTCTGACTGTTGTTTCACGCAGATCTCTTCCAATTTCCAATGTCTACCCCTAATTTAAAAAAAAAGGCTTTCTCATTTTCCTTGTAATTTCAAAACTTATATCTATACTTAGAGCTAGAAGCATGGATATATGGATAGCCACAGAAGCACAGCAAACTTTCCAGATGTATCCATTGACTGTTGATGTCCAGCATGAGAGAGGTTGGGATCTTTTCAGTGAGAGCTGTACTGACTTACTAAGCTATTTTTTCTTTTATCTGATAATGGGAAAATTTAGTGAATTACTGTAAACAACCCAGTCCCTGAATGTAACAGAAAACATATTCATTCACAAACAACTAAACCCTGCACCAGACTGATGAAAAAAATATTACTTTCTTGGAAGATTTAGTTACTTATCAGATCACTTATGCCAAAATGCCTATGATAAAATACAGCTGAGACAGGTGTCTCAGACTAAATTCAACCCTGCCATTAACTTCTTTTCTGAACTTGTACAAATAATTATTTCTACCATAGTTTGCTAGTTCAAAAACAAAAAAAAGTCTCCAGTTCATGGGATACTGTGGGGATTAACTGTAATATGAAAATGTTAATATGTTTGTGACTACATATACTAGAATGGGGTTCTATACAATTATTAGAACATAGAAAGCTGGGCCAAAATTTATGGTGAGAGCCCTATCCAATAAACCAATGAGGTGTCATGCAAAGCTTTATAAGAATTTTAAGCAAGCTCTAAGAGAACAGATGTCAGTAATTACCAGATGTACATCAGCTTTCCTCCTGTTTTTGAGTAGAGAAAAAACATCATAATAAATATATACACATTTCCTCACTTGGCATCTTAATTAACTTAGACATTAGCATGAATGTGTCTTGTCTCCACAACTTCCAGGTAAATTGTTTACTTATTTACTGTGTGATATATGTTTGTTCATACACGTAAATATTGGCTTGAAATCTCATTTTAGCTTCCTGGTTTGCAGCACTTCACTTGTAGAGTATGTGGAGTTTATGCTTATAACTGGGTCATTCTATGATTCAATATTTATTCGTGTTAGTTCTGTGGAAACACAGTATTGCAATGCTTCACTTTTATCTGAAGAATTTTTTTTTTTTTTTGCAATAATGTCAGTTTTTTGGAGGTTCTTCAAAGGTGTTTCATCATCTTTTTCCTAAAGTACACAGGGCTGGAATATCTGTGGAATATCTAATAATGAGATAAGCAGCTTGCTGTTTTACTTATGTTTCACCTTGAAAGATGCATAGACTGAAAGCATGCGTCTAACTAGCAGTCCAGTGAGAATAAATCCACAGTACATTATTCCCCATTAAGAGGCACCATGCACTGACAGTTACATATTCTGTCTGTAATGCACCTACATATATAGCACTTACCTCTATTTTTAGGTTCTCTAGATTATCAAATTCACTCACCAATATTCCAGCCCAAACTCCTTCTGTTTATAATATCGTAAGCCTGCTACCATAGACATGGAAATTTGCTTTTGGAAACAGGGATAATGTGTACAGTAACAAGTAATTTGGCACAAATCAAAGCAGCTGGTGCTGAAACCCCTCAAATCGCCATAGTATGACATTTGCAGAGGTGACTCCAGATCTGAGTAAACTAGCAAAGCACATACTCCACCTCCCGCCACACCTACTGGGTCAAGTATCTGCCTTAGGCATGTGCTCCAAGACTTGCTGAAGCTATCCCACAAACCCTTCCTTCCCCAACTTTAGACAACTCTGTGGGGATATTCAGAAAGCACCACACAGTGCTTTCCTTTAGCTCAAGTAAATGACCTTAACACACCTCTGTTCACCTTAGCTCACCATTGCCTGTATAAGGCCTGAGAATTAAAAGCTATACGTTTCCTCAGTAATTAGCTCAGTAACCGTGACTTTCCAAATGACACAACAGTACTTGCTGCCTGATTCCTCTCCTCACATCACATTTGGACATCTTTGGCTACCACAGACCTAGAGAAGAAGCAGCAGACTTGAGGCTGCAGCAGCTAAGGCGGAGGGACACGTTGAAAGAACCAACACCTACAGTCCATGACTTCCTTTCCCTTTTAGACAAAAGGCGACCAAAACGTCTATCTGGGAGCCCTTGCCCCTGCAGCTGTTCTGGTCAAGGTTGACCAGAGGTTCTGGGCTTGGGAAAGATCCCCAGGCTGTCAGGACTATGACAAGCAGTGACTGCAAAACTTTTGGGAGAAAGAGGTATGTGAAGTTTCTCCACTGTTAACTATGCTATACCAATCTCCTTGGTAGGTGCACATTGGTCAAGCCACCCCCAGAGTCTTCTAGAGTCAGTAACTTATTCTTCTTGAGTGCAAAGTGGCATTGCTTGTTGGTCCTCCTGCATCCAGCAGCAGTCCTGTCATCTGAAGTATCCTGATATCTAACCAGCTTACCCTGCTGCCTGAGAAATGCTTGGTCCTTGAACTGCACAGGATTAAACAAGTCTTTTTCCTCAAATGAATTTTCTGAGAGGTGGAGAGGGGCTGCAATTGACCCAGCAGAACAGGATAGATGACGTAGAAAGGGATAAGAAAGTGAAAAGGTTGCTGGAAAGAAACAAATGGTACAACAAGAGGAAATGGGAACAAGAAGGAGGGAAGAGAAGGAAAAGATCTCAAACCAGAAGGGCTGATTAAGAAAAAGCAAGGAATCTCAGAAACGAGTCCATGAAATTCTACTGCCATTATGGTATAATTAAGATTAAATTTTAGATTAACTGGAAATTTTAAATTTGATAATTTAAGGGAATCTAAGAAGTAAGATATAAGTAGCCTTACAGACTGCTTGTATTTTGGACCTATTCCTCATGTCCTAAGTAAGTTTGGACCTCAGCTAAATCTCTGTTCATCTTTAGGCTTAATTTAATAAGTGTTGAATGGATAGAGAGCATATTTTTGCAAAGCTTTTTGGTAGCTTAGTATTGCAGTTAAAAGTAGTTCAGAAAACTTTCCATCACAACCGGTTAAGAGCTTCTTAATAAGACTACTTTTGTTAGAATTCACTTTGTAATAAACAAAATTTGCTATTAGACTAGACATTAGTATAACACAATAAGATATTATACATCATCATTGAACAAAGCTGTAATGTTATATGCTTTGTTTTTCCTGTTCACTTCTTTTTTCTTGGACAGGTTAAACAAATTTTTAGTGTTACACAAACGCATAATAAGGTGTAACTTGCACTTCAACAATCAGCTAATGTGACAAAAAGTCCCCAAAATATGATGAATTGCTAATAAATGCATGGAAAATAAATTCAAATTTCTATCAAAAAATCCATTTTATAAACAGTCCCAAAATAAAAATTTGCTATCTGAAATATATAAGCATCAAATGAGTGGTATCTCAATTTTTATAATGCTTCCTGAAAACTAGACTAGGGTGTAGTAGAAAACCTTGCAGGAATCAGTGAAATGATAATAATTACTTGTGAAACTATTACAAAGTACAATCACATCCCCTTCTAAAACAGTTTCTTTGCATCATTATCCTTGTCAGTCATTCCGTTGAATAAATCCCTGCTTAAAAATAATAAAAAGAAGGAAATGTACAAGTGTATGCTCCTGGAGTGAATTCATAAGTTGATTAATTTTTGAAACATTTGACTCTGATTAATGAGAACAAGACAGCTGAAATATGTGAACTGAAGATATAAATACACTGTACCTATTTATACTATCATTTTTAAAGCTTTCTTTCCTGAGAATATTTAAAATTAAATACCCTACATCTTGCGTGGAATCCAGCAGCTCCAGGATTTTTTTTTTTTTTTTAATCACAATGACAGGAACTTTTATTATTGTTTTTGTGCAAATAAAGGAATAGGTGAATCTGTAACTGTAATTTATGCCACATTACATGTATAGTAGTACACATGTGACGCTATAAAATTATTTCTGCACTAACTCACCAATACTGGTGCAGATCTTGAAGCGAGTGACCCACCAAAGATGACTCCCTTCATTTGTGCTCAAAGTGAGCTGAACTGTATTCAAGGACTCCACCAGGGCACCAAAAGAATGCAAAGTTCATTCACCCAGAGCTCATTATCGTGCAAGGGTATTAGTTATGCTGCACATTTCTGCACTACTGTCAGTGTGCTAGAGCACTGCAGATTCTAAGTCACATTCAAAGTTGTAACAAGAAGGTAGTATTTCCAGTTAAAAAAGGTAGAGGTGACCCAACTTCAAATGGCTTACTTATATTCCTACTTAAAGTCTGGTTCCAACTCTGGAAAATACTTAATATTTAAAAATAAAGTAAAAAAACATGACTCGAGCTTTCTTTTTTCGGTAGGTAGCAAATATCACTGTGTTTCCTCTACTATGCAAAAGTAAACCTACAATTATTTTGAATGTAGTTTTATCTTTGAAATTTCAGCTGCAAAGCAGCAGTGGTACAAATAGGAACCACCAAGAACTGAAGGTGATTCTTTTTAGTGAAAGCTAATGTAGGCTGTTCTACACAGTTCTACTGCTCTTTGGTATACTCTTTTTTTGTTGTTGTTCCAAAAGTGGTATATTAGGACAGATTCTACAGTCCTTATTCTATCAAAAATACCAATAAAATTATTCTCACTACTGACACAGGCCGAGAAAAAGAGTGCATATTGAAATCAGTGGGAGCTTTGTGTATGTGAAAGCTACAAGGTAGAACTGCTTATAACTACCATCTTTAAACTTAGTTTCATTTTCTATATCTTTGTAAGGAATTCAAAATTTCTTCATTATGAATTCAGTATTAGAATTCTGAATGTTGCCTAAATCTAGCAGCTGAAGCAGAGACTTGAGATAAAAGAGGAAGATTATCTGAGAGAGAAAAGTAGTTCTGAGAGAGAAAAGTAGCTTCAGCCTTAGATGATCCTGATATCTGATACAATCGAAAAGCTGAAGAAGAGACTAGCCCTTTGAAAAATGACCATTTCAAAGAAGCTCATTGATTTCTTAAAGGAGTATTCACAAAAAATACATTTAAAACATAAATAGCAAAGATCCTAGTGGTAGGTCATTACTTAGATCGAAAGTACTTGTAGTCTGTTGCTTCAAAAAAAAGTGAAAAATATTGCTACCTTAGTAATAACTTAGCATTTGCTATGATGGTGGGTGCCAACTTGGGATGACACACGCATGCAAAAAGGTGCTTCTAACAGAATTCAGTACAGCAACATGTATATAAGGAAAGAATAATAATAACAAAGAAAAACAAATATACATCAGTAAACTGTTAAGTGAACAGCCTCCTCCTCCACAATCCAGCTGACTGCAAAGCCAATAATGCTGTTAATAAATTAGTGGGTCTAAAATTATGTTGCACTTTAAATTAATTTTAAACTTCTAAAAAATATCAGATGAAGAGTATAGGAAGTTTTCATTCTGTAGAACAATTACACTATATGTATCAGAATTAAGGACTCATCCATAGGTTGAAAAGCTCACAGCCACAAGTGCTAGAGCTGGATACTGTGACATGCATAAGCAAACATAGTAAAGGTAGAGGAAACAGCAATTTATTTACAGTAAATGATTGACTTTTAGTATTTTGGATTACTACATTAATATATCAAGATCAGATTATTATTTTATGAACAGTTGCTATTCAGAATACTTAATCTGTGGCAAAAGGTTAAATATAGTCCTAGAACACAAGAAATAGAAAGTACAATGACTTTCTTTAGCAGAAGCAAAAAGAGAGAAAAAAAATACCAAATATGGGATGAGCGAATTAAAACCAGATAGCTTAACTCCCTTCCTTAGAAAACTTTTGGAATAAATAATCAAATAAAATACACATAAGTGCTTGAAAGATTACAGGAGATAAGTAACAGCTGTTAAGAACAAATTATGTCAAATCATTCTAATCCTCCCTACTACAAGTTAAAAAATCTAGGGGATAAAGGGGGAAAGAAATGTCAGGAATGGGATTCAGCTGCTTAAATATAATATTCACAACCACTTTAGATTCATGAAGACATGCTAGGCAGCCTTACAATGCTGCCAGATACGACTCGGAATCCCCACAAAATCTGCTGTCTTCTGGTTGACAGCTGGAGGCTGGACAGTATACCTGAGGTTGTCTAAAATAGTACTGGACATCTATGCATAGGGATAGATGGCCCAAGCAAATCACTGTATACCTTGACTTTCAGCACTTTTTTTTTTCTTTTATTTTTAGGAGATGGAGTCAACATAAAAAAACTGAGAGTGGGTGCAGAACTAGCCTTATGACCATACATAATCACTGGTCTTTGCCAGACCAGAGGCATATTATCAAGAGGGGCTCCAAAAGACTTTGTTATGGACCTGATTCTGTTCAAGATTATCCAAGTCACCTATGGATGAACCAAACTGAAATTGTCAAATCCTCATATTATTTGCAAATATGCCCAAGGACAACAGAATTGGTAAGAGAAGAAATGATCTTAAAAACTAAATTTGATAAAAATAAGCTAAAGATACTACATTTAGGTGGCAATATAAATAACTTGCTAGTCAGCAGTACTTCTGAAAAGGAATATACAGTTATTCTGGATCAGCTGGTAAAGGACCAAGACCGAGATACCTTAGTAATATTGAGAGGAAGACAAACATGATGAACAGAAGAACAACTTGCAAACCTCTTCAAGTAATCTTTCCATTGTACTCAATGCTGAATAGGCTTTTGCTGGATTATTTTGTCAGTAATGGGCCCTGCATCTCATGGAAAATGCACCAATTGCAAACAGTCCAAAGGACAGTCATGAGAGCAGAGGGAGCTCTGGAAGAATGGGGATGGTTCAACTTAAAGAAAGAAAACAGACATGATAACAGGCTCCAGTTTGTAAAAGGCTGCTGCAGAGAAGAATTATGTTCCCCATAGTCATGAGAAACAGGACTAGCAGAGCTTTAACAGCAGCACACAAGGTTCCAGCTGGCAGTGACAAGGATAGCGAAGGTCTGTAATAGTTGTCCAGGGACCATGCAGTCTCATCCTTGGAATCATTCAGAGTAGTTTAACCAACACCTCTCAGGAATGATATAACTACAACTGGCTGAGAACCGAACAAGATGACATCCTGTGGACCAATTAGCCCCTTTTTTCTGTGGATTGTAGTGTTCTGTTTTTCTAGGATATATTTAACATGATTTCTTACTACTGAATTTCTCCTCAAATAAGTATCCAAATGCAAAGCACAATAAATCATGGCACTGCTGGTCATGACCAAGTTCAATACTGCAAGGACTTCTTTATTGTTTGTGATTAATGTAGCACATTTTCCCTAAACTTCCAAAGCAGTCTGTGAGAACAATTAATTTTCTGATAAATTACAACAGTTAATTAAATTTATTTAAAATTTTACTCCTTTAAGAAAAGAGTTGGTCCATTTAGCATATGTCGGTTTATTTTCTCTAATGACCTTAAGAAGGAAATATTATAAACTCTTCAACTTTATTTTTTAAAAGCAGTTGAATTCTTGCATACAATTCTCAATTCAAGAAAAATGAAGGTATTGTGAATTAATCATTAGTTAATATCAGTTAACTTTTGCCTAACAGTAAGATTATATTCGATGTCCAGGTCATCATGACATTAGAGCTAATTTGCCAACAAAATCTACATGCAAAAATTCTGTTTATAATACACAAAGAGTCTGAGAGAGACTGTGTAAAGGTATTAGAAGTGTAAGGTGGAGAGTAGTCAGCTCCAGTGTCATGAGATTAAAAATCACAGGGCCGTGTACTAACTTGGGCAAAAGTTACGTATAAACTCCTTTGTTATATCATTTCTTCTGCTGTGTCCTGCAATGAAGCAGCATTATCAAGAAAAATGAAAGCATGCATGCCTTTAGACCTTGTAGAAATTGCAAGTCAGAGACTGAACTGTTCCTTTTATCCTTATACAACACATTGGTCTCACTAATATTTCAAATTTAGAATCTTATGCATCATCAACATACTTTGGCTGCTTAGCTGTGCTGTGGAGATGCAAAGCAACCATAAAATCTAGTTTAACTGAATAGTATGCTCTGCTGGCTCTAGCATCTTAGTAAATCTGCTCTTAAAAGTTGAAATAAAATATTAGTCAAGATACTAGGTAAAATCAGAACTGATACAGTAACATCACATTCTTCTTATGCATCATTAGTATATATGTTTCAAAACAATTTAAATACAGTAAAAATACTAGATAAACATATTCCTTAGCCTACTTATGGTATAGGCTGGTTTAGCTGCTATTTCAATGGCAAAAATAGCAAAAATATGTTGCAATTATCTTATCATTATCCTAAAATGCCTTATTATAAAACAAAAATACTTCTGAGCTTCAGTAAGCAATGTCAACCCTGGTGTGTAGTCCTGCCATGAGAAAAATACGGGGAAGAAAAGGGGGTTTGTGGAGGACCAAAATCAAATTAGTTTTATAGCACTTCAAAATGAAGCAAAACAAAACAAAAAAATAGTGTTTGGATACCTAAAAGATGCCAATCAGCTTGCATCCTAATGTATGCTAAAATTTCAGAATACAAAGCTAATTTTTAAATTATTTATGTACATAATGCATAAAATTATAAATACCATTTCTGAGAAATCTATGAATAAACACATTCTGGCATTTCCAATAAGGCCTTCAACATCCTTTCTCATTTTGTCTTAAATCACCTTTATCCTTTCCTATTCCATCAGTTTAGTTAAAGTATTTGAATACACTGAAAGAAAAGCTATGAGTTACATTGCACACTAAGAGATTGGAAGAGAGAGTTTTATTTTCTTTTGATTTTAGGTCTTTCTATTTTTTAATTTACAGAACAGGAAACCAGAGAAATCTTGTTTGAATAGAAAAAAAAAGATAATTTCCAGAGTAGACTGTAAATTGGAATTATTTGAAATATACAAGTCAAAAGTTAGCAATTTCAAAGATACCTGGGTAGCTGAGGAGGGAATGTTAGAACGACGGTAACTGAGAACTAGGCTTCTGAGTTCCTCAGATGCTTTTTAACACATTACAGTGTTGAACTGTGTTAGGTTTAGATGTCAAAACATCTGTAAGAAAAAAAGGCTGTTTATGTACTAAGTACATACAATTTAAAATTGTGTTAGAAGCAGATCACAGATAATGATTCACCTTTACAAGAAACCAAAGGCGGAAGGCACCGCAGCAAGAGAGAGTTTGGTTAAAACTGTCTTTTCTTGAAGAAATGGAAAACCGTGTCCATTAGGATCAATGGCTAATGAGTGCCGACAAACATAACAGAAACTGCTTTAAGCGTGCACCTAATGGCTTGGTTCCTGGCACTGCCAGACCTCCTCCTTTAGTCCCCAGAGCACCAGGTGGACGTCCATCTGCCTTGGAGATGGACCAGACTGTCCCACCACACCTGAACTAGCCATGCTGAGCGAGGCAGCTCTTCAGGGGTTGAACTGGGCCATGAAATGCCTCTACACTACGATTTAATTTTAAAAACTTTTAAGGTAATATGAAATTTTTAGGTGAAACTAAAGGAATACTTTAGGAACTTTTAGGAGGAACTATTCAGGAGTTAGTGTTAGAACACTTTTAGGAGTACTGTTCTCAATAGCAGCCTCCCCTGCACATCCAAGGAGTTACAGATGATTGCCAGTAATCCAAACCGAATCTCACGCTACAGGAATAAGAACAAACGACTAACAGTTAGAAAGGTTCAGAGTAAATATCAGTTCAAGATCTAAAGTGTTTAAGACTTAAAACAAGCTTAGTTAATTGCTAATCAATGGGCTGACTCATAAGAGAGAGAGTGTTTTTAAATAGGATGTAGATAACAGCCAACCAGAAATGCAATCTTGGGGGAAAAAGAAGTTAAAATATACTGTCTCTAAAGATAAAGGAGACACAAGAAGCATAGGAATTTATAGGAAAAGATCCTTCTCTTCAACAGAGGGAAATATTTTCATGCATGCATTACCACAGAACAAAACTTCACCCCTTCCTTGTTAATAAAACAGAAAAATTAAAAACTATTAGTGATCCGTAATATAAATTATAAATTGTGATCTGTGTTTAGACTATGTAAACTTCATCTTTAAAATTCATAGAGTAATGTGAGTTATTTTCTGCTTGCCATATTTAGTAATAAATGTAGATATATATTTTAATGACTTAATGACACTCATGCTTATTGTATGAGATGCTTTCAAATAGCTCACGGAACTGCATATGAAGCTACAGCAATGCAATTTATTCTGCATTATATAGCGAAATTTAGTCCTGCATTTTTGGTGTGTGCATGTGGATATACTCAAAAGCAATAATCAGAAGACAGAATTCAGAAATGATATACGGAAGGTGAATTTGCATTTCAACTTGAGAATTCAGATGGAAATGAAGGTGTATTTAATCAGGCACTTTGTATTAGCATTATTGATTACCTGAAGGGTTCTGGCTGTCACAGGCAAATGTCAGATGCTCTAATTAGATTATTGTACAACTTATATATGAATTAATTGCACAGGGGATTGCATATACAACAAATGCAGTGAATGCGTGCCTTTGTTCTTCATAAGGTGTTTTTTTCTCACCAGATCTTTTACATCTGCTGGATGATGATACAAAGAAATATAGTTTCTGAATGCAGATTTGTTTTGAGATACGCAGTAATTTTATGCATGCAGACAGCGTGATTCCTATCTCTCGTTTACCAATGGGTCTATAAAGCCTCACAGAAAGATTAATTACCATTTACATCAATTTTGGCCTCTAGATGTCATGTATAGAACATAACACCAAAGAGCAAGCAGAGGAATTCTGATTATGTCCATCAGAGAAAAGAGAGAGAATAGCAGGTAGGTAGCGGAATCTTAAAAAAGGGTTGGCTTTGCTGTTTTCATCTTTTTAAAATAAGTGAAGTTCTTAAAAGAAGGAAGTAGGAAGAAACAAGTTAAATGGAAGAAATGTTAATAAATGAGGATAATAAATTTACTTCTGTAAATCAGCAAGATCTGAGATTTCAGAACTCATGGATGTCATATTAGTGATATTCAAGGTTAAAAATGAGACAAAAAATATGATAGCTGTTAAGGAGGCAACAGAAATAGTTATTCATCTGACCTTCTGCCTCAAACTCTACCTGCAGTTTCAGGCATTTCTCAAAACTCTTCTTGATTATACTTAAAAATAATTTTCCAAATATTATATTTGTAATTTTTCACTGCATAGTGCAAACATGGTAAAAGTACTTTGTTCCATAACACCATTTATTCAAGGATCTTAAAATCCCTTACAGTCTTGCAAGTATCACCTAACATACGTAAATACAATTATAATCTTTCTTCCAGGTGAACTAACAGAATGAAAGAATTATTGAAAGGCAGGTCCAAACTTTAATACAAAATTGAGAGCAAGGCCAGAAAAGGAACCTCAAAAATCCCATCATCACCAGGTTCAACACTCATTATCAGACATTAACAAAAAATGTGACAGGAAATCAATTTAGATACTACAAGCGTTTCCATGAAAGCTTTCCAAGAGATTATATTTTTCTATTTAGTAAGACACTGGGAAAAACTGTGAGGTGTCTTAGGTGCCATCGGTGGACAGCTTCTCATCTTTATGCAGGCACTGCACGTTCAACCAACACAAAATACCCCTGCTGAGCAGAAACCCAAAGACAGTTTGTATCCTAAAGACTGAGACCTGCACCCTACATGTAAGATTAAACAATAGGGTAAAGCTGACCTTATCTCTGAAGGCCTCAGACCTGATATTTATAAAGCTATGCAATGCCAGGGCTCTCCTGCACTTCTCCACCGATCTTACTTGCCTAGTTAGCTGCATCAGTCATAAATCCCTTGCCTTTTCCTGTCTTATATACTTCTCCTAAGGTTTTATCTCAAAGCTCCTGTTCCCACTAACAGGTTAAGGTAACGACCAGCTAGTGCCAGTTTTTCACCTCTTGCTGATGTTTATCTCAAAATGCCACTGTAAGTGAGTATACAATGCAAGTTAGACTGTGATAGTGTTTCTACACTACTCCAAGTGCCCATTATTATTTTCTCTCTCCTCCCTTTAAAACCTTTTTCTTATCTTTTTGAGAAAATTAATCAATAATAGCTGCAACAGACTGACCACGCTAAACAGATCTAATACTGTAAGTATGCCATCTCCAGGACTTAAAAATTAATGAGATTAGACTCCACTACAACCAACACATTCTGCTTGACGTTTATAAAGTGCCTCAAATGCATAAATACAGTCAGCCTTGATTATGCAGCACTGAGTATTTTTAATCAGTTTCTGGTAGGTTTATACGCTTGTAGCTTTGTTTCACTTCTATTAATAGTAAGGAGTGGAAGAGAAATATTTCAATAAAATACAACAGATTTACCTAATATCAGTACTCACAAAGTTGCCCCTCCATTCTTCAACTTGACTTTTTCTAAGTTTTTTGATTCTGGCAAACGTCATTGTTCAATCGTTAGGTAAAAATGTCCTTTAAGAAAGCTACCTTTTGCATCAGGTTCTTGCAACTGTGCCCCAGCTGGGTCAGCCACCGTCCGTCACTGCAAACTGCCAGTAGGAGTCAGAGTAGAGTTTCACGCTTCACCTATTTTGTGTCACACAATCAAATGAAAACTTGTCAATGATTTTGTTCTCATGTAGACCTTTTTTGCACCAAAACACAAGTTTAATTTCTCAATTTTTTTGAAAGTATTTTCCCCAGGCAATTGAACAAACATTATAAGACATTAGCTTGTAATGAAACGTGAACGAAATTCTGTATGACAAAATGGTAACATTTCTACAGACACGTGGCTTAAATAACAAAAATTCAAGGTCTTTCACGGATGATTTTCAGAAACTTCTGCTCAGGTTGCAGGTTATACTCTGAACAGTCCCAGACTTCTGCTAAACTGTTTGGCATCTGGCATGTCAAATCTTCACAGGCTGAGTTCAAAAATTGCTGTTCAAAAGTTTCTAAGTGCTCAGGATTCTCTACAAGCATAAAAAGCAGGGAAAAACCATGAAATGGCAAAGCAAGAAATTATTTTAAAAATGCTTTTTTTTTCCATCTGAAAAATTCTAACCTTGAGAAAGAATAATTTTCTTTTACTACAAATTAAGCAGAGAAACACAAGTGAATGCTTAAAACGTCGGTTAATATTTTGTGTCTTGAAATTAATTAAATTAAAATATATTTCAGGCATACAAAGTGCCTTTTACTCAATTTAATCACTGGTTAATTTGATCCTCCATTTAATTTAATCCAAAACCTAGGAATCAAATCAGCTGTATTAAAAATAGCAAAACTTTCACTCCTTATTTTGATTAATTTTGCTCGCCTTAGGCAAGTAATATCAGATAATTCAATCACTGGTTATAGAACATTGCCATTTTAATTAATTATGAAAATGAAAAAAAAAAAGTAACTGAGAATAGAGATAAAAGCCCAAGCAAGAGAATGTACTTATAACAAAGGGACAATTACAATTCAATATTGCGTTATTAAGACATTTGAACTAAAATTTTTAGTTTTGTTGTTTATCAGTGCAACCCATTTGCTTATTGTTCAAGCCCGTTACGCACCTCTGCCTCTGAGAGTACTTTAAGTTTAGAAAGATCAAAGTTTGACAAAAAGGAATGCCACCTCTTGAGATTTCCTTGCAAGGAGAGGCCATTCATACAATAATATGCAACATTTCAGCCTTCTAGGAAACTGCAGTCCTGCCTTGAGGATTGGCTTTCATCCCTGCTTTCCCACCTCTTCAGGAAAAACTTGCTCCCAGAATTAGCTCAGGAAGCAAATGAAATTATTCATAGAAGGCTGAGGAGGGGAAAGAAAGTGGCTAGCAGGTCTTTTAATTACTTCCCTTCCCTCTTACTCTGTTCTCCTTCACTTCTCACTATCTGTGATGTCTGGCTGGAGGGGCAAAAGAGAGAAAAGTAAACATTTCCTGAAAAAGTGGTAAGGCTGGTAGGACTCAGAAAGATGTAAAAGATTGGTGATATAATTAACTCCTGGTTGAGCAGATGAATACTATGAAGATAAGTGATACTGCAACTTATCATGATAAACATGACAGGTATGGCAAACTAAGTGTTACACACAAATAATTCCAGATGCATAGAACCAAGGGAATAATAATAATAACAGCAGCATTTAGAAAAAAAAAATAAAAACTTGTATTTTAACAGATTAAAAGGTTAAAGGTTAAATGTTTGGGTGCTGTTTCCTTTTTTTTAATTTATTTTTATTTTTTTAAGATTAATATTATTGACTCATGAATACACTTGTTCAAATTCTGAGATAGAATTTCCCACCTCCTAGTTAGGCATCGGTCAAATTTTTAAAGAGATTAGCATGTTGCAAATTAAGCTCTGCTGAGACCTGGTCCTGAGGGGATGTATGTATGTCTCCCCACTGCTCCCGGGTTTAATTGATACACATGATTCTAAGGATAATGAAAGGCTCTTGAGTAATTAAGGCTCTCATCAGTACCAAAAGGAGGTTCATTGTGAAAGGACTCATCAAAACATCAAACTATGTTTTCCTCCCATGACTCATCACTATTTTAGGCTCATAACTGGGACCCCATTTTCTTGAACAAACTGAGTTACATCCTTCATGCTGCATAAGGTATAAAGGCCATCAAAATTTTCCAGGGTGATTATAAGCATAACAGCAGCCAGGCCAACAGGGACTAAAGGAGCTATCGGTATACAGGTGAAAAAGGAATATTTAGGAAACATACCAAACTCAATAAACAAACGTAAAATAGTCTTTTAAAGACTTGGCCAGACCACAGTGATCAAATACTTATAGTTTTATAGAGGATTCTATGCTGCTGCATAACAAGCATTTGGGGACTAGCTAAAAAATGTGCTTTTCATATTACATACAATTATTTAACTGTTACTTAATTTTATTTAATTTACTACAGTCATGGTACATTATAGTTTCTTGCTTAGCTATCCCAGCTATTCTGTGTCCATCCTCAGAAAGCTTCTGCTTGTTGAGATTTTTCTCTTTCCACATTCTCATGCCAACACCTAGTATTTCAGATTATTTTTTCCAGCACACAAATCATCATTCTAAGGACTGTGATAGGTTTTCTGTTGTTGATCTGTCTTATAACCTAAATAGATTGCAAATGGCACTCTGTTGTTAAACTAAATTGCTGAAAGGTTCCTACAAAGGAAACAATCCTTCTGAGTGACCTTACAAATTAACTCGAGTGTGTTCAGGCATTTTAAGTGAAAAGCTTTGATAGCAGCAGGAAATTCCCTCAGTAAGTCAGTCCATAAGTCGAATTGCATCTATTCTGAATTGTTCAGCTTTACTGTATTAGCTCTTTACTTCTCTCAGGCTGAGATGTACTCTCCAGCTCTGCATGTACTGGAATTGTTCAGATATGCAGGAGATGATTTTTGTAGATAGTGTGTATACTGCAAGACATGTTCAGGCCCTAAATTTCAAAAAAATATTTGCTTGCATGAATACATGAGCAACTTTATGCAGGTTTTCCATAGTGCTTTTTCATATTTTTAGATGTCCAATCTACAGAGGCAACTAAGAAGACAACGGTTTAGTCTTTTTCAGTAAATAACATTTTCAAAGTAGAAGAATATAGGCTTTTATTAAGCACTCATTTGTGAGTATAAAAGATAGACTTACTAAGAGACAGAAGCAACAGTAGGACTCAACTTTGTAAAGTTTGGGAAAACAAAGGAAAATAATGCTTATATATTAAGATTTTTTACTGATTTCTGCACGTACTTTCTCGCACCCTGGTTATCACAAGGAGAAGTTATGGTTGTGGAGCCAATAGAATAAATAGCCTTCTTTTCTCTTTTCTAGAATGTGTGTTGCTCCACGTAGTAAGGACGTGTGGTATTTTTAGTATTTTACTTTAAAAAATAAATTGTTGAAATTGATTGTTTCACAAATCGTGGCATGATTTTCATTTTAAGTATTTTTAAAGTTGTGAAAATGCAACAAAAACCTAATTTAAATAATTTTTCAAATATACTTCTATCACTTTTCAAATTTAATTATTATAACAACAATATCACTATATTAAAGCCTAATTACATTATACTCTTCCTGGCTTCATGACAATGCTCATAAAGTGCTTAATATTCATGTAACATGCTACCTCACCCTGTAATATCACTGTATTTATGGAAAGAAATTGTAATCCTCTTTACTGGCGCAGGTTAATTCCAATAAAATATTAAATCCATTTTCTAATCTAAATGAGTTCATTAGGAGAGGCATGGTACTGAGAATACCAAACTCTCTACAGAGTTCAGCTTCATTACATTTCAGCACTGTGCATTTCCAGAACTGTTGTACTACATTTATGAGGATTTATCTCTACTGTTCCAAAAACATTCATCCTAATTCTATTCCTTCTGTGCATGCTAATCATGACTATGTTAAGTGGAAATACTAAGCCAGCAGCCAATCTCATCCCCAGATGGGCTAAAGTTATGATTACAGAAGCAAATTTGCCATAAGCACTCTTAAAGCAGTGCCAGAGAAGAGGAAATTAAGGTTTAGAGATTTTTTTTTTCTTTCTCTCTCTTTAGCATGGGAAACTAAAAAAAAAAAGGGGGGGGGGATCTTTGATAAAGAAGAAAAATGTCATGAGACACTTAGAGGGCTGGTATTTCCAGCCTGCTATAAACTATTTACCTTGCACTAAGCCTTTAAACGTTACACATGGAACAATTCTAAGTAATATAAAATAAAATCCTTTCGGCCAAATTCTGGCATCCCCTTCGACTTTAGCAGCACATCTCTACAAAAATTATCCCAAAGATCCTGAGAGAACTGAAGGTGAACTACAGCTTGCATGTACTTCAGAGTTCAAATGAAATTATTAACTTCATTAAACTAAAAAGCAGTAGATATTTTTACCCTGGGCTCCACAAAATCACCACCAAGAGAAACACAATTTCTCAGACAAAACCTGTATTTTAAAGGAAGAAATCATAAACTAAAATGTAGGCAACAAAAGATATTCTCAAATTATTTATATTCAGGTGTCATCTAATGTATGTATTAACTGTAGATCAGTAGAAAAAGGATTACCTTTTTCTTTGAGCCTTTTTCTTTTCTCTTAGGAGGAACTAAAGCATAATTCCTTTGCATAGTTAATATGACTTCATCCATGTGTCTTATCCCATCAGTAAGGTCACTAAAACCTTCAGTGGCCATACATAAATATATATATATACACATATATGCATATATGTATATATGTGTGTATATATATATGCTGCTGCAATTTGGACAACATAGGTCATAGCTACCTTTTTGATCTAAATGCAGCAGCTCTATGTTGAACTGCTAGCACATACCTGCTCTCAGGAAGAGAAACACTCTTTCTTTTTTTTTCTTTTAACTCACACCACAGTTAAGACAAGAAAAAGGAAATATGTTAGCTCTGTCTTTTACCTTTGAAGAATGGACACAGGTGGCTAGTAATATGAAGGACATTCATGCTGAATAACATGGCCAAGATTAGGTAACCGGCCACTGGTTGTCACTGTTGCTCCATTAAATAGGAGTCGCAGATGAGAACTTTCAAAAGCAGTCCTTAAAGCCCAAAGTTGCAGTCTTTTGGTCGATCCACCACGTAGGGGTCTACCCTACGTGACCTAAGGTAGAGGCATTCACTGAATTTTCATAGTTTTCAGAAATGCACTGGGATGTTAAGGAGTAGCTTATCAACGATGAAGAGATCAGATGGTTGGAAGCTGTGTAGTGTTAGGATAAAAATCATAGCAGTGCAAATATACATTAAGAAAAGTTAAAATGCAAGTGCTAACCCCTCCACACACACATACTTTGATCTCAGTCTGTTAATCCCGTCTAAAGTCTGATATACAATTTAGAGATTATTTTATACTGGTATAAAACTGAATCATGCAAATACAGTGCTACCTACCTCAAATAGTTCTTATGTCATGAAACATGACAGTTTCTTTCTACAACCCCTGAGTACTATAGACCTAAACTCCAACTGTGCAACCCTCAGTGCTCGTTTCTCTGAGTAGTGCCATTTGGAAATTGCATTATATTAGAATTCCCACAGATGCCAGCTACTACCACAGACCTCCAGATGGTGCTCTTCAGGGTGGTAGACAATTAATTGAATACTGTTTTCAAGAACAACTCATTAGTATGTAATTTCTACGGGATCAGACCAAATTTATTGTGAAGCTGATCTTCCACTTGTTCCCTAAATTCTTCTGGATACCATTCCTTCTGGAGATAGAGCAGACTGCCTATTTTATTTAAATAGAAAACATTATTTTTAAAGTCAATGGGATAGGAGAGTGAAGAGATTCTGAGCAATACTTCCCACTTTATCCCTTTAGGAATTTTATTCTGGCTTAAATACAGAGATACTCTGTGACAGAAGGGGCAGAGTTTCACAACAATTTGTTTAGGATTTTTGCTTTAATCAGAAAAAAAGAAGAGGAGAAATGACCAGACAGAAGCCAGGACATAAATTCTAGGTTGGCTGTCATAGGCTCCTTTTTAGTCAGAGGGGAAAAGAATGCTAGTCTGAGTTTCCTTTACATAAATGAAAATCAAATTTTTATCATCAAGGAGCTTTGATTAGATTTTCTTTTTAAAGAATGTTCTTGAAAATGTGAACAGAACATTCTACAAAAAGTAAATTAATGCTCTGTTATCCTTCTCAGGAGCAGTACCTGCTCAATTAGAAAGAATAAACATTTCAGTGCAGTATGTTTGTGTTTCATTCCAGTGACCAGTGAATAGATAATTAATAGCGGCATACGAAATACAGTTCACAGGTACTTCCAGTGTTGGCTGGTAGCAAGTATCTTCAGATATCTCTTCTGTGCAGTTCTTTTTGCTCAGATTTCTTGTGGTTTTCTCTTACTTTCGCTATCCTAAAGAGCTTTTTATTCATATATTCGCTGTTAAACCAACATGCCTTTACCATATTTATATATTTCAAATAATCACTACTAATTTCTCTCAGGCCCAATACATTTCTGTGAGCCCAGACAATCACTTCAATAACTGCTATTTCTGCTTGTACTGACAAGCATCAATTAACTGTACAAAAACTTCCGAGTTCTCAATGCCAAAACTTGACGTCTTTGAGTTCAAAGGGTCAAGAAGCAAGAAATAAATTAAAAAAACAGCAGGCTGAGAACAAGTGTGTGAAGATGGAATTCCCACAACGACTGAGAAAGGAAAGATCATACAGATAAGCTTTCCGTGCCTTCACACACAGCATTCTGCCCTAAGACAAAATGTCAGCAGTAGTTTGTCATAGGAGCAGAGCTCCCTGAGCAATCCCGCAGTGGTACAAGAATTATTGGTTTGATAAAAGGAAACCTTTGATTGTACAGCACTGTGAAAAAAATTTCATGTTCATTCAAGGGGGGGTTCATAATCTATCCAGCTCACAGGTAGGGGGTTCCCTTTCTACATTTCTGTGCTATGCCCCCCATCTATGATTTTTGGCACTTCATTACTGTTACTTCTGAACCACAAAAGAGTCTGTGGAGCTGCAGAGCAGTATCAAATTTTGCAGTGCCTTTCAAGTATGTCTGAGTACCCAACAGAGATTAAGGAGATATGTTAAGGAGATTATACAATTATTGCATAAATGTGAGTCTTCTTCTGCAGCCTACTGTGACCTAAAATCTCCATTTCCTAAATTACATAAACTGTAAAAAGCTATTTTATTTGTAAGTGTAATAGTACAAGAAAAATTACTCCAACCCTAGAAACCCTTTTTTTAAAACTCTCTGTAAAGTATCTGAATTACAGGTTATCCATAATCTGATTGCATTTCACCATCTTCAATAGCAGTTGTTTTTCTTCTGTCACTATGGGGTTTCAAAAAATGTCCATTTCTCAAATACTTCTAGACAAGTAGATAGAAATTCTATAACCAATATTTTTACCATGATACTTTTAGAAAGGAAGAAGCTACTGTACATAGGTTAATCACCTTTTACCTGTTTTTGGATGGACTTCTAGTAGGTATTTTTAAACAGCTTGCCCTGAGGAGAAGGTACAGGAAAACCAAGCTAGGACCCCAAACTCACAGTTAAACCCACACAGAGGTAGATTTCAGAGCTGAAAAACACCTTCCCACTGTGGAAGTGGTGAAGGGCTGCAGCGTCTAGTTAGGCTCAAAACCTTGAAGCTAGACTGGCTACTTTGCAGGCAGACAAAGGAATTCTGCTGTCCAGAAATCAGAGCAGAAGCCCTTGACACTAAAAAGCTGCTCCTGTCATATTCTTGTGGGTTTACAGATGCTTTTCTTTCTCATTGCTTAAGGATTTAAGTGACATGAATGACTGTAAGAGTGCTTGGGGTTTTAACTAAGCTTGTTTATCCATTTCAAAAAAATACAGTAAAAAAAAAAAAAAAAAGAAAAAAGAAAGAAAGCCCCTGAAACCCTGTTTGCCATTTTAGTTTAACCTACACCTTCTTTGACATTTTTGTCCAGGGATGTACAGACCTTGATCTTATTGAATGTGGCTGCTGATTTCCAGAGACTGAATAATTAGTATTTTGTTTGTAACTCCTTGTAAAGCAAACATGCATCAAATGTAAACGCTAGCTCAGTGAAGCTATTAAGCAAGTGTTTAACTATTTCCTTTCTCAAGAGGAGAACTGGACTGTTGATATATCTAAGCTAAAACCTAGATTGCAATACAACTATGAGCCCAAAATGAATATAAAATCTTTTCCTAATAGGGTTCCTTTTTTTAAGAAAAAGAACTTTTATTTCTAAAGAACTTTTTAAAATGGTAACTAGCAATCACTTCTGTGCAGAAGCAAGCTACAGTCAAAAACATCCATTAAAGACAGTTAAGGTTAATCACAATCTTTTCATCCATACAGGTTTGACATCAATTTCCCAAACTGCAGAGCTGCACCACAGACACCTGGCAGCATACTGCATATCACCATATAGCGACAAAGCTGGACCTGCAGGATCCTGGTCGCACACCCGTTTCTGCAACCATAGCCCATCACTCCTCCCGGGAGCAGACTGTGCTGGATCATAAGTCATGCAGCTGTGTGCATTTTGCTGCTCTCAGAGCTCCTATGAAGTGAGAGGACAAGGAGGGCATCTATATCTTCTGGCTTCTGACGGTGTGACTTTCAGATACTACCAGAAAAAAAAAATGCTGTATTTTCTCCTTCTGTTTCGATTCTCTATAAATCCTATGTGTAATTTCAAAAATTCAGGCCACTATTGAAAGGACTTAGATATCATATTGCATTTTTGCTACAATTATTCCTCTGTATTGTGACAAACTGAAAGACAAAGGATTTTTCACCTTTATCCTTGGATGTTATAGAAGAAGAAAGGAGGAAAAGGAGGAAAAAAATAGATAGCTCCTCTGCTATTTTGGTTAACCAGGCCCAAAACATCAAAGCTTTTTACCCACTCTGACTTCTTAAAAACATTTGACCTGAAAAGAGGCTACCTTTCAGTCAGCTTATTGAATGGCATCAGCAGAGTCCCGTCAGAATAAGTGGAGCAACCAAAATGTGAGTGAAGAAATCAGTGCACCAGAGTAGTGAAGGATGGACCAGGAGGCAACCTATATAGTATAGACAGAGGCATATTTCATCCAGGCAGGAATGATTTCCTATGTAGGACTAATCAGTTAAACTATCAATTAAATGCAAGACGACTGCAGCTTCTGGGGGGGGAGGGGAAGATATCTTTATTAACAGTCAGTCTATTTATGTAAATATTTAATACATAGTCTCAAAAGTGCGAGGGGGAGAAAAAGAGACTGTATGAAAGTGTAAGACTGTACAAAAGGGTGTAAAGAAGAGAGAGAAAAAGGTACCATTGGCTGACAGCCATTTGCAGCTTTGCCTTATTTTGCAGCTTTGAGAATGTTTGTCATTATTCAGGAACAGGAGTACAGCAGCAAAATCCGTGGGCAAAAAAATTATAATTATTACACGATTTTCCTTATCAAATCAACCTACTTTGTAAGGTTTCAGTTAGGTTAACCACCACTCCTCCTCGCGTATCTCAAAGCTAAATTATGCACAAGCAATGAAGGCACCGGAGAAACCGTCGTTAAAATGGTAACAGAACTATTCTTTCCAACACCTTCATTAATGTGAGAGGAGAAATGTAAACAAGGAGAGGGAAAAAAAAAGCATGTATTCTGGCAGCCATATTTTTTCTGTACTTCAAGCAATATCTGATATCTAACAGACCCGAGTGGTGGGTAACTGGTAAGCTGATTCACACCACGTGAGCTATTTAAGCATTTCTCCCGATTATCATCTGTGATTCCTTTCATCCAAAGATAAATATTGGTACAGAGACAAGACAGAGATGGAAAGGAAGAGAAGAAAGACAGAAGTGGCTCTCTACCAAATTTATCATCGATTGGAATTTCAGCACAATTTTGTTACATATCTTGGAATGAACTTTCAAGTTTAAGTTTTGTTTTGTTTTTTTTCCCAGAACCATTCATTAATTAATCATTCATTCATTAACCATTAATTAAACCTATTGGGATTGGGCACTCTCCAGAACATCATTTTCAATGCAGTCTTCATTGTGAAAAAACCCTACATATCAGAAGGTAAGTTTATTTCGGGTTTTTTTTTCCACCATTATACAGACCGGCAAGTTTAACTCTAGATAAGAGAGGACCCTAACTCTGTTTTAATCCTCTAGAGCTAGTTTCTTAATATTTTACTATAATTCAAAGTGATTTCTGAAATATAATGGTTAAAAATTTAAGCCAGACAAACTCTACTACAGTTTTCATCAAATCCATTTGATCTGGCCTTCACTATTTTCCAAGAACAGCTTTTCTTTAAGATGCCATATTCCTACTCTACTCATCAGGCATACACAAGCAAGTATAACAGCAGTTTGGGGGAGTTTTATGATTTCAATCCAGTGATATTAAGTGGAACTTATGGACTACCGAATATCCTAAGCACTATTGAAATGACCTTGTTTAGGTATTTATGAAAATTTACCTGTAATTTATAATCTTTTTTTTTTTGCATGTTCTTTATAAAATATCAGTGACACTCAGCCATGGTTTTAGAGGCCATGTTTTTCTCATGTTAATATAAATATTAATATAATTTTTCCTAATTTTTCAGGTAATACTTTATACATATATTTGACATTAAAGTCTTTCCAAAGGGCCAACCTAATTGAATAATTTATCTGTAACAAGTGATTCTTTTTCCCCTGGAACCTTACCAAGTTCAATTCAAAGGTATTGAATAGAATAGAGCAGAATAGAATACAGTAGAACCGAACCATGAGAGAATGCACTACAATTGTGCTTGCTTATGTTGCAGCCAAGAGTTGTACTCCTATACTAAATTAAGTCATGAATAATTCCCAATCACATAGGATTAAGTCTGAAAGAAATTCCAGGGGGAGCCAGGCCTAAGGGTCCGCAACAATAGAAAATTCTGAAGTAGGCAGAGCAAAAATTGTCAGACTCCAGTGGCGCTACCAGAGCCCTTCTTCATGAACATACCTTAAGCAGCATTTTCCTCTTTGATTCCTGCCCCGTGACAATCACGAGGTGTGAAGGCATCTGCCAAGGTAGCATTACGTGAAAGACACATCATCTGATCAGAACATATATTTAGCATTTTTAATGCAACAGCATGGTAAATGCTACAGAGAAATTTGCTTGGGTCCTGGAGACAGCGAGGTCACATTAATATCGTTGTGCAGTTACACTGCTGTGCACTGTCCCACATCTCAAGCTCCTTTGTGCTAGCTAGAGCGCAGATCAGATCTTAAGCCTTAGCTGAGCAGTGCTCAAGTGTGTTTTCTCCAAATCCAGGGGAAACACACTGCTGTCTCTAAAGGCAGCTTTAATCTGTGTTTGTTTCAAAAACCCAAGAAATAGACTGGGGCAATAGACTGTGTTGCTGTTCTGAGGGAATCACCAGGCAGCTAAATAACAGTTCAAGACACATATATAAACATTATATTACAATGTATAAAAAATATATAATAAATAAGATATGAAATATACAAAATCTTAATTTTGAGGTGAGTAGATAGGAAGGACATAGTAGCTAAATCTGTCACAGATGATACATAAAGGGGTACAAAAATGTGAAGTCTTTTAAACACACAAAAGTGCAAAAGGCACCAAAAAAGGGAGAGGAGAGGAAAAAATGAGTGAAATTCTACACAGTAGTTGTAAATTGTAAAACTGTAGGTGGAAATCAACATCCAATACCTTTGTTATTCTTTACGCCTCTATCTAAACTCAGGTACAGTATTTTTCTTGAAATATTTTGCATGGAAGTTGACTTACTTAGAGGCAACATTGTCCAGTGAGTACAAGACTTTTTCTGAAGGTTGTTCATGATTATGCTTCAGCCTTTCTATGCTGTATGGCCTTGGCAAGTCAATTCACCTTAGAGCACTTCTGGCTCCAGATCTCTCTTTTCTCTGTTGCATACAAAATCAGCTCTGCAGACATACAATGCTTAAGAGCCAGTAGGAACACAAGGCAAATCTCAGCCTCTAAGAACATTAAAAACATAAGGAACTAAAAAAGAAATCTCTTTTTTGCCTGTTGTTTGACAGTAGTCTGAGGCTTTACACTCGGGATGTTTGAGACTTGAGCAAAGTAAACCAGTCTAGAAAAGCCTTCTATTTATTGATCTTAGGCAAGCATACCTTCACCTACTTTGCTGAAGACCTGAATTACATAAACTTATTAGATCATGTCCGGCAAGTTTCATGATAAAAAATATTTTAAGGAATTAACATTGAAATAACAGAATTAATTTAAACATTAACCTTCTTAAAGTACTAGTTACAGAAATAAACTGTCTATGACGCATTAAACAAACATCACAGTGATGCATCTCACTATGCAAGAAGATACGTAACAGAAAAAGCTAGAATAAGTTAGACAAAAGTCTATTTTCTCAGTCTGAACTCATGAGTTTTTTGCTAAAAATCAGAAGCCAGACTTAGTGGCAAGCTTCTGAAAACTTGTACAGCTCTGATAAGAAAGGACATCTCTCATAAATATTCATTAAAAATTACCTTTTCTGGATCATGAATTTTTCAAGCAGACACTGATTTGACCTCTGCAAGGAACAAAATCCAGCCTATAGCAGAATGTCTCCATTTCCTGACAAAAAAAAATTGGCTTTTCTAGGTAAGCGTCTACTTTGTACACTACATGAGGCTTCAGGTCAATTACCTTTGCAATCCAAGCATCTGGGCATTAATATTAAACTCAAATTACAGTCTTTAAATTCTGAAGTGTTACCTTCATGCTTTCTGGAAAAATTGATTGTGAGGCAAGACAACGATTTGCATTTTAAACAATTTTCTAAGTTATCACGGCCATTCCTCAACCATCTTTCAGTGCGCAAATGACAAGTCTAATTGGTAATCTTAAAGCACTTCATTAACAACACCTGAGCTAGGGGGACTGGAATATGTTCATAGGTCTTCTCCAGCTGCTTTGTACTGCTAGGTGTCTGGAACCTGAGGATTCCCTTTGCATTAGTGTAACCACACCGAACAAAACATACCGCCATCAGTTACCGGCAAGAGACACATATGTGGGTGCTGTGGTGGCTGGAACTGAAAGGTGTTGCACTGCACAAACCATTGCTCAGTGTACTCGCTCCCTAAGGGCTGTTTCACGCAGCCCTTTGGGCATTTTGGTCACTATCTTTTGTTAATTGCTGAGCCAATGCCTGTGATACCCTTTTTAAACAACTCTAGGTTTTAAAGCATCATCATAATGTTAGCAGCTTCAACTTTTTGCTCATCGCTTTTACGGTAATCTGTATTTGATGCACAGACAAAAATACCATCAACCAGTGCAGACAGAAACAATAGGCTTTGTATTTCAGCACTTTACACAAAGAAGTGGCTCACTGAGAAACTGAGAGCAATCCTATACAGCTATATGGCAAGCTTGCTGATAAATGGGAAGTGAAATATTGTGCTTTATACGGATTATTATATAAGCATCATAATAATTTCTCCTTCGAATCCTGTAAGTAAGATTTGAAGGTTACTTGAACCCTGAGGATGGAAATGAGAGATTTCCTCCTACTATTTCTCGTAGACATGGAAATCTGTGTTAGGAGACATGTTCAGTAAAAGGCATAGATCATTTTTTCAGATCTTCTATTCAGTTCTTTCTCTGGTTTCTGTGCAGGCAACCCTTAAAAATGGAGTTCTAAATATAACAAGATCGCAGCTAAGAGGGAAAACATAGGAAGATTGGAAACTTTAGATTTTGGCATGCATAGAATTCAGTTTAGCACACTGCTCCCGAACCCGATAATTCATTTAAGTGAAATTGCATGATTTGTTGGTTGTAATAAACATAAAATCCTTCCAGTGCAGAAAGTTAACGGGACCTGTTAGAAGGATTTAAGCTATATATGCATACAATTTTAGCAATAGAAAAATTACATTGGAAGAGTATGAATTGCATCTCTGCTAGCATGGTAGGGACAAACATCTGGCTACCTCAGCATGCTAAAACATAGGCATAGTAATAGTTACATTCCAGCAAATTCTTAAAAAATGTTCAGTATCGAAGGGAGCTTTTGAAAATGTTAATTGTACTTAACTCTTTGTTTTTATATGTATTTCTTTAATTTGTCTGTGGCAGAAAAAAAAAAAAAAGGGGGGGAACCTTCAATGCCAAAGCAGGCTAGCTGGTTTGGTATAGAAGACAGAAATTCAACAGAGATTTTTATTACATTTTACATTTCAGTACTTGTGTACAGAGAGAGAGAGGGAGAGGAAACAAAGTGCAATGGTTGCCAAAGATTCAAGATATGGCAAATAATATAAGCTCTCTCTTCAAAGGCGAGGTGCACATACACATACAGGCTATTCGTTATGAACAACAGAATTACTATTTGCCTATTTCAAATAGAATCCAAATGTGCAAAGCACAGCAAGAATATTGAGAGCAAAGAGTGCTTAATATTCTAGCCCAGCTCACTGAAAAAAGCACTGAATTGACAGAGCAGTGTTCTGTAAAGCAACATGATGTGTCTGCTTTAAATGGAGAATAATGGATTTAAGTTTAGCGCAGAACTAAAGGGCTCAATTACTATTCATGAATTCTGAAATGTTCTACTACAGAAACTCCTTTTGCATGAAATGTTCATCAGAATCAATGTGTGGAAACTACAAAAAGTAAACCTTGCCCCCTCGCGCAATACAATACTTGCCTAGATTTGTACATTTACAAAGAGCATTTCTATGGCATTTATCTAAAACCACTCACTCTATAGAACAAACTATTTAAAATACACAAGCTTCAGGTGGCTGTTGTAGGAAAAGTGACTCCACTAGTGTTTTTTTATCTCTATTTTTTTTTTTTTTGCTTTTGAATAGTCACATTATAATTTGCCTAGCACCCAATGCTTTAGGAGAGCAGTTATGACAGGGCCTGAAGGTCCTGCTGGACAGCAAAGCAAGAATGCGAATTTGCAAGACCTTTGAAAAGTTTTTAGAGCATTAACTCAATTTTTCTCAGAAATTGTATTTAGACTGAAATTGCAGAAGTTCCAGAAATTGCTTCATGCTCAGAGGTAATTATTCAAAAACATTGTAACTTGCCACAAAGTAAGAGCCATCACTTATATCCTGTACAATTCAGCATTTCACTCAAAATATACGCTTTATCCCACAACTCAAAAGTCTCACCAGCTTCTATAGTTTTGGTCTGTAAAACGCTTATAGAATAGGATTTTTGATCAGTTGTTAAAATATAAGCAGGAGATTGTCTTGTATAATGTACAGGCATGTATAACGTGTTGTGGACTTATTCTTAAAAGTAGTGAATGTTTAGATACGGTTGCCTTTTGCAGTTTGCAGGAACCACCTTAACTGGGACTAAAACCACAATTTTTTTCTGAGAATGAGGAAAAGGAAGCATGTTATAACTTTAATATAATAAGTTATTTGTATATCTCCTCTAATTATGTTCAAATAATAGTCTCCCTCACATATTCATATATCTTGCATTTCTTTGTAACTTAGGGCCAAATTAATCATCTATCTACTTGGAAAACATCTCCTGCTCAATGTTTATTAGCATGCAAAGGATGCTAATTCTTCAAACATTTTTGTTTCCTGCACTATAACTGAAATTAACAGAGAGGATTCTTTTTTTCCAAATATAACATTTTTTAAAAAAATCTCCCTTTCTTCTTTTCTCTCTCTCTTTTTTTTTGTTTTTTGTTTTTTTTTTTTTAAATTCTGATTACTGTGTCAGTCCTGAAGGCAGTTTCTAGAGCTTTTGTTAACAAGCTACTTGTGTTTGCCTATTCCATGCCTAAAGTAACACATGCATAATTTCATCATCATTGTGTGCCATCTGGAGTATATTGATTGAACTGCAGTTTTATAATGAGGTTTAAGGAATATTTTGGTTGCTCGTGTTTGGGCATATAATACATTTTACGGCACTTCACTCATATAACGTACAAAGTTTGGTTAGGACTTGTCAAGTATTTGTATTAGACTGAATTTCCTTTCAGAAATGACATTTTCTCCCTCTCTGCACAAACTAACTAGGAAAAAAATTTGATGAACTGATGACATTGATGCAGGGTCATTTGACAAAGAAACTTGAAAGTCATACAGAGTTCCCTTTTAAGCCTTTTGAGAAGAAAAGGAAAGAAGTTATGTTTTGAGGAAGAAGGCCAAGAGTAGATCTGGAAAGAATAAATACAGAAGCACAAATGTCCTTACTAATTCCAAGTACATCTGAAGAGGGACAAATTTCTACAGAAGGAAACAGCATTCCAATGTTAGGAAACTGCAACAGGGAAAGAAATTCAGACTCTTAAGCAGCCGTGGCCTGAGCCCAAAGAACATGAACAAAGGGAAGATGTGTGCAATTTACTTAGTGCATTTACCTGCACTAAGAATGAGCTTTATTTTCTTTCTTTGAAATCATAACGATCTATGGGTTTGTCTAATTGCTTCAAGATCACATACTCGTAAGACAAGAACTAGATTTGTGTGGCTGGCACACTGGAAAAGGTCAAGCTGAAGCCTTTGGTGCATCTGGGGATCTACGGCAGCTGGACACAGGATGCTGCTAAGAGGCACAGAGACCCTGTGTGGAAATCTGGTAAGGGTGTCTTCCTAGCTGAACTTTACCAAGGCTATGTAACATAGTGATTCTGCTAATATTTGAATTTTTACAGAGATTACATTTCAAAATGCATCCACACTGTAGGTGATCAAATAAAGGCAGAAAATCAGATTGGTTTGACTTAGTTACTTTAGCATTTTCAAGTTAAAATAAGAAAATATATTTTAAACAAGGTAGTTTTTGTATCTCATAATGCAGTACTCAGTAGGGGCTACCGTGTTACCCTACTCAAATTCTTTAATACATCTTGGTTAAGTAGTGACAAAGACTAGACTCAAACAATCTATTTTATGCAATCTAATGTCACTAGGACTACACTTGAGATTACATTAGGTAGCAAAATTTATCAAGAGTTCATCCAGTTGAAACGGTATAGATTAACTCTGTTGCCATAGAAACACAGATTTTGGCATAACAGCACAAGAACAGTACATCTAGCTTGGTATTTCGCTTCTGACTCAGGACTATCAGATTCTTCAAGGGACAATTACAATTAAAAAAAAATACACCATTCCACACTTCTCCATAGATTTGAGGCTATCGAAACACGGCATTCACAGAACTGTCTAAAACTAGGGTAAACCTAATTTGTACTTTCTATCCATTCCATACATAAAAGCACAAAAATGTAATCATAAAACGTGCATAAGTAAATTAATGTCCTGTAAGATAAGATTTCTGATCTCTTTTGCCCCTGAAGGCTAGTTGTCTATATTTATTTGGACATCTTTCAGACGTCTTCAAGTGCTTTTTATGAAGACAAGTTGACCTTCTTGCAAACACAAAGTTAAATTACATGTTAAATTGTATTTGTAGCTCAACCACTTTTCTTTTAAATTTCATTCAACCTGAGTGGTGTTTGAGCCCACTGATATCCCACAACTTAATTTATTTAACTTACTACTTTTTCTGACACCTTTATCTAAGAGAACACCCTTTCTTGACCACACACTGTTATTCCACATTTTCACCTTTGGGAAGACAGATACTCATAGACATTAAAACAAAAAGCAACCATTGTGAAAACATGGTATGACATTATGTGCAACAGAAACAACAGAAGTTATTTCAGCCATTCGTGCATCAAGTTTAGCTCATGCTTGAACTAGGCTTGCAGACAGACACCCGCTCTGGATTTAAAGGCTCTGTGTCAAAGAGGATTTATCACATGTCTTCCTAATCTGTTCCAGTGGTTAATCACTGTAACTGTTAACACTTTGAGCCTTACTATTAGTTTCAACTTAGCTGCCTAGTTTTCAGTCACTGCATGTTTTTCTGTCTTCATCTACTAAACTGAAGAGATTCATAACATCAGACATCTTCTTCCGAGGTAGCTTACTGACCTGGAATAGCTTGCTTATTAACCTTTTTTACAATGAAATAACATAAATATGCTATTAAACATGTGCATAAAGATTAATCTACTTAAGTTTTTCACTTACAAAATGTTCTTTTAGATAAAACCTAAATTTATATGTATTATATATATGTATGTACATGAAGAAAGAATGAGATAGTGGTAATAGTGGAGATAGATTCTACATTTTTTCCCCTGTAACATCTTCACATTAAGGAGAAATTCATTTTAACTAGAAATGTAACTCAGAAACTGCAAAATATCGAGACAATCTTCACTGAACTAAATGCACTCTTTCACCCCATATTAAATGTCATTTTCTTTTCCTCATGGGTAAATCATACCAGTATTAAACACAAATGGGAGCTTACACATGATCAGAATTTCACCTTTCCATTTTCGTGTGCACAGTCTTTTATTAACTGTTCTTACATAGAAGCTCTGGTAAGAAAGCCCATGTATATTATAAAGCATTCCTCATTCTAGATATAGGAAACTACAGGCAGATATATATATTTTTTCAAAATGCAATACTCTTTAAGCCAGATGATTCATGTAAATAACTAAACATATTAGTTCCATCTGAACTCAGTGAATCTTATTAAGCATGTATTCTGTTTAAATCAAGTACTATTTGGGGTCTAGAACAAATAATTGCTCAGTGAAAAAAAGATACAAAACATCTTTAAGATGCGTTCTGCCTTATTAGAAGACTGGAAATATACGTTATTTAGGGGGGGCAGACAGGTGGCTTTTTAGTAAAATTAGATCTCTTTATTCTAAAGCATCTCTATTAGTATCTTGAAACATTTTTTCTTAATATTGTTGGCTCTGTATGAAGTCTTTGTCTCTTATGACCCCAAAAATCCTTCTACCATGAAAGGCATACATACACAAAGGTCTTCAACTGTTCTTCATGGATGCCATACAAACCACAGCATCATTTATAGTCACTAGCCAATAAGTTATAATACTTTATTATATAAAACTAACATTGTATAGTTACACACATGTAGGGTAAGAAATTGTAACTATAAATAAATCAATAAATCTGGCAGATGCTTCTGTAGTCATTCAGTAAGTTTTCTCTGTACTTCAAGAGCCTAATGCTGAGGCCAGCCCCTGGGCTTTATTCTCATATTTTGCAGGCTTTAACATCCCCTGTCTTGAAACAAATCCTGGAACATCCCAGAGGAAATCATTTGCCAAGAAGATACTTTCTGGTTTCAGGTCCTTGTTGTGGGGAGTTTTCTCTGAAATTCACTCTCTCTTACCACATCCTCCTTATCTATAGTCTTGGGTGATTTCATATCCATGTTAAAACACAAAAATGAATATAATCCAAAACTGCAAAAAAACAGGTGGCAGACCTTTGCTGGTATTCCTCTATTGCCTTCAAACACTGGTTATACTGAAAATGTATGTTTAAAAAAAAAGATACTTTTAAGATTGTTTTTGTCTTCCTCATTTTGCTTTCTACTCAAGAGCGTAAGAAAGAAGGAGAGCTACTTTTTTTTCTGCTTGGAATCAGAGGAATAAAAGAGGAGGGATGGAAGGAGATTGAGGGATAATAAGATTGGAGATATTAAAGAATTCCATAATATCCGTAACTCTGATGGCACCAGTTCATGGTTTTATTATGATTTTATCTTGCAGTATACGCATTACTGTTAAGCTTGTGAAACTTCAGCTTTAATTACTGTGTCAAAAAATGTCATCTTTTTATTTTTAAAGGTTATTAGGCTGTGAAGAGAAGCTTAAAATTATTCAGTTGTGTTCTAACGATTCAAAAAAAGGTTAAAAAAATTATGTATTTCTCCTTTATTTCTTACGGTTATGTTTATTTTATTTTGACAATGTTTTTTTGAAACTAAAGGCCTGCAACCCCAGAACTCCGCTTCCTTACTCTCAGTGTCTGAAATTAGTGGGTAGACTACTCTGTCATATACACTTTTAAATATGTAAATTGTATTCCCTCATGTTTCATCTAACAAAATTTACTCTTTCTATCACTAGTTTTTTTAAATAGAGTTGATAACCAATTACCTTTCCTGTACAAATTGATCATGTAATTATCTCTTGTAGGATCTCCACAACACAGGAATAATTTTGATGTAATCATTAATCTTGATAAGCTCGAGCATAAGTATAATTAATCACATGCACAAAGAAATTCTAAAATCTGAATTCAGACGTGAGTAAGAGAATACCTTTTAAGTACATTTTCTCATGGATTGGCTTGAGCTACTCCTTCATTTGTGTTCAGTTGTTAGAAATGGCAATTCCAGGTATTTGAATTCAGTCATTTCTACATTTAAGGAAGTTTATGTTGGTATTCATGAACTTGCAACTTTTATTTATACATGATATTCACTTTTACAAAGCAAAATTCAATAAATTTCCATTGTAGAAAAAGTCTCATTTAGTACAATTTTTTTACTCCCCCCACCACCACTAGCTAAAATGCAGTACCAACAATCTGTAAGGTGACAAACAGGTGAACACTGTTCCTATACTTGTCTTACTGTGAAACACGATATTGTATATGTTTGTCCTAGCTGAGCAATAAGTGTTCAAGAAGGAAAGCATGAACTGTACTAGTGATGACCAGACCTCAAAAGGGTAAGCTTGCCTTGGATGGCTTCCAGAAACTTTAAGCACTTTGGTTTTCCTCTGCCATTCTAGAAATTTCAAAGATAGACAGTCATTCTTATGAAATAATTAATATTGACTGTTCTGAGTCAAACGGGAAATGCCACCACTAAAGCAACAGTATTGCTTCAGTACTTCCAGTTCTTGCATCTTAGCACGACCAGGGTCCTAATCTGCACTTGTGCCAACCAGAAGGAGCTCAGCCTTGTTCTGATTTGGTTTCAACTAGCTGTTCATCTGCGAACAAATAAGAGCCAGCGCCTGGGTTAGCCTGGCAACAACAGTATTTTCCCCCATGGTGAAAGGGAAGCAGGGCAAATTACGTCTGCATATTGCTGATGTCAAAGTCCAAAACATCTCAAAAGCTCCTGCTACCTTGCTGTCAGAAGTGTTGCTAAGACACAGGGGAAAACAAACAAACAAAAACACAATCTTTACGGAGTTTTGAAAAAAGAAGCACTTATATCTTTGTTTGTTTTAATTATTCTTGCCAGACAAAGGAAAAGAGACCATTTTAGTGCCAGTATCTGAGGGAGATGGCAAAGCCTGAGAGAGGACAATATTATGTCACTGTGGGCAATGCGAAAAACAAGGGACAGGTCCAAGACGATCTGAATGGAGAGCTGTCCTTCATATATCAACAGCAAGCAACCTACCTTCAGTATTACTAAACCTGATGAAATGTGTCAAATCTAGGAAGTCAGCTTCATTGGAGATGCTTATAAGCAGCTGCTGTTTCACTTCTCTGTGGAGTGGACCATTTGATCCTAGATGAAAGTCTGATATAGCAGGTTAAATATCCACGGTTCATAAGACCTTGAAAGTCATTGTGATGTGTAATATTAGCATTACCACCTCTAATTTCCTTTGTGCACAAGGACTGAACTTGAGACTTCAAGATCTATTTCAAGAATAACTTCAATTAAGTAATTGCATCTGTTGACTCAGGAGCAGTTACCAATTCAAAACCCACTGTACATACCAGCCAAAGTGACAGACAGCCATCTTCAGAGCATCCAGCTGTTCATTCAATGTGAATGACATCAGAGAATTGTGATAGGCTGTGGGTTTGCACCATGTGAATTAAGATATCTTTCTAAATATGGAAGAAACAGAAATCACTTCAGCATCATCTGGGCTCAAAGTGCAACACCAAGGGTCAGTGAAAAAGTTTAATATCCCATGCACCTCAGCATCATTTGTGTCTGTGCTAACCAAGAGATTCCATGCATTTAAATTTCTTCTTATACGTGAAATTAGATTTAATATATTCAAGGTTCCAAAACTTTCAAATATCTTCTGTTTCACACGTTCGTTATCTTCACTATAAGGAAATAGCATATTTAAACCACATATATGCTCCAGTACCTTTGTTACATCTGCATTCTCTGAATTCTCTCCATAAGAGTAAACACCTCAATCACGCCTTCTCATAATCTCCCCCTTCATAATTACTACAGGCCTAATTTTTTCCTTCCTCACAATTATAATCCCTGCAACCATTTGTCATGCTAATTGCTATATTCCTGCAATATAGTGATGAAAATATATATACATGCCTTTAGAGGTGTTTTCATGAACATTTTTAGGGAGAAAAATATCAACCCCAATTTTCTACTGCAGTTTTAGACCAAAACAGTTTCTCTCATCTTTATCACATTTTCTGGACTTTTTTTTAAACGATTGTCTTTTTAAGTTAGACACACTCAAAATATACAGACTGATTTGATCAGTTTCAGATTTAAAAGTAATCTGATCCTATCTAAATTTCAGAGCAAATCTGTCAGAATATGTCACTCTCATGTTTCTTTAGAACCACGTTCTGTATTCACGTTCATTTATCTAGCTCACAATAGTTTGCATCTAGACTTACCGCATCCTTCAATCTAGCAAAGCATCGTTTAAACTACATTGAACTAAATTCTTCATGATCATTCATTTGTTATTATCCTCAATTAAGCTATTCATTTGACATGACACTTTCCAAATTGCGGTAGCTAACCCAGGTAATACGTATTTTAGAATTTGACCAAAAATCCTACAGCTATTGCATTCTAATGAGATGACAAAGCTAAAGTAATTAGTTTGATAGAGAAAAATCTTTCATTAAAAAAATTTAAAAAAGCTCTTAAAAACAAGCAAGGCAGACCACTAGGAACTGGAGCATATCACCATTAAATTATTGGTAAGTTGAGAAGTTAAGTGATTTATTCTTATAAAGGGTTACCCTCTTGAAGAAAATTCAATAGTTACCAACAGGTATCCCTCCAGAGTTTGTCAGTTTTCCACTCTCTTTTGAATAGAAAAGATTTGCCAAATATTGGCAACAACAAAAAAAAAACATTTTTCTGGAGGTTTCTACTGCTTTACTCCTTGTGTTTACAAGAGCACTGATGTTTCAGATCAATTTATATCCACCCAGCAGCTTGTTTGTACCTCAAACTTAGGACAAGTTCACTCTCACTTTCCAGGCACTGATGATTTGTGAAAAAAAGAAATATCCCAAGACATTAGCCTGTGCCTAAACGTGCAAGCTTTTCCCCACCGTTCTGTCACCCTAAAGACTCCAATGCAGCGATCTTCCACCAAGCCTGGCCACTGCCTCTCGGTAGTTTGAATTACTCCAAGGCATTTGGGGGAAGGGGGATGTGCCCTGCCCCCCTCCCCTGCCTAGCTCTGCTGGCAAGAGCCTCTAGCTCCAACAGCCTCTTAAATTGGGCCTCACCCACCAAGAAACAACCAACAGGTGAAAATAGAGTTATATTAGGAGCTTGGCACAATCAGCAGGGGTTGGAGTAGGTGACCCCAGATTTCCTTTCCAACCTGAATGCTTCTGCAGGTCCAGGATGGATTTTTCCAGGTGGAACATCTCCACTGGTTGGCAGATCCATCACAAACTACCTCAGGTATCTCTGTGTGGTGTTCCATTGCACAAACATAATCAGTGCCAGAAACCATTTGCATTTTCGCTAAATACAAAAATATTCCTAGTGCTAGGATTTAAAATCCTATCAGGGTTGGGGAAAGGGGGGATTTTTCCTCTTTCTGGTGTTCTTGATGGGCTCAAGATACGTCCTCACTAAAACTGCTGCAGTTGACTTCAGCAAACTTAAAATGGACTTAAAGTTTGTTAAAGGTATCTCATTTGATCTTTCACTATCAGCTCTGTTTTGCTATAGCAGCCTTGTACAGACCAGATTCCTGGTTAATGCACTGTGAATGACAACATAAACATTTTTCCCCACAGCTCTCTGCTAAACGTAACTTTTATTGTTCCAAAATCTACTATCAAAAGCTGCTCACCTCTCCCCATGCTACCTACCAGCTTATCTCTTTAGAGAATAAAAAGCACTCAACTATGCAAGGGTTCATTGTGTCCTTGTACCATCAGTAAAATGTTTTTTTCCAAAAAAAAAAAAAAAAGAAAAGAAAAAAAGGAAAAAACACACCCATCCCCTTGAGGGAAATTACATAACAATCCTGGAATCTGTGAGTCTGGGTATTTAAAAAGCTTATATATTTATGTAAGCTTTAAGTAGTTATGCAGATGTATGACTTAGCTTAATACTGTCCTGCTTTCACTTACCATAGTTACAGGATGTATGATGAGAAGATTTTATAAGAAATCCTTATAAACACTATATCTACTGTTCTAAAGAGGAAAAAGATGCGGTTCTTTACTACCAAATAAACAAGCTTCCTCACTCATGTGCTTCACAGCACGACTGACAAACTCAGAAAAATGAGACATAAAGGCAGATTCTCAGTCAATTTAAAAACAAACATATACACACACAACCTTGTACGAAAGCATTTTTGCCCTTACAACATCTCATTTTAGACAATGCTTGTACCTTTTCTTTACATTGCAGGAAAAAAAAAAAAACTAGTAAATGTAAGGCTCATGGAACGTCTAAATCTCCCTAATTTAAATCTCTTTTATATGTCCTTCTCCATGCAATATTTACTTTCAGCCTTTGCTATGCAACCTTGACTTATCTACCGAGCTGGACAGAAAGGCAGTCACATAAAATGTATGTGGCTTCTAATTCTGGTACTGCAATAGCCCAAGCATCAGTCTTCCAGCAGACCCAGGAGTTTCTAAATCACGTCAGTCATCCATTTCTGTTCTTTCCAATCAACCAAGAACTAAAGGAAAGAAGCAGCTAAATAAGGTTATATTTTACAATCAGAATACACTCAAGTCAAAAATGCTGTTGCTTTTTTTGTTTCCCTATAATGGCATCTTCTCAGTGGAGAATATATATTTTTTTTAATAAAATAAGGAAAATGCCGTTGAAACTATTCTAAAAAGCTGACTGTGGCTTTCTCTGCTCTTAGTTTCCTACAGTTGTATCTCAGGTAAACTACTATTAAAAGACAAAAATGTAAAGTTCAGAAGACCTGTGTGCTTTATCTGAAATCTTGATACAAATATAATTTTAAGGATTTTTAGAGGATCTTTCTTTTAATGTCACACTTTATTTCTCTCAAAGGGTGCTCATTACAGTAGCTCTTCCAGTTCTGGCCCCTGGTCCCTAAGGAGCTCATCAGTCGTCCTTTAGGGATCAATAGAAGACTTTTACTTGACTGTGGAACTGAGCCACCATTTATAAATATAGGTTCTTTTAGGATAGTGGAGGTCACTTCCGGTGTGTTTTAAAGTGGAGAGAAGGAAATCAATATGTAGTTTCAAAAATAATTCTTCAGAGAAGAGAAGAGTCATATAAAGGAACATTTAATAATTGTTTACTGTGTATGCTGCATTTTCAGACAGCAAGCACAGGATTTTATGTAGCAGGCATTAAACAGAAGGCATTTTTTCCAATGGAAAATAAGACCAATAGTTGATATATTAATTTACATTATGTTTTAGAAACAGCGACCATTTTAAAGAAAGAGAGAAAGATCTAAGAAAAATAGGAAAAAACTGCTAGAGGACATGTAATTATCAGCTCCAGTGTTGAACATTAGTCCTTGTAATGAGTTCTCTTATAACCACCTGTCTTCACTCGGCAGAGGATAGCCTCACATATGAAATGGTTATTAGAGTCACACTATAACTGGCCATTCAACTTGGAGTCAGATATCTTCAAGAATGTGGAGGTACCAGCAATTAGCACCAGATTTTCAAAAATAAATCAGCTCTCACCTGGTTGTGAGAGTTTTCAAAGGTGCTCAGCACTTCACAGCTCTCCTTCTGGAAACTAAGCTATCTCAGACTTCATTTCCTCTACTCTTCTGACCTTCCTGAAATTTAAAACTCTGTTACTAGATGCCCAAACAGCTTCTAAACTCTTTGGAGAATCTGACCGGACTACTGCTCACATTACAGCAGTACACCTGAAACCTGATACATAGATAGGAATGGACAGGGTATTTGTTAAAAAACTAATTTATTTATTGTGATCTTAGCACTGGGTAACACTCACAGGTGAGAGGCAATCAGGTCTCTCAAACAGGATAGTCAGTTGCTGACCAGATGGTGATGGGAGGCCTTGTCGCAAGGGCCCTCTCAACAGCACCTTCAGCTAGGCCAGGCAAGATTGTGTGCAGCTGTTCTGCTCAACTTTCATAATCCATCTGGTCCTTGGGTTTACATGACCACTCCAGCAAGGTGCATGATCCATTGCAACCGATTATCTTAAAATATTAAATGAATTAAACACCTCTGAAATATCTTACATGCAAAAGTCTATCCCACGTGACCATTTCTGAAACTGCAGGAAGAGTTTCTATTGACTATTTAGAAGTGCCTTATCTACGTAGAATTTGATCAGTTTTGCAGCAGGAGCCACCTGGGGGGGATATCTGGAAAGAAGAGACAGATTGTCCATCAAGGATGTTAATTACCACATTTAAGTACACCAACTGGTCTATGCACAGGAGGACTTGCCTGGAGGGAGTCTTCAGGACAGTCTGAAATTCTCACCTGGAGAGCTCCTGCACCAATTAGTCACATGCTTTGTTGTGAAGGTGGCTAGGGATTCAGTCACTCTCCCGGTTTCACATCTGCCCATTATCTGAAACCAGTCCACTATCTCATCTGTGCAGACGACAAACCAGGGAGCCGGGCTGGCCAACCTGGGGAAATAATGACTAAGTACACGAGGTGTGTACTAAGGCATAGCCTTGATCCCCAGCTACACCACAGTTAGATCTAGAAGACAAGCCTGAGATTCATACTTGTAACTTAAATAATAACCTTAATTATACCTTATCACATATAACTTAAATTCCATAGCTCTTGCCACAAACCTTAGTAACTTGGGTAGTTGTTCTGTAAATATTTCCAGGAAAAAAAAAAAAAAAAACAAAAAAACACCCCTGTTTCTATGCTTTAAAGTTATGCATTAGTTTATTAGTTCTATAACATTAAAACCTATATAGTTGCCTGTAACAGATACATCATATGTCCTTACTGAAATCAAGACTTTCTCACATTACTTTTCTAACATTCAGATTCTATAGTAATAACTAAAACCTAGAGAAACTAGGTTAGAGAAGTTACAGAAGAAACTTTTCATCAGTCACCCAGAAGTCTCTGGAAGTAGATCAACTTATGGTCTTACGTTCCTTTATTTTTCTGGGTTTTTTTCAGAAAATATTAATTATGTAATTAGAACATTTATCAAAGCATCGTCAGAATACTGCTGGTAAAAAGCAGCTGTATAAGAGAAAAGAAAGCTTTTCTGCAGTATGCTCTGCATCACAAAATGAAGCAGTCTCCCACTGAACACAGGAGAAAATTTCTTTCACTGCCAGTTTCAGTCTACACTACCTACTTTTCTTTTTTGTTTTTTTGTTTTTTTTTTAAAAAAGGACATGCATCCTCCATGTCATTCAAGAAAAACACAAACTTCTCCAAAAAAAAAAAAAAAACAAAAAACCCTGCAACAGATTGTCAGTGTAAATATAAAACAAAGAAAACAAGCTTCTAGTTATAGAGGGTTTTTCTCTTTTCTCATTTCTTTTAATAATCAGTAAAAGGATAATAAAAAACTAATGTACTAATTGGGGAAGATGAGAGAAAAGTAAAAAATTTGCTTTAAACAAACAAGAAAAACTTGAGTAAAGTTTCCTAAAATACATAAGAGTTTTAGGAGCCTCATCTCATTTTGAAAAGATACAAAGGCAAAGGAGGAACCTCAGACTCTCACTGAGTTTAGAGAAGAATATCTAGATAAAGAAACTCCTCCACTTATGCTTCACGGCAACTAGCTGCACGTCGCCTTCATCCTAGAAGTTATAGGTTGCCAAGTAGGGGCCAAGTTATACCTGAATGTATTATATCCAGGTATATACCTGCAGTAGTATTTTGTTTAGAGAGCGCTCCGATATCATAACAGAGCAACTGGATAGTTTCTAGACTGGAGTCTGCTTGCATTCAGCCAAAGGAGATGATCATCACCTACACAGCAGCATACATACTTCATGCATTTTGGGAATAGTTATCCGTAAGGTTGAAGCAAATAGGCTTCATGTCTCTAAACTGGGGTGTGTTTTCACAAGTAGCTTATGCTAACTGGGTCTATGCTGCTGGTGAAAGGAAAGGCTCAAATCTTTCACCCGGGTTCATTCCTGCCCTTTCTACTCAGGCCAGTACCACCAGTGGGTAACCACATGGCAGGCTGGATTGAAGAACTGATTTGAGCAAGAACATTTTTTGGTTGTTAGAGCCAGTTCTCAGTAGGATGGCCTGGTGATCTGACTGACAATATGGTCCTCATGAGCACCACTGCACATATGAGTGAGGAAGGTAGAACTGCCCCTTTCAAGCAACATGAACATAGAGCTATTTAAGTAGCAGTCTCATTTAGACTTCTTTGAAAAATCAGTCGCTACCTTTGCACTGACATAAGTTATTGTTAACAGCATACTGATTTATCTATTCTAGGCTTAATTAGGAAAATAAATGTCAGCTGTTTCTCAGCTTCCCATCACCCTTCAAAAGCCTGAGAAACTCTGTTTGCTATGAGAGCAATAGGCTCTGTTTAAAATAATTTTCATACCCCAAATAAAAATACCCTCCCACTGGATCTCACAGTATTTAAATCAATGATCTAGTGGGCTTTGGGACATACTATAGAAACAGCATAAATATATATTTTTTTCCAGATCACCACTTCTGTTTCTCAAATACTTAAAAATAACAAAGGAAATGTTAAACAGGAAAGGTTTTCTGTTACATCAGCTATTGAACTGTAAAACTATGCAGTTGCAGAACAAATCCATACTTTCAACTACTATGAAAACTGACAACGTATCATACTTAACCTGATTGCATAGTTAATTGGCCTTATAAAGGACTAGAAAGACTAGTTCAAGAGAGCTGCTGTTATTACTGATAGATTTTTAGCAACCTGACAGAGAGAAAACTCTGCATCTTTTGCAAATTTTTTTCTCACCTATGTGTTAGCTATTGCAATAATTCACTGTTTTGCCTATTCTAATTTTGTATATGTTGCTATTTTAAGAGGAGAGTGATTGGATCATGTGGGCCTTTCTGGTGGAAAAGGCTGAGCCTCCTGGAAGGGGTGGAAGAAAACGAGCATGCACAAGGAGCGTGAAGTCTATAAATGATGCTGAAATTCAGAAAATGCTGGGAGAAACAGGCTGCAGAAAAACATAATGTTGGAAAGAACTTCTATACCTCCCAGTGGGAGCTGTGTCAGGTTTGCTAGAAATTCAAAAAGCCACAAGTAGATTAAAATTCAACCTGGAAATGCAGACCTTTCGACAGGGACAGAAAAGTTGTTTATAAAGCCTTACACTACTATTGTGTCTAACCCGGCTTTTCTGGCTTTCTCTGTTGAGGAAGTTGAATTAACTAGTTTATAGTCCAAGGAAACATGAATTTTCTTTAACATAAAAGTCTTTTTGATCTTCCTGGGAAACTGCCAGAAAAAAAAAAATGTCTAGACAGCTCTGCCTGCTGATTTGAGGCCTCATCATAGTTTTCTCATTCCTGTATGACGAGATACCTAGCGGTTGTAAGTGGTGACCTCCTGTCCCTTTAAACCTCTCCAGGAAACATCTGGTACCAGGAGAGAAAGAAGAAACAGAAGAACAAATCTAAAAACAGAACAAAAGAAAATCTGAAGAGTAAAGGGAATATGGATCTATGAAATCTAGGAAATGCAGCAGACAATGGGAAGAAATTAAAGCAAGAATTTTGTCTCCTTATGAAGGCAGGTGGACATGCTCTAAAGATATTTTTTTCTTTTTTAATATCACCTTTCAAAGACTCAAAAGCTGTTTAGTAACCTACCATTAAATAAAGGAAAACAGTTATCAGTTTAGCATATCAAGATTTGAAAACACTGCTCCTCATAAATAATTATTTTTGAAAGAGAACAATTTCATCTGAGAACTCAAGAGAGCAAGAAACTTCTGAAGCCTCTACAACAGATTTGAAATCTAGTTTAAGTCCTATTGAATTAGAAGGCTTATGAAATCATTAATCTGAAGACAAATAGTACTGGCATTAGCAGTCTTTTTCTCAGGTCTTGATTTCTAGGAGGTCTTAACTAAGAATTATTAAAGGAAAAAAAAGAAAGAGGATTGTATCAGAAAGAGTGGAATGAAAACAAATCAAATGGTAATTTTTGGACAGAAGACAAGACAATGCCCCAGTGGCCCAGGCTGGTAAATATCAGGTTGTAAGGAACATGAAAACAGAGCTGAAGGCTAAGAAGAAATACCTGCAATATACTATTGGAGTGAGTTTATATAGAATAGCATGAAAGGGTGCTAACAGTCTGGAAGAAGAAATAAACCCTTAGCAGTATTCCATGCTTGGACAGAATCATTGCACTTCAAATAGGGAAAACATTTTACAAAAAGCCTGCAGTCAAAGGTCCAAAAGTAGCTAAAGAGAAAAAAACATATGCATACACAGTGAACAAAGAATGAAATTTTTTTTGTTGGAACTGTTCAAGCGAAAGCCACATTCAGAGGCTGAGTACTTTGAATATTCAAAGAAGCTTTAACACTAATAATTTAGAAACTGAAGCACAAGTTAATATGATCTCTAGTACTCTATTAAATGGTTTTGAGAAAAAAAAAAGTCATGCTGAACACAGAGATAAAACTTATTGAACTTAGATTGTTCAGTGGGGAAGATATTCCTATTGTGAATGAACATGAGCGAAATGTAAAACAAAAGGCTTTAAAAAAGAATTTAAAAAAAAAGAACAGTTTGCATTGTTTCGTGGAACAGTATCTCTCCCAAGACTGAAAATATGGCAGACTCTACAGTTCATTGAAAGAGATGTAACTGAAGAAAAACAGGAGCCAAGGAAGTTATTAAAAGTATTTTAAAAGAACGTACAACTAAAGAAAGGCACAGAAAAAACTATAAAACAAGCAAATGCCAAGTTAGTACTAATAAAAAAAATGACAATAGGAAAAAGTGATGGTGCATATGTGAACAGGCTCAAAGGCATTTTTAGATCAGTAAGATCCACTTAGATTTCTTGGAGAAGGTAGGTAAAAGTTTGAGATTATTCTCCTTGCTATCTAAAAGATGAAGCATTACAACATACAAACCTCTAGCATGTAAGGTCATGTATAGCACTGATATATATATCAGCTGGGGTAGATCTGGTAAATCAGAGCAGATCTCAGCTGGGGTGGGAACAGATAATGGACTGCAAATTGATTATAGTGTGCTTAAAAGTTTTGCTAATAAATATGATCTTAAGCATATTTTAAAAATCAAGGTTAGGCAACATACACTCTGCAAACAGGCAGAAACTTGTGTCAGTGTTGCAAAATTCAAACTTTCATTTGGCACCATAAAACTGGCAGCTTTGAAGCTAGAACACAGAATAATTTTTAAATATTGAATTCAATAGAAACTTTAGAAGGAGACTACCTGACTATATAACAGCGTATGTTATATCGTTATGAATGTTACACCCACAAAAAGAGCAAGGAAAAAGTACTATTGATAAACGACCACCTGAGATGGTCATTTTGCCACCATGAGAAATTACATATGGAAGAAGTATTTAGAAAAGGTAAAGCTGAAACAACAGGAAAGATTACTTCTTTTCAAGTTGCTCCTGACTTCTACACAGGAAAGAGAAACTACCTTCTGCTTCTTCCAGAAAAGTAGATGGAAGAAGAAATAGGCATTCAGGATTTAAGATCTAACACAGACTAGGCAGTGGAAGAGATGCTGCAGAAAACAGCAAGGAGAGAACTAAAACCCCTGAGATGCTTCTGATGTTGCAAGACAGGGCCAGCTCACAGGCTCCCTGGGAAGTCTTAACATGGGGCTCAGGAGCACACAGTGTCAGCCCTTGTTGACTTTTTTCCTGCGTGGCGGCAGGACAAGCCCACCATTGGGGCAGATCCATGACCATCTAGACTAACCCATGAGAGCCTGTTAGCCCTGGCAGCTTAAGAAGCACGTGCACTTCTTCCTGCTTAATTCATTTCTGTCTTCCCTATAGGCTAGTTAACCTAATTCACTTATTAAAGACCCACCTTATTAGGCTCCAGCTCAAAAATGCCCCAATCACATTATATGGTACGTAGAAGTGCAGTTTTGGAATGGTCTTCGCATACTGACATGTGCCTTGCCAATTTTGTACTGAGACAACATTACTGGGGTGACTATAACAAGATCTGTATCTAGTAGGGAAAAAAGATATAGTCCCCTGAAACAAAACTGTGGACTAAAAGGTCAGTCATTAAAACCAATGGCTTAGATTTTTTCAAAGTGTTAAGCATCAGCATAACCTTTTTCCTCGCTAAAATCTCTTGCCAGGGATCTTTCATGGGTAAAACTTACCCTAGCACAAGAGAATTTACACTGGAACAGCTGCTTATAATTCTTGGCTAAAAGACTACTGTCAATTAAATGAGGGTGAGCTATAATAAGTAAGTGGCATGTATGTTTTGGAGAAGTTGAGAATAAGCACATCAATTGGCTTATCTGAGGGCTGGTCACCTGAGCAAACTAATCATGCTGCGCACGCAATCCGCTTTCACTGAATCTTTAATATTGATCATTTTATGTAACTACTATCTACAGAGACATACATAATGTCTAGGGTCTGGATGTGTGCTATGTTTTTCTAACATAAATGAGAATTACTACTATTCTAGGCAAAATAATAAAAAATTTTGAGTAAACTCAGTCTCTCATTTACCAGTGTGATCCTATATGCTTTTTTCTCAAAGACTATGTATGGAATGTGATTAATTACAATCAGTCTTTTTTTTTTTTTTAGCTAGGAAGAATATAATTTTGCTGAAGCTAAATGTTTTTTGCAAATGAATCAATTTCAGTTAAACATTTGCTAGGAAGAACTCTTATGCACAGAAAGCTTGGATGGAGAGCTAGGAGAGGGCAGGTTGTGGAGACAATCTGTCAGATCCACAATAACAATTGCTTGAATTAGAATGGACAAAAATTAATAAAAAACCTTCTGCTCCAAAAGAGGCAAAGCAAAGAATCTAGTTCAGCCATCCTCTTTCAATGCTTTAAATACTCAGTAGTAGACAGTGTGAAGTCTTTCTTCCTGTGTGAAAACCTAGTCTCACATTCATTTTACTGCAAAATGAAATAAACTTCAAACCTTCATAAAATGGATTTGCTTTTCCACTTTAATTATAACAGTGCCTTACTTAGTTGGCCAGCTCTGTGTCACCACAGAACCATGTCTTATTTGAGAAAATCCTTCCTACTGTATGCTAATTGGAAAGATGTAGCTCTCACTAAACCCCCTTTAAGTCAGACAACAAAAGGAACGAGTACAATGCACAGTTACATTTTTGCTTGCAGTGGCTTCCCTAATATTTTATTTATTTGAAGAAATGATTGTTCAAAGAATAATGATGAACTTCTTAGAGGAGCAAAGGAGCCTCAGGAAAGGCAGAGGGAACAGTGAATCAATCAGGTGGGAGAGAAATCTTTTCCAGTAAGCTATCATTTGATATCCTTTTAAGATGCATGGGTCCTGTTCTGTACTATTTAAACTGCCTAGCAGCTGCTTTAATCCTGGCAGCAGACATAGCTACCAGGTCAGATGAAAATGTAGTTGGCGGCAATCCACTGCAGGTATGACCGTAGTTAAAGTACTGTATTGTCACAAGCTAGGAACCCTAATCTAGAAATGCCAACATATCCAATAACTTCTCTTAACTCTCACTCTGTACACATCTACAGTCAATTCTATTTCTTAACCCGATAATGACCACTAAATATTTCTTTAAAAGAAAAGATACCTGAATCTAGACTAATACTTTCTCTAACTCAGCTTTTTCCAGTTTTATCAGAAAAGTAATATTTTGATTGACTTTTTTGAAAATTATTGCATTACTCTAATGGCTGTAATAGGTAGATGAATGTTCATCCTACTGAAAGTATCTACTTTTGTTCAAATCTTCCATAGAAGACTTTCTATAATCCTACCTCTTAAAAAAAACAGAAATATAATTATTTCACTTCTTTTTGAAGGTCATAGATAGCACTGATAGGCAACTATCACTATGGGCCCATAGTGTAAAAGAGTACAGAAAAAAAAAAAGTTCAGAAGATATTGCTAAAATGTGAAAATAATTGATCACTTAACCCTTGTACTGAGCACTTTAAGAAACACTTGCATTTAAGCTTCACTGCCGGGCTGTGCAAAATCTGAATTCAAACCTTAATTAGTTACCTGAGTGCTCACATAGCATACTGAATTGTAAAATCAATGTGATTGCACACTTTGAATGACACAAGAAACAGCTATGTATGTAACTCCTCATTGTGCCTGTTCTGTGTGCTATAGCCCAAACAACTGATGCACACTGTGCTACTCACTTTGTATCAGCTACTTGCATGTTTCAAATATAAATACACACACACGCAGACAGGCATAGATATACACCCACATACACAGTCCCCGAAATGATGCAAAAAGGCACCCTTAAAGGACTTATAATTATATTCTCCCTCTTAAAAAAAAAAAAAAAAAAAAAGGCAGCCGTAGAAGCATATAAATAATCCTGAAAAGCAACTAACATTTACACCTCCGTGCTCTGGTCAGATGCCCCCCGGCCCCGGCCCCGGCCCGTGCGAGCCGCCCACGAGGTGGCAGCAGCGCCCCGCGGCCGCGCCGCGCTGCTTCTGCAGTGCATCGGCTGGCATGTCTCGCCCTCCTACTCCCGGCCCTTCCCGCCCCTTTTTTTTTATATTAACCCACTTAATACATATCTTGAATGCAAGGCAGCCGTGCATCACTTTTGCTCAACAGACTCTCAGGCTGTTCCCTTTGACCACCCCTTTTACCCTAAACCTATGAGTTTTAGCCAAAAAATGTTTTAATAATAATAAAGACAGTGAAAAAAGAAAAAAGTATATATGTTTATTCAATGTATTGTATGTTTTGTCCTTTGTCATCATGCTGCTGCTCCTTAGATGATGTTTCCGGTGTCTGGGTGCTTCTCTGCTCTAATGCAAAGCAGTAATTGTCAAGGGAAGTAGTTGCTGCTTCCTGACTGAATGAGAAGGGTAAGCAAAGGTTACAGTTGTGACATACACCTGGAGAATAAATGATGACAGAAACACATAAAGTCCAAATAAATCATAATAATAGGTGCTTACTTAATCAAACCTTACCTCAGGCCCATAGAGTTTAGTATTCTGCCTCAGGATGGACCAAGGGGAGGTATCCAGAGAATACTCGAACAAAACAAATGCACAGCAAAATCTACCCAAATTTTCACGGTATGATCATGGACAGTGTTATAAGCATCTCCTGCTGTTTGTTTGGAACTAGGTATCTGATGACTTAATTTGGTGTCCCCATGTTATCATACTGCAAGAGATGGCAAACACTTGCTTCCTACTCATCATCTCAAGTCATCTGTGAATTTGCCGGTCTCTGCTATAGTCCAGCAGCCTCTTCATTGTATATTTTCCAGAACATAGAAAAGACGCTTTTCACACCATCTGCTGGAGTTCCACAAATAGTCAGGATTCTAAACATGGCCTTTAATAGCAACATCCAAATGAACTCCGTATTTTCCAATAGTGGGACAAAGCCTCTCTACATGTTCCAAAAGGGACCGTTAAGCTTCACCCATCTAAGACATCAAAGTATTCTCTCAAGTCTATTGAGGAAAATTAGAAAACTTAGAAAATAAAGAATGGAAATTTAATGCCCATTATCAAAAGCAACATTTTGGCAAGTAACAGTAGACATTAAACTTCCAAGATGCAATAATGTCTGCTCCAGCCAACAGTCATCAAAAATGACCAAAGAAGTCAAAATATTGTTGGAAGCTGCTTGTTTCTCCTGATATTGTAGAAATAGAAAGCAAACAAGTGATTGAGACCTAGTTTCTCGAAGGTATATAGACTTCCAGCTTCCTCTGATATCAGTGTCTAAATACGTTCATAAGAACTGTTCATAAGCATTTTTCTTGTTGTAATAAAAACAAAACAAAGTCCTAGATTTATACTCAGGGCACTTAGAGGCTCTCTTACCTCATTTAGCAATGCTCTCTCATTTTCCTGTAAACAGAAAGAAAGGACAGAATGATCTTGCATAAAAGCTTATCTTACCTTTGGAACATAAAAAAAATAAACAAGTAAATAAAAAGCCTTTTACCTAAAAGGGTTATAAAGCCACTGAGAGATCTAAAATGCCTGGCAAAGTTGTCAGTGTTTTGTGTGTCCCTATTGGGTTAAATCAGGGCAGTAAAATGATATCAAAACCTAATACATCTTAACCTAAAGAAAGAAATAAAAGATGTAAAGTTGCCTTTCTACCAGCCTAATATCTTCATCCAAAAGGACATGATGCTAATGGAAAGGAAATGCCAGCCAGGGCATCTTTAGGGGCTATTGTCCATCCTTAGTAGGTATTAAAAAGGAACACAATGACTTTCCTAAAACTATTTTACTATGTATTCCAGTATATACACAGTAAGAAAGTTGTACTCTCAATTATCCCCTCTATGACCAAACAGATCAGCTATTCAGGGTATCCCATCCCTGCTATCTCTAGTTTAGGCCACTAAAACCAAAAGATGCAAAAATTATGTCTTTAGGATACTAGAGTAATAGAATTTTAACCAAATGCAACTTGGTGTTTGTCCCCTGCAAATGCAGACAGTCACAGACATCTAGTCATTCCCTTCTCAATCTGATCGAGAAAAGGCAAAAATTTCCATATAATATGGGACACTAGATTATGAATCCGGGTCATGAAATGCCAGGTTCACCAAGCTATAATACTAAAAATTCTTTAGATGTTGATATTAAAATACTCTAACATTGTATTAATACATAAGGCTTCATAGATAAAGCACCTTATATTCTTTGTATCATATATACAAGTTATTCACAAATACAACTGTCTCATGACTTTAAAGTGCTCAATGCCTCGGTCAGAAACCTGTCACAAAAAGGTTTAAGAAGAGGAGATGATAGTAATTTCAGGCAGATGTAACTCTCCAATAGAGAATTCTGTCCAGAGGCAGAAAATCATCATTCAATGCCTACTTCTCTAAGATATGCACAACATACAAGAATAAAGCCAACAATAACGGGAAGAAAACACATAAGAACTTATTATAATATAAATCAGAGCTTTAGATAAGTATTTTCTGAGTGACTATTCAGAAAGAGTAATGACTGTCAACATCATTTCTAAGCAATACACAGTTCCAGTCCTGACCCATGTGGTCAGGTTCTTACCTATTACAGTATACAAAAATCTTTCTTAGAGGATCCATATCCATGTTCTTCACAGGCCCCTACGATGCTTAAACTCTTTCTCGTGAGATTATTCAGTTCATCATGTATGACAAAAAGGCATAGATTTCTCTCTAAGCTTCTCTTCAGACTGTAGGCTGTCTATTTCTGAAAGAAAAAGCAAGAGAGGAAGGGAGGTGGAGGGAAGGGGAAAAAACACGCACATTCATACACACGAAAGAGCTAGCAGGCTCTTATGAGTCTTACTTATGATGGATACATAAGACACTTTTTTGTTCTGAAATCAAATTCCCAAATTCACCCTCCCACTTTTCATCTGCCCTTTATTTATGTGCTGTTTGTCATGTTCTCTGTTTTCCCATCGGGTGGCAGTTGTGTGCATCTGATGAATCCTCCAAGACTTTCAGCTTTGCATTCTTCTTTGGTTTCCTAGTTCATTTACTGTTAACTTCTTAAAAGCTTTTCTCAAAAGCAGTCACTTAGGTGATGTTTCCACTTCTCAGGTGTAACACAAGTATTACTGCTACTGTTCATATTGCTTACCCTGCTCTGAAGCCTATCTCTATAGCTCTTAGATTACACTAATAGGCAGACACTATATGGAAAAATATTCACAAATGACTCCATTGTTCAGCATGCTGCATCCCATGCGTTTACTCATGGCAATAAATTCAATCACTTTACTTCAGCTATGACAGATTTATACTGGCTTCCTATCAGTCAATGCATTGACTTTAAAATTTTGTTCTGAGTTTTTCATTACCTATTGGAAAGTTCCCATTCGTACCTATCAGAATTGGTCTCCATTTACACATGCCCTCAGTCCCTACTTTCTAATAATAAATCTCAAATTCATCAGCCCCCTTGTCAGGTCTCTTATCCATGGGTAGCAGAGCATTCACCTGTTATGTCCCTGAGCTGTGGAATTCCCTGAACTGAAGTCTCATCTCTAAATCCCCTGAGCTCCTTAAATCCCTCTCTGAGTCTCACTTATTAAAAATTACTTCTGATATTTGATCCACTACTGACATATGCTGTAGCCTTTACTGATATAAATATGTATGTGTGTGTGTTTATGTGTGTGTGTGTATATATATATATATATATATTTTATAGAGGATGTTTTGAAAATTTCAGCACTTTATTGACATTGCATATTGATTCTAACAGTTGCCTTCTTCCGTCTTTCAATTCTGGGGTCAAACTTCAGTTCATCTGTTTAAGGCCGCAATCTCCAGACCCCAACTCTATGACAAAAAAATAAAAAATTATTATTGTTACCAGTAACTTGTCAGGAGTAAAATGCAGAGCACTGACTAGACACACTGTAAAAATCAGATGATGTGTGTAGTACAGGCATTTTACAGAACACCAGCTAATGAATTCTCAATATTCTCAAGAGTAATTAAGTGTTATACTCAAGAAAACTGAAGCAAAGAGAGGATTTGTCAAAAACCACATCAGTGAATTAGTAAAAGAACTCAAGCCCTCCATCGTCCAAACTCTGTACTCAGACAAGGCCTCTTCATCTTTCCTAGCTACACTGATTTGTCTCAGACTTCGTTTTATCACTTGTAGAAAGTCACTTTCTATTATTAAAGGCACCCATGTGTTATTTGAATATGGTAAACTGAAGCACATACAACTTGGAAGCCTTTAGGATTGTAATTCCTAAGGCAGGTGTACTCTTGACTCAGGATCTGCATCCAAGTGATCTAGGCTTTATCTCACTCCTTCAGAGCGAAGTAAGTGATCAGTTTGAAAACTCAGTGCAAGCAAGAACTGAAAAGAAAACATCTTTGTATTTATTGGGGGGGGGGTTGCTTTTTTAGTCCTTGGAAGTATGTCTGATCTCATATATAAATATATAGAGAGACCCACACCCCCATGTACAGAAACACGCCACTTAGGATAAACTAATGCAATAGCAGGGACGGCTAAAAGCCTACATAAGAATTCCTTGAAGAAAGAAGTTAGTAGGACATTGACTGTTTGAGTAAACCCAGAAGGGCTTGAGGACGAGGGTTAATATCAGAGGATAGTATTGTATACAATTTAACAGCAGGTGGAGTTCAGAATAGGGCATAGTTGTGGTAAGTGAATATAAGAGGGAGATATATTTTCTGGTCATGTGAAATGACTGCATTTCAAAATATTTTTATTTCCTGAACGAGTTTAATAGAAGTCTTAGTAAATTATGAGTTACACTGATTTGTCCAGCCTTGCATATCCTATCAAAACTCATGCAGCAGGTCCCTTTCTTAGCTATGGCTACACCCTGAACACACCGTTGCGATTGTGCCCTCCCGGGAGTCCCGCAGCCAGTTTGCAAGTGGGGGGAAGTGTCCAGCAGTGCCTCTTGCTGCATTAATAGAAATACCAAATAGCACTGGGTCAAGAGAAACCCCAGACAGCATGAACCTCACTGGATTTATCATTATACAAGGATGATTTCTCCTTTACGTTTCCTTCCTCATACACACTTAAACAGTTTATAATATAGCTTAACATAGGGTACATTTATTTATGTATAGGGTACTTTTAGCAGAGAATTGTGTAGAGCTGAATCAAATTCCACACAAAAGCAATGGCTAATACTGTGTTAGTAAAGTGATCTGTATCGAGCAAACTGAATATTTTCAAATAAACTATATAATTGTTTGAGATGAGGTTCATGACTAAGATTCATTGGAAGCATAGTAAAAATGACTCTTAAAATATTTGTTGATTGAATTTCAGGTCAGCCTTTTGAAGTTTTAGCCTGAGACTAATATCAGCTTGCCAGCTGAGCTTATGGCAATACATTTACTCTTGTAAATTTTTAGTACATTGAATCTGTTTTGTTACTCTGGAACTAGTTCATTGTTCTATGGTTTATTTAAATTCAACATTAATGGTTCAGAGAGTTATCCAGTAAGCTCTTTTAATGCTTGTGGTGTGCAAGTTATCTGCCTCTGTCAACTCAAAAAATATTTGACTTTTATAGTTGCTATTCATATTTTCATATGTTCATATTCATATTTTAACTTACAGCCTAACAGATAAATATTGCAACCTGAAGCTGAAGGCTGGTCTGAAAACTTCTTTTGCCAGAACTGTTTATCTATGGAAATTTCTGCTACTAAATGTTAACATTTTGAGGAAAAAAATTCTGCCTTCAGTCGAGTATTTCTGCGTAACAAAATTCCATGATTCCTTATCATATTTAATTAGTACAAAATAACTAACTATTACTGGGTATAAGTATTTAGTATCACCTGACTTTATCCAGCCTTGGAAGAGCGGAAGTCAGGGACAAAAATAAACCCTCTAGAGGTAGGAGTCAGTTGTACAAAAGGATAGACAGGATTAGATTGGATTTTAAGCAAAATGAGACTTCTTCGTGTTGTGCTGACTTTTTCTCTGCCTTGACACACCTCCTTCCCTTCACAGATTCTTCTTCTCTCTATTTCATTTTGCTTTTCACTAAACTTATTTCCTTCCATCTAAACCTACCTAAAATGGCTTTTGAGTTTGCTTGAATTCAGTAAGCGTCATCATACTCTTCTGGCAAGATATTGTCCTCTTTGTCTCTTGTGTTTATCTAAAATGTATGGTGAGGAGCTGTCTCTCTTCTGCCGCTTCACCACACACAGCAAAGTAAGGCCGTGTTCTTGTTTTCTTATTGTGCTAAAGTCAATTGGATATGGTAGTATATAGTAGGAAAAAGTGGCAACAGATGCATCTCCTCCTTTTTTCTTGGTCAAAGACAGGAAAACATATCTTAGGCTATTGCCAATCTGCAGAATGGCCCGTTAAAGGGATTCCTTTACATGCTGAGCAGGAATAGGTACTTTAATTATGTACTTTAATAAGTACTGGTAATTGCAAGGTGTCATCAGAAAATTACTAAGCCCTTACTACAGGCTTCTTAACGACCCGTGGTCCCGTGCACTTGCTGCATCTGGCAACAGGGAATGCTGCTAATGCTGGGGGCCAGAGAGGCACCTCACTGGGCTTCTTGTGATAGATGCCCATGAGGAAGTAAGATGTTTCAGGCATCCACCTACTTATGCTGCGGACGGTTCTGGACAGGCAGAAAAAGCAAGGGACGCCAACATGCAGGGCTTTGAACTCAGAGTTTAGAAAAGAGGAAGGAGAGAGCGTGCCTGTTTAGTTTAAGTTTGTGGATGGAGAAGCTCCTCCAAGCATGACAGGCAGCTCAAGAGTACATACACAAGTGGCTGTTTAAAAATTTAACAAGTAGGCAGCGGAGGCTGCTATAATAGGCTGATCAAAGGCAAGAGTCAGCATCTTGACAGTGAATGAGTGGTAATAGCTGTGATAGGATTGGACTCTAAAGGACCTGAAAGGCAAAAACAGTTATTTCTGATGCAATATAGAAAAAAGAAGGATGCGAGAGAGGGATGACAAAAGAAAGTGATCTTTTCAGCAGTATCCTCGATAGCTACAAGTGGGGCAGAACGCTATTTGTCAAGGCCAGAGGAAAGGATGGTGCTGTCGCTGAGATAAGAGAAGATGAGAGGCTGAATAAGCTGCATATAAAAACTTCTGCATTGAAATTTTTTTAGAAGTGCTATAGAAAAAGAGTTTTTAAGGCTGAGACATTGTCCAAAAGCCTCACTTGCCGAAATGGCCAGACTGTGGGCCTGACAGGCAGCACTGGGAGGGCAGCAGGCTGACAGCTGTGTCAGTCGCACAGAGCTTGCCTGGTGGGAGGCACCTACCTACAATGAGACATCAAAGGCAGGGAGAGACTTGAGCTAGAGGAAAATGTGTTAGTAATTTAACTAGAGAAGGGTACTAAATTAGTGTATGCAAAAAAGGTTAGCTAGAATAAAAATGGAAAGAGGGAGACAAGTCATTAGAGCATTAGGTAATCAGTTGACGAAAGCAAGAAGCAGATAGCAGGGTTAGATCTTTGTTGTTTAGTTTAACCTGGATAGTCAAAGTCCCATTACTTCTATAATTTCATTTCTTTGGCTAATCACTCATTTGTTGTGAACGTCTGCAAGTGAAGCAATGTGTGGAAAGCATCACGGTCTTTTGTGCTAACATCAAGTGAGGCTACAGAGCAGGAGAGAAACGAAACGCCACAAGTCAGAAATCTACTGCTTGTATTCATTTTCAAAAGCAGTCCCACAGTTTAGCAAAAACAAATCTGCAACTTGGAGACAATTTGTGAATCTTCTCTGAAATGTTATCTATCATCTTCTCTTTTTAATGCACCATTTCTCCTGTTCTAATATTCTGCCTAGTCATTCTAAATTATTTCTCTTCTGTTTAGTCATACTGCACATGCCACAGAGGGAATGGTCTGTGGTTACAGGCTAATTCTCAAACCAATTTAAATCAACATGAATAGTTACATGTAATTTACCGTGTACATGCCTCTGACAATCCCTTGCTAGTTGTGCTCTTTATTACAATCAGGCAAGTATTCTGCTCTAATTCCCTATTTCCACACATTACTATTCTAAAATAGCATTCTTATTCTGTAAATGTATATTACTAATGCATATTATTCTTAGAGAGAATTAATCCACTTACATTTCTAACATCCATCCTGTGAACATACTAAGCTTAACCTAGCTTAAGTTTTTAGGCCTAGAAGTTCTTACCTGAAGTTAGCACAAAATGTTATAGTGTCAAAAGAGAGGATCAGGAGAATAGTTCTCCACATTGTTGAAATAAAGAGTCAGAGGAAGATCAACTGAGAATAGAGGTAAGAAAGCCAGGAAAGAAAAGATTCTGTGAGGAGTAGAGCTGACAGCATTAGAGACTATTAGCAGCTCAGGGAAGATAGCTTTGGCTGGGAATTAAAAATGAAAGGCTTAAGAATCATTGGGAAAAGTAGACTACCATGGATTGAAGCTAAATAAATTTTAAAGGATCTAGAATTTCCGATTTCCAAACTCAGGTGAGGCACTCCAGACAAAGGCAAATGAGGCACTGGCATTTATTTAGGATGGGAAAAAGTGAACCAAGAAGGGTACAAGATAAAGGACTAATGAAGGAATCATATATGATTGTAAAAAAAACAGCAGCCAAACAAACGAGCAAACAAAGAGATAACAAACCAAAATGTCAATATCTAGAGCAGGGAATGAGAAGAGAATCCTGCAGGGGAAGGAAAGGTAAATTGAGAAAGTTTCTTCTGTCAGTCTTTCCTTGGAATAAATTTGCAAGAACCTTTGCAGAGACAGATGAAGTGAGATAGGAGGAGAAAAGTACTGAGATGTCAGCTGTGGACCACCAGCTGATCACTGAATTAGAAATGCTGGTAGAAAGAAAAAAGAAATAAGAGAAAAACAATTTTGCAATGTAAGAGGAGTGTTACTGGTGCATGCTATAGAACCAGACAATACTTTATTACTTGTATAATTTCAATGTCAATTTTCCTGAAAGTATTAGCAAATTTAACCCAAATTTACCAAACACTTACAGGAAGAGATGACAAGATTTAGAAGAGAATGAGAACTGAAAATAATCTTCCACTCTTCTGCTATATGACATGTTCCTAGGACATGTCTATATTTACCAAATCCAGTTGCAGTTTCAGTAGCATAACTTCCATCCATTTTTACCTATATTAAATACCCAGTTAAAGTCAGCTTGAAGATACCATTAATCTCTCACCTCAAGTTTAAAATATATGTTTAGAGAGGAAGTCCTGAAACCCTGGTCTACGTACTTCTAGATTTATCTCAGTAGCCTTCATTACCTCTTCTGTCCCTCAGGAAGTAGTCTGAATTCTGGATCCTATTGTATTACAAGGGGTAGGACTTATTTTCATATATGCAGTTCTTGCTTACCAAACACTGGTAACTTCATACCATGTCCGTCATCATGTTATCTGAGTATTTCACTAGGGCGTGAAAGCGAAATAAGATTACTATCTCCTGATTCTCTAGGGATATTGTTTGTTCATAAAAAGATGAGGTCACTGAGGAGAAGAGATTAAAGAAGTAATTGCAAATCTAATATAAAAAAGGTGTAAGTGGGAAAACTCTATATTGTCTCCCTGCAAATAACTATGAGAACTTGTAGAAGTCAGGCAATGACATAGAAGCCCAACACTCGAGTCTGTTAGCATGCTTACAATCGTTACAGCAGAAACTAAGTTGTGCAAAGTCCAGTTGCACTTGAGTGAAGAAAGAAATACTATTCAAACAGGTAAGACTGATGAATATAAAAGTCCCTCAATGCCCTACAGAAATCTATGAATTAAAAGCCCAAACTATAAAACAACAACTGTTATATGATTAGTCTCAATGAGGTCAGATGAAGAACTCAGTCCTGCATAGAAACTCAGTAACATTATTCACGTGAGCAAAGTGAAACTTCTTGGGAAGGTCCTAAATTCTACTAGTAATTAGTAAACTAGCAGTGTCACTTCAAAACATTCAATCCATCAATTTAACTGAAAAATTTAGAATAATTGACAAATTTAACAAAAAAATCCTAATTTAGATCATAATCCTAATCCTTATTTTCAGTAAATCAGAATTAAGACTTAGCTTTTATGTACCCTAAGTTGCAAATTCTTTGGATGTTGCATCAAAGTGAGCACATGACCTCTACATACAGAAGAAGACAGTTGGAAAAGAATAGGCCAAAAATTTTGCCTTCTTGTACCTTCACTGAAGTCTATGTAACGCACAGGTCAGTGAAGTTTCCCACAAGTGAAAAGAGCAATCCACATAGATCTGCTTATAGCATTGCAACCAGCTAGAAGAGCTGTTTCTGAAGATGGAACTTAGATTTGATTAACTGCCAAAAGTAAGAAGTAGAAAATAGTCATCACTAAAGTACTATTACATGTATTATTTCACTTAAGATCATATACTTTACTGGGGGGAGGGAGAAAAGGTGCATTTTCTCTTTAAGCTAGATTTCAAACAGCAAAAGCAAGAAAAATCCCTCACAAATGCCCTCTCTAAACTGCTGCAAGACTTTATTCAGCTTCACCTGAATGAATGCCTTAAGCAGAAAGTGAAAATGGTTGCACCTTCTTTCCTATGAAGCAAGTTTGATTTAAAGTAAATCATCATAAAAATGCAAAATTTTAGTGTAAAGATATGAAAAGCATTTCCTTGCATGTTAACAGAAAAACCGTAGGAGTGTTTCAGTATCAGGTGTCATTACAGAAAAGAAAAGCAATGTATAGAAATTAAACAGGGCAGTTATCTCAAGAGGTCTCGTACTAATTTCTCTTGCCCCGTCTATTACAAATTGTCCAAGAATGCAGGTCATGCTTTCCACTGCCCTTTCCAAGAACTACAGCAGAACAGAGCTGTATAGGATGTGGAGGAAGAGCTTCTTACCATTGTTTTAGATTGCTAATTCTTAACAAAGCAGTTTTCAATGGAAAACACTGAACAACAATTTCATAAAGAAATGGCTAATATCCAGGATGGAATTGCAGCCAAAAAAAGAGAGAGCCCAAGCCCAGGCTGATGCTCAGTGACCAGAGCTTGCTACAGCATGGTAGATCAGGATCCAAATCCTTTTCCTACCCAGTTCAGAGCAGAAATCTGAACTAGTACATAATAGATGCATATGCTAACAAATAGGAGATTTGCATACAGCAGTGGAAAGCGGAAGAGGAGGAAAAAATTCTTTCTATTTTGCAGCCTTTCTCTATTCTGCATGCCATGTCACTTTTTCTAAAAGCAAACCCTCAAAAAGCCAATCTTCCTTCCAGGCATAGATGCTCATAGGCAGGTTAAACAACAGTGAGTCCAACCTTTTGATCACATATCGCCTTAAAGTGCATGCTAATGAACTTCTCTTCTGTAGCACATCATAGGATGCCATTCTTCAAACTTTTCAAATGTTTTGTAGAAGTTTCCAACCAAAAATCAAAACTGGAGGAAAGAGCAGCATATTCCTTTAACCAGGAACATACTGTTGTGCCTTGTTAAATATGTTCTTTAAATCAGAGAGCTGAATCTTTGGCTCAGGCGCAGCCAGTGCACGGCATACAGAAATATGCTCCATGTATTTCCTTAACATCAAGTACCTAGCAGCAAAATTTTCCACTAGATACAGACGCTTGATCTGACTTGCAGGCATGCACATTTAAAGACAGCTTCATCTGTCGAGGTGTGCTGCTACAAAGGTCTCAGCTAATATCTACAGACATCCCTGAGAACATTAGGAAAGTGATTCAATAATAGGACATGATTGAAGAGGTCATGCAATTCAAATACATAGGCTACATCACCCAGAGTAACTTATATCAAGCACAGGAAGCATTTATTTCCCACAAACAGGTTTTCAAAACTTACTTGTGGCCCTAGATAAAAAAAGAAACAAAAAAAAGCAAAAACAAACAAAAAACAAAAAAACCCACAAAATGCAGGGGGTACATGGGGAAGAACAGAGAAATGGTATCAACAAATTATTTAAACAGACAGGAAGATTATGCTTGATTCATATATCTTTTTAAAAACAGGTTATATCAAGATACTCATAATTAAATGCTAAAAAGATCTAAAGGGCACAACTTGCACAGAAATTATTCCCAGTTTAGAGAAGAAGCTGGTGTTTTTTGCTAAGAAAGCAAGCAAGCTTTTTGCTTCACCGAAAGTAGTTCACGAAGCTAAGCACAGTGAGTAGCAGCTGTTTCCAGTTTTAACAGTGAGTGTACCGATGCAATCCAACTGTCCTCTTCCCATACTGTCAAACAAAGCCTCTTGATCACAGCCATACACAGCCTTAGTGCAGGGAGTTGAAAACAAGCAAAGAAATCCAGGACATCTACAGAGCAAAGGTTATAGAGAACCTAGAGAAACTGTAAAGATGATCTCTTACTATCAAGCAGTAATAACATTTCCTCATTTCTGAGTGATTGCACTTCTTCACATAACAAGCAGTACCATAAAGACTGGGCAGTCAGCATGTATTAGAGCAAAGAAATGCCCCCAGAGTTTATGTTCAAACATAGGAGATGAGGCAAAGCTTGGGTCACAAACACATTACCCAGGATTTTATGTTGAAGCTTGTTCATCAAACAATTTGAATAATGGTTCTTTTGACTTGTAGATTGCTTCTTGAAAAAGAGCTGCCTTATCCTTTTTTCCTTCTTTTCACACCACTGGAAGTGGAAGAGCATTTCGTATCTGATTTTCTACTGAATTCTTAGTTTAGTTATAGAAGGCAAACAGATAAAGCATTGAATTATCCAACTCCTCATTGCTTATCATTGTTTCATAAGGAAAAGGTTGTTTCTCATGCTCTCCCACCCCATCCTCTTTACTTTTTGCTGTAGAAATACTGTTTTTTCATCCTCTTTTTTCTTCCTTTCAACATGAACAAAAGCCTGACAGCAAATGTGTAGCCAAACAAGACTTCCACATCTACAAATGTAAGATGAAAATAGTACTTTTCTGTAGAGGAAGATACTGAAAAATGCTTCTATGTACAAAACAATATGATTAATAAAAGATAATGGACCTGACTTTTCAAATTTATTTATTAGTAAAGATGGCTAACCCTGTTTTGTTTTTACATGAACACATGCCTCCTGAAAGCTACATCTTTCAAATATGTCTATAAATCACTCTCAAGAGCTGATGTACCTGCCTTTTGTCATTTCTAGGTTAGAATTTCTAGGGAAAAGAAAATAAAAAATATCTTGACAAGAAAATGATTGTTGGGAAGTTGATATACCTCTAGCTATATTAATAAGTTATCTGGAGAGACAAAGACCTGTTTGCATTAGATAGAATGCCTTTTGTACAAACTACTTGAAAGATCCTTTCTCCAGTATAAAATAAACTTACAAACCTATAAACATTGTACAATACCAAGTCTACAAAAATAGGAGAAAAAGGAAAAAAAGTACCTCATAAACAATTAAAAAGTTCAAAGTCATATTTTTGAAAGTTCAGGGGGAAAACGTTGTTTGATAGCATTAAAATCTGGATCGTCTATAAACTTTAAATGAATCATTTCTTACATTATTTGCAACTGTAAAATGAAAAGCTGTCAGTGAGAATTTTTTTACAGGAAACTGAGAGAGGTATGTAAAATTAAATGCCTTTAAGCTCAAATAAATGCTTTGGAAAATCCTAGATTTGATGTGGTTGTTTCTTACTAGCTAATTAAACTACCTGTTCTCAAGGTTTAGCTAATTGCTAGTCACGTACTTATTTTTGCACAGCTCAGATGGCTTTGGAAGTTGCTGAATTTAGGCCAACTTCCCTTGGTTGAGAAGTCTGAAATAACAAAATCAAACCCTACAGAGTATGAACCTCAATGTCAAGCTGTGAATTTATACTTTTATAAAGTGAAAACAATTAGGAGCTCTACTTGAGCTGCCTAGGGCAATAGGAGAAGAAAAAAAAATAATAACCAAAGCAAATAAGAGGAAAATCACCATGAACTCCATTAGGAACAGATTTAAATGATTTCAGATTACTCTTCATCTTCTCCTTCGCCTACAGACCATAGTCTGTCACCATCGAACAGCCTTCTTTGCCAGGCAACCTCTTTGATTTCCCACGCACCTCCTACCCCAAGAGCGAAGATAAGGAAATTGTATGATGAGCAGCAGGGTTAGAAGGCTGGCTCCTATATGTCTGTGTCCCCTGCACCAATGGACTCACCCATTCCCCTCTTCCCAACATACGAGCGTTCAGTTCTTCCTCAACCACCCGCACCCATGCACATCCCCATGCCAGAGCACTCCAGAATACAGACCCCTCTGGTGCACATGAGCCACTAACAGAGCAGGAGGCATGTAATGATATCCCCGGTGTCAGGCTATGCCTGCTCTCTGGTCAGCCAAGCAGAGCGGGTAATCACCGAGCTCTCCATGCAGCATTTTCTGTCACTGTAGACATAAGTCTCAGGCTCTCCCTCTGTTCCCGAGGTGAATTTTGTCAAAAAATTTTAGGAGCACCATATCTTTAGAACCGCCACTTTTGCGTAAAGAAAAAAAAAGGGAAAATGGAAAGGATGAGGGACTGACAAAGCAAATGCATACATTTTGTTGCCATGAGGAAAAAGACTTAAAGGAAAAGAAGAAGAAATTAGCAAGGCTTTTACATTCTTCAGTGGTACAATATACTGTTGTGCTTCTTTAGCTATCAGTTCACTATTTAAGTTCCAGTGCTACCTCATGTTATTCAAGTACCACAGAGTAAATTTGTGCCAGGGAGTTTCACTCTACTCTACTATTTGCACTTCCTAAGAAGACAGCACAATTCTTACAAGAAGAGACATTTAATTCACAGCCCTGCCATAGGCTCCCAGTGTGACCACAGACAAGTCACTTAACCTTTCAATGCTTTGGTCTCCCCATGTCTAAAAAGGGAAAAAAATAATTATGCATTTCTTACTTTTTATTCATTTTGTCTTTTTAAACTGTACGCTCCTTAGGATGGAGGCTGTCTGCACTAAGTTACACAACTGCAGTATTTATCAGTGTAGAGATACCAACCAGTCTCTCATGTAAAATAGTACAGAATTTTTACTTTCATACTTGTGTTTAAGTTCATCACTATCAGAGCAAGTGCAAAAGGCTCAAATGTTTTTAAAAGGCAAGTAAATTGCTCCACATTGCCCATGCTTACAGATATTCTACTGTCAGACTCTAATAGTGGTGTTCAAGCAGCACTGTGACTAGATTCTTGATTTCTGACAGCTGAGAATCGTACAGCCAGAGAGGGGATTAGGGACTGCCTTTTCTCCAAATTCCCCAGCTTTCTCATTCAACACATCGTTAATGTTATTCTAATGCAGGCTTGTCACTTTCATGTTCTTGCTTGATGCAGTGATGATATGCACATCAGTCACAGCAGCCATGAGAAATACAGAATTCTTTATTTCAGACCAGAATTTGTGACAATTTTAGAGCTTAAAATGTTAGGCTACTAATACTTGTATTATTATATTACAAGAAAGAAAAATTTATATTACAAAGAAAGAAAAATTGTACGTATCTGCTTGCTAAGATTCCTAACTCTTTATTACAACATGTCCGGAATCAAATATCGAACACCTTCAGAAAGAGAATCTATCAGCTTTTTTTTCTTTTCTTATTTCTTTTTTAAGCAAAAGGACACAAATTTGTTTACACTGAGATGTAGCATGCAAACACACAAAATTGTAGTATTGCCTGATGACCATATGGCAATGGATAGGCACTTGTCTTTTATACTATCGACCATGAAGTGTCGTATACAGGCTTTACATAAGGCAGTGTGGTTTTGTTCTCCTCTGTTTAAGAGCCCCCCCTAAGACAGCACAAGACAATTGTGCTTTGCCTTGAAAGCTATTTGGCATAGAGTTCTACAAGGCTGGTTAGTTCTTCTTTTTAAACTTATACTAAGATCTTGGGGAAGGCAAGGGGAGAAAGTGAACGTGAGGAGTTGTGATGAAGAAATATGTATCTTCCAGCTGTTGAATGAATAATGTGCTTTCTAAAAAAGGTTAAAACATGGATGCCAAGAGCATTAGCAATTAAATGTGTCACTCCTACCAACAATCCTTTTTTATCATATTCTCCAGAAAGCTCGGCCTTGCTTAAGGTACAGCTTTTTAAAAAGTTCTCAACCTGTCCTGAGATGTTTTCCTGAAATTTTTACCTCTACTCTATCAAGTTTATTAAGATTCACTTTTACATTGTAAAGCAGTCATATCAAACTATGATTTAGGGTCACTTGGACCGTAGAAAACTAAACACAATACATTTTAATATTTAAAAAAGCCATAGAACTAGAGTGAGAAAATATTTATTTATATATACATTTTTATAGAGAGGTGCCTGATAAAATTGGCATATTCATAGTTTTACCTGTTTCTTTTTTTCAAGGAGCAAAGATGTCCTTACCATAGGTAATCCTGGATTCTCCTGCCTTTGTGATGAAAAATAGTCACTGCTAAGAAGCCGAGAGATCATGCACACATTGACACACAAGGTAGTTCCATCAGAAACTTCTGTTATTCAGTGCTGGTTTATGGAGAGGTTATTAGCCTAGAGTCCTGCCTCATCATCATGCTCTAGAAGCTGGGAACTCAACTCTCTGCATAAAGGAGAAAGATTCATTTCTATAAACAATGAAAATGAGTGAGTCTGCAATTTTCTTCTTCATGCAAACAGCAATGTTAATGCTATCTTACTTCAGACATAACTGCTAAGGTAAATACTTGCAGTCCATATTCACAAGACTCACAGCCCAAATCCTTCGTTATCAAAACAAAACAAAAAAGCAACAAACAAAAAAGTAAACACGTATTTCTCAATATTTCACTGTAACCACAAATTATCAGAGGAAAACTGGTCAAGGTTAGAAGCAGTGCAGGAAAGTATTCACTTAGTAAACAACTGTAGATGGTAGAATGTAATTATCACAAAAGCAAACTTTACTAAAGGGATGACTGTCAGAGCTGTTAGAGTAAAAGGTCTCTTTACAGTTTTAATCCGACAGGCTGAGGGTTCTCTGGAGAAAACAATTCCTAATAAAACCGCAGATGTAGGAGTTCTTCTCAGCCCCCATTCTCAACTGTACCTCTTGTAACGAGCTCACAAAGCAAATTTAAACTTGTTTGTTTGTGGCAGTGACCACATGTGGAATACGAACAAAAGTTTTGCTCAGAATTATCAAAATTTTTGACAAAATAATATAACCAGATTTTATGAAATAAAAATCATTCTTATCTCATAGGTTGAACTACTAATCTGGATTGCAATGGCAGCTTCTTCCGTCCTTTGAAGACGGTGACAACTCTCTAAATTCATTTTTAGTGATGCAGCAAAAGTGATCAAGGAGAATAATGAAAATCTAATTCCTTCTGTGTTTGGTTTTCTAACCTTAAGTATAGAGGAAGGATGCAATTAGATATAGGAGACATCAGAAGCTGTACCTCTTTAAGAGCAACCACACACATTCAGTTTCTACCCACATTTTCCCTTCAGAGTCACTTTCTCAGAAATGTCTTTAGCAATATAAATAACAGTATTACTATATGCTAAAGAGGAAAGAAAGGTATCCAGGTCCTACAGGTTTTATTTAAATATATCTATCTCCAGCTTTGCACACTGCTTAAAAACCTATTATCTGGAGCTGTTAATTGGCTTTCTTGCTACTCAGTCCCACAAATATACTATACACAAAATTTGGACTATGAAGAAGAGACCCTAGCACGGAGCCAGTAAATAAAAATCTACCAAAGAACCTCTTAGATTCTGCCCCCTGTGCTAATGTGAAGCCCCGTTAAAAACAACAAGGAGAATCTCACACAGAGTTCAATAATCTGAGCTATACCTTGCAAAAAGACAAAAATAAGGTGGAGAGGAAACGTTGAAGATGACTCTTTGTTTTTAGCTTACTAAACAGAATCGAAATGTAACACTTCAGAAACTAGGAGAAGATTTGGAATAACCGAAAGCAATCTTTAGTTCTAGTTTCTTACTTCCTAAGAGAGTAATTCTGTAAATCCCTACTATGCAGGTCAAAGTCCAGTCTGCTTTTTGAAGGTCAGAAAGGTCTTTTGAGAAAGACTTGGAATTGTTTCATCAGTTTAATCTGACCTTTTGGAAACATGCAGTTTGATGCTGCGAACATCCACATTCGTTTCTTGCTCTCCCAGTCCCCAAGGATCAGAAGTTCTGTGAACCAAGAAATCAGTGATATTGCTTGTATAGTTTATTTAAAGACCAGTCTGCTCTTGGTAAGTGACCTTAGCTCAGCAACAAATATTTGATTAATAATTGTGATGACGTTGCTTCCCATTTGGTACTTGAGTCTACTGCTCTTACTCAGGCAAAACTCCTGTAGAAGTTAAATGGAAGTTTGCTCTGTTAAGGCTGGTCCCTTCTAATCTAGTACCTGCTCCTTTGCCTGTGGATTAGTCGTTTGTTTGTGGTATCTTAATCACCTTGCCTGATAAGATTAAGCAGGCATCATTGTTTTAGGTTTCAGGACTGTATCATCTTATTGCTTTTTAAATAGAATCCTCTGTTGATTTCAGTAGGAAGCTCTGCCTTAAAGAAAAAGAAAGAAAGAAAAAAAAGGTAACAGCATATAATGGCCCTTAGAAAGTAAACAGGACAAGAGAACTCGTTTGAAGATGTTTCAGGAATTACAAAGGGAGTTTTTTTCAAAACATGAGGAAATAAGGCTACTGCATTGTCTGAACTTTCTTATCGATTTCCAGACACATACAATGTATAAAGAACAAATATACAATGTTCAGGTCTGTCTGAGGGGAAGACAAATAAAACCTTCTAAAATTATAGTGCTAACCCATAGTCCAGTGCACAGCTATAACAACGGCTGTTTGCTGGTGAGTTTTGCAAGGGTAGAGACTGTACTTTCCTCCAGACCACTTACTTCACAGCTAGATCTGGGCAGATGAAATATCTTTAATCTAACCTGTAACTACTAGGATTTCAAAGTTCTCCTTTTTTTACAGAAATAAATCACCACTTGGGCAAAACTTTTAAGTCTAGGATGCAAACTTTTTTTAGCAAAATGAAAAAAAAAAAACTAATCAACAAATAGAGTGAAAACATTCAGCTTTTCTTAATATAAGATTTTTCCAGAGGAAGAAAAAAAACATCCAAAGCTACTTTACTAAAAATAAAAAATCTCACAAGCCTGCAATTTTATTTCTTGCTGGTCTTGTGAAGACCAGCGTAAGGTGAAGCTACAATACACCGACAGAGACTGATTCTCTCGCTCTGCAATAACGTCTCCGAATCTTTCTCTGTCATAATCCAACAAAAGTTTATGGTGCATTAGTCTATCAAATAAACTTTCTCATACATGCTCTTCCAATCATTGTTCATGTGATGTTTAGCTTTCCTACAAAACAACTGTCCTCATTGAGCTATTCTTCATGTAGTACAGGTAATTCACAGTGATCACTCACATGGTACAGCTAGTGGAGCCAAAAGGATGACAGCTAGCTATTCCACTCAGGTGCAGGAGACTCATACCTAACCAAGCATGGAGAACAAGGACAGACAGCTTGGGTTCTTCGCAGCCAGCTGTGTGTGTCATATTAAATAGCACTTAGACTTATTAGTAAGCCCTTGTTGATACTTTCTTCCTCCATTTGTTGTTATTTCCATTATAACAGAGTCTGAAATAGAGGGTGCACTTGAACATCACACAAGTCCTCCATGGCACAGTCTACAGTCTAAATGAACACATCTAATCCTTTGTGCAGGGACTGAGGTCAAGGCTGTCAAACTACAGCTATATCTCTAAAGCTGATAATTTGAGTTGCTACTATATGAAATGAAGAGACAAGGTCTCTAGATGGGACTGCGATAGACACACGCTCTGTATATTGACATAGGTAGGTTATGCTCAGCAGTTGGTTACCTGTTACTTCTGACAATGATGTCAAACAGCATCATTCTCTACACTTCCCTTTTTTCTTAATTTGTGCTTAGATAGAATATATTTGTTCTCCTTTTCTTAGGAAGATCAACTTCACATTCAAATTACAGCAAAAGGAGAGAGATGTTCCTTTCACGCCGTAGTATAGTAGCAGCAGTCAGAAGCAGGAAGGAAAAAATTCCTCTCCCTGAAGAATTTCCTAAGTACTCTGCATCCTCAGACAAGACCTAATCTCCCTTTTGCCTCACACCTCACCCCAAATATATGCAAAAACTTACAACTGCATGAATTGCAAGTCCAAAGGAAATTTAAAGAAATATATAAAGCTATTAGAAATTCAATCACTTTTTATTTGTTACACTTCAAATAGTATCAACCTAAAAAGGTATTGGTTTTGTCAACAAGTCAACAAATTAATGTTTTATCCCAAAATTAATGAAACAAGAAATGAATCCTAAATGAACTGCTGATGGCATAGAGCTTTCACTTTGACAAATCAGTTCTGACCTATGGCAACTCCTGACTGCCCCCTCTGAGTACTGGTGACAATTCCACTCCCTTTCCCTAGTGTATAACCCTTGTGTTCGGTATAGCGCTTTTGCCCCATTCTAAGCAGCTGCTATGACTCTACCAGCTGTCAGTCAAGGGACTTCCCCCTCTCCCCACCACATACACATAAGCGTGCGCATGCGCGCACACACACACACACACACACACACACACACACACACACACACACACACACGTGCACACGCACACGCACACTCACGTTTCCATGGGGCAGTTCCCCTAAGAAAATGCACAGACCCCTAAGGTAGGAAGGAGAGGGAAATTTTTTTGCTAACACAATGGCAATGAGACTACCTTTGCAGACCTTTCTCCAAACACTTTGCTCTGACCTTAGGGGTAGAGTTGTTAGGTATCTCTCTTCAGATATTCAAGGACAAAAATAAAAATGATTGAGATGTTATTTTGTCTCAAAGTGAGGCTGAGAATGCGGTAACACCTCCAGGATAACTCTCAAGGGGATTTTCAGCTTGCAGTCCTAGCACACATTGATGATAGATGAATTATCCACGGATTCCAAGGGCTGTACAAATTCATGCACATGCTACACTAGGACTGCTCAATAAATAAATAAATGAAGAAGCTGTCATTATCTATTAGCTTAGAGATGAGCTTTTGAAAGAGCTTTTAATGACAGTTATATGCAACAGATTATAATAGTTCCAAAGATGAAGGTTAATCAGATAAATAATGGGAACTCACAAAATGAACATTTTAAATCTTTCATATCAGTTTTGCAGATTTGATTTTACAGATTTGAATGGCTCCTACTGAGCAGTTATGGCAATCCAGAAGCACAGCATATTTTAGGACAATTCTGCTCTAAAAAAAATAAAAATCAAAATAAATATCCAGAACTTTCCTACACCACAAGAACTAGATTCAGAATTCAAACTGAAGCTATGTCCTGAATGCATTGCACATGGAGACTGGCCTTTCCTGCTGCTCTGAAACCAGCTGAAAACAAATTATAATATGTGATCCTAGGAAAGATGAAACATTCTATTTTATTTAGAATAGAATTCCTCTGAAACTGTTGCTGTAAAGTGACCCCTTGAGTTTCTTTAAATTTCAAATGCATCACCCTCCTTGAGTAGCAGTGTTTAGTATTTAATAGGAGCGAGGAGAGGTGATTCTACTTTTTAAAAACGCTTCTGGTGTAGGTGGCAAATTTCCAAAACACTCTACTTGCTTCTGCTGTTGCTGTTATCTCAGAGTGCGAATGTCACAGAATAATTTTGCTGTTATTTTTCCAAGTTATTTCTTGAGTTAAAAGACCTGACTACCGTACATTCCAAGGTTGCTGATTTCCACTGCAATTCTTCCACTTTCAAGCTTGCGTAATTTATACTGCTCTGCCTACCATCTTCATACACAGCTGTTGTCTTCTTAAATACTTAAGTAATATAAGCAACTTATAGGCATGCTTTTTACTTAAAACAATGTTGTATGGCAAACAAAGTCCTTGTGTTGTCAGAGGACTACAAATGACAGATCAGCTTCTGCTCTTATTTCAGTTCTGTAGCTCTGAGCTAAAGTACCCTCACATATATTCCATTGCCTTGTTTACGTTTGAAAACCACAGAGAAGCATTATCAAATGATTCTTTAATCGTATAAGGTGATCTAACTGAAAGAAGGATCACATAAGCGATTAAGTTAGAGGCAAAGGGCGGGTCAGTGAAACCGGATAAAACAAACCAACAGAAACCAGGCAGCAAATGAATCAGAATTATCCCATCATAGAGTGTCTGTCACTGAACCAAGGTTACACAGCGGCAACAAAACTGTCTTCAGATAAACCACCTTGGTAACATCATTGATTCTTCAGTTCAGGAGGACTCTGCTCTTTGGAGACCAGATATAAATGCTGGAGTTCAGAGCATCAAAACTATTTACTTCAGAGAGGACAGCTCAGGCAGATGAAACAATTCTGAGACCTTGTCAAAAGACCTTTTGGCCTGTTAAAGAGCTAGACGACAGCATTTGCCATGCGATGCAGGGATTTGCAAAGGACGCTCCCTTGAGATTGACACAATGCAAGGGAGCCTTAGGCTCATCCTCGCTGTGGCTGCAGGCCTGGCACCTGGGTGAGGGGCAGAAAAAGGGAGCTCTGCAGTCGAGGAGGGTACCTAGCACCAAAGACAGGTAGGTAGCAAACAGGTACTTGCGACAGGAAAAAGGGACTCTATCTAAACTAGGTCACACTTTCATGGGAGCAATAGCAGCTTTTTTGTTCTTCTCAAGGTTCTGTTCATTTTAAACATGCTTTCTGACCCAGAATCATGCTGAAGAATAGAGATTGGGTTTACTCTCCTCCATTCTTTACAATACATGGTACCGTATTCCCAGAGCTTGAAGGTATGTTAGCCCTTTTATAGCAATAGAGCAAAACAAAATCCTGTTCAGACTTCTATATCTTGATAGTAGAAATGAATAGATTACAAACCCCTCTCAAAGACAAGTCAGGATATATAATGCAAAGTCCACTGGGACCTTTCTTTGAAAAGGGTGATCCTGTCCAAGACGAATATTTGTTTTGGATTTGCACACATAGCCACAATTAACATGCAAAGCTTACCACCTCTTGGGTCTTACAATGAATGCCCCTAATTCATCTGAAAGACAGCTTAGCATTGCAGACATGGCACTCATGAATAGTTTTCTGTTTGTTATGGGGGGGGACATTATTTTTCAGTCACTTTCTCTAGAGTTCAAACAACCTAGAAAGTCACATACAGGTGCTGACTTATACTGCTTTCTATCCCTTGTTTTTATTTCTTTTTCGTATTTGCATATGAAGCTAATTAGAAAAAAACTCAATTAAATATTATGAATTTGGTGAGGAATTGAGCCCTAGTCAAACAAAACTTCTATAGCCAAAGTCTAAAAGATAAGAATCTTAATGGTTTAAACATCAGTATATATCAATACCTTGTTACAGATAGAAAAAAAAAAAAAACCTTTCCATAAAGAAGTTTCTATAGTAAGAAACAAATTAATTTTTAATAGCTTCATTCCCCTCCCCTGGGTGTACAGTGTCTAACAATTACTGTGCACGTACACAGTGATGGAAATCTAGATAGGTGGCAAAAACAAGATGTTCTTTAAGATATGAAGGGCACTTATTTTTATCCTGCACTGCTATTCAGATTCTCCATCAGTGGACAAGACAAACATATCTACAAACTCTCCCCTTAGATGAAGCAGAACCATTTTGCTAACAACCTTGTAGCTCAGTAGTTCACAGAAGGGAAGGGGCAGAAAAATTAACTTTCTTCACAAGGAAAAGAAATCTTCTCTTGGGCAAATCTAACCTCATAATTATATGGTATCATGCAAGCCCCCTTGAGATACTGATTCTATTATATTTTATTGTTTCTGAGTTCAAAGAATTTCTTTAAAGACAGCATTTTACTAATCAAGCCAACAGCAATTCTGAAAATGTTGCAGTAATGTGTTTTGTTTATTAAGCATACACTTGCTGACTAAACAAATGACTCTTGTTTATTTCCATAAGATAATAGCTCTGACGCTATATTTGTCTGCAAGTCTACTGTGTTATTTGCTGCCACAAAGAAATAAGAGTTTTGGCAATGAACAAGATCCAACTGCAGAACCAAACCTTAATTTCACAAAACCCACCTGATCACACCCATAAAATGGTTATATTTGCTGTTCTTTATTAACAAGGCTGAACATTTAAGTCTATTAAGATGCATTTCATTACCTCTGCCAAATGCAAATGACTTTCAACCTTTTCAGAGCTGCAAGATTTATTGTACAGTTTAAAGAATGATTGTGCCTTCTTTCACATACAAACAGGATTTGTTTTCATGAGTACGTTCCTAGCAATTTAGTAGCTATAATTCAGTGGGCTTGATATACTCCTGTAAATATTTGCAAAGGAATTTGAGTCACAGCTCTGTCACATCTACTTTGATTTACTGAGAGATACTTAACAGGGATGCTGCCACGAACCACAGTGTAGTTAACATTGTCACTAGTGGAGTAATTACACAGTTATCAGACACCATACAGTATAGGGAGTAACTCAGTCTATAACTCCTGTTACAAATAAAGGTGTTGTTTTATGATAGCACGTAGGATGAGAGTTATGGCCAAAGGTAATTTTTATGACCCCATTTTCCTCCTCACCCTCTGATGCTTATACATCACAGAAAATAGATAATAGAGTTAATAATCTTAATGTAAACCTATGAATGTGCCCTAACATATGTAGATCAGAAAGGAACTTAAAGTGTAGGGCTCCAATCCAAGTTCAGAATACATATAACTTTTTGTAGGCCTACAGAGGTTTGTTTCTCCAGCTGAGCGGAAAATGGTCTGTGCTATTAAGGCATCAAAATATCCCACAGATCACAGCAAACAATATAATACTGCAATCACTTCTTCTATCCATTACCTTCTGTTCCTTGTCCCCACAAACACCCTGATCTGACAGCAAACAACATAATGCTACAATCACTGCTTCTTCTATCCGTCACCTCCCGTTTCTTGCCTTCCCTTGCAATATGCTAGATTCAGAATAACTCTGGTAAATACAGCTGACAGAGGAAGCACATTTGCAGTACGTCCATCCCACTGCACTGGAACTGCTAGGACAGAGATGAAGGTAAAATAGCTACTCAGTTCCAAGTACTGACAAAGATGTTCCCCAGTCATCACTGAGGTGCTGGATAGTCAGCTCATCTGCACTGATGCAACAATAATTTTTAAAAAGGAACCTATCTCTCTAATCTCATTGGTTCAGCATTTATTTTTTCCACTTACAGATGCTCAGAATGATCTGAAGCCTTTCATAATACTTCCCCTAAAGGAACCTGTTTTGCCACAGAGCTATCACCCACAACTGGAGTGCTCAATTATATAATTTTCAAAAGTACACATTTTTATTTTTGTCAACCTCAAATCTGAACCATATGTAAAGATTACACAAACAGGCAGGTTTTAAAAAAGAATAAGGTCATATCAGCATCAGAAAAAAAGTCTTTTTCTAACTAGAGAGACTGAAACAATAATCCGAAGTCAGTCGTTACCCTGAGGTATTTCTAGCCTTCAAAAGCCTGTATAAGTTCTTACTCCACTTGTTTTCCTACACCCCCTAAAACAAACACACTTTGCAAGCCTAGAGGCCAGCCTGGGCAGTGACAGCCTTCTAACTTTTTGAAACTCTACAGTAAGGTTCAGGCATTGGAATTATTAGAAGTTAATCGGAACAGGGAAAGATGCATTGGGTAATAAAATGAAGTTAGAATAATATACAAGCACTAGGAAAACCACAACTACGCATACTAACTGCCTTCATTTTCAAACACCAAGTTTCCAGCATTGTCCTGGCAAAACTAACCTTGAAAATAAATCTAATAATCTATCTAAAATCCACTTCTAAAATAGGAAGATTGTGGGCATGTCTCAGAAGGTATAAAATTTTAACCTTTAAGAGAGTTGGGTGTATTTAGCAGTCAGTCAGAAATTATTTCCCTAAGTGACTCTTCCTACCTCAAATGACGTTCTCCAAGAGAGATGTCTTTAGCTAATCCTTTTCAGACTAATGAGATCTCTGGGACAGAAGCCTGTTGCTTAGTTTGGGAAGCAAACGGTGGAGCAGCCTCATCTGGTTGTTCGAAAACTCCAGGAGTGCCAGGGCATTGAACAGCAGCCCGGCTTCCCTCCACCCAGCTCCAGGGTGAAGCTGTTCTTCACTCAGTCTTCACCCTCGCTGCCCCGTTCTCCACGCTTGGTAGCTTTCTGGAAAGATGGGTAGTTATTCCTTACATGGGCTCCAAGCACTAGCAGATGAGGTCACGGTCCTGAAAGACCTTGCAGATCAGCCTGAGGGCTGATTCTGCTGTGCCTTTGGGCCACAGAGGCTGCAGAGAAAACCATCCTACCAGCTGGTAGGGCATATTATAACTCTGAGAGTCCCTAAGAACTCACTGCTGGAAAACCAATCCTCCTTTCACTGAGAGGGATGATTTCATGTGCAGGCAATAACCTGGTTTCCAGAGAGGCAAGTCACTATTGGTGTAATTGAGCCAGCAGCAGCTAGTTATCCTACATCGGGGAAGATCAGTTAGTCGCTAAGGCTTTCTGCTAGCACCACAGCCACATATGACAATGTAATTTGATGCAGAGGTTTGAAGATAAATTCCTGACAAATTAGAACCAGCATATAAATCCATTTTTAACTAGTCCTGCTTGTGTAGTTATGTAAATCCAAACTGTTCCTTATTTTTTTTAATGAATTCTGAAAATGCTCAGATAACATCACTGCATTCTCATACAACTGGCTAGACCGCCTTTTAAAAGCACAGTGACTACCACAGCAGAATCAACCTAGGGTACATCGTTATAGTCTCTTAATACGGATCAACTTTTGCAATGGTTAGGAAATGCTGATTTTTTTTTTAATGAAAAAAAAAACTGTGAACTCTTTGAGCGGTGGTGAATAACAGGCTTTTTATGTGTACTTAGAATCTTTTGGCCCAAGCTCCTTCAGAATTTTTGTAAGTTAAATTCACATAACTCACTGCCTCTGTGAAGCAGTTCTTTACTGGACCAGAATGTAATAATTACCAGGCACACTGTATCTAGCTAGTAATTATAGGAATAGACAGTTTGGCTCAATCTACTTAGGGAAATGCCTGCACTAGAGAATTCCACACTAGAGCTTTAAATGCATATCAAACCACCTTCCTATTGTCCAGCTTTAACCTGGAAATGAGATTCTTTGCTGGAATCAACATCCCTCTTTCTTTTTGCTAATGACAGAAGTTCCTTTGTTCTTGCTATTATTGTTACTATTATTATTTTTAATGCTTGATATTTAAAGCATTTTTACACAGTGGATTAAACAAGAAAATAGGAAATACGGATTTTTACAGCATGGTATAGAAAAGCTTCAGCCAATCCCTCGTTTTCTTTTGTAGGATTCCAGGGCAAAATGGATTTGAGTGAAAGAAGCTTGAACACTTCACTTTTATGAAAATAAAAATCTTATATGCTATTTGAAAGTAAGTGTGCGTACATGTAACAATTTTTTCCCTGGTGCTATCTGAGGAACTATTATTCTGGCTAGTCAAAGTATTAGTCTGCTTTGGTAACCCTATTTGCCCATAACCTAAAAGCATATACAGTGTTATTTGTAATAAAATAGTCTATGGTCACTCACAATATAAGCACAATTTCAGCTCGAGAGCTGTATGCTCTAGATATCACAGAAAGAGGTTGAAAGAAAATGAAAATTGCAAGTTCAACATCACAAGGTTTTCCAAGTCATGTAAATACACAAAAGAACACTGAGCTAGAGCTACAATACCTCTTATTAGTTTTATCATATAAATACTTGCCTCAAGTGGGTCGTCTACCCTCCAATCCCTTCCTAGAGGCATATTATGCAAGTTCAATAACTAATAGAGAACCACTCAGAGCACTGCTTTAAGTCATCACAGCATCCCAAAGTAGTCATCATATTATTATATTTTAAACAAATAACTCGGACGTGATCCAGAGGGAAGTTTTATACTCTACTCCTAGAGAAGATCTAAGGGCTGACTCCTCTGAGTCATTCCCTGTGAGGTTACTAACCTCAAAATGTTTATAAAGAGGAGGAATAGTTAAGTTCAAATTAACTGAAGACTTTCAATTTGTACTTCACATAAAATCAGAATACAAAAAGAAATACTTACTACATTAGTGATATAATATTTCACATTGTGCAATCTTCAGAATCTGAATGTGAGATTGAAAACGTACGAGTTAACCTTAGCTACAGCTTTAAAATTCTCAACAGCGGACCTGGCCAGTAGGTATCAGTGCAGACTGCCACATGGAGATTTTTACACTTCTGCATAATGGCAGTGGAGAAATATGAAGTTCTCTATGCAAGCTTTTCCACATACTGATTCCAGCCTAGAGTTCTACTGAGGCAAACGTAAGATGTTATGAAAATGAGATGTGTGAATCCCTTAAAGGAGGCCACTGTTATTTTGGAGACCTGCAATATACCTGGAGAAAAGTTTTACTCTCAGAAAAACAGGGTGTGAATGCTTTCTTTCTTGGTCATCATGATTTGCTATGTTATCAGACTGTGTGAGCTGAAGTGCTGCATGCTGACAAAAGCCTAAGAATCCAAAGTAAAGTTTTACTATTTGAAAGATTTTTTTAGGTGTTTTTTTTTTTCTTTTGCAACCGTTGTAACCATGGTCCTAGGTCACTACAGATCATATAAATTAGTTTCATTTGTATATTACACATACAATGATCTCCCTTTTCCCAACACTCAGTGATTTCAAACTACCAAAATACAAACAAGTGACATACTATATTTCATGTCAGGTAAAGGAATTTAGATTTCCTTATATTACAGTCTTGATGCTCCTGGTACATAAACTCAGATACATCACCACCTAAACCCTCATAATATCTGCAGTTACTCAAATAGATCAAATCAGATACCATCTTCTGAATCCAGTGAAAATATCTTGCTACACCATTTAAACGATTGCACAGCTGGTCATACAAAGGTGCTTTTTGCTTACCAAAACAAGGTTGTATCCTTGAAATTAGATTTTTGCTTTAAATCTTGGAATACAGCTAAGATTTAAATAGGCGTCTCAATAGGTAGACTCTCATGTGTGCTGTTCAAATGAACAACATCAATTTGGCCTAATCTATTTTGCCCTTGACTAGATTACAAACCCTCACAGTATTATATAGTATTAATGAGTCTTGGATTACATTCAGAAAACTAGATCTTGCAAAAAAGGGAGCTTCAGCTGAGTCAAACGCTCCCTTATGAGGATGTAATAAAGTTCAGAATGTGAGTGTATTTACTGAAATACAGCAATAGCTAATGAGCCACTTCAGAACCAACAAGCTTGACACAACATTGCCATACATTAGACAGCACTACTTCCCACCAGAAGGCTGCTAGACTGATCACATATCAGAGGAGCGGGGAAAAAAGGGAAGAGAAGTGAAAAACAATTTCCTTGTCAGGTCTCCTGAACAAAGCCATTGCTACTTTACTTGATTTTAGGAAAGAGTTTTTCATTTGCAGCTGATAAGCTTACTTCACTGCCATTTCATTGCCATAAGAGAAAATAATTAAAATTAATTCCTGAAATTAATCATGCAAGATCTCTCTCTCTCCCTCTTTCCTTCCCTTCCACCTCACCTCTCTCTCTCACTCTCTCTCTTCCTCTCACTCTCTCTTTTCCTTTGTCTTTTTTTGTTTTTTAAGAGACCTACCCACATCAAACTAGTTTGAGGAGCTCATAGGAAACAATAAATAAATCCTTTCCAACTGACTACTTTATTCCAAAGTCAATAGGATAGTTTAACCTAAAAACATTAAAGGAAGTAAGGATCCCAGAAAGCCACGATCCAATGAATATTTTTTTCATCTCTGAATCCCAGCATTTCGTATTAGGGCACTACAAAAGCTAAAAACTTACAATTATCTGCTATATTATAGAAAATCAGAACGAATAATAGGATGACAATATAACACAATAATCCACAGACCCTTTTAATCTCTCTTAAGATAGCAGTTCTCATATTTTTTTTCTCATACACCTACACCACTATTCCAGATTACGTACTCTTCCTCTTTTACCCACCTGTTGGAGAGCCATGGTCATGAGCCATATATTGCTCCCGGGCGTGCGGCACCCAGGGTACACACGTGCACTAGCCCTGGCTGTGCCAGGCAAGCACTGTATTATGGTGGGCCTGCATCAACTTCTGCAGTTTAGTGGCCTCTATCTTGTCCCTCTGTCCTCAGATAGATGATTGTGGTCTGACCAGGTTGATGCTGCCATTCCTCCCACACTGCTGCAAGATCCTGAAAGGTAAAGTCAGGAGTTCCTTCTACTTGTGCTCTTTATGTTGAACTAGTACTACTTCATCTTCAAACTCTGCTCAGTCATGTCACTAACCCCCTGATCAGCAGTACCTCAGCAAGCCAAAGAGAGGGGATGCATTTCTACACTTTCATTTGAAAGCCACCAGTTTAAGACTTTAACTTAGGAATGGCATCTGTGTAGGATTTACCTGAAACTCGGATTTAGAAGGGGTCAGTAATACTGGCTGCTGAACTGTGAGACTAGCTTCTAATCTTCTTGGATTTTAAAGCTACACAGAAGAAAAATCCTTCCCTCCCTCTCCCCCCTCTCCAACTCCCACAAAGAGTTTTGTTGTCAAAACTTCAAACAAATTATCTTGTACCAGCTAAGAGTAAAACTAAGAGTATACCTGATAGTTCCTGAATAAAATACCCTTCCTGAAAAGTAAATCCTATATTCTTCTTTTCAACACACACATTAATTTCTTCTTCATTCACTCATATTTTTAATTTAGCCCATCTTGGTCTATCATCCTTCTTCGGCTTCTCCAACAAAGTCTTAGAGAACATCTTTTGGTTGACAGCTGTTCCTTAATGTCGTAGCTGTGGATGAAGATTTGAAACACAACTTCTGTTAGGGTGAATACTAGCATCCATAGCCAATACTACAAAACATATCACCCTTTTATGGACAGAGGGTAAACATTCCTGGTTTTCATCAAATATGCTGCTAGTATAGAACTGGCAGCAGCTGGTCTGACACTGAAGCTATTGTGCCAGTCCCCCAGCAAGGGCTCTCCCCACTTCGAAGAGCAAAACATTCAAAGTCTCTACAGAGGGTCCAAAAATTTGCTTGCTCTGCATTGGTAGCTTCCTAATGTGGAGTCCATATGTCTTTAACCCTTTTTAACCTATGATGATCAAATCCCTTCCACCTTCCCTTCTCTCTTCTCCTTGCAAAGGAGAAGTTGAGCCCTGCCACCTCCTCTGAGGGGCAGGTTCAAGACTAAGGGCATGGTCTTAAGCAGCAAAACCCCTGATGTCTTCTAATCACTCTCTAGTCCTTGGGCTGAAATTGCTCATGCCTTCTTTAGCTTAGCAATCTTCCTTCCACCACTGCTCTTTCTACAGCTAAGCTCTGCAGAAGAGCCTTCAGGCTCCCTAAATACTCCTTGTTCCTACCTGAGTTGCAGTTTTCATAGCAGCTGCTTTCTAGGTGGAAGTCTAGTGAGGCTGAGGGACACAATTCTCTTCCTTATTGGCCCATACAGCCAACGGTTATTGAATTCATTTTCCAGTGAAATTGTGTTTAAGAAAAATGGCAGAGCTAACACCCTTGTCTGTCTCGGTCTCCCACAGCAGAAGTAAAGACTACTTTTCTGTTCCCTTCTTACCCTAGAGAACACTATGCTACTTTTATAATGAAAATGGGACCCCAAAACACTTTTAAAATTAATATTGCACATAGGATAGGATAGTTTAGAAAGAGGCTGACGGATACTTGCTCCTGTTATTGCTGTCAAGAACAAGACTTCAACCAATAAAAAATTGCTTGCTATTTCTTTTTCATTAAAATTTGTGGAATAAAGAGACCAACCTATTTTATCCTTGAAGATATTCTTTAAAGTATGACTGTCTAGCTTGTGGCAAAAGAGAAGCTTAGCATATGGTGATTTTTATCCCAAAGAATACTCCTTCCCTGCTGTTAGAGGATTCTTTTTCCTTCCAAAACCCAACATTTGATGGCTGTCTAATTCCTGAACTGAACTGCCCACTGTTGCCTTATATGATACAGTGTATGACCCAGATACATAGCTTACTGCATTGCAAAGCACATTCTCCTGCACTGACAGATAAATCAGTTTCTTGTGGCTGCTTAAAAATAGCAGTTAGCTGTTGCAGAAGTTCTCTGCAAGTACAGAGCAGCTGAAACAGGAAATTGTGAGAGTAATCTACCACATTCTTGACAAGCCAAAGGAAAGCTTGATTCGCATGCTATCATGAGCCCCCACATGCAACCCCCCTGGCACAGCAACAATGCTGGAAAATCCTGGAGGTACAGCAAAGGCTGTCAACAGTGTTAATATGATTAGTTAAGGGGATCTGCTTGTTTTCCTCACACAGATGTGAAATGCTAATATAGTTAACTTGGGCATTCCCGTTAACTGGGTCATCTCTGCTGTAGGCCTTAAATAGACATAAAAGCCTTCAATCCATTCTAATGCTGTCAGAGCTAGCCTGATAATCTTGTCTCATTTCCTCGGGTGTCAGTATAATTGAGCTTGACCAGAAGGTAACTCTTACTTGTATACACACATATATAAATACCTGTAGCTTTTAGCCAAAGGTACTTGCTCTATTTCACTATTATGTCATGATCTATTATGGATGATTCCCTGAAATAGACTTGAATAGGTAAAAAGGCTTGTCCAAATGCTTTTTCCCCCATTAGGAATACTAAAGACCAAACAGAATGCTAAATAAGCAAGAAGAAAAGTCTCTTACCTAATCTGACTTCATACAGTATTTCTTCTCAGATGTTTCCCAAAACCTTTTAGGATAGGAAGCTCTAAACTATAACGATGTTATAAAAGAATTATTGCTAATAGAGGTGGCTTTAGAAACTAGTGGAGTAGGAGGACCTCAGTTGCAAACCTTGACCTAGGCAATGTACTGTCTCTATGCCATCTGCAAAATTAGTATTTCCTCGGGTTTTTTTTTCTGGAAAACTGAGGAAGAGAATAAAAGACTAGACACTTGGAAGCCAGTGATGGTGACTGCCTGATCCTTGCTACATATCCTCCCTTCTCACATAAAAATTATAAGTTTTGATGTAATTTCATCCCTTAATAGAGAACTCCTATAAGGCCCATGGTGTCTTTAAAGCTCAATATGGGGCTCAAGTGAAACATCTGAGGTGTGTGAAAAAGCGTCTTTGGAAAGATTAATTCAACCACTGCAGTTAGTAACTCTATGAGAAGGCAAACCATTCTTAGTAAGTGCTCAAGTACTGGAGATGGAGAAGAAGCATTGTGACATAGGATGGAAATGAACAATATGGTGGTGATTGGTTCCCCTGAAAATATCTTATTAGGTTCTCGCTATCTACCCATTTGCTTTGATAGGTATAGATTCTAAATTCCAGAATTTTTTTCTTGTAGTCTATCAGACCTTTAATATTCACAGCAAGGTAGTCAATGTGAGCTAAAAGGCACCAAGAAGGAAAAGAAGAATAAACTCCTTTGACAAGTTAAGTTTTGTGGCAAGTGCTGTAGAAAGAAGGTCAAACTCTGATCAAAATAGTCTATACTGACCTTAAAAGCCTTTTGAAAAAGATGTGAAAATCCTAGATTTTCTCCCTAAATTTTTCTCCATGTTGCATACTGTTCAGAATGAAAACTTTAACTCAGTCCACCACTTGCCTGCCCAGTCACTTTTGAATAAAAAATGAGTTAAAAAATGAATAAAAAGAGTGAAATGGGTACAATAATTTTTATATATACAACAGCAATCGGTATATATTATTTTGGCAGCAGCATATTAGAGTATGCGACAAGTAACAGTAGAAACTAAATATTTCTGTTACTTGTCAGTGAAGACACTCTTGGTTTTTAATTGCTTTGTATCTTCATACATTGGTTAAAGTTATCCTCACTTTACTCTTCCCAGTGTTGTTAGTCAGCAGAACTCAAAGAATCCCTAGTGGGTACCAGTTCTAGTGGCTTGCAAATGCACATCAGCTAGAGCCAGGCCAGCTCTAGTTTGCAAGCTGCTGTGGCATGGGGTTTAATCCAAATTAAAATGCAGCCTTTCTCGCATGGCTTATCTCAGGGTCAGCACTGAATTAACGTTATTCTACCCCTTTCAGACCCTGGCTGGTTATCTCTGAGCATGAACTGAATGGATGCATGACTGCCTCTGTCATAGGAATACTAACTTACTTAAAAGGATGCTCAAGTTATACAGAGGCTGTGCATTTGTAGTCTACTAGTAAGTCTACTTTGCCCACTGGGACTGGCATCTTAAGAGGCTCCAGAGATGTTCTTTTCAGCAGCTTTAGCCTTAAACCTCTCCCTCCCTATATCATTCAGTCTTGCTCCAACAGTCTCCTCCTCCATGGCAGCAACCAGTGGGGTTTCAGGGAGTTGGACAGTAAAACTCCATTTAAATTGATGCTACTATTGAAACATTGATGGCGGCCTAAGTGGTATCCAAGCAATATACCAGAAAGGAAATTAATTGCTGTTTGTAAGGAAAGGGGATAAAAGTGTGCTTACTCCTGCTGTACTGCAAATAGACTATCACCAGCTAACTTTGAGCCCTTTCTGAGCTGCCTGCAAACTCAATAAAAGCAGGTGCAGACCTACTGAAAGCAGGCTAATCACTTCCTTGATGAGGGTCATCATTTTCAGTATCACTATCAGAATGATTAGTGGGAACAACACTTGCTCAAATCTTTCACTCCACTTGCTGGCAGCACCCATAGCACATTGCTGCTTAAGCTACTCAATGAGATCAGTGTGGCATGGTTGTCTGCTCTCAGCTTTACATTTTACTTGCTGTTGTAACCAGGCATCAAGGCAGTTGCTGATCAAACATCTTTGGCAAAACCAGAGGAAAGTCCTATCAATCTCAGGCAAGATTGCTCCAATACAAGATCATTAAGCTACAAGGGAACATCTTTTGTTTCATATGTTGAGCGCACAAAACCCAAAAGGATACTTTTAATGGAACTTTTCTCCTGCTTTTGGTGAACTGCCAGAGCCTATACACAGAAAACAGAATGAGTAGTAAGTAGCAGTAATTACAGTTCTGTAGTATCTTATACGCAGGAGTCTCAGGAACCCACAAAACATTAATAAAAGAAAGCCTCAGCATTATACTGAATGATATCAAGAATCTCTTCAATAAAACACTCTGTCACTATTCACTTCAAACTGACTTCTAGCTTTTAACTAATATTTGCTTCATGGATAAGATTCAGTTGCACTGCTGTAAAAGGTAATATTTGTTTAATAATGTTTTGCAATATCTTTTTGGAATAGATAAGTATTCATATTATCCTTAGGCTGAAAAAAACTGAGGCAGAGACTATCTGTAACTTCTGTAATTCGTCCCATATTGAACTATGGCAGGGCTGCAAATGGAACCCGTATCGCTGTCATGGTCCATCAATAAGCCACAAAGTTTTCCATTTTACTAATTATTTTCATGCAAACATAGAGCACTTCAGGAAAGAAAGGGAACACAGCATTCAAAACATCTTGGACACACAGGTGAACAGAGAGGCTTAATTTTGAACCATCTGCCTCGATGCCCTCTGACGAGTCACAAAGCTGCCAGGGTTTTAGAAAGAAGCCCCCACATTTATGTAGAAAATGTTGTTTAAAGGTGCTTTAAAACCATGAAGCCTCAGAAAAGTAGGTGCATCCTTTTCAGACAATACATTGTTGTTGTTATTATTATTATTATTATTATTATTATTATTATTATTAATGAAGACTCTATGAATTCTTTTCCTAAATGAAAATATCTGCAGATGAGATGCTGTGCAATTTTAAGGGACAAAAGCAGAGCTCACAGCCCTAAGGTGGAGCCTGAGGACAGGAAGGATAAAGATGTTTCTTAAGCCACCTCAGGCGATTCTAATTCTAGGGTAAATTGGATAAGACTGGAGAGATGTCTAAGCTGTCCTTGCCTGTCTATTAACAGGAGCTCTATGAAAATGTTCATGACGGGGAATTCTGTGCTTACCTGATCCTGACTTTGTACCCAGACTTGCAGGGCAGGAGGGGCAGAACACAGGGTGCCAATGCTTCATCAGTTCTTATACTGATAGGAGGCACAGAGAAAGATTTTCTTAGTAGAATAATAGATAACACAGTCCTGGATTTATTCAGAGAGGCACCAAACTAAAAGCCTAGTTTTTTCCCTGCAGTCAGTGAAGAATAATAGGCACCTTTTGAGGGCAATTCATTCCACGAAGATGTGAATCTCTTTTCCTTGATTAAAGACCTAAGGTTGTTTCCCGCACAAACAGTTGTTCAGTGATAAGTGTTCAGCTGTGAACATATAGTTCGGTGGGAGATATCCAAACTTTATTTCTGTTGTTTATCTCACTGTAGACATCTCACTTAGCATAAATGCAAATGAGCTAAAGTAAGACTCTCACTCTCAGTTTCCCATTATAACATTTAAAGTACTCCAAACAAGTAAGTGAAGTCTGTACTGCTTATCACTGTGGCAGATGGTTAATGTAATAACTCATTATAGGTTTGTAGTAAATCCCCAAATCCTAAAACCTGTGACAAATTGGGTAAATGTCATCTTTAACCTGGAATTTGTATCTAACAGAAAACTTAGTAGTTAGTTTTTCATATGACTTGTTAGTTTTTTTGTTTTTCCTGTGACTGCTTACTTATCTTTCTGCAGTTCTGGGAATGCACATTAACTACACAACTCTATTATTACTGCAAAACCTCAGTCTCATATTCTGATTGTTCTCCTATGTTGAACGTGCCTCCAGCAAAGCAGATCTCAACTTATTAACACAGATTTTAATCATATCTAAGTCCTTTCTTTCTTACTCTTTCTATCTTTTTTTTTTTTTTTAAAGCAATCCTATTTCAAGTGCTTTCTTTTTTGGTTAGACATTAAATTTAAGTTGATGCAGTGCATTAAAACTTGCATTATATCGACTGGCAATAAATACATTTATCTTACAGATTTATTTCTTTACTAGCTATGTGTTCTTCCCCACCACACTCCAAGGTTTATTGAAATATATCTTGCTAAACATTCATGGTTTATTTTCTAGTAAAAATACGGATTCTTGCCGGTAGCAAAATTCTATTGCGGAGGTATTGGAAAGTATATCTATTTGCTATAACAAGCTCCCCTGAACCCACACTATCAACCAGAAACCTGCTATGAGCCCTTTGTTTTGCCTTCTTTTCTCCCTTTCTCTTAAGCAAGTGTAATTAGAGGAGGGGCAGAAAGGCAGCCTTGAAGGACAGATCTCAAATGGTCAGCCTTCAAAAGTGTGAAGCAGTATACATTGCTTGTTCGGATACTATCATGCAGTGCACCTCAGTTCCCTCTTATATGAGAAAACTGCCTGTCTTGCATTTCTACTGCATTTTGACAGCCAGAGTTTCCTTTCAGGCCTCTGAAATGAGAATATTTTGTGACCCAACACACCTGTTCTTATTTAGCAAAAATATGTATGAGTAAGGAAATCTTGTTTACCAAGACGACTCATCTTGAATTCAGACAGGGACTACATCTTTTGAACAGGGCTGGGTACAACTGACCTGATATAAGCACTGTGTCTCAGAAAAATATACTGGTCCAAATTCTCACTTACATGCAGTAGGTTTTCTGAGAGATACTTGTATTCTTTGTTGAGCACACTGAAACTTGGGAATTGAATATTTAACTGACCTGACCTACAACCACGGTAAGAATTGGAAAGCAAAAGAAAGAAAAGGTGAGTGACCTAAATCAGAGAAGGAATAGTAAGTATCCCACTCAGTGATTTTCATATAATTGTGGCAGTACCTAAAAGAGTAAAGGCAGCAGAAGTGTTTAATTTAATATGTCATTAGAACAAGAAAATTTTTGCCAGGAGCAATTTAGCTGCTTAACTTCCCCTAACACTGATAGGACAAATTTGCCCCAGGAAACCTTGAAGAGACAATCTTTTCCCTTAATCACACCTTGTGCCTGAGGTGTTTTTTCCCCAACAACAGACGATACAAGTAGCAAAAGTCACTTCAGAGGAATAAACCCATAAAATTCCGAATTTCACAGTTCTAAGGAAGAGACAAACTTTCCCTGCCAATGGAGCAGGAAATCAAACAAACAAACAAAGTCAGAAAAGTTTCCAGTAGCAAGGCTACATATATGTTGCTTGAGTCACTTAGAGCTCTCCTTTCTGTCCTCTCCATTTTTAGTTTACATTCTTATTCATATGAACCATTTTTCCCTGTGAGATGGTCATGGCGTCCATACACACAACTTTTGCCTGTTAAGTGGGGTTCGAAAATGGTTCATTTCCCTGCTATCTAGAAGAATGGACTATCCACTGTCACAAACCTGGCTGTTCTACTCCTATTTTTCAGATGTATGTTTGTTCTTCTAACAGAACAGTTTTAATCTAAACGACATTACCATTGCTGTTGAATAATATTAAAAAGCAAGGTTGTCTTTGTTTCATCCTTTCTAAATTTTGTTTTTCTTCTCTCTTACTTTTTATATGTTTCAGATGCCAGCCACTTTATTCTTGAAAAATCTTGGTAGCCCAAAGACAATGTGATTCCTCATCCGGATTTTTACTGTCTGTTTACATATAGTAATATGGTCATATTAAATGCCAGTCTTTTCAGCTGCATCTTTCTAAAGTGGTACACTACTGGGTCTTGTCTTTTCCAATCGATATCTCTTAAGTAACAGCAACAATAAATAGCAGCACGTTTTGGCATTTTGCTTGTGTTGTCTGAGGACAGGAATAGCAATTCTCCCTCCATCCCACCTAGATTTTCAGCCCAGCTGAAAACAGTAGCAATTGAGTAAACCAGGATTTAATAGATTGCTATTTCTTTTTTGCATAGAAATAATCACTCCAGGACAGCTAAACTTGAGTTCTTAATCTGAGTCAAAAAATACACTCAAATACATTAGTATTTTCTTACATAAAGGAAAACATGAGGGAAAATAGCAGATGCCTGGAAACATGTTAAAAAAGCTAGGAGGAATCTAAGAAGGCTTAAAGATATATTTTGGACCTTTAAATTATTTGTATTGGTAATATTTTTATGCTCCAAGACAAATCTTCTTCTGCGTGTTATTATTCCTCTTAGAACTCCTCCACTGCATTGACAGTGCTGATAGGAGTTAAAGTTTAATAATATTTCAGTGACTTGAATCTTTCCCACACAATGTCCTTCAGGTATTGTTCTCTGTTACATTGAACCATTTTACTACCCTTGTATCTTTTAACAGTGTGAGATTACTGTAAAAGATAATAGCTGATTGTTAGTCATAACAGACAGTTCATAAGCAAGTTGACAAGTTACAGTCCTACCCACTCAAAGGAGGTGATAGTTGCACTGTGTGTAGTGAAAGTTTAATATATATCTTTACAGAGTGCTAAATAATCAAAACAAAGAAGCATCACTGGGCAGACAGTTGCTTGTTTGGCATTACCTATTTGTAAGCAACACTTAAGTGTTTCCTGTACCGCGTTCCTGTGTGTTCTGAAAACATTCATGTAGCTTTTAAAACGTTCACAAGCAAGTATGAAAATTGCTTTTCCCTTTTCACACTCTTCTAGGAATAAGAGCAACTGTAGTGTTTGCGCTCCAGGAAACAAATCACTCAGTCATTAGGCCAGCGGCAGGGGCCAGAGAGTTCAGTCCTCAGAGGCCCCCAGATAGCCATCTGACCCTGGGATAATCATTCTGAAACAAATCCATAAACTTGTTTAGGCAGTTACTTCCTAATGATGACTATAAAATGGGAGGACTAAACTGTTGCGTTATTTAGCTCATTAGGAGTTCAAAAATAGCCTGTATCTTCATGTATCCATCCAATACGTGCCATAATTGAACTCACCCTTGCCAAAGCCTTTTGTCACTTTCCGAATACAAATAAAAGAATAGTACTTCAGCAGAATACGCCGTAGGAGTTGGTGTCAGTTCTCACAGTTGGAGTAATTCTAGCCCACTGTGCTCAGCAGCATTTCACCTCACCATAATATAACTATTCACTCTTCTGTTGAGACCAGCTCTGCTTCTTCTCTCATCTTGGTCTTCCTAGTTGTTTGTTCTCAAACAAATCCACTAAATCATTTACCCAGTGGAGGTTTAGGAACACATGACAGAGGAAAGACTTTGCAGCAGCAGGGTGCTTCTCAGATATTTTGGTCAGAGATGGTTTATTAAAATTCCAAAAGTCCAGATATTCTGCAAATAGCTGCAGTAGTGCCTGAGGATGTGTTATACAATAATGATGTAAGGCATGTATACATGCTCATGCAACACACATATTTATCTGTCATAGAGATGGCTGTTCAAAGTGACATAGCTGTGACAAGTTGATCGTGACAGCTGAAGAGTCAGAGACGAAAACAGGAAACTCTACAGAATGAATTACCATATTTCAGAGTGGTTGTATACTTTGCCTTAAAAGTTATGTGCATCCTTGCATGCCTCTATACAGATCAGGATTTTGAGGTGTTCTTAATATGGTTGTACCATCTTAATTGCATTCTGCTTCAGAATCCCAGGATTTTCCATCTTGAGTATGTGGTCAGTATAGCAAAGATAAGAATTTACTGTGAAGAGCTTCCTATTTGTCAAATAGTCATGCCAATAGAGTGGATGAATCTAGAGCGATACTGAAGCATAGGCCATATGGAGTCCAAGACCTGAACTGATAGAGGAAAGCAGAAATCACAGCAAAATGTGAGTAGAAATCTTGATGGAGCACCAGATTCCCCACTCATTTCAAACAGTTTTTCAAACACTCAAAGACTTTGAATATAAGGAGAAACATTTCACCATTACTTGAAGTTGATTTGCAGAATGTTAGTTGTCAGCTACTTTAACTTAATCCCTAGCACATATAAACCTTAATATGTGTATCGTCTATCTATCTAGCCAAATAGATGTGTGTGTGTGTGTGTGTGTGTGTACATATATACATTCTCTTACAAACATCCTCCAGATCGGAAGCTTCAGCATCAACTTTTGTTGAGACTATTTCAAATTTACTGTGTATGCACCGAATCATAATCATGCTTCAGTCTGACAAATGTTTAAGAACACATTTAAAATAAAAGAGGTAGGGTTTAAAAGGAAGGGTAAATTGTTGATCCAAGGAATAAACGGTATGCCAAGAAAAAACGCTCCATTGACATTTGAAACTAAAAGAAAATTTGCTAACTATTAAACTGATTATATTGGAAAGCACTTTCATCATAAGGTTTAAAAAAGGCAAAATGATTCAGATAGCACCTTGACTTAAGCATGTTATTCTTGTTCTTTACAGCTGAGAATATAGATTGTTTTGAGTTATAAGTCTAGAAATCTAGCAAAAAGGAATATCATGTAATATCCTTATTATATCATGTAATATCCTTATTCCCATTTATACAAAGATAAAAGCATCAAGTAAGAATTTTGCAGTGAATCTTTAATTTACTCCAACCTGAAATAGCTGTAATGTCAAAGATCTCGTCTTGCCTAAATGAACGCAATGCATTTTTCAGCCTGAACAAATCTGGAAGCTAAGTGTGTACTATACAACGAGTATTAGAACAGTCAAAGTAAACCCAAGATACGGGCTGTATGATAAGCAGCACAGCAGATGCTGTTTGCCCGTTCTCTCATGCTCTTCTGCTCTGTAATTGAAGGGGACCAGCATACATGACTGTCGGTTTTACCAGATTCAGAATTTTGAGCAGTAAAGCAGCACCTTATTCAGGAAATACATCCCCAATCTAGGATCTGTCGATTAATAAAAATAACCTATTTTTAATTGTGAATGTCTATTTGAGAACTTATCAAACAAGCCTAGAGAGCCTAGCAGTGGATCTGATCCTCTGCTATGTTATACTTTGAACAGCCACTCGCTCTAATGTGGACTGAATTTAAAAAGCAAGGCAGCAGAAGCATTGATCTTATACATAGGTCTGGATCTACCTGTCAAGAGAAAGAGAAATTTCAAAAATATCTCTGAAAACATAGCTAGAAAACCAGGCTGATACCTCTGTCCTGCATGAGTGTTAGCTAGTGCCAACAGGACAGGGAGCAATGAACTGTTTTAAACTGAATCCTAAATGCTGTTGACTAAATATGGATCCTAAAGAGGCCTGTAAAATGTGGTAATTTATTGCTAAGTTGCTTAAAAGATGCTGAGCTTCACAGATAACAAAATAAAATTGCCTGAGAGGAGTTTCTTGCTGATATTGTACATATTCCAGATCACAATGAAAAAAGCCCCACCCTTATCTGGAGGATTTATTAAATCAAACATTGATCTAGGCTCAGAGATTTAAGGTCCTGCCATTCATCTTCGGTAAGCCTAGGAAAATGTCTGCATCTTTGTGTCTCTTAGCAAAGGCAAAAAGTTATACATGTGTGCGCACACACACACACACACACACACACACACACAATTAATTTAAGCCTTATGAAAGACAGGTATTTGTGTCTGAAGAGCAGAGTCCTTGTATAGTACATAACAGCTGCTAGGACAGCAATAGTACCTGCTCAGATAAAATTTAAGGCAAAAGGATGCACTTCGGCCCAGTGACTGCATCTCCCCGGTGGAGTAGCATATAGTTCCATTCCTGTTTTAAATGCAGATATTAGTATGATCCAAAGGTCCAGGCTGCTCTGAGGGGTGGCCCTCATATTCATACAGCATCTTATACCTCTCAGCGTAAGTATAACTAAAAGTCTTAAGGCTTGCAGTCTTATTAGAGGCTGTGAAAGTGGAGCAGAAAAACTTTCAAATACATTTTAAAATACCAACAAATCCTTTGGGGGGAAAGAAAGATACATGAAAATAATTTGCAAGCTGTCTGCTGTCAGCATTCTTTTTCCAACTTTTCTCTTACATAAATACAATAGCAGCAGCACACTGACTCTAGCAGATTAAAAACAGAAAAGAAAGGTGATACTTATGTGACTTTAATTTCATGGCTGTTTGAATCACTCGCTTTTCATAGATGACAAGGAGTTGCTGCTCATAATTTTATAACATTATTAATACCTCACATTAAACTTGACCTAAACAATTAAATCAATGCTCTTAAAAATCAGGGTTATGCCTTGATCTAGTACTGTATGAAGTCACATACTTGCTTTCTGGAAGGTGAGGTGACTCAGTGAGGGTAGGTCCGTAAAAGGCACTTCAGTGATTTGTCAGAGATACCCAAGCTCACTCCAAGCACAGTGCAGCATTCATTTTTGGGTCTCAAAAGCAGTACAACTGTATTAGGAAGGCATAGCACTCTGCTGAACTAATACACTGTTTCTAGTTCTCAAACAAGAATATTGACTACTACTGGAGGGGTCTGATGCAGTTTGCTAGACTATATATTAGCGTATCTATTAAAACAAATCGGATGTTCACAACCTCATTTAAAGGCGTTGTCTGCAGTGGAAAATTACATCACGCTAAAATGGGACTTGAGGAGCACTAGTAATTAAGAGGGTTTTAAATGTACCATATCAAAAAGCTTTGCTAAATTCAACGGTGTGTTAGATAGTCATGGTTAATTCAAGGTTTTCTTTTTGCTAACGCTGAGCAGCATATATTTAATGGCATCGCTTTTTTCAAAAGAAAAGGGCGAACTTTCTTAACAGATAGTGGCTAACCTGAAACATATTCCTAGCAAAAGCAAATAAGGACTTGTACTAATATAAGTCAGTAGGTCAAGGCACAGTATAGCCTTCACCACAGTGTTTAGCTCAGTCTAACATTAAAGTGCCAGCCCTTACCAAGATTCTCCTGTGTTATTTAATGCATTCACAGGCAAGAGTGCCTTTTTTTCTGGTGTGAATTTGTTCTGTATATTCAGTCATATCTAACACTGTCTTCATTACTTGACTCAAGTGAGAACTTCAGGATGATGTGATTTTCGCTAGAAGGCCAGGACCGGACAGGTGTCACACGCTCTAGGAATGCCTTACGCATCCTGACGAAAGCAGAAAAAGATGCCCCTGCAGAGGCAGGTAATTAAAAAGTTGCTCCTTATAGGGTTGTACGCTCCATACCATCCCCAAAGCATGGTGTGTCATAAGGTATAAAAACGAGTTGAAAATGTTTTCTGAAGGGAGGGTAGAAAGTAATCTCAGTGGAAACTAACAGAAAGAATGATTCCAGATAAAACAGAGGAGAACACGCCAAAAAAAAAATCCTTTAAAGTTTTAGATTCAGTTAGTCATTCTGTTCGTAAGACTCTTAGCAGATCTTGTACTTGTAATATCACCTTTAGGAGCATTTTGTATTCAGCCTTACAGAGTATGACTATATGCAGCAATTCACATGTAGATTCCATAGCAGTGAAAACCAGGACAAGAAGCTCCTACTCAGACATATGATGGAAGTCAGCCAAATGTAGTTATAAATGGAATTACGAAAAATCATCTACTTCTTCCCATCTATTCTGAGACATTACTGGGAAAAAAGGTTAAGGAAGATAACAAACATGCTGAGAATCTCTGTTAGACATTTCTAAAAATCTTTTCCTCTACTTTTTTTTTTTTAGGTTTTTCTCTCAAAGCTGCTTGCCTGGGAGAACATATCTTTTCTATCTTTCTTTTGAAAACAACAGTGTATAGTTAGGTCCTACAGAGGTGGAAAACTCAAAGCATAAATTATAGGGAAATGAACTATTTCCTACAATGTAGTAATAAGAAGACTGAGGCTTCTTGTTGCCACTCTGTGCACATATGATGATCCCAAATGAACAGCCTATATTTTCAAACACCAAACTTAGAGTGAATTTACAGCAGGGCAACAAAAAGATTGGGAAAAATCACCTTGTGAGTCAGTTCACTTTATTTTTAAAAGCTCACCAAGGTCACAAGCCCAAGGAAAGCTTAATTAAAGTCGATGGAAGATGCAGAAGCGAGGCAGAAAGAATAAGACGGCAAGAAAAATCATTTCTTAAAAACATATTAGATTATGTGAAGCCAGAGAGTCTTGACACCATCGATTTCAGAAACGGGCTAAAGATAAGGAACTGCGTATTTTAGGAATTACAATGAGGCAAGGCGGGCTGGGAACACCTGCCACACACATCCACTTTCTAATTCCAAGAAATAGAATGAAGACTAAAGGCTTAAGGGTGCCTAAACCCAATAGACTTTCATTAGGGGCTGAACACTTAACTCCCTGGGGCTCCAATTAAAAAAAATAAAAAGCAAAAAACAATACACTTGCCATGTTACTGAGCAATTGTTTACGCCTTTTTTGTTGCTACCTGCTAGTAAAAAAATTTTTCCCATACACCATGCTACCTCACTGTATAACTCCTATTAGTCCTCGAAAAGATGCAATAATAATAATTTCCTGTCCAAGAAGATAAACATAACCTCCCAGCAAGCTGGGAAGCTGCTCGAGGAAAGAATAGAAAATGAAACAACCGTCAAGCTGAGCTAGTACTTGCAATGCATAAAAAATATTGGTAATATATGATAGTTTTTTTGAAGCCTCTCAGCATCTTCTTTTCGATAATCCCCAAACGCACAGGTAATATGGAGTTATGTTTAAAGCACTCTTTTATACTAATACTTCTCAAATTGACTTGAATGCATAACTTGCACTTGCATAACTTGCATAACTTCAGTGCCTAAAGCTGTAATTCCCTCCGACAGAGCAAAGATCATTGCCTGGTGATGCATAATATGTGCATTTTGCATACTAACCTCTAAGAAACTCAACCCTTTGCAGCGCTCATTGTTCACCAGTGCTGCACTCAGCAACATGATAGAAGGACAAAAGCTGAGGCAAATAAATGATGGAAACACTCACGTGCTGTCTGACAGCTATAGCTAGGTTTACCAATTATGAACTATGGAAAATAGCATAAAAGAGAACTTTCTAAGAGTTTTGTGCAAAAATTCAGAGGTATCTGGGAGCCTGTGAACTCAAACACTGAACCTAACAGCTAGACATCTTTGTGGATACAGGACTCAGTAGGGTCCTTATCCAAGGAATTTCCAACACCTTCAGTAGAGGTTTTCAGGTGAAAGACAGATAGGATTACTCCTCCAGTCTTTCAGGTGATTGTAACACAGCACTAATAGCTTATTTTGGCAAAGTATTTAAAAATATGGTTCAGTATTTTGTAACCCAGAGCTACAGATGCCGGAGGAAGCAGAAGAGCTAGCTGATTCTGGTGTATGTGCTGCTTTTTAGCTGGAGGGTGTGCTGGCTAGAGGAGTATTAGACTCTTAATCAATTTTACTAGCTCCTCTGTTGTTTTCCAGATGTGTGTACTGAATATTAGTTTCAAACCATAAAACTTAGTCTGAATAAAGTATAAGTAGTTAAGAATTACATAGACATTTAATTATTTGTTTTAAATGTGGATGAGCTAATGTGCTGTACGTATGATACTGAAATCTACCACACCTTTTCTTATAATATTGCTTTCCTTCAGTAAAATGAAACATTTGCTCAGAATCCAGATGAAAAAAAGAGGGAATGAAAAACTTACATGAATGAAAATACTGGAGCAATTCAGTGTGACCTGATTTTTTTAGAATTATCTGTCTAATTGTTAGTCATAGAAAGAGTTTAGCCAGATGCTAATATTGCAATAGATCCAGTACCATTACATTTATGAAAAATACTCTCATCATTAATTTGGCCACACTTTCTTCTCACGTTCACCACCAGTCAAGATCTTCTCATTGCTACTGAAAGAAGCCATTTCCTCTTACGTGGTGCCTCCCCTAAACATATGCTTCTGCCACTTGTCCTGCATATAGGCTATGTACAGCGAACAATTTAGTAAATGAATTGTTCACAAACATACTTTTATTTTTATGAATCTGGTTGCAGCCTGTAATTATTTGGAGCTCTTAGGCCAGCAACATTTGGCCTATGACTTTCTTGCAAATTGTGTTTAGAGAATCAACGTTGCTATTTCTAGAGGGTCACCTTGGGATATTTTTCTCCATGTTCTTGATGATACGTTATACTGTATTTAAGTACATTCACAGAGGAAAGAGATGGATGCAAAGGCAATTAAAGGAAACACTAGGCTATCAGATTAAAAAATCTAGGGGGTTGTTTCTTGTTTTGTTTTACTGTTAAGATACTCCAAAGCTATGTCTTCCTGGAACCCTTTAAATGGGCAGAAATCTGGATTCTTGCATTCAGATGAGCTGGAGTCTTTCCACACTTCCTGACCCCATCAGGACTCTCCATAGCGGAAGTATAACTTTTTAATGGGTATACCTGGTGAACTGATTTAGCTTTAAAGCCCCCGGTCCAAGAGAAGGCTCTATTTAACACAGGCTCGTCCTCTGATCTGGCTGAGGGAGCAGCTCAGCCCAAATTGCCACTGGCAGGGAGTGCCCATGGGGCCCCGGTATGAAGCTCCGGGTCCTCCCCATGCATGGACTCTCCACAGGGGTATTCCTGCCCCATCTGCACAGCCGAGTTCGTGCCAGGGCACTAACCTGATTTTTTAGTTCAGTCCTATTCAGAAGTACAATCTCTCATTCATTTGTAACATATTGATGCATGGGGTTCAGGTTGCAGAATTTGAGGGACAGTCATGGTACTGTGCTGGAAAAGCACTGTATAGTAATTGTTTGTATAATATAAACTGAGTGAATATAGTGGTCTTCAGAGACCTACTACTCACTACTGTTCATCAGCGCTGTCATGACAAACTGGCTGATTGCGTGAGCAGCGCTCCCTGAAAAACTAGAGAGAAATACATATAGGCATAAGACAATATCTTCCCACTGAACCTCTGGCAGGATTTATTGTAATGAAACTTTGCTTGGTTAAAAAAAAAATCTCATTTCTTTTTCTTTTTGATGTATGTTTCTTAGTCATTGACACACAAATATCACCTAGGGCAGGGCAATGTGAAAGATGAGTGAGGGAATTTCTTTAAACAGATCCTCTTAGATCTAGTGTAGGTATTCAAGGACAAGAGTCACATTGCTATCAACACCATGTCCTCCTCAGCTCATCAATATAATTCTGACTGGGAAGAAGAATATAGTAGACAGACTGAAAGAAATAGAGATAATATAGATAAAAAGAATAAAGATGGATCAACATCGCCCTAGAGAAGGATATTCAAAGAATTTTTACAATGTTACTATGAAACAGTACTACTTATTTGGGTAAAGTTATCTATAATTATTTTAAAAAGCTAAATATTACAGATGTTGTCTCATTATTGGAGATATTAAATTGCTTAGGGATATGAAGTTGTATGATGCTGGTGGTTAAGACAGCAAAGATCCGGATTTCATTGCCCATTTTAGTCCATGTTTTATCTAGTGAAGAGCGAAAGGGAGTGGAAGAAAGAGAGAGAAAAGCTTTTTGACAAATTGGATCAGAAAACCAGAAATCTATTGCTTCCACTTTTACCTGAAATGGATTTGGTTTACTATGAAACAGATTTGAGCTTATAAACTGAAAATTCATCTCTCAGACTTTGGTACAAATAAAATTTTACTCCCAAAAATATTTGTGAAGAGAAAGCATAAAAAAGGAAAACATGGCTAGCTGTCTCACATTCTAAATTACCTGAAATATGTGCGTGAATCATTTTTCCTGTTATTTACCTAGCTTTAAGTAGAACTTAAAGCCCAGCCATTCAAAGTCTTTAGGGCAAAACGCAAAATTTCTGTTCCAGGTGGGCTAGAGCAAAGCTCTGTCAGTTTAATTCATAATAAAAGTGTTTTGCTGTTTAGTTTGTTCAGCTCTATAATCCCTTACTAGGCTTTAAATAGTGCACCTTGATTAAAAGTTGTAAGCTTTTACGGACACCTTAATTTGGCTTCTAGGTACTAAGCTGGCACAGTAGAGAGACAACTTTGGCATCTTATTTTTTTCACAGGAAATTTTTAAATGCAACCCAGGACCCTCCACTGCATCGCTAGAACTCTCATAGCCTGTTGCCAGAGAAGTGCAGAGATGCATGTGTTTCTGCCAAGAGAAAAGATACATCATCAGATTTAAAGTCTTCTGCACTCATCTCACACTACTGCATAATGTGAAGCTCTGTCATTGGGCACTGCCTTTATAAGCACATCTGTGTTATCAGTGATGATATGAGAGAGAAGAGTCACATTTACTTAGCTTTAAATGTTGATAGGGTGATGGATGCAGTGTAGTCTTAGTAAAAACGAGAGATGCAAAGCATGGTTTGATTCTGAAAGTCATTTCAGTGCTGGAAATGGATGCTTGCTGGAATAATGCCCAGTGAACTGCAACTTTCACAAAGTCAAGAGTTTGCCCTATTAAATCTAAAAGGTTGCTTTGGCTGGTATACCATAGGTATTAAACTCAGACTACAGTAGTCAGATTGAATTATTGAAACATCTATCTACTGGAATGACAGTCCACCTTTTACTCTGTTGTATTGAACTACCACGCTTCTAATCAGTCCCTTATGCCTATGGAGGTATACGAATAACACAAGACATATGAGATCATGAGAATGATCTGTCAGGCCCACAGATACTAGAGTGCATGGCAGCACAGGAATTAAAGGTGTAGATACTGTTTAAAAACTTGACAGGAATACTCTTTTGTCTCCAGAACTTCCTTTTATGTGTGTGACCCATTCCTCTCATTTTGTATGAAGTTTCCTGTTCTGTTATCCCTGCTGAATTATGGTGAATGGGATCAAAATTCTGCTGAACACCAAGACATACTTCCAAGAACAGAGGAAAGGAGCTGCTATGAAGCAAGTCACCTATTTCTTGTGCCTCTGTACAGGACTTTGCCCGTTAGCAGAATTTAAACCCACCCAAGATGTTACTTGATTGGGCCCTGATGACTAAATCAAAAGTGAGAGAACACTGGGGATCTTCAGCAGCCCCAAACATAAGTTTAGGCTCAACAACAACCATGTAACTGGCTTTCTCTTCTGAGGAAAGAACCCATACATTTACCAACCCTCCAGTTGCTCTCTATCCCTCCAGTTTCTACAAGGCTTACAAACCATACAGGAGCAGAGCCACATAGCAGCTCCGCAACCCAGCTGGGCAGGTGTCAAAGGTCCCCAGTTGCACTGCGGAGTACATTTAATGGCCAGATTAGATGAAGCTTATTGGATTGGGTCTTATCTTCTCTGCCAGGTGCAAGCGAACATAACTCCTTCTCCTGAACTAGCATCTCGTGAGAATAATTGTTGCAGAGCCAGGTGCCCTTTGCACTTGCTTGGTAGGCAGCAGAGAATACTAAGTCACCTTATTCCACCAATATTGGTGGTGCCACTTGCTCCTTTCCATCCTCATTTTCTTTAGTTTCAGATTGAAAATAAGGATGAAACTGAAAGAAGAAATTGGCCCTTAGGTCACAAGTATGAACATGTGAGTAGGATCTATGCCACCAGTGCAAGCAGCTTTTTTCTGCTTTTCCTTAAAAGCAGCAAAGAAAAGCGGTCCCAGATTCCTAAACCTTGTTCTTAGCTTTAATGAGCAAGAGAGAATTACAATAAAAGGACTTGTACCTTTCCAATTGCAATATATCAGGCTGTCAAAAACGTTGGAATGCTACGTATCCTAATCTTTTTTCATTCGCCATAACACAGTCAGTACAATTATCTTGTTGCAGTAAATTGGAAAAAATTCAAGAGTAAATTACTGTATAAAAGCTATAAAATCTGCATTGCAGGTTGTCCCATTTGCTATTAAAATTAAATAAAGGAATATTAAGAAAGAATTAAATAAGGATGTAATTTTTTAATAAGCCTATTTCTTCTTTCTGCAACCCTGCAAATATTTTTGATGCACACTCATGACAATCTATCTCTGTTTGAGAACAGAGAGGAAAAAAAATTTAATAAAGCTAGATCAGACATGTAATTTTGAACCAATATATAATAGCAAACAAATCTAATGGAAAATGCCATGAATACTGATTGTTTGCTTGCAACAGATATGAAGGTCATGGAAAACACTGGATAAAATTAAAAAGATAAAAATACATTTTGGGGGAAAAAAAATAGGAAATGCTTATTGATGCACAGATCTTTCTTGGTCAGCTTAAGCTTTTCTTTGCTTCTTTTAAGTGCTAAGCATACTCTTAATTGAAAACAGTTAATAATGTGAAACACACTACCTCCTTTCAGGCCCCAGTGTTTGTGATGCTTTTCAATCCTACAGGCTGAATTCAGGTGCCACTGCCTCTGCCTGATCACAGAAACTCAGGAGGCCTGTACAGTACTTGGATAGTTCACCACCAAGATCTCTCAGATACCAGAGGTACAAACCTAAAGGGGCATTGTTACCTAAACACAGTAACAAATGCATAAGACTCTTTGGTCTTGTTAAGTGGAAGAGAGAGAGAAGAAAGAAATTTAAAAGGAGGTTGACATGACATATTTGGATTATTTTTTTTCAAAAATTAGTCTCCTGTCAAAAAACAGGCTGTCTTTCGGCAAAAACGGAGCATGTCCATTATAGCATCTTTTTATCCGTAGGCTTTATGCTGTTTTGGAAGATTGAAGGCAGTGGGGAGGGAGGGGAGGAGGGGCTCCTAAATACAATTGAGTTCAGTTTACAAATAGGATTCTTAGAGAGTGTTGTAATACGTAAACATTAGTACAGCATAAAAAGAAAAAAAAAGTCAGTAGTTCAGCACTTACTTCCCTCAAGGTGATCAAAGGAATTAGGCTTAAATTCAATTTTCTAGACTTTATATTCTAAATAAGTTTTGGATTTTGTTTTTGTTTTGTTCCTGGAGTATTTAGTAGTGTTGGTTTGGAGTCTGGTTCTTCTTTTACTCACTCTAACCAATTGCCAGTTAATCCACATTAACTAACTCAATTGTAAAAACTTATGTTCTGATGGTGCTTTCATAGCCATGGTGATTTAAGGCCGCAAGTGAAAGAGTATTTAGCAGTGATGTTACCTTTGACTAGCTCGGTGTTAATCTAGACACTATTCACTCCAGATAACATTATCTGTAGATCAAAAAAGCAGCTGATGCTTTTCCTTGTCAGTGTAAAATCTGAAGACTTTCCTTTGGGTAAAATATATACTTTTTTCCCCTCCCTACAAATTGAGCAAAATTTTATGAAGTACCTATCATAAACTATCATTTACAAACACGAGAGGAAGCTGATTGCAACGTAGACAAGCTCGTACCTACCCCAAACTGTGAGGCAGTGGTATGCTGCAGTGCAGACTGCGGTACCAGTGTCCTCCGTCCTCCAGCCAGCGACCTGGCGGGAGTTTCCCCTGGCTCCCAGCCAGCTCCAGCCTCATCGCCCCAGAAGCTCACAGGGAGTGGGAAGCCTCATCCCAAGCGCCTCATCCTTACACAGACTTGGCATGAGGCTGAGGCACGTAACTCAGGGGCCTAGGACTTGTGGGGACCACGTTATAGATAAAGCATCAGTTTCCGTGTGTATCAGTTTCCAGGCTGAGCTGAATGAGTATCGCTCCCCAACTGCATAAGTAGTTGCTTATGTTGGGTGAATTATGTGCAAACAGAGAGGCACCTTCAGACTATAGTAAGGGAAGCCATAAAAGACCTAAAAAAATTAGCTGCTATGTTTAAATCATCCATCTCATGAGAATCAAGGAAAAACTGCAAACAGATACTCTGCAAAATAAAGAAAAAAATAAATGCTGAACAAATGTAAAATGTAGATAGGTTAAAAGAGTTTTTACTTTAACAGATCAAATTCTTTGTTCTTAAAAAAAAAGATCATGAAAGCTGGAGTTATTCACTTGGTCAGGACTGACTTGGTCTATTCTGACTGGTTTAAAATATGAAGATTAGGGGTTTAAAATGTGATTTGAATGGGATTTTTAAATTATTATTGATTGGCAGTCTTCAGCCACATGAACGTGAACATGAATAATAATTAGCTATTTAATATTTGGACTGCTAGGTACATTCTTCACATGGGTATAAAATTGGACAAGTCTCTCTGTTGTCGTCGTCCTTTTTGGAAATTTAAAATGGCTTTTGTCAGCTCACTGCCAGGCACTATCCTACCTGAAAATATTTTTCCCAGTTAGATAAGACTTCTTTGTTTCTCTGAAATCTCACCATTATGCAGATTAAGGCAAGCGTCTGCTTACATTGGTGTAAACCTCAGAAGAGGCTGCCTTCAGCATCAACACTCTAATCAATTTTATAGACACCAACAATGCAGCCCTTGAAAAGCAAATTCAGACGGAAGTGGCTAAGCCTTTTCTGCAGATCTCTCTAACTTCAGCAGTCAATCGCAACTAAGAAAGATCATATTCTTCATGAAGTATTTTTCTCCTCTCTTTTTTGGTGATTAGCTATAGAATGAAGTAAGTGCCTGATGTTCCACATTAAGAAGGATGCTAAGCGGTTTACAAGTCTCAGTAATTAATGACTATTTTTATCACAGAGAATATAGACTACCTTCTTATATCTATCTGAAACTCAACATAAGCCTCTATAAGCCTCCAGGCTGCATAATTGATGCAGTAGAGCTGAAAATGAGATGGAGGATATAATACAGCTCAAGTAATCCTGCCTTTAGCTGAAATGGAACAGTGGAGGCTCCTAGCATCCAGAAGTGTTGTTTCCACAGAGATTTAAAGCTAGTCAGCTGTTGGCTGCTGAAGTGAAAAACCGTAGTGTTATTTACTTTCTGTAATGTACTTTAAATATTTAAAGTAACATAAATGTATTTAGAGATATTATTTACTCTGTAAATTAAACAATATACACATTTTTTCTTGTTCAGCAGCAAATGAGTGTATATTCTTCATAAAAATTTCAATCAAAACACTCTGGAAATTGCCTCAGGTTTCAGCTTTCTGGAAATGCAGAAATTGGTTTTACCTTCTCTATATAATAGTTGTAAGAAATAAAATCTTTTTAAAATCATAATGGGTTTATAAAGGGTTTAGAGAACAGAAGGGAACACTGAAAATGTTTATGCGATTGTGATGTTTTAAGATTAAAAGAGAAAGCTTGTTAGATGGAGACCTGATGAAATCTGTCATGTTGGGATTTACTAGTCAGGACATTTACCTCAGATTTAAAATATCTAATAAAAATAAAAATAAAATAAAAATTCATCAATCTCACCTTCTCTTTCCTTTACACTTTGCATTGCAGATAAAATTGGAACAGATTAATGGGGATAGTGACAAAATCATTAGTCTACCTTTTCTATTTCCTGATATCCTTTATTAATAAATGGTATATATTACATATTGTATGCCCTTTCTCTGTAAGAGCATTAAAAATAGAAACAAACAAACAAACAAATGCAGTGTTTTGGCTGAAATTCAGACATCTTTTTTTTTCCTTCTTTTTTAATTGAAGTCTCATCTGTTTAAAGTTTTTAACAGGTAAAGTGCAGTCTGTAACCTAAGCTTTTGGATAAAGAATTTATTTTTTTAATTGTTTGAAAGGAGCTTGGCAGAGTAGAGCCTTGGGGCAGCCCTGTAAAACAATCATTAAATAATATTAAGCCTATAGCAAGAGAGAAGGAATAATCATTGTAACACATGCCTTCTAGATCCACCCTCAACTTTGAGTCTAATTCTTGGTCCCTTGGAACACCATCTTTAGGTTACAACAGAAAAATCCTGTTAACGTTTCTGCCATTGCCACAGTCACACTGCATATGTCCTTGATACAGCTATATTATCAAGTTCTGCTTCATCATCTGCATCACTAAAATAAGAACACTGATTTTCTATCTCAGGGTTATGTTGTGTGCTTTCATTAAGGATAGTCATACATTTCTGCTAGACTGAAAATGATGTGGAACTGCAAAGAATTGTTACTATTATTTAATAATATTGGACAATACTTAGGAGCTTCTTCAGCTTCCTGACCCTCACTCAGATGGTGCAGCCAACCACCTCTCAGGACATAGGATTTGTAGACAATCATTTGGCAATACACTTCATTCAAATTGGCTATGTATATAACCTCTCAAACGTCCTAACATATTGGCCACAATGACCCACTTTGCTATTAGGGAACTGGTCTCATGTGCCGAACCACTCCCCATTTTTACTTACACATTGAACTTTACTTCCCAGTGGACACCCTGGGACTGTGACGAGAGACTACTGGTTGGATAAGCTGAAGAGCTGGTAGTATCTGGTCACTCACTGTCACCTCCATGACCCATACTCATAAGGAAAAGATAATATAAAAGAGACTTGTATGGGAGAACAATTTACCCAGGGGAGAACATACACTTAGCGCTTTATTAACCCAAAGCATGCATGGGTTAGTAAAAGCCCATTAATCCCAGGGACCTTGAAACTCTGAATTCTTCTGATTTCAGTCTGCGCAAAGCATCACTTAAGCTGAGGAGAATATGGGTATTTAGTTGTTTTAAAACAGCAAAGATAGATAATGAGGCTTCTTGAACTTTTTAGGTAGCCAGAAGGTTCCGCTTTTTGTATCTGACTGAATGGCACATGAACCTCAAAGGGACACTCACAGCGTGTATTCATCTCTTCTGTATGTTACATCTCTTACATATTGTTTATTTTGCTTGCATGAACTATTTACACTTGCAAGGAATTACTATGTCTTATGCAAAGAGATAATATAGAATGTTATGCTAAAAACTGGTTTATCACACTGACATTAAGTCAGTGTTATCTAATATATTTTGATATTTGCTGAGGTATAGAGAAATGCCTCTCCTTTTTATGTTAAATTTTTACCGTTTCTCCTGCATGACTTGAACTGCTTTGCCTGACTGGTTTCTTCAAACCACAGATAAACTAGGGATGGGGGAACTTTGTTAAGCTGGAAATTTTGTGAACTTCAAATTATTTTCTTTGGTTCACAAAGCTCATTTGGCTATATGAAGCGTTTTCACCAGGAATTTAAGACCGTTGCTTTTGAAAAGTGATGCTACTTATAAGACACAGGCTTGTGAGTTACAGAAGGTTTTAATGATGTTGCTGGAGCTATAGATGACCAAGGGAATAGTGATTTGGTTAAAAGGAATGCAGCATTGCCACAGAAAGCCTTCAATTTAAGAAAATGTGAGGAAGAAGGACTGAACAGTCACTATCTAATAGAAAAAGTGATAGATTTGTCCTTATGAGGACCATGTTCTCCATTCATGTCTTTAAACAGCTCCTCAAAAATTTCATTTTATTGTTAAAATCTCCTCTAACTGGATCTGTTCTCTTTATGTTTCAAATCTGCATATTTGAATACACTCCTCACCTTTCTATTACCACATCCTTTCTGTTCTTACTTCTTGTCAGTGTTGCCTGCTCTGCATCACACAGTTTACTTTCCCATTTCTTTCTCAATTTTTTTCCCTTTTTCTCCTCTCCATATAGACCTTTCTTTAAGAAAAGATCATCCTATTCTCAGAAGGTGAACCAGCACTGTACATACTAGAATTAAATTTTCAAAATCAACACATGGGGGGAAGAAACACAAAAACCTCTAGCTCTATCATACTAACCCCAAAAGCTCAAAGTGACAGTATCGCCATATGGTTATATATATATACACAGAACTATCAACTTATAACATTACACACCTCCACAAGGAAGGCTGGGCCACCATTTGCTTCCGATGGCATACAGAAAGATTGCTCAATCCCTCCAAAGTTTAACAGACTTCTGCGGCAGGAACATGAACAGTCTAACATGAACTTTTGCTGTCTCTCAAGAACAATGCCAAGTCTCACCTTACATCCTAATGACCAAAATCAAGAAGAGAGACAATTTACTATTGCACATCCCCCACTGTGATGGATAACTACATCAGGTTATCCATTTCATGATGTTATGCTACATTTTGGAAATTGTACTTTCTGCTCCCAAGATAATCTGCACCTGCAGTTTTGGAGGAGACTGCCTGTAGATTTATGTCAAAGACATTTTTGACATATCAGGGTGTAGCTAAGGGAAAGGAAAAAAAGAAAAAAAAAGTCTACTATCAGGAAATCAGTGTTATGGAAGGATAGATACTATTAATAGCGGTAGAAGTAGTATCTGCTGAGCTTGTGGTCTGGTGTCATATCAGCTGTGCAAGGGACAATAGGAGGTAGGTAGTCAGGAGAGTATGTGTATGGAAAGCTGATTTTAGAGGTACACTGTCAGACTCATGGGAAAAGAGATTTGCATTTTTCTGTGTGATTATGAGGCCCAACCTGGTGCACTGAGTCTCCTTGAAATTTGTAAACTTCCCCTGCCATATTCAAAGGTAATAAGGACTAAACCTGGATGCAGAGGCCTAGAATAAACAATTACACCACAGCTAGTTTGACTCAAACCCCTTAGTAGGTCCAAACTATAGAATTTGATCCAAAGGAATTGCATGCTAGCTCTGCCTTCTTAAACTGGCAGTTGCTCATTGCCTTTTTTGCAGTTCTTCAGCATTAAAGGCTGGGAACAATTCTGCTAGGTTTTCCCAGGGAATCAGCAGTGCTACACATACTGTCAGACCCAGCCTAGCAGGGGCAACACAGTAATCAGTCAGGAGCACACAGCCAAGCACCAGGGCAACTTCCTTCAGCGAAGCCACAGTCTCATACTCCTGGGGAAGGGTAAGTGTTGAGAAGTTTTCTGCTGTTTTCTTAGAAAGTTATTTACATATTCTAGCCTGTCTCACTGGATATTTAGTGATAAAGAGTCATGGTGCATCTGCATGAGCATGTCTGCACCAGAGAACAGCGGTTCTCTGACCTGACCACTGCCAGGTCCAGAAGAGCAAGACGACCAGCTCTGCCATTGGGGATGGCAAGGACATATAAGCTAAGTGCAGTTATCACACTCACTTCTAGGGCATCTCCCTAGACCACCGTGTTGCACCAGAAGGATATACAGCCACATTCAGCCTTATCACAGGCCCCTGTCAGTGCATCGAACTGTACCCGAGCCCAGCAGCTACATTCAGCAGTTTGGGCATTGAGATACTCTCCTTCCTTTCTCTCCTAAATGGCACTTCTGCCAGCCTGGACCAGAGGCAGTGACTTCTGTTTGAAACCCCAAACAACAAAGTAGAAGGGAACACAACCTTGATCACAGAGAGGGTGGAATCGGGAAGCCGGTAATGGACTAATCATTTTGTGAAAGAAAAAGGGCAGCGACCTCTCCTTTTCCAGCAAGTGCTGCAAGGAAGCTGGATGCACTTAGTGTGGCTGCAGAACAATAGGCCTACTTACCATCTGCACGCTGACAGAAAAAATGTAAGCCAAAAAGTAAACAACCAGTATTTATTTGTGTAATTAAAGGAGACTAAAATGCGATAGAAATTTCTAGGCTCCACAAGAAATCCCATAACCAATTTCCAACATGATTAAACTCACTATGTTGCAAAATGAAACAATCTAATCAACGTTCTGTGTTCTAATTATGTCTACCTGATCTTGAAATATTTCTGAGCTTGTTTATATCCCTAGGCCTTTTTATCTTGACGCATTGTAAAATCATTTCTAAAATGAATCAAGTAATGTGTTTTGTTTTCTGCGGCAGGTAAAGCATTGTGAGTATGGGGAAGTCCAAAGACCACTGCTATGAAATGATGATTGAATATCTCAGGCAAGTTGCGGGGGGAGCAATGAAGAGGGAAATGAAAGTGCTCAAGGGGAAGAAACATACTTAGCCCTGGATATAGAAGGAAAAAACACTGTACACAAAGAGGGGTATGGCAGACTAACAGTCTGAGAAGAAACTATACAATGCAGAAGAAGAAGGGAGAGGAGAAAGACTAAGTTGATGCAATCAGAGGCACTAAGAGAAATGCAGATAGCAGAGAGAATTCAAGGCTCTTTATAAATTGTTATTAATTAGGAAAAATAAACAAATTTCTATCTCTTTCTTGCACTGTACGATTTTCTTCCTTCAAGCACTTCCTCAGATCTCATCTTTGTTCTCATAACCATAAGAGTTCAACTAGTGAATGACAATTGGTTGAGGTGGAATTGGATGAGAGGTGATGTAAGAGTGATATAAGAGAGAGAGGTGATATAAGAGTGTGTGTGTGTGTGCATATATGTATATATGTGTGTGTGTATCCACATACACACACAAATATATATATATAGCTAAATAGTTAATATTGCAAAATGTATATTAAGCTACCTCTAAAAGATAGTGAAGGGCTGGGACGTTGGGGAATGCAGTCTGTGTCTTCATATTTCACTGCACAGCAAAGTGCATTACAAGTATTTAAAAGAAATCACTCTTCTGTCTCCCCCCACCCCCACCCCCCATCCCATATTTAAATTCCAAAGGTTACGATTTAAGTCAAGTCGGCTTCCTGGAGTGCGGAAAATCAAAAGGGCCTCCAGCGCACAGGCAGAGTCCCAATTACAAAAGCTCCAGAAAAAACACTGCACACTGCTAGTCTGCATTTCTCTAATAATAGAGACTTACCACAGATATAGGAAAATGGACAGTCACTTTTAATCAATAGGATGACTGCAAGACCATTTGGACAGGGTAAAAGACAGAGGAAATACCTTTTACCTGATGAATAAGCACTTTTCCACACCTCTAGTGAAGAGAAAAATTCCTAAACTTTTAAACCTTCATAAACACTTCAGAGCTTCATCTTGAAACACTGCCTCCTATGGTTTCTTATTCCTGTGGGTACCCAGAAGCAGATGCTGTGGGAGAAGATACAGGAATTTCTTGTTTAACATATGTGGGATAAAATTCACTGCATGGGAGTCTGTTTATGCCTCCTCTTTTTAGTTAGGTGCTCAAGATTTAATGTCTTTGCCATTGTTTGTCATCGTTAATGATATCAACTCTCTGTTATTAAGATCAATGTATAACAGGATGGTCTGCCCTCACTGAGAAACTGCAGGGCTCCAAAGTTTTGGTAGACTTCTTCTGAAGCACATCTAGTGGCCTTTCAGTGCAAACAGATATTCAAAGAAGCAGCTGCTGGAAAAGTGAAGACAGACAAAAAGTATCATTTTGATAGTGACCTCTATATTAGGACAAAAATATTTAAAAAAAAAAGCTTATGAGCTGACAGCTGGAAATACCAAGCAGGCAGATTTAAAGTTAGGGCAGAAGAAGGGCCTGGCTGAGGCTTTCTACTCAGGACAGGTTTACTTTGCACAAGTCAGAAACATACAGAAAGATTGAAAAAAAAAAAAAAAAAACCTTTCCTCATGGACTAATTAGCTTCGTTGAGAACCCACTCTGTGACAGACATGTCCTCCAGATTTTTCCAAGGTCTGCAGGTCGAGGGGGCCTGATTCAAGGGCAAACATAGAAAGATACGGAGAACAATGCCTTTAGGGGGAAAAGTCAATAGGGATGAGACAAAGGCACTCTTATGAACAGTTATGAGACAGAAGGAAAATGTGTGCAAATCCAAAAATGGAACAAAAAATTGCTTTGTATTGAAAAAAAAATCATAGTTTTGGAACCAGGCTAAAATTCTCAGAAGTGCTTACATGACCTGTATGTCTTTTGTTCAACTATCCTGGTGGCTGTGATACAATGCACAGATACTCCAACTACTTTTATACTTGGGCAAGTCTGATTATAGGTAAGAATCTAACTGTGGCTGCACAGAGATCTGATCACAGAGATCTGAACACTTATCTTTTTCCTCCTCACCTCTTGTCCTCTGACTGCAATGTAGATATTACTTCAAGTGCCCAAATCTCATTTATTTGTGTACTCCACACTTAAGAAGCTTTTTAAGCTTGCAAGGCTTTGCTATTTCTAGAAAGATATAAGGACAGAAAAAAACAGGCTGATTATAAACTTGCAATTATGCAAAAAGTTGGTGTAGTAACTGATGATTTATATGTTGTTTGATCTTTTATAGGTCATCTTAAAAGTTAACATTTAAATTATTTGAGAAATTCTGACTGTTAAACTGACTGTTTTTATAACATTATTTCTGCTGAATCCCTTGAGTGTTTGGGTTCTCAGTTTCCCGATTTTAATTATTAATTCACCGCTGCATGTTGAATTTCTCTGTAGTGACAGAAAGGTTAATATTCATAACTATTTTCATATTTTTTAAGGTAGGAGAGAAAGAGTAAAGGGGAAGATGCAGGGGAAGGTATCAAGGTTTAATTACTTTTAATATCGCTATCTAGGTTATGGGTTTTATTGGAGCTTCTCACCTCCAGTCTACTCTGAGAATAGAGATAAAAACCATAAATGAATGGAGCAAACCCATACATTTACATATACAATGAAACTTTAACACCCACACTTCTGTGCAGTTTTAAATAAGCCCATTTAAAACTGCTTCCACTTTGCATTCTCATTCCTTCTCTTGCACTCACAAATGCATCACCAGAAGCTACAGGAGATTGCTTAACAGATTAAGATGAGAAAAGCCACAATCAAAAGCCTATCTAGCAAATAACATGTATGGAAGACATATGTTATATCACCTTTCCTTAGCTTACCCAAACATTCAAGATCAATCTTTCTATTAAAAAAAAATCACTGAAATGCAAGCATTACTCAGCTGAAATTAAAATTTTATTGTTTACATTACATTTGTGCTTCATTCTGATTATGCAAAATGCATTCTAAACTCTATTCTTCTAGGTTTTAAAGTGATGTAATTATACAACAGAAATGAAATGTCCATTTCAGTCTGGACAAGATCCTTAGATGTTTAATCGATGAAGGAGCGAACTAAGGATTACAGCTCTTTTCCGGTGGAGGAAAGAAAAAAAAATAGATGTGAGAAGACCCATTTTTCTTATTCTGTAGGATTGTTATAAACAGTCCTTTCTGCAGGATAAGCCTCATGAACGCCTTTTCTGCTACATCATTTTATTTATTTTCAAACAGAAATTCTTTTGCTCTCAAACTGGGAAGCTTTGTTTCCCTATCTGTTAAAATATAGACAGTCTCCAGGAACATAAATCATTACTATGCACTCATTTTTGATATTTCAGATAGTCTGAGTTGCCTATATTCACAAGAGGACATTTACCTATGGCTTTGGATTCACTTATTTTTCTTCACTGGAAAGATGATGCAAATATTTATTATAGAACTGTACTTGAGAAGACTTTTTATGTCCTGCATCAAAAAGATGAAATGAATAAAAACTGAAAGTCTTGCTATATACACACAAGATAAAAATTCTCACCTATAAACTGCAAGTCAGCTTTAAATCGTTTTTTTTTAGATTAGAAAAAAAATGATGAAACTAACCTCAGCTTATTCCCGGCCCCCAGTCAAAACCTGTACACACGCCCATAGTTTCATGCAGAAAGGTGGTTTTTAACTAGGGTCATGTGTATTTAAGATGAAATACTTGCAGAGAGATTGTTGTGTTTCTCTGAAGACCCTGAAGTGTTATTTCTGCTCTGTCAAAGACCTCTAGATGGCATACTTCAGCAAACTTTTATGATTACAGATATTTTGGCCTCAGTGTACAGTTTATAGTGTTTTTGCCAAAGTTTTTGAATTAATCTACTGTAATGACTGTCAGTTTAATGAGTTATTAAAAGATATTCATGCTTTTGTAGTGCAAAGTGTAGAGAAAATAAAATAAATAACATTCCGTTTATTACAAATCTTCCTAAAATAAAATATATTTCTATGTCTGGACTCCATTGCAGGCTCTAGGGAAAATAACATCAACAGTATTTCCAAGTAATAAAATATTTTCTGCAACAGGACACTTGTCTGCCTAGACAACATGATAGTAGATAGTCACCTGTCTTCCTCCTGAAGTCAATAAGGTCTTAGGACTTCACTGTGTCAGGACAGTTTATCTAGTATGGATCTGTGTGGTCTGACAAGCCGAACACCTAATAAGCAAAACAGCAACTTGCCTCTAGGATCCCTGCTTAGCATTACACCAAAAGCGCTTCATTAAATTGCAGTAAACCCCTCTACATCAGTATCAGTAGATCAGCAAACATGAATTTCTGTATACAGGCTTTCTGTTACTGCTACACGGAGCCCAATAACTTGTATTCTGCTATAACCTATCTTTCAGTGCTATACACTTGGCAGAGTCAGACCTTAGCAATAAGGCAGTCTGTCTGGAAAAAGATAAGTGAAAGAGATGCCGACTGTCCTTGCCATCAAAACAAGGTAATAATCTCCATACATACATACATATGTACATATGTATGCATATCTCCATACATACATACGTATGTATGTATATGTATATATGTATATTTATGAGCTAAGATTTTTCTGTGCCAACCCAGTTAGCTACATGAGAACTGGACCCAAACAATCTGATTACTGCATGGTTCATCTTCCCATTATCAAGGATTATGATTATTTAAGGCTTCCTGAGTAACAGAAAATCAGTGCACTCCAGGGCGTTTAGCTTGAGATATGGAATCAGTTTATGTCCATCCAGATTTATTAGTCAACAGTTCAAGATCTGGGTCGGTTCCTGTCTGACTATGCCGCTTCCGAGCTCTCATCAGCACAGTTGGATCGAGGCTCATGCGCAACCAAGCATGGACTATTTCCAGACCATCGGTGCACAGCTTGCCTTATTCTCTCCTACTGACACATATTTCAACAGGCAGGTTGCTTTTCTCATGTGCCTTAAGTTACCTTCTCAGTCACGTCCTGTGCTCCCTGCTCTCAGCTTCCATGCTCCTACCTTCCTCCTCTTTCTGAAAAGTCCTAAACACTGGGGAAGAGACAAGAGATATCTTTCTCTACCTCCTTCTCAGGTAATTCCCAAATACTTAACTAGATTTTAGATCCTGACCCATACAAAACTAGCTAATAATAATAATTGCTGTCAGGCACATCCACAAGGCTACGTGCTTTGTTCAGGAACGTGAAGTGAGTAGATTTGAAAAACTAACATTAAAAATCAGAATCAATGGTTAATTATGGTTGAATTAGTAAGCACAGAAGGGTTTTGTTTAGTTTTTAACCCCCAAAACAAAGCCATATATGCTCTTTCTGCCAGTGGTCCAGCAAGCGGATCATAGTGCATGCCGTATACAGAGTACCACAGGAAAAGGGAAATGAACAAATGCTACATAAAAAAAGAAAAAGCCCAAAATACCCTGAGGTTATTGCAAACTCCAGCAGATTTTCACAGGTGTTCTGGGCTTCAGCAGCACAGTGAGACTTTTTCATTCATGTTCCCCCTGCTTTCTGGAAAACAGTACTGGTGTGAATACCCAAGCTAAAGAAAACAAAACCCAATGTATATTTCAAAAACAGAACTGGCTTTACATCCCATGGATTATTATATAGCTGTGTTCACAAATTGTGCCTAGGCATCCTAGGAAAGTTGAACTATTCAAGCATAAACAGAGCCAAGATTATTTATAGTTCTTTTGTATCATGTTGGATGTGGCTGTGTTGCAATCAGACAAATAATAGGGGCCAAGGTGACACACACTATAATATTAATAGAGGGAGGAGGGGAAATTACCAAACTGAAGTACTTGGAAATCTACAAACTATAGCAAGAAAAACCAATGTCATAAGAAAGTCATTCTCTTCTAACAACACATGGATTCAGGTTCCTTTTAATCATTTTGTGTAGTTGTATACTCTCTTTTATGATGGTTTAATTGTGGCTGTACTTCAAATGTGATGCGCTGATGGGGGACAGCAGGGGAGCATTAGGCATAAAAATTTAACTGCAAAGCTCAATGCAATCCTAATTATGGAGTAGCTATGACACCTCCATAATTACTCATTCTTATCCACTGGCTCTATTAAAATAATTCACAAGACAAAAAGCAAGCTGAGAATGCCAACACCGTCACTGCAGTCCAGATCTAGAGAGGGACTAAAGCTTGGTGATGGCTGACTTTTTGACATCCACATCCCTCCACTGAATTTACAGAAGCCCTATATAAGCTCTAGGTTTCCATATAACACAAAGATTGTCTAAACTAGCTAGAAAGAAATGTGGAAGAGAGGATTACCTAAAAATCTGGTCTTTCTCGGGTATCTCTATGCAATTTTGAGTTATTCTTATGAAATTAGGTTCCACAGTCCTCCAGGACTTAGAAGCTTTTCAAGCATGCACTAGCAATTCATACTTTCCTCTAAAAAGGGGCTAGAAAAAAAGAAGTGGAGCATATATCACTTGTTTTTTTTTTTTTATTTTTAAAACAAGCTAGGACTATGTCATTTCACTCACAGATAAAATGAACAAACATCACCATGCTTTAGTCCCCCTCTAGATCTGGACTGCAGCGACAGTGTTGGCATTCTCAGCCCGCTTTTTGTCTTGTGAAACATTTAGTGGAGAGAGAGGATAAGGGTGAGTAATGACAAATGCGTCACAGCAGCTCTGTAATTAGGATCGCGCTGAGCCTCACACTTGATTCAGGAAGCAGGATCAATCTCCTGTCCTCCCTTTCCCCAAGGAGTGCACTTGTCATGGGGCTACAGAGGCAAACTTCCTCTTGGGCTCTTCAATCCTACATCTTTTTTAAAGACTGGCCAATCTATCCTCTGGCATTGCAATTAGGATACATTCATGGGGAAGAAGATATGAGGGTCTGAATTCCTCAGACAGGACATTGATTAAAGCTTTGACCTTCACATCATAATACAGTACGTAGCAACCAGGTCTAGGGAACCCCTTTGATCCTCCTTCTCTTTCTCTAGCCATATTTAAATTAAAATGTAATCTAAATGAAGTCTAGACAATTAAATACTTAATTTTACCATGATGGTACACTTGAAGAAGAAAAATTCTAGCTTCCTAATCCTCTAAGAAAACACAGATGTGTGTTCACAGGCCTTTCAGTACCGACACAGCCATTTTGTGCACTGCAGTCTTGGACGTGAGTCCCATTTTATATGCTTTTGTTTTACAGTTTACTTCCCAAAGCAACATCAGAGCTAAAAAAGCAACATAACTTCCAACGAGTAGCACACTCTCTAAGGTAGGCAAAATACCAGCAACCTCCTCAAGGACAGTAAGCTTAAAAAGCTTTTGTTTTGGCTCTGCAAGAGGCCAAGGAGGTCATTTCTTGCGAAAATTCTCATTGCTGCGTATCAGTCTTCCCATTCTCCTACTTTTAGAGCAGTTTAGGTAGGCTCTAAAACCATTTAGTGGACCATGGAGCAAGGCATCTTTAAGTTTCAGGGAAGACAGCAACATAGATACATAGGTTTCCTCTAGTACTGATAATTTCAAGTCAGTGAAAAATTTAAAAGAGTGATCTGAAATAATAAGATAAAATTGAAAATTATTTTGGAAATGGTACAGAAATAGTCCATATTTTCAAGTTTTTCTGCTTTAAGAACAAAGACTAGAGACTTTGAAAAAACTGGCAGTAGATTCTCAAGTAGTAACATATATCTATGAAACTGGAATAAGACATCACATACTGCAAGACTTTCAAACAAATAGCAAGAGTTAGTAATACTATCCCTGCTCAGCTCGTACTGAGAGCAGAGGCTGGATCAACTACCCAATCTGCTGGAGGGCGCTTAAAGGATTAGTACTGAGGGACTTAATACTGTTGGAAGTACTTGATTCTCTCTGTTACTTCTAGGTTATTATGAGGAGCTTCTTCCTCCTGCCCGCACAACAGCAAAATATCTAATTAAAGGTAAAATCTGGTACAGTTTTTCATTTCCTCATTCCTTTATGGCTGATTTCTGACAATACAGTCATTTCACTTAGTCAAAGTCACGATCCAAGTCTGGACTCCTAGTGCAGAACTGCTGACCAATATAATGGAGGCCAACATCAATTAAAATATTAGAATTGGCCTTGCTGACTTTAAAAATGGTGACTAAAAATGGATAAAAAAGCCCGGTGACTTTAAAAGTGACTGAAAATTTTATTCCTAAAATAAATTTATGCTTAAAAACAACCTGACACAATTCTGCTAGAAATAATAAATACACACAGGTATGCAAATAAATAAATAAATATATAGATAGATAGATAGATAGATATATGCAATTACAATTTCTTGAAATGTTTTCTAAACATGAATCAAAATTAATTGATTTCTTTTTATGCGCATTAGGAACTGACATAAAGGAAGTTTCAATGTTTCACTTCCCTGAAGTTAAGGGTCCTCTTACCGACTACAGACATCTATAGTAAAGATGGCTATGTGACAGCTAGTCAACTAGACTTCTATCAGAGTCAATGCAGAAATGTAGGTTTATCCGGAGTATGATTGATCTCAGGCTAAGTCTAGATGAGACTAGATGTCTAGAAATCTGGTAAGATGAATACCTCTGCAACCCATTTGCAGAGCCATGTCTAGAATTTATATCTTTTGATATAAATCCTGGAATTTATGGGGGTTTTTTCCTCCTTTTTACCTCAGATATCCTGAACCCTGATGTGTATGCAGGACATGAAAAAGTCCAGATGATTTAAGGTGGGCAGGAGACATTGCCTTGTATCTCTTCTACTGTACCATGAAATGAAAGATGTTGACAAATTTGCATTAGAGACAAGAAAACAAGTAAAAACTAAAGGTTTTCAGATCTTTAAATCTATGAAATACACTGGATTCAAATCTCTTTTTCTTAAGATCTAAACATAATATATCACATTAGCCATTAGATGACATGTTGACAGCTCTCACGATTTAAAACGAAGGGAGAAATCCAAAAGTTGACTGATGAAATTTTCTTCACTCTCAAAAATATCGCTTCTGATCTGAAGCCAACCATGGCATATATTAAATCAAAAGGAATCCAGCTGAGAAAGCTGAAGGGTTTAGAATGGTTACTGGAATACAGCCTTAAATATAATGGGTATCACATCAGCACAGCATAAATATGTTTGTAAGTGAAGGATATCACTAAGAAAGCTTTATTAAAAATATGTATTTGGTAAATATTCCCTAAGAACCGTATTGCCCATCATTTCTTTGTAACCTTTTTTTCTAAGGGATCTGCTTAGTATGTCTTACCTCTCGTAAGTGAGGCAGGGATGGGCTGGATGACTGAACACATCCGTAGCAAACAAGATCACAAGAAAGAAGCTATGGATTCATGCAGGTACAATCAGGAAAAGATGCCGCAGAAATATAGCATAAACTTAAGATGACTTACACCTAAATGGTTTATTTTCCACAAAATGAGTTATACTGAATCCGTAGTTCATTAAAGGAAAATGATAGATTTTATTTTTAGTTGTTTGCAGATAAAAAGTAAAGTGCATGTAACAAAAGTCTTAAAACTGAGTAGCTCTGGTAAAATGGAACAGAAATACATGTCTATATCTCTACATATCATTTCTTAAGTGGATAAAGGCTTCCTATCTTTTATATATATATACACACAGGGAGGAAAGGATAATTAATTTTGTGACCTCTGTTTTTCATCTAAGAGGGAAAATTGGATGCACAATAAACATAGATAAATTTTCTCTGTTCTGTAAGAACAAATATATTGCGACTTTTTGGCCATCAGATCATGCAACCAACTGAGGGGATTTTGCTAATTAACTACAAGTTGCAAGCTGCAGAATTCAGCTATCAGATTGTTTCTGCTTTAACAAAAATCAAAACATTTAAATGGTCCTATTGGTTTTATCTTGTATTTCCTAAGTAAAACTGAAATATTTTAGGTACAGAAAAAATACTGGTAGTACTGTAAAAGTTAATGGACGACACAGGCCCCATGATGCCAAAAGTGAACGCCAAAATGCTCCAAAGTAGGCCATTAGTTTTCCTAGTCACTATGCTGACAACAAGGCAAATGCAATCATTTCATGCATACAAAGAGCTGCTGCTGTTCAGCGATAATGGAAGCTTAAGCTAGTCAGTGTGCAGTAGGCCACTTTAAGAAATAAAACAAGAATAAAGCATATTATAGAAGCATAAAACAATTGTGCAGTTGCATGTCTATGTTTACACAGAGAGTGACCATGATTTCTGGTTACTAGAGTAAGCACATAGAAGAACAGACAACTAAACGGACAAACAAATGTTCATGTATAATTAGGATATACAGAAAACAAATGGCCCGCATAACAGACCTGCACAACCTTGAGTATAAGTGGGTTTTTTTTTTTTTCCTCTTCTCTTTTAATGGCTGCATGTCCTAGATAAATTCTTACTACTCACAGGCAGTTACTAGAACAGACAGACTGGTTCCAAAGGCTGCTGTGAGGCTCTCTCTCAGTTTATACTGAAGTACCATTTTTCTTTTGCATGCTCAATTCAATCTCTAATCCAAAGCAATTCCTCACAGGTGCCAGACTTGTACATGCAGCATGACAGCCAGCAAAAGCAAATTACATTAATGCCTGCTTCCTCCAGATACTGGAGGAAGCTGGATAGAAAACTCATGCTGTATTCTGCCTGTTTCTCACCACTGCAGAAACTGAAGGAGTAGTCAAGATAATCTCAGATGCTGTTGCTCAAAGAACCCACAGTAACTGTGTAAGAAAGTGGCACTAAAGAGAGAAAAGTAGTGTAGATTAATTTAGTGAGGATATTATACTAACAGAAAAGGGTTTACCTAGAACAAGCAGAGTATGCTTTAGTTTTGGACAGTTCACAAAGCTAAATTTTTGCCCTACTCTTGCAGCAAAGATGTCTTATGCTTGATTTTCAAGCAGTTCTTGAACCACAATAGTTTTCAGTGCAGAACTGTAATGTAAACAGAAGTTGGTCATGACTTACACTGAAATTACATACTCTCTGCAGCTGAGGGCAGTAACTTTCTCACCCACCTCAAGCAAGCTACCAATGCTCAAAACCCAGGTGACAGCGTGAAAGGAAATATGTAGAGGGATCATGAATAAATGCTTCTAGAACGAGTTGCTTGCCAGGAGGTGGTGAAGCCCCTACATTTTGATCATTTAGGCCCAAAGCACTAGAAAATCTATTGAGTGGATCGGATGTTGGGTTCTCAGACTGCCTGCAAACGGTGTCTGTAGCCTCACTAGGACTTGCCTGAGGTCTAGAGAAGTTAAACCTTGAAAAACATATGAATATGTTTGGAGGTTCAAAATACTGGGAAAAAAGGGTCTGAAAACATGTTATCCATCGTCTGTTGGAAGTTCAAACTACTTTAGATGAGCGTGTACTGTAGCCTTCAGAAGACGAGTGTAAAGTGAACAGTCCCTTAAAAACTGTTTTTCTCAAAGAGCTGAACTGTAGGCCTTCCTCCTGTCTCTACCTGAAGGACTGCAGTTTAAGTGCTACTGCAGATGAAACTACTACTGAGAAGCTTGTGAAGAAAAACTACCATCTCAGATTATCAGTACTCAAATAACATATGGCTTGGAAGGACAAGAGTAGAACCTGAAATTATCAGAAAACTGTTCAATATTACTCAAGAAATACAGTCTCAAAGGAAGAAACTCTATCAACACAAGCACAGTGCAGCAGTTTTCACCCTCTGAAACTGGTATTTTTCTCCCAACTACAACTACATAGAAAGTCATTACATTAATCTAACTTTCATGGCTTGCTGCAGAGACTTTTCCATATAAAAATACTTAAAAAGCACTGTCCATCTCCAGGGTTAAGTGCAGGTGAAAAGAGTGACACTTTGCAGCAGCTGTTTATTGGATCTGTTGGGAGCACCTGGGCATCGAGAAAGGGCAGCGAGCAGTGTCCTGCACCTTGGGCTTCGAACTAATGGCAGGAAAAATCTTTCCATGCCAAAGGGTAGCTCTGGGGCCTAAGTCACAGCTGCTGGAAAAATTAGCTCAGCTTCACTGGTCACACTGAGGTTATGCTAGTAAGGGCGTTCTTCCCAAATCTTGAGCTTCTAAAAACCAGCTGTGGTCATGACCAAGTTGGCTACCATGCCAGTTAAAGTGAGGAGAAACAATTGGGCTAACCTTTGCTGAACCTAGGAGAGATATAGAGGTACCAGAAGTTAGTATCAGCGTATGAGAGAGATCAAAGCACAGCTCCCTATTTGTTCCAAAAAAGTGCCTAAATTTTGTTCATCTATTTGCAGCTTTGCCATTAACCTTGGAAAAGTCAGCTCTTCACTTTGTTTCTCTGTATTCTCACTCGTAAAGCAAATTGAGAGCTACTGCTACTACTGCTAATCTACTAGAGCCTTCTAAAACTTGCATACTATTGTAACCTGCAGTCATTCATAATTAAGTTTCATGGATGTAATTTTGATTTAAACCTCTGCATTTTAGGTCTTTCACATATCTCAGCAGAAGCATAGCTCTTATTTTTAAAGAAACACTTGAGTTCTTTACCATTAATAACACAAGACGTGTCTGCTCCTGACCAATATTACTGTGATGTAGAATTAAATTTACTTTCCACCATTTTACTTTTAATTATTGCCAGATTCGCAGGCAATAAACTGAAGCAACGTATTGATGGGACAAGCCTTTTAAATGACGAGACATAATAATTATTAATTGCAACTTAAAAGTCCCTAACAGCGCTTATTTGCTATAAATACTGACTGACCTCAAAAGCTGAAAAAGACTAGTATTGTGTAACAGTCAATTAATTAGATACATACTGCAGATACCGTTATTACCAAATTTGATTATGAATAGAGGATTTTTCAGACTGAAATACTTCAGCAGTAAGCTGCTGACTCATGTGTTAACAGCTACACATTTTTTCAAGGATGAATATATTAGAACATACAGGCCACATAATGATACTGCAAATTATTATTTTCTCTAAAGTAGTAGTTCTCATTTTTACAAACAACACTTAACTGCATGGCAAACCTTTAAATTGTCCATGAAGGCAAACAATCTTTTGCATTTCTTTTCTCTGTTCCTTATTTTTTCAGCAGGAAGAAGACAGAAATTTATCGTTAGCTTGAATGGGAGAATAGGATTGTAAAATAGTGTGCCTGTCAGAAGTAAATCATCAGAGTACCTTCTTAAAATGTATAATAAGAATGCTTAGCAAGTCTCTGTTCTAATCCAAAGTACATTCCGAACTGGTAATTTATTTTTAAAAGATATGACTCTGCAGGTAGAGGAGGGTTTTTTTGTCAGTTTTGTGAAATAGTTTTTAATTAGCTATATTTAATTGAGTCTTGCACGTACACATTGGGAAACGATTTATGAGGTTTACTGAGTCTGCAGCACAGTTCTCAAAATAAATAGTCCCTTTGTCAATTTACTTATCCCACCTACCGACTAGAAAACTGAACCATATATTTTTTCTTTTAAAGAAAAACGAGAAAGCACAGAAAGACAGGGTCGTCTTGTACAAACGAAAGCAGCATGGGCCAGGGTTTAGGGCATGTGGTCAAAATAAGAGAACAGGATTTTCGTCCCAGGTCTACCAGTTACACAGTAGGTGATAGACCAGCTATGTCACCTTCTGCCCAGCATCTGCATCAATGTAGAGACAAGTACATTTAAATTTCATTATAGCTTTCTGAGAAGCACCAAATAAATTGCCATATAGGAAACAAAATACCAAATAAAGTATGGCTTTTCTAGTTTGCTACTATTTGCAAATTGGATTAACCTGCAAAATCCAGCAATTTCCAATTGTGGTCATAAGTCTTTCCAAAGAGAATAGGAACAGAAGGCAGATGACGAGATGTTTGAGAAAAAAAATGCAAATATTTGACTTAGAGTAGCATCTAGAGGTCCCAGAAAGGATCAGTAGAAAGCTGCCTCTGTCCCAGTGAGCTGCTCTCAGTACACAGAACCAGTGAGAACAATTGAGAAAAATAGCAGCTCCTATTATTTAGCAAATTAGCATCTTGGCTGTCTTTTTATACAAGACATGAAGGTTTTCCTGTATACAAGTCAGAGCACAGAATATACTAAGAATAAAGGGTTAAATAAACTTAAGAACTGGCTACGTTGTCAGCTATGAATATTTTCCAATATTTTTATATTCTAGAAGTGTTAAACAGCAGTGAGGAAGATTTTTATTGCATTGTTTCGTTACTTAGTGTTTACGAGAATAAATACCACTCAGAAATACATGCAATACTAGCTGTAAAATGAACTGGTGATGTCTATAATTGGAAGCAAAGTAGTAGAAAACATTGGCTATACACTCTTGGCAGATGTTTCTCCTCCTGACCCTGTGAAATCTTGATACAAAGGAATATTTTAAAAAAGTATAAGTGAGAAGAAAAAGACCCACAAAGCCTACATGAGAGTGTAGTACTAACTGTGTGGCTATATAAGACTCCTAAAGAATTATATTTAAAAAAAATTTAAATTCCTTATGAAAACTTAAAGGCATTTTCATTGAAAAAATTTCCTACTGAGAGATAGAGAGAGAGAATCCTATTCACATTTCTTCTCAGTTCTCCTCCCTAGCCCCAATTAGTAGAGGATATTTGCATTGAAACAATCTCTCTTTCTCTTTCATTCATTTGATCAGCTGCTTATCCCTCACCTGGAGCCGTAATCCCTTGTCTGCAGCTTCATAATCTTCTGCACAGCTAAAAGGATTAGGTATCCAGGTGAAGCATAAACAGCAGGAACAGATGATCACATAGGAAACAAATGCTATCCTGACCTACCTAATGCCAGTTTCCCCAGTGATAACAAAAAAATAAGGAAAAAGAAACCCTAACTCTGACCCTCCCCTCCCCTCACACCTCCAAAAGCAGTGGAGCAACCCTGCGAATATATAGAAGGAGAAAATTAACTCAGGATGCAACATCTTTAATAAATAACTCTCCTCAGAATTAAAACTGCATGAAATTACAAAATGAATAGTATAAAAAGATAAAGTATAAGAAGATTAAAAAAGTGAGAGAGAGATGATTCTAAATGCTTTTAAAAAACTGCTGCAATCTTTACAATGCAAATATTTTCCATCCTGAAAATGGATTCTTTTTTCTCTGGGCTTTCTGAAAAAGGGGGTAGATGAGTTGGGGGGTGGTAAGATTACATTTTTGTCCTTGCTTCTCAAACTATAGTTCTTCATTAGGCAAGATGGATCTGCCTCTTAGTAGGCCATCCTCATTTATTTTATAAACTTTCCATGCATTCCTTGCATCTGACCTTTTTTTTAAAAAAGACAGTATAGCTATTGAAGCATAGCATGGTGTTGCCATAACCTTCCATTATGATTTAAAACCAGTTTGATTACCTGAGTCCATTACAAATGCATAAAAGAAATCTTTGTAAAATTCAACATTCTTTTCAAAACTGTAAAATCAAAATCTAGCCAATTCATACCATTTTGACACATACTTATATTCGATGCTTGAGTCTTTTCTTCAGTTACATCCTCTTTCCTCTTTTCCTTCAACTAGACTCCTGATATTAAGCTCAAACAGAGCCCTTACTAATACACTGTACAACTGGAAAAATTTCAGGATTTGCTTTGTCTACATTGGTGAAAAAAGAAATGCAAAGTTACTGTGCTCTTTTATTAAGTTTAGAGATATTGTGACTGCTACAAAGGCAAAACAATGGCAGATGGACCTGGCTTTTTCAGTTGTGCCTCAATGTGGGAATTGAATAGCCTTACTCTGAAACTGAGACCCTCACCTGGAAGATGAAGGAAGACATTAACCAAGCAAAGAAAGTAAAGCTACACAGAAACACAGACATCTGCATGATACCTCCCCTTTTGCCATAAAGCTATCATCAGCTTCCAGTTACTTATCTACCAACATTATCTTCAGTTAAAAAAATGTTGATTTCTGCCCTACCTGTTTAATGGGCAGTAGATCTGCTTTTCTCCATTACTAGTGTATGGAAATTTACAATAAGTAACAAAAGTAAGCTAAAATCCATTCCCAAGAAGTTCACCTTTCCTCTTATTAATTGAAATATATTTCAACAAGTTAGTAGATATAATAGATAGCTGCTAATGCAGTGGCATAATTTTGAAAGGTTTTAAAGGTTTGCAAAAATGCAAATCAAATATAGATTGAGTTAATATAGTTGTACTGATCTAACCAGCCTCTTCAGAACTCCTGTGGACAAAATATGGCCCATGTCTAGAGACCAGTCAAAAGAATCTCGCTGAGCAAACCACAAAAACGAACGCTGAACCAGTGAGAACTGATGTTCGCCTAGGCCAGCCTCTCTTCTTAACAATTCTTTAAAGTCTTACCTTTTAGCAGAACCCACAGAAATGTAACATCCAAGGAAGTGAAGAAGAGTCAAACTTTATCTGGCTGTCCTCTTTACTATACTGTTACAGGTGAATCAAGCACTCATGGTCAGGAACAGATAAATCAGGGCATGAAAGAGGTTTGCTAGCAAAAACTGAAAAAAATGGTTTAGGCAAAATGGTAGGGAGATTTGAATGTTGAAGATGTGGCAGGGACTGTTTCTGGCGTTTTACATAATCAGTACTTCAATTTTCACCTAAGGTTAAGCTGATTGCAACACTAATAAAATTGCAGCACAATAAATTGAACTGAATGATAAAAATAACATGAAGGGACGCTACCTAAGGCGATTTTCTCATAGAGAATAACATAAGTCCTCCAGGAATTGCATTCGCTGCCTGGAGGTTTACAGAGGAAGTTACCATAAGCTGTTCTGGTGATCCAAAATATCCCCATTGTGTAGCTACAGCTGTGACAAGCAGAAGCACTTGAATCTTCTGAATTTGGGGAGAGCTATGAGGAGGGTTTGGCCCATGGGCAGCCCAAGTTCTGGATGCTTTCCCTTCGCTTCCTGAAGTAGTCTCAGCTCACTGATCTTCCAGAGGAAGCTGCAAAGCTTTCCCTTCGCCAGGGCTGAGGAAAGGGCAAAATGACATGAAAGCTGGAAACCGAGATTAAAAAAGCTATGATATGGAACAGGTTGTTTCTTTTCCTTTGCACTTATTACTGTAATCAAAGTAATAGAAAATTAGAAAGTAATTAGAAAAGCCTAGAATCTAGGACAGATGCTTTAAATATCATGTAAAACCTTAACCAACGAAATACTTCAGAAAATTGGAACACCAGCAGGGATAGCTCAGGAACTTACTAACAAGGAAGGACAAAAACTGAAAATGTGCTACTTGGCCAAGAATCGACTAAAAACCAAAGTGTGGAAAAGATAGCTGGTGTGTGTTGATGGAACAGGCAACAAATATTTGAAGACTACAATAATCTAGGAAGAAGACAAAGTTATATTTTCTCAGACTGCCTTGTAAAGCTATAAAAATATGTAAATTCAAATGTTATTATTAAAAAATCTGAACTGTTTTTGAGTAGCAAAGCTTTAAAATATTTGTGCATAAACATCAAAGAAAGCAACGCCTTGATGACTGGAGTAGAATTAAGGCATGGGCATCAGAGCACAGAAAACAAAAACGTCTAACTCTCTTAATAAATTAGGCTTTATATTAAACATTAATTTTCACAAACAAATTGGCCATCTATAGATATTAAACCAAGAAAGTGTTGAAGATACATATGACCAGCAAAGCTTATTCTGACAGCATTGCTAACACACTGCAGATGAGATAAGGCTACATGCATTGAGAATTTTTTGTAAGAGATGAATTACAGGGCACTATAATGGTAAAGTTCCAAGAAAAAAATCTAAACAACTCTAAGAAAGAAAAAGGAGGGAAATAGAGGCTGATATAGCCAAAGAACCTTACCGTCAACGATACATATCAGCCTATAAATGCTATCTTGAGGGAAACAATAGAAGTAACACTGCTTGGATCCATTATAAAGACTCTGCAAATCACTAAAAAATTTTGCATTATGGAGCTATACTGGCCTAGAATGGACATGAAGTACATAAACAGAATAATCAATTTCCAGCATCGTAGATATGGTCAAGGCACTGGAAAGTTGAATTTCTGTTTTTCTGCATGAAGGTTATACTGCTTGTTAGCTCAAGTATTCAAGCTCTTTTTTATTTTAGTTTAGAAATGTTAAATTTTGTAGTCCATCAATCCAACCATCTCATAGTTGTTACTGAAGCTAGAAAACTTCAGAAGGCAAAGGAAAAAAGAATAAAAACAAATTAACGTGGGAAGATGAGATAAATCAAGTAGTGAAGTCAAAAACGAATTATCAAAAGATCTCTTATCAAAAACGAATAATTTTTTCTACTTCAAGAGGAACCCATTAATTTTATTCCTCACATCCCATCCCTTTGCACCATTATAGTTCAAGTAGCATAATATAAAAATAGGTTTATTAAGATTTGAAATCTATTTAACTCGATCATAAGCACCATAGCCCTTCAAAATTTAATTTAAAAAATATATAAATCAGAATAGCATAAAATAGTTTGTACTTAACAATAATTGAGGGGATAAATACATTTATAATTGAGAAACTGTAAGCAAAAAGGAGCCAGGAGATAAATGGCATAGGCTGGATTCAGCAATCCATGACAGCACCGTGACTGCTTTCATTGACATTAAATGAGATTTTTGAGAGGGTGGGGTGAGGGGGTTCACTATTGAGTAACTCTAGGATTTTCAAAAGACGCAAGATTTAGGAGGTCTAAAGTGATTGAATACATGAAATAGAGTGATTCCCTGAATACCTATACTGCAATCCTGTATGATACCGAGAACTCCAGTCTCAATTAAAAAGGAAAAGAAAACTAAAAGCGTTCAGCAAATATGCAGCTTCAAGGCTTTTATCTCACTGGCACCCCTCATTTACTTAAAGCTAAGCAAGTGCCTAGACTGGCCAAAATGAAGCCACAAGCAGCCACTTATTGACATGCAGCATGTAATATATGATTCATTTTGCAGTGGCTTACACCACATGTAGACTACTTAATTTTGTTTATTTGCTATTGCACTAACCTTTGCTTTTCCCTTTGTTTTTTCCTGCTTCTTCTGAAGTAATTACCAGATGAGAAACTGAAGAAAAGTTCCTTAGTAATGCTGTATTGCGCTAACAGGAACTTCCAAGGAATTCAGATTCCTGAAAGCAGGTATCTGTGAGCATGTGCAAAATACCGTGCTACAAATACAGACTTAGGGAAGTTAGTTTCATTGGTTATCTATATACAATCGTATCGTAACATTATCAGTGACATTTGTGTACAGAGCCTGTTTGAGATAGCTTCCAATAAAATAAGTAAATCATAACACAACAAATTCATGATACAGGAGAGGTGCTAACAATGTTGAGGCCAAAGTAGCTGGGAAGAGATATAACAACTTGACAGTCACCATCAGCTGTTATTATATGACAATTACTTGACTGGATATGTAGGAACCCATGCCATACCTGTACTCTATTTCATAATCCATATGATCATACGGTTGTTGTGTTGGACAGAATTTTATCACTAATTTATAATATTTAAAAACTTTTGTAAATTTACTGTTTTGAGTCCTGAATCCCATCTTCTGCTTCATATAATTATTATTCAAAGGTATCAGAATTACAGTAATTACTATATCTCTATAATACAAGCACAAAACCCCAACCTCAGGGAGCATATATAATAATTCCTATCGATCTAAGATTTTTGATCTTAGAACTTTCTTGAGGGACTATATTCACTTGTTTGAGTGAAGATAGCTCACTGAATGGCTTGTTACAAAGAAAAAATATTGAACAAACAAATGGCTTTGAAATTAAACTAGAGAATTCAAGATTACAAAGAATCAACAACTTCTTTAGCAAGATGTCAGGACACAACCATTTCACATAATATTTAAACAAATAGTAAAACAAAATATACATCCATGTGATACTTGCCTGTATGTATATTTTCCTTAATAAGTGCAGAGCCTAAAAAAAAAAAAAAAGGCTTATTAGAACAATTCACCAACAGAAAAAACAGCCTTTGCAACCAGGTCCTGAAAAATATCTGTATAGGTTTCCTACACACAGGCCTGATACCCTCATGTTAAGAATGTTTTTATTATTGATTTATTCTGCAGGAATGTCTAAAATTTTCAGAAATAGACCAGATCTTTTTTGTGTTAGGTCTATTCAAAAAAAGAGAAACAAATAGTGCCTGACTCTAAAAGGGTGAAATTTAATAAATTTGATATGTTTTATGGCGAGTAATTAGAGCTGCAATTTTCTTATACTCAAATGTAAGAATTAGAGAGTCATGTCTCTGTGTGCACATTTTATATATATATATATACACACACATCATATATATATATATATATATATATGGTATATATATTTAGAAATACATTCAAACACTCATACTTCTTTATGGAGAACATCCCGTTTCCTAGGGGGAAAAAAATGTTTTGGCCAGCAGTATGACACAATTTGCCTGCTCAGCCAAACTGATACAGAATCACAGAATTGTTTAGGTTGGAAGGGACCTCTGGAGATCATCTACTCCAACCTCCCTGCTCAAGCAGGGTCACCTAGAGCATATTGCCCAGGATCATATCCAGACGGGTTTTGAATATCTCCAGCGAAGGAGACTCCACCACCTCTCTGGGCAACCTGTTCCAATGCTCTGTCACCCTCACAGTGAAGAAGTTTTTTCTCAGGTTCAGATGGAACTTCCTGTGGTTCAGTTTCTGCCCATTGCCTCTTGTCCTGTTGCTGGGCACCACAGAGAAGAGGCTGGCCTCATCCTCTCGACACTCCCCCTTCAGATACTTGTACACACTGATGAGATCGCCTCTCAATCTTCTCTTCTCCAGGCTGAACAGGCCCAGCTCTTGCAGTCTTTCTTCATAGGAGAGGTGCTCCAGCCCTCTAATCATCTTGGTAGCCCTCCGCTGGACTCTCTCCAGGAGGGCCATGTCTCTCTTGTACTGGGGAGCCCAGAACTGGACACAGTACTCCAGGTGAGGCCTCACCAGGGCTGAGGAGAGGGGCAGGATCACCTCCCTCAGCCTGCTGGCAACACTCTGCCTCATGCACCCCAGGAGACCATTGGCCTTCTTGGCCACAAGGGCACACTGCTGCCTCATGCTTAACTTGTTATCCACCAGCACTCCCAGGTCCTTCTTGGCAGAGCTACTTTCCAGCAGGTCAACCCCCAGCCTGTACTGCTGCATGGGATTATTCCTGCCTAGGTGCAGGACCTTGCACTTGCCTTTGTTGAACTTCATGAGGTTCCTCTCCGCCCACCTCTCCAGCCTGTCCAGGTCCCTCTGAATGGCAGCACAGTCTTCTGGTGTGTTAGCCTCTCCTCCCACTTTAGTATCATCAGCACACTTGCTGAGGGTGCCCTCTGTCCCTTCCTCCAGGTCATCGATGAATATATTGAACAAGACTGGACCCAGGACTGACCCCTGGGGGACACCACTAGCCACAGGCCTCCAACTTGACTCTGCGCCATTCACCACAACCCTCGGAGCTCGGCCATCCAGCCAGTTCTCAAGCCACCTCACTGTCCACTCATCTAGCCCACACTTCCTGAGCTTACCTACGAGGATGTGATGGGAGACAGTGTCAAAAGCCTTGCTGAAGTCCAGAAAGACAACATCCACTGCTCTGCCCTCATCTACCCAGCCAGTCATTCCATTCTAGAAGGCTCTCAGGTTGGTCCAGCATGATTTCCCTTTGGTGAATCCATGCTGACTACTCCTGATCACCTTCTTGTCCTCCACATGCTTAGTGAGGACCTCCAGGAGGAGCTGTTCCATCACCTTTCCAGGGACGGAGGGGAGGCTGACAGGCCTGGAGTTTCCTGGCTCCTCCTTCTTGCCCTTTGTGAAGACTGGCGTGACACTGGCTTTCTTCCAGTCCTCAGGCACCTCTCCTGATCTCCAGGACCTTTCCAAGATGATGGAGAGTGGCCTAGCGATAACATCCGCCAGCTCCCTCAGCACTCGGGGGTGCATCCCGTCGGGGCCCATGGATTTATGGATGTCAAGTTTGGACAAAAGATCTCTAACCTGATCCTCCTCAACCAAGGGAGACTCTTCCTTTCTCCAGCCTTCCTCTCTTGTCCCCAGGGTCTGGAATTCCTCAGGACTAGCCTTAGCAGTGAAGACGGAAGCAAAGAAGGCATTCAATAACTCTGCCTTCTCTGTATCCTTTGTCACCAGGGCACCCGCCCCATTCAGCAGCGGGCCCACGTTTTCCCTAGCCTTCCTTTTGCTATTGATGTATTTGAAGAAGCCCTTCTTGTTGTCCTTGACATCCCTTGCCAGATTTAATTCCAACTGGGCCTTAGCCTTCCTTGTCACATCCCTGAACGCTCTGACAATGTCCCTGTATTCCTCCCAAGTAGCCTGTCCCCTTTTCCACATTCTGTAGACTTCCTTCCTCTGCTGGAGTTTTGCCAGGAGTTCCTTGTTCATCCATGCAGGTCTCCTGCCCGCTTTGCCGGACTTCTTCCTCAGAGGAAGAAGAATCCATACAAAGGATTGCAACACCACCATGGTTACTGTCATGATAGCCTTCAGAGATGCTCTCAGAGTTTTGGAGGCTGTGAATGGGGTGAGTCTCCCTCTTTCATGAATCACTTTCCGTGGGGTCTGACCTGAAGCCCCAGCCTCTTAGCATAGAGCTGAGTATGGTGGGACCTCCTTTCTTCTCCTAAGCTCAGGGACTTCCCATCCATCACCTCCCAAGACCCAGATCCCTGCCCGGGCAGCTGCTCATCTCTGCTCTTTCCCTGCACTGTGGGGAGAAAGGAGAGCTGGTGGTGAGACAAATAGACAGAGGGAGAGAGATAGAGATAGTCACTTGCTTGCAACCGCTTTGCCTTCCCACCTGGAGATTGAATGGATGCGTAGGTGGATGGTAGGACAGCCCAGGAAAGGAGGATACAGTGAAAAGCAAAGACACAGAAGTGCCAAGTCAGTCAGGGTTTAGTGTGCTCCAAGTTAGAATTGTAGATAATAGGATAAAGTCGATGCTTTAGTATCACATGCATTTAGAGTTATGATATTGCTAAATCCCTGAGGTAAACTGGCTAAAGATCCTAGTCAGATGATTTCATCTAGAAACCGGACAGGTCAAGCTGAAGGTGCTGGAGGAGTAGGAGCCCAGCTTCAGTTTCATTCACTGCCTGAGGTCTAAACTCGGCTGTTCTCCTCAGACAGGTACTCTGGTCAGCAGAAAGACCTCAGACATCCGGAGCGCTCTGTTGCATCAATGCTGCTTATTTCGTATACATGATCAACAAATTTTTATTGATTAGAAATAGTAACCGAAATATCTTACCTCCCGTATGGGTATCCTAATCACTAGGGCAGACAATCATGATGTTTTCCTGAACCAACCAGCACTTGGGTATTTCATACAAAGCTGATCACTGTCCCTGTGGCCATTTTGCACCTAGGTCCATATCACATTTACACTGAGATCTCCAACCAAAAAACACTTCCTTTCCTAACAGAGTAGAAACTGGACCCTGGGCAAAACTAGTCAGTTTCTCTTCTGTTCTTCAAATGTTTCAAAATTATTTTTTTTGTTTAGGTCAAATGAGATATTTCAAGTAATACAAAACATTGTGTTTCCCTTTGATGACAAAAGAGAAAAGAAAAACTGTTAGTACAATCCTTACATATTTGTATTTTATCGGTTTGCTGAATGACTCAACAAATTCAATTATTCACCCAGACACTGAGAGCTCTACTTAGAGAGAGAAATACGTTTTAGTTATTGCTAGGTTTTTATGAAAAATGAAGGATGACTTTTCCTGGAGGATTGGAATGAGAATGACAGGTTTAATACATTTGCTTACCCCTCTTAAGAAAATTGTCAAGAGGCATTTTTTAAACTTCAGTGGAAGTTAAATTGTATTTATAAATACTTTTTGGTTTCTGTGGTATCTACTGAATACAAAAAAAAGGATTAGTTTATATACAAAAAATATATTTAAAATCAATATTTCCTAACTATTATGTTGTAACCTATACTCAGCGAGGCCAGAACCTGACACTGTGCTGAAGCAGCTTTTATCTGAGATTGCTTACAATGAATTATTTGACCACTGTTATTTGGCTAATGTGCCTCTTTAAACACCAAATTCATGAGACCACTGTAACCATCACGATATTGACCTCTATTTGGAGTTCTCCAATGAAAAAGAATACAAGCTTTTCCTTCCCCGCTTCTTCCATAATCTTGATTTTAGTGCCTGGCACAGGGCTCCATCCATTTACAGAGGCTTTGGTTTAACAAAGGTGTTTGGATAACGTCCATGATTTAATTTATATTTAAATTAAATTAATTTCTCCTTATGTTGACTAATACTTAGGTATAAAGGTATATTTGGTTTCAATACAGTGCACGAATATCTACAGCAGGCACATTTAGTATACTTAGGTAGAAAAAAAAGTATTAATCTTACAGAAAACAAGATCAAGCAAAATGTCTCCTATGCAATGTCACAGAGCACACTGTATCTATATTTCCCAATATAGGCAGTACACACATCCTTTGAATAGAAAGTTTTACATTTACACCACAACTTCTCTGACATTATTAAAGATCATAGATGCTAGCAATGTAAAAGAACAACCTATTTCTGCTGCACTAGTTCAAGTTGTTCCAACTCAAAGCCAGGGAAGAAAACACAGTAAGCTTGCAGGGTCTTGAAAATACCCTATGCGCTCTTCTGATATGCCCCATCTACACTGCCTTCCCTTGGGAGAGGCTAGGACAGTGGGATGACATGCCTAGTTCAGCCTTGGTGACCTCCCTTGTGAAGGTTGTGCTCATGTGGTTCTGCTGGCAGCCTGTGGGCACAGGACTCTGCCATCAGTCCTGTACAGTCTCTTTTTTGTTCTTGCACAACTTTTACACTCGAGCTCTGTGCTGAGACTACGTTATCTTCCTCCCAGGAACTTAAAACTGACAGACTATTGCAACACATTAAAAACAAAACAAAACAAACAAAAAAAAACATACCTACATTTAATCTTCTCATCTGTCAGGTATGTTAGTTGTTAGTATGGGTGAGAGAGGATACTCACCTTTCCCATGCCTCCCCAGCAGTTCTCTCAAGTGTCTTCTAGGACAATCTTCATCCTGCAGTAGCTTGACACCTGGGTAACCTATGCTTCCATTGACCAGGTCTGGTGAGCAGCTGGAAGACTCATTCACCACCTCCAGAAATAAAACTTGTTCCCGTTACTCCTCTCTGGATGTCAGAGTCACTGTACACAGCTAGCCAGGTGAGAACAGAGCTGTTCGGAAACTACACCTGGCATGGTGATGTAAAACTGTAAAAAAGGGCTGACATGGTGAATACCACAGCACGACCTTCTGTAGACACCATTTTATACCTTTGATGTACCTTCAGCATATCACATAGTACCCTTCTCGATTACTGCAGTTGCTAGAGTACGTAACATTAGAGTGCAATCAGAAAATGCAGCAGAACATTAGCAAAATAAAATATGTGAAGGACATTAAGAACATTCACACTGTCTAACTTAAGAGAGAGGTAGGCTACTCTTGAGTGCAATCAAATAAAGATGAATTTTGTAAGAAAAATGTCACAAGCAATGAATCCTTGTATTAGTAAAGTGTTGTAAGGTTAAATTTATTATTTTTAAATTTATTATATTTAACCTGAAATATATCCTCTATGTGACAGATCTCTGTCTGTAAAGTGGGGTGATATCAGTTTTACCTCTCCCATGCTTTAGCTTTTCCTGAGGACGCAGTCCTCAATATCCCTTACCTTAAACACAACATTTGTGGTGCAGGGAAGCACCATTCTCCACTAGGGCTAAGAACAAATTGCAAATTTTGGGCTCATGAACACACAAAGGGTAAGGTAACCCTGAGATGCCAGGGTAATAATAATCCTTTTGATTTAAAAAATATGAGTGGTTGACTGAGAATGAGAGTGTCTTTTGGGGGAAAGGGCAAGGGGGGACAACTGTTTCACTATGTGCTTTTCAAAAATAAATGTTAACTTTTAAAAATCTTCTGGCACTTGAGATAAATTTGTCTCAGAGAGAGAGAAAAAAAAAACTAAATTGCAACTGCCATCCAAATATCCTGCTGGTAATGATTTTGTGCACTGAAATGTTACATACAATGCTTCAACTTCTAAATCTGCATTTCAGATGAAAAAGTGCAAAATAAGGTTTAGCAAATTAGATATTAAAGATTTTGCTACTCACTGCAGTTTCTGTTACATTAGACAAGCATATTATTTGCCTTAGCAGGCAGAAGAACAATGACTAAAGGCTGCTATTAGACCGGAATAGCTACATTAAGATAACTGTAAAAATAATTGTAGATTCACAACATCAATTCTGTGTAAACATTTTCTGCAACATTTCTGTATATCTAGTTTGGTTTGTAGCGTTATATAAAGAACACATAGTCTTGCAAATTTTGAATTTATAGTACCAGCCTGTTTAGGCTATATCTATGTTAGCAAATGCTTTAGTAACAGAACAGAAGATCAAAGTGGCTGCTGCTGAGCTCCTCACATCGCTATTATATGTGGTTTGGGCAGTATACTTTGGATTTGATTTAGTTTGGTCCCCTGGGCTGAGAAGTCTTCACTCCAGATGTACTTTGAAGCTTTCTGATAGGAAAACGCATTAGATGCATGCGGGAATTCCTCGCTGTGGGCAGAGGCCATGCATGGGAATATTAGGTACTAAACCAACTATGCACTAAGGTGCATTTGGGGCAATTTTGGAGAAAAGCCCACAGTTTAGTTCCATCTCTAAGGAATCTAGCTGGTTTGCCTCAAAACTGTTCTGGGAACTGAGTTAACACATTTGCAGCTTACTTATCTTTCTAAACTATACCACTGCTTTTTTGTTATCATTCCTAAGAGGTTCAGGCCTTCAGGACTTTTAGAAAAATGCTGTGTGGTATTACATGTCACTTGGTTAATTAAGCAGTATCATTTGTGGAAATATTGTGCAGCAGTAGGTTGCTGTTCCAAATGACATGGCTTAGAGATGCAGAAAAGATACAAAAGTGGGTACAAAATAGTGCAGAGAACAAGCTTAGAAAATAAAGTCTAGCTATTTAAATTCCTGTGACCAAGAGATATATTAACTGAAGATTTAAAAGTAAAAGGAATAAGCTCATTCCACATACCTACCAAAACTATCTGTAAATGAATACACCCTACCATGTACAAATTCCTCTACCATGCGCAGGCCATTGCCAAGCAAACCTGGCCTTCGCCATAGCAAGGATTATCAGATAACTACCTACTGCTGGCAGTTGCACTTTCTGTCAGCAGTGGTGTCTGTAAAAGACAGCATGAGCAACTGACTGGTTCTAGTAAGAACTGGAATACTGAAAATATCACGAGTTAATAAACAATAATATAGGGGTGGTGGGGGGAGGGGGAGTGGATGGTGTGACTTCCATATCCTTATTTGACTTGGCCATGCTGTCAAGCCAGTGAGCTCTTGCTTTGTACTTTAACCCTCCGATCATTTGCTGAGCCTGCATATTGGCACAAATACGACTGCCTCCCTTGGAAGAGAGAGGAAGAGGGTGCATTTCATTGCATCAATGCAGCAGGTAGCAGGAAAATTCCCATCATGTCTGACTCTTCTACTGGTCATCAAAGCTACCTCAGCAGGTGATGTGGCTTCACAAGCCCTTCATGCTTTGCATTCTGTCCCCCAGTGTGCCACTACAGAAGGCTGTGTAGGATGTGCTGTGAAGTGGTTCTCTCATATCCTGGGCAAGCTATCTGCAACAGTGCCAGCTTTTCAGAATAGGGATATATGGGCCACAAAGGAAATAGACTTTTCCAAATATATGCAAGGATATGCTCAGACTAACAAATTTTCCTCATAGGAAAATACCCTACTACCAGCAGGCAAGCAATACTCAGGAGCTGACATAGAGTAGTAAGTTTAAGAAGTTGAAGACGGTTCATTTGCACATCTCTGATGGCACCTTACATCTTCACTTTTGTAATAAACTTCTGTGAGAGTAATGGTTGAAACACTGATATCAAGCCTCTCAACTCAGGGCCAGCCCTGAAAAGGAGCCACAAAACCGGGGTCACAGAACCTATAAAAGCTGGAGAAGCTTGGGAAGTCATCCATCACGAGAGAGGTCTCCTCTAGGGGTCTATAACACAGATCTATAACACAGGCCACCACATTTGCCTGTGCTGCAATCTACCTTCCATCTCCAAGTACTGTAGAGATTAGGCCTTATTAAAATATATTTTGATGGGCCAAAAATACCTTGCAAATACCTGTATCAATAGACTCATGTCACTGGGTGGTAAGAAATAGGAAGGAATATGGACACAAAGGATGCTTAAAAGGTCCAGACTGCCTGATACATAGCGAGAATAGCAAAAGGCATGCAGGACTAAGCAAGACACTATCCTATCAGGCAGCAGAACTTTGTAGAAATACCTAAAGCACACTCGATACCCACCTAAGCTGTCCAAAATAAACGGGAAGATTCACAAGCCCTGTTCAGAAAGAAGCAAAGGCAAACTAGACAGGCTGAAAGCTATGCCTAGCATCAAAGCACATCATGGTTTCATACCCAGTGAGACAATTAATGTGAAAGGTCAGTGTATTTAATTATTCATAGGAGAATCTAAATACAAGTTACCTGAAAAGCGACATCAGCAATTATCTTTCATGTTTAACAACCTTGCACAGCATTTTACATAACTTGCTGTATCTATATTACAATTCAAGGTTAGATGGGACTATTACGATCAACCAGTCTAATAAGTATATACCACAGGGCAAGAATTCCTAAAGAGATCTTCCCCAATAATAGCATTTTTGCAATTCAGGGATATTTGCGCCTTTCATGTTGTCTACCAGAAATAATATGACAATTTCTGAGAAAGTGTAACCCTGTTGGTGCAGTGATGGGAGATTAGGACTCTCCTCCCTCCTCTATCCACCTACCAGTACTTAAATTCAACAGAGAAATGGATAATTAGATTTTGTTTGTCGATATGAGAATAGCTGTCCCTAGTTAATTTCTAGCCACAGGTCAATATAGTTTTACATTCCTTTAAAGTGTGTGAGCACTCAGTGATAGCGTTTCTAGGGATGCATGAGCTACCAGTGATACTTCACGCTTTCTATATCCACAGGAAAAGAAAATAAAAAGGAAAAGCCAAAATTGCATTACATGTATCTGATCTTTCATTATCACCTCCTACCAGCTATCCCCAGTTGAGCAAACCATGTTTAATTTGTTTTAAAATACTTAATTACATCACTGGGTGACTCTTTGGGGATTATTAAAAAAAAAAAAAAGCCAGTGCTGTGAAGGACATGTGGCCACGGTATATGATATATTGTATTACACTCGTCTGGTCATTTGAGGAATAGGAGCTGGTAACTCCAGCAAGCTACTGAAAACTAGAAGCAGCAGTACCTTCTGCTTAATAGCAAGTTGTTACGCAGCGCAACTGAAAAAAAAAAAAACACATACATATTCAACACAGCATAGTCACTTTCTGATGAGCTGCAGGAAATAAGACTGGGACATCAACTGTAAAAAGCCCATTTTCCAGCTAGCCCTACAGTTTAAAAAAAGTTATTATTTTCCTGCCAATTATATTTTCCAGTCCACTTCATCACATGACATCAAAAACATTTGTGCCATGGGCACAGGGACAGGCCTGGCCCACTGGGGAAAGCAAATGCTGAAGCCAGCACCACAGGCCAAATCACTGACTGCCAAATTTCACCAAGTGTCACAAGGGACACTACTGATTGTCAAGACTTGAACTAAAGAAGCCAAAGGAAGCCTAAGGAAAGGTAGCTCAGTAGCCCTATGGTTTTACATGTTTATTAAAAAATTCTTCAAAAATATATTGAGCAACTTACGCGGTGAAGTCACTGGAAGCTGCCTCCACACAGCTACATACCCAGCCTCATGCTAGAGCTCAGTTAGTTTTGATGCTCTGCACATGATACAAACATTAATTTGCTTAGTGCTTATAATTTTTATGGACATGCTCTGGAAGGGTTTTTTTTTTTTTGCCACATACCTTTCTCTGAAAATGCTGACTTATGAACTCAACATAACTCATAAACTCAACGTTTTCATGAAAACATCCCAGTATTAATTTTGTTTTATTTCTGGGGAAAGATCTATGAGCTTTCAATTTCTGATTTAGAGTACGACTCTCTAGAATACCAACAGTCCAGGACTAAAAAAAAACTTACCAAGAACAAATAATTGAACTAAGCATTACAGGGATGACCCAGTGTGTGCTGAGTGACAAAACAACTAGGAAAATTACTACATCTACATGCTACAAAAAACTCCTCAAACTCTCTCTGGCGATCTCTCCCAGTGCAGATGAGGACATTTTTGAAATCTTGAAATATTTTTTACCTTGGGAAAACTGTTTTCTGCAACTGTGTCATACAGCCCTTCTGCACAATTTCATAAAGTGAGTAACACTAGTTCCTTCAGATAAGGATAGAAAAAAAATATTTTGTTTTTTTGGACTTGATGTGTTTACATAATTGGCTTTCTCATGCTAGTCTAAAGATATGCTTTTTCTGCTGTCAGGAACCGTTTGCTTTTGTCCGACAAAAACATGCCACAGTCAAAGAGATTTAAAATGATTAGTGGAACTGCAGAGGCAGGAATTGAAGTGACATCTAACACTGTCACCAAACACGCATCTTAAACCTCCTTCCTCTTTTCCCTGCCCTAGAAAACCCCAAACCAAAGCTAACCCCAACTTATTACTGAAGACTGAAAAATGATTGCCTCAAAGAATTAGTATTTACATAGGTTACAGGATATGGAAAGGTTCAAAGAAAATGTTGCATTTAGTAACCACAGTAGTGGTCAAAACATGAAAGAAGCTTTGCACAAAAGTAATGGTTGTGATTTCTTATGTTCTACAGAACAGGCTTTCATTTCAGTTAATTTTCCATATCTTTACTGTACCAGATAAAATTTTTTTCTTTTAAAAGTGAGTAAACTTTTATGTAGGAATTTACTGTAAAAATTACTTTTTCCAAGTAATTTTTCAAGTACATTTTTGAGCAGAAATTTTTTTTTTTTTTTACACATTTCTACAGTGATAACCAAGTGCTGGCAAGCCAAGCCTAATGCAAAAGAACTGGTCAAAGAATTTTACCGTCAAAGACTGAATACATAGATTTTCTGATCTTACACAAAAGTGATACTTTAACAGCAAGGTATTTCATTCAATCCAGTTATCTTGCTCTCCTGCCCTAGCGGACACAGGGTGCACTAAGTATTTAGAGAAGTAACTAATCAAGATTGGGATTTACTCTTCCCTCTTCCTTCATTTGACTTCTCCTACTTTCATTTTTTTTAGCCAATATATGTTTGAAGCAGACAGGTTAACTCTCAGTTTTTAGTGGGAGAGCTAGCTCTTCCCCTTCCCTGCTCTCTTGCTCTCTGCAGTAAAGAATATACCGGAGTAATTTCCCTCACTGCAAAGAATCCAGGAACTACTGGAAAGTAGAAAAAAAAATATTATGGGAAAAAGTGTAATATTACAGCATTTGCAGCTTCATTTCTTCCATTTTCCAGACATATCTTTTTTCCTTAATGTACTGTCCAAATACAATCTTTTTGGTTGTTGTTGTTGTTAATAGACATGATACTTACCCTGAGCATACACTGAGCACTCAACCCATTAAATTTATATCATCTCATCATAGGCTGTCCTTTTTCCATGCATTCCAACTGTGATTTGTGCAGAATACTTAAAAAAAAATAAGCTCAGAGGGAGTTCTGCTTACAGTCAAATGGCATGGGTGATTAGTGATTAATTGCAATCTTTAATATTTGGAAAAATGATTATGGTTGTCTTAACTTTAGAAGAGTTTTCAGAACTAGCTCAGTTAAACTACTAGACCTTTTTCAGACTTCAAAATAGCTTTGTAAATACATATAAACATCAACTAAGCTGAAAGCTTACTTCGGTACCTATGAGTTCTTACTTTTTCTCCGAATTCATTTCGGGCCTTAATTTACCATGAACATCCAAAGAATTATGTATAGTTGCAGGGTATATATTGCACTCATAGGCATGAAAAATAAGATTTGTTTCATCTGATAAGTTAATTTTAACTCCATTTTTTACCTTTCTGTAAGCAAAATATTATTATCATATTTAACTGCAGTTATTTTTATTCAAATGTTCATAAAATTCTTTTTAATAAGAGTAGCCATATGTCAGCCAGTCACTATTACTGCAAATTATTTTCAGATAAAGCAAAAATGAAAAAGCCTGCATAAAGGAAACACTGCACAAATTAAAAAAAAAAATATATATATAGATCTCTCTCAATAAAGGCACACACAACAAAGTTTGGGAGTTTTTTTTTTTTTTAAATGCTCGAAAAAACCTTTAGAAAGATGCGATGTCTCTCCTAAAGAACTTGAATACAAAGCTAAATAATCTGGAAACCAAAAGTGAGAGCTAAAACATGCTTTAGCATAAGAGACAGCTTTCTATTTCAGCAAATAACGCTCTACCTTTCAAAACGCTTGCACAATATAGTATGAGGTCTGAAGACACACACACACACACACACACGCAAACAGCCTTCCTGGACAAAGGAGTCCCTGTTAATTGTTAGGAAGATGACGCCTATATGCTGACTTTTTGAAACTCAGATCCTAGCTAAGTGATGAAGTATGGAAATATTTACATATTGCTTTCTCTCCGTAACAGTCTTCTTACAATGATTACATGCCCAGTTTGGAAATGTTAGTCAATGAGAGAACTCTCAAGCGCTATATACTTAAATTCCACAGAAATTTAAATTGTGGAACAGGAAGAAGAAATAACGATCTTAAACTTTATATGTCAAAAATTACATTTATTTGACTTAAACACAAAAAACAAAAACAATCAGCTTCCACTGTTTGTTCAGACATAACCCTCACCCATCACTACCTAATGAAATGATTTCTAGTTATGGGAGAGAAGGCAAATAGGAAGTTCTTCAGTAATCTGTTACTAGGCAGTTAAGAACCCGGTGACATCAAAGAGGGAAACTAAAACTTGTTCAGCTGTTTAAATTATCTTAATTTGAAAACAGAATTGTGGCTGACAGATTAACATAGAAGATACCACTTTGCATTGTATCTGAGCACCATACAATTCTTTACCTAATCTGGTATCTTGCAGTTCACAGTTGGTCTTCCTTTGCCAGAGGATCATTTTCATACTCTCTTTAGCCACAGCACAGTCCTGTCTTTCAGAGCATACGATTAACAAACTCTTTACTAAATTGAATGTAATAAGCATAACAAGTTTCACAGGAGAAAAGAAGCAAGAAAAATGAAATATTTTTTTCCATTACAGGCTGTTTTTCAAGAAGTACTCACCAAGCTGAACTAAATGCTCCATTCTTCATCTTCAGAATACACCTCAAGTCAGTAAAGCTTGAATTGTGGAAGGGAAAAGGATACAGCAAGGAAATGGAAACTTACTCTACTTGGAATATGACAATTTACTGGGTACCTGTCTGTTATTGGTAAGAATAGCCCAGACCAGAAAACTTGTACTGTTCAGTACAAAGAACCATTCAGCACATATGCTGCAAGGTGGAAGGAGGGTCCCTGAGCTCTAAACCTGAATCATTAGGAAGGTGAGGAAGAACTTCTGGAGTTCTCATCAACTGTCACAGAGATCCTAGAACGACGACTGCTGAAGCCAGAGCTACCAAGAATCACCAATACGCTTTCTAGTGACAGGGATGCAGGAAGGCTGTTCTTGTAAAAGACTAAAGAACCTTATCAGCCCTCTACCTAAACCGAGATTACTTTAAAAGGGAGCTCTTCCATAACATCTAAATCTCTGCAGAGATCTTTGTCCCCAGAGACCCATCCTCATGGATCACTTCATAATTTTCTCCTGGGCCAGATATAAATTATGAACATTGATTGAGTGCTGATTTCAAGTGTACCCAAGCAAAAAAGTTTTGGATCTTACATGCTGCTCAAGGCTTTTACCAGTAGTGGCGACAGGATGTGGGAACACAGACTCTGAAGCAATGCAAGCATCTGTAATGGAGTTGGATTATGGGGGTACAAGGCTTGTAGGCGGCACAGTGTCGAGGAGGGATTCTTAGCCTAAGTCTTGCAATCTGAAAGCAATACAAGACGGGTGCTGGAACAGCAGTAGCTGGATTCCCCTTTATATGCCTTCACCGAGCAGGAGGGAGAAATTGGTTTTCCACGGATATTGTGAGGGAAAAACTTTCCAGCCTTGCCAGACAGGCAGGAGCACACCCACTGTTACAACATACACACGGACTCTGAGAAAGCCCTACATTTTCATGTTTGTTTTACAAATCTTTATGTAGTGTGCTTTTATTGATCTATTCACTACATAAGAGAAGTATGTATGCTGCAGAAATATTCTGCCAATGTCACTACACTGTTTCTGACCAAGACAAATACCTGATTTTGAGATGGGTCAGTATTCTCCAGTGTTAAGACTACTGGACAACACTTTCACAGTACAAGCAATTAAACCATATACACATTTGTTTTATCCTCCTCAGAGTTTATTTGCATGTAATTTTATACAGTTGATACTTCACATCACACATTTATTCCTTCTCTTGAAAAAAAAGCTGGACAAGTGCAATTGCCCTGCATGACATTTTGAAAGCTGGAACTGCTGACAGTAGAAAAAAAATCTACAAAATGTATTAGTAGAGCAATATAATGTAAATACAGCATATAATTATGTTGTTTTTCATTTCACTACAAAGAAAATACCATTTGACAAAAATGATAATCAGTTCCAGTTGTTAAAAGTTCAGTATATTCCTTTTAAAGTCCCAGTGTACGGGAATGCTTTTCTTAGCCCACTACCAAACGATGATAAAAGTGGTACAGGGAAAAATGAACCATGATGCTAAATAGTGTTATAGTGCTCTACTGCAATATAGAATTCAAACCGGAGATGCTCATGAAGTCCTTTCAGGGTGAAGTCTACCAAAACACTGCTTTCCATGCTATATTATCCCATCATAGTTTCTATTTTGCTTAAAAGTAAACTATATTAAAGTATAAGTAATCATTCCAAGAACTACAACAAGATTTTCAGTGTTGACACAAGTATTCAGTAATCTACACAGTGGCTCATGAGAAACTGGGTAAAAGTATGACTTGGAAATGATCGAGGAAATCTTCCTCTTTGGCTGTTTTAAAGTTAGAAAACCCAGACTTGTACAAAACACAAGAATCATTCATTTTAGAACAAATTCAAATAGGCTTTAAAACACGTGGAGCAAAATAAAGCATTTCTCTTTAATTCAGTACAAACTTTATAGACTATTCTGTAATACATTTTCAAATACACAGAATCTTACTCTTTACGAAGAGAGTCCTAGTTTATTAAAGAACTCACTTGAACAATCTTAGCAGCACTCCAATAATTAACTACCTTGAACTTAGCATTACTGCATTTTAAGACTATTTTTTCATGAAAAGTGATGCTTCAAAAGTTATAAAAGTGCAAGAACATCATGTTCTAAGCTCAAGGGCAGCTTCTGGAAATGATGAAAACAGTATTACAGGGTCTCAATATTACTAAAATAAGTGAAAAGGGGAAAAAAAAAACTTTAAGAACATCTCCTATCATGGTATCATTGTAGTAAGAACAAAACGTTCCCCTTACTGAGCATCTTAATAGCCTAAAGAAAATGGTCAAGTGCATTTTTTTCAGCTGTAGAAAGTGAGGTGCACAGAGTAAGTGATTTGACCAGCAGTAAATAAGCAGTACATAACAGCATCAGCAGGTCAGAGTCACTCAGCCTGCCCATTTGGCTGTTTATCATTTTTGTGAATTTCTAATTAAATAAAAAATAGCAGAGTACAATACTCTCAAAGGATCTTCTCATCCATTTGGATAAACACTTTTAACTACATGTTGGACTTCACTGAAGAAGAGGAGCCCAAAATGCGGTCCCACAAACCTTTAAGGTTGCCTTTTAGCCAAGAACTTCCGTTTTACTTATGCAAACTACTTACTTTTAATAGGAAGCATTGATATATAATGAACGTTTGAATTCTTCATCAAAATGATAGAGGCTTACAAGAAATTACAAGTATCAGAGAGTAGGACCATTCCTGGTAAAGTTCTGTAAACAACAAGTTGAAAATGCCAGGTGCTGTGCAACGTCTTAAGTGTAACTTTGCAATCTCAGAGCTACAAAGATGGTATTTTTCTCTCTCTTTCACAAAGTTTCCTCAAAATAGGTTCTAGCAACTTGAGAGCTCTGCAGTTATATGAGAATATTAATCCTGCATTTTAAAAATCTAATACTATTATATTTAGTTTCAGAAAGCTTCCTTAGAGCAAGTTTTGTTATACTTCGCGCTGGTACAGTATATCAGCGCTTCTTCTATGACTTGCTTCTTCAGTGAAGAATATATCTATCTTCAGTCTAGGATATCCATATTCTGAAGCACAATAGCCACTCTGCTGGGAATGTACACCTAGTAAAAAGATGACAAGAACAATAGCTGAAAAAAAAACCCCATGAACCTCACCAGACACAACTTCTAAGTAAGAGCATGTGAAACCACAAGCACACATGGCATATCTTAGCTTTCTAAATTTATCATTTGTGCAATGTGTCATTGATATTAATCACATTTAAATTGCGATTATTGACTGCTCAGTACCCAGCACCTGAGTTATACAAGATAATCCAAAGTTACAAGCTTAACAGACAACTTAATTGCAGTCTTTCCTCTTTTCTCTCTTCTTCTTCTTTTTTTTTTTTTTTTTTAAACTCATGTGGTGATATATTTTAAAGTGCATACCACTAGAGGGCCTCATACGATTTACAAAGTCCAATTAAAAAAAAAAAAACTCGAGGACATCTAGGTCAATAGACCACACAATAAATGACAAAATTTTACAATAGCATTTGAACACTCTTCTGCTGTGACCTACAGTTGCTCCAAGGTCTATGATGTCTTTTCATACAGGTAAATACCACCAATATGACACAGCAATGCATTCTTCCCACTTAACATTTATGAAATTTCAGTATCTGAGCAATAAATTCACTCTTAAATAGAGATATAGATTCATGTTAACCATAAATTATTGCATTTTTCTTTAATCTTTTAACCTGATTATCACGAAAAAAGATACATATATAGTCAGAAGGCTTCTCATAGATGACAAAAGAGTTTGTGACAATATATTTTACGTGACATTCCTTCCAAGCAAAATAAAGTCACAATCTGAAAACAAGACTGATATGTACTACCTACCAATTGCCATGATATATGGTACTCCATCAATTGTCAAGTGTAGGAACATATTTTCCAAACAAGTCAATAAAAATACAATTATAAAAGGTAACACAAGATTGAAGATTACTGGCTTCATCTTGATAACATCCTCTAATTTTAGACTATCCTGCATCCCTTTAGAACATCTAACATTCTGCAATTTCAACTACGTTATCATGCCTGAGGGCATGAAAGGCTTTCATAGTTTGCAAAACAGAATAAAGTAATAGAGCAAACAGCTTTAGGACAAGGAGAAAAAGGAAAGAACAGCTGATCCTCACTGAGCCAGACTGAGGCATGTCCAATGCATTTTGAAAGACAGTGAATATAATGATTTCCCCTAAGGTTTCCGTGATAAATAGCTGCTACAAATTTGTGCAAGGGAAGAAATATTTAAAGAAGTCAACTGAATCAGAACGTATAGATAAAGGAGAGATTTCAAAATTGTGAACTGAATAGAAATTCAGTTTATATGATGAAGTTAAAAAGGGAAAAGAAGGAAACAAGAATAATTTTTCTAAGGAGGAGCATGTAGGAAGCTACTGAAGTTATGACAACAAAAATCAAATATAAGATTTAATAAAACTTAATTAGATTATGGTCAATAATAAGTCAAATCTTAGGAATAACAAATTAGCCTAGTTCCTTTAAAGTCAATTTACACCAGCTGAAAATCCGGGAGCAGTTTGCAAACACTTCACCACTTTATTGCCCATCACAATTTCAGAACTGGTTTGAAGCACTATTTCAGAATTTGTGAAATATTATATTTAAACTGATCAGAACTATGTTTTCTCTTTGCCATGAAGACGTGTAAGGCTCAATAACGGCTAGTTTATTATTTTAGGCACGTTTCTTTTCTCAGCTGGGCAAATGGAACATGGGTTTTAATATTTACTGATTTAGTGGGCTTTTTAATAAACCTTAGAAGAGATAAACATGACATTATCTCTTTATCTTGTCAATTCATATCTTTAGTCAGGGTAACCACCTTTAAGACTTAAATAAAACTGTAAGAGGAAAGAAAAAAAATATTGGCATGAATAATGAACACCTATCATTATAAATTAAATATTCATTCCACTGCTGTAACAATGTACTTAGAAGGGAAAATAGTACGCAAATAAAGTAATAGACATCTCCTATTATAAATTAAACAGGACTTGTTTTTCTAAAAGTCTGAAATACTACCATGTATGTGCTGGCAGTTTTTTGTTTGTCTGTTTTAAACAGCCAGAATACAGATCATTTGAGAGAGGGAGATAGGAGAAAAAAAGTGACCAAAGAGATTGCTTGTGTTTCCTGGAGTAAGATGAAATCTGGAAGATTATCTTCTCAGCCTTCTGAGCTCAGCTTTCTCACCTCCACGTCTTCTGATTCTGACAGCTCTAATCCCAGCGCTCCTCAGACTTTCCACTCCAGTATTCTGTCTTCTTTACGTTCTGCCATGATATATTTATAAACATTGATAAGATCCCCCTGAGCCTTCTCTTCTCCAGACTGAACAGTCCCAGCTCTTGCAGCCTTTCCTCATACGAGAGATGCTTCAGTCCCTTAATCATCTTTGCCTCTCTTCACTGGACTCACTCCAGAAAATCCATGTCTGTCTTGTACTCGAGAGCCCAGAACTGGACCCAGCAGTGCAGTGCCTCACCAGCACTGAGTACAGGGGAAGGATTACCTCCCTCAACCTGCTGGCAATGCTCTGCCTAACACAACGCAGGACACTGTTGGGTCTTCTTTCCCATGAGGGTGCTCATGTTCACCTTGTTCAGCAGGACCCCTAGGACCTTCTCTGCAAAGCTGCTCTCCAGCTGGTTGGCCCCAGCCTGTGCTAGTGCATGGCTACTTGTCCCTAGGGGTATGATTTTGCACCTTCCTTTGCTGAACGCCGTGAAGTTCCTCTCTATCCATTTCTCTAGCCTGTCAAGGTCCCTCTGAATGGCAGCACAACTCTGTGGTGTATCAGCCACTCCTCCCAGTTTTGTATCGTCTGCAAACTTGTAGAGAGTGTTTTTTTTTTTTTTTTAAACCTTCATCACCTTTCACCTGAACTACTACTTTTGCAATGACAGATCATAATTAATTTCTATTTATTTTCTCTATGCTTCTTCTGATTTCCTCCCAGCCATACCCCACTCTTTCGCCCCGCTTGAGGGCCACCGTGCTTGTTGCAACTGTTAAACTACTTCAGCAGCTGGGCAGTAGCAGTGTACTCAGTCGCCTGTGCTCCATCCAGGTATGGAAAAGAAAACAAAAACCAACTTTTCAAAGCAACCTTTAAAAAATTCTTTGATTATATTTGGCCTGCTGCGACTAGCAAAGTAGTAAGTCACATAAAATAAGAGGAGAAAGCATGAAGCCTTTCAGACTTTTTCCATGCATTCTAAAGCTGGGAAGTGAAAGTTACTGGAAATATGCTAGTGTCATAAAGTGCTATTGGAGAAACACCTGCCTTCTTAGGGCAGGCTAAAATTATTGTACTAGACCTCCAGTATCAAGTGGTGAACTTTCAGGGGGATGCAACTCAGAATATACTTGTAGGGATTGTTCATCTACTTGTGTTTCAGGTTGGACAGGCTAACCAATATTGTTCTTCAGCTAATGTTTCTTTGGCTGAGCAGTACATTCAATATTCAGTTCAAAAGTATTTTCAAATGCCTGTTGACACCAAGATCTCATCTAGGAACTTCCACAAACCGTATCCTTTCTAACTTCGCTATTTGGCTAGATGACTACACCCCTAGGCAGCTGATTATTGGTTCTCAGTACAATATGCCTTCTGCATATACAACTGCAATGCAATACCCTTGAGCATACAACTACTGTCTTTTAGGAAATACAATCCAGTAGAGAATGCAGCTATTGTAACACAGGTTAACATGAAAACACTATGTCTTCCCTTCTACATACAAACTTCTACCAACTAATGAGTTCATGCCTTCAGATCATTCAATAGTTTACAAAGTTCTTCACAGATTTTCTGAAATTCCTGGAAGAACAACTGCCTCGTAAAAACTAATTCTCTTCAGAGGAAAACCCACTTGTAATGAAGACACACATTCTTAAAGACAGGTTTAAGGAGAGGGGACAAAGCATATAATGCATGAGCAGCTTTATTATTTGTTAATCCAACTACAAGCTACGTTACGTTGTTTGCCTTTGTTGGGACATGGTTTGTGAAAAAAAACGTTGGTGCTGTTAAGGGTACTGGGTGATTCCAACAGACAGATATCTGTCTCTAGTTTTGGCTTTCTTTAACAGGCATAAATTATTTTAAAATCCTTGTAAGACTCTCTTTGAAGACAGGAAGTGGAAGAGAAAACTGCATAACAATTAGCTGTGTTTTGAAAGGCAGACAGTGATGAAGGGTGGTAAGATAAGAACTTAAGTATTGTATCAAGTGAGTCTATCTTCCATTCCTAGCTATAGATGGATTCCCCTTCTGAAAAATTAGTAGCTTTAAAAAAAAAAAAAAAATTCTTGAACCTTAAACAATTCTATAAAGTCAGAACATAAGTTGAAATAATACAAAGACTATGTTAAGAATAGAAAGAGATGTAAATTTATGAAAAAAATAAAATAATGCAGTCTGGAAAAATTTACAAACTTGCACTCTCTTGATCTGGCTCTAGACTATTTCTTCATTGGTAATTTTCTACAGTCTTGCCAGTAGTTAAATCCTTGCTTCAGACAATCTAATAACATGTCATAGGATGAGGCATTCTGTTCTCTGCTAATTTTTTTAAGCTATGCTACTCAGTGACAAAATGTCAGGAATCCATTACTGATGGGATAAGTTGAAAGCAAGCATCTTATTGTATATTTGAGTCCAGCCATTTTCAAAGACATAGAAAGACAGAGAATTCCTAGCTAAAAGCAGATAAAAACATGCCTTAATTAGTAGAAATGAATCTATTTTAATTGAAGTCTCTATCTGAATCAAGAACTCTGCTTTTTTTTATAATATTTTAATCCATTTGATTCGTATTAAAACAAAAACAGCATTCAGTATTACCAAAATAAATGTGCAATAGTACATAGAAAAAGGCTAACATCCTCAGACACAGAAGTATGCATGCTTCTATTGCATTACTCAGTTCTGTCTTCTTTAAATACTGAAAAAAGGTAACCATAGCTGTTTTCACATTTTCTATGTGATCTGCTATGGATCTTTTAGGTCTTTAAGTTATTTAGGTGCATGTTACGATAAACAATTTCAAAGATGAATTCCAAACACACTGAAATGCATTAATTGAGATAATTCTGACATTTTATAACATGTCTGTGACCGGATACAAACTCCATTCCATTCAACATGACATCACATTTATCAAGATGCCTCTGCATTGAACTTCTACCATTCAATATATTAACCATCTCCCTCCCTCTATCCTCCCAATTCAGTGACATCTAATAGTCTGCTGATGGTACATTGTCTCATCATTCCAGTCACTGCTGAAGATACTGAGCAGTATGAGGCCCAGCAGCAACACACTGAGCCTTTGATTACCAAAACTGCAGCTGCCCAGTCACCCAACACTCAGTTAATCCAGCCTGTATTTCCTCAGCTCCAAGAGGAGTGTGCTATAGGAGACTAAGCTGAAAGCCTTACTACAGTCAGTGTAGTAAGCTCATGCACACAGCCAGTCATTTCTTCATAGAAGGCAATCAGGTTGACCAGGCATGATTTGTCTTTGCTAAATCTGTGTTGTGCTTTCTGATTGACTTTCCTACATCTCACCTGCTTAGATACGCATTCCAAGAGGATGTGATCCTTGATCTCTCCAGTGACCGAGAGGAGGGTGACTGACCTACACATCCCTTGCCTCTACCCCCCCCACCCCACCTTTAAAACAAACAAATAAAAACAACTCCCCCCTTAAAAAAAAAAAAAGAGATGAACATAATGATAGTTTTCTGACCACTATTATTTTTCACAGATGATAGTCAGCAGCCTCGCAATCACATCACTGAAATCTTTCAGAATCCCTGAGTATATCCCATCCGGCCCTATGAATCTGAAAGCATCCTGCCTCTTTAAGTTATCTCTAACCTACTGTTCCCTCACTGCTCCTCTCCTTTCTGGAGCACACTGGCACATATCAGAGTGTAGGGGCAGTCTTTGCCCTCAGAGTCCAAGATATATATACACATATATATATATACATGTGTGTGTGTATTTATATCTATATATGTGCGTGTGTGTGTATGTTTTTATATATAAAGGCATGGAATATTTCAGCTTTCTCCATAGTGCCCATCACTAGCTTCACTCCTCCATTTGTTGAGGGACTTGTACTTTTCAGCCTTCCTGATTTTATTCCTAAGTGCATAAGCATTGTTTTTATAGTCTCCTTTTGTTGCTTGCTCTTGATCCCTTATTCGCTCTTTTTGTGATTTAGTTAATCATGAAGCTCCTTATTCTTACCGTTTTGTTGAGCATATATGTTCTTCTAATTTGCTACACAGAACGAATGTTCTGTGTATTCAATATTATAGGTGAATACTGAATTGAATTTCAATTAAAATTATAAAAATAAGCCACTTAAAAAGTGATATTGAATTGTCTTCAAGGGATATTCTAGGAAAAAGAGCAAATCATACACACAAATGTAAAAGTGATATTATATTACACCTGTTTATATCCCTTAGCCTCCATTTAGCTATTTACACTACAGAAATGCAAGAAAGAAGATGAAAAGAGTAAAACTATTGATGTTTTTCCAGGTTAGTTCGTTCATCATGAGTTGTTTGGCAGTAACAATTTTTTTTTCCCTCTTATTATATACACTCTGTTATTCTTCATGATACTGGTCACAACACTCCAAACCTTTATCTCCTTCTCCCACGTTTTCTTACCCAAAGTGCATCACTGAGGTCAAAACACTAAGAGTTAGGAGAGCCAGACACTGACATAAGCCTCCTGGAAGCCCTTCCTAAATTGCTTACCTCCTCGTGCCCTAAGCGCCCATTAACAAAAAAGAAAAAACAAGAAAAAAAACATTTCATGTAAAGTACATAGAGATGTCCCGATTAAAAGCATCTTAGAAAAGTATTCATCAGTAAAAGACATAATCAAAAATGTCATTTCTCTGATATTTTTCTATTCCCTTGTGAGGAGGGTCTCAGAAGTTTATTCTCGTCCTTCTTTTGCTTTCATGTACTGTCTCTGAATTATATAGCTTCAATTACTAGCTTCACTTCTATTGATCTCTGCTCTTCTAACCTGCTTCTTTCTGATCTGAAGTTTTACTCCGTTCTCCCTCATCATTTCATCAGTTTCACTTGATGAACATGGACAGAAGTGAAAACCCTATTTTCTCTAGCATTCTATACTTTGGTTTGTAGCTTACCAACTTCTTGACTATCATTCAGTAGTATCGTCCACTGAATTTCTCTTCTGTTCCAAGCTTCCTGTATCCCCTTTAAAGACCCTTCCAGGGTCTTTCCTCCCCTATAGTTCTTAGGATTATAGGATATTTCAGGTTGAAAGGGGCCTCAGGAGACCCAACCTCCCACTCAAAACAAGGTCAGTGATGAGATCAGACAAGGTTACTCAGGGTCTTAAATATATCAATGAATTAGCTCTTTGCTTTCTATACCAGCTGCTTGCTTACTTCGCCATATTCTCCAAGATGTCACACAAACTGTTATTTTAGGAAATCATGAAGACACCAATAAAGACACACATATAGCAACACTCATAAAGCCTTCACTGATGGAGGGAGTAGAAGATGGGGAAGGCAGAACATAAAATCTGTGATAGAGTCAGGCTGACTCAGCTGTGAATAAAGGTTTTGATAAAGTTAATTTTCAAAGGTTTAGTCAACAAACTATCATTTAGATTCTTTGTATTCCCAATGGAGTATTCATCAGTAATAAAGTGAAATTGACTTCACAAGGCAGATGGGCTAACAGAAGATGATGGAGGGTAGAAATGTTGATTATAAGTCAAATATATACAAAACCTTTTTTATTATATCCTTTTTAACCTTTTCATACTGCTTCCTCATTTAAACTATGAGGCGGTTTCACAGTTTAAAGCAAAGCAAATCCCACACAGATCACAGCTTCTGGCTCTAACGTAGTATACCCACTCTAATACACAGATAAAATATTTTTACAATCAATCTCTTTTCCACCTACATACATAGTGTTCCATCGAGACTATATTCCATGCATGTAGGCTATCTCACAAATGGATTAAAGCAGCGGTTATTACTACTTTTCGCCAGGAATGCATATGTCCACACTTTCTAGTCATACAAATGCTTATTCCTTATAATTCTCCACTGTAAATATCCAGTTAATTTCCAGAAATGTGAGATCAGAAGAGCTAATAAGAATTGCTCTTTAAATTAAAACTAAACCACTTTTTGAGTAGTTTTATGTCTTTAATCAAACACAACTATCGTTCACAAGTACTTTCTGTAAGTGGGAAACCCATCTTAGATCTTTTGGAAGACCACAATACATAGCTTTCACTAGATATGTGTGAAAAAACCCACAAGCAAGAAATTCTGCAACTGGCAATTGCTACTTTCAGATCTGTAAGAACTAGATTCAGTGCCAGGTGCAAGCACCAACTGAAATTGGCTGGAGCTGAATGAACCACCCTTCATCCCCTTGCAGTGTTGGAAAATATCAAGGCCTACAAATCATTTCAAGGTCATTTTGCAACAGATGGGAAAATTACTGGAACTCAGAGCGAGATCAGGCACTGCAGAAAAATATTTGATAGTGCAAATGCAGCTGGTAGATACAGAAGGCAATGTCAGAAGAGTCTGTGCCAATATTTTCCTAAACTTTTAATTAAAAGTGAGGGGTTTAGACAATCTCATGTCTCTGCACCACTACTAATTGTCAGAAACTGATCCTATTTTGAGAATATATTTAGCCATCAATGAATAAGATACACGATTGTTTTCCCTTTCTGTCTATAATTTGTTATATAAAGCCTCAGACATTTTGGATTTCATTTTGTTAGATACTGAACATGACAAAGAAGGTATGCTTAAAATAACATGAAGTTACGTCTCCACTTTGTTTTTCAATTTACAGCTGTAATATAGAAATGCAGAAAATCATTTCTCAAATTGTCTTGCTTCATTTCTGCAAAAGGACTCCAAAAACTGTGCTGTACCTCAAAATTTATATTCTATTATCTTCTACCCTCCTTTTCTGCAGGTTAAGAAAAAGTATTCAACTATAACAACAACAGCAACAATAACAAACCCAACACAAAAAAAGGTGGGCCAAAAAGTAAGACAGGAGGAAAGAAAACGGCTAAAAAAAAACTTTGCAAGCCTTCTACTTGCTTTCTCTCTTTCAGCAGTGAAATAATGATTGAATACGAAGAAAAGCATTTATAAATCTTAAACCTCAGGAGGTAAAAGTAACAAGATCCTGATAGTATTAAAAAACTTATCCTATTCCCTTAGTTAAAGCTGTTAATTTTCTAACCACAAGCATTCTTCCATGTAATCTTCACGTGTGTGTGCATCAGGGGAAAAACAGTTAAAAGACTACCTCAGACCCTTAAAATTCAATAAACAAAACCTGATCATGGAAGTTATTCAAATGAGTATTTTCAAACCTAAGGGTCACTAAAAGCTTTTACATCATTTCAGTCTGTGGGAATATTATCAATAGACTCAAGGAAGCAGGAAATTGCATTTTGACAGTGAGCATCATACATTAAAGTCAAGGTTAAAAAAAAAAAAAAAAAGTAATGAAGACATTCTTAAAACAAATGAAATGACTTCAGTTTCATTTCGTGTGAGGACATTGCCAGAGCAGGCCAGAAAAGAACTAGAAAAAGATCAGCATCTCGGGGATGGAAATCCAACACCTATTTATTTTTTTAAACTAATCTGAAAGAACTAAACAAAAAAAAAAGCAATATTCCATTTAGCCTGCTTATTAATCAGAATATATAGAACAAATAGTACTGTGGAGAAAAGTGTCAGTAAGTTATATCTGTCTACAGATCTAATTACAGTTATAGGTCTATGTTCCTGTCTATGACTATAATGACATTTAACACTTTTGATGCAGAACTGGTACACAAAGCATCAAAACTACTGTTTTCATATGAACATTTAGTTCTGATGTGGTACGAAAATTGTAAAAAGACTAAGACAAAAAAAGAAAAAAAGATAAAATGAGGAATAATGCGGGTAATTAAAAGGAAAAAAAAAACAGTTTTCGTTTTCCCCTCCCCCCCCAATCTAAGTTTCATGCCCAGCTACAATGATTAAATAAGGTATCAATAAATGACTTCATATATAAAAGGGTACTAGGGTATCTGACGGGAGATGAAATGTGTCTGCAGCATTTAATTTCTAACCAGAAAAGAAACAGGCAAAACTAACAGATTATACAAGCATTCAAAAAGCATACAACTTAACAAATTAGGAGAACACCATGGAGGAGATGAGCAGAAATAAAGCTGTGATAAAGACAGTCCATTTTTACACTGACAAAAAGGTTAACATCTTGATTTCATAAAGTTCAATTATGTGGCAAGTTACGTACATTTATATATGGGTCAACAATGCAGAACAGAGCAAGCAGTGAAATGGAAAAATTAGATTACTTGCATCAATCTAACTGCAGTGGATATTTTTTGTGGACTTTTCTATGGAATTCTTAAGGTGTCTCTGATGATTTTGAAGTACTACCTTTTAAAGCATTACTGAACAGAACCTGTATCATCTGCTCATTGGCAAAATTTTAGAGTGAAGTGGCTAATGGTGCTTACAAAGCTTACCCTCCACCTAGTTTTCTTTGCTCCAGGTTATTTCAGATTTTCCTTCTCATTCTGCAACGTCACTTTGAATGTTTCTTTTATTAGGTGATGTTTTTAGAATGAATTGTGTCATATTTAATCTTCTATTTTCACAATGCATTTTTTTTACACTATTTAAGCTTGACTTGAGCAGCAGAATTGTTATTGCATGTGATTTCATTCTGTCATAGACCTTCGAGCATTTTTTGCTGACACCTTCACACTAAACCTTATGAGATCATTAAAAAAAAAATTTCTTACAAGTTTTGTGGTGAAAGGGAACTAAACTTTTTGAAATGAGAAACTTCTGAGTCTCATGCATTATCTAAGGTAAATAAGATAATGGCACAGGAGAAAAAAAAAACAAAAAAAACATCCATGCTGTGAGCTGACTGGGTGAACCACAGATCTTTTAAAAGAAATCTGAGGGGAAGACATGTAGTTAGACTTTATAAACCTCAACTGCTTCTAGAGCAACTCCCAAGCATGACTAGATTACCTAAAAGTTGGGATCTAAATTGCTATTTATACTAGTATTACTGTAAAACAGCAACTGAAAGTGTTTATTTTAACTGTTGCTCTTTCTCACTCGGAGTTTTATCTTCTTGAGTTTGGTCTGGCTTTCCAGAACTTTTCCCAATTACTTTTACTTGGTGTCCTTTTACTGGCATTTTACCTCTATGTGGTGCTTGTGACATCTTCTGGGGCGTTGACTGAAGCTGCTCTGTGAATTGGATTGCTGAAGAACATAAAAAAAATTAATGTGACCCATGCTGCTGGATTTTTTTCTGACCCAGAAGCGCCATTGCCATGCCACAGCTTATGCTGCAAAGTGCATTTGCTGCTTTGCTTACTTGTCACACGCTTCATGTTCCACATGCTCCTAGCAAATTGCATCTTCATACTTTGTCACATTTTTTCTGTCTTGAATGACTTGCACTCATCATCTAAGAGTCCAAATGTGAAATATACATTCCAAACTACAGTTAATTAGCTTGCAAAAGTTACTAAGTTAGTGGCAGATGCTCTCCAATCATTAAGACACATGAAGCAAGAATTGTGGAAGCACTAACCTGCTATACAACCTTCAAGAATGAACTCTTTTGGAGCCTTATTTATACTCATTTGTACACAAAAGAACTACTTACATACACTATGAGGGCATTGTTGCATGTACTTTTAAAAAATGTTCCCAGGATCCTTTTACACAAAGTGCGATGAAAGCAAAAATTTTTTTGTGTAATGAGGCAGTTCAAAAACAAGCCAACAAAATAAATGCCACTACTCTGAATACAATGAAATAGGCTGGGGGGGGGGGGGGGTGCGTGAAAGACACAAAGAGCTTGCAAATTACAATAGGTCTCCCCAGCGCAGATCTCAGAAGTGTTAAGACGTGACACTAGAAACTGATTTCTCCACTGTGTCATAGAAAAGCTATGGCGCACACAGACCTGTACAGATATTCCATATTTGCATTCTATTACACTATAAATTTAACTTATTTATAAGCATGTATATGCATATATACATACATACACCTCACTCATGCCCTCACCTACATGTGTGTTATGTTTTAGGTATGGAAATCTAGTCAGCAATATAAGCTTTCTCAGAACTCTTCCAGTGAACTTTGTCTTAATCCATATTGTTTACTACCCTAGAAGAGAGAAAAATAATTCACAGCCTTTGTGAAGATTAGTTTCTTTTGAGCTCATGAACATTAGTAGAAGTTAATATACAGATATACAAACATTTATATACATAATAATACACATATACACACACATTTTAAGTGTATATATGTGTATTTATATGCATATATATACAGATAAAATGGAAAAGTGACAGATTTTATAAATTGTTAACTGTGATAAGTGATTATGATTTCAAGAGTAACAATGAAAGGCAGTTTTTATTAGTCATCATCTCAGCTAACAGAAATTATATGCAAGGATATGCCTCCCACTTTATCTGAAGTGATTTGTGGGAAAGCCTTTATCCATTATTTATACCAGTTTAAGGACTGGAAACTCTAGAAATTATTGATGGGAATAGAGAAAGTCTGTTCTGCCTTGTAAAGTTTTTCTGTAAACTGAGGAGGAAAAAAGCCTGTTGGCAAACGCATGATTTGCTCTAATTCATGTTTGTGGATTTAAGCAAATGATTTTTAAAAAGCAATGCAAATATCAGTTTCTACAGAGCTTTAATCACAAAGCAAGCATGAAGATGGAGTTTCTCAGACATAAAAATAAAGCAAATGAATGATGATATTCAAAATGACAATTCAAAAGCACATTAGAAGTCTTTCATGCATATTTGCTGGCAAGGAATGTTTTGTGTGCCAAACACTATCCTACAAAAGTACATGCAAATTTAAATGTAATGCTAAAAGAGAAAAAACAGTTAACATTATAGGTCATAAATAAAGTATAAAATCGTCATCTCTACTGTATTTATACAAAGGCTGATTTCAGAAAAATAAATTAAAAAGATAACAGCAATACACCTAGAATAGACTCCGTATTTGTCCAAAGATATCTTAAAGTTACTCACATGAAAGCAGAATGAAAAAAATCTTCCTTACCATAAGTGAATTTTGCCGATAATTATGAGGATATTCTTCAGAGAAGTATTCTGTACTGTGGTCCAGTCTTTGATGTCCTCCATACTCTGGAGCATCAGAATCCAGAAGGATTTTATACTTAAAAAGACACTATTAAGGAACTATGTCAGATTATTGTTAAATGGGAAATAAATTAAAACAGAAAAACTAGAACACTGCTGCAACATATTTCATACTAATATAAACAGTTTAAAGGTACAGTGGAAAAAAAAATCAAGCTAAGAAAACTTCAGACTGGGAAAATATATAGAACATATGGAAGCTGTATGACATTCTGTCTTGAAAATTTCATTTTAGTACAGTGCTAAAAAGAAAATACTTGTCGCTTCTGAAATCTTCTACGAATGACAAATTTATGGTATTACAGTACATAGGTGTGCATGCCAATTTGTACAATTAACTAAATAAAAAATGAATCACTAAACAGTATTAGTGAATTTAATTTGAATTGGATAAAAAAGTACATAATTGTGACCCACTGTCAAAATCACAATCAACTGTGATTAGTAAAATTTTAAAGTCTGTTAAAGTACTACTGAGAAAAGTACATAATTTTATAGGAAAAAGAATATTAAAAATATTTAAAACTTTTTTCAGAGCTTATCAGAAAAGACTTTGAATTATTACAATAGAGGAACAAGGGTAGTTTACACTTGACTGAAGACCTTCTAAAACACAAGTATTAACCTGAACGCAGTTGTTAAAATGAGGTGAGTTATTTAATAACATGTAATAATGATTAAAGGATAGCGTAACCATACAGTTATTTTAAAGGATTCAAAATGATTTAGGAAATAATAAAAGTTGAAAGCAGAACATTTTTTAAAAGTAAGGAAATAAATAGGGAAATAAAGAGATCATACATATTCAAAAGTCAGTTCTTTCTCATCTGGGACAACAATTAAGAAAATGTTTTAAGTGTATGATTATTTCTGGCACTACCACAGGCTATACTCAAGGTTATTCGGATACTTCAGTTATAGATTTATTATAGCTTAATATAGGTAGATCTCTTAAGTTTCAGTAACTCTGAATTCCCTTGTTTAGGAATAATTAAAACATCCTTGCATTTTTTCCGCAGTAAGTTACAGAAACCCTCAACGCTTCCTGCCTCTTACTCTCACCTCAAAATACAGAGAAAGAAATAATGTTCTGTAATCCACAATCTGCTCCCTTAATTTTAAACCACGCAAGAATCTTATTTTGATAGAGCTTGTACTTAATAGAATTAGAACAGAGTGAAACCACACTTTTGCATTCAGTGGCTCTTAAACTGCTCTAAGGCTTCTATGATTGCTCAACCTTTTGATGACAGGCCAGCACAAAAAAAAATAACGATTTTTGATATTAGAAGAATTGCTATTATTAAAGTCTTCTTACACTACTCTATTTCTATCAGCTGATGATGAAGCTTAGGAAATTTCCTGTTACAGTCCTACTGATTTAAATTTCTAGCAACAAAAAAGACTGTTTAAAAAGAAATATAACATAAAAGAAGACTAAATTAAGAGTTAACACAATTTCACATGAGATATTTCAGTCACCTGATGGATGGTTGCATCGGTTTGTAGAAATAACCAAAGCTGTCAATTAGCTATTGAACGACCATGATAAGTAACCCTTCCCCAGAAGTATCTGCTGCAGCAAGAGAGATAGAAAGGTCCACAACTGCCTATCAGTTTTTGATTTCTAGAGGTTAATTGCCTAACAAAGAGAGGGAACAGATCACCTAACGCTCTAACATCATCTTCAGCTTTGTTACTGCCTTTTTTTCGTTAGAAGTTACAGTTTATTGCCAGCTTTAATCCTCAATGCCTTAAGTGAGCAATACATACACACACACGGATAGATACATCCCTTAATTTTATAAACATGTCCAAATTACCATTCATTTATTGTCATGTACAATACACAAAAATAAACTAAAATTTTTGGTAACCGTCTCTAGTAACCCTTCAAGCCCATCATCAGCAATGGCTGATACTACTCCACTATATACTTTATGAACATGGCAGGGGAATATCTCCCTCAAGCACTTTATTCTTTGCTTCTGTGAAAAACAGTGTACCTTAAATTTAATAATTTATCTATGTTGTTGAAAGCCTTAAAATCTCTGATGATTCCTTTAAAACTATTTACAGCTGTTGCAATTGTTATGGCTATGCTAATTTTAAAACAAATTATCTCACTTCCTTAATCCAGGCTATAATATGTCTAGCAGTGCTTTCTAATACCACCACCTCCTCTCATCACACAACACAGCTTATCTGTCATACATATAATTAACCAGATCCTGAATAATGGGGTCAGAAAACATTCTAAGGATCTTTACCAATTAGGTACTAGTTTGGTAAACATACCCATCTGCCTTCCAACTTAAGCCTCACAGAAAAGCTGCATTTCACATTCCAGAATCATATGGGCATCTAACTTTCTGACCACCACCTTCATGAAAACACTAAACAACAGTTTTGCATTTTAATTAAGCACATAATAGAAGCATTTTCTTTTATGGTGGAGCATCTTTTGTTTCAGCTACAGAGTGTTGGGAATACTAACCTGTATTCTAACTGGGGGGGGGGTGGAAAGCCTGATTTCCATTCAGTTTGATGCCTTGACTGCAAATTTCCCAACAAGGATACTGGAGGAGAACAACAAAAGCAATGAACTCTTGTATAGATAGAGCTGGAAACGGAAAGGCTGTCATTATCTACTACATTAATTACTGAATTACTAAGCTTTTATGATGTTTTGAAATACATATTTTAATGTAAAATTTTAATTTAATCTTATGCATGCTTAATGACACATAAAACACCACTAAGTAAATGTAAATCGTAAAATAGAATAATTTGTATTTTGTTTCTCAACCTTTAATAGCGAAAAAGAATCCTAGTGCTATTTGTGGGGGTGATGGCCCAGCATAATTAAGAGGTTTGTAGATAAGCAGATGAGAATTTCCGACTGGGGGTGGGGGGATAGGGAGAGAGAAGGAGAAATATCCATGGTTTATTGAGTATTCATAAATAAAAAACTCCATATAGGCTGTTTTGAGTTTCATTAACATTTCTCAAAAATTAAATACATCTAAATAAAATTAAGAACATTGGGTCTTCTGTATTATACATGACAGCCATGTTGCACAGACTTCTTAAGTGACAGGTTACCCATCAAGTTAGAAATTCTGGACACAACTGAGCAAGAGTGGAAATGTAGCAAGGGTAGCTAGACAGGTACAAAAACTCTAAGTCGTCTTGATGGTTTCTCCCTCCCTCCTTTCATAATCTGTTTCACAAATAGGATTAGTCACTGTTTACCTTAGATTTTATTCCACAATGAAATGTTTAAGCACCCATACCTCTGGTTCTCTGGTGTTTTCCGGATGTGCACCCAGAGCACACACATATGTACCTATTTGCTTCTTCACTTCATATGTAAATGAACTCATTCTCTCATGGCACTCCTCAACCTCTGAAAAAAAATAGCTAATAAGTATTCCATTTTTATCCCTTGCTGCCATTTCTTGACTTAAAAAAAGGGATATGGTTCTGGTAATACGAATGGGACAAAGCTAAAGCACAGACCAGGAAAACTCCAGGAAAGGGGTCAAAAACTGTGCTGAGACACTGCTACTTCATGTCTGTGTACAGAAATTTTTAGAAAGTAAACTTAGGCTAGAAAAAAGGAGGAAAGGTAGGGACCATACACACGGAAAAACCTCTGAAAAACTTGTGATCCTTTAAGTCAGCTTGGGAGCAGCTGGCTGTCCTGAACCAGATATAGTGACAATAATAGTAACAGTGGCATGACCCCATAATTTCTGGCTGTATTAAGTATAAGGATATGACAAGATTAAACCTACTCATTTTCATTACACAAGGATTTACAAAAGTAACAGCCAAGGTACACCTGGATGCTTAGTTTGGGGTGTTCAGGAAAAGTTTGTTCTCATGGTCTTTTAGAATATTTCCTAAAACAAGTCCTCTACAGAAGTAGCTGCAGTATATGCTGTCATAGTTGTACATAGAGTACAAAAGATTACCTGCCCTCAAGAAGCCTATAGCTCATTACATAACTTCATATTTATTTATTGTTCAAAATATATTAGTAAAATCTGTATATAAAGCAAGAGACATTTAACTAGGGCATTTGATACCTTGTTTAAGAATGCAGAAGAAAATCCCCCCCCATTAATACTCATTGTTGCTTTTTGAAGAAAGGGATACCTCAGCACTCCCGCAACAGCATGAGCAAGTTTTCACTCTCCACATAAGATCTTACACTATGCACTGCAGCTTTAAAAAAAAAAAAAAGCCTTTTCAACATGGAGAAATGGAGGGCTAAAATACAGCATCTTAGGGGAAGTTAAAAGATTTTGCATCAATTTTGACCCAGCACTCTAATCCAGAAACACTTATTACAAGAAGACTACCTTCTTTCAAATACAATGTATATCATAATAGATTTTTTTTTTTTAAAAAAAAGCAACTTATTCACTAATCGTCCTGAGTAACACGAAAGTGCTGAAAAATTATATCACTATTGAAGCAAGATACTAAATTAAAAGTTATTTTACACTATTCAAAGAATTAAAAAATAACCCCCTTCAGAAAAAAAAAAAATCAAATTTAAAATAAACAAGAAAACTCCTAAATCAACATGTATGCTTAGATGCTCTTTTAGTAGTTACAAAAATTGTGCTGTTGGAAGCAGCATGTTTTCAGATTTTACCGTTTATGAAATCATTAATAATTTAGAAGCAGTGGTATGCAAATCAAATGCTGAAGCTACCAGTCGCTACATTTTAATACTACAGGAATGTTAACAGCATCAATCAGTAATTCTCTCCTTCCTCTTACGCAGAAGGAAGTTATTCAACTTCCATCTACTAGTGCCTATCCATTTGCTAATGACCTTGCCCAAAAGATAGGGCTGAAACATTCTTGACTTTTTTAAAAACTTTGGTAAATTCTGCTTTATTTGGTTTGTTCAGCAACTGAGGTGACACTTGTAAGTGTAGCACATGAAAACCAGGGCCAACTCCATCTGATGCTGAGTATTACACTGTTTCTCAGTACAGTTAGTTTATATAGCTACACATACAGTAATGGCATAAGGTGAAAGCTCCTAAATAAAAACTTTTAATTAATGAGTTGGATATATTTTGAAAATCTAACCCTCAAACTCCAGGAAAATATTTTTGCTTGACTTGGATGGAAATCAAAAGTCAACTTTCAAGTATTATACTAGCATTTCTTCTTAGTCTTGTTTTCGCTACTGGCACATACAACAAGCAGCCTACTTTTGAACAGGGTTCAGCAGTGTAATAGATGGATTCTCAGAAGTCGGGTTGAGTAAACTAGCACAGCAGTGTAGAATAAAACACACCCGCATTTATTAACTGAATATACAAATCTTTCCAACTTTGCTCATTAAAAAAGTCAGTAGCGGGCAACAATGTAGAAGAGTACAAATTACTAAGGGGCTACCCTTAAGAAGTGTGGATTAGAAGCCTATCATTAACGTACCAAGACTTCCTTCTACTACTTTGATTTAGAGAATTAAACACAAAAATAGCTTCTCCCCTTTCTTTCAGCACTTCTGCAATTCCACATTAGAAACTACATGAGGCAAAAATGAGGTTCACAGAGCTAGGTTTCATATTCTAATTGAAGTTTCCGCAGTTATCAATCACTAGCAGAAGTTCCAGTGCCCTTAAATGCAACAGTGAAATATATATTATCCAAAATTAAATTTTTCCCTATTTAGGCACATTTCTCTATTCTTTAGGTATAACTAGAGGTCCGGATATATTAGGCATCACATTAACTTTTTCTAGGTGAATCTGTCTCAGGAGACAGAAGAGAAACCCTCCTTGTTTTCAGTTTGGGAGCTCAATGAATTCCCTAGATAGGTGTGTGCATGCATGCATCTGTTTGTTCACCTTGAAGATGCAACCCAGGGCTCTTCTAAAAAAAAAAATATGAAAATGGAATGACTTCTATTTAGAGTTCACAGAACGAGTTAATGCACCATTTCTTTCTTCAGTACTAAAACTGATTGCACATAGAACCAGAGAGATGAAAAATCAACTGTGATACTTTAAAAGTGCCGTTTTGCAGATCGTGACTTACCTTGATGTGCTTATACATACACACTGAACCATAAGCGGGCAGTCAGTTTGAGTCATCAAACTGATGCACACTTTTGGGCATACAGCTGCCAGATAGAAAGCAAGGAAGGAAAAGCATCCCAGATTCCACACAGTTTTCCTCAAAGCAATCTGTGCTCTTGCTTAACTCAAGTCCAAAAAAAGTCAGAAGTCCATCTAAAATACTGATTTGTTTTCTTCTACTAATCACTTCCATTTAAAACTTCTGCATTATTTAATCTATTTTTAAAATTCATTACCAACACTTAAAGTGTACCTATTCTAACAATGCTCTGGCATTATCGAGGAAGTTTGTTTTCCACATTTAAGTAGGTTTCAAATTTCTTACATTTACCCATCTCTGAGAACTTTGCTGACAGAAACAACATGAAAAGCTGCTATTTAGGAAAGCCACTGAAAAATAGCTGCAAGTTAATGAGAGAACAGAGCTCATATATGCAAGAAAGATGGTTTCCACTTACCACAGGAGGGTAGGGTACAATTTCATGAGAAAATCTGAAGGAGAAAAGACAAAGATCACAATTCAAAGGATAGGATCATAGGATAACTCAGGTTGGAAAGTATTTCAGGATGTCAGCTCTGAGGACAGACCAGGCTGCTCACGGCTTTAATGCAGAGAGGTCTTGAAAACCTACAAGGATGGAGATTGCCCAGCCTCTCTGGGGTACCAGTACCAATGCTCAGCTCTCAGGATTGTGAACAAGTTCCCCTTCTTAATTCACAAAACAGGAAAAGCAACGTCTTTACTATTAGACTTGAAGCTAGAAAAGTTGTACCAAGAGGCAATCCCTATCTAGGATACAATAGTTCTGTTTTTAGATTGAATTTACTGGGACCATAACCTACATTTTCACAACAGCAAAAGCAAAATATACCTGGTAGGGAATTAGAAGTAGGTAGGGAAGCTATTGGAAGAACTGCCCAGATGGAGAAGGCATGAGACTCACTATGAGGCAACATATGACTTTCATGTACAAAGATACACCACCTGGTTCAAAAAGGTGTCAAACGCAACAGTAACGGACCAGGGCCTGGATGTTTCTGAGGAATGCATTTACCCTACAGAAAGCAAGAACAGATAAACTGTCCTGGCTGCAGTTTTCTCTGCCAAGTTGCTCCCTGTTAAAATAAAAGAAGATATTCTGGCAACAAGTGAAGAATGCAAAAAAAGAAAAGGTAAAACCAGGGACATCAACACCTGTACAGCTAACAATCATTATTCCTCAAGACTGATTGAAAGAAAGGGAAAAAGAATATATTGAAAGCCAATAATCATGAAAGGCCTCATACAGGTGGTTAAAGTGGCTAGGGCTGTTAAAAAAAAAAAAAAAAAAGGTCACCTTGAATTTTACTAGATAAGCAGATAGTTAGCATAATTAATCTCAAGATAAAGGGTTCCTCTGCTCCTCCTTTCCACACACCCTCCTTTTTGGAGGAGCATTGTAAGAGTAAGGTCTCAATATACTATTCAGAAAAACTGCTTCAGACTATTTAAAAGAGTTTTCAAAAGAAATTAAAGATCCTTGCCTGATAAGCTTCAAGACAGAATGCTTAAAGAACAGCTGAAGCCATTTAGTAGTTAATTCATGGTACAGCACTGAAACAAATGAACAAACAATCCTCAAACACCTCAAATATTGTACTTTTTTTCTTCTACCAGAAAGGTAGAAGGGTAGAGGAAAAGAAGATGAAGAATTACAGACAGACTAGTCTTATTAGCTGTAGTTCTGGGGAAAAGAAATCTAGAAAAAGAAATTAAATTTTTAAATCCATGTTTGCTGGTAATCAGGTAATCAAGAACACATGCTGAACAAGTGCATGCTGATCTACTTTCTGGGCCTCAAAAAACAGGGACATACAGCTTAACTTTCATGAGACTTCTAACACTGCAGAAAATTTCCAAAACAAAATGCAGTGTGAGACCTTATATCAGGGAAAGGGAATATTTATTTATAAATCTTTAAGTTGATTTTCACCCAGTCACACTCATTCTCTCATAGATTTCACCACTCATACCTATATATTCACAAGCACCAAGTCATGCGTGCCCAAGTGGTCTGGCACTTTCAAACGATGCTGACAAAAAGGGATGTCAACTACACAAGTTTTCATCATGCCTCTTAGGTTTCTCTTGATGGGCAGTCTTTACACCCTATAGAAGTCAACAGTCCTTATGGCATGTTCTTTGCTTCAGAACTTTGATTACTTCAGTTACTGTAAATTTTAGGGAAGGTTGCTGCTCGTTGTCTGTTTTTCCGTGTTTATCTGAAATGTGTGTCTGTTTTCCTGCTGAGATCATGGGAAAAAGGAATAGCTTAATCTTGTTGCCATCCCACTGTTGTTAGAACACAAGGTCTTCTGACAATTCATCTTTGCTGTGATCTTATCAGTGAATGCCTTCTTACCTTAACACAAAACCAGACCCCTCCATTTTACTGCCAAGAGCTTTAGCCTCCATTATCAACACAGGCCATTCTTTTAACCCTTGTTTTGTTGCTCCTGCTAGTTCTTTCACACGCACGTTTCCATTCACATATCTTGTTCATGCCAATAATACTTCTGTTCACAGAATCACAGAATGGTTGCGGTTGGAAGGGACGTCTGGAGATCATCTAGTCTAAGCCCGCTGGCTCAAGCAGGGTCACCTAGAGCACGTTGCACAGGATCGCAGCCAGGTGGGTTTTGAATATCTCCAGGGAAGGAGACTCCACAACCTGTCTAGGGAACCTGATCCAATGCTCTGTCACCCTCACAGGAAAAAAGTTTTTCCTCATGTTCAGATGGAGCTTCCTATGTTTCTGTTTGTGCCCACTGCTGCTTGTCCTGTTGCTGGGCACCACTGAGAAGAGTCTGGACCCATCCTGTTGACACCATCCCTTCAAATACTTGTACACATTGATCAGAAGCCCCCTCAGTCTTCTCTTCTCCAGGCTGAACACTCCCATCTCCCTCGCCTTTCCTCAGATGAGAGATGCTCCAGTCTCTTCATCATCTTAGTAGCCCTCCACTGGACTGGCTCCAGTAGCTTCATGTCGCTTTTGTACTGGGGAGTCCAGAATTGGACACAGTACTCCAGGTGAGGCCTCACCAGGGCGTAATAGAGGGGGAGGAGCACCTCCCTCTTCTTCTGAGTGCACCCCAGGAGACCATTGGCCTTCTTGGCCACAAGGGCACATTGTTGGCTTATAGTCAACCTGTTACCCACCAGGACCTCCAGGTCCTTCTCTGCAGAGCTGCCTTCCAGCAAGCAGGTCAGCCCCCAGCCTGTCCTGCTGCGTGGGGTTATTCCTCCCCAGGTGCAGGACTCTGCCCTTGCCTTTGCTGAACTTCAGGAGGTTCCTCTCTGCCCAGCTCTCCAGCCTGTCAAGGTCCCTCTGAATGGCAGTGGAGCCCTCTGGGCATCTGCCACTCCTCCTAGTTATGTATCAGGAAACTTCAAGGGACAGGGCACCACCTCAGCATCCAGGTCACTGGATATTCATATATGTTGAACAAGACTGGACCCAGGACTGACCCCCGGGGGACACCGGCCTCCACCCAGACTTTGTGGCACTGATCAAAACCCTCTGAGCTCTGCCATTCAGCTAATGTTCAATCCACCTCACCATCTGCTCATCTAGCCCACACTTCCTGAGCTTGCCTGTGAGGATGTGATGGAAGACAGTGTCAAAAGCCTTGCAACACCTACCGCTCTCCCCTCATCTACGCAGCCAGTCATTCCATCATAGAAAGGTAAGAGGTTAGTTAAGCAGGATTTCCCCTTGGTGAATCCACGCTGTCCACTCCTGATCATCATCTTATCTTCCACATGCTTAGAGATGGCATCCAGGATGAGCTGCTCCATCACCTTTCCAGGGACTGAGGTGAGGCTGACTGGCCTGTAGTTTCCTGGGTCCTCCCTCTTGCCCTTTTGGAAAACTGGAGTGACACTGGCATTCTTCCGGTCCTCGGGCACCCTATACTGTTCTCCATGTCCTTTCAGAGATGATGGAGAGTGGCCTAGCAACGATGTCACCAGCTCCTTCAGCACTCATGGATCTGATGGCACCATAGAATTCAGTGAGTATACCTCACGTCTCTTGGCCTGATGTACGGCTGACCCTGCCTGGGTATACCTGTTGGCCAACGGTTTTTTGCCTAGTGACTGGACAGTGATTGGAGGAAACAGCTAGCCATCAAATCCAATGTGAGCAGAGCAAGCGGCACCTGTCCATCAAATAACATTCAAGAACCTGCCGGAACCACCATGTAATAGTATGACCACACTCCCAATTCAATCATGGCTATAAATAACCACCGGGGGTTTCTGAACCTCGAGATCGCCTCATTGGACGTAGCCGGTTTGCTGAAGTGGTGAACTCCCCTTGGATTAGGATGCCGCCTGAAGAACTCCCGCTGGGATTTAAATCTGTCTCTGCTTGGTTGTGTGAGTGATCAGTGCACCTACTGGACTGCTATTGCCCAATCTATAGAAGTAAAGCTTCCTTGTTAAAGGGCACTGAGATTGTCCAAATCATGGAAGTGATAGCTTCCTCGCTCTTTACTGCTTTTCTCTTTTGAGAGTAGCTACTCACCCTTCTTTTGTCTGTTATTTTGTTTCTGTTCCTTTCTTTGTACCATAACATATGAATATATGTAAATAGTTGATATATGCAAATAGTTTGATAAATAAGTTTACTGGTTAGTTACCTTATTTGTTATCAAATTCATTCATTAATAGCAGGAATGCCTATCTCAAATCTGTTATCTGTTATGGTTCAATAAACTGTTTAATGATGCCCTTGAACTGGTTTGGCACTCAGTCCTCCTCTGACAATGAGTGCATTCCATCAGGGCCCATGGACTTGTGGCTGTCAGGTTTGCACAAATGATCTCTAACCCAATCTTTCTTGACCAAGGGAAAGTCTTCCTTTCTCCAGACTTTCTCCCTGGTGTCCAGGGTCTAGGATTCCTGAGGGCTGGCCTTAGTAGTACAGCATTCAGTATCTCTGCCTTCTCTGTATCCTTTATCACCAGGGTCCCTGCCCCATTCAGCAGTGGGCCCACATTTTCCCTAGTCTTCCTTTTGTTACTGATGTATTTGAAGCTGCCTTTCTTGTTGTCCTCGATATCCCTTGCCAGATTTAATTCCACATGGGCCTTGGCCTTCTTCATCACATCCCTGCATACTCTGACAACTTTTCTATATTCATCCCAAGTGGCCTGTCCCTGCTTCCACCTCCTGTACATTTTCTGCTTATGTTTGAGTTTTGCCATGAACTACTTGTTCATCCATGCAGGTTTCCTGCCCGCTTTGCTCGACTTCTTGCTCACAGGGATGCACCGTTCTTGAGCTTAGAGTAAGTGATCCTTGAATATCAATCACCTCTCTTGGACCCCTTCCTTCTAGGGCCTGATCCCATGGGATTCCTCCAAGAAGGTCCCTGAAGAGGTTAAAGTTAGCTTTCCCGAAGTCCAGGGTTGCCATCCTTCTCATTGTCCAGCTTCCTCCTCGCAGGGTCCTGAACTCCACCATCCCATGGTCACCACAGTCAAGGCTGCCCTTAACCTTCACATCTCCAATCAGACTTTCCTTGTTAACGCAAGGTCCAGTAGCACTCCTCTCCTTGTTGACTTCTGTGTCACCTGTGTCAGAAAGTTGACATCAATGCACTCCAGGAGCCTCCTGGATTGTTTGTGCCTTGCTGTGTTGTTCCTCCAGTAGATATCAGAGTGGTTAAAGTCTCCCATGAGAACCAGGGCCTGTGAATGTGAGGCTACTTCCAGCTGCCTGTAGAAGGCCTCATCGACTTCCTCTTCCTGATCAGGTGGCCTGTAGCAAACACCCACAACAGTGTCACCCATTTTAGTCTGGCCTTTAATCCTTATCCATAAGCCCTTGACCCTAGGCAGAGCTCTATACATTCCAGTTGCTCTCTCACATAAAGGGCAGCTCCATCACCTCACTGGCCTGTCTTTCCTTAAGAGCATGTAGCTATCCATGACAGCATTCCAGTCATGCAAGCTATCCCATCATGTCTCTAAGTTACTGCAATGAGATCATGGTCCTGCGACCGCACACAGACCTCTAATTCTTCCTGTTTATTCCCCATGCTGCATGCATTGATGTACAGGTACTTCAGAGAGGTATTTGAGCATGCTGTTACAAATCTATTATTTTGCAGATGACAAAGCTAATGGTGGTTTCAGCTATGCCATAGGACCCAGGTCAGAATTCAAATTGACACTGATAAATTCAAGAAATGGTCCAGGGCGAAGGAGTTTAGCTGGCGTAAGCGTTAAATGCTATGTAGATAGGAATAACAGAAACACTTAACTGTGCAAATACAAGATCAGAGGAAAAAGAAAAAAAATTAGGAAATAGTTATCAAAATATGACACGTGAATTACAAACGCAACACGCTGTGGCATAAACACTATATAGAATTAGAGTTTTCAAGACCATGAATCTTTCTACTTCTCCAACATTGGTAAACTGTCAGAGAACTATGACTAGTTTGGGCACTGGACTTCAAGAAAAGATCAAAGCTAATTCCATAAGAATGGCTGAATAACTTTAACAACAGAAAACTGAAGAAAATGACAATAGTGTCATTAAAACAAAAAGGAAGTCTCTACTTCTTTGCAGATAGGATCAATAACAAAATTGTTGGAAAACAGACTTCAGTTAAACATTAAACAAAGCATTTTAATAGCACAGCTAATGATGCACCGGAATAGACTGACTACGAAGCTTGGGGAAATAAGCGTAAAACAAATCTAATTCCCTTCCCTGATCTTTTTCTCTCTCCTTTTAGCCAATTTCCCTTTGAATAGAGCAAACAAGGTTGCCTTAACTGAATCTTTACTGCAGACCAGGCTTGCAGGCCTCAGGATCAACCATTACATCACAGAAATGTCTAGACAGTACTAAAAACATGGAAGCTTATGAATGGTTTCCATGTTAACATTCAAAATTTTATCTACAGTCTGAGAGCTAGAAACAACTGACGTAGATGTTCATTATTCATCTGTCTCCAAAACGAAGCAAATTAGGCAGAAATAATTTGTTAGCTCAAGCTGCCTGTTTCTCATGAAAGGCTTCTGAAAGAGCATAATTTATGAAGTAAAATTCCACTATCAGCTCATAAATGTTTTCTCCTTTCCTTCACATAATGAAGCACAAATTGGGAAATAGCATATGTTGCTCTAATAGTTGTACAGATTCATGTTGATGAAAACCTGTAACTTTTCCTACTCAAACTTTTTCAAGGTGCATTGCCACACTGGTATGCTATATTTCTTATTCACACATCTTAACCTTAACACATAAACTACCTTGATGGAATTTGGTATTTAGCTGATCCTAAATTAAGTCCTTAGTCTTCATTTGCTGTATAAGCCTGAATTCTAATAAGCAGAGACAGTTACATAACTGCACTTCAAAGCAGCTTGCTTTAGAAAAAAGCAGCTACAAAGCAACATCTTTGCCTTCAGCAACCACACTCCAGTGACTCATTCAACTGACCTTATTTGCTTATTAGAAGCTTTAGGTGCAGGCTGCAAATGTCAGAGTGCTTGAATTTACATTTTTTTTTAAGTATATCTTTGAAACATTTTAATGACAATATTCATGAGATCTCAGGTTATGTGCAGCTATTTACTTATCTAGAACTGTGACTTCAAATATATTTATTCACCCTAAACCCATACCAGCAATAAACGTACTACCCTCTGATATTCATTCACTCTAGCTTTTTAATGTTCTGATATGTTATGCCATATAAAAATGGCAACGTCTGTAATGAAGTAACTATTTCTTCCCACATTTTTTTTCCTACATGCTTTCCCAGTATATGAGAACATGAAATGTCAAGATGCAAATAGAGGTAAGCTAATAGAGATTTGTATTGCTCAACAACATTTATGCACTTTCATGCTCACATATAAAAATAAGGTCTCAGTATTTGAATGTCTCATACTAGGCCACATCGTCTTAGGAGAACGAGCGGTAGAACGAAGCAACCCAATTTCAAGTGAATTCCACAAGACAATAGAGAACATGGTGTCGGTGGACAAGTATATAAAAACTGACTCCAAATTTGCTGTGACTGTTCATACAGCTTTTGATTGGCTGACTGTTTAGAAAGAGACTTTCAAAACCCAGTGGAACAAGGAGGACTGTAATGTCTACCGGACATAATTTCTTTTACAACAGTACAGTGAAGAAAAAGTAAGGTTTCTTATGCTGACAGCCTACAAGTACAGATCAGCTAAAGATGAATGACCCTGCTTGAGCAGGGGGTTGGACTAGATGATCTCCAGAGCTTCCTTCCAACCTAAACCATTCTGTGATTCTGTGATCTTCAGGGAGATCAAAACAAAAACGCAGGCCAGAAAGGCAGTACGCTCTGTATCTCTAAGTATGTCTGACAAGCTATTTAAGAAACTGTATATGACTAAAATTTAATGATGCATGTTACCATAAAATACTGATACATCACGCTCATCCACTTAAAGGTAAATTTAATGCATGTCATACTCAAATTAATTGGACTCATCTAGTCTGCTAAGCAAACTTAAACCTAGGTATGGGCTGCTGCAAGGATCTTCATTTTCCACAATTTCCAGTATTGTTCAGATAAATTTTCTCATAAAAGAATTTAATCAGTATATTATAATATTTAGCTCTTCAGGCTAATTCAGTAATTGCCTCTCTTTTGAGAGTATAAAAATGACTGACTACTGACTTCCAAAAAAAGGAAAAAAAAGCAACAAACTCATGTTTTTAAGTGTTTCTATTTCATGTTTAAGTCCCATATGGTGAGCAAAGAACGACTTAAAATTTTCAGAACATTTTTTCCACTTTTAGTGTCACACATGACATCTCCTATTTACACAGTACATTTTGTGAAGTCTCAGTGTAAAAGGTTCCATTACAAATCTGGGCAAAAAATTCATGGCTCTAATTGCAGAACAAGAGTTAGAAAAAAAGCTATTCTTTATTAAAACACCCCAAAATATTTAAAGGAAACAGATACTGAAAATAAGCATGCTGGATATAGGCAGCAAAGAACAAAAGGTGGTGAAAGTAGAATAAGAGGGTAGCACTAACAGTTAACAATGGGAAATGTTTCATTTAAAAATTTACATTAAAAACAGTTCTACATAGTTTCTATACTATATATGTTTGACTGCTATAAAAGGTTGAGCTGTAAGAAGTAAGTTTCATGATTGTTCGTTGCTTATAAGCTGATGCAAAGTACTGATCAAGTCAGCTTTTCTTGATTAATAGTTTAGAAATCTCAACCAAGAAAGTTTAATGTCTAAAGGAAATTAAAGTGCATAATTTATACCTCTTCTGGCTATATGGAATATAAGGAGGACTTCCCATTGACTTGCTTAGTTGATAAAATACTTTGTACTCTTGATTTTCATTTCCAAAAATAAATCTGAATTCCTCTTGAAGTGTCAAAACGTGCAGCCTCATAGCTTCGTTCATATTCTGGAAATCATGTCCTTTTCTTCTTTTGCACTCACTTTTACCAGTCTTGCAAAGATTACAGTAATACTGCAGATTAGACACCATTTACTGCTGACATTTTAGGCAGTCACCAACACTACATAAAACATCTACTAAGCACATCTAAAACTGGACAGCACTGTCTCCCACACATTAACTTTTGCCTTTTGGTCTTGCAACTTGAAGAGATATGAACAGAATAAGGAATTTTCATTTTTGAGTTACTCTCTTTCATGACATGCTTTATAACTTATACAACTTCAAGTTTGCTGTCAATTAAAACTATTCATACAGTTAGTTACCAGTGCTCAGCTGAGGAAGTTTGAGGGTCTGCTGTAACCTGATCCTGCTTTTTAGCTGTTTCAGAGGAGCATTTCACTTACTATCTATATCTACTCAGTTCTAATGCCAAAGTATTAGACATGTCAAGTTTTACTGAGATGAGGTCTCCTGAAAATGAGTGATTATGCATGACATATGTGCATGTGCACATCCCATACCAGCTACTACCAAAACCTCAGCAGTCCTTTAACATGCTCAACGGCAGTCCCTCAGCTCTAGGGCTTTCCTTGGATTAGAAGCAAGCTTTTATACAGAAAAATGGGATGACAGAGCACTTCTATCTTCATCTTCATTTTAGAAATGAAGAAAAAATACTGAAAATACCATTGTTAGATACAATACTGCTTACCTTTCCCCAGACAGAATGGAATCAAAAAGTTTGGGCATGTTCAAGATCGCTATGGACAACTGTTACTGTCCAAAGATGTTGGTAGCAACAAGCACTAAACAGAAGTGAGATTTTTATTGTGTAGGTATCAGGGTATCTTATCTTATTTGATGCATGCAGCCAAAACACTTCCGTTGGGGAAAAAAAAAAAAAAAAAAAAAAAAAAGTCCCAACAGTTCAGATGACCTCTGGATGAGAGCACAGTGATCATAAATAAGTTTCCCAGAACCAAGGATGTCTTAATTAACATGAATATGATATTCATTTCAAAGACCAAAGAGGAAAAAAAAAATTGCCTAGCTAAAAAGTTTTTACCTAAATTAAACTATTTCCCTCCTCTCCACCTCCCCCACTACTCCTTTACTATTTCCCCCTTTCTTTGCTCAACAGTTCAGGATGAAGCATTTTGATTTTTATTTCAAGGATCAAAAGAAACTACTATAATTGCTTGAATTATACTTGAGGTGAGCCTGACGAAGATATAGCCAACACGCTGTTAAAGCTGAAACTATGTTTTTGGGTAGCTGAATTATTTATCTGAATAAACATGCCCAACTCAAGCCTCAAAGCACCTTTTTGGTTTGTTTGCTTGTTTTTCCAACTGAAAGGAGGTTGCATGGAGGGACAACCACGTAAAACACTTCAGCTTTTGAAACATGAAAACCTGTTTAGGCAAGCTTTGTGAACCAGAACTTGTACTATCGCTTGCAATATATCTGCCTAAGTACACATAGTATACAGAATTATTTGCTTCTTTAGAATCCTAGATACTAGAAAGGAGAGAAGGTTCCTATCTTCACACTTAAAAACCTAAGATCAATCAGGCTGAGATCCAGCTGGCAATATTTCACTCAGAGGATTTTCTGGAATTTCCCATTGTTCATACATTGATCTGCCATAGAATAAAACCAATAAGGGAAGTCTGTTGAAAAGGGGATTTATAGGAAGGTTCTACACTCAAGATTCTCAAGGGAGAAAAATAAATTAAGAGCAGCTCACTACCGCCCCTCAAAATTGCAAACCGTACAATATAGGAAAAAGGGACAATACTTCCCTAAGAAAATGAACAAAACTTTCAGAATTAAGGTGCATTATGTTTTATATACAAAAATAGCAACAACAGCATTTAGAACCCTCAAATCCTACCCGAGGAAGCAGATTATTTGTAACATATTGAGGAAAGAGAATCACAAAATTCACTAGTTGTTAAGGGCGGTGAGCTTAATGGAGATAAAACATAAAATAAGACCTTTTATAAAAGCAGATAGCCAATTCTGAGCAGTGTACTTCATTAGCAATAAAAGTTTTAGGTTAGAGAATGAAGAGTTAATATGGATCTTTACTACCATCTTGCTTTAACGAAGGCCCATCTTTTACATTTAAACTATCTGTAGTATATAATGCCCATAAAATATATACCACATACCTAAATGAAAGGAATATGTATTGAGTCTAACACATTAAAGTAAGTATCATATAAGCTGCAAGTGTGAAACATCATCTGTAGGCCTTCTTTTATAACACACTTGTCCTGAAGACACTTGAACTATTTTTAAGTGCTATTATGATTTTCATCTAGTCAAAACAAACATAAAAAGATCTAAAACAGCCTTAGCATCTACCACTAAGTGAATAACAAACATTTTCCAGTGAGTTTTTGCCTACATTTAAAAAAAACAAAAAACCAAGAAAATCCACACCATTGGTGTTGGCTGTGCTTCCAGCCAAGATACAATACAGAAAGCTGTTTCAATGTCCAGAGTGAACTAGCAATAGACCAACTTACTGAAACTCATCTGGACCTTGACTTGCAAAGTAAAAATCAGTGAAAAGCAGGTTTGGGGATTTGGTTCAGAACAATACTACAGAGCCACCTCAGCTGAAATAGAAGCAATACATGCGGGATTCTACATATACAGTAAATGTCAAATTTCTAAGGAGCAGGGAAATCTGGTACTGTAAAACAGATGCATGAAAGATTTTTGAAATAACTGTAAAATTCAGAGCACTGCTCATATTAAATATTAATATAGTCAACAGAGTGGTCATGAAAATACGTCCATAAACAAAGAAGCCCAAACAGTTTCAAAGTTGGGCCTGAGTATAGCTCAGTCCTCATCTTAGATGCAAGTTCTAATGGGTTACTAGGAGTAGAATTCTTCCAAGAACGTGTGCATCAAATTTATGCAGCAAAAAAAAAATTATGCCTAGATATTTAGTTCATTCAGTAAAAAACTGAAAATGAAACTAGGGAAATAGGCTTATATTTAATAGGAATTAAATTAAATTTAATAGATCTGACAAAGATATGTTATGGAAAAGAGAGAAATTAAGTGATATAAAAGTTTTTAAGAAAATGAGATTTGCAAAACTTCATAAGCATATCTGAGAATTGAAACTCTAGCATCTTTGAACAAGGAAGGCAAGAGAGTGAACAAGGAAGGCAAAGAGTGAATAACATGAAGTATCTTTTGGATTTAAGTGTAACGGTATAATGAGTATCAGAGCAAGAAAGTCATGTTAATTCTTTTGTTACGCATTGCGGTCCTTAAGGCTTAATTTATACCTTTTCTCTCTGCAGAACCTGAAGCATTTCTCATAAGGCAGATAAACTGCAGCAGCGTTAGCTTACACAGGTGAATACCTGAGGCTTGTGACTGTCAAACGCTGGAATATCTTACAGAATCAGATGAAAATGTTGCTATTCCAATAACTTCCACACCACCTTTTCCAGGAGTTCCAGTAGCACTGTACAGTTACCAGAGGAAAACACTGAACAAGGTGGCTTTGGGCTAATGTTTCTAAATCATGAAACCACTGTTAACTGCAGGTATGTGAAGCAACCTCCATAAATTAGAGTAATGATTAGCTACTCTGAACTAAAGCAACTGAAACACAGCAATAGTTACCTTCTGCCGAAACTGCTGATAAATAAAAGAAGGGAGTAGGCCAAAAGGCTAGGAACTGCAGTGCATTAAACTGATGCAGCAAGATTCATTGGACTGTTTGAAGTGCTTTGACAAACGCAGACTGAATGTAGTTGGGCAAACTAAATTCTTCAAGCAAGTCAGCATCAATTTTTTAAAACTTCCTCAATGCTAAGTGTTTGCCTTTGTCTCCCAATACAAGTCAACTACTGAAGATTATTCATTTACTTCTCTAAACATTAATTACGGACCATCAAAGTAAGATTGTACTGATGACATAAAAGAAGTGGTTTCTTACCTTTTAATCACAGTTTTCATTCATTTTAGAAAACAGGAAAAAAAAAAAAAGTAGCTTACAACTTCTGAAGTTCTTCTGTACATATGAGATAACAAAGAAAAGGATATTTTCCTGGAGTTTCAACACCCACTCTGTAGTCCACGTAACTTTGTTGTGGATGGAAGTTGAAAATAAAAATGAGACCTGCCCTCTCAAACGCAATGACCTTATTGGATTCATGCTTTTCACTCACAAAGGCCTAGGAAGAAAATTTTTCCAATACTATAAAATCATATCTCATTTCTAATTAAATTGACAAGAGTAAGAAAATACACTGCTGCTATACCTCATTTCTAGTTAAATCAGACTGTTAAAGATTCAAGCAATATGGATACTGGAGTTAACATACAAACTAAAGAACTCTTGTACTTATGTAACATCATAAAAAAAATTCTGATCACTAAACTACAGCTTTAAATTTTAGAGGGGTATGTAAAATTAAAAACTTGTAAGTGAGCTCTGGATGCAGCACTTTAAAAATTCTTAGTAGTCACAGATTAGTAACGTGGTCATTGTATCACACTTTTCTTTAGTGAAAACAGCTTCCTCTTATCCAATCAAATTTTCAATATATTTCTTATGGGGATCAGAATCGCTCCTACTGTTAGTAACATAGAAAAAGAAGCACCAGGTATGTGGGTTTTTTGTTTTTGTGGTTTTTTTTTAATCTCTGTTTGAGAAATAGCTTTGATAAACCACATTAAACATTTATTATTTGCAACAAACTGCTGCACAGATACCATCTTTATTCTATTTGCTACAGTCATAAATAAGTAACTAAACAACCATTTCAAACAGTCCTTTAAAGTGAATTATGACTAGAGCATCACATAATACTTTATGTGCCCAAAAGCTATCAAATAATTTAAACACTGAGAAACTATAATATTTGATGAGTTGCTTTAATAAAAACTATAGTGCAGTATTTAGGTAAAAAGGTAAATACAAAAGTGACAGGTTGAAGATTGGGACGCTATAATGCATGCTATACTGTACCAAAAGTCTTTTCTCAATAAGAGAGTAATTATTTATGCAAAGTAAATTGTCAGAAGAATTCATACTTTCTCAAAGTAATCCTTGGACTGTATTACAAACAAATTTTTATAGTCTGCTTTAACCAATCTGCAGTTACTAAATAAAAACAGCAAAAATAATAGGAAAAAAGATTGCGGTGAAGCTAAAAGGATACTATTTTAGATTTTTACTATCTGCAGAAGATATTTCAGTGACATGTTTTGACAACTTGAAATATATGGCGGGGCATTACACAATGCAAAATAAAGTGCTGTTTAAAATTTCTGCATGCAAATTTTATATTATTGTTATTCTGAATGCATATGCTACTGGTGACTAAAAACTTACATTTAGTATATATAGCTTACCGGGGGAGATGCAAGCCAGCCAAATCTTTCTTCCAATTTATTCATATCTCTGTCAAATGCATTTAGGAATCTATAGCGAAGAAGATGATCATCAGTAAGATTAAACTGTCTTCTGGCATAGTGGTAGCTCTCATTATTCCCTTTTCTGGGAAAGTCAAGCCATTCTGGATGCCCAAATTCATTACCTGTATTTAAAAAATATTAATTAGGGATCCATGAAATCACATGCTGAAGAAACACTAAAAACAAAGATAATATACATTAAAATAGATTTCCTTTCAGAAGTTTTAAATTCCATAGAATAATTTTCCTTACATAAAATGATCCTTCTATTATTAAAATTATTTTCAGAACTTTCATACTCATTAAGAGTGTTTGAATGGCCAGTGAAACTGCCAAAACAAAATATCCACAGAGTCCTATAAAAGTCTAGACTGAGGAATGGGTTTCATAACCTCTACATTATCATGTGATGCTTAAAGATTCCTAATTCCCATCAGGGCAACAGAAATTGAGTCAACCAAGATATAAATTTCAGAGTCACTATGAAACCTAAACATACCACTTTAACACTATAAATCCACTGCCTTAGAGCACCGAAGAGCAGAAGACCAATTAGCACTTTCATTCACATGGTTAACTTCCATACTGACGGAGGTAGAAATCTCCCACTTTATCAACTGAACTTAACAGCAATCAAAAGTCCAGCTGGACCCACCTGGACCACTTTTTTCACTGTATATCCTGACTATAAATACTGTCACTGTTTCTAATAAAATAACTATTCAATAAAAACTACTAAAAAAAAAGATTTGAAACTGTTCCTCAGCTTCTGAGAAGCATTCAAGAAAGCATCCTAGTTCAAGCAGTGGACTAAACTACATGCAATAACCCACCACGTACAATGATGATGCATTCAGTCTTTAACATTAAAAATAAGTGACTTAAAGGGCTTTAACAGAGCATAGGTGGCTTCAGCCACCTACTCCTTGCAACAGGAGGGGCTCCTTTCCTGAACTTGACATTTAGCGCCACAAGCACCAAAAGGGATGCTTTTCAAGCTGGCTTGGAGCACATTTCAGCTCTGGGTTCCTTTGTGTGCCAAGCACTCAGGTCCCTTTAGATGCCAGCAAACACCACTGTGTTTCAATTTGCTTTTCTATAGCAGTAATGCTTCACAAGTCTGCTGTTTTCATCCTGACTATCTAGGCCACAACAACTAATGAATAGATTTTACTTTAAGATAAGGAATATGTTTAGTCAGACTTCAATTAGACTTTTAAAAAAAAGAAAACAGAGGAGAGAAAATTCTAAATTTAGTTGAATTTGAAAAAAAACAAAAAACAAAAAAAACTTCTTACCTAGAATTTCCAAAACAAATCTCAGGCATTGAAGCCAGAGACTCATAGCAACACTTCATTCCTCTTGTGACTCAGCATTCTGAATGACTTTCTTGTATTCCTAACTTATTTTATAAAACCCTTCCTTCCTTCTTTATTAGAGTTCAATACAAACCCAAATAAACTTAATGGTTCCACCTTATGCTTTTCATAGGGTCTATGATATTTGATGCATCACAAGCATTTTACAGAGATTACACATAATATGTTCTCACTAGAAAACAGAGACGACGAGTGGGGTGCCTGGAAACGTCTCTGAGAAGTAATATGACCAAGTTTAAGAGTATTTCTGTATTAGAAGGAATCTATTCAATATTTCTGCAAGCAGTTACTCAAGTTTTGGCAATAAACTGCAGTTTTGTGGCCAGGTGAAGGACAGGGATACAGGGAGAATGAAGTTGAAGGTGGTGTTTTCTGGATGGAGAGCCTGCATGAGTAGCCACCATCTGTGTTTCACACAGCCTGTGCTGCCTGGAAGACCCAGAGAAGATGGTCAGCAGCGACAGCTATGAACTTAGATTTTCAAAGTGATTTTGTGTATTTTCATGTTTCACAGGAACAAAGAAATGAGCAAAGAACAAAAGAAAAAGGCTGCACTTATATTTAGGAGACTCCTTTACAGAGGTATCCGTTTTGTAAACGGACTGACAAGCTGTAAATTAAATTTCATATTCAGAAGCTAAATCACTAAATTTGACATTCAGTTCAAAACTACAGACAAATATAAAAGAATGAGAATCACAGCAGGACTTTGAAAATAACCTTGGAATAATACTGGACAGAGCTCTTAAAAAGTGTGCTAACAATACAGTACAGAAAATGAGGAAAGATATTACTACAGAACAGAAACTGTATCTAACCAAATTCAATATTCTCTTAAGATCTGGCAAGGTATTATCTTCTTTTGTGATCTGTGCACTATTGAAAAACATGTGATAGCTCAAAGATATCAAAAAATATCGCAAGCTGGAGATAGGATGCATCTTGAAAAGATAGCCAGGGAAATCATATCTATTTATTGAAGAAAAATATAAAAATGGAGGAAATAAGCAATAGAAGACAGTGAATAAGTTAGACTAAAGTAGCACATCATTTCAACAGAGCATTTCACCAGAAGTAGAGCGTTAACTCCTTTACACTTATATCGTATACCAACTCCCCTCATTTGCCTTGCCTGTTTCCCCACCACAGTAGCTAGTGTTGTTTGAATGTTGTTTTTTTTTTTTTAAAGTAAAAATGCAGCAAAAATAGTTAAAGGTTATTAAGAAAAAAAAGGGATTCAACATAGTACAGCAACTGGATAAAAGACTGAATTACTTGCTGATGTCAGAAAAGCATATTCAAGTTCTAAGCACTTACATTTTAAAGCCTGTTTTTTTTTTTTTTTTTTTCCTTTTAATAGGCACCTTCTGGGCAACATACCTGCAAGCCATTTATATTTGTGATGTTAAAAGTGAATGAGGGCTTTTTAGAGACAGAAATACAAGTTCCTAAATTAAGACAGAATAAATTCCAGTAGGCTTTTTTCTTTTGGTCATAAGACAGAGCATAGAGAAAGGGAACTAACATTTAGGATGCAAGCAGGCGTTCCCATAGATTGCAGAGAGCATTTTGGCACTTGAGAGGCATCAAAGCTACACACCCTTTAACAAGATATACACATCCCACACTACATCTTGTCCAACAGTCACTTGCCCAACAAGCACTAGCCTGTGCTAGTTTATAATATAAAATCACTAGTTTTTCTTAGTTTAACTTTAAAATGCACGAGGAGCAGGTAGGAAAGAGAAGGCGACTATAACTCTATGACACTTACTTGTAGAATAATTAATGGTGTCTGTAAAGCGTGTGCTATCCCCTCCCTAATGTTTTGCTTCTTATTTCTGACAAGAATCAGTAACAGTCACTTCTGGATAACTGAGAAAACATCTAAGTGTAAAAGTTCTATTGGGATTTCTTTTCCTGTAATTAATTTGCTGTTGGATGTAAAGGTCCAAACTACAGATTGACAAGCAGCCAGCTGGTACAAATGATGCAAATCATGACAATGGAACTGATGTGGGGGAGGCAGAGAACAAAGCTGAAATTAACTGAAATTTTGATTAGAGAAACAAAACAAAGACAAATCACTGAAGTGCAATGCATACTAATTTTATCTAGAAATTAATTCTAGTTTGCTATTTTCTACATGTTACGCATATTGCACATCTTTACTGTGCACAAGATTTCAAGATCACAGTTCTAACAAATAAATTAACATCTTATTCAACATAATGAAAATTTACACCACTACCGTTTGTAAGAATACAAATACACTTACACCACAAGAAGTACTTATGCAGCTGATGATTATTTTGCAGCTGAACCCCTCAGGTTATTAGTCGTCTTGATCTCTTTTTCAGACATTTTTGCTAGCAATTCTTTCTCAAAGAATCAGACTAAACAGAACTCTGACAGCAGCTTTAAAAGATGCAGGCAGTTAAGCAATGCCAGTCTTTCCAGGATTTGTTTTATGTGCATTTTTTTTTCTTTTTTTAAACGAAAGATGTATGACATTAAATATTTTAAGAACAAAGTAGGCGAGTAATTTATTCGATAAACACCTGAATAAACGTCTTACTTTTCTTTGGCTTAAGTTTGGATAAATATATAAAGGATCTAAAATACTATAAAACCTTATTTAAAGCAGAGGGGCTGAAGACTGTGCACACTGGGACAGGTTTTCAACTCATTCACATTAAAATATTTCCATCAAAGTAAGTGGAGTAACACTACTTTACACAAGTCAGATAACCAGCCTATTCAGAACTCATAACTGACGTGAATTTAATTTCATCATCACTGAACAACGATGATAATGCAACAATCTGGAATAAAATACTGCTTTGCTTGCTTTCTTTTCTAAACAGAACCAATGTAAATCAGATTTAGATTGTACATCATATTCATCACTTTTCAAAAAATAAACATTTCAAAGGATTAATCCTCATTTTCCCTTGTTGTTGCGAAGCTCTGATATCAAGCAATTCTCATACTTCATATTTACTCAAGTTTGTAGCAAATTTTCTTCAGCCTCTTAAATTTTAACTAAATAACATTCATATGACCAAAAGCAAACAAGAACCTCTACACTGCCTTCAAACTACCAGGGGATGAACTCTATTAAAAGATTCATTTAATCCTGTCAACCATGTGAAAATACAATAGAATAAAATTCCAAATTGAAATATTTGTGTTAGAAGACTTTGACAGATTTATTTTTTTAATCTCTTCAGCATTCAATTAGGGCAAACAATTACAATTTTTTCATTAAAAACAGGCTAGAGGATATATAATACATATGGTCTTGGTAAAAAAAACAAAAATCATAAAAAAACCCAATGAATTGGTAAAAGAAGTCCTGTGTGAGAAGTATTTTTCTCCCATTCTGCTAAAATTTTAGATATCCTCTTTCCATTCTATAACGGGACAAAAATTACAATGAAGACTTCATTTGCTCTGGAAACTTAGATCTTCCATAGCCGAAGTGAGTGCTCTGACCACTCTTCCTTCTAGTCTTCCAACATCTCAAGACAACACTGCACATATAAGAAAGCCTACCTGCAAAGATGTCTCTGAAAGGCACATTTCTACGAAAGTTCTGAATCATTTAAGTCAGCATGTTTATTCTCTATGAAAACCACACGAAAAAAACCCTCCTTTTCCCTTCTTTCCTCCCCCCCCCCAAAAAAAAAAAAAGGGAGAGAAAATTTGTTGGAAACAAAAACTTAGGTGAAAATATTTTATCGACGTTACGGTGGGCTGGATTAGTCTTTTATCTACTATTTTAGATGCACTTAATTTTTTATATATTAATCAAAAAGCTCTGTTTCATTAAATCTGCTAGGTAAGAAATTTATTACCAAGAAAATGCCAAAAAAAATAGCACAAACTGTGTATTCTACCACAATATTTAAGGTCAAGATCTTCCGTTCTGGTTTACATCTGTTTACTAGGTTAAATCACTTGGGTTGACGAGAGACTCCAAGAACTGGATTTGTTTGCTAAAGCTCAGGTAACAGAGCATGAAAAGAGTCATACAAAACAAAATGTGATTATAAAATGGAGAGTGAGCAATCAAGAGCAATCCAGTCCTCTGAACAATATGTTAATTATCAACAAAGATGACTGACAGATTGAAGAGGTAACTGTTAGAATTGCAAAACTGAACTGGAGACTGAAGTTCCTTCTACTGGAAACATTGCTAGGGATGTTGTGTATGTAAACTCTAGTCCAACATACTGTACTGAAGCAGGATCAATTCATATAAGGAATATGACCCTGCCTCAATGCAGCAGGTTGGACTCGAACCCTGTATTTGTAAGATTTTACAACATAACTCTTAGCCCACAATATTGCTGTGTTTTCGTATTTTTTAGTCCTCTTTCTCTGTAAGCTCCACGGAATGCTTCATGAGACCTGTGATAAATATGTATGCTCTTTCGTACATGCTTATTACAGAAATGTTAAGTAGTTTTAAAGTTCAAAGCTGCTTTCTGTTTTTAAAAAAATTTTGACAAAATTTAAGCACACTTCTGACCTCTCTTCTACAAGCATTTAGCAGTTTAAAATGACATATTGTTTTCAAGTTCGTGGTATAAGAATGAATTACTTTCTCTTCTTTCTCCCATTCCCCCTTCCAATCAGGGCTGACCTGTCTTCACTCAGTTTCTACTGACAGAAAATACTGAGCTATTGTTCCATAAAGTTTTGTAATGTCTTATAATTAAGTTTATTATTAAACTGTTTCAAATTCTTAAAGGAATTAAGATTTCAACTGTTCCAACAAAAGTTAAATTGAATTGTTTAGTCTTCATATTTCAAACTTATCCCTCCTTTTATCAGATCAATCATAGAAAAAAAAATTCTTCTCAGAAGCATGTAGTCTGTTTAATATCTGTATCAGGAAAGGCTGGATGACTACAGAGCTTGCCTGCATAGAAGAAAAGGTTAGCACAGGCACAGTGGACAGACCATGCCATTGCTTAGCATGATTTCTATTACTTTTCAACACAAGCAAAGTACAGCATGGTTACGCCAGCATGCCTGCATATAGCAGAACTACAGTTACACACACGCATGTGTTTGAAATAAATACTTTTTATTTGCATTGTTCCATCAGAAGAAAATTCAGTGAAAAATTAGTAGCATCACTTATACTAATTTTCAGTTCCCAGCAGCAGACAAGTATTTTCCTCTGAATGCTTTAGTGAACTTAATAGTTTCTACAGTTCCCGCTAAAGAAAAAAAAAATAGGACCCTGGGAAGTCATCTAGTCTAGAAGGGACCCTTGAGAGGATGGTTATTTTTCTATCTGTTCTTAAAATTTTTCAGTGATGAATGCTTTGGTTTCCCATCTCAGTGCAGCATAATATATCACAGACCTTAAAAAACAAACAAACAAAAACACCCACAAACCACTTAACCCCTTTTCACATACAGCATTTCAAAATGTGAGCAACAAGGTAACTATTTGCATTGCTGTTGCACTGCAATAGTTTCCATTCTGCCGTTTTCAAATAACTGTATCGTGGTAAAAACAATAAACATCATGACTTAGACACTGTGACATTTCCACTACACTGCATGCCTACATACATAGTATGTACTGTTAGCGAATTATTTTCAAGAGATCCCCCAAAATACGTAGGAACATAAATATTCCACAACACCTCATTACTTTTCTTACAGAGTTGCAGAGATTAAAACAAAGAAAGAACTATGACAAGAAACCTTTCAGATTTGGTCAGTTTAACTAATTTCTTCAATGTAGCATTCTGTTGAGTATTGATTTATATCACAATTAACAGGTTAATTGATTTTAAGAGTGAATTTAAAGACCAGGTAGGAACGGGGGGAGGCTAAACGAAGAGGACAAAACCTTTTTGCCATAATATCTTAAATAAACGGCAGTTTTCTTATTAGTTTCAACATGGCCAGAATTTCACCCTCTGTATTTTTGAGAGAGTGGACAAAGAATAATGTTAACGGAAATAAAGCAAATGCAAAACAAAGGGGAAAAAAAGTAGTTGAATGGTACTTGATATATAGGAAAGTTGCAAAGTTTCTGAAATGATGTAAATCAATAATGAAAGCTTAAATTGATCAATAATATTCTGTTCTTGCTATAGAAGCAAGACTAGTTAGAAACAACTAACTGTACATTTGTTAACAGCACAAAATGAGAAAAATCAAACTGAAATTTTGGATTGATTCAAAAAGCAGTTCATAAGGAGGAAAAAAAACCCTCAACCTTATCAGCTTGCCTATAGAGCCTAGGGATTCACCAGAAACTTAATTACACTACAAAGAGGTCGGGAATAGATGTCAAAACTGATAATTAGCAAAGTTATCTGGGAGCACAATTTGGTGCAAGAACGTGCTAAACAACCCCGTCAGATATTTCTGCAAACTCCTCCATACTCGCTGACTCTAAAAAGAGCTGTTAAATTCCTCACGTATTTGAAGCGGAAAACTTTCGAAACATCCCAAGCGACAGATGTCACGACTCATGAATATATAAATATTCATGAAGCAACAGATATTCAAAGACACCAACAGAGAACATTTCCACTATTTATAGTAGAATGAGGGTATTATAACACCCCCAGAGGAAAAGAAAAAATCAAAATAAAATCTTATACATCTATTAACAAATACTAAAACAGCACTATAACTTTACATACTTCCGTATAGCTATTTCAAAGAGAAACAAACAGAAAGGAAAATACATGATTCTTGTCCCAGAAACCTGATAAACTGCAATTTTATTAAAGTGATGACAGGGAAGAAAAGCATTTTGCGAAAGGAGGTGCATGATGAAGACAGTTTAAAAAAAAAAAAAGAAAAAAGAAAGCAGTCAGTACAGATTTAAGAGCAAAAGTCAACAGACAAAACAACAAGGTGGCTTTTGAGGAGTGGTTGGGGGTTGTGAGAAGTCATTTAAAGGAGAAACATTATGAAAAAGAAGCAACAGGATGGAGAAGTGGGCAGTACTGAAAGACAAACAGCATCAGAACGGTAATGCTTAAATTCATGTTCATATTTGGGGTGGTGAGGGGACAACAGGAGTAATAAAGTATGTTTGAATAAGGAAGAAGTAATGACTGAAAAAGATATTTTAGTAATTTTCATTGCAAGGTTAAATTCCTTTGCATATGCACACATGCACACCCTCCCCCCTTGTTCCCATTGGTCTGACTGTAGATGCCAAAGATTAGTACAATCCTCAAAAAACAAAAAAACTTAGAGAGTAACTACTCAAATGCATACGAGTCCACTTTCCAACTGGCATATCATCTATTCTGGGAAAACAGTTCCCCTGTTGTGTATACATCATTACTTGCACTACATATATTTATATATCTATGAAACACACATACTTCATACACAGAGCTGATGCAACAAGGAGAAAAAAAGCAGCTAGGTCATGGGTTAAGAATTCTTTCCACAGTCTACAAATCAGGTCAGTCATTCTTAAGCCAAAGAACAAAGATGAAATACAAAGTTCTGTTTACTTGAAACAGGAGGATTCAGGCATCAGAGAATGCTCCTCGTTGCAACTCAGTGTCTTTCATCTAGTGCCTTCAGCAAAAAAGTATATTCCTGAGATTCCTCCTAGAGTCACATATCTCTGCTTTGAGCTTGCTTAGCTTCCTTCTCAATTTGCGAGCCTCCTCCTGCTTCCACATGCATGCACCTCAACCTGGTCACGCTGAAAATGCATTTCGAAAAATATCTGGCATAAACCTATCTTCGAGACCTTCACAGTTTTGAACATCTCTCATTTGTCATTATTTTCAGTGGAGCCAGGCATCTGCTCAAGATATTTTCAAAAAAATAGAATTTTTGGGTTGTTTTAAAACGCCTTTGAAAAGGCTTGGCATCAGCTACACCACCTTTTCCTCAAAAGGACAAAAAGCACCAAGCAGCAAATACAGTAGCTGGAGCAAGTAGTACCTGGGCACTGTGGCATGATAAGGTGCTGTTTTAAAGAGGCCAGAGCCTTAAATCTGATATCCTCAATCTTAATTCTGTGGCTGCCAATGTTGGACTCATCTGATTTAAAAAACAGTCGAAAGAATCCATAGCTCACATACTAGATATGTTTCAATGTAATCAAGGAAATTGATTTACTTGTATTCTGAATTACATATTAGTGATTTGTGAATCTTGAAGGTACAGGAAGTATTTTGTCTGCACGACTTCGCACTTGTTCAACCAAAGCAAGCTAGTATTGGAATGCCTTGCCACTGTGAGCTCATATAAACACTATATAAATTTATATTTTATATACGCATATATATTTATAAATATTTTATATATATTATATATACATAAATCAGTCTATTTGTTTCTAAACAGAATTCTATACAACAGCTGAAGTCCTAAATGTGACTAGTATCTAACTCAATACATACCTTAGATATGTGAGCACATTCTCTTGGAAATTAGTTAAAACAGACAACAGTAAAACAAATAGGTAAAAATCAAGCAAAAAACAGCTATAGAGCTCTGTGTGTAACATGTCCTATTTCAAAATGTCTCCAGCGTGTCACACTCTCCCTATAGAAGATTCCGCTGCAACAGTGACCATGCCACCTGTGCATTTTTCAGCAGTACACTCACCAATGCATTGGATATGCTCCCCAATTATTACTCCATCATCTTCCCCCCACCCCCGGGAAGATAACATGCAGTAATACCTCATATTAATGAAGGATTGCTTTTGTTTTCAAATATATGATTTATAGAATATATGAAGACAGCCAAGCTGAAAACATGGCTAGCACATCTAACAAAAAGGTAGCAATGTTGAGATAGCCCTTACTTACAGAGCTTATTTTACATTCTCTGACTGCATTTCATTGATACTGATTCCTACAGAGACCTGCTTCACTTAGAAAGTTACCTTAGAGTCAAAGACGACTATTTGTGAGCATAGTCCTTCATACTTCTTCATTCTTCTGCAGAATGCTCTGAGATACAGAAAAAAATGAAAAAATTGTGTGCAGAGCCCCTGAAGAAAGGATGATTTTGACATATTTGTGATAGCATGCCTGTATTTTTAAGTTAATTCTTTAGAGTTCTCTTAAAATAATTCATTTCAAGAAATAGAATTGCCTCAGCAAGCTGATTAAAAAAAAAGCACAGCCCTGGCAAAATCTAGCATACCTACTGCTCAGCACAGTGTATTTTCTTTATACGACTACAAGTTCACTACTTAGCAGAAAGACAATTAAATTTTTATTGTATTTCTACCTCTCACCAGAAGAATGACGAGTCTGACGCTAAACAGTCATGCATTCAGGATCTGAAGTTATATCACACTTTTTTTTTTTTTTTTTTTTGGTAAATACACTGCAGATGAAAATAAATGCCAACTACTGACACCAAAAGAGACGACTGGCCAACACTCCTTTTTGCTTCAGGCCTACTGCTGTGGTATGAAATGTTAGCCATTTGCAAAACTCAAATATGCTGAGGAAAATATAAATAAAGATCTATAAAGGATCATGACTTTTGATAACAGTTTAAAACAACCCTGAGTTAGGAAGTGCCAGTTGACCAAACTACTTTCCTATATAGTTATCAAAGTAAACACGACACACGAGATAACAAGATTCATGAAAACATGAAGACAGAAATGACTCAAGGTATGGGCAACAAGGAAGACAGAATATCTCACACTGCCATTTTCAAATGCCCATGCTAAACTTGTTTCAGATAGCAATATGATGAATGAGCTAGAAAAAGTGAAAGGGTCCAAAACATATCACAGTTTTATATATTTGAGTTTAAGAGCTGACTACTAGTTTGCGTCACTGAAGTTACTTAACCCATGAGCAGAGTTTGAAGAGGGGGGCAAAAAAAAAAATAAAAGAGATGAATCAGATCAGCAGCAACTGGAAGACTGTGTTAATAAAAAAGATAAGATCTTGTATCAGGAGTGGCAGAAGCCCTTGATGAGCTTAGAGCTTGTTGGGATTAGATCACCCCGCTGCTTAGATATCAAGAAGCATAAACACAGTTGAAGCTCTGAGGCAGCAGTCGCTGCCTCTGATAGCTTTAAGGTGCCACTTATCAGCTGTCCCATACTATCTTGTGCAGGGAGAAGTAACTCCTCATCTAGCCTTGCCCATTCACTTGGGCTGCCTGCAGTACTCAACAGAAACTGCTGTTAGCCCTCCACCTGGAAAAGCTGCAGCATGCCGCTGAAAAAAGGTGTTGCTGTCCTCTACATGTGCTCCCAAAGCGGCCCATAGTTCCAATTCAAGCTCTGAACAGCACAGTAACTTTGCAGAGGATCTTCTCTTGAGACTGAAGTCTAATTCCCAACACAAACATTGGTTCGTTGTTCTGTAGCTCTGTTTAAGGACAAGATAAAACCACTAACCCAAAACCCCAATACATTATGGTATAATGCACTATTTATCGGGCATTTTCACTCTGACCAGCAGAGTTTTCTGGTTTCTAGAATTAAAAAACAAATTCTAGAAATCAGTCATCTAATGGTTTATATTGAACAGAGGTTTTCCAAACTGCAATATAACAGTTCAGCTAGGGATACTTCTGCATTAGATAACAAATAAGATAAGGAAGAATGACACTAACTGAACTCAAAATCGACTATTTTGTTGGGGATTTTGGTAGATTTGTATTTCCCTTTGCAGACAAGGGAATATTTTGAGTAACTTAAGAAGGAAAGGGCGAAACAAAAGGGGAAGCCTCAAGCGTTTCAGATTCTCTTTTGCCCTATGAAAAATTAAATGTTGTATTTACATTCTGATTTTGTTTATACTCACTACTAAATAAGTGCATGAAAACATAGTACTATAAACAGTTTAAATTCTATCAAGTAGAAGTAACTTCATGATTTTTCATTTCACAAAAATCTGACTTCTCATTCCAATTTGGAAAGAAAATAAGCTTTGAAATATACTGATATTCCGGAGAAGGAAAACTGCTGCTTTTCAGAGTGCATTTCAAGACCAGTATCCTCATCAGTGGTTCACAAATAGAAACATATAAACATAATTACTGCATATATCAGGAGAATTTCCACCATCGATTCACCTACCCTGTGCATTAATTGAGTCATCTTCTTTCCCTTTCAACTTGTTCACTGTGATCTTTAGTTTGTTTTCTGAGACATTTTGTTTTTGAAATATGCTTACATAAGAAATGAAAGAAGGTGATCAGTTTATTCAAGACTATAACCAGACACATGAGAACCCTTTTTTTAAAGTTATTAGTTTTTAAGTTATTGGTTATTAGTTTTAGGATAATTCCAAAATATTAGTAAAATAATTGTATGGTGACAACAATCTGTGGCAAGATCTCTATTTATTGCAGTCAATCATAACCAAGATGCACCAGGCAAGATTAAGTGCAGTGTTTTTTTTTATTTGTTTTTTTAATATGTGGAAAAGGATTTTGAAGCCTACAAGTCTGATTTTACTGTAAGAACAATTATACATCAGTAGCTTGGGTTTCTGTCTTTAGACATCTTACAAAAGCGGTAGGTTTAAAAAAAAGTAAATAAATGAAAAGTCACATCTGCCTAATGACAGACTGAACTACTTACAAGCAGTTCTACCTATCAGGGTATTGAACTGACTAAAGAGTTGACTGCTCTGTCACAGAATAGGCAGGTCATTTCATTCTACACCATACATTACCTGTCTATAAATAAAATCAACTAATGAAAACATGCAAACATGTATTAATGTGCAGAAACCTCTGATGAGGCAGAAATATAAGGGGACCTGTCCAAAGCAACAGCTGTCCTGGTATTCGCTCTCCCTCTCAGCAGGATAGGAATTAAATTTTGTACAATATTCAAAAAGTGATTCTGAACACCAGTTGAAAGATACAATGCCTTTGTCAGATAGCGGGTGCCTGCATCTGCATGGTGTTCAACATTAAAATTCAGTTAAAATCATTTGAGATGTATTCCCTCCACAAAAATACTTAATCTTGAAACACTCACTGAATCAGCTCCTAATATTTAGGATAGATTTGCAGTGGCTGCATGTGAACATGCATGTACACCCATATGAATTTTTTAATATGGATGTAAACGTTATCACATTCGAGTTTAAAGTACCATGAACATAAACATCCTGAAATTACATTTAGTCAAGCCACAGAGTATTAAAAAAAGAAGTTAAAAAAAAAAAGGTTAAATGTAACAGTAACATAATGCATGCATATTAAACTATTTCTACGATTGTTTAAAATACCAGAACAGTATAAAGGAAGTCTGTAACATACTTAAGAATCAATCCCTAAGGACTACTATCTTCTAATACCAATCTGCACTTAATCTTGATGTCATGTTTTTAGACTATGAAATGAAAAGCAAACAGAATGGTTTGTACAGCATACACTGTGAAGTAGGCCCTGTCTCAGTAACTGGGGATACTGCTGCATAACGTTACCCGTTCTCACAGTATTGCCATCCTCTGTGGGGAGGAGAGGGAATGTAGCTAATGAGAATGTAACACTGATGGGAGACCACGAGTATGCTGATAAACAGATAGGCTAGATTTACAAGTGTAATTTAAAGATAGCCTTGATTCATGTGTACATTTAATCAGTGTCAGCACAATTGAGAAATGGACAAAAGGAAAAAATACAAGAAAGAAAAGCAATTTAGCAGGTTTAGAGATAGCCCATCAACAGGCAGGCAATAGCTTTAGAAGCTGAAGTGAAGCATCACTCCTCAGACAAAAAGGTGACTACACTGTAGAGAATTGGTGTTGATGGCACTTTTGCTACAAATAGCAAGTGATTTATATAATACCCTCCAAAAATCTGTAAGATTAAAGAACAATTCTCCTGCAAGGCCTTCATCGTATTTCATAATGTTGGTATGGGGGTGATGGGAAAAAACATCTTGTATTGTTGAAAGAACAATCTTGAAAGAGGAAATCACTTGAAGTTAAAAACAGGAAAAAAGCCTTGTAGAAATAATTCCCTCATTGACAAACTACACTGTAACTGAATGTTACCACATTATTTCTTTGAGGAGAGAAAAAAAAATCCACAAAAACGCCACACAGCTGTAGCAGAGGATACCCCTTCTGCATACTACTTTAATCTTTCATCTTCTCCTCTCCTTAAATTTCTGAATAGGTAGTACCTTGAAGAAATAGCTTTAAAAGACATCAGAAAATTCAGAGGAAGCATTGCCTCAACTGGTACTACTCCATTCCCTTTCTTTCAAATAATCATTGCCACTATAGGCAGAAAGACTAGAGAAAAGATTTTGGCCATCTGCCTTCCAATAACGTGTCTTTTGATAAAGAGCTTCTAAGAGCTACTTAGAGCGTCATCACACAAAGCTTCTGCCAATTTTATATTTTACCTACTGACTTTCAGGTTTTAACATGGAAAATTGTTCAAGTAACTAGGAAATCTAAGACCCTCTGAATAGCTCCAATATTTTTGATGACTGGCATATTACATCTGTGATTCCAGATACACATCAGTCCATACATTAAGAGAAGTAGTATGAGGGATATGTGCATGAGCTGAGCAGCATGGTATTGTGCGCTGGGTAGATGTCAGTTCTTTCCAGATCTCGGTAAGAAGGAATGTCCACTCAAATCTTTAAATATTCTGTTTAAATACCATATCATATTTAAAGATAGCAGTAGAACAGAAGATCAACAATTAATTCCTACACACTCTGATACTAGGAACTCTGAGATGATACCGCATTGGCTGGACCTCTCTATCAGGACATGGCATGCTTCACAGATCCTGCCTGTGGCGAGGTTGCACTATCTCTGAATATTCTGATTAAATATCATATTAAATATACTTAAAGATCCAAATGGTCACTTCTTACTGAGATCCAGAGAGAACCAGCACCTACCTGTTGCACAATATATGAGTCCACAAACAGAAACAGATACTACTTACTGGACTACAAACTATTGAAGACAGTTCTAGTTTCAATTTAAAAAAAAAAACCTCAGAGAGTTAAAAAGGGTCTAAAATACTAACTTGTAATAAACAGCTTGTTGAATTCACCACAGGTCACTTGATGTCACCAGCTTTTATGAAGCAGGACACTATTCAGTATATGTTATTCCTCACCCAAAGCCAGCAGGAAAAGGGGAACCTGTGTACTGTGATCTCATACCTGCATTTATACTGAGAGGAAGATAATCTCAGAGTATTTAGTACTTAGGGGCCCAGGGACCAAGGCTGAGCAGTGACCTCCCAGCACAGGCACATATGTTGACCTCTGATTAGCAGGTCTCCAGCAACAAAACCAATTCATCATCCTTAAGAAATAAGCTATAGAGCAGAGGTATAAAGTGTGAACATTCTTGTGAGCTAACATGAAAGGACAAATACTCTGTGAAATCCTGTGGAAACTCTGCTGCTATGCTTGATTTCAGATGGAAGATGGAATTACAATACACAAACATAACATGATGCATACAATCAGAACGTACACAGTTACTAGAGTAGTTCTGCAGTTTGATTGTTTATATCCTCTTTTACAATATATTTGTAGAAAGGTAGATGCATAATAGGACAGAGAAGTATGCTTTTTACATCTCCAACTCACTTCCTGGATTTGAGAAAGGATCAAATAGAAGTGCATGACATGAAATAGACTTCTCTCCTTTGGAAAGTTTCACTGGGAATTGATTAGGTGCTCTTTCTCAGTGGCCCAACTCTACAGGTGGGAGAAGGACTTTACAGTGTTACACCTTCTGAAAAGTGGCAACTCAAGAAGAGACGACTCTGAACAAATGTCTTCACATATCAGAAAGCTAACCTTTTTCTAGACAAATTCTTAAAGGAAGAAAAGAGATCATAATGTAAGATTGATTACCTATCTTAATGCTCATGGATTAAGTTGTGTTTTTTCAAACAATTTTGTGAAAATGGAGTTGGGAAACAGATAAATGAACAGCCTAACACTAACCATATGAGACCCAAAGTTGCCAAAAACACAAAAAAGGAAGATTTGCCATGAGTCATCCTCATTACCTTGTGCCTCCATTTATTTTAAGATCATAGCTAATCTTTGTTTTTGAAATTCTACAATTTATTATATATGCAGATGCAAATTTGGCAGTATTAAGCTTATACTTGAAGCACATTCAACTCAACGTTAAGACTTGAATTGGCTGAAAGCATAAGAAAATTGGGAACCTTTCAAGAAATAACTAATCATTTTACATTTTCCTTTGTGACACTGAATTAATTAATATAAATGTACATTGACAAATAAGAATCAGAGGAGAAATAACTTCTATGTTACATTACAGTCACTTAAAACACTTTCCCCTCCCCCTGCTCCCCAATTTTGGAAGTGATTACTCTTGAATTATAAGGACAAACTGTATAAAATCATATGAGTAAACTCATTTAAGTAGCTACCTCCATTTTTTTTTATTATTATTTTTTATTTATTTTTTTTTTTTTTTTAGAACTAGAACAATATTTTCCTCAGGCACTGCTCCTTTCCATGCCGCCAAGTTTAGCATCATTGTTAGAATTTATTTTGTATCCATTTATTATAGTTCTAAATAATTATTTTCAAAAATAACACTTCACTTTATTGAAATCTGTATGCATGTGAAGTATGCATGTAATGACCTCATGCTGCCATTGCACTGTATGCAAACAAGTAATGCAGCTTTCTTAGAACCCAAGTATCAAATGTTTTTGCAACTATGTTAGAAGGAAGCATATAATACTTTTTCTGCTTTTAAGATAAAGATTCTTTGGTTCAAAGAAAAAAAGTAAACTCTGATTTCAGGAAAAAAAAAAGCTTGCTTCAATGTCAGAAAAATGTTGTTTCACACATTTTTGAGAAAAGTCAAATATTTCAAAAAGCTAAGATGACCTATCCTCTCCCTCTCCTATGTAGAGATTCAAAGTGACAAAAAGAAAACACGAAACAGACAGAAAACCACTACAAATTATTTGCACAAAGAAATTTGAATTGGATACAGGAAATATTTTTCATCAATGCTTTTTCATGTTTCTTTTTTAATTCAAAAAATAAACTTATTTGGGGGTAATTGCTTTACATGGATCTTTTCATAAGGAAAAGAAAGGAAAAACAATCCTCAGGAACACATACAACTACATATTTATCTGCAAAACATATATTTACCAATATCATTATTTATTGTAATTCATTCTTTTGCACAGTCATACAATGCTGGTAGCTTAATTCACTACTTGTTTTTTTTATTTTGATCTTAATGGGAAATTTTTATTGTCAAAACGCAACACATCCATTGAAAACCTGATACCACATACTAATGCTAGGAGGAAGGAATAGGGAGAGACAGAACCATAACAACGCAAGGGTAGTAAAGGTTTCTTAAATCACCAAGCCTACCCTCTTGGTATCTCAGATAGGGTTCACATCATGCACTTATAAACAGAATTTAAAAGAAAAATACACTTCAATTGAAATGATTCGTTTGGCTAAATTTTTTAAAATCCTCTTTGGTGAACCTTCTACAGGCAGGAATACAATTATCCCAAACAGCATCACGTTCATGCAGTTCATGCCATTTTAGATCATCTTTACTTCTCTGAAATCACTGTTTTAGTATAAGATGCTTGCTAGCATGACATGTAGTAAGATAAGAGTGCATTTAGGGCCTGCATTTAGGGCCTGCATCAGACTACAGCTAATTCAGAAATAAAATGAGCGAGTATTTCAAATATACAATTACCACCCAGAATACTTTCGGTAGTACTTCATGGACAACATTTTTCCTTCTCTAAGACAAAAAATAATGAAGTAATAGGAAAGAAAGGAGATTAAAAAGTTAGATCAGATTTAAAAATTTATGAATGAAATAGAGGGTTTTAAAGAATGAAATATTCACAAATTTAAAAAGGTCTACCTACAAGGTGCCCAAATACAGCTGAACAGAACACAAGGAACAAAAAGCATGATAATATAAATGAGTATTTTAAAAAATAGACTACGCATTTATACAATACTTTTGTATCTATAAATACGTAGTACTCTTGCTACGCCACCTTAGTTGAAAGAAAGAAAGGGAGGGGGAAAAAAAAAGGAAGAATGGCAGTCCACCCATGTTCAGACTTCTGCACTTTTCCTTCAGGCATTACATACTATTCCTCACTTTCTAAGATGCTGGTAGCCATTATAAACCAAAACAAATAACCAATTATAAAAATAAGCAAACAACAAGAACAAAAAAACAGCAAGAATCAAGTAGCCTTTTTTAGGTCATACACACATACTCACCCTTTGCTAGAAAAGATGCGTAGAAAAAAAAAACCCTATGCATGGGTTTACAGTATGGAAAAAATAAGGGTGTTTTTACTTCAGAGTACATTATCAGGTAGTGAGACGTGCATGACAGTCCTCATGTTTGCACTTTTCATAAATTTTAAGGAATACAAGGTAAATGGTGGCAAGCATGCTGCTGACTCAGCACTGCATCCTAAAACAGATTAATGTTGTTTTCCTTCAGATTTCCTGCCCAGAGATTTGACCTATAACACCTCCATTAAGGAGATCCAAGCCTTTCCTGCAGTACCTTGTATTAGAAACCAGCTTGATGTAAAAACTGATGAGGATAAGGGAGCAGTTTCATAGTCTACGGACTGACTCATAAATCAGGAGTGGATTACTTTTAGACAAATAATACATCTCAAAAGCGCCATTTAAGAAGCTATTCAATGCAATTCGTTGATTAAGGGACCTGTTCTGAATTTCAAATAAATACCTTAATAAATATCCTAACTAAGTACCACTAATTCTGAGTTTCTGGTTGTAAGACTTCTCATAATTTGTAAATTCTTCATAATCTGTAAGTTATGCTCTGTTCTCCTAGTGATTTAGTTGCTGATCCCCTCCGCCCTTACTTTTAGTTAATAATACTTCGGAAAAAAATAAAATTTTTTATGCATCAAAATAGTCCAACTGAAAAGGCATTGGTTTGATTTGCCAAAATCTAGCAAAATTAGTGTTCTCTTCAGCCAAAAGTAACTTCACCTTCTTCCTAAACTCCCTTTCTAGTTTAACCCACTGTAAACTCCTCCTCCTTCTTAAGTTAAAACTTACCAAAATCAGCCCTATGTTCATACGCAAGACTAACTTTATATATTAACTCTCAAGTAAAAATAAAATACTGCATTTTCATTGTATTTTTATAATTTCTAGAGTTCATTTACCCTTGATTATGTACCAATGTATAGTTTTAACAGAATATTAAAAAGTGACCCTCTTGGGTTAACGAAGCCTGCAACTCCAGCCCAATACCAGCCTGAATCGTGTGCTCTTTCCTCCCCTACATTATCCTGTTTTTTCCTCTTAACTTGCACACATTTCGTCTCTCCAATATCAACAGATTGCCTACCTCTCCACGACCACTGCTATGAAAAACAAATTTCCATCAAGTCTTTTCATATATGGCAGTGCACTAAGTGCGTGGCAGTGCCTTCAGATTTTTTTTCCCCTAAAACTCAACATGGCTGCAACAAAATTACAACATAAATATATGCCAAATCACAATATCTATTCTATGCTTCTAATGATAAATTCCAACGGCATTTGAAGTCAGCATACTTTCAAACTTCAAACTAAAGATCTCAAACGAAATCTGAGAAAGACAGGTCAACATTTATAAAGGGCATTTAATATTGTTTTCCTCTACAGAATTTACTAGTTCTTACTGAAAATTGCAAAGAAAATACCTTGTCCCTTGAAGATCAAAGAAAATTCAACTACAGAGTTGCTTAAATTCATATGCTAGTAAATTTCTGAGCAAGTATCAGATCGGTGGCCTCAGAAAATTAAGATAATGCAGTACAAAGAGCTGATTTTAAGCTAAAAGGGCTTGCAAAAATAAGTTCTTTAACCCATAAAGACATCTTTTTTTATTCCAATGTCATCACAGTAAGTGTTATCTCAACACTTTAAACTACACTGATTTGAGGAATTAATGACACTACTGAGATGAACTCATTTCAAATTACCACACCTGCACACACTAAAATCTAAATTGGAATATATGCCTAAGGATCTATTACTCAGACTTTACTAATACAAGATGTCACCTGCTCAGTCACATCTCAAAATGACAATTCCTTATGGAATACCTTGTGGAGCTTAATTCTATTTGGCTATGCATTGCCCTAGTCTCTGTGAAAGAGCAGCGCATCACCAAATGCAATGTTGCTGATTAACATGTTCCGTCGCACGCCATTACAGCGGCTCACCACGGTTTCACATTGCTCAATTACTTGATTAGACTCTAAAGGAAAAGGCAGCTTATGTCACCTCTCTCTCTTTGAAAGTCAGTCTGCAAAGCATAAATCAGAAAGAAATTTTTTGCTCTTTGGTAGACTGTTTTGGACAAAACTGATACAATTTTTCTTTTAATCAGGCAATTACTGAGTACAGACAGACTGCAATAAGTAGAAGTAAAACACAGCTCGCTGGACTGTTACTTCTTTTCAGCTTTAACGGTTTCATAAATAAGTAACTTAAAAAACAAACACACACACGAGTACTGACAACAGTATCAAAACTGTATGAAGTACAATGAACAGTATGGAGAGAAAAGATAAAAGCCTTAACACACACACGGCTGGATGCTTTCTTCTGCAGATTCAGTTTCTTTCACAAGGATAGACTTGGATGAGATACACAGTTCAAAATGGATTTATTCCTGTAATGAAGGGCGATCTCTTCTGATGATATGTTTTTTTTTTTTCAGTTCATAAACAACATACCTGCTATTATTTAGATTGAAAACGCTTACCCTTTGTCACTGCTCATAGACACAAAATTCTTCAAATAATGGCCTTGCATATATTTAGCAACTTTGCTGGGTTTTTAGCAGGTAAACTGTTTTCAGAGACCTGTATTCTCCAGGAAATTATTGTCTTCCTGCATCGAGTATGTCATTAGTGATGCTAATAAACAAACTAGAAAATAAACATTACCTCTATGCTCTGTGAGCAAGCAGAAGCTAGTTTCTATATGCAAACTACATATTATTACGTGAATATATTAAAGAAGGTACAACTGAGAAAAAACAAACAAGTCTACACCTTCCCAAAAAGAGAAATATTCTTTTGATTCAAATAGAGATGTGGATATTAGATTGCAGTGTCTTATCTATGGACAGCTGAAAAAAACATTTTTCTTCTTTTTAGTTCATGCAGCATCTTCCAACCAAGGACCCCAGAGTGTTAGAAGCAGTAGAAGTCTGTAGCTGAGCTATAGTACATATAATCAATCTATTGTTGTGAATAAATTAACTCATAGACCAAATCTTCACATGGAACACACGAGAAAACATCCAAGAGCGCTCTCTAGTAGAGGAGGGAACCGCTAGATCATTTTTTCTCTGAAGTGGCATTATGAGCAAAATCCTCATACAAAGACATTTTACATACTTTATACAAAAGCTTTTTTAGAGCCCTAAAAGGTTAATTAAAAAGTCTATGGAATGACTTTTTAATTGAAATTTTCTTTATAATTTTTTGGGACTATTTACAATACAATAACATTTTAACATACTTCAAGGCTATATGAACAGATCATATTCAAGGCATTTTGTTTTAGTCCACCATAACCACAATGTAGAAAGCTTACCACTATACTTACTGAATTGCTTACATAACGGATCACTGAGCAGAGAAACATTCCTAGATTATTTATATTCATATATAAATCAATTTTCAATATATTATCAAAGTGACAAAAATTATCATGCTGCCATATTAACAAGCAAGAATACTTTGTCCTTTACAAAAATTTTAATTTCGCCAATCGTTAAGACCAATTAAAACAATTCCTTATGTATATCTACACGCAGTTATAATATAACACAGACTTATACGTTTGCTTGTATTTCAACAACAATAAACCAAAAATGGAAAGAGTCATACAAATAAATGGAACTCTAGCTTCCAGTATAACTTCAATAGATTTATTTCAAAACTTCACTTCTTATTCTTTAGCAAGTTCTCACATCACATGAACAATCATATCAGTAGACCAGGTTGTATGGACTCACACATGGTGACAGGAAAGATGTTAAGTCTGAACTGTGAGCTGTATAAATCATACAAGATGCAAGGTAACAGATGGAGGCTTAAGAACAAAGCTTAGCAGAGGTCTCAGCTCAACAACATCTCAACAGTTAAAAGATAGTACTGAACATTAAAAAAAAAAAAAAACACTAACAAAAAATATCTGTTATTCCCAAACTAACTTGGGCTTAAAAAGCAAATTGTTCTGTATCACTAACAGAGAAAAATGACTACAGAAGTACTCACCCTTAAAAATAATAAATACATATATATATATCCAAACTGAAACGTCAGAATGGCTTGATTTTCTACAAATTCACTTAGTTCATAACAACAGAACATCTTAGGATATGGGAAAAAATAGCTGCTTTGAAAGAAAAAGAAAAGTTGCATAAGATAGCATCCTCTAAATTGAGGTAGATCTCTCCTACTCTGGCAAATTATATCCAAGTTTCAATCCATGAAAATTTCTTCCTGGAGCAGCTGTTAATTCTTGAGCACTTCTCAGAGGAAGTTGCTGACTAGGAAGGATTCTGCTTCCTTCTGAATCCTTCCTTCTGCTCAAGGTTCTTGCCTTGAGATACCATAGTGTGGCTGCCATCTCATCATCCCATCTCTTGACTACTGCTAGTAAGGTGTGCGTGTTTAAACCATGACAGAGTCTCTCTTTAATTGCTTTTCTCTTAGTCCATCTTATTATGCATTTTGAGCAAATGTAAAAGTGAAGTTTATTTCAATCAACTCTAAATGAACCCAAATTTTAATAGTTTGTACTTCTAGAAGACTTTCCAGAAGAGACTCTCAAAGCAATTAATGAAGCCTAATTTATGTATTTGGATTGTTTGTTTTCACCACAGGTTGCAAGCCGGGCATATGAGGTACTGTAGAACAAAGTCATAGGCCATCCCTTCACTATCGCACAAGAGCTCTATGTCAGGCTCTGGGTACGAGTTCAGATTACACCCTTCTTGTTTTCAGCTTCAAAAGGAAGATAATCATTTCTGTCAGGCTGCCATGAAGCCAAAGCACCTGGTAACTGACAACACAGAAAGTGCTTTGGGAGGTACTCAGGAACCCATACTAGGGGGAGATATACTCAGGAATATTGGGAGGTATACTTAGGAACCCATACTAGGCAGAACGACCACTCCAAGACACAATTCCCTAATCCCCTGCCTTTATCAACTGAGCACATTAGGGTTCTTTATCAAAACGAGTTGGCTGAAGGGAGCTAGTGTGTGCTTTCCCAATTTTTAGGCCTTTGTTTAACAAAAAATAAACAAAAATCACACCACAAACACTAAAACCAGTCCACAGGAGTAATAAGCATAAGAAAATGTATAGGATAACGGTGTAAGATTTCAAAGGGATTTGCTTGTAACATCTTAAAAAGATACTTGAGCTTAAACCAAATTGTATCTTAGTGCTTAATACATTTTTTTTTAAATAATTATTTCAGGTTTGCCATCATGAAAAGATAGATTTTGTTTTAAGTAACGTTCTCATTTAGATTGTAGGTTATGCTGTGCCTTTTTTTTTTTTTTTTTTAAATATCAAACCTTACATTATTGTTCCTAAAGCAAATTGTTCAAGTATTTCCCACACTTATATCGGTGCTACTGATACAGCTTTGCAGCGTTCTTTTCCTTTTTTTTTAATATCCTTTCAGAAGTCTTCTACTGTGAAATTCCTTGCTTTTAAAAAAAAAAAACTAGTTTAGTTTTCTAAAATATTCATTCAATGAATAGTCGATGCATAACTTGTTTTCTTTTTGGCCTTTAAAAAAAGTAGTCTCATTATACCAAACTGTTAGAGAAGAAACTAGTCTAGGGCATTCAGAAAACTAGGTGTAGAGAATTAGACAAGCCAGCATGTAAATGAACTAACAAGTGGGAAGAAAAGGAAATATCACAGATTGATTTGATAATTTTGGGGAAACAGAGGTAAACGTCAACCCAAACAGTAACACCATCAGTCAATGCTCATGATTCCAAAAATTTTTCTAGTTACTACAAATCATTTGCTAGCTGCTATGTACAAAATGCTGCTGTTTTGTTGAGGAGAGAGAGACTTGGTCTCTGGAGTCCTAATTAAGAGCTGTTCTACTATAGGAAAGCCATGAAAAAAAACAGTGCTAGAGATTCACATTGGGACTAATCTCCATTGAAATCAATAGATCTGAGTTTAATTCAATTTAAAATGAAGGAGGAAGCAAGAAAATGATTGTTAGCAAGCTGAAAAGCAAGACCTTACAGTGGCATAAAATACTAAATATTTGTGATATGAAGGATCTCAAAGATCTAAAACGCTATTTTAAGACCCCTGGGGCTGGATTTTCTGTTAATTCTAGGCAACAAAGCAGCTCCCATTGCATGTCTAAATCTAGATAGGCAAAGAGATGAAGCACAAAATAAGACGACAACATAGAAACTGCTGAAGAACTGGCAAAGCTCTTCAAGTCCTGCAGGGTTTTTTCCCCCCTATTTATGGGGTACAGACAATGGGCAAGAGAATAGAAAAGGAACGTTTAAGGGAGAAGAACAATGACAGTTGCCTATAGCTTTTCTTCGAAGGCAGGATGGAAAGTGAACCTTTGGAAGGGATGTATAGACAACTGTTTTGCAGTGATAGATTCAACTATTAATTTCAGAAAATGCAATATGAAAATACGTTTGTTGAATATAAATGCTGCTGTCCCCTGGGCAGCACAAATGGTTGTTTTATACTCAAGATGAGATCAGAAGATCCCTGTAGTACTCTAGAAGTCTTATAACTTCCAGGAATCCTTGTTTAGCAAAACGGACTCAAATTTTAAGCCTTTTTATTATATTATAGGAGTTAAACTGACAATAAAGAATCTATTTCTATCAGAAATTGGATTTTTATTTTGGTTTTGTTTTCAAATCTTCATATTAGAGAAAGTAAATATCTGTGTCCCCAGATATTTTCCCACGTACTCTTCTTCTGTTTTGAATAAGATTAAAATTATACGCATACTGCATTTCAGTATCACCACAATTACTCGCCAAAATACATATGCATAAATAGAGGTTTTACCAATATTTCCAACAGTAAAAGTGACTTCTACTAATTACAGGTACAAATTGTGAATGTTGGTGTCTTTTTGTTTAAATGTGCTTTAAGTTCAAACAATCAGTGTACATTGCACCAGGCAACATCTTCATTATAGCTTAGTTGTGAAGGAGGTTTAAATCTCCAAAGGAATATTACCTGTCCTCGTACTAACCCACTGCGGAGAAGAATTTATAATTTCTGTGTTCCCCTAAAGTCCTGTGACATTATCTGACCACCATTGACCAGTCTCAGTGTAGAAATCTCAGCCTAATATAGGAACTGAGCTGAACAAACTATAGCTACAGCAAGATTGCTGTTCCCTCACCTCTTTGAGAGCAGAGCATTTAGACATTGCATAGGTATCAAAAGAAACATTGCTTTTACTACAAACAGGCCTTCCAGAGAGTATTCATTCACTAAAGCAGAATGTCAATCATTGTCATGCTCATCTTCAGTCAAGCATAATGCAGTTTTTTCCCTTTTTAGGTTAAGCCTTCACTGCCAGATGGGCACCTGAAACCCCAGAGATTACTTGCAAAGCTGCACAGAGAACAAAACTAGACAGAAGGAAAGTCAGCCCCTGATAGTTTCCCAAAATGATAAATTTTTCCTATTCGTATTTAAGCTTTCATATGTCAGTGATTGCCATTAGTTGGATACTGATAAGAAAGATAAAAAAAGACTTAAGAGATAACTGAATACCCAGGAACATGAAAAAATGAGAATGAACTTCTTTTGCACTGATTTCTTACAGATATCTATAACAAGGATAGAGAACAATTCAGTGTGAAAAAGTCACAGGAGAAAGTTACAGCCAGTGTCTCTTGGGGCATAACTTCTACCGCAAGAATCTGCTTGTATGTACAGAACACGGATGATATTCATACATAAGTGTAATTAAATCTTACTCCAGATCTTCAAAGAGAAATTCAAGGATATAGTTGAGAACACAAGTTTTCACTATGTGCACCTCTGATGTAACTTTTTTTTTTTTTTTTTTTTTTTTTTTAAAACAGGTTTGTTACTCCTCCAAGGTGAGCACAGCACTAACAAAGTAGCAAGTTGCTTCTGTATCTTCATTTTCAGGAAAAGATGAGACACACCTACTGGGCAACCTAGGGAAGCCCAGAGGCAGCTGGAGCTCATTCTCTAGGGGTCATAAAAGGAGACTTCTACCCTCCTGCCCCTCGCTGGAGGATCCTATTCCCCACCTGCAGCTTTCTCATAAACCAAAAAGTTAAAATAATTCAGTTGTCACTTATTTGCTTAACTAGATGGCATGTCACAACATGCATTTGAAATACGCTGAATATAAGCATTCTGAACTTATACGTTTTCTCCTCCAACATTTATTACAATCTTCTGTTTTACCTATAGCAAACTATAATGTATTTACTGAAACACTTGCAGTACTCAAAGACTCACAATATTAATTATTCAGTCAACCTGTACTGGCACACTGAATTTAACATGCCACATTGAATTACTGATGGTTTTTCTCATTTTACCAAATCAATATGGGGCAGAGACATCTGCAGTTCAGCAGGCACATTTTCTAAACATCTGTTTCCTTAACTACTGTAGTGTCACTAGTTTGAAGCACACATCATATCTTATAATGTGTGAAGTCAGGGATCAAAACGCACAAATTTTTCATTCATTCTTCTTTACTCTAGAGAGTAAAATTTCTGCATTTTAACCGTAAATAATAGGTTTACCAGGATACCACAGAATGTATTCATTTTTCTGTATTATATTAAAAATATTTTAATTGCCATAAAAAAACAGTATGCAATTTTGGAGTGTTCTTATAATAGCCAGGAAGAGAACACGTATCAGTACAGATATACGTAAATTAAACCCAATCATTCCAGTATCAACATTTTTCAGTGTTTTAAACATTAGAAATATATATTTTAAATATACTATTACAGGAAAAGGGCAAAATACATCCAAACTATTTAACAAAAAACAAACTGGTGGTAAAATTAATCTAAAACTTCTACAAGTTACCCATGTTTATATTCATTCCTGGACAAGTGAGATGGTCATTTAAAGCATGCTTTCAGCCTTTTTCCTCATGTGGGGAGCACAGAACTGTTCTAGAGAACTTGTCACACTGCATTATCTATAGTAGCCATTAAAATTCTGTAATGTAAGGACTACTATGCTGAAGCACAATCGCTTCAGCAATTAACTTAGAACTAAGAATAATCAACTTAAGACTATATGAGCTGTAACTTGCTGATCATCTGAGATCAACTATTCAATGTTCTCACAGTGATAGTGCTTAGGAGGCAATGCCGCAGTTGTATCTTAAAGCTTACGAACAAAAATAAACTCATATTGTACTCTTGCTTTAGTACCAGAACGTACGTACTATCTGCGTGATTTGCTCTTGCCTACCTCATATATTTCCGTACTTCCTAGTGAAGAGTAGGAGCTAAGTGACTCAAGATTCCTTCCTTGCACTAATTATTGAGCAATTAATAACTGAAATGAGCGTAGAGCTATTATTAGTTAATTCACTGATAGCCTAAAAAGCTTAGAAGAGTAGAAGAATAGAGATGGAAGACAAACTTGCAAAACTACAATTAAAACACTGTTCTGAGCTATTTATCAATGTAACCTGAAGTGGAATTTACCACATTTTAAAAATATTTCTGTTACAATTAGGAACCATATTGACTTTTTCTTTTCTTATAATACAGCTATCAGACAGGAAAATAATGCATGTTATGTTTTGCACTAAATCTTTATAAAAACTTTTATGCACAAAACTTCATCTGATAAATACTATGGATGTAAGATGATGTCAGATCATTTTATTTCCGTGCCAAGCCTCCTGTAGAAGGGAAAACAAGAGACTTGTTCCTGAGATTACTTACCCATGAAGTTCAGATAGCTGTCTCCTCCAAGTGCATGAGTAATGAGACGAATCATTTTATGAAGCTGTATTCCACGATCAATAACTGGAGTAAAAGGGGAGAACACGCTCATGTTTGTGTACATCTCTGCATCCATCAATCGAAATGCCAATGTCTTATCACCAACAAGTGCCTGTAATAATCAAATAAATAAAAGGAGAAAATCCTTGGCTATAGTTGAAGTACCTGGATGTACTAGAAGATGCCAGAAGTGTTTCTAACGTAAATTTTTAAAAGCAGGTGTTCTCCATCCAGTGTAAAACATGTCAGCATAATGCAATAAACAAGTGAGTTACCATTTTGGAATTTGTATAGAAATAGAAAATAAGACAGAAAATATCTTAAGTAAATTTCCTGAAAAATACAAATAAACAGCTATTTAAAGATTTTTTTTTTTTAAAAAGGCCAAACAAATGCTATGCAATCAGAATTATTTTAATATATTAGTATGCAGGAAGTTGAAAACATATTGGGGTGTTTGTATCTAAATTGCCAATTTTTGTTCTATTGGCCCCATTCTCATTTTATACCCTATTATGAAAACATCACAGTTTCCACAGAGAAAGCAGTTTTTTTTTTTTTTTTTTTTAAACAAAAGACACCATCACACACACACATTACTATGCAACTATGGCAATAACTATTTACTAAGTGCAACTGTATGAGACCAGGCCACCTATCTGGCTTACTATACTGGCTCCAAAAATAGCCAATAGCAGATGCCCTAAATAAAGCATATTTGCCTGACAATCACCTAGCAATACTTCCCCAAAACATTATCCTAACGATCACAGCTCAGGTACTTTGAGATACAGGCAGTACAGTTGCATTTCGGAGCCTTCAATAAAATACGTTCAATCCCTTTTGAACTCACATAAACTTTTAACAAATACAGCATCGTATGACAGGTAGCTCCAGAATTTTGCTTTACACTAGTGGGATGGGGGAGGAATACCTCTTCTCTTTACTCAGAACCTGGCATCTATGTTTCATTTAATGTCCCCTGATCTTCCCATCAGAACACAAAGCAACTGTTCCCTACCCATTTTCTCCATGCCAGCCATGATTTTAAACTGCTGTCATTCTCCTCCTGCCCAGTGATCTCTTTTCTACCGTGAGGAGTCTTAGGCTATTTAGTTTTCTTCTTATGAAAGCCATTCCATACCTTCTATTATTCCTACCAACTCTCAACATTTTTTCCAGTTATGCTATATCTCTTTTGAAATAGAGAACCAAATCTGCAACCTCCATTCGAGATGCAAGCGAACCATGAAATACTACAGTGGCATACTGATTTTACTTTTTGCTCTCCATTCCTTTCATACCCATTTGAAGCACTGAATTTGTTTTTTTGGCAGCTATTAGCATTGAGTTGATATTTTCATATATATTTTTGCAACCATGAGGTCCTGTGCTCTGATTGGTAACGGTTAGCTTATAGTCCATTATTAGGTATAAAGAGCTGGGATTGTTCCAGTCCCTCATGTGCACCACATTGACTGCATTTAAATAAAGTAAGGAAGTAGATGAAATTCAGTGCATCTATCCTGCTTTTCATACATCATTCTGGAGTCTTCCTGTAACCCTCATAGTTAGCTTTTTTTTTTTTTTTTTAAATGAAAAATATATAGAACTTCCACCCAAGTATGTGATTCCAAAACAAACAAAAATGGTGTGGCATGCAAAACATAACTGATAAAATCCAGCATGAAATATAACAATAATGAAAATAATGGCATATGTCATGCTTTAGGATGAAGATTCACTATGAGACAGGCAAGGACACGTTTTATAAAAGACAATCACAGAATAGTATGTATTTCCAAGTAGTACCTAACAGTTTTTACTAGGAATCGGACCCTGCTCTTGTGCTTGAAATGAACATTATGCTCCTGACTTGGAGGAAAAAAGATAAATAAAGGAATCTTTAGGAATCAAAAGGAACCTGGTAAACTCAGAATTCTCTTTTTAAAGCATAACATAGGTCTTGTTTTGAACACTTTGGCAGGCTTTTATAACAAAGGCATAGGAAATAGGAAATCAACCTCTATTAGGTAAAGTAGAGAGTTGAAGGCAGGTTACTTAAACCTTTTACTGGACAAGTTTCGAGTTCTTTATTTTAATGTTTTCAGCCAACATTTTATAATGAAAAGGTATGTGTTTTGTTATGTTTTTCCCTCTTTTGCCAGTGAAGTGAAAGGTAACAAAATTTACTCAGTGCTCTCCGATTCTCTGGAAGCAACCATTAGAAAGATTGGGAGAGAGGAGTGCTATCTAAATTCATCCTTAGTTTTTCCATTTTTCCATGTATAGTAGCCAGTAAAATTGCTGTGTTTAATTTCTTGTCACAGTCTTTTTCACACTGAATTGTTAAAGAATACTTCATTTAGATCTCAAAATAGCATCGGGGTTTGCAATTTTTTCTTCTTAAAGGTAACAGAATAAACACACGAACATTGTTTCGGTGAATCAAACTTACTGAATTACCATAAACCGTGCTCTCACTTACTTTATGGAAACTGTGTTTTCAGAAAGTATGGATCATATGCCTATACCCTATGACAAGCAGACAAAACAGGAAGCTAGGACTCCTTTATTACTAAAAACAAACAAAAAAAAACTGATGCCCCTCTCTCCGCAAAAACAAGCGGGCGTCCAGACCAACTCATCTCTGAAAATGCTGCCTACCCTTTTCAACTATAGCCTCGATTTTCAAAGACAAAACCCACTAAACCTCTAAAACTCATCTTTTACTTGCTTATACATAAACAACTAAATAAACAGATACAATACCTGGTCATGGCTTTCTGCATATGCAATGTACTTTTCTTCATGCCGCCTGTTCGTTAATGTATAGACAATATTGCCCATGTTCCAGTCTTCATCCTTCAGCTCTTTAATTATCTTTATAAATAAAGAGGCAATTAAAAAGTTACTTCTGTTTTAACTAAAAGCACGTTACTACCTCTCCTCATTACTTTGGCAGAAAAAAAAAAATTGCCAATAAGTTGTAAACATTTGTTATTACTTTAGTTTCGCCTAATTCCAAGTTTAAAGTGATGAACTTTCTGTGATAATCCAAATGGATTTCTAGCTTTTGAATTCCACTGCATTAAATATAATTATTTGAAAATTTTTTTGTTTCACCTGTACTGCCACAGATAACCATGGACAACAGGACATCTACTATATCAGTCCTCCGATACACTGGACCACGTGGTTGATGTGAGGCTGCCAGAGAGCACTTGTGATTAAAGTGGGGGAAAAAGTGTGTGCACACACATATCTACACATGAAAGTAGTCTCGCATTTCAAGTAATCACAGAATGGGGCAGCTTCCTTGATAAGTTAGATCAATGGTAGCTGAAGCATTGGGCTGTTTGATAGAAAACGGATCACAGCAAGATAGCACTACACTGTTTGCCATAAAGTATGCAATAAAGTAAGAACCCACTAAGTGTAGGGACCTCCATATTCCCTGATCTGTAAAATTAAGGTAATTTCCAAATCACAGCTTCAATTCCACAGCTTTGGAATCTAAACCATTTTTTTTTAATTTTTGCTATGCTAGCTCCTAAATTTTAGCCATTTATATTAAATTATAAATTTCTGGCTCACATACCTCTTCTATATCTACTGTAACTTCAATTAGTCCTTTTTTTTTCTCCTATAGTACTTTATAGGCCCCCACTGATAATCCCAACTTTAAATACACATACACACAAATAATATGAATAAATATAAAAGTGACAAAAAGAAGAGATGTCTGATATGATGCTGTATAATTTAACTTTCTGGTTGTAACTGGTCATGTACTCTTAAAAGAGTTCGAAAAATCTGCTTTTTTATTTATTCAGACTTGCAGACGCTGAAAACATTCTGTTCCCTATGCAGCATCATGTTATTGTGTACCCAATGGTTCTGTAATATGAACTACTATAGCCACTGTCATGACAATCAGTTTACCTTAATTACTTTTTATTTTTTTATTTATTTTTATTTTTTTAAATAAAGATATACAGATTCCTCAGAATCAGTTCATGGAAGCCTAGAGACCCTTCAGGTTTGAAACTGCTGTTTTAAGAAGTTGCTTTGAAAACCTTGGTATATAATAGGTACCTACTTAAGTGCTGGAGAGGAAAGTCAGCAAGACATCTGTAACAGCAGTTTGATAATGGCTGGTAGGCTGTGCTTCTGAACTTAACAGTTCCAGGTTTATTCTTGTCTCAAGAAGCGTGGCAGCAAACTCTGAGCATCACCCCTTTTTTTAACTGAGTCTTCAGATGTAGGTGCTTACTCCCAGTTTCCTTACTTAGGAGCATTCTGCCTGAATCACTATGTTTGTTGTACAATCACCAAATTCCTAACTAACCAGAGTCTGCTGGGAAAAAGCCTAAACTGTAAGAGCTGAATATCCCTTCAGTATGCAAACACCTTCTGATAACATTCATTTACCACTCCATGTTAAAGTATATAATGTTACCACCTCTGACACTGAAGGAGATGAGCGAGGCTCAGCAGTAACCATGTATGTTGGAAGCCATTCCCCAACAGTTAAAAGACAGAACTTACTGCATGATAGGCATTTGCTTCCATTCAGTGTGTTGCAAATGAAAATAAGCTAGCCCTATCAGAGATAGCCAAGAGATTATTTATCTTTTGTCCCTGTAAAATTCCTACAGTGTGTATTTTCATTTGTAATATAGAATCAGCCACTTGCATTTTACCTACCTAGGAAGTCATTCCTCTTTGCCTACCATAAAATGGGCTAGGGAAGCTGAACATAGGAGCAGGGGAGGGAGGTGGGGGAAGGCTGGCAAGTTTGCTTTTTGCCTGAAAAGAAATGAGAGGTTTAACACTATTCGGTCCCCCATCTCCTACTTAATAAAAGTTAAGAGGCTAAGGATAAGTTAATTCACATATATATATATATATTTAAGCTACTAACTACCCTTATTGAAGTCATTAATGCTCATATAAAATATTTACTGTTTTCAGATTATTATGATAGCCCTGAGGATTTAGGTGCAATCTTATGTCTAACTGAAAGACATTCTCTAAAACACCAGTGAAAGCTTTTTGAGGTTATCTACAGCTCTCATTTCAGCCCCTAACATCTGTGCTTAAGCCTATAAGAATTTATTTTGATAGTACCTTAAGATAAGAGAGTAAAATTTGTCCATAAAATTCAGAAAAGCGAATTTGTGTACGTGCAGACACAGAAACACACTAAAGTGTACGACATATTTTAAAAACTATTTTCTCACCTGTATCCACTTATCTGGAATAGCCATGGCCAGTCTATAATCAAATCCCCCTCCTGCCTCTGTAACAGGACGGCAAAGAGCTGGCATTCCAGAAACATCCTTAAATAAATAAAACACAACATAATTTGGTTAATACTGCAATTATTAGTTCAGATTTTCTACTATGCTGCAGTACTTTTATATAAATACTATACGAACAGCTTCCTAGGTTGACATGGGTATAGGAACAAAATCAGCGGTGTTTGATACGCTCCTTTTTATACCCACACTTGCTATTTTAATGAAAAAGTTAGCTACTTTTCTCGTCAAATACTCTACTATAAGGAATTTTATTAGAATAGATATTTGAGAGGAAAGAGACCTCAGTATTTGTCAGTTGAGGCAGATTTTGAAATGATTAGATCTCTTGAGCTCCAAGTAATCAATAGAAGATAGTCAAAGAAAGACGAATTAAACATTCATTTTGTTTATTGATATTTTACAGAAAGAACAGCATGAAAACAAGAGATCGAATAAAGTCCAGTAAGGAAGAAAAATACCAGCTTTATTCTTTTTCTAAATGCACAATAAGGAAACTATTGATCCAGCTAGCCCTGAAAAGTGAGATGCCCTTATTGCATAATTCTCACTTTCACACTGACGCAGGCTGATCGTTCTTAAATTCCTAGTTCAATGTTCTTAAAACAAACGTTCAATTTACCATATAATTAAACACTTCTGTCACATAACATTCCTCCTCCTAAATTTGATTTATCTGCGTAGAAAAAAAAACCCACATAAGTGCAAGTTATCTATCAATACTCAATTTTACTATGTGAATCAGAAGTCATCCACCATAATGTTCATGGATTAAAAGCACACTTTTGTGTCTACACAAGAAAATTAGTAGAATTAAATTTTGACTAAGACTCAGGTTTAGTTAGAAAATTCATTTCAGTGTGCTGGATTCAATCCAGTTTCCAATTCAATTGCTGTGTTTGGCTAGGTCTACATGCAACAGCTCCGCAAGAAGGAGGCTTCAAAGAAAACATTCATTCACTGCAAAGTGTACATTAACAACTAAATGATTAGACCTTGTAAGTATTCTTCAGAGTGAAAAAAATTTGCAGTTAAAATCATGTATTTTTATATATACCCTATGTTGACCTAGCGGAGGAAACAAAACACCACCTCACGAAATTTGTGGATGACATACTGGGGGGTGGACTCCAAATGTTGAGAGCAGGGCTGCCATGCAGGGGGACCTTAACCAGCAGAGGAATGGATCAACGTAAACCTCATCAAGTTCAACAGGACATTACCAATTCCTGCACCTGGACTAATACCCTGCTTCAGCACTGGCTGGGGACTGCAAGGCTGTGGAGCAGCTCTACTGGAAAAAGCCCTCGTGCTCTGGGAGGCAGTATGCTGAGCATGAGCCAGCAGTCTGTCCTGGCAGTAAAGAGGCCAACAGCGCTCTGGCCCATATGAATGGCATAGTCGGCATCAAGGGAAGGGATTATCCTCCATTACTCAGCACACGTTAGACCACATAGAATAACTACATCCACTTTTTGGCTATCCATTACAAGAAAAACACTGACAAACTGAAGTCAGTTCAGCAGAGGGCCACCAAGATGATCAGGGCGGGAACACTTGCCCCATGAGGGGACGCTGGAGAACTGGGGCTTGTTCAGCCCAGGGAAGAGATAGATGGCCTCAGAGGGGGGACACCTGACAGCAACCGATACTTAAGAGGAGGTTACTGAGGAGAACATGAGACAACAGGCATAAATTGATATAGAGAAGGCAACATAATGGGATGGGGGGAATCACTGTGAAGTTAACTAAGTACTGGAGCAGGTTGTCCAGAAAGGCTGTGGGATACCTGCACTTGGAAATTTTTTTTAAGATGAACTGGGCAAAGCCCTGAGCAACTTGGTATGAGTTCACTGTTGACCTTGCTTTGAGCAAGAGGTTGGACTAAGATGATCCTAGTTCCCTTACAATATAGATGTATTTATGATTTCTTTTGAAGTATTTATCTGTACTTATGCATTTCCCACACAGTTTTACCCTTTCAAATTACTGAAGAAAATTAATAGTGAAGTATGAGAGTTTCCATACTGAAAAAGGTACAGAAGCCTTGCAAATGTAAAATAAGCTGTCAGAGGAATTTCTGCATAACGCAGTATTTTCCACAACATTGGGTCTCCTCATGTAGACACCATCATACCAAGGTGAAGACGACTAGAAATTCCATGTGCAGTAGACCTCTAAGTTTAATGAAGCTGAAGCTTCTTTAAACTTTTCTGAACCTTTCCCTATATCCAAATGTTTTAACGGTCCTCCTGAATCAGTCAGAAATAATAAAAGCAGGACTAATGCCCTCACAGATATGTAGCACAAGAAGATATGAAATAAAGCCTTTCTATGTGATGCTATGATGCCTACTCGGACAAGGGGAGAGTTTTTGAGATTTAAGTAGCTTCCATCTACCTTATCCACAAGTTAGAAAGTCAGATTGTTGGGAGGTAAAAGTAAAACATTTAATAATATTCATCTATATCTAGAGTTTACTTGAACACTAAAAGTCAGTATTAGTTTATTCAATATAAATTTCCCCCAAAATTCAAACAGCCAAAACCCAAGCTTTTCTTCAGATTTGAGTTTCTCTTCAGCATGGGCTGCAGAAATTACCGTAGAAGAGTATTTTTTGCCTTTTTGTTTTAAAACCTTCAGGCATAATGTAATTTACCTATTAACGTTTGTTCCTCTAATTATACAAAATTTTAATGACAGCTTTATTTGAAAGGCCAAATGAAAAATAAGTATTAGTCACTAATATCTAAACTCCTGGAAACTACTAAAGCAGTAAATACATAAAATATTAAAACTCTACAACAATTGTCAGTAATTAAGGTATAAATTGCAATGATAGTTAGATAAAAACATATTTTTCTCCTATGGCACTCATTCCATTGTCATTACAGGCAAGCAGGAATTCATCATAGCCGTTTATAATTTTCAATTATATTAAGTTTCTTCCTTTGAAATTCTCTTTCTACCACAAAGCATGTTGATCAATTCTATATTTTGTATAGTGACTCTCTATAGTAAGAAAAATAATGTATTGAAACAGATAGAGCTTTCAACTTAAGAGAAACTGAAGACATATCTTGAAAAACTTTTAGGCCAGGTAATACAAGCAGACTGAACTCAAAATTTCATTGACAGGAAGGCATATAATCTAAGAATCCATAGATAATGAAAAAGTTGCACTTGAAGTAAGCCTACAGATCAACAAACACACCTCAAATTTATTAATCAGTAATTGCTTACCAGCTGGTACTCAATACCTTATCATTACCTTTTAACAGTACTTGCCTACAACTTTGCCATACATATCAAATGAAGTTAGCACTATTTTGTTTTCCAAAGATGAAAATGGAACTCTTAAATAATACAAAAAGCTTTATTAAGTTTGTATGCTCCCTAATAATATCAATGTAACGATATCCCTAATGATGCAACTTTAAAAAATGAAAATAAACATTTCAATGTAACAGAGAAATCCTCAACCTTTACTTGTTCTCTTTTAGATGAAAGAGATAAAATGCATATCAGTAAAAAAAAAAAAAAATTCATTCTAAGAAATTTTGCACACCAGTGTTTTCCACAGAAAAAATAGTTTAACTGTTCTCAAGTCACGTAAATAATATAGTCCATTTATTGCCCCAGTAACAGGGGAAATTAATACTAAATATAAGTTAGCATACACATTCAACATTTATTAGTTTATCACATTTATTATAAAGGGGAATTGTCAATTATGCCAATATAATTCAAAATATGCAAAATAGCACTGGGGCTCTTAATCTTTAGTACCATGAATTGCTAGTGACAAACAGCAATCATGCAACAGCAATGAACTAATAAAAACAAACCTTATTACACATTCAAAGGAGGAGGCAGAAAAAAAAAAAGAAAAAGAAAAGAAATCCTACAATGTTTAATGATCCATCAGCTCAGAGAAAATCCCAAAGTGCATATTCCAGTTGTTTTCCATCCCTCACTCAGAGGCAAAGATTGTCCACTAATTAAAATTTATCAGCTCATGTCACTCCTTGAGCACCTGAAGTGTGACTAATAATTATCAGGAAACATGCATCCCAAAGAAAACTAGTCAATATTAATGTCATTGCATATGACAAGTTCTGATTTTACCTCTGCTATGGTTATGCATTCCGGATGCAATAAATTAATCATGTAGTTGGCCAGCATTAGATAACACAAAGCATCTTCATCCACATGTAGGCCAAAATATTCATTGTAATCCCCACTGAATCCTGTGCCTAATAAGACAAGAAATTTAAAGGACAGAGTAACTATTTTTTAAACAAGAATATTTTGCAATTATGCAATTTCATAAGCACTGATTTTTTTTTTTTTTAGTCCTAATTTCTAATCTATCCATGTAGAAGCACAACAAAATATTAGATAATCTGGCAAATTTTTGAAACATTCAGTTATTTTTTGTATTACCATTTCTACAGCAATAGAACTGCTACAGCAACAGGACTGCTTAAATAAAGCTGCTTGAATTACTTACCTATCCCATGATTATGATACAACATAGATGTAACACCATCAAATCGGAAGCCATCAAAGCCATAGTCTTCTATCCACATTCTCAAATTAGACAGAAGGAACCTCAAAACTTCCCAGCTGAAATAACATGAATATTTTCTAAGCTTTAGAAACCTTGGAATCAACTAGAGTTCCTTATACAATATGTTCCCCACTTGCATACACACTAGTCATACTAGACGTTTTACCATTCTAATGATTGCTTTTTCGCCTCATTTTTCCCTGGCATTTTCCTAAAAACTTTAAGTCTTCCTTGAATCTTTGTCCTTTACTGCACTTGATTTTAAGATCGAAGATGTTATTTTGGAAAAAAGTTATCAATTATCGATATAGACACCCATGCTAATGTTTTAACATAGATAATATGTTTTAGTATATATATTTGTCATATTACATTTGCCTCTCAGTATGATTATATTCTGTGGGAAAAGATCTTATAGAAATGAAAATAATAAGCAAGAATTAGTCACCAGTATTTCATGTATTTATAGCAATTTCTAGACCTAATAGAAGCTTTTATTTATTTAAAAATCGTAAGTCACCAGTAGATAGCTAGCACCAAATCACCAACTATATTACAGAACTCATTTAAAGAGCTAACCAACTAATGAAAGTTGAAGAGGTATTTTTTGCAATCAAGAACAACAGGTGAGAGTTATAACAAATACAGAAAATAAAGAGCAGGCATGAAAACACAAATATAAAAGGGTTTCCAAAGTGAGTAAGCAGGTTCAGGCAACTGTGAACAAAATTCATATCAAAGAGATAAACAGATACAAAACAGATTTCCTGAACTCCAAGTCCTCTCCTCGCTCAGAACGCATCTCTCAGTAGCTTTGTATCTTGCCCCTACTATTCACCCCTTGCGCCACGACCCTCTGAGACCTTCGGGCACAGGCTGCTCCAGGTGCACCTCTTTCTCTGCAAAGGAATGCTCCAAACAGCTCCTCCCCCTGAAGCAACTTTGCAGAGGGTTTTTAAACTTTTCTTTCTTGCCTATACGTCTTCAACCCTTGCCAGTTTCAGGATTTATCTCAAATCTATTTCCTGACATAGCACAGCTACAGTCCCACTTACTACTGACTTCGTGCTCAGAGAGAACTGCATTTTAGGTAGAAGCATGCAGAGTGAGTCCTTGTGAATGCCTGCACGTGAGGGAGCTGTTGGAGGCAGTAGGCCCAGCTCGGAGTAAGTTGTGAGTAGGCCTGGTGTAAGTTACCCTCTGATGGGTAAGAAGTGGGATATGCCAAGCACATTAGTCAACATTAATAATATAATTCAGCTATGCACTTGTTGACAGTAACCAGAAAAAAGATCCTTTGAACGCTTCACTATGTTTAACAGACTTCAGAGGCAGTGTACTCACAACACAACTATGACACATGGAATAACTCAGTTTTGACAAAACAAGTTTCCCCACCATCCTTCCTCCCAGAAACTTCCTCATACGAAGGGTGTTTTAAAACAACTGGAGCTAATGGTGTTAAACGAAGGCATGGGGACACACTACAAAGTGCAACAGCCGCTAAAATCCTGATCTCACCGAATGGTCAATTCCTCTTTACTTTACTTAATATAAGAATATTGATTCCTGTCTTTGCATGTACTGCACGCACATATACCTGTGCGTATAAAGACAAATGTTACCAAATCAAAAATTCTGAAATTGAAAATGTCTCAATTCAACATACCTTTTTAGGTATGCATTAGATGACAAGGTTTTTTTTTTTCCCCCACTCTCAATCATCCAGTTGACAAGATAACCCTATACTAGGGACATCTAGGTAGTCTGTCCACTGAACCTCTTTAATATATTTATGATTTCTGAGGAGAGATGGTTTACAATGAACGAACAATGACAAAAGATACTGCTCTGATGCTGAAAGCACTTGAAAGCTATTCAAACTCCTGCGAGCTGGCAAGCTGGTCACTTAAAAACACGACTTTTCAAATGCTTGTTGTGTCTTTTTCTGACTCAGCATTAGATCTGCCAAAATGCTGTAATCTCAATACTGTGAACAAAGTCAGCTGTACTGTGATAAAAATAATCTCACTTGCAATTGAGATGATGTTACATATAAAAAAAAAAAAGTAGATTAATCGCCACAAGCACCAGCCAGATTTAAAAATTACTTTTCCTCATTACAGAATGCTTGACTTTATAACCTAAAGTTCTTAAGACAGTGAGATGATTTGTACATTTGCAAAATACACAAAGTTGTCCCAAGGTAGTCAGTAAATATTATTATTTCCAAAACGGTTGTCAACAAAGAATGATCTTTAGAAAAAGATGGAGAAGCAGTATGAAAATAAAATTATAATGACTTCAGCAAGGACAACTTACTACAGAATAAACAACATAAATTTGAACCAAAGGTTTAGCCAGACAATTTTTGAGATCAAAAACCTGAGTAGGAATGGCAGATGTTCTCTATCACCTGAACTGGGGTGGGAGAGAAAAACTATGTATTAAAATAAATAGATTTTTAACTCTGATTCTAGTCTAAACTTGGAAAAGTTCACAGTTCAGATAATTTCTAGGAAGAATATCAGATCTTAGCAATCGCACTGTCCTCTAGAGAGGTAATGATACAGCTTCAAAACAACAGCTAACAATGAGTATAACTTTTTTGAAGCACAAAAACCACACAAGTCATATCATGGCCTACGATTTCATCCAAGTAGATTTGTTTGCAGGAGCGGCAGTGTTAGAAACAGAAGCTGACAGAAAGAGTAGGTAACCTCGTACCATTCCAATAGAGGCCAAAACCCAACAGAGGCAATGGAAATATACTCACTATATAAGAAATAATGCTGAAACATTTCTTAAAGAAGTAGATTTTTCAAACAGATATGGAAACAGGACAGCATTCATTGAGAATGTAATTTCTTCTGGGAAAAAGCCATATCTTAAATCATATCCTAACCCTCTCTCAAATTTTTGCACACCATAAAAATTGAGAAAGAGTTCTTTCATTGCATGCATGATCTAAGAGAGGAAAATATATGCTGTATTATCATTAAGGAACAGAATGATTTATACTTTAAGAAATACAAGTAATGCAGAATTCACTAGAAAGACATCATTCAAAACAAAGAATGCCTCTGCAGAGAAGTCTCGAGTGCCCCCTTGGGGCCAACAGCTCAAACATTTTCAACTGAGAAGTCTGTTTTTAAAGTGAAATGAGCCCATCTAGCTAGATGACCTGGTTTCACAAGCTGATAAGGAATTTAACAACTTTCCTAAGTCAGTCAGCAGAAAACCTATAAAATTGCTTGTAAGCCACCACCATTATTTACATTTTTCTTCCTTCTGAACTAATAAAAAGACAAAATAAGTGATCTGCTGTAAGAATCCTAAATTCCAATCCATGATGACTATGAAATATTTGAATGGAAGTGAATAATAAATTCAAACCAGTTAAATCTTGTCATGATGGACAAAAGCAGAATATTAGTTGCATCTAAAACAGTTTGAAGGTGCAATTTTTGAATCATGTTCACACTGACATTCAAGAACTGTATTTATCATTATGCATTACAGAAGGTGTGTGGAACTGCTGACAAGATAAGAATCTAGACATTTATGATGATTTACCTGTCTTCAGTTCTTAGTGTATAATTAACACAGAATAGGACTGAATTAATGAAATGTTAAGCTACTTTTGGAAATTCAGCAGTTGACTGGCTCATATTCCATCAATGAAGTGCTAAAAATAATAATAAAAAATTGGCACTTAGTCTGATAATGTTGATTTTCACTAAATCTGATTAAGTTATCTTTCATGAACTAAGTGTATGAAACATGTTCAAATTTAACGGTGAGAAATTTTTTTTTCCTCTCTGTTAATCAGCATACACCATTTTATCTGTTAGTTACAGACACTGTGTTAGAGTGATACAAAAGAGTAACAACTCTAATCCTATTTGGAAGAGGGGGAAAAAAACAAAAAGAATAAGCCATCTGTATTTCCACCTCCTTCATTTTGATGGAGGAGTGATTGCTAGCTATCCTGTACACGCTACTCTTGCCAAGATCCCAAGTTATCTGTAGAGGCAGAAGTGCATCAGGTGCTGGCTTTTTAGCCAAGGCACAAGTGTCACTAACAGGGCTTATGCTACTTTTGATACCTGAACTCAGAATTATACACAATGCCATTCTATGTTAACATACATATCTCTACGTCATTCATCAGAGCACGATATGTGCACAGATCAAATGGAGCTAGTGCTTGGTACAGAGCACAATCCAAGCAGCTTTTCTGTTTCTGAAATGAACTGTGCCGAATACAAACAGAAAAAAGAACTATTCTCCTGGGGCACTCGATAAGCTGTAAGCAGAAGGGGGTCAGTAGCAGCATTTCACTTTCATCATATCAATCCCAAGAAGAAAGAGATGAGCAGTGAGAAACTCTTTTCACAGTATCAGCCACAGAGGCACAACTGTCAAATGTTACTTTTTCTGGACTTGGGATCTATGTGAGTGAGTACCTGAGCTCAGTACAGCCAGAAAGGAATCATGCACTTTTACTGCCGCACTGTTAACTTTACTCACGTTCCAGAATTAATGATTAGACTTACGAGATTGCTTTATTTTACTATAAGCTTTTTTCCTTAAAAACTTACTAATTATTCTTAGTTGGACAGAGATCAATATCACAGAAGTGAAAAGTTACAGGGAACTAAAGCTGTCAGTCACTGAATACATCAAATTTTTATTATTTGTATATAAATATAAGACAAGTGACAAAAATCCCAAAAATATAGTTGTGTAAGGTGCTTCTATAGTACAGCCTCCAGTTGCAGAAGGCATTTAGTCAGTAAAAATTTTCAGAATGGCTGCAACGTTCTTGCACTATTCTTGAACTATTCTTCAAGTACCACAGTATTTTGGATATCACTAAAATAAATTAATATGATCAAATTGATATCAGCTTCTCCAATATAAATTATCAACCCATGGGACAATCCATATAGTCATATTCCCTTTGGGCAGAGCTCAAGCTGTTGTACTGTGAAGGTAAGTCGAGAGCCAAGACAGAACTTAAAAGTTGCACGCATTATTTGGAAACTACTCATTCCTGCCTATCATAGGATGAGGCATAAAAATGAATATTTTCAATAGTAGTAGTAGGTCTTTATTTACATAAAAGGTTCGAAAGATGTCACCTGTGTTGCATGGATTCTAACCAGACTTTCTTCAAACCAAAAACTAGAGCAATTCTTTGCTAGGCACGACTACCTATGGCTGGTATTCTGTCTCCAGCAGGGGCCAATCTGAAATGCTTAAGGGACTTCAAGAACAGGGCAAGCCACAGTGACAATTTACAGTTCTCTCTCAGCCTCCCACTGCTACTGGCTCAAGAACTTCCTTAGCAGGAAGCTCGGATTATTAAAAGAGCTATAGATATAGCTCTTTCACCCATATTAGTAGTAGAAGTAGCCCCTTTTACTCCCCTGAAGCCTCTGAATTAAAAATATTAGCTGTAGATCTATCCTCCACAAGCTTTTTTCCCCCCCTCTTCTCAAATATCTTGATTACTACCTCACCATCTTCTCCTTCCTCACCTACCACCTATGATCAACTGCTAGTTATCACTTTACCTCTGAGTTTTTGTTTGTTTGTTTTAAAGAGAAATTAATCCATATCATGACCTTTCTATTTCACTTGATTAGATTATGCTCACATTGCTGTCTGTATAGAATTCACAATTTTAGAAGAAGACAATTCATCCTCCGAGGTACAGCAAAGATCTTGACAGTGTCAAACAAAAGACTTGTAACCTTTGCTCTGCAAAGCAGCTTTATCTTTTAAATGACACTTCAAATAAAAAAGTAGTACATTATATAGCACGAGTGACTATACATTACATCTCTTTCAGAGCTTTATCTTCTCTTAAGTTCCAGTACGACCCCCTAAAAGGGTAAAAGGAGGACAAAAAAAAAGTCCCAATCTGTAATTAGACGACTTAGACTGCAGATTTCATGGCCAGCTTCTGCTCCAGCTAACAAAGTCCTCATTTAGGAAATTCTGATTGACATTGCAAGCTGTCAGGACCCAGCTGAGGAACAAACAGAATATGCTACTGAAAAAGAACACAGGTTACTGCAGGTGGATAAGAGATTTTGAAAAAACACAACCGCTATGCAATATTGCTATGCTATCACAATAGAAAGCTTAAAAGTTGCTCAGGTTCATGCACGAGTAAGCAGCACTCTGATGGTTAGTAACACAAAGAGACCTACATTATGGACACATGAACAGAAAAGCCAAGCTCTATTGATCTGAAAGGGTTTGCACCATGAATAAGTGAATGAGTGAATAAATACATAACTATTGAAATATTTATTCACACATTTGAAATCACAAAAGACAAGCAAACTGGATTACTAAGAGGCAGGCATTTGAAAGTATACTAAATCTTAACCTTTGCATGTACAAGGACAGCATCATACCGAGGCAATTCTAGATTACTTGACTTGCTAAACATTATCCCATTTGTGTCTGTCCTAGATCATCACCGTACTATTGAATCTTGAGAAAGCTAGGTCTGCACCAGAACAAGCAAGGAATTAAAGGCTAAACTGGTCTGAAGTACCTAAGCCTCCCCTGAGGCCAGAACGGATCACAGTGAGTATTTTGAAAGTCAAAAACATTAGATGAAAAATTAGGATAGGGTCTCAGGACGACCTTGTGATTGGGGGTGGCAGGGAGAGTAGCATAAAGTTTCCTGTATTCTCCTAGTGAGTACTGTGGCCTTCAGGAATGTTTTTGTTAATGGAATAACAATGAAAAAACCCAGCTAGCCATCATGGATTTAATACAATAGACCAACAGAAATGGCCAACGTGTCATTTCTAAGTAATCTTATCACAGTGAGATGATAAAATAACACACAGAATGGTTGTGACCTGTTAACAGTCCCTCTCATTTTGTTTACAGTCAGGTATTTCAGAATCTCATTCCCAATACCAAGTCTATCACTTGTAAGAGCAGCACTGGAGCTAACAAAGCCCACCACTTGTTAAGATCAATGTCTACGAAACCTTCAGGTGTATAGTGACTGGCATCATTAAGCCAGACAGCAATTTCCACCAGAAAGTACAGGTCCCATTGAACAGCAATATAAAATGTCAGGGCTTTTTGCTTTGTTTTTGTCTTCAACATAAAATGGTACTTTAAGCTGGTAGTGGTTACTGATACCACTTTACCAGTAGGAGCTAACCTTTTGATGAACTCTGAAAGTAACTCTCTTGATTAGAATAGTTGCTATTGTGTAGTGGCTTCTCAGAAGAGTGAAGTTTCCAAATGCCTTGAGATTAGGGTAAACAATATTGCAGCTTTTTACAGAAGGTAGGTGCAAATATCATCAGATTTGAGTAAACTATATAGATTCTTAAGGAAATAAAAATTATATTTTTCTATCTTCCAGGATGTTCTCACATCATCTTGAACAATAGTGTCCAGGTATGTACTTCTCCCCGAGCAAGGGCCTCTCAAAATAAGAATATCAAATTGAGATGAAAAATAGATACTCCTATGTTGTAGGAATAAAAGATTTTTCATCAGCCACTTTCCTCTCTCTCTTTTTTGGTTTTCTGTTTTTTTTGGTTTTGGTTTTTTTTTTTTTTTTTTTGCTTTAAACAGAGGGATGTCGACTTTTGAAAAGAGAAGACAGCAAAAATTTACTTTTTCTATGTTTTAGAGGACATTATTTTATTAATTATTTGAAGAATATGAGAGAAGTAATAAGGCTAAAAATAAAACCAACATATGCTAGTAAAATAACTGTGCTAACAGAGCTCCTGTAAATTGAAGAGACAAGGTATTTCAAGGTTTTGCCTCACAGCCATGAGCAGTAAGAAAGAACTAAGAGAAGGTTGAGCCCCTCCATTCTTAAGAATTCAGGCTAGAGAAATACAGGAATCTTGCATCTGTACTCATGCACAGCAAATATAATCTGGGTATATCTGTAATGGAAAAGGTTTTACTTTTAGCCAAAGAAATTTAGGATTTATGCCATATCATTGGCTTTATAATTACGATAACATTATAAGACTAATCGATCATTCACTCAGAGACTAGAAGTTTAATAGTTTAATGCTTGGTTTAATGATTTAATATAATGGCTACTTTTATCAATGGTTGTGACAGAAGACATCTTTCCTTAGGTGTCAACATCCCCAATCCTTCAGTTAAAATGGAAAAAACCTCAAAAATATTACAGAACTTCAAGACTGGCTTTCAGAAAACCCTACCTAAACATTTAAACAGGACCATGACAAGTCATGAGAAGCCAAAGTGAAAGACAGATCACTTGTAAATTTGGAAGTATTTGTACAGGAAAGATCTGAAGTCCTTTCACAAACTGGATCATGCATTTTACCTGATGGTAAGTGGGTAAGTTAGTACTTGTAAATTAATAGCAAATAGTATTTCACAAGTATTTGTGATTATGTCTATACTGCTCCTTTTACGGAGCAAACTCCAGTTTTGCATAAGACTGACAGCATACTATATACATATAAAAATACTATGGTAGGGGCACATATTTAAGGGTGCTTTTTTTTTTTTGTTTATCATATATTTTGTAACACTTGATAATCAAATTCTTACTTCAGAGGTGATAGTTTAAAAAGTCACAAGAAAATTATAGAACAAATGGTACAAAGGCTCCTAAATAAGAAACGCTAATATATTCCATTATACTCAGTAAAATTAATGAGCAAGTTATTATTTTTCAAAACTCAAGATAAAACTGTTATTTTACAGTCTGAAGCTGTAACTTGAAATTCTGAGAAGAGTGAACAAATGTACTAAAAAATTAAAAAGTAAAAATCACTAAAATATCCAAATTTCCTGATTCAGTTATAGTTCAAATATCATTAAAAAATCCATAGCTAAGAGTAAAGAACAACAGCTTCGAAAATACAGAGGATTTTCCATTCTGTTTTTCCAATCAGCATTCCTGAGTTCTGTATCAGGCAATAACTCATCAGGAAGCATTAATGCTGGGCCCCACAAGTTCAGTGTTACGCAGGGAGAAGGCTCTTTCATTCACTATGTTGCAGACAATATAATAGTAATATGCATTTACTAAACTTGGTATATATTCAATCATTATTTAGGGAAAATAAGTTCTTAAAAATCAAGCATTTCCTTTACTCAAGTAAAAGCAGTAGTTTTGAAGTCCTTAACAAAGTATGCATAGATTCTATTCCTCTAAAATTTAGCCTTCATCTGCTCACCAAAGAAGCACTATACAAATCAACTTGGAGCTATTTGCACAGATAATCTCTCATAAAGTAGCTAATGTGCATCCATGTAATGCTCCATACGTCGTAAATTACACTCTAATTAATATCTGAATCAGAATATCTTCTCTTCTGCAAAAGAAGGAAAGTATAGATACTAAATCCAAGTCCAAAGCTAGAAAGCAGGCCAATCGGGGCATGAAGCATTAGCATAGGTTATCTTCCATCCTACTATTTATTAATATAAAAGTTTGGATATCCTTCTCCTTGGTTTAGGAAAAAAATCTTGCAAAAGACTGGGAGGAGAAACACTGAAACATTGTTTTAGTGGCCAACATGAGGTTCAACATTAAAAAAAAAAAAGGGCAGACTAAGCAGATGTTTTCTGTAAAGCAAACGGTGTTTCTCACAAGCAAAATCAATACCTCAGATATTCTCAACCCATTTAAAAGTGCCGCAATTTGTTTTCAAATAGACAGCCAACACAAAAGCACATATAGAGATAGAGAGGAGCTTCAAAGGCAAAGAGACCAGCAAGGAGAATGAATGAATTCCAGGGTGAACTTTCTATCCAATTATCTGCATTTTTTTTTTTTTACTAAAGGTAAATATACTCTTACATATTACAAGGGTAATATATAAAAAAAGAGTATCATAGCCTCATTCCCATATCTGAAAACAAATCTCAAGAACTATGTCACTCTTTCATTGATCACAAACATCAAAATAGAAGTAATCAGATTTATCTCATTTATATAACTTCAGCAGACACATTAAAAACACGTCCCTATGAAGTACCTTAAAATCAAATTGATGACCACACTATGAAGATGGAGAGGCCTTATAAGTATCTTTTTTGGTAGTCTTGAAACATAATGAATAAACAGTTTGCTACTCAAATCAGTGATGTTTTTTGGTGCTTTCCACATCCTTTGTCATAGACTAACAGGTTTTGTGGGATGAGCAGGTGCTTTGACAAAAGTTTTCATCACTTTGAGTGCATGTTGTTATTAGGCCATACACTTTCCTTTTATAGCTGGACCTTTAAAAAGGGAAAGTACCAGAAACATGCCTTTTTTTCCCCCTCCACTGCACTGGTAGTGTTGTCTTGCCCAAACACCCAGAATATGGGGACTGAGGAACTAAAGAACCAAAATGAAAGGTGGCTGGGGAACAAATTCAGCATGTTTCCTATTAAACAGCAACGCCACCACCACACAATTTTCTTTATTTCAAGCCAAACAGAAGCATTAACAAAAGGCTTTAAAAAAAAAAAAAAAACAGTGTTTTCTAGATGCATGTATCTCTCTTTTGTCCCTGAAAAGCAGAAGACATTTTTCCTCAACTAGGTCTGCAGTGCAAGGTAGCTGAAGCTACCTGAAACCACTCTTTGGTTCAATCTAGTGTTTTTAACTGTTACAGTTATTTAGAAAAAACAACGTTCTTTGACTCAGATGACAGACCCAGAAATTTTGCAAAGATATGCTCCTCTTTCTTCATATATGAAGCAGAGAGAGTGTGAGCAAAGAAAGCAAGCATTTAGGAAAGAGGATCCTGATATATACCAGAAGACACTAAGGCGGCACTCTCTTCATTCCATTCCTGAGAATTTAAAATAGGAAAGAAGGAAAAGAAAAGTTCAACAGTGTATTGCTGGATGAAGGATTTGTGGACTCCTTCTATAGCAGTTAGTAAGACTGAAATACCTAAAAAGAACGTTAAAGTTTCAAGAATCAGATTTCTTTTAAGGCTTAAAAAGAAGGCTAATCCACACTCCAACGTTTCTCAAAAACACTAAATGATTCTGAAAATAATAATTTTTAAATAGATGCCAATTCCAGAGTAGCTTTTTGAAAAAAAAAGAAAATTATGCTGTAAAAGGAAAGACCAACTATGGTATAGATCCACTCCATAGCATTACTTTGGAAGTGCTGACAGCATATACAACAGCATTTAATCTTATATTCTCTGAAACCCATCATAAATCTTCAAAAGGAAATACTTTTCAAATGTCCTCTTGTATTTGTGCTGTTATTTCAGTATGAGCTCTCTCTCTATCCTCTACCATTCAAAATTGCAACATTCCGGAAACGTAGCAAATTCTTTATTGAGGTCTACAATACGGCTGCTGTGTGGATCAATGGTCTCAAGAAGTCTTATTCAGGAGTTTGCTACAGATTCTTTACCGCATTCATTCAGTCTGCTTGTGAATAGGTATTTATACTCGTAAGGGTATAAGAAGTAGTGTGGGTGGAGATTCTGAAGCCTTACCTTAGCCCTAACAGACACACATAATTAGGTGAATAAGAATAGACAGCCTAACATTTTGTTTAGAGAAGATTAAAGATAATAAAAGTAATCATTTCTCCATTTTAGAGGTTCTCCTAAAGTCACTATTATTTACCCTGGGGACACACTGCTGTGTCCCCTTAGCAGTGGATTTCTCTATAGCTCTAGTAAAGGCAATGAAGAGAAAGACCACAGATGCACTGCAAGACCTCCACTCTAAATACCGGAATGCCAATTGTCTGTGCATCTAATTTCAGATCAATCCAGCTGTACTTTACATGTGCACATAAACATACAAAAAAAAAAAAAAAGAAAAGAAAACCACACACAGCAAGACTGTCACAGCTATTTGAAAACTGCTTAACTGCATTTTACACAAAAAGGCAAGTGCTGGATCTGGGTTCATCCCAGCAAAAGGCGAGGAAGGGTAAGATCTTGACGCATAAGTCAGGAGGCAGTTTTCTTTGCACTTCTCAGTATTCAGATGCTTAACATTTAATCAATGTTTTGGAAAGATTCAGGGGTTTAATTTAGCAGGTCAAATTCTCCATTAATTACCTGTTTTCTTTTGCCAATGAATTATATATGTTTATGAACACAGCCACATAATTTAACCAAAACGCCATTTGCACAAAAAAGAAGAAGAAAGAAGAAAATTTCTCCCCAAAAAGGCATATGATTATATATAGGTTTATTGCATCTAGTAAGCAACACAGGGTTCCACACTAGTTTTTCAGCTTAGTCTTAACTATACATGCTGAAGTAAACTAAAGAATATCAAAAACTACATTCAGTTATTTGCCTTAAATATTGAAGTAATAACTCAAGTATTACTCAGTAAAGGTTATGTCCTAAGAAATATGAATATAAAAACAGCCTTAGAGGTAAAGCAGGCATGTACTTACTCTAATGAAATTTAACATTCTTAATGCTTTTTTTCCTCAGATGGCTTCCCTAAGTAAATAGGAAAAAGGAAATAAAGTACTGAAGACAATTACCTGTAGCTTTAACAGAGTCTCCAGAATATATACATTTTAAAATAAGGAATATCTCAAAACTAAAAAAGCCTTCAGAAGTGCTGATAATAAGTATACGGATTTCAACTATAATTTGGATAATATCAGCACCTGAAGCACATGTTCTACACAAGCAAAATACACATTAAAAGGAAGATTTGAGAAGTTTTTATAAATATTTTCCCCTAAAAATAGTTTTCTTAAATTTATTCAACCCTGCAAATTAACAACCAAAATCTGTTGTTCTCTAATGTGCAACTACACCAGCACTCCAGAACATTTTTGAAATATACCATTCAAATTTTGTAATCTAGATTAAACAACTGCAACTTAATGTGATCCACAACTTCCATAATTGAACTGAAACTGCAAACATTTTGAAGTAGTTTACTGTTCAATACTAGGCACACTTTTAAGTAAGCCTAACTCTTCCCAAATAGACCATTACCCTGAACTATCCCCAGAAAACAGTATCAGAGCAAGGAATAGAAAACAGTTTTCCTCAACTTTTCACATTCCCCATATAAGAAATCAAGACTACACTGTCAATCAATTCATTCAGCTAGCAGTTACAAGAAAGTACTAAACACTAATAATTTATGAAGAATTTTAAGCTCTGCTTTCTCAAATCCATCTATCAAAAGCCTGAAACAGAGTGCCTTCTGTAACCTAATTTCAGTCATTACTTCAAAATACTGGTTCCCAAATTGAGATGCACACACATGACTTCAAAAGAACACTGAAAAGTCTGGTTTGCTGCCTCTCCCTCAAGGTTTTCTACCTAACCAACTGTTCCCAGTCTTCTCTCTGAAGAGCCAAACATCATCTCCTGCATTTATGCATAGCTGAGCCACAGCTCAGCTCTGCTACTGCAGCCTCCACCTGAGTCAAGGCAGGATTTGAAGCACACTCCCTACTGAAAACATGTAGGAACCAGAGCTACAACTGACAGCACTATCCCTTCGCTTTGCTGGCGGTAAACGCAGAGTGCAAGAATGCCATTCTTACACACTCATATGCTACTACTTAAAGCATTAGTATTATTTCTGCATCTTCCAGATGCCCATGGAGAATGTCTTCATTTGAATTCAAGTAATTTCTTTTTAATATTAACAAACAGCAACAGATGTTTTAAATTTAAAAATTGAAGAAATACAATTGCTAACTCTAAGGTACTAGATTTGAGGGAGAAATGAAAAAAAAGAGAGTTTAAGATTTCCTCTTACTACTGTTGTACCTCATAAAACAGAACTTTTTGGAAACTCCCAAGAAAAGCATGAAAGAAGTTGATGCAAGAAGTCCAGACCTCTGTCTTCAACTCTGAGAAAGTCCCAGAGCTAATGACATACATATATCATCATGAGTCCAGTTTTCCAAAAATTAAGTGGATTGATAATTGAGAAGTCTTTTCTGCTTGCGGATGCAGTGAACCACAGTTTCCACTGAATAATGGAAACAAAGGTAACAGAATGGTAACAACGGTAACAAAAAGACAATTAAGTAAAGGTGTTCCAGGAAAACACTAAAGAAAATTTTAATTGACCCTTCAGTGTCCATATGCTATCAACAGTTTTTAAAAAAAAAAAAAAAAAAAAAAAAAAAAAAGAGTTAACTAGGCTGAAAAGCCAAAATCAAAACATTAAACTTCAAGCAATTAATTGTGCCATCTACCTCCCCACCGAACATAGTAAAACTAATCTCATAAGGAATAAATAATTACTATAACATATATAAGTCTGAAAAGGGGGCGACCCTCACATTTATCATCCTAGAACCTGTATCTGGCAAGGAGATACTGTCTGAGTATATATATATCCATATATACACACACTTTAGTCTTGCAGAGAATGACATACCAGACCCCTGAAGTCTTTGCTGTCCATTTGTATTTTACTGGCTATCCTTCTCTTCCTCCCCACTAGACTGTTAGCAGCAATGTCAGATCAGTAAACGCAGAACAAAATTTTAAGACAGCTAGAAGTGTTAATGGATCTGCTCTCAGTCATGATCTAGTAAAGACATTATGGATGTCTTCTGAGATATTGATGCTATGTCTTGGACAGTAATTTACTGATCCCCCTTGAAAATTCAAAGTAAGTACACTCTTTATAATATTATCAGCTAGTACAGGTATTAGATTTCTTCCTCTCACTTTTTCAGCTTGTTATCCTCAACGAAAGCACTTGCTCTGGATATATTCCAAAATTCTCTTTTCAGCACCACGGGACAGAGCTCCTCAGTTACATCACAGAAACTTGAGCACAAAGGGCAGAAATGTTTGTACAATGAATTGTTGCCTTTATCAAAAAAAAAAAAAAAAAAAGGCGTGTGTAGGTGGGAATTCTAGTGGAAAGCTCAGAGATCCTAGACTTTGTCTTCTATCATCCCTAGAATCAGATTCAGTAAATGATTGTAGAGGTAAGCAGCCATCTGGTAAAACTGATTTATGCATGCATCAATCCCTATTATCTTTCAGTAAACACAAAACGCAAAGCTATTGCATTTGTGCAAAACAGCATAGGAATTCTGAAGTATGGAGTTAACAGGGCAATCCTGCTTAATGTCAAGCACAGTGCAGTATTTCTCCATTTTGCTGCACTTGTTAAAATACGGTTCTTCAGGATGTAATTAAAATAAGACATTAACTCATCTCATACTGTATCCATAGAGTTAAGAACTTGCAAATTTTACTGCTGTTTAGTATGCTTCATGTTCTTTTTCATGTAAAAGAAGTGAAAAACAGGTTTATAATCAGAAGCACTCAGATTTTTATTTCAGTTTCTTCCTAGATACTATTGTTTCAGCTACACAATTTATTTCCTCAACATTAATATACAAACAATAAGCACATTTAAATAGATTGTTGTAGTAATTGTGTACTACATAACGTGTAGCAAAATTATTTGAGCCTTCTCTGCAAAATTAGGTACAATATAATTTATGTATTGATTAAAAGTAATACTTTGGTTTTGTCTACTTCCCTAGTTTAAAAAAAATTAAGCATCAGTTTTAAAACCTTTCACAATCTGAACCAATGCTTAACATATCTAATATCTTCTAAAGCCACCAAATTCATATGTTCCACCAAATACATATGAGAAAGACACCCTGCCAAATTGCACATTCAGTTGATTTCTGACTGATCAACTAAAATTAGATTTATATTGTGACACTGGAAAACTCAGTGAAAGACTTGTCTTGAAATATTCAGAGTTAAAAATATTCAGCTCATGATTTCTGATTACTCAGATTCACTAACCCTGTGACAATAGAAAGCATCTAGAAATCTAATGCCAGGAGGTAAATTTCAACAATAAAAAAAAGCAACCTCCACAGGTAGAATAGCATCTTCTGAGCCTTTCTTCCAACTATATCTACTATCACAGAATCACAGAACGGTTGAGGTTGGAAGGGACCTCTGGAGATCAGCTAGTCCAACCTCCCTGCTCAAGCAGGGTCCTCTAGAGCATATTGCCCAGGATCACATCCAGACGGGTTTTGAAAATCTCCAGGGAAGGAGACTCCACTACCTCTCTGGGCAACCTGTTCCAATGCTCTGTCACCTTCCCAGCGAAGAAGTTTTTTCTCAGGTTCAGATAGAACTGCCTGTTCAGTTTCTGCCCATTGCCTCTTGTCCTGTCGCTGGGCACCGCGGAGAAGAGACTGGCCTCATCCTCTCGACACCCTCCCTTCAGATACTTGTACACACTGATGAGATCGCCTCTCAATCTTCTCTTCTCCAGGCTGAACAGGCCCAGCTCCCTCAGCCTCTCTTCCTAGGAGAGGTGCTCCAGTCCCCTCATCATCTTCGTAGCCCTCCACTGGACTCTCTCCAGGAGGGCCATGTCTCTCTTGTGCTGGGGAGCCCACAATTGGACACAATACTCCAGGTGAGGCCTCGCCAGGGCTGAGGAGAGGGGCAGGATCACCTCCCTCCGCCTGCTGGCAACACTCTGCCTCATGCACCCCAGGAGACCATTGGCCTTCTTGGCCACCAGGGCACACTGCTGCCTCATGCTTAACTTGTTATCCACCAGCACTCCCAGGTCCTTCTCTGTGGAGCTACTTTCCAGCAGGTCAACCCCCAGCCTGTGCTGGTGCATGGGATTATTCCTGCCTAGGTGCAGGACCCTGCCCTTGCCTTTGTGGAACTTCAGGAGGTTCCTCTCCGCCCACCTCTCCAGCCTGTCCAGGTCCCTCTGAATGGCAGCACAGCCCTCTGGTGTGTCAGCCTCTCCTCCCAGTTTAGTATCATCAGCAAACTTGCTGAGGGTGCCCTCTGTCCCTTCCTCCAGGTCATTGATGAATATATTGAACAAGACTGGACCCAGGACTGACCCCTGGGGGACACCACTAGCTACAGGCCTCCAACTTGACTCTGTGCCATTCACCACAACCTTCTGAGCTCGGCCATCCAGCCAGTTCTCAAGCCACCTCACCATCCACTCATCTAGCCCACGCTTCCTGAGCTTACCTACGAGGATGTGATGGGAGACAGTGTCCAAAGCCTTGCTGAAGTCCACGTCGACAACATCCACTGCTCTCCCCTCATCTCCCCAGCCAGTCATCCCATCCTAGAAGGCTCTCAGGTTGGTCCAGCATGATTTCCCTTTGGTGAACCCGTGCTGACTACTCCTGATCACCTTCTTGTCCTCCACATGCTTAGTGAGGACCTCCAGGAGGAGCTGTTCCATCACCTTTCCAGGGATGGAGGTGAGGCTGACAGGCCTGAAGTTTCCTGGCTCCTCCTTCTTGCCCTTTTGGAAGACTGGCGTGACACTGGCTTTCTTCCAGTCCTCAGGCACCTCTCCTGATCTCCAGGACCTTTCCAAGATGATGGAGAGTGGGCTAGCGATAACATCTGCCAGCTCCCTCAGCACTCGTGGGTGCATCCCATTGGGGCCCATGGATTTGTGGAGGTCAGGTTTGCACAAATGATCTCTAACCCGATCCTCCTCCACCAAGGGAGAGCCTTCCTTTCTCCAGCCTTCCTCTCTTGTCTCCAAGGTCTGGAATTCCTCAGGACTGGCCTTAGCAGTAAAGACTGAAGCAAAGAAGGCATTCAGTAGCTCTGCCTTCTCTGTATCCTTCGTCACCAGGGCACCCGCCCCGTTCAGCAGCGGGCCCACCTTTTCCCTCGTCTTCCTTTTGCTATTGATGTATTTGAAGAAGGCCTTCTTGTTGTCCTTGACATCCCTTGCCAGATTTAATTTCAGATGGGCCTTAGCCTTCCTTGTCACATCCCTGCACACTCTGACAACGTCCCTGTATTCCTCCCAAGTGGCCTGTCCCCTTTTCCACGTTCTGTATGCTTCCTTCTTCTGCTGGACTTTTGCCAGGAGTTCCTTGCTCAACCATGCAGGTCTCCTGCCCGCTTTGCTCGACTTCTTACTCAGAGGGATGCACCCATCTTGAGCCTGGAGGAGGTGATGCTTGAAGATTAACCAGCTTTCTTGGACCCCCCTTCCTTCTAGGGCCCTACCCCATGAGATCCCCCTAAGTAGGTCCCTGAAGAGGCCAAAGTTATCTCTCCTGAAGTCCAGGGTTGCAATCCTACTCATTGCCCTGCTTCCTCCTCGTAGGATCCTGAACTCCACCATCTCAAGCTATCCCTACTCAGCTTTCTTGCCTTTCCCAAACATTGCCAGGAGGTAAATTTCAGCAACAAAAAAGCAACCTCCACTGGTTCACTAGCATTTTCTGAGCCTTTCTTCCAACTATTTCTACTAACCCTACTCAGCTTTCTTGCCTTTCCCAAACATTCCCCAACAATTCAGACACTGCTCTCTTCTTTAATAAATAATAAAGAGAATCTCCTTGATTCTCATCTATTTTCAGATAATCCTGTTATCCATAAAACCAGCTTTACATTTAGCAATGGGAAAAATCTATGGTATTTATTTCCTTAAGTTAGCACTTAAGTTAACTACTCATTTTTGAGCATCTGAGCTTAATCCACCTACTCTCATTTCATCCATTACTATTACAATTGCAGTAGAATCAATCAGTACTTTCTACATCTTTATTACAAATTCTCCAATAGTTTCATGAGCTTGAACTCTAATAATCTCCAAGAGTTATCTCAGCTACATACTAGTTTCAACGTAAAAGTAATTTTGGTGTTGAAATGACTTTATGTGGATGTTCTGTTTAAGGTTAAGTACCTCCCTGCATTTTAGGATAGGATCAAGAACATGGTCCCATCCAAAACCAAATCTTGGTCAGTGGCTACAGCTAGGCAGCAACTCAGTCAGACAGAGATGGTTACCACTTGATGTACTAGGCTGACCAGCTCAGTTTGATGTTTTGATCTTCATCTTTAGTTTCCATCAACTTCTATGGACAGGAACTTAGTCCACGTGTTTATGCTGGTCCATGAGAAGGCATTCCTCAAGAAAACACGGCTTCCTTCAAAACTGAAAGTAACATGACACACAACATGGATGACTATTTTCCAATAATTTCTGATCTGTTTGCTATAAATATACTACAAGCTTTGGAGTGGCATCATCCTATCCTACAGCATTTTTCACATTTTTATTGCTTTCTAGTTTGTAGATAAAGTTTTTAATTCTTTTGTCCCCTATTATCATTTTTCCTCCCTCCAGCGTGCTTTCCAAAAACAGATTTTAAGTAGATCTGAACATTACACAACAACTATAATATTACTAGAGTCCGAAAAACTTGACAGCTGTCTTAATGATTCTATCCTCTTTCCCTACCATATCACTACTATGATTAAATTTTCCGCTTAAATAATGCTTAAATAAACCTAGGACTGTGAGATGCATCCATATTAGAAAAAAGTTAGCATTCTCCATTATTTTACATACAATAGTTATATAGTATTTTATTTACCTTTCTCATCTCAAATGTATATAACCATTATCCCTTTTCCTCAGTAAAAACTCCTATTCACAATAGATACAATGCAGCTACTAAACTGCTAATATAACCTGTTCCACTAATCACTTAAGAATAATGTGAAAGTTGTAGACGTAAGTGTAGATTACTAAAATGCAAGATCACAATTGCACTTACATCAACGAGGAATGAATCTCTGCAATGTCTCAAATCTTGTCTAATTTTAAATATTTATTGAAATACCTCAATTAACTTCATGCAAGTGTGACAGTGCCTGTTCAAGATACGATAGGGATTACTACTTGTAGTCAACTAAATTCCATATTTTACTATGTACTACATGATAAAATTTAGAAAAATTGGCTAAAATTTGTCAAGCTCCCTTCTCTTCATGTATTTGGCTTTATTATGATACAAACTCGTTTTTGTACAGCTACATCTTAGAGACTTCTCCAAAGCTGTGGTTGTTACTCTGGAAGTTAACAAAGGAAACTGGGCATTTCATAGAAAATTCCACATTCACACACTATCCTCCAAGTTTCAAAGCATGTGTGGATTTAAGACTGATATGACAGACGACGAGGCTTAAGTATAGTATAATAGAAATTAAGTTTCTAGAAAAAAGAACACGTTACAGAATTGCTTTAGTCTTTAACAAATATCTGGATTGTGTACACTATAACCCATACGCTCATAGCTGGAAATTTTTTGTGACCTATTATTTTAATCATTCTAATTATATTGCACTAAGTTGCAATATATCATTTCTCCTGTTGATGCCTCCAGAAGTACTTAAGCCTTTTCAAGGAAGGCAATTTGTTAACTCCTGTGTCCCCAGACATGTACTTGAAAGTACTTACAGGCTGACATTCATAATTATTACTGAAACAAAAAAGGGATTTTCACAGGCACGAAAGGGCTTAAACTTAAACTTTAGGGTTTCAGTTTTTTAAAGTACTTTGGGGTCACCTTCATAAAGTCTAGTCTATTAGAAGCAGAGTGATAAGGACTTGTGAAGGCACCATCTTAATAGTCAAGCTGTAATCAGAATAAATCACATATATCAACTTTAAAAAAAATATGACTACTAAAATAGAATCTGACTACTATATCACGAGTAGCATTTTCTTTAAATTCTTAGTTGTTAAAAACCAATCTTTGCCAGCCAACTCCAAATCCAATATCTATGCATGTTACACAGGTCTCTAAGTACAGAAATTTCCTAAAATAATTTACTGAAGAAAAACTGGTACAAAAGAGACTGAAATCAATATAAACGTAGTATTTTATGTCATGAAACATAACTTTTACCTCTATTCCTACCGTAGTTACCCTAAAATCTGCAATGTACCAAAAACATTTGTCAATTGACTGAGAATCTAGCTTGTTGACAGCTATTTCTATATTACCTTTAATCTAGCTGGAATTATGGCCAAGATATCTGCACAAGGAATATACATCTGTGATAAACCTGACCTGCCACCGGATGTCATTGCTACTGCATAAACGCAGATGGAAGAACATTAACTGTATCTGGCTGTAAATTCTCAAAAGTTGCAGAAGAGACTGCTTTAGAATGCAGAATAAACCTAGGCTTTGGGGAATCATCTCTTTTGTACATGATGCTTTAATTCTTTTTTTTTTAAAAACTTTCCCTATGACCTTTTCTCTCCACTCCCCCCAAAAGGGCTCATATGGGATCAACTGCATCCTAAAGTCTGTATGGCTGAAAACTCAAAGGAAATTGCTTAGTTGGGAGAAAGCTGCAAGAAGGTCTTTAGATTAGAGCCACGGAAGCTAAGAAAGGTAAATCCACAGATAAGGATAGGTTTGTTGTGGTTTTGATGATTTTGCTGATTGTTAGTAGCTCAAGCACTCGAGAGGAAAAACATGGAAAGGTATAAAACTGTAGAGAAAAAGTAAGATGACAACTCAGCAGCATCAAGGAGCTGTTACAGAGAGTAGTGGAAGCCTACCTTTTCCCATCTGACTGATGCCTGCCCGGCCAAGCAAAGAGTCTTCAGCTTTATTAGTGCAAGTAGTGAGCGTACCAGTAGCTTTTAAATCCCACCTATCTTTTGTGTGTGCTGACTAGTAAGTAGCTTGGGATTTAAGCATATCCTCCTTAGAGCGTCTTTGCACACGCTAAAATATGCCTGAGTAGAGTCCCCCAGAGATGTACAATAAGAACCCAAACATACCATGTTATTTGCACTTTGTAACTCATCCTGATATGCCAGTTTCCCATAAATCCATTAGGCAAGGAATTGTAACCTTTAATACAGAATCCTATAAGACCTCGACCTAAATCAACTTGAAACACTAAGTACGAAAGCGTGTTTAAGTAGTAGTGTATCCTTTTCTTCCTGGAAACCAACTGCTAACAAACTGTGGTGATACTCCCACATAAAGTAACAGAATTTCAGTTCCATGACAATTTGTTATTTAGAAGAGCTCAATATTAAATCGTAGGCTATTTAGCCCTTAACTTCTCTGAACAGCTAACATATGAGAGTTTTGAGCCCAGACCCAAATCCCAACTAGACACTAATTTCTCAAGGAACATTTCACAGTTCAGCCTACATACTAACATTAGGCCAGTGAAGGCCTTCACACAAAGATAATGTTGGAAAGTTGGTGACCAGATAGAGTAGGCTAGTTGGTTATCAGAACAAAGGAAAAAAGCTTCACGTAGAGTACAGCTGTTTAAGAAAAACCTAAATAACGACCTTAACAGAGGCTGCAGGAAAGGATCAACATGACTTAAATTAACAAGTTAGATTCTCAAGTGAAGTAAATTAATATCTCTATTGACATCAATAGCCCTTTTCTTCTTGTACAATACAGCCTGAGGTCTACAGAGGATTTAAACACTGGGTGGCAGAAAAAGCCATTGTCTCAGTGTCCATACAGAGGTGCACTGTGCCATTTCAGATGCAAGGAAGTATCCAAGGAATCTGCATGAGGCTGGAATACAGGATATGGAACAAAGCCTACGCTGTTCCAGAGAGGCAGCTGGAGAACAGGATATCTAAAATAGGACTAAACAAGTGTTTAGGCACCTGCATCACTCCACAGGTAACTGCCCTATTACTGCTGCATTGATGGCAGGCAAAAAGCAGTTTCTGAACTGTAAGAGTTCATAACCTATTTTAAGAGAAACTGAAACAAGTGTAAAACACTGAACTACAATCTGCAAGAGTTCAAGCACCGTTTCATGAGCAGTAAGACCAAGCTGAAGGGAAAATCTGGTTGGACAGCAGGGGATCAGTACATCTGTTGCCCTGATGTATATTCTGTGGAATAAAGCACTTATGCTCTGAACTCTGCCTATAGTGTTTCACAGCACCTTTGGCCCAAGCATCACTTGAGATGTATTGGGCAAAGCTTCATAAAACTGAAGAGGGCAGAAAAGGCTAAAGGAAATAAAGGATTTATTTTATCATATGGCTTAGTTAAGAGAAAAATCACAGTTCCTTTATAACATTTATGGCCTTTACCCCCAGAACAGAGGGAAAACATACCACCAACAAATACAACCAAAATAAAACCTGTACATGGAGGGGCCAAAGGATTCCTACTGGCTACAGTTTGGTGACAAAATAATACAACAGGAGAGATGAGTCAGTAAAGCATGGAAACACAAGACCTAACCTAAAAAGTACTGGGAACATGGCCTCAAAAAAAGCCTCACGACAGAGTATGGGGATGACTGCTGGTCCAAAGAACCCAGGAATGACCATCATCTCTCACTGATTGTGTTACTGCAGACAAGGAAGTAGGACTTTGTAATTAAAAACAGGATGGAAACCAATCTCTGATTCCTGTGGTAATTCTTCTTCTAAATTGAGTAGGAACTTGAAATTTTGCTCAAGTGCTCAGGTTTTTTGCTCAAGTTCATCTTGCACACAGAAGTCTAACAGGATACCTATTGTCTCTTAAACTTGAAATAAGTGTAAAAATCTAACAAAGCCTTATGAGAGAAGTGGAATACAGAGCCTTAAAAATCAGAACACCACTTTTCGATCTCAACAAGCCCAAGAAAGGCAGCACCAGTTAACAGTTTAATTAGGTACTGTTGGGGAGGAAAAAAAAAAAAAAAAAAACACCACACACCCTTGTCTTTGGTAGGTAATAGTTCTTTTAAAAATTTAAAGGTCTTGTGAATTTTTAAGGGTAAATGATAAACAGTTTGTACAACAGTTACAGAAACAGATTCAAAAATGATTCTATTGCTTATTAAGTATTGTCTGGAAGTTCACAAGACAAAACAAGCTTTCATCTTCTTCAATTGCACTACTGTGCTAGACCGCTGAGACACAGGACCCCCGGTTGTCCTTTCAGCAGTTGTACTACAGCTTTTGTAGAGCTACTCTGTATTTATATGAATATTACTAAAGATGCAGGTCTAAGAGTATTTAAATTACATCACTGATATAGTCCTTTGATTTTGCTTTGTGTGAAAAGAGAACTTTGCCACCTTCTGTTACAGTAAGTATTCACAGTTGTCTTCCTAGACAACTGAATAATCTTGCAAACCTTGTGGTCTTCGCTTTCACACCAAATGTAGACAGACTAAACTGATAAAGGAATTGCTTCTTAATCTCCTTCATGGCAGAGAATTAGTTTCTCTCAATTCCAAAGTAAACCTAGCATTCTTTGTGTTTGATGCTTAAGTACCTGTAGATTTAACAGTTCTTCCCACTACAGCGGAGAAGGGATTTAGTATGAGTATTGTACATGAGAGAAGTTCATACAAGCTGAAGAGATTTATTTCAGTAAGCAAGTATTTCCGTATACTATTCAGTAGATTATGTTTGGTGCCATTTATTTTCAGAAAATTTTGAACATGTGTAAGGAATCAAAGTCTATCCCACAGATTTTTATACTCTCCTCTCTTTCAGACTAGAGCTGCTCATTTATCAGTATGGAAATTAGCATGAATGTCAATCAAAGCTAAACAAAAGACTATAATAACGTTTTCAACAAAAAGTCAGTTCTGATTCTTTCCCAATTTTGTTTGGGACCTGTATATATCCAGAAAGCATATCTCAGGCTGGAGAGCTGGGCAGAGAGGAACCTCCTGAGGTTCAACAAAGGCAAGGGCAGGGTCCTGCACCTAGGCAGGACTAACCCCAGGCACCAACACAGGCTGGGGGCTGACCTGCTGGAAAGTAGCTCCACAGAGAAGGACCTGGGAGTGCTGGTGGACAAGTTAAACATGAGCCAGCAGTGTGCCCTGGTGGCCAAGAAGGCCAATGGTCTCCTGGGGTGCATTAGGCAGAGTGTTGCCAGCAGGTTGAGGGAGGTGATCCTGCCCTTCTCCTCAGCCCTGGTGAGGCCTCACCTGGAGTACTGTGTCCAATTGTGGGCTCCCCAGTACAAGGGAGACATGGCCCTACTGAAGAGAGTCCAGCAGAGGGCTACAAAGATGATGAGGGGACTGGAGCACCTCTCCTAGGAAGAGAGGCTGAGGGAGCTGGGCCTGTTCAGCCTGGAGAAGAGAAGATTGAGAGGCGATCTCATCAGTGTGTACAAGTATCTGAAGGGAGGGTGTCAAGAGGATGAGGCCAGTCAAGAGACTCCGTGGTACCCAGTGACAGGACAAGAGGCAATGGGCAGAAACTGAAGCACAGGAAGTTCCATCTGAACCTGAGAAAAAACTTCTTCACTGTGAGGGTGACAGAGCATTGGAACAGGTTGCCCAGAGAGGTGGTGGAGTCTCCTTCCCTGGAGATATTCAAAACCCGTCTGGATATGATCCTGGGCAATATGCTCTAGAGGACCCTGCTTGAGCAGGGAGGTTGGACTAGATGATCTCCAGAGGTCCCTTCCAACCTCAACCGTTCTGTGATTCTGTAGAAGTCATTTTTTAAGCAACTATTTCCAAGTAACCCAGAATAAGCACAATCATTAGATCTTTTAAGGCTTCAGCTTTGACTCTAAATATAGGTAAAATATTCAGCCTTTCAAATATTAGCATTGAAGAAGCTATTTATGACAAAACACAGCTCACTGCATGGCTTCCTATATTTTAAAGAAACTCCTCCTCCCCTGTTAAAGTGTAAAAAAGGAAAACTGAACTTCTAGCATTTTACTTGAGGGAGGGCAGAGAAAGAGGAATGACATACAAAAGTCTTATTCATTTAGAATGTTATTTTTTGCTCATCAATAAATAATAGATTCAGTTTCTCTAGTCATAGTCATTCTCTGATCTCTTTACTCTTCCTCATATCCCTTTTCCCCTCCCATTTTCACCACTTAGTCTGGCATCTTTTCTTAATCATTTAATACAACAAACAGCTATGCAGTAGTGCATCTCCTCAACAAATATGGGCACATAGCTCTTGACCAAACAGACTTGTGGAAGAAGTTTTTCAGTTCTCATTGAACGCTTCACATTGCTAAGTGCTCTCTGGAAAGCAGCTTGCTGTTTCTTTCATTTACAAATCCTTCCAAAACACTCGATGCCATAACCAGTTTCCTTCTCAGTAAGGGTGACCTCCCCCTACTTGGCATACAGAAAGGGTCATAACAGCATTCAGTTTATTTCCTCGCTAGAGAAGCTGGTACCACACATTTGTTTGATTATACCCAAGTATAAAACATAAAAAGTATGAAATATCAGTGTATTTCTTACTGTATAATAAAACTTTTAAATTGTCTGAAATTGAATTTGAACATGGATTCAAAGATTAATAGGAAGCAATCCAAACAGGAAATGGCTATGATCTGACATAATTAAAATGCATTTGTTATAAGAATTAAATCACAATTCAAAAAGCCTCTCTGAAATCATCAACGAAGTTGTCCCAAGTAAAAGGTAAATTAAGAGCAGCTCATCCTATTAAGTACTACAGCACATAAGCCACTTATTACACTGGCCGCTCAAAGTTTAATTGAAATTGTGAGTTACTGTGCAAGAGTGTCTATCAAATAGTTGACCTATGCTATGTAACATCACTTCTGCAAGAGTGACCTTCTTAAAACAGCTACAATCCCCAAAAGCTATGAAACGCTCATGCTCAAGAATACAGCCAATGAGCACAAGCAGATAAATTTGTTTTAGCAGCTAGCTGAACACTATGGCATTCTGATCTAAGATGTAAGGACAGCCACAATGTAAGCATACCTGGTTAACGGTAATTTAACATGAAATATGGAGAGAAACAGGAAAAATATTAAATTCAACGCACAGGCACACAAACCTTAAAAAATAACAGAATAAAAAAAGGGTGAGAATTCTTAAAGTCACTCACTGATGAGCCACTGAAGGAACCACTCCGAGCATAACCTTGAAGAAGTTAAAACAGAACTTTGTAACTGATGAAGAGGAAAAAGAAGATTACCATGGGTTTCAAAGGGAAAAAGCAAACATCATGGAATAAGGGCACATGTAGGAATGTGTAAAATTCATTAGAGAAGTGCTTTAAGGAGATTTTGGGGTTGTGTGAAACTTATTATGACAAGTTTACAGGAATAGTCAAAGGAAGGGAAAGCTGGTTCAGGGAGGAACAAGCATGGGAAAAATGGAGGAGAGCACCATATGTAATTTGGCTGCCTGTCAGTATGTTTTTCTGGCTGAACACTATGCCAGATCACCACAGTCTGTCTTATAATCTTATTAAATTTTGTTCCTACTTATTTTCTGTGCAAGCTTGCTTTATTTGGCATGCATGTGTGAGATCCACTAGCTAACTTGAAGCCGGACTAGCCAGTGAATAGGAGAAGATCATGCCCTGGCAAGATCCAAGGTTAGAGCTGGGGATTGGATAAGACAGGACTAGAGTTGGACATAGACTCAAGCTCTGGTAGGGTTCGAGGGACCTGTACACGTGAGTATATTTAGGAATCCACAATGAGAATCTCCATAGTGTTCCACCAGTGAAATTCACGTCTGATTAGCTGGAAAGAAGAAACAAGATTTGGCTGTTCACGTTACATGAGCGCACTCTGTGTTTACGCAGGTGTTGGTAAAGGTCTTTTTCCTTTGTGTTTTCTCTGTGGCTGCCATATTTGCATGATGTACATGTGCATTTGCATCTTCGAAAGACATGCTCAGCCACCCCGGAAACAAGCAACAGCAGCACCTCTCATTTAATAGATTGGGAAGGAGAAGCCCCTTCATCTTAAAGTCCAACAGATTTGTATACCCTTAACACAAGGGAGGCAGAATTATTCACCATTTGAACAGAAAAGCATAAAGCTCACTTATTCTCAACTAAACCACTGAAATATTCAGCATATGAGATAAATCTCACCCCCCATAACACATCAGAGAACAGAAGGAAAAAAAAATAAATGCTAATTGTCATCTGGCATTAGAATTTTGTTTGATGCATACCATATCTGCACTACTCAATTCAGTCTCCACACATACTATATTAAACTTCCTCAGTCTCTAAAACAAGATGTCTGCCTACTGAAAGTGGTCCCTGCTCTGCATTAACTGCTGATTCATGTCTGGAAACTGGGACAAAGTCAGTTGGGCCTGGGCCAACACCACACACCAGAAATCATTTCAGCAATGTGACAGTTTGACAAAAGAATTTTCCTTGGCATTTCTTATTCTCACCTACATTACAAACACACACACACAAAATATAAATGAGTGTGTATATGTATACACATGTGGCCAAAGATGATAACAAAAATAAATACTTAACATTCAAGACGAAATAAGTAATAGTATGTAAAAAGTAAGCGAATTTAACTCGGCATATGCTAACTGTTGAACAGTACAACATGAGTTTTCCAGTTTCATGAATAGTGAAGTTTTAATAGAACTAGTAAGAAATAATTATCACTAAAACACTTCAAAATACATTTGGTACTTACTTTGCATAGTCAAAAAGTCTGCTATCCCAGAGCTGATGAGTTCCTTTTGGACCAGAATGAAAGAAACAAGAATCCGTACCATCGAATTTGTTGAGACCATCTTCAGAGTTTTTTGATGCATGGCTGTGCACAACATCCAGTAGAACAGTGATGCCCATTGAGTGAGCAACGTCAATCATTTCCTTCAGATCATCTGGAGTTCCATAGCGGCTATCAGCATGGAAATGAATTGTACTGTGAGTGCACAATGTGAACTTAAATTCACAGTACTTAATTTGTTATTAACTGAGAATGAGATGTTAATACATTAATTGTGTTGTTGTAATCATACATTGTACACAAGTTCTTTTTTCCCCCCAGCCTCTGAAGTAGTAGCTGTTTATTACAAGAGAACAATTATTATTATTTTTCAATTTAATACTGTCATGCATGCATGCATGCACGCACTGTATTTCAGAAATAGTTCCACCAAAATTTTACTCTTCCTTTCTAATCAGCTTGGGGAAGCTAAAACATCTAATGCAATATAAAACATAACTAATACAACTTAAAGCTTCCGTTTAATGTTCTATACTTTCTCATTTTGTATGAGACAGGAATACGTTCATAATACTGGAACAAAATAATCCATAATTGCTACAAACGTGAGTGCATATTCATGGACGTCTCTAAGACGCTATCTGCTGCTGTCCTGCTTATTTATTTTGTTTCAGGTACTACATTATTTTCAAATTTATTTTTAAATAAAAATTTGTCTCCAGTGTGCGACACACATTTCCTTCACCTAATTAAGCCAGTTAAATTTCCTGTCTATCTAAATTTACCCGATTTGTCACCCGAGCTTCAAAGATTAAAAAATCACAATATTCAGGTTTATTATAATTTTCTCTATTACCTTAATCCATTTTCCATCTATTTTCACCCTAGGCCTCAAACCTAAGTGCGAGCTGTTGCATGCATGGGAAAAAATTTAATTCTCACAGAACATACAAAGTCATGATTTTATTTCAAATAAGTTTATTATGGAGAAGTACCGTAAAGTTCTTTGTTACTATCATGAATTCCACAACACAAAATCCATGCATGAAGAAAGCTAGAGCTGAACAAGTCGGCATACACTATGACAACTGACGTTACTTGTAAACTTTTGTTTGCACCATATGTTAAATGTTTCTGCAGAACAGCCGCTAACTATGCCAAACTGACTTCAGATTTACTAAGAGAAAGTTACTATACTACCTAAGCTAGTACTTTCTCTTTCCATTGAACACTTATTTGAACACCAACACATGAAGGCATACTGATTCTTCAGTGGATGGGGGTGAGGCAAAAGAACGCAAAAGCAGTAAAAGTGCCTAAACCTACCTGGATGCTGCAAAGAAGCTTGTGACCTGATAACCAAAACTAGCATAGTATGCATGTTCCATAATAGCCATCAGCTGAACACAGTTATATCCTATAAAAAAATAAAATTAAAACAAAACACAGACACACACTTGCCTTAGGGATAGTTAAAAGAGGATGCGACTCCTGTAACAAGTTCCAGTCTCTGGTATCCTCCTCTTATTTTAACTGATTCAAACTCTAATGTATTATTAATAATTAACAGTTAACTAAAGATTCAATCTCTCTCAAAAAGTAATTCTACCTAATAGTTTATACTTCTATGACCTCACATTAAAAATGGGAAGGTTAATTTGTCAAGTGATCTACACATAACTAGATGCATTCAATTGAATCTCTCAGTTTTAACAAGCAATAAATGATATGCAAATATAATCTTAATTTGACTTCAGAATTATTATCTACGCCAATCTGCATGTCCTGAACTGCAGCTTCACTTTTGGTATTTGCAGTGTTGATCATGAAAGGAAAACAAAAAACAAAGGAAAACAAAAGAGAGACTGATTACATGTGTATTACATATGCTTTATGAAGTCTAATTGTTTTTTCTTCTCAGTTTACTGAAGAACCAAAGCAGTAGAGGAGGACAGTGAACTCTGTCTCTTGTATGACCTAAAATATTTTGGTGTGATATTAAGGGAGGGAAATCTAGAGGGGAAAATAACATACTAATGATGAAACGACAGTAGTTACAACACGCCTTAACTAATCTTTAATGTCAGTAAGTGCCCCAGCTAACTAGCAAATAAGGACTATTAGTAAAGGGTAACCTTCAGTTTTAATCTGCAGCCTGTTGAGACCCCCTGCACATAACACTTCCCCTTATTAGTTTAACTAAAACCTTCACTGTAAACAATATACTGTTTCTTTTTAATTGTACTGCCATAAAAGCGTTATTATTTGAAGGTAGTTGGCATGAACTCAACAATTTGTCAGATTCATTGCTGTTTTATAATTCAGGCTCATTGCACTTATTCTTATTTACAGCCTTTTTGTAAATAAACAGTATAAATAGCACCAAATTAATCTCATTATATTTGCTAGTTGTTTATCTTGCTATTTGTCATGCATATAGTTCTACAAACTATTAATATCTTAGCATTCTTAAATACTGATGTCTTTAAGCCTGTCTTAATATTCAGAAATTTCAAAACTAAAAGCAAGTAGTCCTTAAGAAAGTACATTAAAAAACCTGCTTAACTCCCATAGTTTAACTAAGAACATTATCTATCGTGTTCTGTGTACCTAATCTGATACTGCTTTTATTTTGTGGCATATCACCACTTTAATGGCATTTTTCTTCCCCACAGAGAAATCTGTAGGTAAAGCAGAAAGCTTTCGTAATTCTGTTAAATATAGCCTCCTGGAAAGAAGGAAATTCTCTCCCAGTAAGAAGAGAATCACAGACACATAATGGGATGTCCACATTTTTTGTTGTTGAAGGCCTTCAAACGTGCAAACTCATTCATTCTGCCTGCCAGCTCAGCTTCGCTGAAAGGCAGAAGCCATGTTTCGTGAAACGCTGACTAGACAAGTAAGCCTAAGAAAAACAGGTGGCTTCTTCAGGCACTGGGGTGTATGAAGCCAAACAACAGATAAGCATAGCCACTACCCACAGAGATATCAACTACAGATGTCAGAATTATTTTACATTTAAGTATAACAAAATATACTTTATCACAAGGCAGCAAGAGTGAGCAAGTTCTAGTGTCATTTGCTACAGAAACAAGTGCAATGACACTACAGGAAAAAAAAAAAAGCCCTTTCAACATACTAGGAGCTCTTTTCTAGAGCAGAATTGCTCATGCTTAAAGTTCTCCATGTTCTGATATTTACAGCAATTGTTAAAGCATAAAAATGTAGCACATCCAGTAAGCAGAAAAGACAATCTTTTCTATCCAGATACTTATCTTTTCTTAACAGTCAGATGTACATTAGTAGAAGTACTTAGGAATATGTTACTTTCCAATGACTATCATACAAAAACAGCTCCTTTTCAACTAAAAAGCAAATCGTGCTGAAAGCAAATTACCTTGCAATATTTATCTAGGCCTTTGGAATAACATTTTACTTAAATAAATAAATAAATAATAAAATATGTGGAATGAAATTTGATTCCTATATTTCAATCTATCTTATTTTTTCATAGATTGCACTGTTTTATAATTCTTGCTGCCCTAAAAAACCAAAAATGTATTTCTATAGTACATTTAATCTGAAAACACAAAAAACTGCAGACATTTGATGATTATATTTTGTAATAAGAGCACAGATACATTAAAATTTTGTCTCCATAACAATCTGTGTTATTACTTACCAAGATCCTTTATTCTAGGTAGTACATTGTATGTGAAGTTTTTATAAGAAGCTATTTTCCCTTCTGGGGAAGCAATTCCCACATGAGATTCATAGATTCTTAGGCTTTTCAGTCTCTTGGGGGAAGGATGCCTGCGCTATAATAAGAAAAACAGTTGTCATTAGAATACAACAGATTAGAAGGGCTGTCACAATCACACAGTTCATACAAATAAAGGCGGGGGGGAGGGAAAAAAAAAAATCACACACAAACATATCTCCCCTCCCCCTCCTTTTTTTAAACCATCTCTGAAAAAGCATAAACATTTTTGAGGTAATTAGGCACTGAACACTGTTAAAGAAAAGATGTATTTTATATTAATATTCTTCCTAAACAAGAAGCTAGACACTCCTGATTTGACATTTTTACTGTGGCCTTGTTAAGTACACTGACACATGTAAATTTATAGCAGTCACTGTAACGTCAGGTGCTTTAGAATGACTGTGAAGTTGTTTGGAAAAAGAAAAAAATAAGGACGCTTTTGGGTTTGCTTTCTAAAGCATACCTGCTTTTTATAGGTATTTCAAGTCACCTTTGTCTGTTCTAACAAACTATAAAAATTTATATTTTAGTCCTAAAAACACAGTTCTACAGTGCACAGTGAACTATCTTCTGTCTGTGTTTTTAAAAGAAATTATACCTATAGTAAAGTGAAATACAGTATGCCATATTTAAAGATCAGTGAAAATATATTTAAGACTAAATAGACAACTGAACCTGATTACAAAATCTCCTTCTGTAAAATAAGTAAAGAGTTTACACCTTAATCCGGATTTTATTTATTTATTAAATAAAAATCTCATCTAAAGAAACTAGCAAAAACTGCTGGTCACATCCATTTTCTCCCCAAGGTTGTTTCAACTCTTCCCTCTCCAAAGTTAAAAAAGAAGATATTACAAGATTTTGTTTTCTGTTTGCTAGTTTAACGTTTAAGGGAGGTGTTGAAAAGTTAGAACAAAAACAGTAAGAATAAACACATATTGATTTGAAGAATCCAGCTAGTATCAGAAACTAAAAGCAAAAGGAACAGGGGGCAGAACAAGGCATTCTAGGTAAGGTTTGTCAACTGTATTTTACTTCCACTATGCATCTCCTTTCCACAAATGGATTAGATGCTTTTCATCCCTCAAGACTGGGCAAGACCATGTCTGCTCCCTAGATGTTCTTGTTTCCTTCTCACTCTGGGTCACAAAGGTCACTGCGTTTCCAACTGTCCCTCAATTCCTTTTCCTATAGAGGATCTAGGCACCACAGAGCATCATAGAAACTGAATTCATATGCCCTGTATGCCTAAGTAACACGTTATTGTAGATTTAATGACTTTTATGTAGCTGTAATGACTTGGGGGTGAGGGGGAGGAGAGAGATTTTCTACACAAGTCACCCTTCTGCTGTCAGGCAGCTACTTCATAACGAGAGGCAGGTGCTAAAAATCTTAACTCAAACCAGTGGCTGCAGCACCTCTAATACAGACTGCACCGCATTTTGGCATTTCACTAGAAATCTGTAAAGTGCAAGAGTATGGCATAACATCACATAGTCATTCTGAATTCTGAGTTTTTTCCTCAGGCTATTCTTTACATATAACGTAAAGACTTCCTCTCTTACAGCAGTGCATGAGGGGTAAGAGGACTTTAAAATCCATAAAAAGATTTTCCTGACATGAAGAAACTAGGATTAAACTGGAGCCTGAGCAGCTTCCTTCTGGACTTCTTCTGATTTCATATGGCATTGACTTGGAAGTACTAAGTTCAGTACTTCAGGAGTAATTAACTCATTTTTACATCCAACTCTGACAAATAGTTCACTCCTCTAGATCAGAAAGGGCCAACCAGCCACTGTCACCAAAAAGGAATAGTTATTGAATTGGCCTAGGATGTGAGAAGCTAAGACACACCACTTTAATAACTTTATATATATATAATATATTTTTTAATACATATACACACACACATACACACACACACACACTCCAACACGTGAGACTGGAAAAATAACTCCAAAATATCTATGGTAAAAGCCACTTTTTAATGTCAAAGTCTTGAATACGCATTCTTCATTTCTCAGGTGACTATTTTAATTGCTGAACTACCTTTTTTGTGGAATGCTTGTATTTTTTTTCCAAACAATGACACTTCATTGCAAAAAGAACAAAGTGATAAAGCATACACATCTTCATAAACCTTTTGAAAATAATATTTAAGCCTTACTATATATGACCGTGGTGGATTCCAGAATACCCAATCATAATTCACTTTGTCTTCATCACGGACTACGTATCTTGCCCAAGGTGAAATACGATAGAGGAGTTCGCCATTTTGAGCACGAATCACCACCTATAAAATAAGGTAACTGTAACATATTCATGCAGCCATATATAATTCATATAATACCCACTGTATAAACCATAGCAGAGAACGAAATAGTATGTTATGTTTAAATTGAATTTAATACATAATGCAAGTCAAGACAAGAAAGAATGACCTATATCACAGAGAAGACTTGTAAAGGAATAACAAATGGGTATATCAGACATCGGAGTGATCTTCAATAGCAGGAGCTAAAAGATGAGAATATATATATAAGCTTCATAAAAATAATGGGAAAAAGAGGCTTCTCAAATAGGTAACTGAGGGAAATGTATACATTTCCCCTGTCATTGCCATTTCCCCTCCACATTCTTAAAATTTAAAAGGACATGCAGTATAATGCTACCAAGATGAGAACCATGATTTGTTTACTCGGAAAATAATCTAGTAGGTCAATTTTAACATGTTAATTTCCTCTTCTATGCTCAGTGAATTATGGCTGATATAGCATAGACCAGAATCACAGATTAAGTCAAGCATAAGACAGCTTCCAGGCCAAGAAGAGACTGAAGGATAGAACTAAAATTGCTGGTTTTCCTCTGCTGCCTTGGAGTTTCTCTGGATGCCTTCACTATTCTAATGACAATATAAATGAAAGCATTATCAGATATTTTATTTTCCTTATTTAGTGCCCTCTATTTATGAGGGTAGATAAAAAAGGACCATTCTTTTCAATTCCCCCCAGAAGCTCATACTTCATTTTGCCAGAAAGAGCAACCAAACAGAACAAACCTAGAAGCTTTTAGAGCATTATGTTACATAACAAAAGCAAAACTGAAATAATTACTAGAATAATGTCACCAGTCTAGTTTTGCTAGGTATTTTGGCTGCCATTAGAACAGAAAAAGAGAAGACCTGCAAATTTAGAACCCAAAAACACATAAGCAATTGAAGTTTTCCTCCTGAAATTCTTAATTTTTCATTTATTAACAAGTTGGTTGGTTGTAGGTTTTTTTTTTTTTTTTTTTGGGGGGGGGGCATGGGGGGAAAGGAAGGAAGAGGGGATGTGTTTGTTTCTTTGTAAGGATGAGAACTACCAGTATGGTAAGGAGAAATCCTCAATGAAGTTGCATTTTTTCCTTTAAAGAAAAAACAAAAAGGGACTGTACTTTGCTCTTTATTCCTCACTTTGCCTAACCACTTGTGTGGAAGGAAACAATTACCAAACAATTGCTTTTTCACCTGTAGCAAGCATCTTTTATAATTTTGATGAATTACCTGTATCCTTATCTGAGCCACAGGAGAAAATACAATGAAAATATGCATACAATGTAGGTTCGTGACAGGTGGTAAAGCAACCAGAAGTCAATGAAATGGAATTCCTATATCTTTCCATTTATATTATTAAAGACTCTACCACATTCAGCTTCACTGACAATTCAAGATAAGAAAGAGTAACTGACACCAACCACATACTAAGAAAGAGCTGAGAAGTAATTATTGCAAACCCTGTACAGCTGCATGGAAAAGTCATTCTGCTAGCAAAGCTGGCCATAAGGGTCTTTCTATAAATTGTAACAATGCTATAAAACCCCTTCTGGCTAAGGGCATTAACACAATTTGCAAACTACTCTTAAATTAATAAAAACTATCTATTCTTTCCGGTACCACACTTCTGTTGATGCTACTACTTGTTTTATTAATTTGTCTCAATTATCTAACATAAATAATTACAGCATTTAACAATCATATCTAGTTATTTATCTCAGTATTCTTTTCTCCAGTATCTAGTGTAGTGTTATACTAACCAGGCTTCTGAAGAGTGGACATATTTGTAAGAATGTTAGGTAATTTGTACTTAGTTATTTTTAATTGTATATTACTATAAAAGCCTAGATATAGAAACATTGTTTGATTAGACATAAATGGTTTAACCTGGAGATGTACTGGAGGTGAAAGAAGAAGAAGAGTTTATTATAAAATACTGAAATCAGTCATGCATGTTTAATTTAGTCCATTAAGTAATAAAAATAGCTATGGCTGCATCTGGTTGAACCTCGCCATAATTACTAATGGTACAAGCCTTAGCGTGCCCCGGTATTGCTGTCATTTTTGAACATCATCATGAGCTCTACACTGCAGTATAATCGAGAGGAATGCAGAATCTTTAAAATATTAACTGGACCAGCAAATGTACATGGCAGTTGTAAAGTACATCACCAGAATTGGCAGCTACCCAGACAAGGGATCATGGAATCATATGGATCACTGGAATTACGTGTTCTATGTATGTTCTATTCTGTCCAATTCATATATGATCATGTCGCACTCATATATGTTCAAAATGTCTCTTTGTACTCATCTACCTTCATCTGCATTTTCATGCCTGCTTCTTTTGGCTGCCTCGGCTGCCAATGTATACACAACCTTCTCCAGAATAGTGGAGGAGAAAAATTCAAATAAATTGTTACACACAATATCCTATACAATTTTCCTCATCTTTGCATCACTACCCACTGTAGCTTTCAGTTCCTGCATCTAAAGATCTCTTTAACAGTAAGCGTAAATTCTTCTACGCATGACCATTGTTTTCAAGTGATGCATGTTCCCTTAAGCCCTCTACTTCCACTTACACTGATGACTATACAGGGTCAAGCATCTGGGGAGGGGAGGGGTGTCTCAGTGATGATTCCTTATTTTTCAGATATTTTAATTCAAAAACTAGCATCTGCAAGAGTTTTGGTAAGAATTAAAGAACTAAGCCTGATATTTCGCAGTTCAGGAAATGTGTTATATGACAGTTTGTCATATAACAAAACTTTGGTGGGGGGAGGGGGGGAATGCAACTAACTTGCAGATATCCAAGCCAATAAACTGCTCCGAAACACTCTGTATTATTATTTCATTACTTTAATAGCTTGAAAGCATTTGAAATGACTGTTGGTATATGTAGCTTTTTATCCAGTGATGAAATTAAATTGGCCAGACTAATAAGTTAACATGATAGAGCGGACTAGCTTTAACATAAAAATGTCAATGCCTTATTATTTATTGCCTATGTATAAATAGGCAATAATGTATGAATACATTATTATTTCTCTATTTTCAATTTATAGCATTTCCTTAGCTTCATATTTATACATTTATGAAACAAGATTATCTGAATATAAAGGTCATAACAGCCCAGGCATAAGCACCACCGTGACTTGGTAACACGTACTTGATTTGAAAGCAAGTTCAGTCAAAAAAAAACCAAAAACATGTCAGAATCAGGTCTTTCCAGAAGACTCTGGAAAGTTTAAGTTAAATGCTGTAATAAGCCAACCAGTTTTGTCCATAACACAAACTTCTATTAAAAAAACTAAAATTCAAGATACTTCCCTTCCTTACTTTTCTAAAGGTGGTTAGGGAAGGAAAAAAGAAAAGCTCAGCTCATACTCTAATTTTTTTTTTGTATAATTCAATACCTATGTATTTCAAACACCCCAGCTCGCTGTCCCCTTCTTTTTTCTTATGTCTTCAGCATACTCCAAAAACGTTTCAGTCCCTCATTTTGAGTTTGAGTCCCTCATTAAGCAACTCATTCTGGCAAGCAGAGACAAACTGAAACTAACACTAATACAGAGAACCTTAAAAGGAAAGCTCCAATGAATAGTTAATTTTGCAGCGTGAGAAGCTCTTCTTGCAAACTGGTTGAGCCTCTGTAAGAGCAGCTGCTCCACTCGGGATTTCCTAACAATTTTTAGAACAAGAGCAGTAATGAATGGACCAGCATGAGAGGTTGTAGTATAAGAAGGAACCCTATTTTGTTAGCCTCAGATATATACAGCAAGGGGCAAATACAGCATCTTCACTACTGCCTTACAATTGCTGCTACTGCAACATGACCAGCTACCAAGCCCGAGGTAGGAAGGAGTGGGGAAAAGGGATCAGAAATCAGAAAAGATTGCAAGCTCACTCATCCTCAGAGAGGAAAACAGCCAGTCCAGCCAGCAGCACAGCAATAACTGATCAACTATTTAAGTATTCCCCTAACCAGAAGCACCTTCCCAAATGGACACCTCTCCAAATCAGTGAGGGAGGCAGCAAGAAAAAAAGAGGAAAAAGAAAAAAAGAAAAAAGAAAAAAAAAAAAAGAGAGAGACCTTTCCAGAGATCAACTCCCACTGGAAAGCTTTATCATACTCTAAAACCCTAAAGCTCCAGGAAAATCAAATAGTTCAGTCAAGGATCATTCAAAGGTCCTTTGCTAACAAACTAGTTGCGTACAAATTGTGGAAAGAAGTTACAGAAAGAATAGACAGTATGTAGCTTTTGTCAGGTTGTTTTCCTTCATACACTGAAGGTCAGATAAAATTGAAAAAAACATCACACCACTCTAGTCACATCACTCCAACTCTCCTCTTCTCCTCCCCCCCCACCAACTCCACATTACTATAAAAATAAGTCAGTCAAGACAAAGTTCTTATCTATTTTCTCCTCCAAGCAATTTTCCAGCAAAGAAGTCTGCTAGAGAAGACTTGCATGCATTTACACCATATACCTTTCAAAAATTATTCATTAGCTATTGGAAACATACTAACACTTCTTAGAGGGTTACATAATATAATTTACCAACAATTTTACAAAGTTCTGTGTGGTTCAGAAGCCATTTAGTAGGAGTATTTGCTGTGCTGGTTATTTTTATATTAATATACTATCACACCAGCTATTAGCCTCTAAATTTATTAGGGATATTTAAATATGTCTTCAAAAGGAATTTCCTGTCTATCAGGTTTTACAAAAATCAAAACTAAAAATAAGCAAAAGCCTAATTTCAAAGCAAGTCATGCCCTGACTTTCCAAAAGAGGGAGATAACACTCCATGTGTGAATTAAACAGGTGTTTCAGTGAAGTGAGGAACCTAAAAATATGCTTAGCTAGTTTACTAGACTAGATTAAAAAAGAGACACACTCCTGTCCTTTCCTCCCCGCTATTTCCATGCTTTACTTGAAAGACATAAACCAAGAGAATCTGAAGGAAATAAAGCATAGAATGCATTTGAATATAAAATAACTCAGAAGATGGAGACAACAGTCTGGTATCGTAAAAACATCGATGCAGACAGAGGTACAAATACCATAGGAGACTCAAGATACAGTGTTAGAATCAAGAAAATTATAGCAACACTGTTAACAATGACAGTAATATCACCTGCAAACACGCCCGACAGATTTCAACAGGCGTAAATCTAGAGAGGATAGTTTACTTAATCATAATCAACTTTATCATAGAAGCACATGGATTTCCAGTGGAAAAAAACAGTAAACTTCATAACTGTTAGCTACACAAAGATCACATTATGAGGTATTGAAGGACAAGAGATCTATTTTTAAAAAGGAAAACACATGCATCTGTGTTGCAGTAAAGCACTCAAACAGCTTTTCTTTCAGTCAAGAATCCAGATTTTGAAAAACTATTAAAAAAAAGGTCAAATTAACAAAAGCTAAGGAAAACTAGAATCTTTAAAATAATTCAAGAAATACTTTTTTTGACTGTGACCTAACCAGAATTAAGTCACCACAACAGCAATGACGTAGACTTAAGACCCTAAGAATTTGTACGCCTAATATAAAAATATTCATATGTATTATATAACTGAGAGGCTTGAGGTGGAACAGCAGGGTTTGAAAAGCAGCCATAATAATATAGCTCATTACACACAATAAGCATAACTTATTAAGAGTTGTTTCAAGCAATGTCAAGTAGAAAAGAAACTGCTGAAGTATGTAATAGGAGCGCCCACGCATTAAATATTTCTTATCCTCTACTATAAAGCATTTGTATAAAGGGCAACTGCTGCGTAATGCACCTTGTGGTCGGGTGGCTGTGGCACAGCACGCTTGCCTTTTGATGCTCCCATTCACAGCTGTTTCCTGCTGACAGCAAAGCATCTTTCAGCAACCAGTCAGGTCATGCTGAACTACCTCCATTTCCCAGGGCACATTCTGGTTCTGTGCATCCTCCTCCTTGCCCTATTGTTTCCCCTCCCCAACACCTCAGGGGTCCTTATGCCTTGGATCACAGCCTCCTCAGTGGACAGTAGAAGAAAGCACAGAGTTTGGATACGTTCCCTGTATCCTGGGGACATCTTTCATGGAGGGGCTCAGCTGACTCTCCCTACACCTTGTCAGGTGCATTAACTGCTTTCTGTATTCTAAAGCGGCATATCATGAATATTTTTTCCCAATACTTGAGAGAAGTATTCCTCATGAATAGTTCCTCCTAGCTGTCTTATCAGTACAGGTTCCATAATGACAATACTCCCATGCCAACATTCCCATCCATATAGGAAAGATGCAGGGAATAAACCTCAGATTTGTGCATCCAAGTTGTGGGATACCAAAGTAATTTTCTGCTTTCTCCTTGGCCTATCATCTTATCAAAAACTACAGACTTAAATATAGATGAAAATTAGAATCCCAAACTTCCAAAAGTGTTAAAAGTTTTAACTAATTAGTAGTGGCCCCATCTGTACACACTTATATAGACTTAATTTGGACTCTCAGACTTCAAATCCCATTTCAAGATAACTTCCTCTTGAAAAATCTCTCTCTTTTCCTCCAGAAAAGATTTTGCTCTCTGCACACCTAATATCAATTAAAACAATGGGTCTGTTGTGTGGGTAATATAAAAGGAAAGTATTTTTACATAGTAAAACCTCCTAAGAACTGCACAATCATCAAGTCAGGAAAATTGAGCCTGCCAAAAGAGCTAAACAAAAACATTCTGAAATTCCGGGCTCAGTCTGCAAAAAAGACGACAAAGAGCCACAGTCATTGGATTCCAGTGCTTCACTGCTGCTAAAACCTCTTCTGAGAGTCCAAAAGCAGTTGAACATAGCCTATTTGGTTTTGGTAAACAAACTCAAGAGACTGTTTGCCTCTCAATGAGATAACAATCCTTCTGTTGCCAGCTAAATTAACTGCCCCCAAAAATTTATACTCACCTGCTCAAGGGTCAGGGCCAGCAATCAAGTAATGAAGCAAACGGTATTGCCACAGATTTAGCTAATGATTTATTTCCTATTTGGCTCCACAGAGGTCTAAAAGTTATAACAGAGAAAAAAAATATATCCCAGATGATTTAAGTCCACTTCCCTGATATTCAAAATGCCAGCAAAACCCCATCTGCTCCTGCTTGTACACAAATCCATCACAGATCATTATATACCATCATGCTGCAAGACATTTGACTCATTCAACATCCAAATTTGCCAATTCGGTGACATTTTTTCCCCCAGACACCATTTCAGATATGTAATTTAAGTGACAGATCTTAACAGACTGTAAGCAAGTACTCCCCCCACCAATTCCTTTCACCAAGGAGGAAGAAAAAGGAAATATAAGAAATCTTAATACTAGTACATATCAGAAAGCAAGGAACACTTCTTCAGAAAGCTTCCAATTGAAATCCAGGATCGGTAACCCAACTAAGTATCCACACGGAAAATTTCATTCCTAGGTTATCCTTTGTTAAAGTAGATGCTGTTATCTGCACACAACTAGGACCTGCTTACATCTTACACATTTATTTTTACATATATCTCTATATACACACACACATACACACTTCTACATCTAGCATCTTAATTGCCAGCCCATAATCAAAATTTTCTGGGATTTCACATTAAAACACTTGCATGTGTGGCTGCAATTTTGCTTGAAACATATAAGACCTGAACTTAAAACCAGTCTGATACCACGCTATTGGGTTTCCTGATCAGCAAGATCAGTTGCACCATCATCTACTTCATTATCAACAGAAATTATACTTGATCAATTTATTAAGAATGGTTCCCAGTCACTAGTTAACCTACTTGCTAAACACATTCCATTCCCTTTCAAGGTTTATAAATCAAACACGGATCTACTATGAATTATCAAAAGTTTATCTTTACAGTTTTTACTTACTTATTTGATAACATTCTTTATAATTAACTAACTATCCTCCCCCACACTTCTTGTGGGTACAGATTTTAGGCACTTCTACTCACGACTACTGTATCCTAAGTGTTCTTACTTAAAAACAGGCATTTATTCCTCCTTTGCACCCTTTAATGTTAATGACAGTTACACGTTTGGACTTCAAAACTACTCAAGGTCAGCAGTAGTAAACCTGTACAATATCTGTATAAACTGCGACTTGCTGTTCTCAGTGCCAGCCCCAGCACTGTACCAAACTCGGCACCAATGAGCATTATTCAACAACCACTGAAGCTACTGAAATATGCAAGAGTCCAAAATATCAGTGAAAGAATATTAACTTAGTATGTGCACCAAATATTAAATGTAACCACTTCATTACAATAGAAAACAATCCCTCAAAAAACCACTACGAAGTCTAATAAAAACAACACACACACACACACAATTTCTATCCTTTCTTCAAGGACAGAAATTTAGTGAACAATGGAATGCACAGTTTAAAAATCTATTTTTTTTCCCTATCATTGTTTTCAAATGTGACCTTTCCAGAGAAAGTTTATATGATTTGTTTCGTGAGCTCTGTATAATTAGCTCAACATACATAGACAAATTATGAAGGTTGCTGTCGTGTTAAAAAATCTGTTTAAAAAAACAATTAAAATTAATTATAGCATTCAGTTGCCTGTTGGATTTTCGTAGATGAAAATTAATTATATATTACCTATCCGCACTCAATTATATACAAGCTATCAAAGAAATCTACCCCTTAGTAGTTAATGCACATAACTTCAAAAAAAGTAAAAAAGTAAAATAAAAAACAACAACAAATTGAGTCATCATTGGTATTGTATGGACAGTCTCCTAATCTCTGCCATGCTTTTGGTAAAAGTACATTACAGAGGCATGTCAGCTATCCTGACACTTACTTTTGTATCTCAAGAGAAGCATAACCCAGAATCAGTTACATTATACTAGATTTAACGAATGTATAGATAAGATTTAATTGTATTCAGTATTTTAATTTCATGCATCTACACCTAGCAAGCTGTTAGATAAAACATCAGGTAAATTTATTACTAATATATAAAACTCTTGTTCTGCCAAGTCATTTCAGAAAAGCTGAACAATTAATACTATTTTAGTAAGTCCTTTCTAATGCAGAGAAGACAACTTCATGGTTCAGCTATTCAGATCTCCCAATAAAAAAAGATAGAAGGGTCAGTACTTCTAAAATACTGGGAGACTTGCTAAGGAAGCCTATCCCTCTGAATTTTCGTAAAAGCTTATCATATTCTCAAAAAAAGGAATTAATTAATTCTCCATTAGGAAAAAAGAAATAGGAGTACACAGAGATTCTGTTTATTAAAAAGACAGAGAGGGTATCCCCTTACCTCACCGTTTTAAGGCTATGTGCTTTTTTCTTTTTTAAACTATGCTTCACTTATGACATTTCCATCACAAGCAACAAAACTCTATTTGCTCAGCAAAATGACTTATTCTAAGCTCTCCACTAATCCTGAGCTAGGTATTTCCAAAGCAGGAAAAAAAAAAAAAAAAGTGTCTTTTTCCATCAGGTCATTTTATTTTGTAGATGGATGTCATAATTCACAAGGGAATCAACCTCACTTGTGTTATAAGCACTCATCCCTTGACACAGAAATGTATCAAAATATCTAAAATGGGGTTTTTAATTATTCACCTTCTTCAATGTCTATGCTTAGTTATGAGAAGACTGTCTGAAGAGCTACAGTAGAGAGTCTACTACTACTGAAAAGAGACAAAAGTTTGACCTCTGTTCCTCATTCATTTTCCTACGAAAATATTTTGTGACCTCATCTAAATTAGTGTCACTATCTACACTCCATGCATTTCCCATTCTGGCTTAGAAATTACTTATTTAAAAGAAATGACCTTGTCACCATTTCAGAACTCAGCATTTGCCTTTGTAGAGCTGAAGATGAAAATATTGAAGATAGAAGCTAACGATAAGGACCTTCTGGAGGTGCCTTCTTTTCTTCTAGCCAATGAATCAAGTCACTGCTTAAGTATTTAAACCAGTCAATCATAGACACTTAAGAACTACATTGACAAAAATAAACTTTAAAATGTATGATTCCCTGACAATAGGGCCTATATATTCAAATAGCTCTTTGATCTGCATAGTAGCTTCTGTTTACATCCAAAATTCTCAGGTTCTACATGCATGAAGAGTTGCAAAGTTATACTCTACCACGTAAACCCTAACCTTCCCAAAAAACACATGCGTTTAAAAAATGACTGATCTCCAGCAGAACCATGTGGTTTCAAGAAACTTACAGAGGGACAGCAGTTTTCTGAGTCTGTTGGCAGAATGACAGAGAAAAAGATCATCCCTAGATGAGGATAATATACATTTCTACTGTGTTAAATATCCTAATCTCATTTTGGGTTTTGTGATGGATAAACAATTTTAGAATCACTTCAATTTAAGTTTTTTTTTTTTTTTAAACTTTAGTTGTAGTATATAAATACATTAAAAGTACATGTTGTAATCTGTTATGTTCAGTTACGTAAGCACCAAGTAGCAAACACAGTGTCACGACAGATTATTAGCAAAGTGACAGATGAGGCTGGAAGGAGTTCCATATAAATGGAGTCATCCATTATTATTACATATATTTGTCAATCAAGTTTCTAAATGTCTGCACTTAAAATAGACAGGAATATGCATACTCAAAAGCAATCATTCTCATAGGCAGAAAGAATAATGGTAACTATCCAGCTTCATGGATGTGTTTGGTGATCACGTTAACTGTAGCCATCACTGAGACTCACATACATCTTTGCTTAGAACAGACTGCGCAGAAGTGCAGTTAAAGACAGGTCAGGGTGAAAATAGGAAAACAAATCACATTCTGCTAAGCAAGAGTTTCATGTGTTTTCAGAAGACTCAGAGCAGTTACAGAACTACCAGCAACCAATGTCACTAGTGAACTACTACTCAACTATTGCCAGTCTTTCTTTTCCCCTGCCAAGAGTAATCAGTCACCAAAACTCCTGCATGCTACACAAACGTTGCATGATAGAGTCTGCCTTACGGAGTTTGTATTCCAATGAGACTAGCAAACGGAAAGACAATAAATACTATAGAGCTGTACTTGAAAGACAGGAGCAACGACAATGATTATAGACACAGGCAAATAAATCCTACTCTAAATACATTTAGGCATATATCCTTTTTGTGCATGTAAGTTAATAAATATCAGCATCCCCCATCACTCACATGTGTTATCTCTACACTCAGCATAGAATATTCTACAGTAGATGAGCTCAATAGTTATGTAAGAACAATATAAACAATAGGTAAATAGAGCAGCAATCAAAAAACCTATCTACATATCAAAACTATGGAAAATATTAAGTAACCATTCTGCCTCTCATACATTATTGCATAACGACTGTATCTGAGTCGCAGGCAACAGTTTTCTCCCCTCCTCTGTAAAATAAAAACAGCTTTCTCACCTCCCTGAATGAATATTCCTAACTTTCTATTCATCCATATTTAGCATTGGGGCAATTTTGCCTGCCATAACAAAAGCAGAGATGCACACAAACATTTTGAGCATGCATTTCCACCGGATTTTTAGGCATTTGTGTTTCAAAAGATTCCTGGTTTCCCTAAGCTTAGATTTTCAACACAAAAATTAGTATTTTTCTAAATGTATTAGTTTTATTTTTAATAGGAGCCATGAAAGTATAATACTTTTATACAAGTGTTCCCAACTTTTTTTTTTTTTATTTTTTCTAATCTTTAGATGACTTTAGTACATTTACTTCCTTAGCTACTCATTTCTGCCTAATGATATGATCTGATAGGTCTAGACCTGAAGCTCTGACTGCAGTAAGTCAAATTCTCAAAAGTGTATCTCAACGACTGAAATCAGTATGCATCTATAAATATCAATGCTACTGGTAGTTAGTTGTCAGTATGTACATCTGCACCAAGCACAACTGTGGCATTTGACAGCTCAAAGAAACTTTCCGTTAAGTTTCGGAGGAAAGAATTTATGCTCATGGATACTCATGAAACAAATGATAAGATGCTTAAAACTATAAAGAAGCTTCTTCTGTTTCTTTATTTAGTTTAACCTACTAAAATGTACTAAGCCAACTGTTCAATCTTTTACTTCCTAAATGTTTGATAGAAATTTAAAAAGGTCACATATGTTAATAATACAACACAAAGAACACTTGAAAAGCAGTGGTTAAAATACAACAATAAAAAATATAAAGGTATTTAGTTTTGAACAGAATCTTAAATACAAGTAGCTGTATCAAATACAGGAAGTCTTCACATACACACTACTTAATTCTTATTTTTCTTTCCATTGTATAATATGCACATAAATACTATTTTCAGCTTGTAACTTGATACAAGAAACTATATCCACTTTTCAGTCACATGTACCTGTTCTTATGCATCGTGAAGAAAATTAGATGTTAATATTTCACTTTGCACAAGTAAGATAAATTATTGAAACTCTTCCTGTAACACAATTATAACACAATAAAATTAAAACTATTTAAGAGAAAATGAAAAGGACATAATAAGTAAGAATGCCTACAAGAACTTGAAAAATATATATATTTCTAAAACTAGCACCTTTAGCTTTGATCCATGGGGCACAGGAGGGTAACCATCTTGTCCAGGTGGGATAAATAACTCCCATTTCCCATGCTCTATTTTCTTATATGGATGAGAAAATGTATTCCAGCCATCTGCAATATAAGAAATGGTGTTAATGGCATTTATCTGATTTTATTTTATGAGGAATAGGAATGAAAATTTTATAAAAGCCATTATAAAACCTGATAAATATGGGGCTTACAGAGTGCGTCACTTTTGGTTCTACCTGTTCTCCCCAGAAAACTGAATGGCTGAAAAGTAATGCTCAACATAAAATTAAATCAGAAGTAAAAATTTACTTGAAAGTGGAAGAAATAGATTAAAAAAAGAAAAAAAAGCCACAAACCAAACAAACCAGTAGAAACATCTGTTACAACACTGTAAGAAAAACTAATCAAGTGCTGTTGACTATGGAGAGGGAAAAAGATGAGTTTGGATAAAACGTAACTGAAAACAACCTCAAACTGCACGAGCAAACTATCTGTGGACAGGTTGTAAACCTTACACTTTCCAGCGCTACAAATTTAAAATACACATACACACATATATTAATACACTGCTCATTGCTTCTTTTGTAACAAGCTGATGTTCTATTAACACCAATATTAATTAACTGTATAGAGTAAGAAAGGAAAGAGCAAACTGTAGACAAACTTGGTAGCAGTGGCTGTGAAACTACTGCAGTACCAGACAGCGGCTACACAACTAAGAAATACAGTGTGGAACACCACAGCCCTATCTAGTAAATCTTAAAAGAAGGTTCCTTCCTCTTAGTTTAATTAAAAAATAAAAAACAAAACAAAACACTACTGAACCAAGCTGAGATTCCACAATTCAAGATTTGCTTGTTCCTTTTTTATCCACCAGGCATTCTAGATGCACAAGGTTAGTCATTGTGACGTGCCTAATGAAATAATCACTTCTGCCAAAAATAATCCGTATTGGTAAATATTAGTATTAAGCATTTAAAGTTAACAAAAACATCCTGAATGACAGATTTGGGCAACGTAATCTCTTCTGGACTAGAAGGCAGTGGCAATCCAAGTTTCAAAATCACTTCTCTCTTTGCCTTGAAACTTCTCTAACCCATAGAAGTTCAAGAAAATGGAAAATCCTAAGGTAAGAAGAAACCTGTCAACTCTGAGAAAACTAAATTGCATGACATATTTCCTTTATGCCAAACTATCTGCATACTCTATGCTACAGTAAATAGAGTAGTTTAGATTTCAACGAAAAAAGGATAAATAGCTTTCAGTGACCTCATATTTACAGTAGAGGTATAGTGCATACAGCTGATAACTGCATGTTCCCATCCTATACTGTAGTTCCATGAATAGATTAAGTGAGTATAAAACAATATTGCTACTAAAAGGTAGTCCAGTTAAAAGCAATTCGATTAAAAAACTGGAGATGCTACTGGAGCAGGATCACCATTTTTAGTGGCAGTAGCAACTTACACGAGATTAAAATGGCCTCCAACCTACATAGCCAGTTTACACACCATGTCTATAGTTTTTGCTGGTTTGTTCTTAGGGAAAACCTGTACAAATAGATGCCATTGCTTCCCAATACGTAGTAATGAGCTCCAAAGCACGAAGCTGTACAGACAAAAATTTTCATATTAATCATTTGAAAGGTTAACCAAAATCTTCAAGAGTAGCATATAACACCTTGGATTATTCCACATTTCACTGTAAAATACTGGGTTTTGCTCTGCTTTACATGGGGAAAAGTATGTAGATTTCTGTTATGAATACAGAACATATACGCTGCAAGACCTTTGAACACTGATTTGTCATGCAATGGGGGAAAAATGCCATATAAGAACAAAATAGTATCTGATTCAGCAGTTTCAATTTTAAAGCTACTTGTTTTACCTTGGTCCTAAAGAAACTTAAAGCAGTGCTCTTGGGGCTAGCTACCATCACTGCAGGGAAAACATTTTAAAAAGGAGTAGAAACTTGCAATGAATTAAAAATTTATTTAGTACAATGAACAAAAGGACTCTCTAATCTGTGCCCTCAAAGAATATTCCATCGTAAATCAGTTATTACTAAGATTTCTTTCAAATCAATTATTCCTGTGTGGCCCAAATACGTCCTCCCGTTGACCATTTTCTGTTTTATTTAAATTATTACAGTTCGCTGTATGTGTGTATATATACACATATATATAGGAATTGCAATATCATAAAAGAACTAAACCATTTATCACTGTAAACTTATAAAAGAACCTCATTTGAAATTATATATATTTTTTATTTCAGGACTTAAACTAAGTTGCACGTAAAATACAGTATTTGCTTCTAATTAAGTTTTAAAAAATAGTATAACGTATTTCTCAATTATTTTAGTATATAGTCTAATTCAAATTAATTACACTGTTACCATTTGATAAATCTCATATCTATTAAAAAAAAACCATAAGAACATTGCTAGAGTGAAAAACAGTTTGGCTTGCATGTCAGTACGTGTTCTTCAGCAAATGGCTTACCTGATCGGCAGCACCCCTGCTTCAAGTACAAAGTTGAATTAAGTGACCTCCAGAGATCTCTTCCAGCCAAGACATACTAAGGCTAAGGAATGGCACCACAAGACCACATCTGCACGGAAGCAGAAGATGGCCTTGCTGCAATGCAAGACTACTTTCAGAGGGGGAGGGAAGAAGTTACCTCTATTCATCAGCATATGTATTTTCCAAAAAACATCATTAACCAAAACTATGATCTGCTGTGAAGCAGCTAATAACAAATGGATGACTCGACCTGCAGAGAAAGATTAGGCTGCTTTCAAAGAAATTGGCTAGTTACTCTTATATAGCTGTTTAAAATAAAGAGATGCCAGCCTTTAAGGAATAAAACTGAAAGGCGCAAATAAAACAGATCAGACAATGCGACAAGAAGATATAAGCACATAAAACAAATATTCTAGTACCTATTCATTTTACAGTGAAGACTAATTTCAGAGCCTAAAGAAAGATGAATAGCCAAAATCTCTCAGACACAAGAATAAAGAGAAACAGAGGGGGACAGCAGTCCCTTAAGGGCCCCTGAACGTTCTCAAAGTATTAAGGATACCTAAAGGTGTAAAAATGGGGTTAGAGGTTAAAAAGTAGGGGAATCTATTATGCATATATCATAAGTTACATGCTCCTTTAGAACAACTTTGCATAATCCAAGCAGCACTGATGCAGTTAAAACTAAATGAATGATGATTGCGGGGTACCCAGGAAGCTAAGATCCTGGAAGCATACTGCAAGAACTAAGACATTTGGAAGAACTTGTGCCGGGATCTGGACAATTGCACTATATTTTATCAGATGCAGGACCTTTACCTAGAGCTCATGCTTAGAGAGCTAACATCAGAAACAGTACTTAAATTTCAATTATCACCACAGGTTCTCCCCATATGTTGAATGCCCAGAAGGAATACTTCCAAACAGCACTGCACCTTTTGAGCAGAAAGTAAGCACAAACATGCTAGGGAGTTAAAACTAATTTTTTTTTTTTTATTTTTAAAAGATTATGAATAGCTAAACCGTCAGAAGTTAAAGAATTCAGGCAATATGGGAAAAAAGAAGAAACTGAAATGAAAAGTAAACATCCTAAGACGACACAAGAAGATACAGGCAATGTCTGTAAGCATTTATGACTGTCAAAAGTCACTCTTTCTTTACAAGAAGCACTACCAAGTCCTTCAGTTCTCTCTTTCTCCTTCCCCCTTCCCTCTGGGTATAGTAAATTTTATACATACCTGATCTTCATTGCTTTTCATAGAACTTTTCCTAATTGAGTTGCACCTCTTGATTACAGTGCACTAACTGAACAAAATACTCCAGCTGATGACTTGGAGCATGCTAAAAAGCTACAGCAAATGTCTTGCTGAGACAGGCTGGGACAGTCTCTATAAAAACTTACTTGGGGAGATTTGCTTGAATTTGAGTTCACTACATATGTCAAGATTTCACTAGAAGAATGTAGGCATTTGCTATTTCTCATGACCTCTGTTACAAGGAATCCCTTGGACTCCTACAATCACCTCCTCTCCTCCCTCCTTTAGGGGGGGAATGGTTGCACCCATCTGGTTGCAAGTCAACAGTTGCACCCATCTAAGCACATCCGCTTTCCACAGGCAGCTTTACCATGTTTGCCCATGTTGCATACACCTTTGTCTCTACCTGCCAGCAATACTGTGTGTTCCATGTTGATCTTTCCTCTTCTCAGCCATGGTCCTGTATTACTAAGCGTCTACAGTTCTTGACTGAACAATGAAGACAAAGCAATGCTCACTTATCCCAGACCATCCTACTTAAAACTATTGTTTATTTTTTATTGGCCAGATAGAAACTCATTGATGAAGCAGAAAATACTGCCTTGTATTTGACAGAGAAGAGAGATATACAGTTAAAACATCCTAAAATAGAAGATCTCCTACAAAGGAGGACTGTCTCAGGCTTCCCTCAGTTTTACTGCTTAATTTTCAGAATGCACAGTCTAACAAGCATTTACAGAGCTTCTTTGAGGAAAAGATATCAGACAAATTCTAGTTCAGACCAGAAAAGGGGCATCAAAATCCATCTATCCCAGAAAACATGTGGACATTCATTTGCATGGAACATGAAGTCAGAAGACAGACATAAAACAAACGTGATTCTCTGCAGACCACATAGGTTATACGTAGTGGCCAATTAGGTCGTCTTCCTTCTACATTGTATGATTTCCAACAACTCAATAGCAGAGCCATTAATATAATCTGCTTAAGAAGAGATTAAACAGAGAGAGCTCAAATACTGACATAAAAACAAGTGTCATTACTTCTCAGATTTGATGTTTCCCTGGATATTAATAGCAGCTTACACTTCAGTCTACTGCCCCGTGGTTGCAGGCAACCGAGAAGTATAGCACTATTTATCTCTAGTCATGAAATCTAGGTATTTCACAAAGCTTTGATGAAAGAAATAAGAAATTCAGTTTCATACTTTGTAGTACCTAAAGCACATATAGATAAGAGTTTAAAGTCTGAAAAGAAATCATTCCAATACATCAAAAAAATATTAATCACAACTTTCAGGTATCCAAGCTATGACAGCAGATGGCTTAAGTTCCTTGTTCTTCACCCTGGAAAAAACTGTCAGAGTAGAAAACGCGCCGGTGCACCCTCTCCGTACCCTCCAACTGCGGAAACCTCCTCCTCACCACTGCAAGAATCAGGCAGAGGCCACACAATTAGATATTCTAAAATGACATAAGTCTTAGATTGCTTTTCCCTTCCTACCGACTAATACCCAGAAAAAAAAGAAAAAAGCGGACAAAAAGACAGAAGCCATGAGTTTGACAAAATATTACAGCAAATACTGACTTCCAATAACAAATATTGAATTTAGCATATACATACATACTCTTTGAAACTACATAAAGCCAGTAGCATTTTTTTTGTTTACACATAACATACTGAGTCTCTGCATGGCCAAACAAAACTCTCTTCAAATATTCCAATTCCCTCAACATAAATTCAGTGGGTTACATTCAAAACTTGGACTTCAACTATGCTTTAAATAAACTGAGCTTTTTTCTTTTTTTAGTTGTCGATTCTAAAATAGCAACAAATTGCCAGTCGTCACTGTGTTCCTCAGTAATAAAATATGCAAATAAAATATTTAGTGCGTTATCACTGAGAGCTTTTAAGGTAGCTATAACATTGTTACTGCCTCTAGTATCAGAAATTCAGCTGACTAATTGCTTCATACACTTGATTTACTGAGATGCTAAAAGTACTAATTGACAAATCTTAACGTTTTCAGATGTTCATTTAATACTTTAAGTATCTTTTTAGATTGAGAGTAAAACAATGCACCAAAATACCAACAGATGTAATATCCTTTTCTCTCCGATTATGAGCTTTAAAGAAGAGATAGAAAGAATTCTTGAAATATTAGGATTCTCTTAAAGCCACTTTTTCCTTTACTAAAGGAAATACAGGTTCATGTGCACTATCACTAGATCCTAGCCTTTTTCCAGGATGCACAGTGATACTAAGAATTACCCTGTAAATGGGAGTTATCTCATCCATTACAAATGTCTCAAAGCAACACCCCAAAATAGCATAATTTGGGCCAAAACATCTTGGTATCAAATCTTTTTCTGTCCCCTATGATAAAAATGATATTTACAAGAAAAGTTAAGATCGAGGCTTTACATGTGTAAAAGCGCTTAAAATATTATGAATGTTTATCTTAGGCACAGTTCATAAAGTTGTTATGAACTACTAGCTTAATTATAAATTTTGAAAAAAAAATCAAGTTTATAATATAAATTCAAGAAAGTCAAGTGTTTGTAATATAGTCTATGCCTGTCATAACAATTTTTATCAGTTTTTAATCCTCAAATGTCATTATCTTATCAAATTAAATAGCATTAATAATGTGTGTCTTGCAATCAAACTGAAAATCTAGAAGAGGACAGTCTTGCTTGGTAAAGTACCTTTGCATCACAGACAACGTGAGATTATGCAAACCACTGCAAGCAACGCTCCTAGCCAGCTTTCCATAAAAGAATTTTTAAAAGTAACATTTTTGAGATTATACCTTTATATTTCAATTTAAAATTAAAGAGTTGCTGTCATTTAAGTACCATGTTTCTTTCTTTTTGTATAAAATGCCCCCCTACCAGTAGTTCAGTTGCAGTTCTCTTCATAAAGAGAAGTTTTCCCAAAAAAAATTAGATAAATGCAATCCTAGTATTCAATTTAAACACAAGATAGCCATAAGTTTAGTTTGAGATTTTAACCTGCTTCAAAACTTAAAGAAAGGTTAAAAAGATTCAGTTTTAACTAAATACATCTGTAGCAACTTAATTCTAAATCTTAGGGTTTTGGAACCTAGTTTCTCATCAAAATGTTATTAAAGCTCATCTGAATTGAATGACAAACTCCCATTCCTCTAGGCTTTCCGAGTCCATTATCTTCCCCTTTGGGAATGAATACTTCACCGTGACTGATGATGAATATGATATATGGGACAAATGCATTTTTTCCACATTAAAGAGAATTTCTTTCAAAAGACTTCTTACTGACATATTTAATTAACATCTAGATAGAACTGTTCTAAGATATTCACCCTAAACTTCTGCTTCATATTACGTGCTATATGAAATATTTTTAAATAGTATATAGTTTTTTGAAAACCATTCCAGCTTTTAACTATCATATTCTGGTACATGTGTTCTTTTTCCCCCTAAAAACCCAATTAGCAAGTTATATTCTTTTTCTAAAGTTTTAGGAACTAATTTTGTTAAAAGTCAGTTTTAAAAATGATCATTTATTAAAACACATATTTAAAACAAATGTATTCTATTCTTGGACTGTGCTGAGTAATTTAATCCAAAGATTATCATCATCACATAAGAGAACCCTAAGATGTAACTGATGGGGTGGGGACAAGGGAAGGAATTACAGGGAGAGGAGCAGGGAGGAAGTATTTTCTGTGTTCATACATAAAAGATTTAGCTATTAAAATATCCTCATCTAGTTGTCTTGGAAACAGTGCTGACAGATGGCATTACTATAATCTAGCAGTAGGTAGTGATGATTCATTAGTCAGTTTTGGAATTAGAGGATACACCCGATTCCCCTGTTACAATTCAAGTACTATACCAACCTACTTCAGCATCACCTAATCCAACAGAAAGACGAGCAGCATTTGAACGAAACCTACTTTGCCATCTGTTAGGATAATCATATCAAACAAGACCATGACTGCACTAACTTCTCTGTTTTGCTTGTCTTCTGCATTTAAAAATAAAATTTCAGAGGAGATTTTTCAAGGAGAAAAAAAAATGCCTACATACTCAGACACAGGCCCTCCCATCTAGTTCTTGAAGAAAAAACAAGAAAACAAACAACAGTTAAAATAGATGCCATCAGTTTAGGATTCTGATGTTTGGAAATCAAAAAGCGTAATGTGACTATTTAGTGCTTTCTTTTACTGATTTTTTTTTAAAGTATACTGATCTTGAGACTGTAAAAAAACAGTATTAAACAGAATGCTTTGAAGATTTTTTTTTCAGAGATACTTAACAACAGATCTGAATAAAACTGTCAGCGTAGTCCATTTGTTTCTTTATTATTAGACACATTTTTACAGAAGCTTAACCACTGTACTTTAAAAACATAGTACTTTAAAAAGAACCATCAGATTCACTACAGTGAATGGCACATGTAAAAAGCCTTACTATTTTAAAATTACATAAGCACATAAAAGTTCCAGCTTTGTAACTGGTTCTTTTGCAAATACTGAGTTTGCCCTTTTAATAGTTTTGGTCATACAGAAATAAGGAAGAAGGAAAACTCAGCAATAATTTATCTTTTAACTTAAGAAATAGTTGTTGGCTGCCTCAAGTCTGGAATGCATATGAATTTTTATGTATTTTCTTCCCCCCAAGGCATTCACCAACTTAGTATTTTCAGTAAAACAAAAGCTGCAGAAATAACATGGTGCATTTCTGACACAGTTAAATGAATAAAACCCCCTATCATTTCACAAATGGAATCCTGGTGCAGTAAGAGACAATAACAAAATTCCTAGTAGCATGATGGAATAGCACCTAACCCTGAAGAAGGGGTAAAGTACAGAAGTGAGGGAGAGAAAGTGGAATTAATATTACATGACTTAAAAATACAAGTCTATCTGACTTGCTTTTAAGAGTTTCCAGAAAAAAACTAATTTCTGAATACAGCAAACCTTGCTGACCAACAAATTCACATTTTCGTCTCAAGTTCTAAGTGTGGCAATGGCTTTCCTGTTCTCAGAGGAAGCAGCGCAGTTCCTTTGTTGAATCCTACCACCTTCCTCTTCTGTTAACACCATTCCTCCTCCTTCCCTCAGGACAGACCACCACCCACTCTTCTTGGGTATGTTCACCTACCGTTTTCTGCTATCATTTTCCAGTAGGATTTTCTTCACCTACACTCTCATGATTAGTGGAAATCCTGAAGGACCTTGGACCTTTACAATAACACTGTTAGGTCAGCCACCAAGGAAGATGTCAATTATTCTGTCGTTATCTTCCTTATTCCTGCACAGAGTATTATAGCAGACTAATTGTAAAGCTTTCGGGACAACCTCAGATAATTCAGACACATTAAGTCTGAAGCTGTGGTGTAATCAGGCTAGACCCTTTTAACGGATCACCTCTTTATGTGTGTAAGATACACACATAATACTGACCATAGAACAGAAATATACATGTCCTTAGTCTAGGTCAATATTGAGAAAAAAACAGTTTGAATTACTACCATCACATCAGCAACCCATATGACACATTTTACCATCAGAATTTTACCATTGTTGTAAAACTGTATTTAAGGCAAGAAGATATTGATCTAAGAGAAAAAAATATATATTCTTGAAAATACTTACTGAAGTCACCTGTGAGAAACACTGCTTCAGCTCCTGGTGCCCACTCTTTGCAATATACTCCGCCATCCACAAATTGGTTAACTCCAAAGGTTTTGTAACTTTTTGAAAACTTGTCAAGGCCTCCTTCATTTTGCTCAATGTTCTTCAAGCGGTTATAAAACAGACAATACCTTTCAAAGGAAATAAATAGAATTTTTGAGAAGGCGTATTTGAGGGTACAGGAGTGGGGGCAAGTTTAACAAGTGTTTTTCTTATATTTAACATCAGCAAATGTAAGACCATAAAATCCCGTGAAGTGAGACATACTGTAACATTGTATCCTTAGACTACACTATCAAATCCACTGTTCTTTACAGAAATAAAGAAGAACATCAAGCACATAAACCATATAATTTTTCCATGACTATGAAGTTACAATCTTCCTATAACTCTATTTTCCCTATTTTAGGCAAATAATTTGTACTTTAAGTCTCAGATTACAACTCCTGATTGACAGCCAGAAAAATCATAGTATTAATACACAACAGGAGAACGTCACAATCTCTCACACTACTAGCACTTTTTCTTCACATTTGTTAATATTAGATGTAGGTCTCATAGGGAGAATTGTATATGTCCGATACATGTATCTTAGTCAATTCTAATAGATAATCCCAGGTCACTGAAAAGTTTACAATACAGCACAGCAAGAAGGGAGGAAATAAGGAACTACTTTCTGCAAGTGTCAGATTAAGTACTCTCTAGAAAGACCATCACCAAGAATATCAAAAATACCTGGAAAAAAAAAAAATCACTTCCTAGAAATACTTACTTCATACAAGGAGAAAGTAAATACCAAATAAGTAAGACTAGAAATGTCATAAATGTGTAACATAAAAATTTACCATTAACAGCTTGGAGTTTGTTGACAGATTTTACTATGATTTCTCCAAGGAGTCCCATCAATTCTAAACCGCATAAGGTGCGCAGGATAAATAAGGAGGGTCAACTGTACTTCTAAAATGTGAGCTACTATGTGAAGAAGCATGGCGAGAACTTCATAATTCCACTGAAAGGTTTATTCATTCTAGATGGAAGTCAGGGGCTTTTTTCTGTTTATTTCTTTAGATTAGACATCCCTAATGTAAAATAGAAATGTATTTGTGTTCTCTATAAACGGAAAGGAGTTTTCTGGAAAGTATAAAAACTGAAAAGAATCCCAGCAAAATACTGGCAGCTCATCTGCCACATTATATTCACTATATTTTGAAGATAAACACACTGGACATACAGTACTATTTTTAAATGCACCCATAACCACACGCTCTCTTCTGATTGCCTTAAAATATACATACACACACATATATATCCTTCTATGAAAGTACTGAAAAGGGAAAAGGAAAAACAAAAACAACAGTAAAGAAATAAGCAGCCTGGTTAAAAAATAAAAATGTCATTCTGATCAGAGTGTCAAGACTTAAGACACTTTCTTCAGGTTTATTTTAAAGTTTTGTTTCAGAATTGGCTCTTAATTAGTTCAAAGTATAAGGTTAAAAATGTGTATTTAGTGGTCAGTTCAGTTGAGTAGAATTACTTAAAATTTAGAGTATTATTACTCCTAAGTTTAATCTCCCAATAGCCTTTATTATGAAGACTGATGCTCACTTTTAAAACAGTGAGAGTCAAAAAAGCCTCAGCACATTGAGTACCAAATATAAAACCTTTTGCCCATCCACCTGCATCATTCCTTTAGAAGTTGCTCATGGGTGTAAACCTCAGGAAGTGCATTATAAACTTCTACCCTGATAATCAATTTCAGTTACAGTGCTTGAAGGAGAATATTGTGTCAGATTTCCAAATATTAAGTATATTACTTATACATACACATGAACACCCAGCTGATTTACTCCGATTTTAAATAAGGGCAATCACAGAAAGATATATATTTATATAAATAAATAAAATAAAGGTTAAATACATAAACACAGAACAAGCCACTAAAATGGCCTCAAAAGTTCAACAACTGACATTTGGTAACAGCAAAATTACTCTACTGTTGAAGTGTTTTCCTTGAACAAGCATGCTTTTTTTTAATGCTTTCTTTAAAATATATCAGTTGTATTGTACAAGAGCATAATGCTATTTGCACCTCGTAATTTCTCTGCCATACATGCTGCTTCAGAATTGCTGCATATCACATCTACTACTTTTAACCAGTTTTACTGCAGCTTATCCAAAAAGCTTTTTATATGCTATATGTAGCTGTGTCTGTTGTAACACTAAAAAAGATCCAACTCAAGTAATGAAAGTTTCACATACTTAAAATAAAAGATGTTTCTGAATAAGCCTTCTACTTGAAATTAATCCTTTCCCCCTCCCTCACACTTGGTTCAAGTACTTTTTAACAGCTTTAAGAAAAGCTTGGCCTGATGTGGCATCTCCCACATTTAGGAGGGAGCGGTAGCATTCATCTTTAAATAAAAGCCAGTCATATAAATCTTTGAAAGCTGCAGAGGAAGGAGATGAACAGCAGGAAGAGAAGAACAGCAGGTCACAGAGAAGAACTGCAGTCTCTGGATACAAGAGAGAAAGTCTGCGATACGCTTAGGGTAACCCAGCGCCGCACACAAACTGATTGCATACTGCTCTTCCTCACTGACTTCTCCCTAGCAATAGACCAACAAACCTATCAGTCTCTCTCCTCTGCCCAGCGGCTTGAGAAGTCAGTAGCAAACAAATTCAAGATGAGAGTGGTTAATTGTATGGGAGGGGTGAAAACGGAATTTCAAAAGACAATGATATCATTCAACATCTTTCAGAAATCACTCTGGAAGTAATGTACATGTTGTAAGCTCTGTATTCCTGTTAGGGGAACGCTAAACATATATCCACTGTTTCAATTTTTATCTTTCAGCATATTCAAAGTTTAAAGAAACATATACAAGGAAATCACTACATTTAATATGCTAAATGATCATGCTTATTACTTTAAAGAGGCTGCTCTTCTCGCTCACCTTGCGATACCAGTGGTCAAGCTTACATGTTCAAGCAAAACAGAACTTCTTTTGGAGGAAAGAAGGTTGGAGGAAGGAATCGGTCTCCTCAGCATATTAAGCAAAATGTTCATAAAGATTTAGAACACTGCAATAGTAATTTGGGGGGGAAGGCGGTGGGGATTGTTTGTTTTAATGTGACAAGTTTTGAACAAGTAATGCAGCACTATGCACATTTGGTCACAACGCTTCTTCCATTTTCCACAAATGTACCGTTTGTGATACATAGCAAGTTAACTCAGGTAGTGCTCCTGCATCATCATTGTAGAAATCAAAGAATAAAGAGCTAATGCGCTCCAAAATAATTTTTAAGGGACATTCTAAAAGATTAACACTGCACACGTTTAAAAGTCATCTCTCAAAATGATCAAAGAGAACTGTAGTTTGTTCAGAGTTCACACGCAAAAATAGAAAAAACAAGCTTCTGAACTGGATCAATTACTTGTGCCGTGAACTAATCAAATCTCATCTCAGAAGATGAAATACATCTGGCGACAGAAAAAAGTCATTTGTCACAGAAGGTCTGGTAAAACAAAGCAGAAGTGTTGTTTTGTATCTTGTTGCTATTTTACAGGAAAAAAAAAAACCAGCTAAGTGCATGCTTATGATCCAGATTTAGAAAAATTTTAAGGTTCTGCTTTCACAGAATCTTTGCCTTCATTTCTGGATTACTAATGCTTGTTAGGTATTTTATCTTCCAAACTGAATACCCAGGATTAGTTCATGCACAGAACTTTTTTTTTTTTTTAATTTAATTTTTTTAATTTTTTTTTTTTTTTTTTAATTCAAGCAATTTCAAAGATTCACATTGGTTACTAATAGCATACAAACGTTAAAAAAATATGAGGTAGACATTACACTGGCCGTAGCATTTAGTGATCCCCCTTGAATTCCCGAAAATCATGCCGTATTGAGAATACATACAGATTATAGCCAAACTAGAAACACAAGAACTATCAGGACATATCTCAAAGATGAGACAAAACCTGTAAAATTCTGGACGCATAAAGAGAATTAGTAACAGTGTCCAGAGCAAAAAGTCAGAACACAGAGGCTGAATTCTGCCAGTGTGTTTCAAATCTTCCCAGTCTGATGAATCACTAACAACTCTTTTCAGATTTGTCTGGTTTCCCCATATTAAAGTTGACCCTGAAGAGGTATTACAAAATTAACAATTTTATCCAGGTGTGCCATGAAAAGTAAAACTATTACCTTTATTAAAAAAAAAAAAAAAAAAAAAAAACACAGCAGCAATGGGATCCACAGAATTTCAGGGGATGACACAGGTAGGATATAAAACACTCCCAGCAGATAGAGAAGACAAGACTAGACAGCTTGGGTATATTTCTTGCTCCCGGCACTCTTGGGGAAAGGGGACACACGAGTGTCTGTGTGTGCGCGTCTGTGCGTGCGCACGTGCTCGGGCAGGCCTACAGAGAACCATGCCAAACGGCTTTTTCAACTAATATCCCATTCACCTCACCTCCATTAACAGACCACTGGGTTGTAAAACTAAAATATTATCAAAATTAAGTGTTTTCTTCAGACTTACTTGAAACAGACTTCCTAGTCTTGGTATTTCCACAAGCACACATATATCCATCTTGAAACAATGCATTTGATAACAAAATAGTACTTTCACACCAGTATCCTTTTTTCCTCCTCTGATCTTTTACAGTGAAACAGCAGTAAATGATAAGCATCATTTGAAGCAGGGTCACAACAGTCTGTATTACACTCATGATTTGTAACACAACACTGCTTTAAGTCCATGCTTTATACACAGTCATGTTTAAAACTTTACAATAGAGATGAAGGAATTTGCTGACTTTCCATAGAAGCAGGATTAAACCATCCAATATGAATTAGCATAAGGGCTATCCAGAAAGCAGGTACTCGCCAATATAAAATAAATTTCACAGTGAAGGAATAAGATAATATTAACTCAGTAGCCATTTCAGAGGTTAACATTTTAGGTGAACACCCTTCCTCATACTTTCATTACACACACTTTTTTTATATATAAAAAATATATATTTATATATATAAATATATATATAAAAATAAACTCAGATATTTTATGCTATGAATACCTAAAAACCTGAAAGTTCTTCCTTTTAATATGAGAAATATATATTCTAGAAAAAGACTGCCTAGAATCTTTCAGCCAGTGTGAAGCTAAGGAGAATGCAAAATTGAACAGTTCTTGCCCCCAACGAAATGGCCTACTACGTATCTGGTAACCATGATGCACAAAACCCTCCTTGTACTGCAATTGCTATCACCACCGATTTCACTTTTCTACTAATCCAATTAAAAATGCCAGACAACACAGCAGCATACAAGATGCCCTCATTTAATCAGTATGGTGCTGCATTCCAAGGTGGCTGTAAAATACATAAAGTTTTTATGCCTATTCTCATACTTTTTTCCAAAAGGTATGGTTATTGAAGCTTGCAGAACAGTCAATATCAGTATTTTAAAATCTGTGGTGTCAACACTGAAATCAGTCACTTTAGTCTCTTTGCTTACAGTGCTGATTTTAGTAGCTATTCAGCTTTCAGACTCTTTAGCTGCACTAGCCTCTGTGTCATTACTTATTTCCACAATATTGGCCCAATGTTAATGCTAATTTATTCAAAACATAAGAGCAAATAGGAGAAGCTTTGATGATATTTGTTGTCCATATGGAAAACCCACTTCTGCAGGCTCTAAAGGGAAAAGGATCTGAAACAAAATGCCCAGTAATGTACACTCTCTATAAGCAAAGCCTCTCATCTTCCAATGAACACACATACTTACAGTAATGTCAGTGTTAATATAAAGCTAGAGTCCAAAGAAAAATAAAAATTCTCTCAGCTATGTAAGTCTGTTAAATTTCTTCTCATGTCTTCCAGTATAGATGTTGGAGAGACCAAAACATCAAAAGTGAAAGGGGGGGGGGGGGGGGGGGGAATGGTTTGTTTTCCCTATCCACCCTCATTTAAATAGCTAACCTTAAGAAAAACTATTTAGATGTTTTCAGATACCTTTTATTCTATTTATCATCTGACTCCTGAGCTTCTTAGGGGAATACTGTGTCTTATTTTCAAGGTTCCACTTTTTCCCACCACAGCAAAAAGCTCTAACTGCATTACAGTGAAACAAGTAATAGGAATGCAAGAGTGCCCAGGTCATCAAATGCAGTCCTCTGCCATCACAGGTGTATCATACAGTGCTCTTCAACATTACTGAGATTACTGAGCTCCATTTTAGAAAACTGGCTATGTTTCTCCATCTCTGTTCTTCCTTTTTCCAGTGACTAGAAAACTGCTGGAGAATAGCAGTTTAGATTTTTTATTATTTTGTTTGTAAAGCATTAGCATCCCTAATTAATGAGAGCGCAAATCACCACATCTGTGCTTTTACTGAGTGGCACTGAAGTCATTTGCTGTGTTTGAAGCTGCTGAATGAAGTCCACTGAGATAGCACGCGAAGACAGGGCCCAGCAGAGAGAAAGAAATCGGGCAATGTCAAACCCATATTGACCTACTGAAGAAGAGAGATATATCTAATCATCAAAATGTTCCACACTGGACAGAGAGAGATCTAGTTACTCTACTCCAGTTCACTTCTGGGATCCATTCTAGCATATGCTCAGTGTGGACAATTAAAGAGCTGAGGAACTATATCAAAACAAGGTGCACGACAAATTGATGATGTGGATGCACTATACTTTTAACAACATAATGGTGTTTATAGATTACTCTTCTACAGGATGAGGAATAACCGCCACAACTGTCACCATTTTTAAAAGTTTATTTTTTCTAGAATATTACCATTCTATTAAAGCCATACTTCAAACTTTGGCTCAATTAGGAATTGAGAAAATACTGATTTTAATTCCAACAGATTACCACTTCTGCAGGAATCTGAGAGTATAGGCAAGGATTTACAGCTGCTTATGATGCACACAACAAGAATGTGAGATCTGGAGGGGAACTGCAGCTCCTGAGCCAGACAGGCCACCCTTTGGAAAATGGGGTCCCAAATCCTATAGTGCTGTCATTCATCCCTTAGTAGGGATGGATATCATGCAACTATTTACATTGAACATGTGAACAGCAGCAGCTTCTTCAAAAAACTCGATAGTCATAAAAGAATCCACTTTGAAGCTGAAGGTATGATGTTAACAACCAGATCATAAACTTATACTCCTAAGCAGTTCTTACCACTATGAGTCTATTCAAAATGTTTAGCTGCAGCAGCAAAATAGGCTCAAAAAAAAAAAAAAATTATATCAAAAAAATGGACTCAACTCTGGTCTGCCACAACCCTCAAGGAAGCTAGCTTAATTCAGCAAACATGCTACAGCATTTTGTGGAGCCTGTCTACAAAAGAGACATCCCTGCCTTCAAATTTGATCAGATACATCCATATACAGCCAGGCTGTTCAAGCTTATTCCATCAGCTGAGCATGAGCTTTTGAATCTCCACACTGTAATCCACATGCAATAAATAGATATATATCCATTAACTGTAAAGTCACACAAGTTGTAGTTGCCTTCTCACAACCTCACATAAGGCACCTGATGAAGAAGGGTTACACTTACCAGGTTTGGCAGGAAAGCCAGAATAGAATTAATCTTCTTTTCCAGATAGTCAAAGGAGGAACATACGGAAATATGCAATAGCACAAATATGAAAAAAAAAAAATCACCACTCACACTGCTCATTTCTATTTCTGCTGTGATCCCCCCCCACCATTTGAAAGAAGAAAAAAAAGTAAATGTGAAGAGAACAGAAGCTAAAGTACTTCTGAACAATAGATTTACCACATTTTAACTTACATACATCAACCTTACTGTTTTAGACGACTGATCTGAACTTTCTCTGCAGTGACGTCTCATCCTATTCAGTTAATCTTGTTAATGCGTTTTAAAGTAGATTAATCAACATTTGAACAGCCTATAACCTCTGAAGCATTGGAAGAATGTTGAGAAAATGCACTTTGGAAGCACAAAAGACCAATGGCTGATGGACAGGGACACAAAAAGAGGCCATCACTTCATTTTGCTTTTCTGCAGGTCTAAAAGTAGATGCTTCCTATGCCTCTGAAATCATGATCCTAGGAAGCCTCTGGGTAGCTAAAATTGAGTTTTCCTGAAGTTCTAGTTGCACTATTAAAGTCCTTCACTACACAAGTACTTTACCACTCTCTCCCGCAAGTCATTCACTGGAACGTCACAGGACCAGTAGCAGCTTTAACACTACGTCAAGCCCCCACAAACCACCTGCAGAAGGAACTTATGTCTGTTGTATCTCCAAATTAGGTTCAACATTTGGATGTGTTTTATATACTTTATATTCAAACTGAATAGGCATTTTTTTGTGCCATTCCCTACATGAGGTAGGAGACACAACTGCAGGTTTGCATATGTCACAGTTAAACAGCTTTTATTTACAAAAGCTGTAAGGATGTGAGGATGGATTTACATTAGAAGTGCAGAAGACTTAAGTACTTTACATAGCATGTACATATGGACTTTAATTACAGCATAGACAAGAATTCAACAGTGAAATTCAACAGTGAATTTTAAATTTATAATTTCATACTCTTGAAGAAAAATTCTCTCATATAAAGCACTGACTTTCTAGATGTAAAGATTAATACTTCTGAAATACTATTACGTGTTTCACAAGAAAATCTTGCATTTTACAGGTTACTTTTTCCTTCATCTCAATCAGCTAATGTTAGTCATCTACATGGTCTTTACTACTTCCATAAAAAGTTTAGCAGGAGCTGAATTACAAAATCAGAGTCAAATTAACATCCATTTTTCAGTAGAAAACTGAACATTCTGCCAATTACCCAATATTAAGATCATATGAGGTATGATAAAATTAACTGCTACCTTAGCAATTTGTGTACACAGAGGTTCAATAAGGAACTTAAGTTAAACCATTTCTGTTATGATCTTTGCCATCCAAGAAGTGCTAGAATTTTAAAGTCTGCTTCAGCTTGAGGAATTTTCTTTTATTACTAAAAAGACCCCACAACAAAGAACCATAGAAAAAGCATAAGAAAGGTTAAAAATCTGAAAGTAACTTTCTTCCAAGTGTTCTTTGGTCTGCAGATAATGAATTTTTCATTTTTTCATTTCCAACAGACAAGACAGGTCTGCTCTGTGGTTTTTAGTCTCCACAGGAGATTTCCTTAAAGTTTACTCAAAGGAAGGGGGAGAGGGGGAACACAACAGCACTATCTGCTATTGCTGAATCCCTTGACCATAATGGCTTTTCTGTTAGCCACATCCAAAAAAGCTTTTTCAAGAATACAAATAAATGCATTTACAAGTTGCACAACTTCACTACATCTCTCCAACTAAAATAAATCTGTAATACTGGATTCTACACTGGAGATGGAAGGGTAGGGGGGAAGGGAAGAGAAATGCAATAGCATCCACAACATCATAATTCAGTAGTTACTTAAAACTCCCAAACTCCTTCCATGGTCAGTGAAAGGATGTATACTTCAAAAATCACTCTTTGGGGGCTCCACTGCTTCAATACGGGGAGAAAAGGTAGCTTTGCACCTGAAACTAAATGCAGTTTCTTAAAAATTAAGAAATATTTGCTTGGGGACAATTAACATGTAATCACTTCTGTTGAAAGTTATTTATAAAGGAAAAAGTGACTGACAAAGTATCATTTTATTCAAAATAATTTAAGTGCAAGTCAAGCCCTAATAACAATATACACTCTAGTACCTAGGAGAATGACAAAAGATGAAAAGTGTCAGAAAATATCAGAGTAGCTACAGAGTTGTTGACATCCTATCAGCAGCTGCTGATACAGATGTAAAACTAATAAGCAATGAAGGCTAGTAAGTATAAATATATTTCAGCACTATTTTAGCAAGATAACCATTTGCTGACTTAAGTTCCAGCACACTGCTTTCTTGCACAATGCAAAGTACTAGAAGCGAGCCTCTTCACTCCTTTAAACATTAAGATGATTTAGGGACTTCACTAGCATTTGACAGCTGTAATGTCTTGCCATCAGCCTCATAACAAACATACATACTGTTTGATTTAGAAACAAATGAGAGTGATTACAAAATATACTTACTAAATGATTGCATTAAGTCTGCATTAATAATTGTTTCACTGACTTATCTAAACCAATCCTGCATCTGAAAACACCCTTCCCCACCACAATGTTTAGAGGCTATCTCACCTATATCCACATGTGTTTGTTTCATTTATCACCCACTTCAATTTATTAGAAACACGTGGATGCACCTAACAGGATAACTAACCAATTAATAATGTTTACAAGATTCAAGAGGCAATTTATTTCCATCAGAAGTCTACAGAACTAGTTAAGGACATCAGTGAGAGAGAGAGAGAGAGAGAGAGAGAGAAACAAGAAACACATACATGCTTAAGTAGTAGCACTTACTGTAAGAAAGCTATTTTATCTTTGTTAGCAAACAAAAAACCCCACACTGCCACCCACAAACACCTTAAAACATTAAGCTAGTTATCCAGAGAGAGTTGTAACACAGCTATGCACTCTGTACATCTGCCAGAGCAACGAAAATATTTAGACTTGTCGCTCATGACAGAGAAGCTAAGACAGCAATTACAAAATAATGTTTAAGGCTCCATTTTATATGTTTTCCTTTGTATTCAAACAGATTTAAGAGTAGCACACTGTCTGTTCAATTTTACACACCTAAACATTTATCAGACAAACACTTAGGTAGGAATTTTTTCAATTAATAGTCAGTCTTGCTATCCCTCTGCTTAATAGTCTCAATTGTGCATAAATTGTACACTAAAAATATTTACTTTAACTATAATAATTTGCCCTTCTGTTGAGACAATACCAAAAGTAATTTGGGGTAGCTCTTTTTAAATTATCAAAATCACAGAGAAACTCCATTATATTTGAGCAGAAAACTGTGGAAGTGTAGAGAGACAGATTTCTTTCTGGAAATCAGTAGACTAAGACTGTGTTAGCTCGTGTTTCATATTACACAAGAGAAAATAAACTGAAAGGTCAGTTGAACAGTTACAGCATTGCCCTTTTCCAAGGTAATCAGCAGAGCATGTAGCAAAGACGTGAACACAAGCGTGACTGGAAAGACAGTAGCTGATAAAGAGGCATGCTGCCAAAAGTACATGGGACAAAATACTACTCTTCCAATGCCAGTTGAGAAGTGTGGCATGCTGCAGGACTTACTTCAGTAACTCTGATTTATTACTTTAATTTGAAATTGTGTTCTTGTTAAACATTCTGGGTTTCATATTGCCAAAAGACACCAGAATATGTAATACTGAACATTAATCACATCCAGGTAAGCTACAGGAGCAATATCATCATCAATTTGTTTGTAACGGCTAGACAATACAGTCATGAGAACTAATTCACCTGGTTTACTAATGCATTTTTACTTTAGGTACACAATTTCTTCTTGTTATTCAGTAGTATGTAAACGGAAATTGTAGGGCTGACTCTTTCCCTCTATATTAGAACCAGTTTATTTTTTCTCTCAGGAGAAGATATTTATCACTGGACTCTTCCAAAAAGTCTTCTACTATTTATTAAAACACACTTTAAAAAAATTGAGACAACTCTTTCAAATGTTTTATTTATCAAAATTATTTTTAATGAAGCTGTAAATAATAGCATATCAATTTCCATTTGATTCCACTGTCAACTATTTCTAACAGATTTATTTTCTACTAATAGATAACAAGGTCAAGCCGGGAGGAAAAAAAAAAAAAAAAAACACACACACACCAAACCAGATTCAGTGATGTCCACAGCACCAGTACTGAGTGCTACAAAGTTGAAATCAAAACACAAACTAAGAGTAGTAGCTACACTAGAGGCTTCAGAAAAAAAAAAATACAGGATTTAAAAAATATTTATAATATGCTTTTTGGTAGGCAGGTACTATTACATCAGGTCTTAAGCAACCTGGAAGTGTCAGTCAGTATCATTTCTAAAGCAGATCCCTGCATGTTAAGAATCAACACCCATGCCTCCCTGCAGACTGTCAGGGTTCTACACACCGTCACTGAAGTACAGACTAACTTGTCACTATTTCATTTTATTTCGGTTGGTTTAAAAAAGAGTCATTTTCAATGTACTCTTTTCATTAGTTTCTCACAGCAAATAAACATAAGCAGTCATCTGTTTCTTCCCAAATTTCAATTCCAAGTATGCTGCATCAGTTAAGGCTTCTGTATTCTTAGTAATGCTGCAAGTAATCTTAATTGGCATAAGGTAGCTCAATATAATGCTAAGTAAGATTCATCTTTCTACATAAACACTCAAGAAGTTAAGAATGAAAAGATTTTACTGTCTGCCAAACAGGAGAAAGCGTTTATGTCAGAAGTCATTCTTATTTCACATAAAATTAAAGCTAATATTTCTAACTGTATTAGCCATTCAACCCACTTCAGAGGGCATATTATGCAATAGTTTTCTTTATTTTGAATTTCCTTACAGAAAACTCTGCAGCTGCTCTAGCTCCAGCTTTAACGTGAATTTCTATAATAAGTTTTACTTCATCTCCTTCAGCACCACCTGTTCCAAAAATTAAAAACAAAGACCTGCTTTAACAGATCAGATCCACGGTTCATATACCCAAGTAGTCCACACTGCCTGAAAGTTAAGTCAAAAATTTAAACAAAAATCTTAGCAACCCCATAAAACAAACACTCACCCATTACACAGCTGTTTCCTCATCATATTTACAGATTCAGTATTTTCATGCTTACATTAAATGTCTATGCATTTATCTACCCTCTAAGTAAGCATCCTGTTTCTCTGTCTCATGCACAGAGGTACACTCTTGATGTAGGCTTTTTCCTAGCCTTTAAATATTTGTCACCCACTTTTGGATCAGCTCTCTATATTTTATTGTAACAACAAAAAATTCACAATACTTCTGGAAAAAAGCATATATGCTACTTGATACATAAAGAGTACTTACAAAAAAAGTACTAAAATAGAAAAGGAAGCAAGGTATACTTTCTTCTTTTGTTGCTGACTACTGTGCCAATTTGATCAGTCTTCACTGGTTTGTCCAATAAACATTTTGCACTTCGGCTTGGAGGCTATATGGGACTATTCATATTAACTGCATATTCAGTTAATCAGGTGAGCCTGATCCGCTAGCCTGCAAAGTCAATGAAAAGTGACTCTTCCAGAAGAGAGTTTTAAGGAAGAAAATGTCACCTCTAGTAACTAGAAAATAAAAAGAACAAAGAGATTGAGGGGAAGGAGGGGAACAGAGCTAACTTACCTTCCAAGTTATTCATATCAGCTTTAGGCACTTTAGCAGAAGCATCATGCTCAGCTTCACAGCACAAATCTGACTAAATTTAGTTCTTAACTCTGACTTCACTGTGGACAGGATCAACAGGAAAGATGAGCGCTCTTAAACATTTATACTTTCCATGACGGTAAATGTTTATAATTTAATATCCATGAACTGGAAGTAGAATTAGTCTTTGTGTACCTAAGAAGTAGCAGTAACTACCACCAAATGACATAGTCTGCTCCCAGGGAAGAGGGGCAATCAAAAAGCATGTACTCTTAGTTCCTGCTGTGAATAGCCATAAGCAAAGGTATATGCTTCATTCATAGCCAAACATTTTCAAAGGTGCCCTTTAGAAGAGGTTCTTCTTCCAGACTTCAGTAAGAATGAACACACACACACAAAACGCATGGCCACTGATTCCCACTACCATCTCTAGAAGGTAGGTATAAACACCAAGTTCTCCAAGGTATCACACTGAATATTCAAATCTTTTTAGAAAAGAGAAGAGCTAGGATTTTGTGGAGTTCATCTATTCTTCCAAAGCTTTAAGCTACTGTATCTCCCTGACACAACAATCCTCTATCTGGATAAAACTACACGCATCACTTCTTAACCACAGAGTGGACACTATTCAGCAATTGTTGGACCCATCCCAACCATATAACCATTTTCACAGGATTTAAGTTCATAAGGAGACATGACATAGCTTCCAAGACATCTGCCTACTGTATTTTTACATTAGCAGAGACAGCCCGATAATCACAGGACTCACTAGTACTTTGCAGCCTCCAAGCACATGACTCTCTTGCCTATAATGCAACTTGTCTATCAGAGCACTAGAAAAGTTATGATTCAAGTTTCAAGTTGGTGTGACTACAGAAAATAGCAAAATAAAAGGAGGGGTAGAATAGTAATACTGCACTACTATTCTAGGCTCAAAAAAATCATCCACTGCAAGTATTACCCACAAAAAGAGCTGATCAGATACTTCTGATATTTAAAAGTCTGGTGCAGACTTAAGTGGTGAAGGAGCTTGACACACACTTGCAACAATTTGGGGGGGGGGGGGGGGGGAATGAGGAAGCATGAGCTTAGAAAGACTGGTACTGCCAGGGTTAATCATCCTGATATGCTACACAAGCTAACCACAAGCATAGATCTATAGAAAATAGATTTTAGAAAATAAAACTGAGAAAGCTTCAGAAATCATGGAAGCGTTAACATTTGCCTAATAGTTGAGAAATATCAGACAAACAGCTACCTACTATGGGGGGGGGAGGGGAGGGTGGACTATTTTTACAATTTCATACTCTTCTTGCCTTCTTATAACACTGTATGCATCTCCTAAAATAAGTACTAAAAAGGTAAAGGAATCTTCCAAACCAGAAATTTTGGCAGAAGATTTATTTATACAGAGCCTCTTGTATAAGAAAAACTAATATTTTTAACCATTCCCTTCTTTGAGATGGATAAAATTTAACACCAAAAATGTTGAGGAATGCAATAATGAACTGTTATATGCTTAAGAGGACTTCCTTTCTAATAATTCTCCATGTCCACTATGACATTCCTATGATTTTCTATGTTTTTTCCCCTCCCTCTTTACAAAAGAGGTTACATCCATCAATTATGTACATGTCTAAACATTTGCATTAAATGTATATGGTATACACATAAAACACCCCTCCCTTCTCCCCTCTTCTACCTGAAATACATACAACAGAACAAAAAGCAGTACCTTTCTTTCTGGAATTAAGCCTAAAAAAAAAAAAGCTACTTGCTCCAGTTCTCAGACCGGAGAGCTGCCGAAGTAAAGCCTTTTAACTGAAGCCAAACAAGTTAGTCCCAGAGTGCATCATCTCCGCCTTACTTGAGGTCAATTTGATACACACCAGTATCAGGTAATAACATAAGGGGAAAAACATGAACCAACAACTTTAATATTAGTTATTGACATTTTATCAGGAAGTTAACCTCTGAGTCAAGAGCTGTAGCTCAAGAATAAAACTGGTAAAGACTTCTGAGGCATCATGGGAGAAAGAATATTGTTAGGTACATAAAGAGTATATGCATATTTTGTCACAATATATTCATTATAACACAAGTAGTTGAAGTATTTAGTGTTGCATAAATAAAACTGTAATATTCTGTAAACTGTATATAACTGTATAAATTCCATACTAACATCTTCCCCTGCCCTCAAAGAGTCTGAACTCTTCTTCGTTTTCTGCAAGGCCCCACACACACACACACACAGTATTCATAAATGTAATTCTCCGTCCTTTCCTTCCTAACATATTAGGCACTGAAAGTTTAGTAAAGCAGTAGAATATTGCTAATAAGTAGAAATAAAAGATTGACTGCTAGAAGCCTTTTTCAATTATCATTTGAATTGACACAAGATTTAAGAACTTACATGTAAAACAAATGCAAAATTGACAGAACAAATACTAGCTAGCTACAAAAAAAATAATAATTAGAAGGATAATTAAGCACTGGAACAGGGACCCAAAGAGGTTGCAGAATAAACCTTTTAGGCTTAAGGCCCAAATGGACAAAATCTTAAGCAATCTGGTCTGAATTCAATATTGAGCTGGTTCTGAACAGGAAGCTGCAGCTTTGATAAAATCCCCCCGGTCCCTTCCGACCTGAATTACTCCATGAAAATCTATTACTTTTCATCTGTTGAAGCTACTTTGTTCTGCTTAAGACAAAGCTAAGAACATGGCAGGATATGTAAAAATAGCGTAGATACTGACAGAACTATTACAAGCACTGCAAATGCCAAAATGCTCTAAAATATCTTTGGTTACTGGCAATCACACCTATACCTCCTCTAAGCTCGTACTGATCTTCTTGGTATATGTATCCAGGCACACAGATAAAGGAATTCCACATTCCTAAAGCAATCAAAAAACATGGATATAACCACTCAACTTCTGCCTTGAAAGAAGTTTTGCTATTAATGCTTTTGGTAATTTTTACCACAAATACCTTATTACCATATGAGTTTTTTCCCCCATATAATTTAAAAAAGTTTTTAAGTGGTTACCAAAGTGTGTAAGGTGAACTTTTGCACCGATAGTATCTTTTCAAATGTTACTACAACTATAGTATGCACATGTTCACATGAACTGGTATATCTAGTTATTTCCATTTTAATTTCTTATATGCAAGTTATGCAAATAAGCTTAATATAAGTCTTACTACTACTCTATGTATATCATGTATTATTTCAAAGCGTTCTGGAAATGTAAACCAACTGGATATTGACAAAAAAACACACTTTTTTGCATCAATGTATAAAGCAGCACATGGAAAAAGAATTATGGATGCAAGATTGTACTCATATTGGAAGTCAACCGATACTACTGGTTTTTTTGTCCTTTAACCTTTTCAATGGAACGTTACTGTGCAACTTCTGCATCTTTCTTCACAAATAACTAGTTAGAACAAGAGAAGATCCATATCCTTTAGCATTCTGCAACAGAGGGGTCACTCCTCCTGAGAAGTAATGGTACTGTCTATCATTTTTGAACTGAAAGAAAGAATTGCCATTCAACAATATTTTATCTCTACAGAACAGGGAACCCTTGTTTGCCATCTCACACTGAAGTCAGCAGGAACTGGAAGCCATCACACGATATTCACCATCTAACCTTATGTAGGTTCTTGCTATTGACTGGCAACTCTCACCTAACTGCTGCTGTCAGCCTCTCAGTTATGCCAGCAATGGATTCTTAAGGCAACATCACGCTGACACATGAGCTGAACAAAACAGAAATTAGGACCTGACCTTACCTTTCAGTCAACTATCAGTAAAATTAAATCAAGTGCACCAGCCCTAATTCTATAAGGCTGTTTACAGAAATGATATACAGAGTTATATAAGGTTGAACTTGCAGAAGCAGTGGGGAGAGGAAGTCCTTTAAAAAGGACACTAAACTCCAGATGAGAAAACGGTTCAGTCCTACATTTCTAAGACAGCTGTAATTTTATTTGCAAATTTTGAAAAGGTATCCATTTCTATCTAGGCGTAGTTGTGTTTAAACACATCTTTCTGCCTTTGCAAGTTTCCCTTAAGCAAAAAAACAAATCAGCCTACCTTTCCATAACCAGGGAAGAAACTGAGCAGTTTGAGTAGCTACAGTGTTATTGTTACAATTAGTTTAAAACACATGCAGTCTCTCTTACACAGCAAAAAGCTAAAAGCATGTAACTCATTTAACGGTATCTGGAAGGTAGTCTGGATTCTTCTATTTCAATATTCATTTACCCTAAGAAAAATTCTTAATTATCATCACACTTTTCTGAGCTATGTTTAGTGCCTTTTCTTTAAAGCTATGCATGCTAAATGAACTATTACATTTTATTAAAAGTTAAGCCAACACAGACTATTATTAGATGCACTGCTGCACAGAGTAAGTTTATAAATCCCTCACTTAAAAAGACCTTAAGTGCTACCCCAACATACATGTTTTCATCTGGTTATACGTCAGAAAAATTGCACCAAGACCGACCAATAGACAGATAAAAGAAACTTGCAGAAAGGCCATTTCCACTACTGATCCCTTAGTACAGCTCAGACTCCTAAATGCAGGGCAGAACCATGGCCTCTTCCCCAGTGGTAAGATATCACATAGCAGGAGCAACCAACAACTTACAACTGCCACATGGAGTCACAGGAGCAAAAAAAGTTCATTCGAGGTAACTGGCATGTGAAATATAGGGGTTGAACTGGGTAAGCATAAGGTGGACATCAATAAGCAAATATCAGGTCTAAACTGAAGACGTGTTCTCTTTTCTTTAGATATACAGTACACACAGCTGAACTAGAAGAAAAAATATATACAGAAAAGAAAAAGTAGTAATCTTCAACTTATCAGACATCTTCTTGAGAGAAGCTTAAGAACATCAATTATTCCTACTTTCCTTAAAGTATAAACTCAGGATTATGTGATATGTTCCAATTAATATTTCAAAATATATGAGTTATAACAATGAATAAACAGCAGCTGATTTGATACATTTCATTCCAAAAACTGTTTTGCTCTTAAAGTTTATCTTAACCTACAAGACACTGCCATAAATTTTACAGATTATAACATCGATGCAGAAAAATTCGGTTCTAGCTGACTACTAGGTATGTAGGCCTTTGACTGTATTTCCATCCATGTTTACCTTGTTCTTTCTTTCTAATTAATGCTTTAAAGGGAATTTGCTCCCAACACCTGATGACCTACTGAACTGCTGCACTTCTGTGCAAGAAAGATTTATAATCAGCCTTAGAATCCTGAACTCTCCAAAGAATATGAAATGTAGGCTTACACATCCAGAATACATACATACTATGGATTACTCCCTGTGTGAATAGTATACAGCTAATGAACGTTTACAGGGAAGATGAAAAATGGCTCTGGAACACAGTATGAATGAAATAACAGATATAAACAGCAAATAGAAGTGATGCAGAGCGTTTGTAAAGATCTGAACACACAATAAGTTTTCAGGTTTTACAATGAAAAATTAATATAAACAGTAGAAGAGAGAAGAAAAAAAATCTTAAGCCAAAACATCTAATATAACAAACCACACACTTATTGCCAAAAAGCACAGATTCCACTGTTGCCATAGCGCATTGTTTTCTAGATGCCTCTTTACATCTTAGGGAATATTAAATTCGTACTTCATCAGGTGACAGCCTGATAGCATAACTCCCATTTAGTTCTGAGGTATCTAGAAGGCCTCTTTCCTTCTGCAGGGGAAAGGAAACCACAGCAAGTACACCACCTTGACAAAGAGCAGTGGGACCTAGAGCATTGAAAGACTTCCTGCTTTTAAGAGCTCTTCATTTCCCTCCCATCTTCACTGAGAGCTGTCCATGAAATCTGACAATCTCAGATTGTCAGCTCTGCAGAAAGTTTAATAAAAAACCATAAGAATCATTTGCAGGTTACCAGAAATTGAAAAAAAACCCTATTTGTACAGATGTTCAAGAATCAAAAATTTCAGCAAAACAGATTCACGAAAATTAACTTACTCATTTCAGTCTGATACTAAAATAACCTGTCCTAGTTTAAAAATAAGGAAATCTCATTTCTAATGAGCAATACTTCTGAAAATTTTTACTCAAATGCACTGTTACAGAGTATAAAACGTATTACAAAACCAGTCACAAATTATTTATTCCTACTTGTTTTTGTTTATAGAGTGTTTCTTTGCCAAATGAACTGTTGATCCCTGAACAGGAAAAGAGCTTAGCCTTGTTTGTTCTCCTGACCCTTTCAGCTTTACATGATCTAACCTCAGAAGCTGGGGTTTGGAGCTATAAGACATGGAGAAAGTCCTACCTCATTGACTAGTCTTCTCTACGCTAAAGGTAGTTTGTAAACAAGTTGCTTTAGTAACTTTAGTCATTTTTTCCTCTCACATGCACACACTGTTCTACCTTACCTTCCTGCGCCAACTGGTAGCACTCATTCAAGAGAACAAAAAGAGTAATGCTAGCCCAGGAACTAAACAAGTAACTTCTGACCTTTACTCTACTGCTCCTTCTCAACTAGTCATCATCGCTGTGGCAAAAGACTTATGAAACCCCAAAGGTTAACATCAACTTGCTCAATTCAAGGATATATATGCATTGTGTTTGTATTAAGGACTGCAACAGTCATGATGGTAAACACCATGTCTGATGCCCATCAAGGGGAAATCTTGGCAGAACAAATTCCAGAAAATGCTCCAGGGAGTCTGAAAACCTCTCCCTAGAGAAAGGCTTGGATTTTTACAGTTCCTGGCAGACAGCCCACAGTGCCTGGGAAAGACACAAAAAAGAATCACAAATTAGAAAACAGAATAATAGAACAATGCAACAAAGAATCTTGACTTTCTCAGCACATCTTTTGTTTTGAGCAAGCGAGGACTGCATGAGTGAAACTTAATTTGGAAAGTGCTGTAAAGAAATACAAGTTAACTACAGTTGGGCACTGTCCTATTCTTTGTTTACAGTGGACCAAATGCTGTTGCTACTATAGACAAACCTCATTAAGCATTTAAAGAAAAGCTATCCATGAAGAAATCTCCCTGACATTGTTTACAATTACTTAAACAGCCAACAGCTTTTACTGCCCAGAGCTGTGTGACAGAGTCAACAATACAATGAGAAAAGTCTTTGAAATTCACGACCCACAGTAACCAGTAGAACCAGGTACATGAAACCTAATCTGTTTCTTCTCACGGACGTACAAAAGTTGCACATCCGCGGTGCCAGAATTTGTACCTCAGAACTTCAGTCAATCACAGCAACATCTAACCGACTTAGGTAAACGTACCTAGAAGCTGTTACTAAACTTTCAGAATGCAAAGACTATCTGTGAAATCAGCTTTCAGTAAAAGCGTTAATATATTAGCAAGTGCTACTGGTGAGCAACATACTTTTTTTTCCTGTCGAAGTCCCTAACGCAGATGCAGTGAGATACAGACTTTGTCATCAGCTTTAAGTTTTGTCTGGGACGGAGCGGCTTCCAGCAACAGATTGTACTATGAAAAGCACACTTTTCCTTCTATAAGCTGTATGCACAATATGAGCACTTTTCGAATATAGTATGCTATGCTGGCATCTTCTTTGCATTAGACCAACTCCAGCATCTGCCATTGTTATGGAGGCCCTGCCAACTAATATGATAGTCCTGGGATGTAGGTTGTACAGACTAAAAATCTTTCTGAGAAAAGTTTGTTGTAATTGAACTACGTTAATTGACATGTATTGGACTTGCAGCATGCTACACCAATTTCTCCTATTTAAGGACAAACAAGTTATTCAGAGCAATTACTAGAAGAAGGGGGCAGGAAATCAGATCTTGATAGACTTGGCATTTTCTACCTCTGTAGGACTCAGGAGACGTTTCTGTTGTAAGTCATTACGGTCAAAACATTTTGCAATGGCACTTAATGGACATAATTGCTGCCAACCATGACTGCCACTGAACGCTCAGTCTGATATCTACCTTGATAACAACATTTTATTCATGACATTAAGAAAGGTAATACATTACTTTATGTTCTGAAATTCAAAGGCCCGAGTCCAGACCACCCAATTTTTTGCTTCCAAGAATTAAAACTTATTCTTGTTTACAAAAATTCCACCACTTACTGTTAAAAAAGAAAATAGCTCAACTTGAAGACAGAATGGCTAACAGTCATATTCAAAGAGATGACCTGTTATCTTACAGGATTTCATGGTCCAAAATGAGATCCTATTCGGAAGATAACACCTTTCTTTTAATCCAGTCATCGTTATTGCACGGCAACAACATGCCTGTTGGATGGCAACTGCTTTGGCACAGCCAGCGAAGAGCTACTTAAGTCCAAATTTGCTTAATTTAAAAGAGAGAATAGTAATTAAATCTATTCAGGTATCTAATCTTTTAGTAAAACCTTTCATTTCAATCCCAGAATAAACAAACTGTAGCTGAAATACATTCATCTCCACATGCAAGTTGATTGTGTTGCTCTTAACGTTAGCAGCTGCGGAACCTACAGGCAGTTTCTACTACCAGTTAGCGGTGTAAACAATCAGATGAGCTTCTGCCCTGTGAACACTACTACTTTCTTTCATGAACTTACAGCGGAGAAAACAACGACAAATAGCTCTCCTTGGGAGAAAAATGTGTATTTTAGAATGATCAGATTAAAAGATCGAGTCTGCTGCAACCATTAAGAAGTAAGGAACTTTTACATTTTTAATCATCTGAAAATTTTTCAAATGTTAAGATAAGTAGTTTAAGTTTAAACAATCGACTGGTCTGGTAGTTGTTTTACTATTATTACTCTGTGGCTTAGTCTGGTGGCCACCTCTGACTTCCCCCAGTTTTGCCCTCCTCCTGCAAACTTAAGGTTTTCATTCATAGTCTGCCTTAGTGACGTTTAAAAATAAGTAAAATCCCACGTTCAATACATTATGCTCTTACAGACCGACATTATAACCCAAGACTACTACTTCTTTCTCACCATAACTGTATCACACAAGATAACCGAGTTGGTAGCTGGCATTTTGAACTTTTGAGGGAAGTTCTACTTAACATCTATCATATATATAGTGAGGTACCTAGAGAGGGGAGGTGGTGGGTCTTCACTGGTGAGAGCTCCAGTTTGCAGTATTTATGTGAGATACCAAGTAGTAAGATTTGTAACCGCAGATGTGTACACCTACACATTTGTTTGGGGGATAAGGAGTGGAAAGTAACTAGAAATTAAGTTTTCCTGCCAAAAAATTTTTAAGGCAACACAAAGAAAATCCAGAAAATTAAGCAAAATAAATCTTGTTGCTAGCACTGTTTATATTTTCTGTCTGAAAGAAGTAATCATTATAATCATGCTCAAATTACACTGCAAAAGTGTTGCTATTAAAAGTCTGTTTACTGCTATTTAAAAAGACTGTTAGGAGCCTGATTTCCTTTTCTTAAATACTTCCCAATTGTTGTGAACAGGATAAAGATACAGCAGCAATATTTTGAAAAACATTTTCAGATGTTTACAAAATTAAGCGTTAAGAATTCACTCTTATTTGAAAATCCATATCAAATATGCCAAAGATTAAGAGCATGAATTCCATAAGAGACAGCTAAACATGCTTTGGAGCTTGTCAACAAAAAGAATATTTTTCTGCTGGTTCTGCATGCTGAATTATATTAGGGTCCAAAGAGTATCTACCGTTTTTCAGACTCACTACCGGGCAGTGGAAAGAAAGAAGCAAAGTAGTAAACAAGAAGTAAAGACCCAAAAAGGGTAACACCCTAACTGAGGAAATGGAGGCAAGTAAATGCAACCATTCATTCTCCTGAAACCAGAACCAAAGGGAGAAGATAGTACAGACACTGTGCTATTTGCAAGATGAAAAATTGAAGATTATTGCTTCACCAGTTATTTTTAGAGCCCTATTTTACTTAATTCACTTCTCTTTTTTTAAGGGAAGGAAAAATTTATGAAATATCTCAGATACATATTGAAATAAACTAAAAAGCTTGGCCACAGGCAACACTGCACTGGAAAAACCTCACAATATGCTTATGGAGCCAAAGCCATTAGCAGTGCTGTACATACATTGCTTACTCCTGTAGATCACCAGTTTGCTCAGACTTACCAATGAAATATTTCAATACAAACTATATTCATGTATTGAACTGGAAAGATATGATAACCCACGATCTTTCCAAAGATTAAGCTCCATTTTGAGAGTTCACAGTTGACCAAGAAGGATGATTTGTTTATTCAGACAGTAGATTTTTAGTTACCTGGCTCATTTAGCATGCAGAATTTTTGCCATGTCATCTACTACTTTATAACATTCTCATAGAATATTTATAGTCTAGACAGATACCAAAGGAGGAAAATATGTCTTATTTGGCTGTCTCTATTCCCTCTGTTCCTATAAAAAGGAAACACAGGACAAGAGAAGAGTAGAGGCAATGCTAGCAGAACCAGAACAGCTCTAACACCTCTAGACCTCTATGCCAGCTCCTGCCCCAAGCCCCCAAGTGTAGTATTTCCCAGGTGCTTCTATATGGAATTGCTGCTGCTATTCAAATGGTAATACCAAGCTATCATTCCACTACTCACAACTGGCATGCTGCCCAAGTTTTCTTGAGAAATAAGTGTCACACTAAGGCATTATGCAACACTTCATTTCGATTAAACATGAGTGGAGCTCTCTAGAGGAGTGTGGCATTTGATAGGAAGAGCTTCTGCAGAAGCCTCAGAATGGACTGGTAATTGTTAATGATTTGCATATTGGTACAATGGAGTATTAATGCACTTTAAAAATTAGGCCAAAAAAGTGGCACCTACTTTAGTTTACCACTGCTAAAAGCAACAATTCACTTACAAACTGAACAAACAAAATGACTCAAATTAAAGATGTTTAGGAGCATTATTTCAAGGATTTGAGCCAGAGGACCTACACACTACAGATCTGTCAGCCCAATTACAATGCACATTGTGTAAGATCTGATGGATTGCTTGGCTTGTAAAGAACAAAGGCTTTAACTCCTTAAGGATTTATGATTTCTTTAAAATCTAAGACTGAAAACTTGAATACTCTGTCTAAATGCTTCCTTCTGCCAAAATATTTCACAGCAAAATATGCTCGCCTATTAAAACTAATGACTAACTCCTCTGTAATGACTCTTCTGCAGGGTAAATTCATGCTATTGTGTTACAGTTATAGGTATTAGAGTTTTGCTTCAGTCTTCTGGCATGAAAACATCTCAATAAAAATCCTGTAGAGACAACAGTGTAATGACATGCCTCAAAAATCTACTTACTCAAAGACATAGAAAAACAAGTGTGATAACGGTAAGGAATTACATTTACATAGCTCTAATTCAGGACCAGCAAGTTATGGCATTTACCAATCCCTGACATACCAGGAACATTTATACTGTGTATACCTACCACGATAGGTATTAAATGTAATAATGTGAGAAGTAAGGCTCACTTCCCTAAACAAGGATGTCCAGGGGCATTTTAGACAGCCAAAAGTATCCAAGAGATCTGCTTATACCTAGTATATATAGCAGGATGTACGAGACCCATTTTCTTTTCCTGAAATAGCAACTACAGAACAAGCAGGCTGTCCTAAAACTGTTAAAGTGCTACTAGGCTTCTACGTTTATGCAATGAACTCATTCTAAGTGGACAATTTCCAAACAGTTGTGGTAGTGCACATGCTTTCATTAAAAACATGCAGTAACTCAGCATGATTTTCAGTAGGAGTCTTAGACAATTCCCCCTCCTGCATTTTTTCCTAAGTATCCTATCAAATGCACAATATATAGCCAAAAACTTAGAGCTCATGCACACTGCATGTGTGACCCTAGGGAGAGACTAGAGGCACACATCCAGCAAATGCATGCAGCCTGCGTATCAGTAACCCACAAGCAAGAACAGTGCCTCCACAAACACACAGTTGCCACAGCTGGACTAGCTTGGAATGACTAGCTTATGAATGAATGATTTTGTCAAGAAAAGAAACCAAGAAATCCCATACTAGCTGTAATAAACTTACTCTATCCGTTTCTGATCAGCACTAAAATTTTATTTCCCACCTCTTGTCCCAATATAGGCTCTCTCATAACTCTTGACTGTATGCAGTCATGTCTGTAAGCTACCTCTCTGGAAGAAAAAAAAGCATAAATGAAGATTATAATCTAAATGTGTCCCAGAAAAAGAGAAAAATAAGTCTTACCAAGTTGTGCGTCCTAGCAATAGTATTTTGCCGCTCTTCATTAGCGATAAAGTCTGTTTGCATATGTCGGTTTATCTATACTCCTAAAAGCCTTTTTTGATGAAGCAGTAGTTTTTGTTTGGGGATACTGATATTCTTTAAGGCCATACTGTCCTAAAGCACTACTTTAAAAGGTTTTCTTCCCTTTTTAAACTCCTACCACAACCAACATCTTTACTTTGATTCCTCGGATCAGCACAACTTGGAAGTGGGAACACATAGATTCCAGTCTCATTTTAAGGACTGAGGAATGCAAAAATGGAGACAAATTACTCAATAAATGTAGATTAGTTCACTTAAGGGCTGAAGCTCACATCTTCTGTTCCATGAAACAGGCACCTATAAGTTAATTTTGTCACTGACCGTCACTTAATTTGTCAGAACTAGGCTAATTTTTTTGAACTTAGCATAACCTTCTAGCAAGGTAACTCTTATACTGGTGAGAGTAGATCCACCTTCCCAGAACTTCATAACTCTCTAAAATCAAGTATTATCTCTCTCGTGCAAAGCACAAAGGCAGATATGTAGGTGCAAAAGCCAGCAACTCAGCGTATCAGAGCAGAAAGTACATGGGAGCCAGAAATATACTGTACCTGGGCAACAGCCCCAGAGAGAAAAGGAAGGTGTCAAATAAAAAGCATTACAGCTACTACTACCTTCTATTAATATTAGTCAATAGAATTTGAGCTACATGTTTAAAAGGAAACGCCTGTAAGAACTTCTTTAAATATATGATGAGAATAGTTTAAAATAAATTTAGCATTAGAAATTTCCAGATTAATCTAACAGAGTTTCAAGATGTTCAGCTAAGTGAAAAATATATTTCAAACAAAACTGACCTGGGTTGTTAGACAGGTCTTCAGTTATGGATTCTGAGAGGGCCTACAGTAGATTTTAAATCACAAATAACCTCCAGGTAACATTCACTGGTAAGGTGTTTCTGACAGCAAAACGAGGCCAAGCAGACTTTGCTGTTCTAAGAAACTTGGAGGCCTGTTCTTTGCAGCATGGCCAGGAATGATCAGTAATAACTGGCCTTCAACTTGTTAACCTGAGGTGCTATAAGAACGTCAAATAAACTGTCAGATACTTGGGGAAGAGGCAGACATATTACGACTAAAAATATTTTTGCAAAAAAAATATTTTCTTGTAGAGAAAAACTCATGTTTTAAACAGTTTGGATACAAAAACCTGATGTTTTTGCACTTGACACATTGCCTTAAGACACTATTTTCTCTTTAAGCTAATGAATAAGAAAACTCTAAGAAACAAAATTTCAGAAGTACAAAGTAAACTGATGGATAAGCGAGAGAGGTTTTAGATCTCCGACACTGCCTATTTTGTGGAAAGGCAGAAGATGAAGCAGCAGCTAGGATTGCAAGCTATAGTGGGAGTAAGTAGAGGGTAACAATCAGACTGAGAGGAAAAAAGAAATAGGTATACATAAATATTGAAATTGAAGAAGAGAAAAGCATCCATGACATAAGATGTCAATTTCAGGAAGTCCGGCAGAATAAGAATGCCTTCTTTACAGCTTGAAAGTAGTCAAAATTCATGCATAAATGAAGTTTCTCCACTATCACAAGTGGACAGTAACTAGATTCCTGATCACACAGTCTATTATTTTAAGAACTCTGGGAATATTGAGCTCAGAGCCCACCCAACTTCCTCAGACATCTTAACTCTACATAGTAGAACTGGAGAAGCCTCCAATCAATTTTTTAGGTAGCACTTAATTGCCTTAATTCAGAGGCAACTCCCTTGCTAAGAAAAATTTTAATACCTATACCCTAATCCTTTCCTATCTTTCTGCAAGGCCAGCAGCTATTAAGACAGTTACCTTAATGTCAACTTCAATCTTTTGATCAGAATTAAAACCATTTTATGCATATGCTAGATGTACATTGACCTATGTAGGTATTTCCTCATTGCTACTGTAATCCTAGAGTACGGGAGCGGCAACATCACTGTTTATGTCAAGCTGGTAATCCATGCGTCACTGAAAACCTTCCACACACTCCAGCTCATACCCAAGGAAAGACCAATTAGCTTGGAGAGAGGCCACCAAGCTCAAGCAACTGCCTGTACGAACAGGAAAGGGCAAAGGAAAGTACCCAAGTCAGGGAAGGCTGGATTTCTGTCAGCTATCGTTGAAGACTCTCAAGCAAGGAAGAGTAAAATACATAGATACAGTAACCCATATATAAGAACATACTTAAAGACACACTTGTGCTACCCCCGTTTTTTTTTTTTTGTTTGTGGGTGTGTGCCTATGTGTACTTCCGCCATACATTCCTTCCATATGTACATTCCTTATAGAAAGGTCATTATCAAAATTTAAATTTGAGACATTCCAGTGCAGGAACTAAGGCTTTTCACTCCATTTCTGCTTAAATAGGTCTATAAGAAGAATAAGTTTCTCAGCTGAACCCTTTAGAGTGGCTTAAAACTCCAAGAGAGAAGACTTTTTTAAATTCACTCTAACACATTAAAGCTGCAGGAAGAATACCTAGCCCTGGCCTGAGGTTAAGCTAACAGGACACGATTCAGGAAACTACAGAGGAGCTGCTGGACATGACAGAACAACGTGAGAAACTAACAAAATTTACAGATAGCAACATGAATAGCTGGATTTCACATATAGCTTTAAGTGGAGTTAGGTGAGAAAAGGCCAAACTTCACAGATAAATAAGCGAAGGGAGTACTGGTGACCTTGTAAGTAGCAGATCCTTGCAAGGCCAACAGCACCCTGGTAACCATACCGAGTTAACACCATCTAAGGCTGAGATTACCCAGGTATTTCTGAAATGGTTACCTAAGTTGGGCATGTATGTAGCAAAATTGTGACCAATGGGGAGGTAGTAATTCTGGGCAAGTTGTTTGTTTGGGAAGGAACTGGGGCAGACACATGGAGTGTTCCAAAACAGGAAAAGGAATAATAACAGATATGATTAGGAATCTCCGGGGGTACCCTTTAGGTAGCCCTGCACTCGATCACCGCAGCCTGAAATAGGCAACAAATCAAACCTGTTGCTCTGACCATGCCATGCACAGGCTGGCTCCTGCAGTCAGGACAGGGTGGCAAGCAAAAGAACAGCCAGGACAGATGGACTGAGCATCCCAGAGCCACTGCATCAACGCCAAGCTTAATAGCATCAACTTCTTCCCAATATCATCTTAATACAGTATTTCCTTCAGGGATCTCAGCTCTTACTCCTAAAACAATGACAGCAAGACCTAAATTTGTGGCTATGGTAGGCCACACTGTAGCCCATGTTATATTCATCCAAAACCCTTAAAATCGTAATGAATCCCATATCCCTGCTGTTTAATGCTTCTGATTTCAGGCCACTGAACTTCTAAATCTTTCAGACTACTCACTTGTGTCCCAATCAAGGTGACAAGCATTTGCTACAATAGAGAAAGCAAGTGAAATAGTTTGCTTTGCAAAGTTGTGTAACATCTGATAAGAAGTAGTTTGAGAGAGAAATTTTTCAAACGTACCTAAGCTTGCTGAACACACTGACAGATTTCCCCACAGAGGCTTAAAAATTAAGGCCATCAGTGATGTCCTGTGCTTGATAGGCTTATTAATTCTCATGCACAAGAGCTTTCTAAGCGCTATTGCAATGCAGAAGTGTATATTTCATGAAACTGAAAGAAATAGTTTTGTATAGGTCAATAGAAAAATGTTGTATTCATAGGATGCTATTAAAAAAATGTTTTTTTTCGCAACACTGAAATGTGATATTTTCCATGAACGTTTAGCTTTGCATCTCATACAGTAGCATGTAATATAAAACAGAGAAGGCAAATGCACTTTTTCAGAGTTAGTATTAGGGCTTTCTATGGAAAGGATACACAGCAGTTGTCTTTCTCCTGTGACAGATTTTACTTCAGCCTTTCCCCCATCACTTAGGACCCAGACAGAATCCTAGTTTTGCTTCTTATCCTTTTTTCCCCAAATTCACTAGACCCCCAACAGCTGCCTTCCCACTCAGTTCTATCTAAACCAGTTCCATACTTTTCCATATTCAAAACCTCAGTCTCCAAGTATCCACTGCTGTGCAGCTCTTGGGGGGGGGGGGGGGGAATTGGCAGAACCACATATTAAAACAGCAGTAGTCAGATATTAGACAGATAAACATGAGAGTAGCAGATATTTCCCTTTTGAAAAATTGGAGTGTTTAAGAACAGCATTAGAAACCCGTGAACTGGTTGTCTGATACCTTGTTAATGAACTCTGCTACTAAAGCCGTTAATTAGATGTTTCACAGCCTTCCAAACCAAAACCCACTGACGCTTTCGGAGAACGGGACCTTATCTCTCTGTCAACCCAAATCTACGACTAAAGATTATTACAGATGGATTTGTACTGCTGGACAAGACACGTCCTACTTGAAGCTTTAATCGTGATAAAGACTGAGGCTACATAGTGGCATATTCTAACTCATTTAGTCTATAAACTGAAATAGATTTAATATCTGCAATTATATGATCATGTACAACAAAGAACGGAAGAGGGAATTTGACTAGATGTCTGTTCCTTCCCGCTACTCATTCATTCAACTATGGTAGCCCCATGCTCTATGGTCAGGACTTAATTTAAGTACTAGGATCACATTTTAGGTATTTCTTTTCTTCAGGAAGCACTTTGTTCACACCAAAGCGCCTAGACTGTGAAACAAAGTGTTTCAGACGCTTTCGTGTTCTATAGATGCTCATTCGTATGACCCAAGATTGCCAAGAGGGAATAGGATCTAGAGATCCCAATCTTTGGATTAGAATAGATGTGGCACCAAAGACTAAATTTGATGCAGAGAGCTATCAGTATACGCAAAAGGGCTGAGAAGGCCAAAACCTGTCAAGTTATTTAACATTAGGTACCCCTTCATTCTTTTAAGAATGCCTTTTCTTCATGTTAAATTGCTACAACAAAACCCATGTAAATACTTACTCTGTCAGCTAGAGAAACTGTAAATATAACTTCTCTTTCTCAGTTAAGGAAGATACTGCCATTCTTCTCATTACAATCCAACAAGGATAAATTGATGCTTAGCAAAACTTATGCTTTTTTTTTTTTTTTTTTTTTAAAACAACACCTAAGGATCATGGGCAGAAACAGTTACATGAGTAGAGACTAAAGTACCTTTCCTAAGCTAAGCTTGCCTAGGATAGCTTAGTAACTGTGCTGGTTGTGCTAAGTTTTTTTTTTTTTTTTAATAAATTATATATACATATACACACACATATACATGCACATACACAAACCGACACTCCCAACAAATTTACACAGTTAAAAATAAAGCCCTTAAGAAAAAAAAAGAAAGTACTACATTAACATTAGATTATTCTTGTTGTTTTAATTATCTTGGTCCAGTTACTCAGCGCTTCTCAAGGCTTTATTATAGAAGGGGAAAAAAAAAGGGGGGGGGGGGAGGAAAAACAGCTGTCTACATTAGGAAATTTTAATTTTAAAAGGTTAGTCTTATAGTTTTAAAGGACAGTCCTTGAAACCAGAAGGGGAATTTTCAGTTTGAGACAATATCCTCATTCCTTTTACCCAGAAATCTGTAAATTCTAACTATGTGAATCAGTATAGTTTTATTATATAGTAAAATCTGGGCTGATGCAAGCAAAGCCTGTCTATCCTCCAACATCCCCACCCCCACAAAATGAAAGGAAAGAGAACAATGTACAAAGATCGTGGTATTGGGCATGCTGCCATGTGGACATGGCCACCTTTTTGGGAGTAGAGGGATACAGCAAAGGGCAGGAGAGGTGGAAGGCAGGACATGAACTCCAGCAAGATAGACTTGCACCTGCTCAGCATACAGGTAAGCAAGGACAAGTGAAGGCTTCTGGACAGTGCAAGTCTCTTACTCCTAGGCTGTCTTCTACTATCAGTCACACATGCAGAAAGCCTGAGAGAGCTGGGTTTTTTCAGCCTGGAGAAGAAAAAGCTAAGCACGTGCGAGTAGAAGGCGGGGGAACCAGTTACTGTCTTATACTACAGAAAGGGATGGTGGGGAGGAAGGGGGGATGGATAAGGATGACCCAAAGCAAATAGGTAAGCCAGGCTCTTCTCTGATGTACACAGGAGAGAAAAAAAAAAAAAAAAAGAAAGAATGAATGGACAAAGTTTGAGCTAGGAAATTTACATTATTTAGAAAGAAATTTTCACAGTGAGGGTAGCCAAAAACCGGGACAGGCTGCCTAGGGAGGCTGGGGAAGCACCATCCTCAGAGAGATTTGGAACAACCCAACAAGGTCCTGTGCAGCCTGACCCAGTATCAGTGGTGGCCCTACTTTAAGTAGGGGAATAGAACAAGCAACCTACAGAGGTCCCTTCCAACCTACCTAAATTATTCCTTAATTCTAATTTCTAAAAATACCACTTTAGGGTCCTCACTCCAGACCAATACCATTGATTGCTTGGGGGGGGGGGGAGGGGGGGAGGGGGAGGGAGAAATGCCAGCAAGTTTCCTTGTACCAACCAGATAGGTCAGTCTGATAAAGAAGCATAGATCACGCAAAACAGTCTTCAGCTTCCTCGATGCTTATGATAATTTAGATTTCATCATAACAAAGTTAACTGTGCATTGTATAATAATCATGCCTAAAGTTACAAAGTTTTCCACTCCACTAGTTTTCCACTAACCTGACTTTGTAATATGATGTAATGGATAAAACAGCAAACAGACTCAAGCTCAAAGAGTGAGTCAAGAACTTGCTAATGTCACAGGCAGGCATAGAGCCTAAATCTTCTATTTCCTCTCTGCTCTTCAGAGGAACATACTATTAATAAAGTGAGACAAACAAAGGACTATTTTTTAATGTTTTTGTACAAAGCATAGGATAAGGTTCTCCTCAAAGGTTTCAAAAACTGTGTTTCTCTTCCTCAAACATCCTTAATCCTCTATCAAAATCCCAAATTCTTATTTCCTTAGGTGATATACAGTATGATAGTTATAAGCCACAGAAGTGCTATAAGCCCTTACTTATTTTGTTAAATAATAATAATTACAATAAACATCACTGTAAGCTGTAAGAAAAAAATTGGATTATCACAGGAAAAGTACCCATACATATTGTATTTTGATCAAGGCTGTTTCACTTCTGCTCTTTCCCAGAGCCTCTTAATCCAAGCAAGTAAAACACTTCTGGTGCTACAGAGGCTCAATGGCAGCCACTTATCCCCTCTGTCAAGAAAAACTGCCTCCTCTTCCCACAAAACTCCAGATCTCTATAATCCTTAGCTTAAAGACCCCCCGATGAATTAACATACTACCTGTATTTTTGTTGTTTAAACTATTTAAGTGGCCAAATATGCTGGGGGGGGGGGAGGGGGAAGGGGGTAATCAGAACCAGAAAGAATGATGAACGCATTCTTACCATTCAACCGCAAAACAGTCAAGCATCTCTTTGAGCCAATTTTTTTACTCTTACAGAGAGACTAAAAGAATTACTAATGCCACATATAAGTTAAGAACTCGTCCTCCAGGCCTAACTATGCTCACAGGGCCATGGTAAGCAGTTGACAGTAGATCAAGTCACAATGCACAGATCACTCAGCAGCACATATTCCTGGCTGCTTCATCACAGTCTTTCCTACACCATGTGAGACGTACCTGATTCAATGGGTCACTTAACGGCAGGCCTCACATTACAAAAAATTTCAAGTCACCATTTAAAATAATTGCGGTCTTTATTAATGCAATTTTTTTGCCTTAACATGTGCAACTTTGTTTCATATGTATGCTTGGAGTTTCAAAGGTTTTATTTTGCTTCATGCTTTTACCTGAAGGATTAGTTATGCCAGTACCAGTATCACTACATGACTGTATTAATCCATAGGGTACTCGACCCAAAGACTGTTTTCTATTCTAATTCCCATCTTAAAAGGGGCTAGGAAAGACAGAAAACATAGCAAAGATAACCAAAGACATGTGGGACACTTTCACCAGTTAAATTCAGCCTGCAACAAAAAACTACATCACCCAGGATTTTATTGACAAGGTGAGCAGAGTTATTCACCACTTCCAGTATGAGAATTTGAGACCAACAAATGAATTCAAAATACTGGAGGTTCAAAACATGCCAAAGAGAACTGCTCTTCACATAAGAAGCAATTAGGCTGTGGAACTCCTTTCTCCTGAGCACTGCTCATGTAAAAACACCAGATTAAGAAAAAAACGCAGGTAGAGCTAAGAAAAAACAGAAAGTACTTGAACTACAATTCTTGGAAGCTAGGAGGAGTATTTTGTGGAGATAACGACAGGCATTTCCCTGTGCTTACACGCTTTTCCCTAGGCACATCCACAGGACATCAGTCTGGACAGATATGCTGTTTGGCCTTGAAAAAAAGACATGCAGCTTACTACAGGTTGTCATAGGAGGTCTTTGGTTGTTTTTGTTGTTAAAGCATATTACTAACATATGTATTTCCACAATAATTTTCTAGTAATTTCTATTAAGTGACCAGTTTGGAGACCACATGATATGAAGGGACTAGACATCAAGATCATGTGAAGTTCTGCACTTGAGGTGGATGAGCCTGAAACGGCCAGAGAAGTTTGACAAACTCACTGTGCTCAGCACAGCCATACTATATCCAGAACTCAGCAACAGCAAACATACTGTTATCCACAATATGCCTATTTAAATAGTAAGTACATTTGGGCTTCTCAAACTTTATAATCAATGATGTTATTAAGAAAGAAATCTGCCTACTAATTGCTTCCTATTGTCAGGATTGAGTGTTTTAAAGCACTGTATATATTACCATGGTAATGCTTGCCAGCAAACAGTTTAAAACACTCAATTATTCTCATGTTAACAGATTAAAGTTTGAAAAAAAGTTTCGTAAGTCAACCTAATAGTTTATCCTATTCTTAATTCCATTTTACACGCTGTAGCCGTCCCATTATTCTCCATTAAAAGCCAACAAGACACCCAGTAACGCAACACCTCAGTGCTATTTCTAGTACAGTAGGAGGAAAAAAAAACACCCAAATACTTTAAAACTTCAAGTTTCCACCTTTTCTTCCTCCCATGTGCATAAACTTTCTAAACTTTTGGGACAGAGAACATTGATCAGTAGCATACCTTTGATTACTGAAGGACAGCTAATGAAATAGAATACATAAATTGCACCATAAAAACGCCCAACTTTTGTTCTTAAGCTCTCAACTAGGTTTAAAACAACAACAACAAAAAAAATCTTTCAAGGCTAGCAGTTTTGCAAGGGAGAGCACAAGGCAAGGGCACTTAAAGCTATTATGAGCTGTGCAGAATATGCCCAGCTCCGCAGGATGTGGATTGCATTAAGGTAACCTGCTTGTACCCACGTTGCCAAAGCCTGCTGCAAGTCCCTGCCAGAGGGATGACACCGTGGGTCCCTTCTAAAGGGAGAAAAGGAACATTCAGACTAGCAGCTTGAAACCAGTTTACAAGAACACAAAACCAACGACTTTGTCGAGTTTGACAAACAGCAATAAGATATTTGGGAACAGTTGATTAGCAAGTTACCACAGCTAGCTGCAAAGTCTTCATTAGCACCGATAGAGGCTAACTAACTACCTCTACAGCCCAGAGAAAATGCAGCCGGGGGGGGGGGGGGGGAGGCCGCCCCCCTCCTGCCCGCCCTGAGCTCGAGCTCAAGCCCCGTCCCCGTCCCCGTCCCGCCCGGGCAGGAGCCCATCCCCGCTCGGCGGCGGCACCGCCGCTCCCGTCCCGTCCCCTCTCCTCCCCGCTCGGCGAGGCCGGCGCCACACGCGGGTCGCCCCTCGCCGGGTCCGCGGTGGAAGTGGGGCCGGCGGAGGGACGGCCCCCCGCAGGGGAGGGGAGAGGGGGCAGCGGCCGCGCCGCCGCCACTCCCCCAGCCCGGCGTCCCGCCGAGGTGGAGCTCGGCCCGCCGCTCGCCTCGCCTCCCCCGTCCCCGCAGGCCCGGGTCGGGCCGGGCCGGGCCGGGCGGGCAGGGCAGTACCTGCGCTGGAAATCCTGCTCGAAGGGGGCCAGGTAGGGGTCCAGCTCCAGCAGCCGCGGCAGCTGCGGCGCGGGCGGGCTCGGGGCGGTGCAAGCCGCCATTTTGCCTTCCGCTCCGCAGCGCGGCGCGGCCCCTATATACCCCGCGGGAGGGGTCGCTACACGGGGAGGGCGAGCGCGGCACCCCCGTGCCGCCTCCTCCAGCCCGGCCCGGCGCCGCCCACCGGCCGGGGGCGGCCTCCGCCTCTCGCCACCGGGTGCTAGCGGGCTCGGCCGGGCGGTGCCTCCCCGCCCCCCGCGGGGGTTATGGAGCCGCGGTCCCTGCGTGCCGCCGGTGGCGCCCCAAAATGGCCTCCGCGGGCAGCCTGCTGTCCCGGGCCGGCCCCCAGCGCCCCCGCCCCGGCGAGGGAGCAGGAGCGTCTGCGCCGCTCCCCAAAGTCTCGCCGCGTCTGCGCAGCCCTCCTGCCCTGCCCGCGGCCGGGGGAAGCGGGGTGAAACGGCTGCGCCCCAGCCCAGTGCGCGGGATGGCGGCGCAGGGCGCCCTGCGGGCCGGCAGCGTCTCCCCGAGAGCGGCCCCGAGCCCGGGAGGGTGAGTGCGGCAGCGCCTGGGCCGTGATCTGCGAGCAAAAATAAACGGGGTGCTGCCGTTACTACGAACCGCCGGGCAAGAAACGCGGCTGGCTGATCGCGGGTTGAGCAAGGAGGGTGAGGAGGGCGAGCTGCGCTTCCGTCAGTAAAGGAAATAAATCAGTCCTTGCAGCAGGCTTCCTCGAGAGAGCACGGCCCAGGACAGGCCGCATAAAGGTGCGCGAGGGTGGCTGTGCAGAGCTGTTCCCACCTCGGCTTTGTGTTCTTTTTTTCCCTTTTTGACTTTTTTTTTTTCTTTCCCCAGTAAATCTGCTACTGGGTGAACTCCACGTTCCCATGCAGGAAACTGGTTTACTTTGGTACTGTAACACACCACACTCCAGCATGACATTACCAGCACTGGAGCGTAGTTCTCAGCTGCTTGACAGGGCGCAGGCACGCTCACAGGCAAGCGCAGCAAGCCAGGACTCTTGAGGGCATTCATGAGTTCTCATAAACACAGTATCTATCCAACAAAGTGTTGCTTGATTGAGGATGGGAAGAATCCTCACCAAAGTAAGGTGAATGCAACTGATCCTAATGTAGCTCTAAATAGTGAATAGCACCGATAGTAGGTCAAATAAGTCCCACTACAGCCTATCAGTGTGTCACGTTTTTGGATGGGCCACCTACTATCCAAGGCGGTTACTCGCTACCCTGACCATGCTTCCAGGCCAATGTTTAGCTTTTTTTTTTTTTTTTTTAAGGCCTGGAATTTTTTTTTCTTTAGACATGTGTAGCGAGGACATTTATTTAGCAGCTTCTTTCCAATGCTTATCAGTCGCAGATTATAAATGTTTCAGCTCCTAGTTACCTTACCTCATTTCCACAGCCACATGCTAGATTGTTACCTTTGGTTTGTTACTTATCTCCCCTATCTTGGCTTGTGCTGTGCAGCTTCTCCTCCCTATCTAGCTGATAACTAACAGCACACTATCTAATGAAAATTGGCAATGCATTTCTAACTTTACCCCAAATCGGCTACAATGAAAGTTTCCGTAATGATTCATTTCATCAGCAATGTATATTTAGCTGCAGTATATGTCTGTCCCTCCTTGCAGCAATTCAGAGCTTTACATACAAAAAATCCGTGTACTTTTGTCCTTCATGTTATGCAACTAGTATTTTCTGGAAGAATGAGTAGGAAGTACTGTTACAGAACGTGCCCCAGCCAAAGGCCTAAATGTTTTTTTGTTTGTTGTTTTTTTTTTTGAAATAAATAGCATTTGTGATATAAACCGAACTACTTATCACATCCAGATCTAATAGATCAGGACCTTTTTCCCCAGTTCCCATTTCTGCACTCTCAGTGGAGACTGAAAATCTGTGTGTTTTTATTATTACCTGTGCTTCTCAAAACAGAGTGTATAACAGTGATTCCAGCGTCTTTGTTAAACCAGAGTTTAATAATTCTCTGTCTTCCTGTCTCTCACATCTTACTGTGCAAGTCTTGCATTCTTTTGCAAATGCATCACTGTCTGTCTCACAGTTAACTAGTTTGGGAGAGAAGGGAGAGATAAAAGGGAGAGAAATTCCAGCTGATTATCAAGAGCCATAAACTTGTTTTTCACAATAGTTTGCACTTTACCTGTGCTTCTGCTTTCAGGCTTCCAGCTGTTCTGTAATGGAGAGGTTGCCTGCTGCTGAAGTGGAAGGAGGAAGGCAGGTCCTGCAGTCTTTTGAGGAGGAGGGCAGTTCCTGCATCTTTTAATTCACTAGAATAGGAAAGAGGAGCTTTATTAGCAAGGAGTTCACAGCACTGTTTTAGCTGTTTGGTATAAACATAGGAGAAAGATTTATAAACTAGCATTAGCAATTTGTATGAACAGTAGGAACATAGCCATGACTTTTTAGCTCCCTGAAGACAGGGACCCCTTCTGAACCTGAAGACTTTTCGTTTGGAAGGTTTGAAGTAGAAATGACACAGAATCTAGCCTTGTATCGAAGCAACCTTGAACTTTAAGAAGTTAAATTCAGATATAAATTCTGCAACTAGCCCTTGTCCCTATAACAGACAAACTCAAACACTATATTTAATACCCTGGGTCTTGGGAAACTAATAACCATAACATTTGTATCCATTCATGTTCTGCCTAGGACTTGGGTGTGATTTTATCTGACTAGTTTGTCAAAAGTAACTCAAAGATCCTAAGGCGTATATTATTGTGATCATCTAGTGCAACATGATCTAGCTGACACCCAAAGGTCAAATTTGGCTCTGAGAGCACTATCATTTTGTCTGGTGTTGGGAGGCAAAAATGGCAGTTCAAACAATGAAATGTCCCAACAGCAGAATGCTGCTTTGTACGTTTGTCACAGATAGATACAAAGCTGGCAGCTGCTGCTGCTGCCAGTAGAAATAGGAAGAAGTGGATGGGTAGTCATAACTGCTCTTTTGGGGGACAAGAACAAAGCATATAGGAGCGATGTCAAAAGCCTGTGTCTGACACCGAGTGACTACTGAGGTTGGAGCATATCAATCCACTCTAACTAGTCTTTCAAAGGATATTCGTGGTTAAGTTATGGAAGCTTTAAATGTTATGTTGCATAGCAGTGCTATACAATAACTATAAAGCCACAACTGCTATAGCATCAATTCCAAATTAAGCAGAGCACATTTTAAAAATACGCAAAGCTCAAACAAATCAAACTTTTGCATTAATGAATATTCAAGGTCTGAAGAACAGTGGTTATAAAGAAAACCGTATACTCATTTCAAGCAATACTTCTATTCTTATTTGCTATTGTTTTACACTCATTTGGCACAGGATGACAGAAATGCCAAACTCTAGGAACTGTATTAGGAAAAAATCATTTTTCTTTAAGGCGCAGGTTCCGATTCATCCCTCATCAGTGGTGTCTTATAATCTCAGCCAGAACTCATCTGCGTGGTCTCTAGCCATTTACATGCGGAGTCAGTTCCCAAGTTGTAGCTGCTTCTAAACCAAGTGGCTCTGAGCAGACCCAGTCCCTGCTCCTGGCCTGGCTCCATAATATGCTCCCAGACTCAGAGTCATCCACTGGGTACAGGACTCTGCTCCACAGCTGGTCACACGCTGCCACTAATTCCTAGATCTCTAAGTCCCACAACTGTGAGATAGCTGTGAAATAGGTAACCACTGTGAGCCACAGTGTGCCCAGTCATCCTGGTTCTCAGATTGCCCAGAACAGGAATATGGTGAGAGTTTGCTTCTAGTTTCCAGGGAGAGAAAGGGCAGTGGGCAAGCATAATGCGCACCCAATTCTTATCCCAGTACAGACAAAATGGAGCATTGCAAGAATCCATTCCTGGACACTAGGATGTGCTCCAAAATACCACAAAATAGAGCCCTATTCCATTAATTGTGCTCCATTTTAGCTAGCTATGGGCAGTCCCAAGACATGCCCTTTGTCTATCTACATTCAGCACTTGAAGAGTGCAAGATTTGTCATCATTTCAATGCAGGCAGAATGCCTCTCAATGCCCTTCCATGAAAGCCTTTGTACATGTAGACATGGTTGGCCTACTTTGCTTGCTTGTATGCAAGGAAATGTATGCATTGCACCTTTTCCTATCTTACATGACAAGTAGTTCATGGACAAAGGACTGAGAAACACAGGAGCACGTTAGCTCTCCCTGAGGCTCATCCTGATTTCCACAAGAGGCGCTATAAAGAAAAGGCCTTTTTCCAGTGTAAAAGTCAGCTGTTCAAAGATATTCAGGTTTCATACTTACACTTGAATGGGTTCTTGAAGGCTTCTCTGTGTCCTTTAGACAGTTGTCAGATATCTCAGTACGTTACAGTATGCAAGCTTTCCACATTTGGGCAGGCTAATGTGTATACAGACACACATGTAAACATATGTAAAAATATAAATACACATACAAAATGGAGTTCAAAATCTGACACAAGAGTAGCTTATTCTGCCGCACTGGCTAATCACACTTACCTCCTATAATTTGTTCAAGAGTCAGTAAGTAGTTAATTGCTCAATTTTGATGCAGATCCAATACAAATTTCTCCATTATAAAAAAAAAGAAAAGGTTTCTATTAACTTCTTAATAATCACTTCTCTTGATAATCTCAGCAGACAGGACAAATATTGAGCGGGAGTGGAGATTAAACCATCTACTTATCCCTCATTTTGGATTCTTCAGGGCTGTACTGAGACACACAGGGAAAAAAATGAGCAATGCTGCACAGTACCTCCCTAGTGTATAACTTAATAGCATGTCACAGTTCCATAATTAAAACTGAGTTTTTTGCATTTCTAGCAAGAATTCAACCCTTTGATTACCTATGAAGAATAAAGAACATAATCTCAATAATCACAGGAAACATTCCAAGAATCCTTTAAGTAATTTATGGTTTAGTTCGGGTTTTTTTGGTTTTGGTCTGATTTGACTTGAAGAAATGTAGGGTATTCACTGAGATAGTCTTTTAAGTCCTTACCTGTGCCCTATTAGAGTATCAGGAGCTTTAAATAGCAACAACACATATTTTTAAAGATCAAACTCATGTGCAATCTGAAATACTAAAAAGCCAGTATAAGGGCTGTCAGATTCCACTAAACGTATTTGATGGGAATGTCATTTGCACTTATCCTGCAAAACAAAATGAAAACATGTTCCAACAACATGAGAGTCATAACTAATGGGCGCTTCTTGCTTTCACGGTATTGCAGTATTATTATGATTTGGTGGCATTATCTTGTATAACAGAATATCACATAAATGTAAATATCTTTCATAGTTATTTACACAGTCATCACAGCACTTCAATGTGTGATACCAATTAAAAAAATCAATGTCTAGAACAATAATATCTGTTGTAAAACCATCTACAGTAATATATAAACCTCACTGAAAAAAAAAAAAAAGATTTGATTTAGCAGAAAGACTTTAGCTTCAAGTAAGGAGTTGGAAAACACTCCACAGATGTAAAAATACAGTAAACCTTTAGGAGTATCATAACATTTTTTGGATGTGATGTATACTCTGTTCTGTTTATGCTTGTTATATGTATTTTTCAGAAGCTGTTACTGCCAGTAGTACTTTCTACAGCTGCCAATGCTGCTATTTTCTGGCATTTTCATATGCATATACGTGTTGGGGGAAGAAGAGAAAACATTTGGAAATTTCTCCTTAGTGCCATACCCACAATATTTGGTAGATGTCACCTCTCTCTCTTACCAATATATGTTTGTCTGTAACACTTAGGAAATTGGTAATCTGAGTTAAACGTTATAGTTGTCTCAGAGAAACATTCCTGCTGTTATTACCTTTGGCTTCTATAGCAGTCAATTGCTATTAAACAAGCAGCTTATTAACACTAGCCAGATATTCAATGGTTTATATTGAATACACTTGTAATTAAGGAAGAAGCGCTGTGGCTTCCTCAGCAATATTGCATTCTTTCATTGTTCATTGCCAGGTCTTTCCCAAAATCCCTGAGGAGTAATCTTACCTAGGAGCTCTCTTTGGGATTGGTTGCAGCTTTGTCAACATCAGTTCATTAATATTGTATAACTATTTTAGTTTTCTTAAAAAAAACTAAATTGCTTTCCAGGATTTAAGATTTTGTGTGTACTGAGTTCACCACGATAAAAGTAGATGAATGCTGTGCAAATTGTGTGTGAATTACAGAACTTTTTGAAGTTCCAAATGCTTTATGCAGACAGTTTTCTGGATCTTGTCTATATGACAGTGATTGGTTGTGATTTAATTTTTAACAGCCAAATATCAGTACCTTTTCACTGACTTGGTTCTCACTCAAAATCTTGTTATAGGCAAAAGAGAACCATTTATATGGAACTAAGACTCCACCATTGGACCAATAAATGTTTTTACAATCTAATAGTCCAAATTAGCTGCATAATACAGGAAAATCTCATTAATGATGAGACAAAAAACTTGGTAATACCTGTCCCTTTTCTCTTAATGTTATGCTCACCTTTCCAGTGTACTTCAAGGTCCTACGGTTGACAGTTCAGGTCTTCCTCAAGCAGATGTGGGAAAGGCTCGTGTTACAGCAGGGCATCAGCCCCCTGAGGTCTTTGCTGCAAGTGGTATGTTCAGGAAGGGGGGACGGCTTTTCCTCCTAAATCCTGAGGTTCCCAGTTGAAGTCTGAAAACTGCACAACAGCCTCTCCCAGCCTTAAACGATGCTAAGAGTGGCTCTTTATCACATAGGGACTCTCTGGGGGTGGCAGATCCTTATCCCAGATGGCCCTCACAGAGCTTCAGCGATAGTCAGTCGGCCAGTAAGAACATATTACATGAAGCTGAGGCCAAGGCAAGCTCAGACAAGTCCTAAGACCCAGCACTGTCAGACCAATTGCCTTTTCCTAGCAATAGCAAAAAATCACGTTTACCAGGCTACAATTTTCCCTTTTGATAGTCTACTAAATACAGGCTAATCATTCCATGAGTCCAGCAAAAAAGTTGCAAATGCTCTTGTGACTTAGGGCTTCTCATCAGGACCAAATAATGGTTCGGGAAGGCAATCATTTTCTCCTGTCTGGCTTGCTTGATGATAACCCATAAATGTCTGAGGGTAATCCTTGATTCTTTGTAATGATGTACAACCATTGCACAATCACCAAGACTGTTAAAAATTACAGCTGTAGGCTGTAAAGCTAAGTTATGATGTAATTCATGTCTATACGTTATATATGTGTCTATTATCAGGCATGTTATACACTATGAGATAGTTCACAATGATTTCTGGACATGGAGTATGTATGCACACAATCAAATTCTACATAGAAAATGACAAAATGATTGAAGCCATTTCATAGTCAAACATTGCCCAAATTTTGATCTCAACATTTGTCAAAAGATTGAAAACTACTATCCTTACATATGTAATGCATATCTTGAGCTGTTGTTTTCTGGCATCCACCTAAAGAGACTATTGAGAGTATTCTGTCATACTCAGTAGTCCATCCTCATAAATGTACATCTCCAGTCTCAGCAATCTCATAGTTACATGTCTCCAAAGTTACCTGATTAGCTTCTTGATAACAAAAGATAGCAAGAACTTCAAGAAGTATCAAGAAGTTGATCCTTGATACAAGATTACATATCATACACATACGTAGTGTTTTGGTAAGGCCATAATTAAGGGACTCCTGGTTTCTGACCTATTCTAGATGTCTTAAGGTATTCTCAGTACAACATATGAAGGTGCAGTCTTCCCAATCCCAATGTTACAGAGCTATACTTAAAGGTATGCAATCTTTTAAAATACAGTTTACCATAGGAAATATTTTTGTACCTCGTTGATTGACCTTTTTTTCTTGAAGCACTCAAAATTCTACTTTTTACAGAAAGTTTCATCCTTACACACGCACATATTTGTGTTAGGAACACAGACGTTCATACACTGGTGATCTATTAATCACGATGACAACAGTAAGAAGTACATCCATCCTCACGCAGAGAAACAGGGTTTCTCTTCATTAAAGATGGAGACACCTTTAAATTGGATTTTTTTTTTTTTCATTCCTAGGTTCATATTTTACACTTGTTTTTAGATTCAGCCATGGCAGTTGAGTTAAAAGAATAGTAGTATAGCTTTCCCTTTTCATTTATGCATATATCATAATAAAAACAAATACAGTTACAGCAAAGCTATGCAATGTTCAGCTCACAGTTTGCATACATTTGGAAGGGATTTGTTGTTCTTCTGTGCTACCTACAGAAGATAAAATGAGCAAAGATTATTACTAACAGTTATCTTAGTTATCCAGGCTTGAGTATCTCCCTCCGTATGAGTTTCTAAGGATATTCAGGTTAATTAGCCACATTTTTGTTTCCTGAACATTTAATATTGAAGTACGTAGTAATGAAGTGATTCCTTCGTTCTTACTTAGTAAAACTATTTTACTTAATATTATTTAATAGTTGTTTAGCAATCTTCCTTCTGTGTTTGTTTTGCTTTGATTCCATCTCTTCTTTAGAGCAGAGAGATTTCTTCTTTGATAAGGTCATTGATCAAATTTTTAGAATTATTTGTTCTTTTTCCAACTTCTGCTGTTTGAACTGCACACACTCAAAAAAAACCCACTCTTACAGTTCATGAATTATCTGTTGCTTCTTCTATGTAACTCCTTAGCTGTCTCCTCAGCAACTGCTGTGTTGGCATCTGTTTCAACACCTGCACAAGGAAAACTCACAAAAGGTACCATCCTGGGAGCTGAGTCATTCTCTAAAACGGGACCATCCTGCTCTGAACATAAAATGTTCCTCTGCAGAACCTAAGGGCAAGTATTACCTGTGTGGCATCAGATAGGACTTTTTAGCTTCTCTCATTTTAGATTAATTGTGTGTCTGACTGAAAATATCCCATCATTTAGCAGTCCCACCAATATTCTCTTTGTATTCCTATAATTTGTGTAAGGGCCAAATCAGGCCAAAAATTTAGTCATCCTCAGTTCTGTCTTCTGTTTGCAATCTTTTTATTTTTCCTTTTCATTTCAAAATACACTCTCATCTTCACTGGTGGTTTTTTGTACATATACATAATTTCTGTGAACTGTGACCGCTTTCCTGTCATCCAGGAAATCTGCAGTGCTCAAAGAACATAACCTCCTATATAATTATTAATAATAAATTCGTAGTCCAGTCACATCTTTAAAAGGTGCTCATGGTGAGTGTCTGGCCTAAGTCATCTGATACATCTAACATTTAAAAAGAGCTGACTACTAGAAACATGTTAGACATCCTGAAAGTGAGGAAAAAGCAAGACTAACTATTTCAGATTCTTTCTCACAGCAGTATAAAATACCATATACATTCTTTATATAGTTAGATCAACAGACCTGCTTTTAATCTTGTCTCTGTGCTTGCCAATTATATTTACTCTAGCAGACTGAAAGGACCGTAGCATTGCTAAAAGTTAGCATTATGGTTTTTTTCCTGTTTTTGTCCAAATTGTGGTGTTACTTACAGCTCTGAATAAGAGTTACATGAAGTTCCCTGAAGAATTCCCTATTTGAGTTGCATTATATTGCTTGAAACAAAACTTCTCAGATGATTTTTCACTCAAATTCTTTTCATTTGTTAGTATTTTTCATTAGCTTTGTTTTTATAAATAATACATTTACTACATTAGTACCTTCCCAAGCTAATATCCTTCTTTATTTTTTCTTTGCTTTATTTACTTGCTTTATCTTCTCCCTGACACTTGTCCAGCTCTTTTTGTTTTGAGGATTTTTTTTTATTTCCATTTATTTTACAAGTAAGTCATGTTGCACTGCTCTCCTTAAAGGATTTGAAGTTATGTGGAAGATGTTGAGCCCAGTGTCAATGGATGAGATAGGCTTTATGACTTCTACTTGATCTTGGTGTGTTTTGGTAAAGGGGCAGAATTGTGAAATATGGAATACACATGTCAGCAGAATGTTTCAGGGTTTTTTTTAAGGAGTTGCCCAATAAGTCATTCCTTTTCTGTAAAATGAAGCATGGGTATTCGTATTCTGGAAAAAAAAAAAAGCCAATACCACTAACAGCAAAAAAAAAAATTGCCACATGCTGTCATTTTGTTTGAATCTAATTCCCTTTCTATGAAATGAAACATAAGTATTCTCAAAAAATTGCCAACAGCAAGAAAAATTACATGTTGTCTGCAAATGTTTTGCAAATTTTGTCTTAAATCATTAGCCAAGTGTCTTGCCCCAGTTTTTGAGCTTGAGAATAAACCTAAGTATTTCAGCTTATATCATTTGCCCTGTTTTGTTTATAGATGATTTCATTTGTATGTTGTAGACCAATGTTTCATGTATGTCAAGACCTCTTTTAACCCAGACACAATTGTAGGGAACTGGAATAAATTCTGCAGTAAATTCTATTAATTTCATAACCTATTTAGTACCTTGAAACATGAAAACAAGCCTTTTTATAAGTTTAATTCAGTACATCGTGCCTTTCAGGTTAGTGCATTTTACATTCAGCATTGAGTGGAAGTTTGCATATTAACTGAAAGAGGTTTGATTGGAGTTTTACTCTCTTCATTCTTTTCTTTTCAAATAAGTCTTTTGCATTGTATATTAGCTCTATTAGTAAAACACATAAAGTCTTCTCTGATAACTTTCCATTATATTAGGGAAGACTCAACAAAGCCTTTAATTTCTTGTGATTTAAGTTGTAGATCTGAATAGTTAAGAGAAGATATCTTCTTCAAGAATATGGTATCTGTGTGTAAATATAGTACTGTCATTCATAGTTAGAGATAATATGCAGAGGTTATGGCAGTGTGAGCTATTTAAAAATCAAAAGCAGCACAGTCTTACAGAATGTAGTCATGTATGGAGCAGCAATATGTAAAAGTTATCCCTCAAGAACATACCCTTCTAAAGGGTAACCAAATATAATTATTTCATGTGGTGCTGTATAATTGAGATGACTTGGAATTCCCCCTCTTATAACACTTTTGATCTAGCTGTTAAGTTTGACAGGGTAAGGTTAAATCTCCTTCTCCTATCACGGGTTAGGAAATTCTTTTAGCTCTAAGAATAGCTCATTAAAGGAGGATGCAGAGTCTCCTTTTCTGATGTACATATTAATTACCGTAACGCTCCATGAATTTATCTTTGCTGGCAGAATGACATACCTTGCTGCTGTATCAATGAAAATTGAGTTTCTTGTTGATTGAAACTGTCACTTGCCTTGAATAACTGGGTCTAATGAAGTAAAAACAGGCAAAGAGAAACCTCAGTCACATTTTTGCATCTCTTTACTCTAGGAATCTCCCTTTTCCATCCCCATCATGCTTATAAAAGATTATATAAGCAAGTACTAAGTTTCATGTTAATGGCTAAATCATTCTTTATACTATACATGTAGACTTTTAATCTGGCTAATAAACATTTTGTAATAAGCCTTCTATGTCTTGTGGTTGATCTGTAGTCAAGCGAAAGCTCTCATTGTCTCTTTCAAAGTTTCTCTACAGTTTGTTTCTTTTCCCTTTCCTCTCCCAAGTTCTCAGTATTGACTACTTCTCTCTGTTGCATATATATATATATATGTATATATGCTCTGTTATATGCATATATATAAAATATATATAAGAACCTAATTAAAATCAGCCCTACGCAGCTCACCAAACTTTTTTTCATTTGTGAGTAATTTCTGCAAGAACATGAGCAATAGCATCATAGAATAGGTATTCTAGTATCTAGATACTAGAATACGTGTTCTAGTGTCAATAATAACCTTCATCACTTTGCAGGACTAAGCATTTGTTTATGTAATATGATTACTTGGGGACTTTATATTGAGCTCATATGGAAGAGTGGGTTGATTGTTTTTTGATAATTTTATAATACTGGAAAAAATGCTGTTCATCTGTAACAACATGCATTTACCTTTTAAACATACCTTTAAATATACTTTCTATGAACACAGCATGTCCTTAGATGTATTCACTGGTGGTAATAACTGACCTATTAAGTTTTATGACTGTCAGAGGTTTCTCATTTGAGTAAATGCCCTGGAAAGTCCCACTCCACTCAGCAACAGTGTAATAAGTAAAACAAGATTTTGTGAAAACATATTAGTCCTACTGTAATCAAAACAGCACCTATTTCATTTTATAGAGATTTTGAATTGAACAGAGCACTAAAAAGAGTCCCTAGGCTCCCATATCTCGTTCACTGTTGTTCTGGACCTCATACGACCCTCTGATGACTAATCAGAACAGTGGCTTTGCACAAATGTCATTGACGGCAGAAAACACGTGTCAGCAAATAAGCATACCAGTGTGTGTGTGGCCTTAGAATTTCAGGTGACCAGTGGCAGGGCCATCTACAGCATAAAGGCAGAGGTGAAATACTCGTTTCCTCCTATAATATACGTGGAAAACTCCTGGTATGGAGAAAGGACTAGAGAATACGTACATCAGCAGATCTATGTCTCTTTCATACCCTTTCCCGTATTCCCTGCCCCCACACAGAGAGAAGCACTGCAGAACTACAGTTTAAGATGCAAGTCCTTCTTCTGTTCAGTATAAAATAATATTTTTTTGATCCACCTCCCAGAGTGCAGTGCGCTGTGAGTGAAATATGTCCCTAAGAAATTAGTAATATATGCAACCTTGTCCATTGCAGTAAGCAAAAGCTGATTTACCTCAGGTATGTTAAGCAGAATTTCTGGTATCACACTTCCACCATTCGGCACCCGTCTTTGTGTCTTACACCTCTGCTCTGGAGAGGCTATTCATGTGTCGTCTTCTCCATTTCTTTCCAGATGGGGTTTGCTCATGGGTTTTGACTGTAGGATTTCAAATAGGAAAGCAGGCCTATAGGAGATAGGCAAAATAATTAACCATTTCTCTTTTCATAACTCTTGCTATATTCTTGGAAATACCTCTAATCACAGTCTAGTTCCCTGCTTCCTCGATTCTTTGATTAACTGCAAGCAAATCAGTCATGAAAATATTAAGCAGTTAAACCAAGATATATGCAATACTCATAAAACAGGTATCTCCTCCAAATTCTAATGAAGTCAGAGGCACTTTTGCTGCTTGTTAGGTCTCAGTCAGTGTAAGTAAGGATCAAAATATGACCATTTGCTGCAGTGGTTAGAGATACCTTAGACTGTTTATTTTTACTGCTACATGAAGCAAACACGACTGTTTTTTAATGGAATGGTTCTGGATAGCATTACAGACAACAGAAATTTTTTCTATCAGGAATAAGCTGAAGGATCTGATCTTTTAGCCACTTCAGACAGTTTATATTCTCCTCTTCTCAGAAAAACATCTGCTGGAGAAGTGACTGCAGTGCTAGGCCTCAGAGTTCTCAAGACTGTTCTTAAAAGCATAGCTCAAATAAGCCACTTGATTATAGTTCATGTCCTAATCTACTTCATGCTGCTCTACAGCATTATGCTCATCCTCCTCACCCAGAGGACAAACTTTTTTTTCCCGCCGTGTCTAAAGGCGAGTAACAGACCTCATTTAATCCTAAGAGCAAGGATGTTAATTGGGTTGAAAATGGTAATGATGCATCTAGTTCCCTCATATCGGAGGTGCTCTTTCACCTTGTAGAACAGCTGACTACATCTGCATCCCAGAACAAAGGCTCGAACACATATTTTTCTGTGCTCTGTCTCACTCCTCCCTTGACCCATTATCAGCAGCAAATTACACAGTGAACCAAACTTGATGCTTTCAATATTTCTTCTCATTCTGTTTCTGCATAAGAGCAGATATATATGCTTGGGTCTTTTATGATGTTTGTTTCCATGGTTAAAGCATAATCAGCTCCATGAAAAGGAACAGGAACAATCTCCACTTTAACTGAGACCTCACCACCTTTACATTTAAAGCCTTCATTTACTTCTTCAGCTTTTTCAATTGCCAGTCAAGGAAGGTTTAAGTCTGTAATATAGTAATACTTGCAATTACTAGTAAATAGCATTTTACAGCATTAACCGGTCTGTCCTTACAGCATCTTTTTCAGGCAGGCAAATAAATGTTATTATCCTCATTTTACAAACACATTGATTAAGTGACTTGCCTAAAGGCCACGCATCAATTTCCATGTCAATGCCAAGATTAGCAGAGAGGAAACTTCTGCATTGCCGTCACAGGAAAAAAATGATCTGTATTATCAAGTCCAAACCCCCTCAGAAACAAGTAATCACTTTTCAGGTGTTCAGTCTAAACAGCGTTTACTAACTCCGCATCCCCATATGTCAGCCCTGCACTTTGTCCGCTCGTTAAGCTACAGCTTGCTAATGACTCAAAATGGTTCCCAGTGTGTCAGTAGCAGAGAAAGTTCTTCTCTTTTTTATATTACCTCCTCATTTCAACTGCAGAGGCTGAAAAGCCCTGGCTTTAGCACGAGTGAAAAACCCACTTTTAAGACTGAGTTTTGGGAGGCAGGTGGGGTGAAGGGAGGAAGATAGATAGGCTTGTGCTGCTCCCTTCTGTGGCAGCACGAGGCTGGACAATGGTCCGAGGAAGCAGCACATGCAGCAGCAGATGAATAAGGAAGGAATTCAGTTCTTCCGCTTGTCTGTGCTTCTCACAGATGCTGGCCATTCTGAACTTCTGCTCTCTCCAAGCTAATTTTCCATTTCTGTGTTGTGTACAGTAGGTGCAATTCTCTTTTCTATTGCTGTTGTAGCTGCTGTTTGGAAATTGAGGCAGTTGTACTGGCGGTGTTGGAAATTGAGTCTCTGGCTCTAAAATGCAGCAATATCTCTAGTTCTCAATTTATTGAGCTATTGGGTCAGTTGCCCTCTTTTTAAAGCTCTTGCTTTTCAATTGGGAAGTGATTTTGGATTTGATCTACGTTGTCTGATTTAGACAGATAGTTAGGAAACGAATACAGATGATCTGTCTAACTTCAACACAACCTTACCCAGGCCTTACTGTGCACATGTATCCTGTGACAAACGAAAGTATAACCAGGTAACATCATAGCATACAGAAATCAACTGAACAAACTTCTAACAGCTCTGTTTACAGGCAGTTATTTCTAAGGGGAAAAAAAAAAAGGTGGTTGCTGTGTTTGATTCCCCTCCAGAACAACTCCCCTCTTCCCTTCTTGGAAAAACAAACAAAACAGAGAAACTCACTACAGCACTTAAGCAGCTAATTGAACAGCTAATTATGCCCACCCACGTGTAAAGAAAGCATTGTTTTGTTCTGATTTAAGGCTGAGTTTACAAGATGTTCCTGAGCCAACTTCTGAATCTTAGGAAAAATCAAAGTAGCCGTAAATCTTCTGAAAGACAGTAGTATAAGTTCGTCATCAGATTCATGATTTAAAGCCTACTGTGTCATTTCAGAACACCTGAATTTGACCTAGTCATTGAAGCTGAAGCTGTGCCAACATGTGAAAGCAGATACATTGAAAAATTGTCCAGCATTTATGATAGATACTGGTATTTCAGTCCAGACTCCCAGACGATGAATTATATTCTTAACAAGCATACGTGACAAAGTTAAATTTAGAAGTAGAATCTGAAATGGTTGCCAAGTTTTTAACTGAAGGTCATTTATAACGGGATTTTCTTTCCCCATGAAAAGAATATGCACATACAGACACACCAAATGTGTAGATTTACCTACAAAATATTTAAAATATTAGGCATATGAATTATGCATTTGCCTTTTACTAGCTTTTTAAAGATCATTTCTTGCATTCAATTAGTATCATTCATATTTATTGCATGCGAGTCACCTGTAGATTGCAGTATCAGAATTATTCAATAGGTTTATGTCTGTCAAATTAGCTCTCTTATTCATTAACAGCAAAAAATAAAGGATCTTTCTAAGCAAATGATTATCAAGTGTGTATGTTTTCCTGGCATTAGTTTGGTCTTCCATGTAACTCTATAGTCCCTACTCCTCCACCTCAAAGTTATTAAGGTGTCATATAAAGACATATAAAGAAATGGTAAGTTTAACAGCGTTAAACTGTGATATGGAGTTAATCGCTACTAGTGAAAAAGCAAAACACGGCTGGATGGCTGTAAATGTGATGATGTGTTCTGCAGCCTGATAAATATTATATCACACTGCAATTTAAGGTGCTCAAGGGCTTCACAATTTTAATTGCATTTTAATGATGGCAACTCGGTTCAATTATGTACTCTACCTCTTTCAAAGAAAAGCATTTCAGTATTTAAAAATTATATTACGGTATATCTCACCTGCAAGGTTGCTGCAATATTTGGGGTATGCCCTAAATCCTGTTGTCTTCAGTGAGAGTCTTGAGTAAAAAGAAATGCAGCCCATAGGTTTCTGTACTGGAAAAAAATTTTAAAGAATGTAATTAAATATATAATCAGGAATAAAACCAGAGTAATGGAAGATAGTGTTTGCATGGAGATGACAGTTTTTCTTGTCTGTTTAGCTTGTATGATCTTCTGGGCAAGTAGCATTTAGTGTTCTGTGAGGTGCATTACACTGCACAGAGGAAACTTCGTTTGTGGTTGATCCTGAGGTAATATCAGGAACACAGTTAATGAAGAAAAGAAGTTTTCTAATAGTAAAATAAATGGTAAAATAGAAAGAACTGAGTTTCTCATACAACCTGTAGTATGTCCTTGGTAGAGGTAATTAATAGTTTTGATTAGGCATTTGGATTCCGATCTACCAAAGCCTCACTTCTAAAACTTCTAAGTCTTGATGTCTGATGACACTTTTCTCAGGATGAGAGTCACAGACATGCTTTAGTGTTTTGCTGGATTAAGACTTCGGTCATTTTTCCTTTCTTTATATTTATTTCTAAGGCCTACCTTCTTAAAAATTAATGGAGTCAATGACCCCCTCAGCATTTTTTAATGTTTCTTGGCTTAGTTTTGTCGCCCAAATGTTCACTGAAAACTCAGCTCTTTCACTGATTTCCAGAATCCACTCACGAGTTTAATGCATAGCTGAAGTTAGAATGTATAATGAAATGAAATATTCAGCTGTGCTTTCAAAAGAAATTAAAATTTATCTGTAATGAGTGAACTTGGCATGTGATCCAGAAAGCTTCATTGCACTTTCAGAAGCTCTTACAAAAACAAGTATTTGTCCAGAAGTGCAGGAACTTCTGTGCTTCACTTTCTAGGTGAAATTCTCTTTGCTTCTCTCATGCAAGGAGTGATGCCAGATGATCAAAACGTTCCCTTGTGGCCTTAAAAATCTCTGATATATTTTGAAGCTTATGATCGCAGCATCAGATCAATGATATGTTATCTTTGTTTCAAAAGAACAATTCACTATGATCATTACTGCTGTGTTGCTGATAATTTTAAATTAACATTGCACAAACCAATTTAAAAAAAAAAAAAACTTTCATATTATTATCTCTAGAGTTCCAGTATTAAATATGGAAAAAAACAGTAACAAAATGGGTATTCACGTGAATAAGTGGCCTTGTACCTCCCAACCAATCCCTCCATTACCTCATGGTGCTTTTCAAATAAATGATTTCATGTAACTCACAGCTTCTAAAGGGATTTGAAGGTTATTGCATTCCATTCACTTCCAAGTAGATTGGATACTAAAAATAAAAAGTAATGACTCACAGCTTACCTTTCCTGACTCTGGAGCTAAAATGGTAAATATTTAATAACAGAAACTCTCCCAAAGTTTTTTTCTTCTTTGTCTTTCTCTATAACAAGCAAAATGAGTTTCTAAGGACATAGCTATACTGACATCACACTCATGGCTAGTCATGTTTCCACAGGACAAATTCTGCAAAAACATGTGAGGGCTTTTATTGGTAATAATAGCCCCAATGAATAGAATGAGATTTTAATTGAAGATTTGCTATTCACTTTTCAAAAGATGAAAAAGTAATCTAGGTATGTAAACTTTATCTTCAGTGCAATGACTAAATGAACTGAAAATAAAACATTTTAATATACTTTACCGAGTGTCTTGATATCACTGGAACATTGCAAACACTATATATGCATTATATAGAAAGCAATATATATTTATAAATATATATATATATATGAATGTGTATATATAACTATCATTCGTGTACTCTTGAGAGCAGCAAGCACAATACAGCATTTGTACTGTAGTCCACTTTTCAAACAGGGAAGAAAAACAAAGTCATACGTTTGATAATCTTAGTTCTTTCTTCACAAGGTCTGAATAACTGAATATAATTAGTTTCTAATTCTGATTGTTAAAAAACCTAAAAAAAAAAAAAAAGGAAAAAAAAACTATTATGAGGAAAATGCGTTGTGTGTTACTCAGTGAACAAAAGAAACTTTTTGCCAGGGGCCATCATCCCAAGCAGATAATACAGTTCTTTTGGAAAATACCTCTCAAAATAGCACAATATGTGTGGCTCAAGATAAGAGATAAATAAGGGTGTGCAGGGAAGGAGAGAACACTAAGAAGTACAAATAAAAATTTTACTGACCTGGAGATTTCAGCCCCATCTAGATTTTTCCACATTTTTTCACACTGTCATTTTTCCACACTGTCAGTGGGATCTGGATCAGATCCTTGATCTTTATTGCTTTGTTGCTTTAATGCTTTTGATTTTTTTTTTTGTTTAAGATAGGCAAATAGGACCTAGTCAGCATAGAAACAGTAGGAAAAGGTCTCCAAACATTTTTATTGATCCTAACATCTCCCTGCCAAAACCAAACACGTGTGCTGTGCAGACTGATAGTTTGAAGGAGCTCTTAAGATGACTTAGCAAATAGCAGAGGTGTACTCTGGGCCTTACTGCTTCGCTAGGAGATAATGTGAGCTAGGTCACAGGAAATTTCAATACAACCACCCTTGGGGTTCAGTTTGCCTGTCCTTGCCATAGCAACACAGCCCAACATAAAGCCTTAGCATGGCAATTGCACTGGAATTCTTTGGTAAGTGCATTTATCTCAAAAGCCACAGGCTGCCCATGCTGTTTTAATCCAACTTGCTGTTCTAAACAAAATCAAGTAAACTAAAGTGCACCCTGAAGAGCCCAACCAACTCTTCCTTGCCACAAATGAAACTGATATTTACTTTCTGCTCCACAACTGCTGCAGGAAGAAATTGTTCTTTTGCTCTGCAAAGTACAAAAAAAAGCTTTCTTCTAGCAGCATTAAGGTGCAGACGTCCATCTTACCAACACCAGCTAACAGAACACGTTAGTAACAAAAGATAGCATAAAGTCCACCTAATATGTCTACATGACAGCTATGTTGCATACTGCAGATAACTTTAAACTAGCTTACATGACTCCTGCTGTCTGACTGGAAAAGGCATCATGAAGCTCAGCATGGCATGCAAAACTCACCTTGGAACAGATAACAGCTAGCTGACGTTGAGCTCCTGAAGCTAAATTGTCAGAATTACTTGCCTTAAAGCTATCTCAAGAATATCTGCACTTACCTGCAGTTCATATTGCTTGAGCATATATTATGTATGATGCAACTGCCATGTTCCTCAGGTTTTACAATTTTGTTCAAGTAAAATATAACTGAAATTGTAATGATCAACTCTGCTTTGGATCTACTCTAAATAGGTAAAATTTCATCCAGAATTGGCAGTGGATTTGGGGTAAGTTCTACAACAGATATAAAAGACCAGAGAGATCTAGATTTCCTCAGATTTCATGAATGTTTGAATCTGGTGGGGGCTGGTTCGGCTTAAGACCATTTCTAGTTTAAATCTAATAGTACTTCTTGGAAAATTTTTGTACCTCAAAAAAGTAATTTCTTTACCATTTGCACTACAAGTTTTCTCTACTTTTAGCCTTCCAGTCTTTGTTAAGTTTAGGTGAAACAGACATGAATAAACTCTTGATAAAGAGGTTAAATATAAATATATTTGTATTAAAAATACATTTCTACCATACATCTTGGAAGCTTTGGGAGGGCTGAGTGGACAAAAGCTGCTAATTAGCCAGCAGCTTTTTATCTTTGCATAAGCAGGGCAGAAAAAGAGAGGTTTATGTGTTTTACTTGTCTACCATGTATTTCTCTCCATTTGGGGGAGGGGGAGAGAAGGATTACAAAACGATGAAAGGACCCAAGAGGAGCTTCTGATAGAGCATTTATAACTTCGTTTTATCTTCCAAATATTGCCAACGTAGGTTATATCTATTTTCCTTGGCTAGGGAGCTACCTTTTAATTTCTTTAGTCTCTCCCAAAACAAAGTGACGATGTTACCAAACCCCTCCAAACCTTGTGAAGTACTCACAGTAATATTATTAGTGTTATTACTTTTACTCTTTCTTTGCAAAAATGGGTGATTTGGAAATCCAGGCATGAGAAACAAAGTGTCAGGGGTACTAAGAAGCACTAATTACTCTTTCCTTCTGTAGGCACCATACTCCCTCCCTGAGCTGAATAGAAGACTGGCTCTCCTGTTTCCTGATGAAAGATTTTCAGTGGAGCTAATGAAAGAGTGTCCGTGACTCCAGATTACAATAAGTCACAAATCACTTATGTTCTGTTGTTGTTGATTCTGTTTTCTTATTATTTAGCTACCTGTTTGAAATTGTGCATGTGCAAGATAACTGCAATAATTTTTGGATGACTCTTCTGGATCAGCAGTCATAGCTGCCGCTTCATCCAAGTAATATTATGCCTCATTGTGTCCATACGTAAAATGAAAAAAAAAAAAAAAAGAGATGAAATGACTTTTACAAAATTGCACAAAATATCAATAGCAGAACCAGGAAAGGACCCAATCTCCCCCTACCCCCAGCCAACCTGTCTCCTGGGCCAAGTTGCAAACAAGTTTGGTTATTGCATGAATGCTATAGTGCATTTGTTCATACTATCTTGTCAGGGATTTAATCTCACAGCATCACATGCTACCAGCACAACCATGTCATTGCAATTTAACATGCATTTTGTTGATGTGCTCTATATCTCATTAAAGTCTCATCTCCTTAGCCAACACCATATGCTACTCATCAGTAGCAAAGCTCTTAAACATAATGAAAAAGGTATAATCACAAATGAGAAAGCAACTGTCGACAAATGATACTACAGGTATTAAAATTCCATAACACCACTGAAAGAACAGATATTGCAACTGTAATCCTTTTAAGACTTTTAGCAGCATTGTCCTACAGGAAAAAAATGTGGGGCTTGGAGGTGCTATTCTGTCATTCTTAAACCTTTCATTACAGAACTCTCAAATCACTGACAGTGCCATGTCAACGTGAGGAGAAAGGTTGATTTCTAACATTTTTTTTTTTTAAACTGAGAAGAAAGTTATTGATATGTTTTTGGATACTTCTATGTCTTCAAATATGTTAGCTCAAAAGCTTAAATAAAATAGTTTGAAAATATTTTGAGAATATTAGACCTTATTTAATGATGATTAGCTTTTCTTTCCCCCAGATTTTGACTTTTTTTGTTTGATTCAGGATGGGAATCTTAGGTTTTTTCCTGACAATACTAAAACATGCAGATACTGTTTTAAGAGTGCTACTTCGTCATGAAATATAATCAATAAAAAACAAAATATAAGAGTTAGTGGTGATAGCTATACCAATAGCAGAAAAAGAAGTTAGCCAAGTTCTACCCTCAGACATATGGTTGTACTCACCACAGACCAATCTGAAATACAGCTGGATTAGCTAACAAGTCAAGTATAGAAATGAGGGGAGAGCAGTGAGACAGGTTCTAGCTACTCAGCTACTCTTCCTTCTTTTGTTTTTCTGGCCTTTCATCTTACACTTTTTCTGTTAGATATTAATAACAATCTTGAATTTTCTTTAAAATAGAGACCCCAGTCCTGAAAGGACCTCAGTGCAGGCCTGCACCCCCTCAAGAGATTTACCTACACCTAAAAAGCACTGTCCGGGCATGTGAGGGTCCACTCTCGAATAGCTAGTTCAGGACATAGACGTCAGACAAGGACGATGCATAATGGGAGCCATGCTTGGACACTACCTTGAGCTGGGGACACCATGACAAGAAAGTGATGGAAACACAGTGAGAAGGACCAGGGAAACCCCCCGCCTAGTTGAGCAGCTAATCCAGAAAACAGAATATTTGCATGAGGACTGTGAGCAAAAGGAATGACACTCGCCAGCAATTTCGTTTTCCACTTGTGAGAAATGAACCAAACTACAAGGTATTTACAAGTAATGTCACACTCCTGGCATTGATACATTGCCAGCCTCTGTCTCTTATAAAAGCTAAATATGTGAATTTCTTGCGACCCTGTTTGTAGAGGTACTAATTCTGCCATAGGCACCATTTAGAGAGCTGTCAACTGGAAAGCAAATTTTCATAGGTCACTATCAGTTGGGAGGTTCAATAAGACACAGGTAACTTTTACCCCTTTAGTATTAGCAAATGTTTAGTGAAGATGTGTCTTGACTGCAGTCCATCTCTAATTAAATCTAAATTAAATTTCACCAAGCAGAATTACCAGAGTCTAATTTTTGGACTCTGTGATAAATCCTCCTTTCTGATGCTGACTAGCTGTTCACTAAAGACAAGAATCCACTGAAGAGCGCAAACATTTTTTCCTGGTATGTTAGTTCACATCACAAGATTAAACTAATAATTTTCTTAGGATAGGTAGTGTAATATACATGTGTATATAGGTACATGTTTTAATTATACAAACTATAAAATATCTTTCGAACTGTATCACAATTCTTCACATGAGAAAATAGTCATGCATCCAAAATATTAACCTTTATATGTTTTTTTGGTGGCAGGGTCTTAAGCTTCTCTTTTCAGCAACTGGATCTTCACCTGTCAAAGCTCTATAAATGAGCTAATACCTCCAAATGGTGGCCTTGCTTTGGTTTCACTAATGTTTTTCTTTTCTCTGTGAGTGTCATGTTTCTTATGTTTTCCTTCCATCTGGAAATAAATTGCACTAAATAAGATGGGCCTTTTCAAAAGCACAGAACTTTAATATTAAGTTTTAATTAATCAGTCTTTTTATTCTTTTATTTTTCTCCTAAGAGGCTGTAGATCGTCGTCTACCCCTGCCTACATGGACATATGGATTTATTTTATCTTTTTGCATATATATTTGGTTCAAAAGAGCTTAAATGAACTGAGAAAGTAGCTGGGGCTCATCTACAGAATTATTTTTCACATATTCCTTTCCTTCCATATATAAACATTGTATGAAGTAGTCATATATTGTATGTAGCAGTCATTTTGTGACTTCTAGGTATCATTTTCAGTAATAAAAATGTAACATTTTATTAACAACTGAAAATAAAGTAGCACTGTGAAAACAATGCAACTCTATTTTTAATGAAAATCATGGAAATACCACTTTTTATATAAAATCTGAAAGGTGATCAACAATTTTATGTACCTCAGCTTCTGAATGCTCAACTCAAGGCAAAATGGCCGGAAGACCAGACGGAAAACAAAATTGTCTCAACACAGTCAATGGATCAGTCTAATTTGCGCAATGTGTTGTACGTAGGTATTTGACAAAACAGTTCCTGACACAATAAAAGGTCACTTTCCTATACTGCTTATAATTCTCACTCTTTCTTACAACCAGTCTAGAGCATCTGCCCATTCTTTGTCCTGGCTGTTGGGTAATCCGAAGTTCTTAAGCAATATTGTCCATTAATCATTAGCAGTTATTCTGGCTTAATCATATAAAGTGATTAAGAATTATCTATTCCAGATGTCTACACAAAGTTTCTTGTAGCGTATATAGATATACTGTGAACTAACACAGCTATTTCCCCTGAATGCAGCTACCTACAGAGGAGGAGCTGATTAATTCCACACATCTTTTATTATTATTTATAAACTGATTCTTAAATAAAGATGCTTACATCTGCCTCTTGCTCCAGATGGTGCAATTTAGCTGCCTATGTTACTCATGAGTCATTTTCTGTTTTAAACAAATACTTAGCCCAGCAATTGTCTTATCAAGAATTCTCCACTTCTCACAATTGAAACCTGAAATGCATTGCTGCTTTAATTCTCAGAACAGGGAGTTTCCTGTCTCGCAGGTCAAAAGTACAAGGAAAAAAAAATCCTCTTAAAATTTCCAGTGCAGCAGTCACAGTTGTAAAACTGCCTGATACTGTAGCTGTATCCTCAAGTTACCAGCAAAAATTTAGGCAGTGAATTCGATCCGAAATTCTCATGAGATCTGACAGTGCACAGGTGGTAGGACAGATCTGCAGCAATTTTTTTTTTTTTTTCTGTCGTCACATCGCCTGTCTGTAGAGGTTATATTCCAGGCCCTACGAGCATCAGTTCCAGCCTAAGGCAAAATCTTAGATGCATATGGCCAGACTGCGTCCTTGCCCCAAAATCCACCCAAAAGGGAAGTAGTGAGCAGGCTTTAGCTCTCTGCCAGGACAGCTGGATGCTAGACGCTCTCAAGAGCTCTAGAGGGATGGTGCAGCTGATCCTGGGAAAACTGGAAAAAAAAGCAATAGGTATGGGATATCCTGTTGGGATGTAAAAGACACAGCATATACAGTTTGACAAGGTTCTAGAAAAGTTATGATCCAGATGGCAGGTAAGAGTACAACCTGTAAGTTTAGGGACTCTCAGCTGCATACGAGGTCTTCTGCTCTTTTCTAGAAGACAGGTTTGGATTTCACCGAGGGGTAAGCTACCATCCACAGCTGAGGCTGGACCATCCTGCTGTATTCTTAGCTAGGGGGTCATTTTTATCTACTGATACTGTTACCTATGCACATGTGATTGGGACTATAAACTCAGAATAGCAATACCTAAGTCAGTCTATGCACAAAAACAGCTGAAATTAAAAGCGTGCTCTCCCTGGGCTTTTTCTACAGCTAATGGAGAAAGAGCTGTGGGACGAATTGCTTTCTGGAGGGATAAAAGGTACATGCTGCTTCCTCATGGTTCCTTTCTGATTGCATATGGCACAGAGTAGAGAGCTGAACTCCTAACTTCTGTCCTCAGCTAAGCATCTGAAGACAGATTGAATGAATTGTGGCTGTTTTGTGTTCCAGTCATCTTTTAGTAAATAACTGAAAAATATCCTACAGTTAATCTTCAGGTAGTTAAGAGCTCTTGAATAGTTTGGTATTGGTATAGTTTGGACATTAGAGAGACTTACGTTAATCTGATTTGCCATGATACCCAGTGCAGAATTAAAGGTGGGAAATTCCAGGCTTCTTGTGAGATTGAGGAGTCATGTCACCAACAGAAAACTACATCTAGCAAAGCACTTCCCCACTTTGTTCAATACGTTCACGTAATATCATGTCATCATTTGCAGATATACAGATTTTATAGATCTATTAGATTGCCGCTAAGCTGCCGGTTTGGGATATTTCTTTTAAATCTCAAAGAACCAATTGTTTAAACCTGAAAATGATGTCATTTTGACTCTACTTTTTCCAATACTCTTTGACTGAGGGTCCCTACCATCCTTTCTTCTGATACACTTAGGCAGCGCATCGGACTTAGAGTCAATGAATTCTACCTGAAGCTACTGTAGAGAACAAAAATCTTCCAAGATGCAAATAACCAATTATAAAACACAGCTCAGGGTTGAATAAATTCTTTGCTTAACCCTTAGGTAGTAAGTGATGGCCAGAGGCATGGGTTTTATTATCCGTACCATTATCACAGCTCATATGACTCCTATGTTAATGCTAGCAATTAGTTTGCTCAGATTTTCAGTGAGAAATTTTCTGTATGAATCTAGCAAACTACATCCTGATCACTTTGTTCCATTCTAAGATAGAGACATAAACGCTCTGAATGACCATATATCTATTGATTATGAGTTTGGACAGACTTAACACCCACACAATAATAAGACATGTCCGAAGGAGCATCAGGATACAAGAGATATCAAGCATGCAGCAATTGTTACTATCAGCCTCATTAGCTAAACCTGGTCATCCTTCACGCTTCACAGAAATGCTTCCTGCATTTTAAAATATTGTTAACGGGGAATAAACATGTTTGGGATCTGAAATTACTGCTTCTATGCAATGTTTTTCTCATGTATTTCTATGAGCATTGTAACTATCTGTTCTATATCTCGTCAGGGTTGCTTTTCAAGCCATCAGAGCCACTCTTGTACAGCACAATACTGTATCAACTTTATCTTATATAAAATGAGAAGTGCAATAGAGAAATGCCTAGAGACAGCCATTTTTAGAAGCAGCAATTCAGACTACTTAGATTATAACATTCTTCAGTTGTCTTCCCATACCAAAAGATTCTTTCAATTTATTTATGTCCCCGTGAGCTTCCTAATATTACCAGCCCTTTCAATATTCCATATAGGAAAAAGAATTACTTTGGTGTAGTCCTTGTGCTTTGATAGCCGAGGAGGCAGAAGGAGCAGGGAGTTATTCTACATAGTTCACATGCCTATCAGGTAGGAAGAAAGGATAACACTCCATTATAACAGGTAAAAGATGGCAACCACATTTTTGAAATTCCAACATTTGATATTTAGTTTTTCGTTATACTGAAATGAAAACTAAACTTATCAAGTGTTTTTACAAGAAGTAGTTTATATAAACATTGCAGAGGGGAGCTGTGGGGTCTTTTCTTTTTTGCTCTAGGAAGTATTCAGTAGAGGACATAATCTTACCACACAGTGGTCAGGGTCCTATGTCTTAGGATGTATGGGAGTAGGATGCACGGGAGTAGGATGCAGAGAGAATAATTTGCTTTGGCTTATTTTTTATATCCTGGAATATTTTCAGTCAGAGCAAGAACTTGAGCATGCACATGTCTTCCAAATCCCAAACCACTGTTGTAGTTGCCAGGCTACAGATCATTAGAGTCCTTAACTTTCACTGTACCCATTTCAGCTCCTGCAAAACAATATACCGTAATGGCATGAAGGGAAGCATTTTTCAGCAAAATTTGAGCTACCTTTAGCAGAATAGCTTCTATATATTTCCAAAGAGTGGAAGAACCTAAATACAGCAGAAAGTGTTTTTCTGATGTTACAAAACTGTGGATAGGATGGTGCAGCATGAGGAATGATGCCCTAAAACCAGAAGCAAGGGTATTATTTTGGCTATTGTACGTGAAAGTATCCCTTCTGGTCTATCTCCGTTTGTACAAGATGAGCCATTCCAGTATCTGCTTAGGCCTTTCAGTCTGTGATCCTGCCTTCACATCAATTTGAAATAACATAATTTTGCAGGTCCTTTAAACCGAAATCCTAACTGGCAATACTTAACTATCAGTACTCCCTTCCAGAGACAATTCCAAAAGAAACAGGAGAGAGGACTCTGACAGTGAAATAGAATTATGGCTAAAGTGTAGACACTCTGTGATACAAGTTACTGAAAAATGAAAACAATCTCACAAAATACCACAGTGCACAGTAAATGAGGCATGAGAGATTTGGTGGAAGAATGAAAGGTAATACACCACTGTAATAACTCCAACAGCTTAAGGACAGCCTGTGAACTCAAAGTACATAACAGTTTTAGTAAACACAAAGTTTGAATGTCAGGAAAGGTCTTACCTATAGTCCTTTCAAAGAAAAGGTGTACTTCGTGTTTTAATGAAAGTCTGATCTCCAACAACAGACTTCAACCTTCAATACAGAGCTGCCACTGATGCTGAAAATCAGAAAGCATGAATTCTTTTACATATACATAGGAGCAGAAAAAGAGATTTTCCCCTTTCATTCTTACTTAGTTTCTTTGACTATCAGAAACATCAAGATGCCTCTTTCTGAAAAAAAGCTCATTGCTAGTCAGTTGTCTTCACTTATTGCATATACACAGCAATGGAACGCCCAAAGGTCCACTTAAATAGAAAAAAATAGTATGACCTCCCCCACACACCCCCATGCTACTTCTCCAGTTACTAAAACGAGTATTGTCATATCCTAAGTTCCCTATGTTTTCCAAGCAAGATGCCCAGGGCAAAGACAGTTTTTTTCACAGGCCGCATATAACTCTCGCCTCCTACTTACTATTTTATTCTCCTTTTTCTCTCCCACCAACCAGCAGAAGCCAGCCTCGCTCAATGCGCTATTTTTGAACAAGTAGCTTTCAAATGACAAGTAACCCATTCCCCATTTACAATAACAAACAGACTAAGAAAAGTTTAACAGAGTGGTGTTTTTAAAGATGGAAAGTACTTCTTGTGACCCATGGACCTTGTCTTCCACTGGATGCTTTCCAGGGAACCCATTAAGGTGAGGAGAAAGGTGGGGAACAGTTCTGGCACTTGGTTTCATGGTACGAACCAAGAAACTCTTTAGTCATCAAACATGGTAGCGTTTGGGCCAACTGGAGCCTTCGTGTAACAGCCCCAGCAGAATGGCACTACTGGAGCCGGGCATCTGCTACCAGTTGATTGTTTACATGTCTCTCTTTGTTCTTCCTGTTTATATGTTCCTTAGGATATCTGACCCTGGGGACAAGTTTTGTTCACCTTTTGTGGATGTTCATCTGAAGACTCTATTGCCTACTAGATACCTGATTTCCAAGTGTTGCCCAGACCGATCCGATATCGGAGCGAATTATTCCGTCCAGTAATTTCTGGAAATCACAAGGATACTGTTCTTTCGAAGCTGTCAAAGGAACTGGTTCTTTATAAGTTTGCAGAACAAAGGTCTTTTGTCCTAGTTAGCGAGATAGATAGATAGATATTCATATAGATATTTTTCCCTTGTTTCTAAGGATAAAGCATACACCACACTCTACTACCTCAGGGCAGTTCAGAAATCCCCTCTGGGGTTGGGAAACCAGGGGATTATGGGCATGCCACATGAGATATTAGAGCTCTTTTCTCCTGAGTTTTGGAAAAGAAGAAGGTGCTGCTCTATACAGATATTTTATGAATAAGCTTCCAGGTATAGGCTGAGACAGACCCTAGTGAACACAATATCAGCAACCAAGAGTTCCAGCTGTAGCTGTAAATTCAGGTTATTTTGCTCTAATAGCAGTACTTCCTCTTTTACTAGTCACTCGAGTGGTGCTCCTGCACAGAGGTCATAGGCTTTAGAGTATATGTCTTGCACATACATCAGGTTTGGATGATTGCTAGAAGGACCTTACAAACCATGCAGCAAGGTATCTATCTGACAGCATCTCTTGCGTGTGAGGCAGGATGCCTCCAGGCATGAGTTCCTCAGTAGCCTGACACACAGACACAGTTGAACACTTTGGCAATGGGTGGGTACATGACAAGAGTCTTCGGGACTGCTATAGCCAACAACGTTGGTGTGGTGCTGAGAGTTGAAATTGGAGGTTTTGCCTTCAGGTGAAGGGTCAGGGATCCAGCATTGTCCCAAAGTGAAAATTTAAGAAGTCACTGAAATCATTCTGAATCTGTTACAGAAGTAAAAAAGGATAATGGAGGACTACAAGGCATCTGAAAATGAGGACACACTGCCAGCAAAATTTGCATTTAAAGAACTGCTTGCAAACAAGTAACTACTTTTTGAATGATGGGGTTACATTCCCAATCTGGTCCCCCTACGCCAGATACTGAAAAAGTCAAAATAAAACATTTTCTATAGCACTCAGTTATAAATTAAGAGCTTTCAGATAGCTTAGAGGGACTTGTTGGCAAGAACTCATCTCTTATAAAAGGCTTGTTGCTGCTTTAGGGAGGAGTAAAATAGCTACTGATGACATTCAAATCATGATCTACCTTCTCAGCCATTAATTTTAAATATGATTCATACTCCATTATGCTCTGGAAACTAAAGAAATTATCCTTTATTGTATCAAATCATTTTTCATCACTATGTACTCACAATGACCAATTTTACTTTTCCCTTTTGAAATATGCTTGAAAACTTGTAAAAATTAACCTTAATGCTTACACTTACCTTTAATTCAGCTTAATAAGGATTTTCCAATGTAATTTTTTTTATTTATTTTTTATTTTTTTACACAATACAACAGAATTATTAGCATCTAACATATATAACAGTAATTGTTAAACTGCTTTCATAGTAATGCATTTTTAAATTAGAAACTGATCCAGGTCTAACTTCGGAAAAAAAAACCCTACTGGACTTTGTGCTATTTAAATACAAATATACATTTTAATAAATATCTGAGCCAGTCTGAGGACACAGAAAAGAAGTGCAAAAATGGATGAGTGTTTACCATTCATTCTCATTTACAAAATCAGAGAATTTTTTAGTCAGAAAAAGTAAAAGAAAGATCTCAGAAAAAGGTCCTAGTTTGAGTTTTCAAAAATTCAGGTGCTATTGCCTGCTTCAGCTGTGTGACTTTGTACAAGTCATTTAATTTCTCTGTGACTCAACATCTTGCCTCTAAAATGCAAATTTTAAATATATATTACCATACATCATAACTATGCTGTGTAAAAGAGAGACACTGCTTCCTTCACCTTTAAAAAGATAGGGTGTATCCTCTTACCTTCAGAAACAGCTACCGCCTCTGACTCCCAGGTCAGGGAGAAGCACTTTGTTGAAGGCCTGTATGAGATATGAGATGGCTCAGCTGTAACCCTCACTGAGTGTTATTCATAGCGGGCACAGTAGTTAAATACTATTAAAAAAATGGCCAGGTTCTGTCATCCTCCCTAAACAATCCTATACTCACTGGGGAATTATTTGGGGTCAATGGGGCTACGTATACAGGAAGGTACTGTTTGGAACATGTCGGGGAAGCATGGCATAACTCTCAAACATTAAAATACTACTCAGTAAAGAAATAATTAGATAAGTACTAATGATCATTGAGTTAAGTCTCCCAGCACGCAGTTTATTTTTCGTATATATCAGATGGATTAGCATAGAGGAGTAAATAATTTAATATTAATTATTACTAGCTACTTCTTAAATAGCAGCTGAATAAAAGCATTAGGCAGAGCATGGAATTTTCAAAGACAGGACAAGACCAGACAGAACATTTCATTCCTGTCTGTCCAGCATAAAAGCTTGTGAGTATCAGAGGATGAGTATACTGTTCCAGGCACAAACAAAGAAAAAATAAACAATGAAGAAAGAAAAGAAAACAAAAAACACCTTGAGACATTTAAAATATCCCAAGATGCAGGTGATGAGTGCTGGAAATAACAAGGCTTTGAAATGTCTTGGTTTTCTCAGAGTAAGGAGAATAAGAAGCTACCTCTACTAGCTAGCGATAACAAAATGCTAAATGATACTCAGCTGACAGAACTTGTCACACATGAAACAGATCCTGCTCTTCCCAAGAAAATAAGCTGCAGATAGCACATTTCCAGCTTAATTACTAAGATTTGATCTTAATTTCAATTATTGATAAATTCTAAGTAAATAAAAGATTTGAAAGTGAGGAGGTTAGCTCATTTTTATAAGCTAAAAAATACTTCAAGAAAAAAGGGAAAACTAGGTTTTAAAATTGATTCTAGGTAAGGTCCTGACAGATATATAAAAAGTCTTAGTGTGAAGGAAGATACACATAAAGTCTTAGTGTGAAGAATACATGGGACCCAGAAACATAGTTAATCCAAAGAGAAACGTCTATAGATCAGGTTAAGGAGTTCATAGGGAAAGACAGGAATTTTTATAAATATTGTTGTTAGGGTAAATGCATTAGCCTTCTCTCTATTTAGATTTTCAAAGTGTATTTGAAAAGTGCTCTCTTTGGCAGTTACTGATTTGCAGTTATGAACAGGATCGACGTTCAGACACTGAGAAAAGGAGACAAAAGAGTAAGAGCAAATCTTCTCAAGATGATCTTCTGAAAAGTGAAAGATATTGGTGGAATCGTGGACAAAAGACAAAAGTTCACAGAACACAAATTTTGGAATAACTTTTGAATTGCAACTCAGTTTCAAAATTGTTTAATAAGGAAGCCATGTCATATGAAGCAAAAATACAATATAATTTTGTTCCAAGAATGCTTCCATACTATTAGATTTTTACCCTTGGATTTCCTTCCACAATGGTATTTCCTTTATAACTCAGTCACAGATCTACTTAAATGCAATAGTTGTGCTATAAACTTTCATTCAAGCTTAGGGAAGGAAAAATGCAAATTCCCATTCATGTATTCCTGTAACAATAGCTACAAGAACAAAAAGCTACCATATGAGGCTGAAAGTTGATTACAAGCTTAGAGTAGTGGTCAAGGAACTGTTTCAGGATTGTCTGCAAATATAAAGGCGAAGATAGTAATGGGCTGCAGAGGCATTAGTAACTGTATGAGGCAACGAGAAACGCAGGAGGAGGAGAAGGGAAAATGAGGCAAGCATCTAGCATGACACCAGCAAACAAAAAAACAAACAAACAAAACCAGACAAGGTGCTCCTGTGACAAATGATTGAATGGAAAGGCTTGATTTTTTTCCTGTGTTCAGCTTCCTCTGCATGTTTGTAAATGACACACAATTGTATTAGAAGATAACTGAATCCTATTATACATTTCCAATTGAAATAATAAGGCATAAAATACTGGCTAAATGATCAAGCAAAAGAAAGGTGAAAATATAATTTTCTACAACTGCCATTCTTATGAGTAAAAAGTTTACATGCTAGCCAGCCACACTAGTGGCTTCCACTGTCAAGCTTTCCTTCTGACCTCTGGCTTATCAGAGAATGACTGACAAGCAGACAAGCTATCTGTGCTGCCCAAGTCATTTGTTGACACGTCCTTTTTCCATTCCTGTCCTGCTATAGGCATCTACCTTGCTTAAAGCCAAAAATCCTGGTCCCCTTGAGATTTTGTGCATAAATTCATTAAAATAAAGAACAATAAATAGTGTCTTGTAGACAGCAGTAAAGACATTTTAATTGCTGAGTAGAATTTTTGAGCTGGAAAATAGTACGTAGATTTTGTGTATGCATTCTCGTAATTCTTTGAAGAGGTAGAGATAAACTGGAAAGCAAGTAACCAATGCCCTATATAGTTGCTTTCCACTCACTTTTTTTTTCTATCCAACCTCAAATGCATTATAAAATTAAAATGGAAGTTGAAGTAACACAACATGAGCCAATCTCTGAAATTTAATGTCCTAAAGCAGGTTCAGCATGCCTGAACAAGAACACAATGAAGGAAAAAAAATTAATCTAATTATAAAACTTAGGACCATTAAGTCATTTCTGTTGCAGATATTTGCTGCAGTTCTTTGCAAAGCTTCAAATACGCAGTCTAAGAAAATATTTTTTCCCATTGAAAATGACTGAGATAACTGGTGATAAGAAATTAAAATGAAATCTATAGAAGCCAATGCATGGTAACGTTAGATGCAATTCCGCTACTGAAATTGCCTTAGTATCGTAAGCAGTTAAAAAAACACTTTTCTCAAACGATCAACATCTATTTCCAGAACTGTATCTTTGGATAATACGCACAGTTAACAATTATGAAGAAGCAGCTCAGGAAAAAGATATTCAGATACTCATTTATTAAGTGTCAGCTACGATCCTGGCAGGTTAGAAGGCCACATGCTGCAAAAGTTATACTGTCTAGGAAATGACCTAAACAGGGCTCTAATTCCCAGGAAATGTAGCTAGAGAACCACATTCTGCACTGGTGTACATTTAGTAGTATTACACAGGTGAAAAATAGGAAGGAATAGGTTTACACAATGAGGTACATATACCCTTTACTAATTTCTTGTATTTCATTCTTTTAGATATTTCCTGAGTAGATAACAACTCTTGAATCAGTATTTAATTAATGAAATATACAACTCAACAAAAACACTCCAACTGATTTCATATAATTTTGGCTCAAACTTGTGAGGCAACCCTATTTCAAACTGGCCCTGGTCCTGTTCATTGTGTACTTCCTTGACTTACCCCTGTCCTGTCTTATACTTGTCAAAGTTCACCCATACTGGCGAGGCAAAAGCAAAAGTCTGAAACCAAAGCCTTAGTTCTTTTGCTTTACATCTCTTACTACAACAAAAGCTGTTAAATTCCTTGTAGCCACACTATCTCTTTCACTGCTGTTGCCAGATACTTGAAGATCAGTGTATACCTCCACCTGAAGACTTTTAAATTGCTTAAACATCCATCTTTTTATTTTTCAATGACCATTTGATATAAAATCTTGAATAAAATCATTAGTAGAATAGAAAAAAAAGTATATTTTTCTTGAAAGCATATTTTTCTTTTTTCTTTCTGATCATGCTTGTGATCAGTCTAATTTGTGATTTATTTTACCTCTCTAAAGAAAGGGCTTAAAGAGACTTCAGAACATTTCTATATTCCATATGCACCGTGGTCACACAGAGCCTTCCATAGTGCGTATACCAAAGCATTCTCATATCAGTATTGATGAGTGTTTTAGCTCTTAAGTTTCTCTTTAGCTTGGGAAAAGAAAATAGTCATATCATAGCACAGTTTATGTAGTGCCTCCGTCTGCCCTAGGCTGTCAGGTGGAGGACAAAACCTGTAATTATGCACTTCACAGAGTGGGAAGCTTATTTGATGGGGAATTATTTTGATATTTTAGCAAAAAAAAAAAATAATTTAATTTATTTTAGCAATAAGGGCCATTGCTAAAGCTACCTCACTTTGGCATAGAACTTAAAAGGGCCTTAATAAAATGGAAGTCAAGTTTCAGCTGTTCAGTTCTGATAGCTCTCCTACATGCTCGGAAAGGATAGAGTTTCTCCATATGCATATTTGGTTTGTATACAGAGACGTTTTCTTACCAGACTTCTCGATTGTAAAAGAAGTGTCAGTTAAATAAAATTTTATCACTCCTAAATATACATTTCAACTCATACAAAGAGAGCCATTAAACGTTTTTCTATACAGCAGTATTTGCAGAACTAAATCGTTTTCTGTTTTAGGTCTAAAAAGATACCTCTATTATTGTAAGTATGGTACGGTGAATGCTGTAATTCTGCGAGTGCCCATTGCACCATGTGGCTGGTACACTTGGCAAGCTCCATGTCACGGATTCTATGCATCAGCTATTAATTACATCTCTCATGTCAATCTGTTACCTTCTGCTGGAAATAACTGGCATATTCTCATCTTCTTAGATACTGAAGTGCGTAACTGCTACCTGCCCTTTCTTTTATACGTATAAACTCCTGTGCATTGGAGTAAGAACACAACAGAGATACACACTTACATATACTTTTATATGTATATATACACACATACACGTACATACACATACCTATAATATCTATAAAAGCAGTACTGCAGATGCCTTTTATCCAGCTTTAAACAGAAATTCAGTAATGGTAGCTGTACTGAATATTGCTCTTGGCAGTGCTAAAAGTCAGTCATTGGATTAAGCATTTTTAAGTAGCACATTTTATAACTTAAACATTATTATTATTATTATTATTATTATCCAAGATCCCTTTTAGTTTAATGCAATTTATCTGAGTGCATGCACTGATTTCTGTTCTCAGCACAGCCTTAGAAGGTTAAAAAAGTTAAATATGATCCTTTGCAAGTTTTAGGATATCTTCTTGCATTACTTGCAGTAGATAATCACTACCCAGTGTCTCTTATGGTCTGACAGCATTCACGATTATATTTGTCAGACGAAATACCTAAGATATCATGTAATACACTTGAATATTCTATACAAGTAGCTACTGAATTGTTGGCAGTCTCATATAATATTGGCAGGTTCTCATTTTTGCTACAGCTGGAGCCTTTTGGTCAGCAAGCTTCTTTCCTTACATCTGACCAAACATAACGCAGTATAAGTTGTTAAACTGAAAAGCTCTGCTGACTGAAAGTGGAAAACATGGGTTAGTCTGAAGGTATGAATGAAGAGTAAATAACAGATTAAAGGACTGATAAGAAAGGAACCTTTACGGAAAGTTTAAAGTTTATAAACTAGATCTTAATATAAGATATAATTTTGTCTTCATTTTTTGTCTTCATTTGTCTTCTTTTTGTTTACATTTCGTTCATGTGAAAATAGTGACTGGATTTTCACTGGTATAAATGAAAACTAAATGTAGTCCAAAGAAATTATTATGCTCAAATTTAAACAAAGTATGCTGAAAAATGGTCTCAAATTTTCACCTGAGAAAACCTTCCATTTAGCATTTATTCTCTCTAGTGAAGAGTACAGAAAGAGTAACTTCAAATCACCAAATTTTTTTTCTACTGGTAATTCATTCCACCAACTATCAAAATCCTGGGCTTCCTCTATAGCATGAAAATACCTGGCTTTTTACACAGTTAAAAATGTATTAGACCGACTCCACGTTTTTTATGAGTTCACTCTTCATTGGTAAAAAGCTAAAACAAACTGACTTTTAATTGTAGCCTTGAAACTCAGAAATGAAAAGTATAAAAATAGGTGAAACCAATCATCTATGCGGAAAGCTGAGGGCAGTTCTAAAGTTCAAGAAGCTTTTCAAAAAGGTAAAATGAATGTCATCTTTATGAGAAATGTCAATTTTATTCTGGGCAACTGCAGTCAAAACATGAGGGTTTCAGCTGGAGCAGTTAAGAACCATACGCTCAGAACATTAAAAGAAGGAAATAATAACATAGGAAAAAGGTTAACATCTTGACATTAAATTATGGGCTTTAATAAAAATTATGGTATGTTTTTATATAATCAGGTATCACTGAGTACTATGCCAGGCAACAAACCAAAAATGAAAAGAGTCGACTCGTCTGTCAGTCTCCGGTTGTGGTAGAGGTCTGCAGGAAACCTGAATGTGTGGGTCTTTGAACTGAGCTAAACAGCTGTGTGAAATAAACCCTTTTTACTTTCAAGCCTCTGTGATAAAGATAAAAGTATCATATTCAAACTGGCTTGTTTTGTTCAACAGTGTGGAGAATTTTAGTCCAAGTTTCAGAGACTGGCCACCACCTTTTATGACCTCTTCTGCTGTTTTTTTAATTGCATATTTTTTAAACAATTAAATGCCTATTTAATTGCATAATTGAAATATGATTCTTAAACCATATTCATCAGTCTTTATGGGGTGCAGCTTTCATAGCATTAGAACTACTTTGTTTTGAAAATTATTTTTTAGAAAAAATGCTGCATTAGTACAATCATTATCAGAAATCATATAGATTCAAGTTTTAAAACAATTAGCAATCACCAGCTGTTAATAAAGCAACATTTTCAGCAAGTAGTTTAGCAGCTAAAGCTGCTCAGAACAGTCTAATAGGTTTTCTTTTTTTTTTTTTTAATGTGACTAAACAGCAAAAGTCAATGGGAGATAAGTACCTAACCTACGAAAGAGCTTTGAAAATCTCAGCCAGTGTTAATGAGTGTCATTAGATGCCTAAATTCCCCAGGAAATCTGAAACAAATTCCTTCTGCCGATATCTATACATAGCTGATTTGCTGTATTCTAAAAGTCTCAGTGGAGTTCTGGCTGGAAGTTGCCCTGTTCATAAGCATCCTTGGCCAAAGTTACACTATTCAGATCTTCTGCACATTAAAAGGGTTCCTCACCTGTCTCACTGCTGCGGAATGAGAATGTGTACAAAGATACTTACACTTGAAAAACTTATTTCCGCACTGGCAGGGTAATAACTAGCCACGTATTAAGCTTATTCATAATGATATATTTTTATCCACAAGTGATATTAATGTATAACCCTATAATTTAAAAAGCACACAACAATCATACGTACAGAACCTATCAGTTTTTATATTTTAAAATTGTTTATATTTTAGTATCAAGCAGCCTTAATTGCAACTATGACTGAGCGTAATTTGGGGCTCACAAAATTTCAGGTACCAAAAAAGAGAACTTCAGCTGAGATAATACTGAAACCTGTCTTACAGTGACATATCTCTGTTTACACAGCTTGAGATTCACTTATTCAGAGAAGGCATAATACAAAGTCAAAGCTACAGATAGATCCTTCAGATTTTTTTAAAGTAATTTGTTTGGAATGATGTGACAGAATATTGCATAATTGTAGACCATAAGAGCAGAATCATTATTCTGATTAATAAGATTTTTTTTTTTCACATACTTATTCCTAGAGCATTCAGAAAAATATTAGTTAAGGACAGTCTACTGTGTCACTGATAGGAAAAACAATTTATTCAAGTGAATTTTTCTTGTTATTGTTACACTGTAAAATGAAACTAGAAAAAGGACAACTGTCCACTTTTAAATTATTTCTTAGTGTACATTCCACTGAACAAGTTTCCCATGTATATTAGTGAGGCCATGGTTAACGTCCTTGTTGACATTTAGAAAACTAGAATGCAAAGATAAATACTATGTATAGCATAGATTTATTTTTTGTATATAATACATAGAATATTTATGTAATATTTCATTCCAGAACAGTGAATCAAATTTTATTTTGTTGTGTGGTTACATCTTGATATCATGAAGACTTGCCTACAAAGAGAATAAAAATCTGAGACATTTAACTTTATACATACATTGGTTGCTTGTTGAACCAGGTTTGTCAATTTATTCCCAATTGCCTAATATAACATTATCAAATACAGTCAGTGCATTTTAAGCATTTGTACTGCTCCTATCTCAATACAAACTAGGCATCAGATAGCTAAATATTTTATGGTGTTGCATCACATCTACAGTAAGAATTAATTCTGAAACTGTAAAATGTCTTCCAAAAGGACTGGTATCCATAAATTTTCAACATTTTGCTCAAATGATGTTAGTATTGGCTTCTACTGAAAACTACTAGTAAATTATGTTCTTCATTCTTTGCAGCATTTCCCTGTGTTTTACATTTGGGCTTGACTTGCTAAAGGTTTGAAAGTGTTATCTTCTTTTTTGGCTACCGAAATTAATACTAACTTTTAAAAAACAAAACGGTAGGGGAGATGGAGAGGAAAGTGAAGACAGGCTAAGAGTCAATTTATCCTTTTTTTCCACGTACACTTAGCTATAGAAGCTGTGTGAAACAGCCTTTGCAAAGAAGTAAAAGAAAGGTACTTTAATGTCTTTTCCAAAATATCAAATACTGCATTTCAGTCACAATGCTCTAAAAATACAATGAATTAAGCATTGGCAACGACGACAAGAAACCCCTGTGAATAAGTTACTCTGACAGTATTCTGCCAACTTCCAAAAAAGTCCAGATTGTGAAAGCGGCAGGCTTTGTGGATGACAATTATCTTAAAGAGAATAAAGTCAAATGCTGCAACACACATAAGCCAGAAGTACGACATTGCTGGAGATACTGTATGCATTTTGTGACCATGAAAGTCATCGTAATAGCAGACTGGAGGACAGACATTGCAGATGACTACATACAGATGTTTTAGGGGAAAATGTAAGCCTTAATATTTCAAGCAAAATTTACTTATACTTAACAAATTGATAAATTCAACTTACTATACAGATCTACTTTCTCCATCATACAAATATGTACTCATTATCTTTTTGCATATTGTTTTCCAAATATGTGACACAATTGCGGATTATTAATTTGTATATTTTTAGTTAGTACAACAAAAATAGTTTGAATTTTGCAGCTTGGAAAAATAAATCCCTCAAAAGATATATTTTAAATCTCTTTATAAACTGTAGGACGATAAATAATTTTTATGGCGGAATATATTGCCGTCCAAAAGGCCTTTTAGAGCTTTTGAAGAAAGAAAATTAGAAAGCCCTAGCAAAAAGTAATCAGAATGCTCCAAGGCCTTATGGTCATCCTGATCGTATACAGGTGATGATCAGCATCCAAGGCCTGGGAGAGGAAGCTAAGGAGTAAAGCAAGAGTATGTAATGCCCTGCTACTCTCTGCATTATTTATCGTCTGAAACAAGAGAAAGATAAACTGGCAAAATCCATTTGAATGACCTTTTTTTGCTGGTTATATCTATACTAAAAAGGGGAAAACAATATAGTGACAGTATTCCAAGAATAGTCAAAGCCAGCTGAAATATCATTAGAAACATCAAGTCTCATCTGGAAAAGGGTATGCACATAACGGTGACTTCAGGCACATGAAGCGCATTAGCAACAAACATCCTTCATAAACTTCAAATATTTTGGCCATAGGAGTATGATCAGCACTGCCAAAAAATAGCAGTTTCCAAAAACTCCTCTCCTTCATTGGATATTTCCGGAACACCACAATGATGAGCAGCTTCTCTAGAACTAATTGATCTCATTGGGAAGGTCCTTAAAATAAATTGGAAAGAATTTGTTGTATCTTCTGGCCGTCTAAGGACTGCAGACAAACTAAACACACCAAACTTGAAACGTGAACACATTTAGACTGCAACTTCCTTAGACTGCGTAAGTTTCAGCCCAGAAAGAAACTAACTAGGAGGCTTACAGAGATCACAGATAGAACAATAAAGAAAAAAAGTCTTGATCTTCATCATGAGGCTTTAAAGTCTAAGTAAATTAACCCAAGCTCAGAACACCCAGTGGCATGTGATGGGGACTCTTGAGGGAGCAGAAGGGAAAGACAGAAGTTTTAAAAGCATTGAATGCATGTTTGTTTTCAGGAGGGGAAAGGGATTAGCCCAAAATGGATGATGTTTTTACTTCTTAACATTGATCTCCCTTCATATTATAAACAAGAACAGAAATTAAAAAATAACCACATCTCTCATATCACAAATAAAGTATGATTTAATTATTGAAAAATCTAAGTAAATGCATATAATAAGAACTACAGACTAAAGTGCTTTCTTTTGCAGCCTAGAATTGTTCACAGGATTTTGGAGACTATTTACTTAAGTAATCAATAACAAAAAGTTACTATGACAACTATCATATTACAGAAGCAACACTTTGTAAAACCTTTGGGTTAAATGAACTTTTATAAAACTCACTTGGTTTAAAATTCCCTTCACTATTTTCTTCCCTCCTAAAATTTAAAACAAGAAGTGAAAACGTGAATTCTATTACTTTTTTTATACAAGTAAGGCAGCCGGCTTACTAAAGTGTATGCCTACAAATCCAAATTCACAATGAAGGTAGTTGTGACACAAATCCATTCTAACGGCTACCTGATTGTTTGTGCTGAAGAGTCAGAATTCACCTGGACATGGTACTAATGCTGTAGCACTTATTTCCAGGTCATTGGCTATAAAAAGGAAATGCTCAAAAACTAGTGGAGCTTAAGCACCCTAACCTGCTAAAAAACTGAGGCTCAGGACCTTTGGTACCTTCTCGTCTTGTAAGAGATTTTAAAAGTGCAGATGCTGCTACTCTCATGGCATCAATAAGACTGAAGGTCTTTCTAGCCCTTTTTAAGGTGGACCTATCATCTTTTATACGAGTGGTCCCTTCTCAGTGACTATACACCCTAACATCACCATCCTCATCACTTAAGAGTTACAGCCAAGATATTATCTTTGACTAGCTCCTCTCAGTGTCTAAATCTTGCTGACGGTAGCTTTCCTGGGTCATATTTTCAGTTACTTTGCTTTGATTCTTTGCAAGTTCTCCCTCATGCAAAACATCAGTCAAAACTACTGGATTCAAATTTTGTGTAGTTTTCTGTGCAGCTTTCTGCTGTTGCCTGTGTCTCACATAGGGAGGGTACTGTTACCTCAGCCCCACAGTCCTCTGATAACAATACAAACCTCCAGCTTCTGTCCAAAGATTTGAAAAAACCATCATTTTTGTACCTGCTTTTAGGTCATGTCAAACTTGGCTAATAGTCATGACAAACAAAGTATTCACACTGTCTTACTTCAAATGCTCAAAACAAACTTTTTTTTCTTTTTTTCTCTTTACTATATGTATGTCATTAAGACATCCATTGTGGAATTCAGGTGACTAATCATATTTGCTAAACGTCATTTGGGATGCTGTAGGGCATGAGAGAGACAAACATGGGGCTGGTAAGTGTACCACAGGAGGACCTGCACGGTTCACGTTCTTCTGGAGCTACAGATGGAGACCAGGTGGGATACCCTGAGCCTTTCTATTGTTACTAGCTGTCTGAGTTTAGCAATCAAATCTCATCCCTAATTTTGCAAAAGTGACTGAATATCTTTTTGACCACACTTCATTGTCCTTGCATCAGTATTGTAATTTACTGCTTCATGTCTTCTGTAAGGGGTTCCCAACTTACCTTCTGTCTATATTACAACTGTGCTGCAGATGTCACCTGCTATAGCAACACCAGGCTACAAGCATACACCACTTGCTTGATTCAGGTATTACATTCCAGCTCCTTTTAGTAAATAAGGCTAAGCTTCTCAGGACAGTGATCATCCTGGGGTCATATCTGCATACACACTTAGCCACAGATAGACTTTGGTGAAGATGGTCATCCTTTATTGCATATGAAGTGTATATATATACATTACATATGCACTTACATATATGCATTACATATGAAGTATAAGAGGAATACATAACTTGAAAAGTTAGTAGAATGAATAATATACAGATTAAAAACCATTCATAAAGAATCGGCTTGACACTAGGATTATAGCTGAACCCTGTCTAAATTGACACCTAGACAAAAGAGAAACAGCTCTGAGAAGTATGAAAAATGAAAGAAAGGAAAAGAGAAAAATCAGTGTTAAAAAATAGTCGTAATAAGAATGTGCACAGTTCTGGAAATAGAATAGGACTTCTGGCAGTGGAGTCAGTTGGCTGAATTTAAATGTTTTTGATCCATAGTGCAGAATGTGTTTGGTGATAAAGGTTAGATATGATTGTTTTTAATAGCGAGTATTGTGTCACATGGCGAGATTTATACCCTAATTAGTTTACAAGCCTGTAGTCAGTCCATCTTACAAACAATTAGTTAAGAGCTTTTCTTTGCCCAGCATTTGATATGAGTGCAATAATTTCTAGCTTTTCTTCTTCCTGTCCTCTTCATTTCTTCCACTGCCTGTTAACAGCTTAAGAATAAAACCTAAAGAGTAAAAACACTCTGAGTTCTTAAATGACAATAAAGAACCCAGCTTACTAAATAGTAGCCTTATTCTTCAAAAGAAGTTGTCAGTTTTTTCTCAGATTACATCAACCAGTTAATATGTATATTTTGTGCAGATATCAGTATAAAATGTATACTACTAATAATGGAAACCTCTGATTCAATACTTTGCACAAGTCTGATATGTGAAGAGCACTGTATTCTTTGAGTCCCGTTCTCTGAGCTAAATTAATAACTTCTATTTTTTTTTATCATCAATTGTTCATTCATATTTCAGAATCACAAAGCCTTCATTTTAAAGATATTGTACAGTATGTTCTGTACAACATCTGCTGGCATTATTTGAAGAGAAAAACATTTCTGAAAACACATATAAGACATCAGGAAATAAACTCTCAGACAAAATTGCTTTAGGCTGAAACCTGACACAAGGAAACAAACTCATCCACAGTAAAACAAATTTCAGAGGCATTTCACTCAGGACAAATCTGGCCCTATGTCTTAATATGAGAACAAGAATTACTTAACTGAAAAATTAAATGCAGGTCCTAACCAGAACATACCAAGTGAGCATACAGATGCCTTCTAAGGGTCTCTTCTGCCAAGGCAGGTTTAAGATAGGATAGGAACTGCCGGTGGTGTGCCACTTGTTGATGCTGAGAACAAAAACTAAGCACAAAGCATTGATAACGCTCCATAGTAAAGGTTGCCGTTCAGATTGTGTTCAGAACTGACTTAGAAGTTCATTAGAACTTCATTAGAATCACACACTCACAGACCAAATGCTTTAAAAATGGATTTTCCAGTCTAGAGCAAAAATCAGTTGGTACAAGGGAATTAAAAACTGTAAAACGAGAACATCTTTTAAAGCTATTGATAACTGTTCAAATACATTTTGGAAGAAAGACAAAAATAAAATCTGTTCACATTTGTTGATGCAAGGAATGAAATGAAGAGCCTTTTTGCAATCACATAACTCATTTCTTCATCTATACTAGAAAGCTTCTCCTGATACAATCTCAGGTGCTGTGGGTTTTTATTTCATAATATCCCATTAGCAGCGCACAGTGAACCTGCGATCAAAGCAAGTTCTTATAGGGTGAAAAACAGGTTTTGTGAGCTGCTGCTGGCTACAGAACAGAAATTCCAAGTTTAAACCACTCCTCCTACACATTGATTATTGCCAGTAATTACACCAAAACATTTTGGACTATAGCTGATTTTGAAATAAAGGCCAAATAGTTCGCAGGTTCTGTAATTAACTAACTGATTCCGTACTGAGTTACTAACATTTACATCTGCAACATCAGCAGCCTCTAAATTAAGGGGCTTAATCTGATTAGGGACGGATTAAGAAAGCACTGATATGACAGAATTAGCCTCACCTCTTATTTGGCTGTGGATTATGATATTTTTTCTTTTCCAAACAGTATTAGAAGCAAAAGTGAATATATTAAAGAAACACACAGGTACTACACAAAACTTTGCATTGCACAGTATTATCATCTCCCACTTTCAGTAAAGCTTTCTACTGTAATAAAGCAATACTACCGGCACAATCAGGTCACTCTGTTGACCAAAAAGAGAGGCGCACACAGTTAAATTAGGACTTTAAGCACAGCTCAGAGGAAGGAGCACTACCCTAAACCTTATCAGTTTAGGAGTAACTCTAAGAGACAGCACAACAAAAACCACGCAGCCCCTTATCAGAGACCTTCCACTCTCTCTTTCTCTGCTCTTGGCAGTAATTTTGCCTGTGCAAAACCCTGTGCGTAGGCTCGCCTGTGTTGTAAAAAGGAAGAGCTTGGCATAACCAAGATCCTCTCCTGTGCCTTTTATCCAGAAAAGGAGTAAATAAGCACAGAGCTCTGAATAATCAGTGCAGAAGCATGGGGACACCACCACGCTTTGTGATGCTCCTTTGAAGATTCCCATGGCACACTATCAGAAAAGCTGGGAGGCACAGGTGGGACCAGTCTGAGAGCAGCTAGGAGCAATAGGTGGCCTCTTTGATCTGTGCTACCTAGAATAGCTATGTTGGTCTAAAAACTGCAGGTAGCAAACAGTGCTTCTGAGAGTGCAGATACGAAGTACATCCAGTGGCAGTTATGTTGCAGCCTTTGATGGAGCAGCTAAACTTAACACACAGAATCGTCCAACTTGCTGATGGATGCAAACACGTGAAACTATTTAGCTGCATCCTGTTTAAGATTAAACAATTTGAGTATCAGAAGAGGAAAGTAGTTACTAATAACTCTTCCTGCATGGGTCAGACATAAGTTGCCTAACGACATAAATAAAAATATATCTCTGTGCAATTGTGATTTTCAGTCACGTGATTAAATAGAAGACAAATCTTCAAGTGATTTTTATGCCTCCTCCTATCCTCCCTCCCCAGGAGGCATGTAAACAACATGAAAGAGTTCAGAGCTTATGTTGTTGTTTTTTTAACTATTCTTCATACATAGCATTGATTATTATGCATGTCCTTTTACATCATTCAAGAGAAACTGTACAAACATAATGAAGGCACGCTTTATTTTAAGCAGAAAGTGAAGCTGGAAAACTGAAAATTTAAAGCAAAACAATTTGATGGTACAAATGAGGCTTGTCAGGCCAGAGCTTGAATAATATCACAACTGGCAAGACAGTCTTAGTCTTATTTAGAGAGTCCGTAGTATATAACTGTGTGGAACCCTGGAGAGAATTCCGTATAGAAGAGACCACCCGTATATAGGTGGAGAACTGTTATTCTCTTGCTTCTCATCTGACAATGGCTTCCAGTAGTATAACCTCTCCAGCAGCAGTGCAAAAATGCAAAGCTATTCCATTTAACACAATGAAAGCATCAATATAAATCATGTTGCAGAGAAAAACTAGGGCCTGTAACATTAGTTCTGCTCCCTTTCGGCCCAAGTACGCTCTCTTTTTCTGGGTTTGTACAAATGGGCACTGGTAAGTGCTCATCTATTATATAGTGAAACTCAAAATAAAGACTATTTCCACCATGAAATAAAAATAAATCATATATTCTATTCCAGATTTGACAGGCTTATGTATAAAGAGATACAGAAAATTCAGAGATGTTTAAGCCACATCCCACGAATCATCTTGCATGCTCAAATGTCAAGCTCTGTTCTAAGTGTGAGTCATTGACTATCTGTATTTCTTTGGAGATATTTTTTTCCAGTTGGATTTGTATCCGAACTCCATGCACTTTTTCCTTTACTGCACGGAAAACCTTTGTCCTTTCACACAGAACTATATGGGGAAAACTAGTTGAAAAAACTTAAAGGACAAAAAAAGAAAAGCAACCCCCGCCCCCCAAAAACATGTGAAATAGAGAAGTTGAGAAAGAGTTATGTTATTTTTAATGACCCTCACATGGCAGCTACACAGAATCTTTGTCATACACCAGACACCCCAGTGACACCACTCATACGCAAAGCTGAAAGGCATCCCTTTCCCACAAACATATGGTGGGAGATACACAGTCCAGATGTATACCACTTTTATCTTTCCCTCTTTGCTGAGTCTCTTGGCTCCTCCAATCCTCCTGCCACCTTGAGGTTGGTGAGAAGTTAGCTGTCTATGCACTTACTACAGGCATCAAACAGCGGGAGCTAACGTGAAGCCACTCTTCCTATTTCTTGACCTAGTTATGCAGTGCTACAGGAGTGGGAAGGCTTAATCCAGACTGTCACCTTTTGGGACCTTATCAACTAGTGCAGTTTATTACAGGCCTGAAGCTACTCTCAACTGTGACAAGGCCAAAGCTAGTGTGTAGTCAACCAGATAATTAAGCAACAACCTGGGAAGGCCACACTCCCCTCTTTTGCTGTTCCCAGAGGAACATGGGTGCAGCAGAAAGCGTAGGCTCATGTCTTCTGTGCTTTTTGAATATAATCATTGGCAACACTTAAAATCTGTGACTATTCTTGCTCATCAGGAAAACTTAAAAAAATGATATAGCTGCCTCAGGAGAATACTTTTATTACGCTATCTCCTGAACTAAGCAGTTTCAACTCATTGATATTCAAGTAATTAAATGCTCGAGCAACTCCTGCAACCCTAGAAGAGAACGCATGGACTCACAGTCAAGTACAAAGTGAGCAAGGCAAGTATCTTTCCAACTTCTGCTCTTTCCCATCTGATAGTGGGTTTGGTTATTCTTTAGGGCCCACTTGAGATAGTCACTATTAGAAAA